>NC_142032.1:109004374-110223310 GCF_982192425.1 Myodes glareolus | reverse complement strand
AACAGACTGCTTCACTTTCAGAGAAACGCATGTGAGTTTCTGTTGAATGCTTGTAAGTAGCTTAAGGCACTTTCAAAGGAAAGTGATTTTCTCTGAGAGGACAGCATTTAGAAAGTGAAGCAACACTCCATTCCCTTCGTGCAGTGAATTGAAGTGTTGGAACAGAGTGCTTCTCTTTCATAGAAACGCATTAGTGTTTCTTGTGAATGCTTGCAAGTTGCTTAAGGCACTTTCAAAGGAAAGTGATTTTCTCTGAAAGTACATAATTTAGAAAGTGAAGCAACACTCCATTCACTTCGCACAGTGAATTGAAGTGTTGGAACAGACTGCTTCTCTTTCAGAGAAATGCATGTGAGTTTCTGTTGAATGCTTGTAAGTAGCTTAAGGCACTTTCAAAGGAAAGTGATTTTCTCTGAAAGGACAGCATTTAGAAAGTGAAGCAACACTCCATTCACTTCGCACAGTGAATTGAAGTGTTGGAACATACTGCTTCACTTTCAGAGAAACGCATGTGAGTTTCTGTTGAATGCTTGTAAGTAGCTTAAGGCACTTTCAAAGGAAAGTGATTTTCTCTGAGAGGACAGCATTTAGAAAGTGAGGCAACACTCCATTCACTTCACACAGTGAATTGAAGTGTTGGAACAGACTGCTTCTCTTTCAGAGAAACGCATGTGAGTTTCTTCCTAATGCTTGCAAGTAGCTTAAGGCACTTTCAAAGGAAAGTGATTTTCTCTGAAAGGACATAATTTAGAAAGTGAAGCAAAACTCCATTCACTTCGCACAGTGAATTGAAGTGTTGGAACAGACTGCTTCTCTTTCAGAGAATCGCATGTGAGTTTCTTACTAATGCTTGCAAGTAGCTTAAGGCACTTTCAAAGGAAAGTGATTTTCTCTGAAAGGACAGCATTTAGAAAGTGAAGCAACACTCCATTCACTTCACACAGTGAATTGAAGTGTTGGAACAGACTGCTTCTCTTTCAGAGAAACGCATGTGAGTTTCTGGTGAATGCTTGTAAGTAGCTTAAGGCACTTTCAAAGGAAAGTGATTTTCTCTGAAAGGACAGCATTTAGAAAGTAAGCAACACTCCATTCCCTTCGTGCAGTGAATTGAAGTGTTGGAACAGAGTGCTTCTCTTTCATAGAAACACATTAGTGTTTCTTGTGAATGCTTGCAAGTTGCTTAAGGCACTTTCAAAGGAAAGTGATTTTCTCTGAAAGGACATAATTTAGAAAGTGAAGCAACGCTCCATTCACTTCGCACAGTGAATTGAAGTGTTGGAACAGACTGCTTCTCTTTCAGAGAAACGCATGTGAGTTTCTGTTGAATGCTTGTAAGTAGCTTAAGGCACTTTCAAAGAAAAGTGATTTTCTCTGAAAGGACAGCATTTAGAAAGGGAAGCAATACTCCATTCACTTCGCAGAGTGAATTGAAGTATTGGAACAGACTGCTTCTCTTTCAGAGAAACGCATGTGAGTTTCTGTTAAATGCTTGTAAGTAGCTTAAGGCACTTTCAAAGGAAAGTGATTTTCTCTGAAAGCACAGCATTTAGAAAGTGAGGCAACACTCTATTCACTTCACACAGTGAATTGAAGGGATGGAACAGACTGCTTCTCTTTCAGAGAAACGGATGTGAGTTTCTTCCTAATGCTTGCAAGTAGCTTAAGGCACTATCAAAGGAAAGTGATTTTCTCTGAAAGGACAGCATTTAGAAAGTGAGGCAACACTCCATTCACTTCGCACAGTGAATTGAAGTGTTGGAACAGACTGCTTCTCTTTCAGAGAAACACATGTGAGTTTCTTCCTAATGCTTGCAAGTAGCTTAATGCACTTTCAAAGGAAAGTGATTTTCTCTGAAAGGACAGCATTTAGAAAGTGAAGCAACACTCCATTCACTTCGTGCAGTGAATTGAAGTGTTGGAACAGACTGCTTCTCTTTCAGAGAAACGCATGTGAGTTTCTGGTGAATGCTTGTAAGTAGCTTAAGGCACTTTCAAAGGAAAGTGATTTTCTCTGAGAGGACAGCATTTAGAAAGTGAGGCAACACTCCATTCACTTCACACAGTGAATTGAAGTCTTGGAACAGACTGCTTCTCTTTCAGAGAAACACATGTGAGTTTCTTCCTAATGCTTGCAAGTAACTTAAGGCACTTTCAAAGGAAAGTGATTTTCTCAGAAAGGACAGCATTTAGAAAGTGAAGCAACACTCCATTCACTTCGCACAGTGAATTGTAGTGTTGGAACAGACTGCTTCTCTTTCAGAGAAACGCATGTGAGTTTCTTCCTAATGCTTGCAAGTAGCTTAAGGCACTTTCAAAGGAAAGTGATTTTCTCTGAAAGGACAGCATTTAGAAAGTGAAGCAACACTCCATTCACTTCGCACAGTGAATTGAAGTGTTGGAACAGACTGCTTCTCTTTCAGAGAAACGCATGTGAGTTTCTGGTGAATGCTTGTAAGTAGCTTAATGCACTTTCAAAGGAAAGTGATTTTCTCTGAAAGGACAGCATTTAGAAAGTGAAGCAACACTCCATTCCCTTCGTGCAGTGAATTGAAGTGTTGGAACAGAGTGCTTCTCTTTCATAGAAACGCATTAGTGTTTCTTGTGAATGCTTGCAAGTTGCTTAAGGCACTTTCAAAGGAAAGTGATTTTCTCTGAAAGGACATAATTTAGAAAGTGAAGCAACACTCCATTCACTTCGCACAGTGAATTGAAGTGTTGGAACAGACTGCTTCTCTTTCAGAGAAATGCATGTGAGTTTCTGTTGAATGCTTGTAAGTAGCTTAAGGCACTTTCAAAGGAAAGTGATTTTCTCTGAAAGGACAGCATTTAGAAAGTGAAGCAACACTCCATTCACTTCGCACAGTGAATTGAAGTGTTGGAACATACTGCTTCACTTTCAGAGAAACGCATGTGAGTTTCTGTTGAATGCTTGTAAGTAGCTTAAGGCACTTTCAAAGGAAAGTGATTTTCTCTGAGAGGACAGCATTTAGAAAGTGAGGCAACACTCCATTCACTTCACACAGTGAATTGAAGTGTTGGAACAGACTGCTTCTCTTTCAGAGAAACGCATGTGAGTTTCTTCCTAATGCTTGCAAGTAGCTTAAGGCACTTTCAAAGGAAAGTGATTTTCTCTGAAAGGACATAATTTAGAAAGTGAAGCAAAACTCCATTCACTTCGCACAGTGAATTGAAGTGTTGGAACAGACTGCTTCTCTTTCAGAGAATCGCATGTGAGTTTCTTACTAATGCTTGCAAGTAGCTTAAGGCACTTTCAAAGGAAAGTGATTTTCTCTGAAAGGACAGCATTTAGAAAGTGAAGCAACACTCCATTCACTTCACACAGTGAATTGAAGTGTTGGAACAAACTGCTTCTCTTTCAGAGAAACGCATGTGAGTTTCTGGTGAATGCTTGTAAGTAGCTTAAGGCACTTTCAAAGGAAAGTGATTTTCTCTGAAAGGACAGCATTTAGAAAGTAAGCAACACTCCATTCCCTTCGTGCAGTGAATTGAAGTGTTGGAACAGAGTGCTTCTCTTTCATAGAAACACATTAGTGTTTCTTGTGAATGCTTGCAAGTTGCTTAAGGCACTTTCAAAGGAAAGTGATTTTCTCTGAAAGGACATAATTTAGAAAGTGAAGCAACGCTCCATTCACTTCGCACAGTGAATTGAAGTGTTGGAACAGACTGCTTCTCTTTCAGAGAAACGCATGTGAGTTTCTGTTGAATGCTTGTAAGTAGCTTAAGGCACTTTCAAAGAAAAGTGATTTTCTCTGAAAGGACAGCATTTAGAAAGGGAAGCAATACTCCATTCACTTCGCAGAGTGAATTGAAGTATTGGAACAGACTGCTTCTCTTTCAGAGAAACGCATGTGAGTTTCTGTTAAATGCTTGTAAGTAGCTTAAGGCACTTTCAAAGGAAAGTGATTTTCTCTGAAAGCACAGCATTTAGAAAGTGAGGCAACACTCTATTCACTTCACACAGTGAATTGAAGGGATGGAACAGACTGCTTCTCTTTCAGAGAAACGGATGTGAGTTTCTTCCTAATGCTTGCAAGTAGCTTAAGGCACTATCAAAGGAAAGTGATTTTCTCTGAAAGGACAGCATTTAGAAAGTGAGGCAACACTCCATTCACTTCGCACAGTGAATTGAAGTGTTGGAACAGACTGCTTCTCTTTCAGAGAAACACATGTGAGTTTCTTCCTAATGCTTGCAAGTAGCTTAATGCACTTTCAAAGGAAAGTGATTTTCTCTGAAAGGACAGCATTTAGAAAGTGAAGCAACACTCCATTCACTTCGTGCAGTGAATTGAAGTGTTGGAACAGAGTGCTTCTCTTTCATAGAAACGCATTAGTGTTTCTTGTGAATGCTTGCAAGTTGCTTAAGGCACTTTCAAAGGAAAGTGATTTTCTCTGAAAGGACAGCATTTAGAAAGTGAAGCAACACTCCATTCACTTGGCACAGTGAATTGAAGTGTTGGAACAGACTGCTTCTCTTTCAGAGAAACGCATGTGAGTTTCTGGTGAATGCTTGTAAGTAGCTTAAGGCACTTTCAAAGGAAAGTGATTTTCTCTGAGAGGACAGCATTTAGAAAGTGAGGCAACACTCCATTCACTTCACACAGTGAATTGAAGTCTTGGAACAGACTGCTTCTCTTTCAGAGAAACACATGTGAGTTTCTTCCTAATGCTTGCAAGTAACTTAAGGCACTTTCAAAGGAAAGTGATTTTCTCAGAAAGGACAGCATTTAGAAAGTGAAGCAACACTCCATTCACTTCGCACAGTGAATTGTAGTGTTGGAACAGACTGCTTCTCTTTCAGAGAAACGCATGTGAGTTTCTTCCTAATGCTTGCAAGTAGCTTAAGGCACTTTCAAAGGAAAGTGATTTTCTCTGAAAGGACAGCATTTAGAAAGTGAAGCAACACTCCATTCACTTCGCACAGTGAATTGAAGTGTTGGAACAGACTGCTTCTCTTTCAGAGAAATGCATGTGAGTTTCTGGTGAATGCTTGTAAGTAGCTTAATGCACTTTCAAAGGAAAGTGATTTTCTCTGAAAGGACAGCATTTAGAAAGTGAAGCAACACTCCATTCCCTTCGTGCAGTGAATTGAAGTGTTGGAACAGAGTGCTTCTCTTTCATAGAAACGCATTAGTGTTTCTTGTGAATGCTTGCAAGTTGCTTAAGGCACTTTCAAAGGAAAGTGATTTTCTCTGAAAGGACATAATTTAGAAAGTGAAGCAACACTCCATTCACTTCGCACAGTGAATTGAAGTGTTGGAACAGACTGCTTCTCTTTCAGAGAAATGCATGTGAGTTTCTGTTGAATGCTTGTAAGTAGCTTAAGGCACTTTCAAAGGAAAGTGATTTTCTCTGAAAGGACAGCATTTAGAAAGTGAAGCAACACTCCATTCACTTCGCACAGTGAATTGAAGTGTTGGAACAGACTGCTTCACTTTCAGAGAAACGCATGTGAGTTTCTGTTGAATGCTTGTAAGTAGCTTAAGGCACTTTCAAAGGAAAGTGATTTTCTCTGAGAGGACAGCATTTAGAAAGTGAAGCAACACTCCATTCCCTTCGTGCAGTGAATTGAAGTGTTGGAACAGAGTGCTTCTCTTTCATAGAAACGCATTAGTGTTTCTTGTGAATGCTTGCAAGTTGCTTAAGGCACTTTCAAAGGAAAGTGATTTTCTCTGAAAGTACATAATTTAGAAAGTGAAGCAACACTCCATTCACTTCGCACAGTGAATTGAAGTGTTGGAACAGACTGCTTCTCTTTCAGAGAAATGCATGTGAGTTTCTGTTGAATGCTTGTAAGTAGCTTAAGGCACTTTCAAAGGAAAGTGATTTTCTCTGAAAGGACAGCATTTAGAAAGTGAAGCAACACTCCATTCACTTCGCACAGTGAATTGAAGTGTTGGAACAGACTGCTTCACTTTCAGAGAAACACATGTGAGTTTCTGTTGAATGCTTGTAAGTAGCTTAAGGCACTTTCAAAGGAAAGTGATTTTCTCTGAGAGGACAGCATTTAGAAAGTGAGGCAACACTCCATTCACTTCACACAGTGAATTGAAGTGTTGGAACAGACTGCTTCTCTTTCAGAGAAACGCATGTGAGTTTCTGGTGAATGCTTGTAAGTAGCTTAAGGCACTTTCAAAGGAAAGTGATTTTCTCTGAGAGGACAGCATTTAGAAAGTGAGGCAACACTCCATTCACTTCACACAGTGAATTGAAGTCTTGGAACAGACTGCTTCTCTTTCAGAGAAACACATGTGAGTTTCTTCCTAATGCTTGCAAGTAGCTTAAGGCACTTTCAAAGGAAAGTGATTTTCTCAGAAAGGACAGCATTTAGAAAGTGAAGCAACACTCCATTCACTTCGCACAGTGAATTGTAGTGTTGGAACAGACTGCTTCTCTTTCAGAGAAACGCATGTGAGTTTCTTCCTAATGCTTGCAAGTAGCTTAAGGCACTTTCAAAGGAAAGTGATTTTCTCTGAAAGGACAGCATTTAGAAAGTGAAGCAACACTCCATTCACTTCGCACAGTGAATTGAAGTGTTGGAACAGACTGCTTCTCTTTCAGAGAAACGCATGTGAGTTTCTGGTGAATGCTTGTAAGTAGCTTAATGCACTTTCAAAGGAAAGTGATTTTCTCTGAAAGGACAGCATTTAGAAAGTGAAGCAACACTCCATTCCCTTCGTGCAGTGAATTGAAGTGTTGGAACAGAGTGCTTCTCTTTCATAGAAACGCATTAGTGTTTCTTGTGAATGCTTGCAAGTTGCTTAAGGCACTTTCAAAGGAAAGTGATTTTCTCTGAAAGGACATAATTTAGAAAGTGAAGCAACACTCCATTCACTTCGCACAGTGAATTGAAGTGTTGGAACAGACTGCTTCTCTTTCAGAGAAATGCATGTGAGTTTCTGTTGAATGCTTGTAAGTAGCTTAAGGCACTTTCAAAGGAAAGTGATTTTCTCTGAAAGGACAGCATTTAGAAAGTGAAGCAACACTCCATTCACTTCGCACAGTGAATTGAAGTGTTGGAACAGACTGCTTCACTTTCAGAGAAACGCATGTGAGTTTCTGTTGAATGCTTGTAAGTAGCTTAAGGCACTTTCAAAGGAAAGTGATTTTCTCTGAGAGGACAGCATTTAGAAAGTGAAGCAACACTCCATTCCCTTCGTGCAGTGAATTGAAGTGTTGGAACAGAGTGCTTCTCTTTCATAGAAACGCATTAGTGTTTCTTGTGAATGCTTGCAAGTTGCTTAAGGCACTTTCAAAGGAAAGTGATTTTCTCTGAAAGTACATAATTTAGAAAGTGAAGCAACACTCCATTCACTTCGCACAGTGAATTGAAGTGTTGGAACAGACTGCTTCTCTTTCAGAGAAATGCATGTGAGTTTCTGTTGAATGCTTGTAAGTAGCTTAAGGCACTTTCAAAGGAAAGTGATTTTCTCTGAAAGGACAGCATTTAGAAAGTGAAGCAACACTCCATTCACTTCGCACAGTGAATTGAAGTGTTGGAACAGACTGCTTCACTTTCAGAGAAACACATGTGAGTTTCTGTTGAATGCTTGTAAGTAGCTTAAGGCACTTTCAAAGGAAAGTGATTTTCTCTGAGAGGACAGCATTTAGAAAGTGAGGCAACACTCCATTCACTTCACACAGTGAATTGAAGTGTTGGAACAGACTGCTTCTCTTTCAGAGAAACGCATGTGAGTTTCTTCCTAATGCTTGCAAGTAGCTTAAGGCACTTTCAAAGGAAAGTGATTTTCTCAGAAAGGACAGCATTTAGAAAGTGAAGCAACACTCCATTCACTTCGCACAGTGAATTGAAGTGTTGGAACAGACTGCTTCTCTTTCAGAGAAACGCATGTGAGTTTCTTCCTCATGCTTGCAAGTAGCTTAAAGCACTTTCAAAGGAAAGTGATTTTCTCTGAAAGGACAGCATTTAGAAAGTGAAGCAACACTCCATTCACTTCGCACAGTGAATTGAAGTGTTGGAACACACTGCTTCTCTTTCAGAGAAACGCATGTGAGTTTCTGGTGAATGCTTGTAAGTAGCTTAAGGCACTTTCAAAGGAAAGTGATTTTCTCTGAAAGGACAGCATTTAGAAAGTGAAGTAACACTCTCTTCACTTCAAACAGTGAATTGAAGTGTTGGAACAGACTGCTTCTCTTTCAGAGAAATGCATGTGAGTTTCTGTTGAATGCTTGTAAGTAGCTTAAGGCACTTTCAAAGGAAAGTGATTTTCTCTGAAAGGACAGCATTTAGAAAGTGAGGAAACACTCCATTCACTTCACACAGTGAACTGAAGTGTTGGAACAGACTGCTTCTCTTTCAGAGAAACACATGTGAGTTTCTTCCTAATGCTTGCAAGTAGCTTAAGGCACGTTCAAAGGAAAGTGATTTTCTCTGAAAGGACAGCATTTAGAAAGTGAAGCAACATTCCATTCACTTCGCACAGTGAATTGAAGTGTTGGAACAGACTGCTTCTCTTTCAGAGAAACGCATGTGAGTTTCTTCCTAATGCTTGCAAGTAGCTTAATGCACTTTCAAAGGAAAGTGATTTTCTCTGAAAGGACAGCATTTAGAAAGTGAAGCAACACTCCATTCACTTCGCACATTGAATTGAAGTGTTGGAACAGACTGCTTCTCTTTCAGAGAAACGCATGTGAGTTTCTGTTGAATGCTTGTAAGTATCTTAAGGCACTTTCAAAGGAAAGTGATTTTCTCTGAAAGGACAGCATTTTGAAAGTGAAGCAACACTCCATTCACTTCGCAGAGTGAATTGAAGCATTGGAACAGACTGCTTCTCTTTCAGAGAAACGCATGTGAGTTTCTGTTAAATGCTTGTAAGTAGCTTAAGGCACTTTCAAAGGAAAGTGATTTTCTCTGAGAGCACAGCATTTAGAAAGTGAGGCAACACTCTATTCACTTCACACAGTGAATTGAAGTGTTGGAACAGACTGCTTCTCTTTCAGAGAAATGCATGTGAGTTTCTTCCTAATGCTTGCAAGTAGCTTAAGGCACTTTCAAAGGAAAGTGATTTTCTCTGAAAGGACAGCATTTAGAAAATGAAGCAACACTCCGTTCACTTCGCACAGTGAATTGAAGTGTTGGAACCGACTGCTTCTCTTTCAGAGAAACGCATGTGAGTTTCTGGTGAATGCTTGTAAGAAGCTCAAGGCACTTTCAAAGGAAAGTGATTTTCTCTGAAAGGACAGCATTTAGAAAGTGAAGCAACACTCCATTCACTTCGTGCAGTGAATTGAAGTGTTGGAATAGAGTGCTTCTCTTTCATAGAAACGCATTAGTGTTTCTTGTGAATGCTTGCAAGTTGCTTAAGGCACTTTCAAAGGATAGTGATTTTCTCTGAAAGGACATAATTTAGAAAGTGAAGCAACACTCCATTCACTTCGCACAGTGAATTGAAGTGTTGGAACAGACTGCTTCTCTTTCAGAGAAATGCATGTGAGTTTCTGTTGAATGCTTGTAAGTAGCTTAAGGCACTTTCAATGGAAAGTGATTTTCTCTGAAAGGACAGCATTTAGAAAGTGAAGCAACACTCCATTCACTTCGCACAGTGAATTGAAGTTTTGGAACAGACTGCTTCACTTTCAGAGAAACGCATGTGAGTTTCTGTTGAATGCTTGTAAGTAGCTTAAGGCACTTTCAAAGGAAAGTGATTTTCTCTAAGATGACAGCATTTAGAAAGTGAGGCAACACTCCATTCACTTCACACAGTGAATTGAAGTGTTGGAACAGACTGCTTCTCTTTCAGAGAAACGCATGTGAGTTTCTTCCTAATGCTTGCAAGTAGCTTAAGGCACTTTCAAAGGAAAGTGATTTTCTCAGAAAGGACAGCATTTAGAAAGTGAAGCAACACTCCATTCACTTCGCACATTGAATTGAAGTGTTGGAACAGACTGCTTCTCTTTCAGAGAAATGCATGTGAGTTTCTGTTGAATGCTTGAAAGTATCTTAAGGCACTTTCAAAGGAAAGTGATTTTCTCTGAAAGGACAGCATTTTGAAAGTGAAGCAATACTCCATTCACTTCGCAGAGTGAATTGAAGTATTGGAACAGACTGCTTCTCTTTCAGAGAAACGCATGTGAGTTTCTGTTAAATGCTTGTAAGTAGCTTAAGTCACTTTCAAAGGAAAGTGATTTTCTCTGAGAGCACAGCATTTAGAAAGTGAGGCAACACTCCATTCACTTCGTGCAGTGAATTGAAGTGTTGGAATAGAGTGCTTCTCTTTCATAGAAACGCATTAGTGTTTCTTGTGAATGCTTGCATGTTGCATAAGGCACTTTCAAAGGATAGTGATTTTCTCTGAAAGGACATAATTTAGAAAGTGAAGCAACACTCCATTCACTTCGCACAGTGAATTGAAGTGTTGGAACAGACTGCTTCTCTTTCAGAGAAATGCATGTGAGTTTCTGTTGAATGCTTGTAAGTAGCTTAAGGCACTTTCAATGGAAAGTGATTTTCTCTGAAAGGACAGCATTTAGAAAGTGAAGCAACACTCCATTCACTTCGCACAGTGAATTGAAGTGTTGGAACAGACTGCTTCACTTTCAGAGAAACGCATGTGAGTTTCTGTTGAATGCTTGTAAGTAGCTTAAGGCACTTTCAAAGGAAAGTGATTTTCTCTAACGTGACAGCATTTAGAAAGTGAGGCAACACTCCATTCACTTCACACAGTGAATTGAAGTGTTGGAACAGACTGCTTCTCTTTCAGAGAAACGCATGTGAGTTTCTTCCTAATGCTTGCAAGTAGCTTAAGGCACTTTCAAAGGAAAGTGCTTTTCTCAGAAAGGACAGCATTTAGAAAGTGAAGCAACACTCCATTCACTTCGCACAGTGAATTGAAGTGTTGGAACAGACTGCTTCTCTTTCAGAGAAACGCATGTGAGTTTCTGGTGAATGCTTGTAAGTAGATTAAGGCACTTTCAAAGGAAAGTGATTTTCTCTGAAAGGACAGCATTTAAAAAGTGAAGCAACACTCCATTCACTTCGCACAGTGAATTGAAGTGTTGGAACAGACTGCTTCTCTTTCAGAGAAACGCATGTGAGTTTCTTCCTAATGCTTGCAAGTAGCTTAAGGCACTATCAAAGGAAAGTGATTTTCTCTGAAAGGACAGCATTTAGAAAGTGAGGCAACACTCCATTCACTTCGCACAGTGAATTGAAGTGTTGGAACAGACTGCTTCTCTTTCAGAGAAACGCATGTGAGTTTCTTCCTAATGCTTGCAAGTAGCTTAAGGCACTTTCAAAGGAAAGTGATTTTCTCTGAAATGACAGCATTTAGAAAGTGAAGCAACACTCCATTCACTTCGTGCAGTGAATTGAAGTGTTGGAACAGAGTGCTTCTCTTTCATAGAAACGCATTAGTGTTTCTTGTGAATGCTTGCAAGTTGCTTAAGGCACTTTCAAAGGAAAGTGATTTTCTCTGAAAGGACATAATTTAGAAAGTGAAGCAACACTCCATTCACTTCGCACAGTGAATTGAAGTGTTGGAACAGACTGCTTCTCTTTCAGAGAAATGCATGTGAGTTTCTGTTGAATGCTTGTAAGTAGCTGAAGGCACTTTCAAAGGAAAGTGATTTTCTCTGAAAGGACAGCATTTAGAAAGTGAAGCAACACTCCATTCACTTCGCAGAGTGAATTGAAGTGTTGGAACAGACTGCTTCACTTTCAGAGAAACGCATGTGAGTTTCTGTTGAATGCTTGTAAGTAGCTTAAGGCACTTTCAAAGGAAAGTGATTTTCTCTGAAAGGACAGCATTTAGAAAGTGAGGCAGCACTCCATTCACTTCACACAGTGAATTGAAGTGTTGGAACAGACTGCTTCTCTTTCAGAGAAACGCATGTGAGTTTCTTCCGAATGCTTGCAAGTAGCTTAAGGCACTTTCAAAGGAAAGTGATTTTCTCTGAAAGGACAGTATTTAGAAAGTGAGGCAACACTCCATTCACTTCGCACAGTGAATTGAAGTGTTGGAACAGACTGCTTCTCTTTCAGAGAAACGCATGTGAGTTTCTTCCTAATGCTTGCAAGTAGCTTAAGGCACTTTCAAAGGAAAGTGATTTTCTCTGAAAGGACAGCATTTAGAACGTGAAGCAACACTCCATTCACTTCGCACAGTGAATTGAAGTGTTGGAACCGACTGCTTCTCTTTCAGAGAAACGCATGTGAGTTTCTGGTGAATGCTTGTAAGAAGCTTAAGGCACTTTCAAAGGAAAGTGATTTTCTCTGAAAGGACAGCATTTAGAACGTGAAACAACACTCCATTCACTTCGTGCAGTGAACTGAAGTGTTGGAACAGAGTGCTTCTCTTTCATAGATACGCATTAGTGTTTCTTGTGAATGCTAACAAGTTGCTTAAGGCACTTTCAAAGGAAAGTGATTTTCTCTGAAAGGACATAATTTAGAAAGTGAAGCAAAACTCCATTCACTTCACACAGTGAATTGAAGTGTTGGAACAGACTGCTTCTCTTTCAGAGAAATGCATGTGAGTTTCTGTTGAATGCTTGTAAGTAGCTTAAGGCACTTTCAAAGGAAAGTGATTTTCTCTGAAAGGACAGCATTTAGAAAATGAAGCAACACTCCATTCACTTCGCACAGTGAATTGAAGTGTTGGAACAGACTGCTTCACTTTCAGAGAAACGCATGTGAGTTTCTGTTGAATGCTTGTAAGTAGCTTAAGGCACTTTCAAAGGAAAGTGATTTTCTCTGAGAGGACAGCATTTAGAAAGTGAGGCAACAATCCATTCACTTCACACAGTGAATTGAAGTGTTGGAACAGACTGCTTCTCTTTCAGAGAAACGCATGTGAGTTTCTTCCTAATGCTTGCAAGTAGCTTAAGGCACTTTCAAAGGAAAGTGATTTTCTCTGAAAGGACATAATTTAGAAAGTGAAGCAAAACTCCATTCACTTCGCACAGTGAATTGAAGTGTTGGAACAGACTGCTTCTCTTTCAGAGAAACGCATGTGAGTTTCTTACTAATGCTTGCAAGTAGCTTAAGGCACTTTCAAAGGAAAGTGATTTTCTCTGAAAGGACAGCATTTAGAAAGTGAAGCAACACTCCACTCACTTCACACAGAGAATTGAAGTGTTGGAACAGACTGCTTCTCTTTCAGAGAAACGCATGTGAGTTTCTGGTGAATGCTTGTAAGTAGCTTAAGGCACTTTCAAAGGAAAGTGATTTTCTCTGAAAGGACAGCATTTAGAAAGTAAGCAACACTCCATTCCCTTCGTGCAGTGAATTGAAGTGTTGGAACAGAGTGCTTCTCTTTCATAGAAACGCATTAGTGTTTCTTGTGAATGCTTGCAAGTTGCTTAAGGCACTTTCAAAGGAAAGTGATTTTCTCTGAAAGGACATAATTTAGAAAGTGAAGCAACACTCCATTCACTTCTCACAGTGAATTGAAGTGTTGGAACAGACTGCTTCTCTTTCAGAGAAACGCATGTGAGTTTCTGTTGAATGCTTGTAAGTAGCTTAAGGCACTTTCAAAGAAAAGTGATTTTCTCTGAAAGGACAGCATTTAGAAAGGGAAGCAATACTCCATTCACTTCGCAGAGTGAATTGAAGTATTGGAACAGACTGCTTCTCTTTCAGAGAAACGCATGTGAGTTTCTGTTAAATGCTTGTAAGTAGCTTAAGGCACTTTCAAAGGAAAGTGATTTTCTCTGAAAGCACAGCATTTAGAAAGTGAGGCAACACTCTATTCACTTCACACAGTGAATTGAAGGGATGGAACAGACTGCTTCTCTTTCAGAGAAACGCATGTGAGTTTCTTCCTAATGCTTGCAAGTAGCTTAAGGCACTATCAAAGGGAAGTGATTTTCTCTGAAAGGACAGCATTTAGAAAGTGAGGCAACACTCCATTCAATTCGCACAGTGAATTGAAGTGTTGGAACAGACTGCTTCTCTTTCAGAGAAACGCATGTGAGTTTCTTCCTAATGCTTGCAAGTAGCTTAAGGCACTTTCAAAGGAAAGTGATTTTCTCTGAAAGGACAGCATTTAGAAAGTGAAGCAACACTCCATTCACTTCGTGCAGTGAATTGAAGTGTTGGAACAGAGTGCTTCTCTTTCATAGAAACGCATTAGTGTTTCTTGTGAATGCTTGCAAGTTGCTTAAGGCACTTTCAAAGGAAAGTGATTTTCTCTGAAAGGACAGCATTTAGAAAGTGAAGCAACACTCCATTCACTTCGCACAGTGAATTGAAGTGTTGGAACAGACTGCTTCTCTTTCAGAGAAACGCAGGTGATTTTCTGGTGAATGCTTGTAAGTAGCTTAAGGCACTTTCAAAGGAAAGTGATTTTCTCTGAGAGGACAGCATTTAGAAAGTGAGGGAACACTCCATTCACTTCACACAGTGAATTGAAGTCTTGGAACAGACTGCTTCACTTTCAGAGAAACACATGTGAGTTTCTTCCTAATGCTTGCAAGTAGCTTAAGGCACTTTCAAAGGAAAGTGATTTTCTCAGAAAGGACAGCATTTAGAAAGTGAAGCAACACTCCATTCACTTCGCACAGTGAATTGTAGTGTTGGAACAGACTGCTTCTCTTTCAGAGAAACGCATGTGAGTTTCTTCCTAATGCTTGCAAGTAGCTTAAGGCACTTTCAAAGGAAAGTGATTTTCTCTGAAAGGACAGCATTTAGAAAGTGAAGCAACACTCCATTCACTTCGCACAGTGAATTGAAGTGTTGGAACAGACTGCTTCTCTTTCAGAGAAACGCATGTGAGTTTCTGGTTAATGCTTGTAAGTAGCTTAATGCACTTTCAAAGGAAAGTGATTTTCTCTGAAAGGACAGCATTTAGAAAGTGAAGCAACACTCCATTCCCTTCGTGCAGTGAATTGAAGTGTTGGAACAGAGTGCTTCTCTTTCATAGAAACGCATTAGTGTTTCTTGTGAATGCTTGCAAGTTGCTTAAGGCACTTTCAAAGGAAAGTGATTTTCTCTGAAAGGACATAATTTAGAAAGTGAAGCAACACTCCATTCACTTCGCACAGTGAATTGAAGTGTTGGAACAGACTGCTTCTCTTTCAGAGAAATGCATGTGAGTTTCTGTTGAATGCTTGTAAGTAGCTTAAGGCACTTTCAAAGGAAAGTGATTTTCTCTGAAAGGACAGCATTTAGAAAGTGAAGCAACACTCCATTCACTTCGCACAGTGAATTGAAGTGTTGGAACAGACTGCTTCACTTTCAGAGAAACGCATGTGAGTTTCTGTTGAATGCTTGTAAGTAGCTTAAGGCACTTTCAAAGGAAAGTGATTTTCTCTGAGAGGACAGCATTTAGAAAGTGAAGCAACACTCCATTCCCTTCGTGCAGTGAATTGAAGTGTTGGAACAGAGTGCTTCTCTTTCATAGAAACGCATTAGTGTTTCTTGTGAATGCTTGCAAGTTGCTTAAGGCACTTTCAAAGGAAAGTGATTTTCTCTGAAAGTACATAATTTAGAAAGTGAAGCAACACTCCATTCACTTCGCACAGTGAATTGAAGTGTTGGAACAGACTGCTTCTCTTTCAGAGAAATGCATGTGAGTTTCTGTTGAATGCTTGTAAGTAGCTTAAGGCACTTTCAAAGGAAAGTGGTTTTCTCTGAGAGGACAGCATTTAGAAAGTGAAGCAACACTCCATTCACTTCGCACAGTGAATTGAAGTGTTGGAACAGACTGCTTCTCTTTCAGAGAAACGCATGTGAGTTTCTTCCTAATGCTTGCAAGTAGCTTAAGGCACTTTCAAAGGAAAGTGATTTTTTCTGAAAGTACATAATTTAGAAAGTGAAGCAACACTCCATTCACTTCGCACAGTGAATTGAAGTGTTGGAACAGACTGCTTCTCTTTCAGAGAAACGCATGTGAGTTTCTTCCTCATGCTTGCAAGTAGCTTAAAGCACTTTCAAGGAAAGTGATTTTCTCTGAAAGGACAGCATTTAGAAAGTGAAGCAACACTCCATTCACTTCGCACAGTGAATTGAAGTGTTGGAACACACTGCTTCTCTTTCAGAGAAACGCATGTGAGTTTCTGGTGAATGCTTGTAAGTAGCTTAAGGCACTTTCAAAGGAAAGTGATTTTCTCTGAAAGGACAGCATTTAGAAAGTGAAGCAACACTCCCTTCACTTCAAACAGTGAATTGAAGTGTTGGAACAGACTGCTTCTCTTTCAGAGAAATGCATGTGAGTTTCTGTTGAATGCTTGTAAGTAGCTTAAGGCACTTTCAAAGGAAAGTGATTTTCTCTGAAAGGACAGCATTTAGAAAGTGAGGAAACACTCCATTCACTTCACACAGTGAACTGAAGTGTTGGAACAGACTGCTTCTCTTTCAGAGAAACACATGTGAGTTTCTTCCTAATGCTTGCAAGTAGCTTAAGGCACGTTCAAAGGAAAGTGATTTTCTCTGAAAGGACAGCATTTAGAAAGTGAAGCAACATTCCATTCACTTTGCACAGTGAATTGAAGTGTTGGAACAGACTGCTTCTCTTTCAGAGAAACGCATGTGAGTTTCTTCCTAATGCTTGCAAGTAGCTTAATGCACTTTCAAAGGAAAGTGATTTTCTCTGAAAGGACAGCATTTAGAAAGTGAAGCAACACTCCATTCACTTTGCACATTGAATTGAAGTGTTGGAACAGACTGCTTCTCTTTCAGAGAAACGCATGTGAGTTTCTGTTGAATGCTTGTAAGTAGCTTAAGGCACTTTCAAAGGAAAGTGTTTTTCTCTGAGTGGACAGCATTTAGAAAGTGAAGCAACACTCCATTCCCTTCGTGCAGTGAATTGAAGTGTTGGAACAGAGTGCTTCTCTTTCATAGAAACGCATTAGTGTTTCTTGTGAATGCTTGCAAGTTGCTTAAGGCACTTTCAAAGGAAAGTGATTTTCTCTGAAAGTACATAATTTAGAAAGTGAAGCAACACTCCATTCACTTCGCACAGTGAATTGAAGTGTTGGAACAGACTGCTTCTCTTTCAGAGAAATGCATGTGAGTTTCTGTTGAATGCTTGTAAGTAGCTTAAGGCACTTTCAAAGGAAAGTGATTTTCTCTGAAAGGACAGCATTTAGAAAGTGAAGCAACACTCCATTCACTTCGCACAGTGAATTGAAGTGTTGGAACAGACTGCTTCACTTTCAGAGAAACACATGTGAGTTTCTGTTGAATGCTTGTAAGTAGCTTAAGGCACTTTCAAAGGAAAGTGATTTTCTCTGAGAGGACAGCATTTAGAAAGTGAGGCAACACTCCATTCACTTCACACAGTGAATTGAAGTGTTGGAACAGACTGCTTCTCTTTCAGAGAAACGCATGTGAGTTTCTTCCTAATGCTTGCAAGTAGCTTAAGGCACTTTCAAAGGAAAGTGATTTTCTCAGAAAGGACAGCATTTAGAAAGTGAAGCAACACTCCATTCACTTTGCACAGTGAATTGAAGTGTTGGAACAGACTGCTTCTCTTTCAGAGAAACGCATGTGAGTTTCTTCCTCATGCTTGCAAGTAGCTTAAAGCACTTTCAAAGGAAAGTGATTTTCTCTGAAAGGACAGCATTTAGAAAGTGAAGCAACACTCCATTCACTTCGCACAGTGAATTGAAGTGTTGGAACACACTGCTTCTCTTTCAGAGAAACGCATGTGAGTTTCTGGTGAATGCTTGTAAGTAGCTTAAGGCACTTTCAAAGGAAAGTGATTTTCTCTGAAAGGACAGCATTTAGAAAGTGAAGCAACACTCCCTTCACTTCAAACAGTGAATTGAAGTGTTGGAACAGACTGCTTCTCTTTCAGAGAAATGCATGTGAGTTTCTGTTGAATGCTTGTAAGTAGCTTAAGGCACTTTCAAAGGAAAGTGATTTTCTCTGAAAGGACAGCATTTAGAAAGTGAGGAAACACTCCATTCACTTCAAACAGTGAACTGAAGTGTTGGAACAGACTGCTTCTCTTTCAGAGAAACACATGTGAGTTTCTTCCTAATGCTTGCAAGTAGCTTAAGGCACGTTCAAAGGAAAGTGATTTTCTCTGAAAGGACAGCATTTAGAAAGTGAAGCAACATTCCATTCACTTCGCACAGTGAATTGAAGTGTTGGAACAGACTGCTTCTCTTTCAGAGAAACGCATGTGAGTTTCTTCCTAATGCTTGCAAGTAGCTTAATGCACTTTCAAAGGAAAGTGATTTTCTCTGAAAGGACAGCATTTAGAAAGTGAAGCAACACTCCATTCACTTCACACATTGAATTGAAGTGTTGGAACAGACTGCTTCTCTTTCAGAGAAACGCATGTGAGTTTCTGTTGAATGCTTGTAAGTATCTTAAGGCACTTTCAAAGGAAAGTGATTTTCTCTGAAAGGACAGCATTTTGAAAGTGAAGCAATACTCCATTCACTTCGCAGAGTGAATTGAAGCATTGGAACAGACTGCTTCTCTTTCAGAGAAACGCATGTGAGTTTCTGTTAAATGCTTGCAAGTAGCTTAAGGCACTTTCAAAGGAAAGTGATTTTTTCTGAGAGCACAGCATTTAGAAAGTGAGGCAACACTCTATTCACTTCACACAGTGAATTGAAGTGTTGGAACAGACTGCTTCTCTTTCAGAGAAATGCATGTGAGTTTCTTCCTAATGCTTGCAAGTAGCTTAAGGCACTTTCAAAGGAAAGTGATTTTCTCTGAAAAGACAGCATTTAGAAAATGAAGCAACACTCCGTTCACTTCGCACAGTGAATTGAAGTGTTGGAACCGACTGCTTCTCTTTCAGAGAAACGCATGTGAGTTTCTGGTGAATGCTTGTAAGAAGCTCAAGGCACTTTCAAAGGAAAGTGATTTTCTCTGAAAGGACAGCATTTAGAAAGTGAAGCAACACTCCATTCACTTCGTGCAGTGAATTGAAGTGTTGGAATAGAGTGCTTCTCTTTCATAGAAACGCATTAGTGTTTCTTGTGAATGCTTGCAAGTTGCTTAAGGCACTTTCAAAGGATAGTGATTTTCTCTGAAAGGACATAATTTAGAAAGTGAAGCAACACTCCATTCACTTTGCACAGTGAATTGAAGTGTTGGAACAGACTGCTTCTCTTTCAGAGAAACGCATGTGAGTTTCTTCCTAATGCTTGCAAGTAGCTTAATGCACTTTCAAAGGAAAGTGATTTTCTCTGAAAGGACAGCATTTAGAAAGTGAAGCAACACTCCATTCACTTCGCACATTGAATTGAAGTGTTGGAACAGACTGCTTCTCTTTCAGAGAAACGCATGTGAGTGTCTGTTGAATGCTTGTAAGTAGCTTAAGGCACTTTCAAAGGAAAGTGTTTTTCTCTGAGAGGACAGCATTTAGAAAGTGAAGCAACACTCCATTCCCTTCGTGCAGTGAATTGAAGTGTTGGAACAGAGTGCTTCTCTTTCATAGAAACGCATTAGTGTTTCTTGTGAATGCTTGCAAGTTGCTTAAGGCACTTTCAAAGGAAAGTGATTTTCTCTGAAAGTACATAATTTAGAAAGTGAAGCAACACTCCATTCACTTCGCACAGTGAATTGAAGTGTTGGAACAGACTGCTTCTCTTTCAGAGAAATGCATGTGAGTTTCTGTTGAATGCTTGTAAGTAGCTTAAGGCACTTTCAAAGGAAAGTGATTTTCTCTGAAAGGACAGCATTTAGAAAGTGAAGCAACACTCCATTCACTTCGCACAGTGAATTGAAGTGTTGGAACAGACTGCTTCACTTTCAGAGAAACACATGTGAGTTTCTGTTGAATGCTTGTAAGTAGCTTAAGGCACTTTCAAAGGAAAGTGATTTTCTCTGAGAGGACAGCATTTAGAAAGTGAGGCAACACTCCATTCACTTCACACAGTGAATTGAAGTGTTGGAACAGACTGCTTCTCTTTCAGAGAAACGCATGTGAGTTTCTTCCTAATGCTTGCAAGTAGCTTAAGGCACTTTCAAAGGAAAGTGATTTTCTCAGAAAGGACAGCATTTAGAAAGTGAAGCAACACTCCATTCACTTCGCACAGTGAATTGAAGTGTTGGAACAGACTGCTTCTCTTTCAGAGAAACGCATGTGAGTTTCTTCCTCATGCTTGCAAGTAGCTTAAAGCACTTTCAAAGGAAAGTGATTTTCTCTGAAAGGACAGCATTTAGAAAGTGAAGCAACACTCCATTCACTTCGCACAGTGAATTGAAGTGTTGGAACACACTGCTTCTCTTTCAGAGAAACGCATGTGAGTTTCTGGTGAATGCTTGTAAGTAGCTTAAGGCACTTTCAAAGGAAAGTGATTTTCTCTGAAAGGACAGCATTTAGAAAGTGAAGCAACACTCCCTTCACTTCAAACAGTGAATTGAAGTGTTGGAACAGACTGCTTCTCTTTCAGAGAAATGCATGTGAGTTTCTGTTGAATGCTTGTAAGTAGCTTAAGGCACTTTCAAAGGAAAGTGATTTTCTCTGAAAGGACAGCATTTAGAAAGTGAGGAAACACTCCATTCACTTCACACAGTGAACTGAAGTGTTGGAACAGACTGCTTCTCTTTCAGAGAAACACATGTGAGTTTCTTCCTAATGCTTGCAAGTAGCTTAAGGCACGTTCAAAGGAAAGTGATTTTCTCTGAAAGGACAGCATTTAGAAAGTGAAGCAACATTCCATTCACTTCGCACAGTGAATTGAAGTGTTGGAACAGACTGCTTCTCTTTCAGAGAAATGCATGTGAGTTTCTTCCTAATGCTTGCAAGTAGCTTAATGCACTTTCAAAGGAAAGTGATTTTCTCTGAAAGGACAGCATTTAGAAAGTGAAGCAACACTCCATTCACTTCGCACATTGAATTGAAGTGTTGGAACAGACTGCTTCTCTTTCAGAGAAACGCATGTGAGTTTCTGTTGAATGCTTGTAAGTATCTTAAGGCACTTTCAAAGGAAAGTGATTTTCTCTGAAAGGACAGCATTTTGAAAGTGAAGCAATACTCCATTCACTTCGCAGAGTGAATTGAAGCATTGGAACAGACGGCTTCTCTTTCAGAGAAACGCATGTGAGTTTCTGTTAAATGCTTGCAAGTAGCTTAAGGCACTTTCAAAGGAAAGTGATTTTTTCTGAGAGCACAGCATTTAGAAAGTGAGGCAACACTCTATTCACTTCACACAGTGAATTGAAGTGTTGGAACAGACTGCTTCTCTTTCAGAGAAATGCATGTGAGTTTCTTCCTAATGCTTGCAAGTAGCTTAAGGCACTTTCAAAGGAAAGTGATTTTCTCTGAGAGGACAGCATTTAGAAAGTGAAGCAACACTCCATTCCCTTCGTGCAGTGAATTGAAGTGTTGGAACAGAGTGCTTCTCTTTCATAGAAACGCATTAGTGTTTCTTGTGAATGCTTGCAAGTTGCTTAAGGCACTTTCAAAGGAAAGTGATTTTCTCTGAAAGTACATAATTTAGAAAGTGAAGCAACACTCCATTCACTTCGCACAGTGAATTGAAGTGTTGGAACAGACTGCTTCTCTTTCAGAGAAATGCATGTGAGTTTCTGTTGAATGCTTGTAAGTAGCTTAAGGCACTTTCAAAGGAAAGTGATTTTCTCTGAAAGGACAGCATTTAGAAAGTGAAGCAACACTCCATTCACTTCGCACAGTGAATTGAAGTGTTGGAACAGACTGCTTCACTTTCAGAGAAACACATGTGAGTTTCTGTTGAATGCTTGTAAGTAGCTTAAGGCACTTTCAAAGGAAAGTGATTTTCTCTGAGAGGACAGCATTTAGAAAGTGAGGCAACACTCCATTCACTTCACACAGTGAATTGAAGTGTTGGAACAGACTGCTTCTCTTTCAGAGAAACGCATGTGAGTTTCTTCCTAATGCTTGCAAGTAGCTTAAGGCACTTTCAAAGGAAAGTGATTTTCTCAGAAAGGACAGCATTTAGAAAGTGAAGCAACACTCCATTCACTTCGCACAGTGAATTGAAGTGTTGGAACAGACTGCTTCTCTTTCAGAGAAACGCATGTGAGTTTCTTCCTCATGCTTGCAAGTAGCTTAAAGCACTTTCAAAGGAAAGTGATTTTCTCTGAAAGGACAGCATTTAGAAAGTGAAGCAACACTCCATTCACTTCGCACAGTGAATTGAAGTGTTGGAACACACTGCTTCTCTTTCAGAGAAACGCATGTGAGTTTCTGGTGAATGCTTGTAAGTAGCTTAAGGCACTTTCAAAGGAAAGTGATTTTCTCTGAAAGGACAGCATTTAGAAAGTGAAGCAACACTCCCTTCACTTCAAACAGTGAATTGAAGTGTTGGAACAGACTGCTTCTCTTTCAGAGAAATGCATGTGAGTTTCTGTTGAATGCTTGTAGGTAGCTTAAGGCACTTTCAAAGGAAAGTGATTTTCTCTGAAAGGACAGCATTTAGAAAGTGAGGAAACACTCCATTCACTTCACACAGTGAACTGAAGTGTTGGAACAGACTGCTTCTCTTTCAGAGAAACACATGTGAGTTTCTTCCTAATGCTTGCAAGTAGCTTAAGGCACGTTCAAAGGAAAGTGATTTTCTCTGAAAGGACAGCATTTAGAAAGTGAAGCAACATTCCATTCACTTCGCACAGTGAATTGAAGTGTTGGAACAGACTGCTTCTCTTTCAGAGAAATGCATGTGAGTTTCTTCCTAATGCTTGCAAGTAGCTTAATGCACTTTCAAAGGAAAGTGATTTTCTCTGAAAGGACAGCATTTAGAAAGTGAAGCAACACTCCATTCACTTCGCACATTGAATTGAAGTGTTGGAACAGACTGCTTCTCTTTCAGAGAAACGCATGTGAGTTTCTGTTGAATGCTTGTAAGTATCTTAAGGCACTTTCAAAGGAAAGTGATTTTCTCTGAAAGGACAGCATTTTGAAAGTGAAGCAATACTCCATTCACTTCGCAGAGTGAATTGAAGCATTGGAACAGACGGCTTCTCTTTCAGAGAAACGCATGTGAGTTTCTGTTAAATGCTTGCAAGTAGCTTAAGGCACTTTCAAAGGAAAGTGATTTTTTCTGAGAGCACAGCATTTAGAAAGTGAGGCAACACTCTATTCACTTCACACAGTGAATTGAAGTGTTGGAACAGACTGCTTCTCTTTCAGAGAAATGCATGTGAGTTTCTTCCTAATGCTTGCAAGTAGCTTAAGGCACTTTCAAAGGAAAGTGATTTTCTCTGAAAGCACAGCATTTAGAAAGTGAGGCAACACTCTATTCACTTCACACAGTGAATTGAAGTGTTGGAACAGACTGCTTCTCTTTCAGAGAAATGCATGTGAGTTTCTTCCTAATGCTTGCAAGTAGCTTAAGGCACTTTCAAAGGAAAGTGATTTTCTCTGAAAAGACAGCATTTAGAAAATGAAGCAACACTCCGTTCACTTCGCACAGTGAATTGAAGTGTTGGAACCGACTGCTTCTCTTTCAGAGAAACGCATGTGAGTTTCTGGTGAATGCTTGTAAGAAGCTCAAGGCACTTTCAAAGGAAAGTGATTTTCTCTGAAAGGACAGCATTTAGAAAGTGAAGCAACACTCCATTCACTTCGTGCAGTGAATTGAAGTGTTGGAATAGAGTGCTTCTCTTTCATAGAAACGCATTAGTGTTTCTTGTGAATGCTTGCAAGTTGCTTAAGGCACTTTCAAAGGATAGTGATTTTCTCTGAAAGGACATAATTTAGAAAGTGAAGCAACACTCCATTCACTTCGCACAGTGAATTGAAGTGTTGGAACAGACTGCTTCTCTTTCAGAGAAATGCATGTGAGTTTCTGTTTAATGTTTGTAAGTAGCTTAAGGCACTTTCAATGGAAAGTGATTTTCTCTGAAAGGACAGCATTTAGAAAGTGAAGCAACACTCCATTCACTTCGCACAGTGAATTGAAGTTTTGGAACAGACTGCTTCACTTTCAGAGAAACGCATGTGAGTTTCTGTTGAATGCTTGTAAGTAGCTTAAGGCACTTTCAAAGGAAAGTGATTTTCTCTAAGATGACAGCATTTAGAAAGTGAGGCAACACTCCATTCACTTCACACAGTGAATTGAAGTGTTGGAACAGACTGCTTCTCTTTCAGAGAAACGCATGTGAGTTTCTTCCTAATGCTTGCAAGTAGCTTAAGGCACTTTCAAAGGAAAGTGATTTTCTCAGAAAGGACAGCATTTAGAAAGTGAAGCAACACTCCATTCACTTCGCACATTGAATTGAAGTGTTGGAACAGACTGCTTCTCTTTCAGAGAAACGCATGTGAGTTTCTGTTGAATGCTTGTAAGTACCTTAAGGCACTTTCAAAGGAAAGTGATTTTCTCTGAAAGGACAGCATTTCGAAAGTGAAGCAATACTCCATTCACTTCGCAGAGTGAATTGAAGTATTGGAACAGACTGCTTCTCTTTCAGAGAAACGCATGTGAGTTTCTGTTAAATGCTTGTAAGTAGCTTAAGGCACTTTCAAAGGAAAGTGATTTTCTCTGAGAGCACAGCATTTAGAAAGTGAGGCAACACTCCATTCACTTCGTGCAGTGAATTGAAGTGTTGGAATAGAGTGCTTCTCTTTCATAGAAACGCATTAGTGTTTCTTGTGAATGCTTGCAAGTTGCATAAGGCACTTTCAAAGGATAGTGATTTTCTCTGAAAGGACATAATTTAGAAAGTGAAGCAACACTCCATTCACTTCGCACAGTGAATTGAAGTGTTGGAACAGACTGCTTCTCTTTCAGAGAAATGCATGTGAGTTTCTGTTGAATGCTTGTAAGTAGCTTAAGGCACTTTCAATGGAAAGTGATTTTCTCTGAAAGGACAGCATTTAGAAAGTGAAGCAACACTCCATTCACTTCGCACAGTGAATTGAAGTGTTGGAACAGACTGCTTCACTTTCAGAGAAACGCATGTGAGTTTCTGTTGAATGCTTGTAAGTAGCTTAAGGCACTTTCAAAGGAAAGTGATTTTCTCTAAGATGACAGCATTTAGAAAGTGAGGCAACACTCCATTCACTTCACACAGTGAATTGAAGTGTTGGAACAGACTGCTTCTCTTTCAGAGAAACGCATGTGAGTTTCTTCCTAATGCTTGCAAGTAGCTTAAGGCACTTTCAAAGGAAAGTGATTTTCTCAGAAAGGACAGCATTTAGAAAGTGAAGCAACACTCCATTCACTTCGCACAGTGAATTGAAGTGTTGGAACAGACTGCTTCTCTTTCAGAGAAACGCATGTGAGTTTCTGGTGAATGCTTGTAAGTAGATTAAGGCACTTTCAAAGGAAAGTGATTTTCTCTGAAAGGACAGCATTTACAAAGTGAAGCAACACTCCATTCACTTCGCACAGTGAATTGAAGTGTTGGAACAGACTGCTTCTCTTTCAGAGAAACGCATGTGAGTTTCTGGTGAATGCTTGTAAGTAGCTTAAGGCACTTTCAAAGGAAAGTGATTTTCTCTGAAAGGACAGCATTTAGAAAGTGAAGCAACACTCCATTCACTTCGAACAGTGAATTGAAGTGTTGGAACAGACTGCTTCTCTTTAAGAGAAATGCATGTGAGTTTCTGGTGAATGCTTGTAAGTAGCTTAAGGCACTTTCAAAGGAAAGTGATTTTCTCTGAAAGGACAGCATTTAGAAAGTGAGGCAGCACTCCATTCACTTCACACAGTGAACTGAAGTGTTGGAACAGACTGCTTCTCTTTCAGAGAAACGCATGTGAGTTTCTTCCTAATGCTTGCAAGTAGCTTAAGGCACTATCAAAGGAAAGTGATTTTCTCTGAAAAGACAGCATTTAGAAAGTGAAGCAACACTCCATTCACTTCGCACAGTGAATTGAAGTGTTGGAACAGACTGCTTCTCTTTCAGAGAAGCACATGTGAGTTTTTTGTGAATGCTTGAAAGTAGTTTAAGGCACTTTCAAAGGAAAGTGATTTTCTCTGAAAGGACAACATTTAGAAAGTGAAGCAACACTCCATTCACTTCGCACAGTGAATTGAAGTGTTGGAACAGACTGCTTCTCTTTCAGAGAAACGCATGTGAGTTTCTTCCTAATGTTTGCAAGTAGCTTAAGGCACTTTCAAAGGAAAGTGATTTTCTCTGAAAGGACAGCATTTAGAAAGTGAGGCAACACTCCATTCACTTCGCACAGTGAATTGAAGTGTTGGAACAGACTGCTTCTCTTTCAGAGAAACGCATGTGTGTTTCTTCCTAATGCTTGCAAGTAGCTTAAGGCACTTTCAAAGGAAAGTGATTTTCTCTGAAAGGACAGCATTTAGAAAGTGAAGCAACACACCATTCACTTGGCACAGTGAATTGAAGTGTTGGAACCGAGTGAATCTCTTTCAGTGAAACGCATGTGAGTTTCTGGTGAATGCTTGTAAGAAGCTTAAGGCACTTTCAAAGGAAAGTGATTTTCTCTGAAAGGACAGCATTTAGAAAGTGAAGCAACACTCCATTCACTTCGTGCAGTGAATTGAAGTGTTGGAACAGAGTGCTTCTCTTTCATAGAAACGCATTAGTGTTTCTTGTGAATGCTTGCAAGTTGCTTAAGGCACTTTCAAAGGAAAGTGATTTTCTCTGAAAGGACATAATTTAGAAAGTGAAGCAACACTCCATTCACTTCGCACAGTGAATTGAAGTGTTGGAACAGACTGCTTCTCTTTCAGAGAAATGCATGTGAGTTTCTGTTGAATGCTTGTAAGTAGCTTAAGGCACTTTCAAAGGAAAGTGATTTTCTCTGAAAGGACAGCATTTAGAAAGTGAGGCAACACTCCATTCACTTCGCACAGTGAATTGAAGTGTTGGAACAGACTGCTTCTCTTTCAGAGAAACGCATGTGAGTTTCTTCCTAATGCTTGCAAGTAGCTTAAGGCACTTTCAAAGGAAAGTGATTTTCTCTGAAAGGACAGCATTTAGAAAGTGAAGCAACACTCCATTCACTTCGCACATTGAATTGAAGTGTTGGAACAGACTGCTTCTCTTTCAGAGAAACGCATGTGAGTTTCTGTTGAATGCTTGTAAGTAGCTTAAGGCACTTTCAAGGGAAAGTGATTTTCTCTGAAAGGACAGCATTTAGAAAGTGAAGCAACACTCCATTCACTTCCCAGAGTGAATTGAAGTATTGGAACAGACTGCTTCTCTTTCAGAGAAACGCATGTGAGTTTCTGTTAAATGCTTGTAAGTAGCTTAAGGCACTTTCAAAGGAAAGTGATTTTCTCTGAAAGCACAGCATTTAGAAAGTGAGGCAACACTCTATTCACTTCACACAGTGAATTGAAGTGTTGGAACAGACTGCTTCTCTTTCAGAGAAACGCATGTGAGTTTCTTCCTAATGCTTGCAAGTAGCTTAAGGCACTATCAAAGGAAAGTGATTTTCTCTGAAAAGACAGCATTTAGAAAGTGAAGCAACACTCCATTCACTTCGCACAGTGAATTGAAGTGTTGGAACAGACTGCTTCTCTTTCAGAGAAGCGCATGTGAGTTTTTTGTGAATGCTTGAAAGTAGTTTAAGGCACTTTCAAAGGAAAGTGATTTTCTCTGAAAGGACAGCATTTAGAAAGTGAAGCAACACTCATTCACTTCGTGCAGTGAATTGAAGTGTTGGAACAGAGTGCTTCTCTTTCATAGAAACGCATTAGTGTTTCTTGTGAATGCTTGCAAGTTGCTTAAGGCACTTTCAAAGGAAAGTGATTTTCTCTGAAAGGACATAATTTAGAAAGGGAAGCAACACTCCATTCACTTCGCACAGTGAATTGAAGTGTTGGAACAGACTGCTTCTCTTTCAGAGAAATGCATGTGAGTTTCTGTTGAATGCTTGTAAGTAGCTTAAGGCACTTTCAAAGGAAAGTGATTTTCTCTGAAAGGACAGCATTTAGAAAGTGAAGCAACACTCCATTCACTTCGCACAGTGAATTGAAGTGTTGGAACAGACTGCTTCACTTTCAGAGAAACACATGTGAGTTTCTGTTGAATGCTTGTAAGTAGCTTAAGGCACTTTCAAAGGAAAGTGATTTTCTCTGAGAGGACAGCATTTAGAAAGTGAGGCAACACTCCATTCACTTCACACAGTGAATTGAAGTGTTGGAACAGACTGCTTCTCTTTCAGAGAAACACATGTGAGTTTCTTCCTAATGCTTGCAAGTAGCTTAAGGCACTTTCAAAGGAAAGTGATTTTCTCAGAAAGGACAGCATTTAGAAAGTGAAGCAACACTCCATTCACTTCGAACAGTGAATTGAAGTGTTGGAACAGACTGCTTCTCTTTAAGAGAAATGCATGTGAGTTTCTGGTGAATGCTTGTAAGTAGCTTAAGGCACTTTCAAAGGAAAGTGATTTTCTCTGAAAGGACAGCATTTAGAAAGTGAGGCAGCACTCCATTCACTTCACACAGTGAACTGAAGTGTTGGAACAGACTGCTTCTCTTTCAGAGAAACGCATGTGAGTTTCTTCCTAATGCTTGCAAGTAGCTTAAGGCACTATCAAAGGAAAGTGATTTTCTCTGAAAAGACAGCATTTAGAAAGTGAAGCACACTCCATTCACTTCGCACAGTTAATTGAAGTGTTGGAACAGACTGCTTCTCTTTCAGAGAAGCGCATGTGAGTTTTTTGTGAATGCTTGAAAGTAGTTTAAGGCACTTTCAAAGGAAAGTGATTTTCTCTGAAAGGACAACATTTAGAAAGTGAAGCAACACTCCATTCACTTCGCACAGTGAATTGAAGTGTTGGAACAGACTGCTTCTCTTTCAGAGAAACGCATGTGAGTTTCTTCCTAATGTTTGCAAGTAGCTTAAGGCACTTTCAAAGGAAAGTGATTTTCTCTGAAAGGACAGCATTTAGAAAGTGAGGCAACACTCCATTCACTTCGCACAGTGAATTGAAGTGTTGGAACAGACTGCTTCTCTTTCAGAGAAACGCATGTGTGTTTCTTCCTAATGCTTGCAAGTAGCTTAAGGCACTTTCAAAGGAAAGTGATTTTCTCTGAAAGGACAGCATTTAGAAAGTGAAGCAACACACCATTCACTTGGCACAGTGAATTGAAGTGTTGGAACCGAGTGAATCTCTTTCAGTGAAACGCATGTGAGTTTCTGGTGAATGCTTGTAAGAAGCTTAAGGCACTTTCAAAGGAAAGTGATTTTCTCTGAAAGGACAGCATTTAGAAAGTGAAGCAACACTCCATTCACTTCGTGCAGTGAATTGAAGTGTTGGAACAGAGTGCTTCTCTTTCATAGAAACGCATTAGTGTTTCTTGTGAATGCTTGCAAGTTGCTTAAGGCACTTTCAAAGGAAAGTGATTTTCTCTGAAAGGACATAATTTAGAAAGTGAAGCAACACTCCATTCACTTCGCACAGTGAATTGAAGTGTTGGAACAGACTGCTTCTCTTTCAGAGAAATGCATGTGAGTTTCTGTTGAATGCTTGTAAGTAGCTTAAGGCACTTTCAAAGGAAAGTGATTTTCTCTGAAAGGACAGCATTTAGAAAGTGAGGCAACACTCCATTCACTTCGCACAGTGAATTGAAGTGTTGGAACAGACTGCTTCTCTTTCAGAGAAACGCATGTGAGTTTCTTCCTAATGCTTGCAAGTAGCTTAAGGCACTTTCAAAGGAAAGTGATTTTCTCTGAAAGGACAGCATTTAGAAAGTGAAGCAACACTCCATTCACTTCGCACATTGAATTGAAGTGTTGGAACAGACTGCTTCTCTTTCAGAGAAACGCATGTGAGTTTCTGTTGAATGCTTGTAAGTAGCTTAAGGCACTTTCAAGGGAAAGTGATTTTCTCTGAAAGGACAGCATTTAGAAAGTGAAGCAACACTCCATTCACTTCCCAGAGTGAATTGAAGTATTGGAACAGACTGCTTCTCTTTCAGAGAAACGCATGTGAGTTTCTGTTAAATGCTTGTAAGTAGCTTAAGGCACTTTCAAAGGAAAGTGATTTTCTCTGAAAGCACAGCATTTAGAAAGTGAGGCAACACTCTATTCACTTCACACAGTGAATTGAAGTGTTGGAACAGACTGCTTCTCTTTCAGAGAAACGCATGTGAGTTTCTTCCTAATGCTTGCAAGTAGCTTAAGGCACTATCAAAGGAAAGTGATTTTCTCTGAAAAGACAGCATTTAGAAAGTGAAGCAACACTCCATTCACTTCGCACAGTGAATTGAAGTGTTGGAACAGACTGCTTCTCTTTCAGAGAAGCGCATGTGAGTTTTTTGTGAATGCTTGAAAGTAGTTTAAGGCACTTTCAAAGGAAAGTGATTTTCTCTGAAAGGACAGCATTTAGAAAGTGAAGCAACACTCATTCACTTCGTGCAGTGAATTGAAGTGTTGGAACAGAGTGCTTCTCTTTCATAGAAACGCATTAGTGTTTCTTGTGAATGCTTGCAAGTTGCTTAAGGCACTTTCAAAGGAAAGTGATTTTCTCTGAAAGGACATAATTTAGAAAGGGAAGCAACACTCCATTCACTTCGCACAGTGAATTGAAGTGTTGGAACAGACTGCTTCTCTTTCAGAGAAATGCATGTGAGTTTCTGTTGAATGCTTGTAAGTAGCTTAAGGCACTTTCAAAGGAAAGTGATTTTCTCTGAAAGGACAGCATTTAGAAAGTGAAGCAACACTCCATTCACTTCGCACAGTGAATTGAAGTGTTGGAACAGACTGCTTCACTTTCAGAGAAACACATGTGAGTTTCTGTTGAATGCTTGTAAGTAGCTTAAGGCACTTTCAAAGGAAAGTGATTTTCTCTGAGAGGACAGCATTTAGAAAGTGAGGCAACACTCCATTCACTTCACACAGTGAATTGAAGTGTTGGAACAGACTGCTTCTCTTTCAGAGAAACGCATGTGAGTTTCTTCCTAATGCTTGCAAGTAGCTTAAGGCACTTTCAAAGGAAAGTGATTTTCTAAGAAAGGACAGCATTTAGAAAGTGAAGCAACACTCCATTCACTTCGCACAGTGAATTGAAGTGTTGGAACAGACTGCTTCTCTTTCAGAGAAACGCATGTGAGTTTCTTCCTCATGCTTGCAAGTAGCTTAAAGCACTTTCAAAGGAAAGTGATTTTCTCTGAAAGGACAGCATTTAGAAAGTGAAGCAACACTCCATTCACTTCGCACAGTGAATTGAAGTGTTGGAACACACTGCTTCTCTTTCAGAGAAACGCATGTGAGTTTCTGGTGAATGCTTGTAAGTAGCTTAAGGCACTTTCAAAGGAAAGTGATTTTCTCTGAAAGGACAGCATTTAGAAAGTGAAGTAACACTCTCTTCACTTCAAACAGTGAATTGAAGTGTTGGAACAGACTGCTTCTCTTTCAGAGAAATGCATGTGAGTTTCTGTTGAATGCTTGTAAGTAGCTTAAGGCACTTTCAAAGGAAAGTGATTTTCTCTGAAAGGACAGCATTTAGAAAGTGAGGAAACACTCCATTCACTTCACACAGTGAACTGAAGTGTTGGAACAGACTGCTTCTCTTTCAGAGAAACACATGTGAGTTTCTTCCTAATGCTTGCAAGTAGCTTAAGGCACGTTCAAAGGAAAGTGATTTTCTCTGAAAGGACAGCATTTAGAAAGTGAAGCAACATTCCATTCACTTCGCACAGTGAATTGAAGTGTTGGAACAGACTGCTTCTCTTTCAGAGAAACGCATGTGAGTTTCTTCCTAATGCTTGCAAGTAGCTTAATGCACTTTCAAAGGAAAGTGATTTTCTCTGAAAGGACAGCATTTAGAAAGTGAAGCAACACTCCATTCACTTCGCACATTGAATTGAAGTGTTGGAACAGACTGCTTCTCTTTCAGAGAAACGCATGTGAGTTTCTGTTGAATGCTTGTAAGTATCTTAAGGCACTTTCAAAGGAAAGTGATTTTCTCTGAAAGGACAGCATTTTGAAAGTGAAGCAACACTCCATTCACTTCGCAGAGTGAATTGAAGCATTGGAACAGACTGCTTCTCTTTCAGAGAAACGCATGTGAGTTTCTGTTAAATGCTTGTAAGTAGCTTAAGGCACTTTCAAAGGAAAGTGATTTTCTCTGAGAGCACAGCATTTAGAAAGTGAGGCAACACTCTATTCACTTCACACAGTGAATTGAAGTGTTGGAACAGACTGCTTCTCTTTCAGAGAAATGCATGTGAGTTTCTTCCTAATGCTTGCAAGTAGCTTAAGGCACTTTCAAAGGAAAGTGATTTTCTCTGAAAGGACAGCATTTAGAAAATGAAGCAACACTCCGTTCACTTCGCACAGTGAATTGAAGTGTTGGAACCGACTGCTTCTCTTTCAGAGAAACGCATGTGAGTTTCTGGTGAATGCTTGTAAGAAGCTCAAGGCACTTTCAAAGGAAAGTGATTTTCTCTGAAAGGACAGCATTTAGAAAGTGAAGCAACACTCCATTCACTTCGTGCAGTGAATTGAAGTGTTGGAATAGAGTGCTTCTCTTTCATAGAAACGCATTAGTGTTTCTTGTGAATGCTTGCAAGTTGCTTAAGGCACTTTCAAAGGATAGTGATTTTCTCTGAAAGGACATAATTTAGAAAGTGAAGCAACACTCCATTCACTTCGCACAGTGAATTGAAGTGTTGGAACAGACTGCTTCTCTTTCAGAGAAATGCATGTGAGTTTCTGTTGAATGCTTGTAAGTAGCTTAAGGCACTTTCAATGGAAAGTGATTTTCTCTGAAAGGACAGCATTTAGAAAGTGAAGCAACACTCCATTCACTTCGCACAGTGAATTGAAGTGTTGGAACAGACTGCTTCACTTTCAGAGAAACGCATGTGAGTTTCTGTTGAATGCTTGTAAGTAGCTTAAGGCACTTTCAAAGGAAAGTGATTTTCTCTAAGATGACAGCATTTAGAAAGTGAGGCAACACTCCATTCACTTCACACAGTGAATTGAAGTGTTGGAACAGACTGCTTTTCTTTCAGAGAAACGCATGTGAGTTTCTTCCTAATGCTTGCAAGTAGCTTAAGGCACTTTCAAAGGAAAGTGATTTTCTCAGAAAGGACAGCATTTAGAAAGTGAAGCAACACTCCATTCACTTCGCACATTGAATTGAAGTGTTGGAACAGACTGCTTCTCTTTCAGAGAAACGCATGTGAGTTTCTGTTGAATGCTTGAAAGTATCTTAAGGCACTTTCAAAGGAAAGTGATTTTCTCTGAAAGGACAGCATTTTGAAAGTGAAGCAATACTCCATTCACTTCGCAGAGTGAATTGAAGTATTGGAACAGACTGCTTCTCTTTCAGAGAAACGCATGTGAGTTTCTGTTAAATGCTTGTAAGTAGCTTAAGTCACTTTCAAAGGAAAGTGATTTTCTCTGAGAGCACAGCATTTAGAAAGTGAGGCAACACTCCATTCACTTCGTGCAGTGAATTGAAGTGTTGGAATAGAGTGCTTCTCTTTCATAGAAACGCATTAGTGTTTCTTGTGAATGCTTGCATGTTGCATAAGGCACTTTCAAAGGATAGGGATTTTCTCTGAAAGGACATAATTTAGAAAGTGAAGCAACACTCCATTCACTTCGCACAGTGAATTGAAGTGTTGGAACAGACTGCTTCTCTTTCAGAGAAATGCATGTGAGTTTCTGTTGAATGCTTGTAAGTAGCTTAAGGCACTTTCAATGGAAAGTGATTTTCTCTGAAAGGACAGCATTTAGAAAGAGAAGCAACACTCCATTCACTTCGCACAGTGAATTGAAGTGTTGGAACAGACTGCTTCACTTTCAGAGAAACGCATGTGAGTTTCTGTTGAATGCTTGTAAGTAGCTTAAGGCACTTTCAAAGGAAAGTGATTTTCTCTAACGTGACAGCATTTAGAAAGTGAGGCAACACTCCATTCACTTCACACAGTGAATTGAAGTGTTGGAACAGACTGCTTCTCTTTCAGAGAAACGCATGTGAGTTTCTTCCTAATGCTTGCAAGTAGCTTAAGGCACTTTCAAAGGAAAGTGCTTTTCTCAGAAAGGACAGCATTTAGAAAGTGAAGCAACACTCCATTCACTTCGCACAGTGAATTGAAGTGTTGGAACAGACTGCTTCTCTTTCAGAGAAACGCATGTGAGTTTCTGGTGAATGCTTGTAAGTAGATTAAGGCACTTTCAAAGGAAAGTGATTTTCTCTGAAAGGACAGCATTTAAAAAGTGAAGCAACACTCCATTCACTTCGCACAGTGAATTGAAGTGTTGGAACAGACTGCTTCTCTTTCAGAGAAACGCATGTGAGTTTCTTCCTAATGCTTGCAAGTAGCTTAAGGCACTATCAAAGGAAAGTGATTTTCTCTGAAAGGACAGCATTTAGAAAGTGAGGCAACACTCCATTCACTTCGCACAGTGAATTGAAGTGTTGGAACAGACTGCTTCTCTTTCAGAGAAACGCATGTGAGTTTCTTCCTAATGCTTGCAAGTAGCTTAAGGCACTTTCAAAGGAAAGTGATTTTCTCAGAAATGACAGCATTTAGAAAGTGAAGCAACACTCCATTCACTTCGTGCAGTGAATTGAAGTGTTGGAACAGAGTGCTTCTCTTTCATAGAAACGCATTAGTGTTTCTTGTGAATGCTTGCAAGTTGCTTAAGGCACTTTCAAAGGAAAGTGATTTTCTCTGAAAGGACATAATTTAGAAAGTGAAGCAACACTCCATTCACTTCGCACAGTGAATTGAAGTGTTGGAACAGACTGCTTCTCTTTCAGAGAAATGCATGTGAGTTTCTGTTGAATGCTTGTAAGTAGCTGAAGGCACTTTCAAAGGAAAGTGATTTTCTCTGAAAGGACAGCATTTAGAAAGTGAAGCAACACTCCATTCACTTCGCAGAGTGAATTGAAGTGTTGGAACAGACTGCTTCACTTTCAGAGAAACGCATGTGAGTTTCTGTTGAATGCTTGTAAGTAGCTTAAGGCACTTTCACGGGAAAGTGATTTTCTCTGAAAGGACAGCATTTAGAAAGTGAAGCAACACTCCATTCACTTCCCAGAGTGAATTGAAGTATTGGAACAGACTGCTTCTCTTTCAGAGAAACGCATGTGAGTTTCTGTTAAATGCTTGTAAGTAGCTTAAGGCACTTTCAAAGGAAAGTGATTTTCTCTGAAAGCACAGCATTTAGAAAGTGAGGCAACACTCTATTCACTTCACACAGTGAATTGAAGTGTTGGAACAGACTGCTTCTCTTTCAGAGAAACGCATGTGAGTTTCTTCCTAATGCTTGCAAGTAGCTTAAGGCACTATCAAAGGAAAGTGATTTTCTCTGAAAAGACAGCATTTAGAAAGTGAAGCAACACTCCATTCACTTCGCACAGTGAATTGAAGTGTTGGAACAGACTGCTTCTCTTTCAGAGAAGCGCATGTGAGTTTTTTGTGAATGCTTGAAAGTAGTTTAAGGCACTTTCAAAGGAAAGTGATTTTCTCTGAAAGGACAGCATTTAGAAAGTGAAGCAACACTCATTCCCTTCGTGCAGTGAATTGAAGTGTTGGAACAGAGTGCTTCTCTGTCATAGAAACGCATTAGTGTTTCTTGTGAATGCTTGCAAGTTGCTTAAGGCACTTTCAAAGGAAAGTGATTTTCTCTGAAAGGACATAATTTAGAAAGGGAAGCAACACTCCATTCACTTCGCACAGTGAATTGAAGTGTTGGAACAGACTGCTTCTCTTTCAGAGAAATGCATGTGAGTTTCTGTTGAATGCTTGTAAGTAGCTTAAGGCACTTTCAAAGGAAAGTGATTTTCTCTGAAAGGACAGCATTTAGAAAGTGAAGCAACACTCCATTCACTTCGCACAGTGAATTGAAGTGTTGGAACAGACTGCTTCACTTTCAGAGAAACACATGTGAGTTTCTGTTGAATGCTTGTAAGTAGCTTAAGGCACTTTCAAAGGAAAGTGATTTTCTCTGAGAGGACAGCATTTAGAAAGTGAGGCAACACTCCATTCACTTCACACAGTGAATTGAAGTGTTGGAACAGACTGCTTCTCTTTCAGAGAAACGCATGTGAGTTTCTTCCTAATGCTTGCAAGTAGCTTAAGGCACTTTCAAAGGAAAGTGATTTTCTCAGAAAGGACAGCATTTAGAAAGTGAAGCAACACTCCATTCACTTCGCACAGTGAATTGAAGTGTTGGAACAGACTGCTTCTCTTTCAGAGAAACGCATGTGAGTTTCTTCCTCATGCTTGCAAGTAGCTTAAAGCACTTTCAAAGGAAAGTGATTTTCTCTGAAAGGACAGCATTTAGAAAGTGAAGCAACACTCCATTCACTTCGCACAGTGAATTGAAGTGTTGGAACACACTGCTTCTCTTTCAGAGAAACGCATGTGAGTTTCTGGTGAATGCTTGTAAGTAGCTTAAGGCACTTTCAAAGGAAAGTGATTTTCTCTGAAAGGACAGCATTTAGAAAGTGAAGTAACACTCTCTTCACTTCAAACAGTGAATTGAAGTGTTGGAACAGACTGCTTCTCTTTCAGAGAAATGCATGTGAGTTTCTGTTGAATGCTTGTAAGTAGCTTAAGGCACTTTCAAAGGAAAGTGATTTTCTCTGAAAGGACAGCATTTTGAAAGTGAAGCAACACTCCATTCACTTCGCAGAGTGAATTGAAGCATTGGAACAGACTGCTTCTCTTTCAGAGAAACGCATGTGAGTTTCTGTTAAATGCTTGTAAGTAGCTTAAGGCACTTTCAAAGGAAAGTGATTTTCTCTGAGAGCACAGCATTTAGAAAGTGAGGCAACACTCTATTCACTTCACACAGTGAATTGAAGTGTTGGAACAGACTGCTTCTCTTTCAGAGAAATGCATGTGAGTTTCTTCCTAATGCTTGCAAGTAGCTTAAGGCACTTTCAAAGGAAAGTGATTTTCTCTGAAAGGACAGCATTTAGAAAATGAAGCAACACTCCGTTCACTTCGCACAGTGAATTGAAGTGTTGGAACCGACTGCTTCTCTTTCAGAGAAACGCATGTGAGTTTCTGGTGAATGCTTGTAAGAAGCTCAAGGCACTTTCAAAGGAAAGTGATTTTCTCTGAAAGGACAGCATTTAGAAAGTGAAGCAACACTCCATTCACTTCGTGCAGTGAATTGAAGTGTTGGAATAGAGTGCTTCTCTTTCATAGAAACGCATTAGTGTTTCTTGTGAATGCTTGCAAGTTGCTTAAGGCACTTTCAAAGGATAGTGATTTTCTCTGAAAGGACATAATTTAGAAAGTGAAGCAACACTCCATTCACTTCGCACAGTGAATTGAAGTGTTGGAACAGACTGCTTCTCTTTCAGAGAAATGCATGTGAGTTTCTGTTGAATGCTTGTAAGTAGCTTAAGGCACTTTCAATGGAAAGTGATTTTCTCTGAAAGGACAGCATTTAGAAAGTGAAGCAACACTCCATTCACTTCGCACAGTGAATTGAAGTTTTGGAACAGACTGCTTCACTTTCAGAGAAACGCATGTGAGTTTCTGTTGAATGCTTGTAAGTAGCTTAAGGCACTTTCAAAGGAAAGTGATTTTCTCTAAGATGACAGCATTTAGAAAGTGAGGCAACACTCCATTCACTTCACACAGTGAATTGAAGTGTTGGAACAGACTGCTTCTCTTTCAGAGAAACGCATGTGAGTTTCTTCCTAATGCTTGCAAGTAGCTTAAGGCACTTTCAAAGGAAAGTGATTTTCTCAGAAAGGACAGCATTTAGAAAGTGAAGCAACACTCCATTCACTTCGCACATTGAATTGAAGTGTTGGAACAGACTGCTTCTCTTTCAGAGAAACGCATGTGAGTTTCTGTTGAATGCTTGAAAGTATCTTAAGGCACTTTCAAAGGAAAGTGATTTTCTCTGAAAGGACAGCATTTTGAAAGTGAAGCAATACTCCATTCACTTCGCAGAGTGAATTGAAGTATTGGAACAGACTGCTTCTCTTTCAGAGAAACGCATGTGAGTTTCTGTTAAATGCTTGTAAGTAGCTTAAGTCACTTTCAAAGGAAAGTGATTTTCTCTGAGAGCACAGCATTTAGAGAGTGAGGCAACACTCCATTCACTTCGTGCAGTGAATTGAAGTGTTGGAATAGAGTGCTTCTCTTTCATAGAAACGCATTAGTGTTTCTTGTGAATGCTTGCATGTTGCATAAGGCACTTTCAAAGGATAGTGATTTTCTCTGAAAGGACATAATTTAGAAAGTGAAGCAACACTCCATTCACTTCGCACAGTGAATTGAAGTGTTGGAACAGACTGCTTCTCTTTCAGAGAAATGCATGTGAGTTTCTGTTGAATGCTTGTAAGTAGCTTAAGGCACTTTCAATGGAAAGTGATTTTCTCTGAAAGGACAGCATTTAGAAAGAGAAGCAACACTCCATTCACTTCGCACAGTGAATTGAAGTGTTGGAACAGACTGCTTCACTTTCAGAGAAACGCATGTGAGTTTCTGTTGAATGCTTGTAAGTAGCTTAAGGCATTTTCAAAGGAAAGTGATTTTCTCTAACGTGACAGCATTTAGAAAGTGAGGCAACACTCCATTCACTTCACACAGTGAATTGAAGTGTTGGAACAGACTGCTTCTCTTTCAGAGAAACGCATGTGAGTTTCTTCCTAATGCTTGCAAGTAGCTTAAGGCACTTTCAAAGGAAAGTGCTTTTCTCAGAAAGGACAGCATTTAGAAAGTGAAGCAACACTCCATTCACTTCGCACAGTGAATTGAAGTGTTGGAACAGACTGCTTCTCTTTCAGAGAAACGCATGTGAGTTTCTGGTGAATGCTTGTAAGTAGATTAAGGCACTTTCAAAGGAAAGTGATTTTCTCTGAAAGGACAGCATTTAAAAAGTGAAGCAACACTCCATTCACTTCGCACAGTGAATTGAAGTGTTGGAACAGACTGCTTCTCTTTCAGAGAAACGCATGTGAGTTTCTTCCTAATGCTTGCAAGTAGCTTAAGGCACTATCAAAGGAAAGTGATTTTCTCTGAAAGGACAGCATTTAGAAAGTGAGGCAACACTCCATTCACTTCGCACAGTGAATTGAAGTGTTGGAACAGACTGCTTCTCTTTCAGAGAAACGCATGTGAGTTTCTTCCTAATGCTTGCAAGTAGCTTAAGGCACTTTCAAAGGAAAGTGATTTTCTCTGAAATGACAGCATTTAGAAAGTGAAGCAACACTCCATTCACTTCGTGCAGTGAATTGAAGTGTTGGAACAGAGTGCTTCTCTTTCATAGAAACGCATTAGTGTTTCTTGTGAATGCTTGCAAGTTGCTTAAGGCACTTTCAAAGGAAAGTGATTTTCTCTGAAAGGACATAATTTAGAAAGTGAAGCAACACTCCATTCACTTCGCACAGTGAATTGAAGTGTTGGAACAGACTGCTTCTCTTTCAGAGAAATGCATGTGAGTTTCTGTTGAATGCTTGTAAGTAGCTGAAGGCACTTTCAAAGGAAAGTGATTTTCTCTGAAAGGACAGCATTTAGAAAGTGAAGCAACACTCCATTCACTTCGCAGAGTGAATTGAAGTGTTGGAACAGACTGCTTCACTTTCAGAGAAACGCATGTGAGTTTCTGTTGAATGCTTGTAAGTAGCTTAAGGCACTTTCAAAGGAAAGTGATTTTCTCTGAAAGGACAGCATTTAGAAAGTGAGGCAGCACTCCATTCACTTCACACAGTGAATTGAAGTGTTGGAACAGATTGCTTCTCTTTCAGAGAAACGCATGTGAGTTTCTTCCGAATGCTTGCAAGTAGCTTAAGGCACTTTCAAAGGAAAGTGATTTTCTCTGAAAGGACAGTATTTAGAAAGTGAGGCAACACTCCATTCACTTCGCACAGTGAATTGAAGTGTTGGAACAGACTGCTTCTCTTTCAGAGAAACGCATGTGAGTTTCTTCCTAATGCTTGCAAGTAGCTTAAGGCACTTTCAAAGGAAAGTGATTTTCTCTGAAAGGACAGCATTTAGAACGTGAAGCAACACTCCATTCACTTCGCACAGTGAATTGAAGTGTTGGAACCGACTGCTTCTCTTTCAGAGAAACGCATGTGAGTTTCTGGTGAATGCTTGTAAGAAGCTTAAGGCACTTTCAAAGGAAAGTGATTTTCTCTGAAAGGACAGCATTTAGAACGTGAAACAACACTCCATTCACTTCGTGCAGTGAACTGAAGTGTTGGAACAGAGTGCTTCTCTTTCATAGATACGCATTAGTGTTTCTTGTGAATGCTAACAAGTTGCTTAAGGCACTTTCAAAGGAAAGTGATTTTCTCTGAAAGGACATAATTTAGAAAGTGAAGCAAAACTCCATTCACTTCACACAGTGAATTGAAGTGTTGGAACAGACTGCTTCTCTTTCAGAGAAATGCATGTGAGTTTCTGTTGAATGCTTGTAAGTAGCTTAAGGCACTTTCAAAGGAAAGTGATTTTCTCTGAAAGGACAGCATTTAGAAAATGAAGCAACACTCCATTCACTTCGCACAGTGAATTGAAGTGTTGGAACAGACTGCTTCACTTTCAGAGAAACGCATGTGAGTTTCTGTTGAATGCTTGTAAGTAGCTTAAGGCACTTTCAAAGGAAAGTGATTTTCTCTGAGAGGACAGCATTTAGAAAGTGAGGCAACAATCCATTCACTTCACACAGTGAATTGAAGTGTTGGAACAGACTGCTTCTCTTTCAGAGAAACGCATGTGAGTTTCTTCCTAATGCTTGCAAGTAGCTTAAGGCACTTTCAAAGGAAAGTGATTTTCTCTGAAAGGACATAATTTAGAAAGTGAAGCAAAACTCCATTCACTTCGCACAGTGAATTGAAGTGTTGGAACAGACTGCTTCTCTTTCAGAGAAACGCATGTGAGTTTCTTACTAATGCTTGCAAGTAGCTTAAGGCACTTTCAAAGGAAAGTGATTTTCTCTGAAAGGACAGCATTTAGAAAGTGAAGCAACACTCCACTCACTTCACACAGAGAATTGAAGTGTTGGAACAGACTGCTTCTCTTTCAGAGAAACGCATGTGAGTTTCTTCCTAATGCTTGCAAGTAGCTTAAGGCACTTTCAAAGGAAAGTGATTTTCTCAGAAATGACAGCATTTAGAAAGTGAAGCAACACTCCATTCACTTCGTGCAGTGAATTGAAGTGTTGGAACAGAGTGCTTCTCTTTCATAGAAACGCATTAGTGTTTCTTGTGAATGCTTGCAAGTTGCTTAAGGCACTTTCAAAGGAAAGTGATTTTCTCTGAAAGGACATAATTTAGAAAGTGAAGCAACACTCCATTCACTTCGCACAGTGAATTGAAGTGTTGGAACAGACTGCTTCTCTTTCAGAGAAATGCATGTGAGTTTCTGTTGAATGCTTGTAAGTAGCTGAAGGCACTTTCAAAGGAAAGTGATTTTCTCTGAAAGGACAGCATTTAGAAAGTGAAGCAACACTCCATTCACTTCGCAGAGTGAATTGAAGTGTTGGAACAGACTGCTTCACTTTCAGAGAAACGCATGTGAGTTTCTGTTGAATGCTTGTAAGTAGCTTAAGGCACTTTCAAGGGAAAGTGATTTTCTCTGAAAGGACAGCATTTAGAAAGTGAAGCAACACTCCATTCACTTCCCAGAGTGAATTGAAGTATTGGAACAGACTGCTTCTCTTTCAGAGAAACGCATGTGAGTTTCTGTTAAATGCTTGTAAGTAGCTTAAGGCACTTTCAAAGGAAAGTGATTTTCTCTGAAAGCACAGCATTTAGAAAGTGAGGCAACACTCTATTCACTTCACACAGTGAATTGAAGTGTTGGAACAGACTGCTTCTCTTTCAGAGAAACGCATGTGAGTTTCTTCCTAATGCTTGCAAGTAGCTTAAGGCACTATCAAAGGAAAGTGATTTTCTCTGAAAAGACAGCATTTAGAAAGTGAAGCAACACTCCATTCACTTCGCACAGTGAATTGAAGTGTTGGAACAGACTGCTTCTCTTTCAGAGAAGCGCATGTGAGTTTTTTGTGAATGCTTGAAAGTAGTTTAAGGCACTTTCAAAGGAAAGTGATTTTCTCTGAAAGGACAGCATTTAGAAAGTGAAGCAACACTCATTCACTTCGTGCAGTGAATTGAAGTGTTGGAACAGAGTGCTTCTCTTTCATAGAAACGCATTAGTGTTTCTTGTGAATGCTTGCAAGTTGCTTAAGGCACTTTCAAAGGAAAGTGATTTTCTCTGAAAGGACATAATTTAGAAAGGGAAGCAACACTCCATTCACTTCGCACAGTGAATTGAAGTGTTGGAACAGACTGCTTCTCTTTCAGAGAAATGCATGTGAGTTTCTGTTGAATGCTTGTAAGTAGCTTAAGGCACTTTCAAAGGAAAGTGATTTTCTCTGAAAGGACAGCATTTAGAAAGTGAAGCAACACTCCATTCACTTCGCACAGTGAATTGAAGTGTTGGAACAGACTGCTTCACTTTCAGAGAAACACATGTGAGTTTCTGTTGAATGCTTGTAAGTAGCTTAAGGCACTTTCAAAGGAAAGTGATTTTCTCTGAGAGGACAGCATTTAGAAAGTGAGGCAACACTCCATTCACTTCACACAGTGAATTGAAGTGTTGGAACAGACTGCTTCTCTTTCAGAGAAACGCATGTGAGTTTCTTCCTAATGCTTGCAAGTAGCTTAAGGCACTTTCAAAGGAAAGTGATTTTCTCTGAAAGGACAGCATTTTGAAAGTGAAGCAACACTCCATTCACTTCGCAGAGTGAATTGAAGCATTGGAACAGACTGCTTCTCTTTCAGAGAAACGCATGTGAGTTTCTGTTAAATGCTTGTAAGTAGCTTAAGGCACTTTCAAAGGAAAGTGATTTTCTCTGAGAGCACAGCATTTAGAAAGTGAGGCAACACTCTATTCACTTCACACAGTGAATTGAAGTGTTGGAACAGACTGCTTCTCTTTCAGAGAAATGCATGTGAGTTTCTTCCTAATGCTTGCAAGTAGCTTAAGGCACTTTCAAAGGAAAGTGATTTTCTCTGAAAGGACAGCATTTAGAAAATGAAGCAACACTCCGTTCACTTCGCACAGTGAATTGAAGTGTTGGAACCGACTGCTTCTCTTTCAGAGAAACGCATGTGAGTTTCTGGTGAATGCTTGTAAGAAGCTCAAGGCACTTTCAAAGGAAAGTGATTTTCTCTGAAAGGACAGCATTTAGAAAGTGAAGCAACACTCCATTCACTTCGTGCAGTGAATTGAAGTGTTGGAATAGAGTGCTTCTCTTTCATAGAAACGCATTAGTGTTTCTTGTGAATGCTTGCAAGTTGCTTAAGGCACTTTCAAAGGATAGTGATTTTCTCTGAAAGGACATAATTTAGAAAGTGAAGCAACACTCCATTCACTTCGCACAGTGAATTGAAGTGTTGGAACAGACTGCTTCTCTTTCAGAGAAATGCATGTGAGTTTCTGTTGAATGCTTGTAAGTAGCTTAAGGCACTTTCAATGGAAAGTGATTTTCTCTGAAAGGACAGCATTTAGAAAGTGAAGCAACACTCCATTCACTTCGCACAGTGAATTGAAGTTTTGGAACAGACTGCTTCACTTTCAGAGAAACGCATGTGAGTTTCTGTTGAATGCTTGTAAGTAGCTTAAGGCACTTTCAAAGGAAAGTGATTTTCTCTAAGATGACAGCATTTAGAAAGTGAGGCAACACTCCATTCACTTCACACAGTGAATTGAAGTGTTGGAACAGACTGCTTCTCTTTCAGAGAAACGCATGTGAGTTTCTTCCTAATGCTTGCAAGTAGCTTAAGGCACTTTCAAAGGAAAGTGATTTTCTCAGAAAGGACAGCATTTAGAAAGTGAAGCAACACTCCATTCACTTCGCACATTGAATTGAAGTGTTGGAACAGACTGCTTCTCTTTCAGAGAAACGCATGTGAGTTTCTGTTGAATGCTTGAAAGTATCTTAAGGCACTTTCAAAGGAAAGTGATTTTCTCTGAAAGGACAGCATTTTGAAAGTGAAGCAATACTCCATTCACTTCGCAGAGTGAATTGAAGTATTGGAACAGACTGCTTCTCTTTCAGAGAAACGCATGTGAGTTTCTGTTAAATGCTTGTAAGTAGCTTAAGTCACTTTCAAAGGAAAGTGATTTTCTCTGAGAGCACAGCATTTAGAGAGTGAGGCAACACTCCATTCACTTCGTGCAGTGAATTGAAGTGTTGGAATAGAGTGCTTCTCTTTCATAGAAACGCATTAGTGTTTCTTGTGAATGCTTGCATGTTGCATAAGGCACTTTCAAAGGATAGTGATTTTCTCTGAAAGGACATAATTTAGAAAGTGAAGCAACACTCCATTCACTTCGCACAGTGAATTGAAGTGTTGGAACAGACTGCTTCTCTTTCAGAGAAATGCATGTGAGTTTCTGTTGAATGCTTGTAAGTAGCTTAAGGCACTTTCAATGGAAAGTGATTTTCTCTGAAAGGACAGCATTTAGAAAGAGAAGCAACACTCCATTCACTTCGCACAGTGAATTGAAGTGTTGGAACAGACTGCTTCACTTTCAGAGAAACGCATGTGAGTTTCTGTTGAATGCTTGTAAGTAGCTTAAGGCACTTTCAAAGGAAAGTGATTTTCTCTAACGTGACAGCATTTAGAAAGTGAGGCAACACTCCATTCACTTCACACAGTGAATTGAAGTGTTGGAACAGACTGCTTCTCTTTCAGAGAAACGCATGTGAGTTTCTTCCTAATGCTTGCAAGTAGCTTAAGGCACTTTCAAAGGAAAGTGCTTTTCTCAGAAAGGACAGCATTTAGAAAGTGAAGCAACACTCCATTCACTTCGCACAGTGAATTGAAGTGTTGGAACAGACTGCTTCTCTTTCAGAGAAACGCATGTGAGTTTCTGGTGAATGCTTGTAAGTAGATTAAGGCACTTTCAAAGGAAAGTGATTTTCTCTGAAAGGACAGCATTTAAAAAGTGAAGCAACACTCCATTCACTTCGCACAGTGAATTGAAGTGTTGGAACAGACTGCTTCTCTTTCAGAGAAACGCATGTGAGTTTCTTCCTAATGCTTGCAAGTAGCTTAAGGCACTATCAAAGGAAAGTGATTTTCTCTGAAAGGACAGCATTTAGAAAGTGAGGCAACACTCCATTCACTTCGCACAGTGAATTGAAGTGTTGGAACAGACTGCTTCTCTTTCAGAGAAACGCATGTGAGTTTCTTCCTAATGCTTGCAAGTAGCTTAAGGCACTTTCAAAGGAAAGTGATTTTCTCTGAAATGACAGCATTTAGAAAGTGAAGCAACACTCCATTCACTTCGTGCAGTGAATTGAAGTGTTGGAACAGAGTGCTTCTCTTTCATAGAAACGCATTAGTGTTTCTTGTGAATGCTTGCAAGTTGCTTAAGGCACTTTCAAAGGAAAGTGATTTTCTCTGAAAGGACATAATTTAGAAAGTGAAGCAACACTCCATTCACTTCGCACAGTGAATTGAAGTGTTGGAACAGACTGCTTCTCTTTCAGAGAAATGCATGTGAGTTTCTGTTGAATGCTTGTAAGTAGCTGAAGGCACTTTCAAAGGAAAGTGATTTTCTCTGAAAGGACAGCATTTAGAAAGTGAAGCAACACTCCATTCACTTCGCAGAGTGAATTGAAGTGTTGGAACAGACTGCTTCACTTTCAGAGAAACGCATGTGAGTTTCTGTTGAATGCTTGTAAGTAGCTTAAGGCACTTTCAAAGGAAAGTGATTTTCTCTGAAAGGACAGCATTTAGAAAGTGAGGCAGCACTCCATTCACTTCACACAGTGAATTGAAGTGTTGGAACAGATTGCTTCTCTTTCAGAGAAACGCATGTGAGTTTCTTCCGAATGCTTGCAAGTAGCTTAAGGCACTTTCAAAGGAAAGTGATTTTCTCTGAAAGGACAGTATTTAGAAAGTGAGGCAACACTCCATTCACTTCGCACAGTGAATTGAAGTGTTGGAACAGACTGCTTCTCTTTCAGAGAAACGCATGTGAGTTTCTTCCTAATGCTTGCAAGTAGCTTAAGGCACTTTCAAAGGAAAGTGATTTTCTCTGAAAGGACAGCATTTAGAACGTGAAGCAACACTCCATTCACTTCGCACAGTGAATTGAAGTGTTGGAACCGACTGCTTCTCTTTCAGAGAAACGCATGTGAGTTTCTGGTGAATGCTTGTAAGAAGCTTAAGGCACTTTCAAAGGAAAGTGATTTTCTCTGAAAGGACAGCATTTAGAACGTGAAACAACACTCCATTCACTTCGTGCAGTGAACTGAAGTGTTGGAACAGAGTGCTTCTCTTTCATAGATACGCATTAGTGTTTCTTGTGAATGCTAACAAGTTGCTTAAGGCACTTTCAAAGGAAAGTGATTTTCTCTGAAAGGACATAATTTAGAAAGTGAAGCAAAACTCCATTCACTTCACACAGTGAATTGAAGTGTTGGAACAGACTGCTTCTCTTTCAGAGAAATGCATGTGAGTTTCTGTTGAATGCTTGTAAGTAGCTTAAGGCACTTTCAAAGGAAAGTGATTTTCTCTGAAAGGACAGCATTTAGAAAATGAAGCAACACTCCATTCACTTCGCACAGTGAATTGAAGTGTTGGAACAGACTGCTTCACTTTCAGAGAAACGCATGTGAGTTTCTGTTGAATGCTTGTAAGTAGCTTAAGGCACTTTCAAAGGAAAGTGATTTTCTCTGAGAGGACAGCATTTAGAAAGTGAGGCAACAATCCATTCACTTCACACAGTGAATTGAAGTGTTGGAACAGACTGCTTCTCTTTCAGAGAAACGCATGTGAGTTTCTTCCTAATGCTTGCAAGTAGCTTAAGGCACTTTCAAAGGAAAGTGATTTTCTCTGAAAGGACATAATTTAGAAAGTGAAGCAAAACTCCATTCACTTCGCACAGTGAATTGAAGTGTTGGAACAGACTGCTTCTCTTTCAGAGAAACGCATGTGAGTTTCTTACTAATGCTTGCAAGTAGCTTAAGGCACTTTCAAAGGAAAGTGATTTTCTCTGAAAGGACAGCATTTAGAAAGTGAAGCAACACTCCACTCACTTCACACAGAGAATTGAAGTGTTGGAACAGACTGCTTCTCTTTCAGAGAAACGCATGTGAGTTTCTTCCTAATGCTTGCAAGTAGCTTAAGGCACTTTCAAAGGAAAGTGATTTTCTCAGAAATGACAGCATTTAGAAAGTGAAGCAACACTCCATTCACTTCGTGCAGTGAATTGAAGTGTTGGAACAGAGTGCTTCTCTTTCATAGAAACGCATTAGTGTTTCTTGTGAATGCTTGCAAGTTGCTTAAGGCACTTTCAAAGGAAAGTGATTTTCTCTGAAAGGACATAATTTAGAAAGTGAAGCAACACTCCATTCACTTCGCACAGTGAATTGAAGTGTTGGAACAGACTGCTTCTCTTTCAGAGAAATGCATGTGAGTTTCTGTTGAATGCTTGTAAGTAGCTGAAGGCACTTTCAAAGGAAAGTGATTTTCTCTGAAAGGACAGCATTTAGAAAGTGAAGCAACACTCCATTCACTTCGCAGAGTGAATTGAAGTGTTGGAACATACTGCTTCACTTTCAGAGAAACGCATGTGAGTTTCTGTTGAATGCTTGTAAGTAGCTTAAGGCACTTTCAAGGGAAAGTGATTTTCTCTGAAAGGACAGCATTTAGAAAGTGAAGCAACACTCCATTCACTTCCCAGAGTGAATTGAAGTATTGGAACAGACTGCTTCTCTTTCAGAGAAACGCATGTGAGTTTCTGTTAAATGCTTGTAAGTAGCTTAAGGCACTTTCAAAGGAAAGTGATTTTCTCTGAAAGCACAGCATTTAGAAAGTGAGGCAACACTCTATTCACTTCACACAGTGAATTGAAGTGTTGGAACAGACTGCTTCTCTTTCAGAGAAACGCATGTGAGTTTCTTCCTAATGCTTGCAAGTAGCTTAAGGCACTATCAAAGGAAAGTGATTTTCTCTGAAAAGACAGCATTTAGAAAGTGAAGCAACACTCCATTCACTTCGCACAGTGAATTGAAGTGTTGGAACAGACTGCTTCTCTTTCAGAGAAGCGCATGTGAGTTTTTTGTGAATGCTTGAAAGTAGTTTAAGGCACTTTCAAAGGAAAGTGATTTTCTCTGAAAGGACAGCATTTAGAAAGTGAAGCAACACTCATTCACTTCGTGCAGTGAATTGAAGTGTTGGAACAGAGTGCTTCTCTTTCATAGAAACGCATTAGTGTTTCTTGTGAATGCTTGCAAGTTGCTTAAGGCACTTTCAAAGGAAAGTGATTTTCTCTGAAAGGACATAATTTAGAAAGGGAAGCAACACTCCATTCACTTCGCACAGTGAATTGAAGTGTTGGAACAGACTGCTTCTCTTTCAGAGAAATGCATGTGAGTTTCTGTTGAATGCTTGTAAGTAGCTTAAGGCACTTTCAAAGGAAAGTGATTTTCTCTGAAAGGACAGCATTTAGAAAGTGAAGCAACACTCCATTCACTTCGCACAGTGAATTGAAGTGTTGGAACAGACTGCTTCACTTTCAGAGAAACACATGTGAGTTTCTGTTGAATGCTTGTAAGTAGCTTAAGGCACTTTCAAAGGAAAGTGATTTTCTCTGAGAGGACAGCATTTAGAAAGTGAGGCAACACTCCATTCACTTCACACAGTGAATTGAAGTGTTGGAACAGACTGCTTCTCTTTCAGAGAAACGCATGTGAGTTTCTTCCTAATGCTTGCAAGTAGCTTAAGGCACTTTCAAAGGAAAGTGATTTTCTCAGAAAGGACAGCATTTAGAAAGTGAAGCAACACTCCATTCACTTCGCACAGTGAATTGAAGTGTTGGAACAGACTGCTTCTCTTTCAGAGAAACGCATGTGAGTTTCTTCCTCATGCTTGCAAGTAGCTTAAAGCACTTTCAAAGGAAAGTGATTTTCTCTGAAAGGACAGCATTTAGAAAGTGAAGCAACACTCCATTCACTTCGCACAGTGAATTGAAGTGTTGGAACACACTGCTTCTCTTTCAGAGAAACGCATGTGAGTTTCTGGTGAATGCTTGTAAGTAGCTTAAGGCACTTTCAAAGGAAAGTGATTTTCTCTGAAAGGACAGCATTTAGAAAGTGAAGTAACACTCTCTTCACTTCAAACAGTGAATTGAAGTGTTGGAACAGACTGCTTCTCTTTCAGAGAAATGCATGTGAGTTTCTGTTGAATGCTTGTAAGTAGCTTAAGGCACTTTCAAAGGAAAGTGATTTTCTCTGAAAGGACAGCATTTTGAAAGTGAAGCAACACTCCATTCACTTCGCAGAGTGAATTGAAGCATTGGAACAGACTGCTTCTCTTTCAGAGAAACGCATGTGAGTTTCTGTTAAATGCTTGTAAGTAGCTTAAGGCACTTTCAAAGGAAAGTGATTTTCTCTGAGAGCACAGCATTTAGAAAGTGAGGCAACACTCTATTCACTTCACACAGTGAATTGAAGTGTTGGAACAGACTGCTTCTCTTTCAGAGAAATGCATGTGAGTTTCTTCCTAATGCTTGCAAGTAGCTTAAGGCACTTTCAAAGGAAAGTGATTTTCTCTGAAAGGACAGCATTTAGAAAATGAAGCAACACTCCGTTCACTTCGCACAGTGAATTGAAGTGTTGGAACCGACTGCTTCTCTTTCAGAGAAACGCATGTGAGTTTCTGGTGAATGCTTGTAAGAAGCTCAAGGCACTTTCAAAGGAAAGTGATTTTCTCTGAAAGGACAGCATTTAGAAAGTGAAGCAACACTCCATTCACTTCGTGCAGTGAATTGAAGTGTTGGAATAGAGTGCTTCTCTTTCATAGAAACGCATTAGTGTTTCTTGTGAATGCTTGCAAGTTGCTTAAGGCACTTTCAAAGGATAGTGATTTTCTCTGAAAGGACATAATTTAGAAAGTGAAGCAACACTCCATTCACTTCGCACAGTGAATTGAAGTGTTGGAACAGACTGCTTCTCTTTCAGAGAAATGCATGTGAGTTTCTGTTGAATGCTTGTAAGTAGCTTAAGGCACTTTCAATGGAAAGTGATTTTCTCTGAAAGGACAGCATTTAGAAAGTGAAGCAACACTCCATTCACTTCGCACAGTGAATTGAAGTTTTGGAACAGACTGCTTCACTTTCAGAGAAACGCATGTGAGTTTCTGTTGAATGCTTGTAAGTAGCTTAAGGCACTTTCAAAGGAAAGTGATTTTCTCTAAGATGACAGCATTTAGAAAGTGAGGCAACACTCCATTCACTTCACACAGTGAATTGAAGTGTTGGAACAGACTGCTTCTCTTTCAGAGAAACGCATGTGAGTTTCTTCCTAATGCTTGCAAGTAGCTTAAGGCACTTTCAAAGGAAAGTGATTTTCTCAGAAAGGACAGCATTTAGAAAGTGAAGCAACACTCCATTCACTTCGCACATTGAATTGAAGTGTTGGAACAGACTGCTTCTCTTTCAGAGAAACGCATGTGAGTTTCTGTTGAATGCTTGAAAGTATCTTAAGGCACTTTCAAAGGAAAGTGATTTTCTCTGAAAGGACAGCATTTTGAAAGTGAAGCAATACTCCATTCACTTCGCAGAGTGAATTGAAGTATTGGAACAGACTGCTTCTCTTTCAGAGAAACGCATGTGAGTTTCTGTTAAATGCTTGTAAGTAGCTTAAGTCACTTTCAAAGGAAAGTGATTTTCTCTGAGAGCACAGCATTTAGAGAGTGAGGCAACACTCCATTCACTTCGTGCAGTGAATTGAAGTGTTGGAACAGAGTGCTTCTCTTTCATAGAAACGCATTAGTGTTTCTTGTGAATGCTTGCATGTTGCATAAGGCACTTTCAAAGGATAGTGATTTTCTCTGAAAGGACATAATTTAGAAAGTGAAGCAACACTCCATTCACTTCGCACAGTGAATTGAAGTGTTGGAACAGACTGCTTCTCTTTCAGAGAAATGCATGTGAGTTTCTGTTGAATGCTTGTAAGTAGCTTAAGGCACTTTCAATGGAAAGTGATTTTCTCTGAAAGGACAGCATTTAGAAAGAGAAGCAACACTCCATTCACTTCGCACAGTGAATTGAAGTGTTGGAACAGACTGCTTCACTTTCAGAGAAACGCATGTGAGTTTCTGTTGAATGCTTGTAAGTAGCTTAAGGCACTTTCAAAGGAAAGTGATTTTCTCTAACGTGACAGCATTTAGAAAGTGAGGCAACACTCCATTCACTTCACACAGTGAATTGAAGTGTTGGAACAGACTGCTTCTCTTTCAGAGAAACGCATGTGAGTTTCTTCCTAATGCTTGCAAGTAGCTTAAGGCACTTTCAAAGGAAAGTGCTTTTCTCAGAAAGGACAGCATTTAGAAAGTGAAGCAACACTCCATTCACTTCGCACAGTGAATTGAAGTGTTGGAACAGACTGCTTCTCTTTCAGAGAAACGCATGTGAGTTTCTGGTGAATGCTTGTAAGTAGATTAAGGCACTTTCAAAGGAAAGTGATTTTCTCTGAAAGGACAGCATTTAAAAAGTGAAGCAACACTCCATTCACTTCGCACAGTGAATTGAAGTGTTGGAACAGACTGCTTCTCTTTCAGAGAAACGCATGTGAGTTTCTTCCTAATGCTTGCAAGTAGCTTAAGGCACTATCAAAGGAAAGTGATTTTCTCTGAAAGGACAGCATTTAGAAAGTGAGGCAACACTCCATTCACTTCGCACAGTGAATTGAAGTGTTGGAACAGACTGCTTCTCTTTCAGAGAAACGCATGTGAGTTTCTTCCTAATGCTTGCAAGTAGCTTAAGGCACTTTCAAAGGAAAGTGATTTTCTCTGAAATGACAGCATTTAGAAAGTGAAGCAACACTCCATTCACTTCGTGCAGTGAATTGAAGTGTTGGAACAGAGTGCTTCTCTTTCATAGAAACGCATTAGTGTTTCTTGTGAATGCTTGCAAGTTGCTTAAGGCACTTTCAAAGGAAAGTGATTTTCTCTGAAAGGACATAATTTAGAAAGTGAAGCAACACTCCATTCACTTCGCACAGTGAATTGAAGTGTTGGAACAGACTGCTTCTCTTTCAGAGAAATGCATGTGAGTTTCTGTTGAATGCTTGTAAGTAGCTGAAGGCACTTTCAAAGGAAAGTGATTTTCTCTGAAAGGACAGCATTTAGAAAGTGAAGCAACACTCCATTCACTTCGCAGAGTGAATTGAAGTGTTGGAACAGACTGCTTCACTTTCAGAGAAACGCATGTGAGTTTCTGTTGAATGCTTGTAAGTAGCTTAAGGCACTTTCAAAGGAAAGTGATTTTCTCTGAAAGGACAGCATTTAGAAAGTGAGGCAGCACTCCATTCACTTCACACAGTGAATTGAAGTGTTGGAACAGATTGCTTCTCTTTCAGAGAAACGCATGTGAGTTTCTTCCGAATGCTTGCAAGTAGCTTAAGGCACTTTCAAAGGAAAGTGATTTTCTCTGAAAGGACAGTATTTAGAAAGTGAGGCAACACTCCATTCACTTCGCACAGTGAATTGAAGTGTTGGAACAGACTGCTTCTCTTTCAGAGAAACGCATGTGAGTTTCTTCCTAATGCTTGCAAGTAGCTTAAGGCACTTTCAAAGGAAAGTGATTTTCTCTGAAAGGACAGCATTTAGAACGTGAAGCAACACTCCATTCACTTCGCACAGTGAATTGAAGTGTTGGAACCGACTGCTTCTCTTTCAGAGAAACGCATGTGAGTTTCTGGTGAATGCTTGTAAGAAGCTTAAGGCACTTTCAAAGGAAAGTGATTTTCTCTGAAAGGACAGCATTTAGAACGTGAAACAACACTCCATTCACTTCGTGCAGTGAACTGAAGTGTTGGAACAGAGTGCTTCTCTTTCATAGATACGCATTAGTGTTTCTTGTGAATGCTAACAAGTTGCTTAAGGCACTTTCAAAGGAAAGTGATTTTCTCTGAAAGGACATAATTTAGAAAGTGAAGCAAAACTCCATTCACTTCACACAGTGAATTGAAGTGTTGGAACAGACTGCTTCTCTTTCAGAGAAATGCATGTGAGTTTCTGTTGAATGCTTGTAAGTAGCTTAAGGCACTTTCAAAGGAAAGTGATTTTCTCTGAAAGGACAGCATTTAGAAAATGAAGCAACACTCCATTCACTTCGCACAGTGAATTGAAGTGTTGGAACAGACTGCTTCACTTTCAGAGAAACGCATGTGAGTTTCTGTTGAATGCTTGTAAGTAGCTTAAGGCACTTTCAAAGGAAAGTGATTTTCTCTGGGAGGACAGCATTTAGAAAGTGAGGCAACAATCCATTCACTTCACACAGTGAATTGAAGTGTTGGAACAGACTGCTTCTCTTTCAGAGAAACGCATGTGAGTTTCTTCCTAATGCTTGCAAGTAGCTTAAGGCACTTTCAAAGGAAAGTGATTTTCTCTGAAAGGACATAATTTAGAAAGTGAAGCAAAACTCCATTCACTTCGCACAGTGAATTGAAGTGTTGGAACAGACTGCTTCTCTTTCAGAGAAACGCATGTGAGTTTCTTACTAATGCTTGCAAGTAGCTTAAGGCACTTTCAAAGGAAAGTGATTTTCTCTGAAAGGACAGCATTTAGAAAGTGAAGCAACACTCCACTCACTTCACACAGAGAATTGAAGTGTTGGAACAGACTGCTTCTCTTTCAGAGAAACGCATGTGAGTTTCTGGTGAATGCTTGTAAGTAGCTTAAGGCACTTTCAAAGGAAAGTGATTTTCTCTGAAAGGACAGCATTTAGAAAGTAAGCAACACTCCATTCCCTTCGTGCAGTGAATTGAAGTGTTGGAACAGAGTGCTTCTCTTTCATAGAAACGCATTAGTGTTTCTTGTGAATGCTTTCAAGTTGCTTAAGGCACTTTCAAAGGAAAGTGATTTTCTCTGAAAGGACATAATTTAGAAAGTGAAGCAACACTCCATTCACTTCTCACAGTGAATTGAAGTGTTGGAACAGACTGCTTCTCTTTCAGAGAAACGCATGTGAGTTTCTGTTGAATGCTTGTAAGTAGCTTAAGGCACTTTCAAAGAAAAGTGATTTTCTCTGAAAGGACAGCATTTAGAAAGGGAAGCAATACTCCATTCACTTCGCAGAGTGAATTGAAGTATTGGAACAGACTGCTTCTCTTTCAGAGAAACGCATGTGAGTTTCTGTTAAATGCTTGTAAGTAGCTTAAGGCACTTTCAAAGGAAAGTGATTTTCTCTGAAAGCACAGCATTTAGAAAGTGAGGCAACACTCTATTCACTTCACACAGTGATTTGAAGGGATGGAACAGACTGCTTCTCTTTCAGAGAAACGCATGTGAGTTTCTTCCTAATGCTTGCAAGTAGCTTAAGGCACTTTCAAAGGAAAGTGATTTTCTCTGAAAGGACAGCATTTAGAAAGTGAAGCAACACTCCATTCACTTCGTGCAGTGAATTGAAGTGTTGGAACAGAGTGCTTCTCTTTCATAGAAACGCATTAGTGTTTCTTGTGAATGCTTGCAAGTTGCTTAAGGCACTTTCAAAGGAAAGTGATTTTCTCTGAAAGGACAGCATTTAGAAAGTGAAGCAACACTCCATTCACTTCGCACAGTGAATTGAAGTGTTGGAACAGACTGCTTCTCTTTCAGAGAAACGCAGGTGATTTTCTGGTGAATGCTTGTAAGTAGCTTAAGGCACTTTCAAAGGAAAGTGATTTTCTCTGAGAGGACAGCATTTAGAAAGTGAGGGAACACTCCATTCACTTCACACAGTGAATTGAAGTCTTGGAACAGACTGCTTCACTTTCAGAGAAACACATGTGAGTTTCTTCCTAATGCTTGCAAGTAGCTTAAGGCACTTTCAAAGGAAAGTGATTTTCTCAGAAAGGACAGCATTTAGAAAGTGAAGCAACACTCCATTCACTTCGCACAGTGAATTGTAGTGTTGGAACAGACTGCTTCTCTTTCAGAGAAACGCATGTGAGTTTCTTCCTAATGCTTGCAAGTAGCTTAAGGCACTTTCAAAGGAAAGTGATTTTCTCTGAAAGGACAGCATTTAGAAAGTGAAGCAACACTCCATTCACTTCGCACAGTGAATTGAAGTGTTGGAACAGACTGCTTCTCTTTCAGAGAAACGCATGTGAGTTTCTGGTTAATGCTTGTAAGTAGCTTAATGCACTTTCAAAGGAAAGTGATTTTCTCTGAAAGGACAGCATTTAGAAAGTGAAGCAACACTCCATTCCCTTCGTGCAGTGAATTGAAGTGTTGGAACAGAGTGCTTCTCTTTCATAGAAACGCATTAGTGTTTCTTGTGAATGCTTGCAAGTTGCTTAAGGCACTTTCAAAGGAAAGTGATTTTCTCTGAAAGGACATAATTTAGAAAGTGAAGCAACACTCCATTCACTTCGCACAGTGAATTGAAGTGTTGGAACAGACTGCTTCTCTTTCAGAGAAATGCATGTGAGTTTCTGTTGAATGCTTGTAAGTAGCTTAAGGCACTTTCAAAGGAAAGTGATTTTCTCTGAAAGGACAGCATTTAGAAAGTGAAGCAACACTCCATTCACTTCGCACAGTGAATTGAAGTGTTGGAACAGACTGCTTCACTTTCAGAGAAACGCATGTGAGTTTCTGTTGAATGCTTGTAAGTAGCTTAAGGCACTTTCAAAGGAAAGTGATTTTCTCTGAGAGGACAGCATTTAGAAAGTGAAGCAACACTCCATTCCCTTCGTGCAGTGAATTGAAGTGTTGGAACAGAGTGCTTCTCTTTCATAGAAACGCATTAGTGTTTCTTGTGAATGCTTGCAAGTTGCTTAAGGCACTTTCAAAGGAAAGTGATTTTCTCTGAAAGTACATAATTTAGAAAGTGAAGCAACACTCCATTCACTTCGCACAGTGAATTGAAGTGTTGGAACAGACTGCTTCTCTTTCAGAGAAATGCATGTGAGTTTCTGTTGAATGCTTGTAAGTAGCTTAAGGCACTTTCAAAGGAAAGTGATTTTCTCTGAAAGGACAGCATTTAGAAAGTGAAGCAACACTCCATTCACTTCGCACAGTGAATTGAAGTGTTGGAACAGACTGCTTCACTTTCAGAGAAACACATGTGAGTTTCTGTTGAATGCTTGTAAGTAGCTTAAGGCACTTTCAAAGGAAAGTGATTTTCTCTGAGAGGACAGCATTTAGAAAGTGAGGCAACACTCCATTCACTTCACACAGTGAATTGAAGTGTTGGAACAGACTGCTTCTCTTTCAGAGAAACGCATGTGAGTTTCTTCCTAATGCTTGCAAGTAGCTTAAGGCACTTTCAAAGGAAAGTGATTTTCTCTGAAAGTACATAATTTAGAAAGTGAAGCAACACTCCATTCACTTCGCACAGTGAATTGAAGTGTTGGAACAGACTGCTTCTCTTTCAGAGAAACGCATGTGAGTTTCTTCCTCATGCTTGCAAGTAGCTTAAAGCACTTTCAAGGAAAGTGATTTTCTCTGAAAGGACAGCATTTAGAAAGTGAAGCAACACTCCATTCACTTCGCACAGTGAATTGAAGTGTTGGAACACACTGCTTCTCTTTCAGAGAAACGCATGTGAGTTTCTGGTGAATGCTTGTAAGTAGCTTAAGGCACTTTCAAAGGAAAGTGATTTTCTCTGAAAGGACAGCATTTAGAAAGTGAAGCAACACTCCCTTCACTTCAAACAGTGAATTGAAGTGTTGGAACAGACTGCTTCTCTTTCAGAGAAATGCATGTGAGTTTCTGTTGAATGCTTGTAAGTAGCTTAAGGCACTTTCAAAGGAAAGTGATTTTCTCTGAAAGGACAGCATTTAGAAAGTGAGGAAACACTCCATTCACTTCACACAGTGAACTGAAGTGTTGGAACAGACTGCTTCTCTTTCAGAGAAACACATGTGAGTTTCTTCCTAATGCTTGCAAGTAGCTTAAGGCACGTTCAAAGGAAAGTGATTTTCTCTGAAAGGACAGCATTTAGAAAGTGAAGCAACATTCCATTCACTTTGCACAGTGAATTGAAGTGTTGGAACAGACTGCTTCTCTTTCAGAGAAACGCATGTGAGTTTCTTCCTAATGCTTGCAAGTAGCTTAATGCACTTTCAAAGGAAAGTGATTTTCTCTGAAAGGACAGCATTTAGAAAGTGAAGCAACACTCCATTCACTTCGCACATTGAATTGAAGTGTTGGAACAGACTGCTTCTCTTTCAGAGAAACGCATGTGAGTTTCTGTTGAATGCTTGTAAGTAGCTTAAGGCACTTTCAAAGGAAAGTGTTTTTCTCTGAGGGGACAGCATTTAGAAAGTGAAGCAACACTCCATTCCCTTCGTGCAGTGAATTGAAGTGTTGGAACAGAGTGCTTCTCTTTCATAGAAACGCATTAGTGTTTCTTGTGAATGCTTGCAAGTTGCTTAAGGCACTTTCAAAGGAAAGTGATTTTCTCTGAAAGTACATAATTTAGAAAGTGAAGCAACACTCCATTCACTTCGCACAGTGAATTGAAGTGTTGGAACAGACTGCTTCTCTTTCAGAGAAATGCATGTGAGTTTCTGTTGAATGCTTGTAAGTAGCTTAAGGCACTTTCAAAGGAAAGTGATTTTCTCTGAAAGGACAGCATTTAGAAAGTGAAGCAACACTCCATTCACTTCGCACAGTGAATTGAAGTGTTGGAACAGACTGCTTCACTTTCAGAGAAACACATGTGAGTTTCTGTTGAATGCTTGTAAGTAGCTTAAGGCACTTTCAAAGGAAAGTGATTTTCTCTGAGAGGACAGCATTTAGAAAGTGAGGCAACACTCCATTCACTTCACACAGTGAATTGAAGTGTTGGAACAGACTGCTTCTCTTTCAGAGAAACACATGTGAGTTTCTTCCTAATGCTTGCAAGTAGCTTAAGGCACTTTCAAAGGAAAGTGATTTTCTCAGAAAGGACAGCATTTAGAAAGTGAAGCAACACTCCATTCACTTCGCACAGTGAATTGAAGTGTTGGAACAGACTGCTTCTCTTTCAGAGAAACGCATGTGAGTTTCTTCCTCATGCTTGCAAGTAGCTTAAAGCACTTTCAAAGGAAAGTGATTTTCTCTGAAAGGACAGCATTTAGAAAGTGAAGCAACACTCCATTCACTTCGCACAGTGAATTGAAGTGTTGGAACACACTGCTTCTCTTTCAGAGAAACGCATGTGAGTTTCTGGTGAATGCTTGTAAGTAGCTTAAGGCACTTTCAAAGGAAAGTGATTTTCTCTGAAAGGACAGCATTTAGAAAGTGAAGCAACACTCCCTTCACTTCAAACAGTGAATTGAAGTGTTGGAACAGACTGCTTCTCTTTCAGAGAAATGCATGTGAGTTTCTGTTGAATGCTTGTAAGTAGCTTAAGGCACTTTCAAAGGAAAGTGATTTTCTCTGAAAGGACAGCATTTAGAAAGTGAGGAAACACTCCATTCACTTCAAACAGTGAACTGAAGTGTTGGAACAGACTGCTTCTCTTTCAGAGAAACACATGTGAGTTTCTTCCTAATGCTTGCAAGTAGCTTAAGGCACGTTCAAAGGAAAGTGATTTTCTCTGAAAGGACAGCATTTAGAAAGTGAAGCAACATTCCATTCACTTCGCACAGTGAATTGAAGTGTTGGAACAGACTGCTTCTCTTTCAGAGAAACGCATGTGAGTTTCTTCCTAATGCTTGCAAGTAGCTTAATGCACTTTCAAAGGAAAGTGATTTTCTCTGAAAGGACAGCATTTAGAAAGTGAAGCAACACTCCATTCACTTCGCACATTGAATTGAAGTTTTGGAACAGACTGCTTCTCTTTCAGAGAAACACATGTGAGTTTCTGTTGAATGCTTGTAAGTATCTTAAGGCACTTTCAAAGGAAAGTGATTTTCTCTGAAAGGACAGCATTTTGAAAGGGAAGCAATACTCCATTCACTTCGCAGAGTGAATTGAAGCATTGGAACAGACTGCTTCTCTTTCAGAGAAACGCATGTGAGTTTCTGTTAAATGCTTGCAAGTAGCTTAAGGCACTTTCAAAGGAAAGTGATTTTTTCTGAGAGCACAGCATTTAGAAAGTGAGGCAACACTCTATTCACTTCACACAGTGAATTGAAGTGTTGGAACAGACTGCTTCTCTTTCAGAGAAATGCATGTGAGTTTCTTCCTAATGCTTGCAAGTAGCTTAAGGCACTTTCAAAGGAAAGTGATTTTCTCTGAAAAGACAGCATTTAGAAAATGAAGCAACACTCCGTTCACTTCGCACAGTGAATTGAAGTGTTGGAACCGACTGCTTCTCTTTCAGAGAAACGCATGTGAGTTTCTGGTGAATGCTTGTAAGAAGCTCAAGGCACTTTCAAAGGAAAGTGATTTTCTCTGAAAGGACAGCATTTAGAAAGTGAAGCAACACTCCATTCACTTCGTGCAGTGAATTGAAGTGTTGGAATAGAGTGCTTCTCTTTCATAGAAACGCATTAGTGTTTCTTGTGAATGCTTGCAAGTTGCTTAAGGCACTTTCAAAGGATAGTGATTTTCTCTGAAAGGACATAATTTAGAAAGTGAATCAACACTCCATTCACTTTGCACAGTGAATTGAAGTGTTGGAACAGACTGCTTCTCTTTCAGAGAAACGCATGTGAGTTTCTTCCTAATGCTTGCAAGTAGCTTAATGCACTTTCAAAGGAAAGTGATTTTCTCTGAAAGGACAGCATTTAGAAAGTGAAGCAACACTCCATTCACTTCGCACATTGAATTGAAGTGTTGGAACAGACTGCTTCTCTTTCAGAGAAACGCATGTGAGTTTCTGTTGAATGCTTGTAAGTAGCTTAAGGCACTTTCAAAGGAAAGTGTTTTTCTCTGAGAGGACAGCATTTAGAAAGTGAAGCAACACTCCATTCCCTTCGTGCAGTGAATTGAAGTGTTGGAACAGAGTGCTTCTCTTTCATAGAAACGCATTAGTGTTTCTTGTGAATGCTTGCAAGTTGCTTAAGGCACTTTCAAAGGAAAGTGATTTTCTCTGAAAGTACATAATTTAGAAAGTGAAGCAACACTCCATTCACTTCGCACAGTGAATTGAAGTGTTGGAACAGACTGCTTCTCTTTCAGAGAAATGCATGTGAGTTTCTGTTGAATGCTTGTAAGTAGCTTAAGGCACTTTCAAAGGAAAGTGATTTTCTCTGAAAGGACAGCATTTAGAAAGTGAAGCAACACTCCATTCACTTCGCACAGTGAATTGAAGTGTTGGAACAGACTGCTTCACTTTCAGAGAAATGCATGTGAGTTTCTGTTGAATGCTTGTAAGTAGCTTAAGGCACTTTCAAAGGAAAGTGATTTTCTCTGAAAGGACAGCATTTAGAAAGTGAGGCAACACTCCATTTACTTCACACAGTGAATTGAAGTGTTGGAACAGACTGCTTCTCTTTCAGAGAAACGCATGTGAGTTTCTTCCTAATGCTTGCAAGTAGCTTAAGGCACTTTCAAAAGAAAGTGATTTTCTCTGAAAGGACAGCATTTAGAAAGTGAAGCAACACTATATTCACTTCGCACACTGAATTGAAGTGTTGGAACAGACTGCTTCTCTTTCAGAGAAACGCATGTGAGTTTCTGTTGAATGCTTGTAAGTAGCTTAAGGCACTTTCAAAGGAAAGTGATTTTCTCTGAAAGGACAGCATTTAGAAAGTGAGGAAACACTCCATTCACTTCACACAGTGAACTGAAGTGTTGGAACAGACTGCTTCTCTTTCAGAGAAACACATGTGAGTTTCTTCCTAATGCTTGCAAGTAGCTTAAGGCACGTTCAAAGGAAAGTGATTTTCTCTGAAAGGACAGCATTTAGAAAGTGAAGCAACATTCCATTCACTTCGCACAGTGAATTGAAGTGTTGGAACAGACTGCTTCTCTTTCAGAGAAATGCATGTGAGTTTCTTCCTAATGCTTGCAAGTAGCTTAATGCACTTTCAAAGGAAAGTGATTTTCTCTGAAAGGACAGCATTTAGAAAGTGAAGCAACACTCCATTCACTTCGCACATTGAATTGAAGTGTTGGAACAGACTGCTTCTCTTTCAGAGAAACGCATGTGAGTTTCTGTTGAATGCTTGTAAGTATCTTAAGGCACTTTCAAAGGAAAGTGATTTTCTCTGAAAGGACAGCATTTTGAAAGGGAAGCAATACTCCATTCACTTCGCAGAGTGAATTGAAGCATTGGAACAGACGGCTTCTCTTTCAGAGAAACGCATGTGAGTTTCTGTTAAATGCTTGCAAGTAGCTTAAGGCACTTTCAAAGGAAAGTGATTTTTTCTGAGAGCACAGCATTTAGAAAGTGAGGCAATACTCTATTCACTTCACACAGTGAATTGAAGTGTTGGAACAGACTGCTTCTCTTTCAGAGAAATGCATGTGAGTTTCTTCCTAATGCTTGCAAGTAGCTTAAGGCACTTTCAAAGGAAAGTGATTTTCTCTGAAAAGACAGCATTTAGAAAATGAAGCAACACTCCGTTCACTTCGCACAGTGAATTGAAGTGTTGGAACCGACTGCTTCTCTTTCAGAGAAACGCATGTGAGTTTCTGGTGAATGCTTGTAAGAAGCTCAAGGCACTTTCAAAGGAAAGTGATTTTCTCTGAAAGGACAGCATTTAGAAAGTGAAGCAACACTCCATTCACTTCGTGCAGTGAATTGAAGTGTTGGAATAGAGTGCTTCTCTTTCATAGAAACGCATTAGTGTTTCTTGTGAATGCTTGCAAGTTGCTTAAGGCACTTTCAAAGGATAGTGATTTTCTCTGAAAGGACATAATTTAGAAAGTGAAGCAACACTCCATTCACTTCGCACAGTGAATTGAAGTGTTGGAACAGACTGCTTCTCTTTCAGAGAAATGCATGTGAGTTTCTGTTTAATGTTTGTAAGTAGCTTAAGGCACTTTCAATGGAAAGTGATTTTCTCTGAAAGGACAGCATTTAGAAAGTGAAGCAACACTCCATTCACTTCGCACAGTGAATTGAAGTTTTGGAACAGACTGCTTCACTTTCAGAGAAACGCATGTGAGTTTCTGTTGAATGCTTGTAAGTAGCTTAAGGCACTTTCAAAGGAAAGTGATTTTCTCTAAGATGACAGCATTTAGAAAGTGAGGCAACACTCCATTCACTTCACACAGTGAATTGAAGTGTTGGAACAGACTGCTTCTCTTTCAGAGAAACGCATGTGAGTTTCTTCCTAATGCTTGCAAGTAGCTTAAGGCACTTTCAAAGGAAAGTGATTTTCTCAGAAAGGACAGCATTTAGAAAGTGAAGCAACACTCCATTCACTTCGCACATTGAATTGAAGTGTTGGAACAGACTGCTTCTCTTTCAGAGAAACGCATGTGAGTTTCTGTTGAATGCTTGTAAGTACCTTAAGGCACTTTCAAAGGAAAGTGATTTTCTCTGAAAGGACAGCATTTCGAAAGTGAAGCAATACTCCATTCACTTCGCAGAGTGAATTGAAGTATTGGAACAGACTGCTTCTCTTTCAGAGAAACGCATGTGAGTTTCTGTTAAATGCTTGTAAGTAGCTTAAGGCACTTTCAAAGGAAAGTGATTTTCTCTGAGAGCACAGCATTTAGAAAGTGAGGCAACACTCCATTCACTTCGTGCAGTGAATTGAAGTGTTGGAATAGAGTGCTTCTCTTTCATAGAAACGCATTAGTGTTTCTTGTGAATGCTTGCAAGTTGCATAAGGCACTTTCAAAGGACAGTGATTTTCTCTGAAAGGACATAATTTAGAAAGTGAAGCAACACTCCATTCACTTCGCACAGTGAATTGAAGTGTTGGAACAGACTGCTTCTCTTTCAGAGAAATGCATGTGAGTTTCTGTTGAATGCTTGTAAGTAGCTTAAGGCAATTTCAATGGAAAGTGATTTTCTCTGAAAGGACAGCATTTAGAAAGTGAAGCAACACTCCATTCACTTCGCACAGTGAATTGAAGTGTTGGAACAGACTGCTTCACTTTCAGAGAAACGCATGTGAGTTTCTGTTGAATGCTTGTAAGTAGCTTAAGGCACTTTCAAAGGAAAGTGATTTTCTCTAAGATGACAGCATTTAGAAAGTGAGGCAACACTCCATTCACTTCACACAGTGAATTGAAGTGTTGGAACAGACTGCTTCTCTTTCAGAGAAACGCATGTGAGTTTCTTCCTAATGCTTGCAAGTAGCTTAAGGCACTTTCAAAGGAAAGTGATTTTCTCAGAAAGGACAGCATTTAGAAAGTGAAGCAACACTCCATTCACTTCGCACAGTGAATTGAAGTGTTGGAACAGACTGCTTCTCTTTCAGAGAAACGCATGTGAGTTTCTGGTGAATGCTTGTAAGTAGATTAAGGCACTTTCAAAGGAAAGTGATTTTCTCTGAAAGGACAGCATTTACAAAGTGAAGCAACACTCCATTCACTTCGCACAGTGAATTGAAGTGTTGGAACAGACTGCTTCTCTTTCAGAGAAACGCATGTGAGTTTCTGGTGAATGCTTGTAAGTAGCTTAAGGCACTTTCAAAGGAAAGTGATTTTCTCTGAAAGGACAGCATTTAGAAAGTGAAGCAACACTCCATTCACTTCGAACAGTGAATTGAAGTGTTGGAACAGACTGCTTCTCTTTAAGAGAAATGCATGTGAGTTTCTGGTGAATGCTTGTAAGTAGCTTAAGGCACTTTCAAAGGAAAGTGATTTTCTCTGAAAGGACAGCATTTAGAAAGTGAGGCAGCACTCCATTCACTTCACACAGTGAACTGAAGTGTTGGAACAGACTGCTTCTCTTTCAGAGAAACGCATGTGAGTTTCTTCCTAATGCTTGCAAGTAGCTTAAGGCACTATCAAAGGAAAGTGATTTTCTCTGAAAAGACAGCATTTAGAAAGTGAAGCAACACTCCATTCACTTCGCACAGTGAATTGAAGTGTTGGAACAGACTGCTTCTCTTTCAGAGAAGCGCATGTGAGTTTTTTGTGAATGCTTGAAAGTAGTTTAAGGCACTTTCAAAGGAAAGTGATTTTCTCTGAAAGGACAACATTTAGAAAGTGAAGCAACACTCCATTCACTTCGCACAGTGAATTGAAGTGTTGGAACAGACTGCTTCTCTTTCAGAGAAACGCATGTGAGTTTCTTCCTAATGTTTGCAAGTAGCTTAAGGCACTTTCAAAGGAAAGTGATTTTCTCTGAAAGGACAGCATTTAGAAAGTGAGGCAACACTCCATTCACTTCGCACAGTGAATTGAAGTGTTGGAACAGACTGCTTCTCTTTCAGAGAAACGCATGTGTGTTTCTTCCTAATGCTTGCAAGTAGCTTAAGGCACTTTCAAAGGAAAGTGATTTTCTCTGAAAGGACAGCATTTAGAAAGTGAAGCAACACACCATTCACTTGGCACAGTGAATTGAAGTGTTGGAACCGAGTGAATCTCTTTCAGTGAAACGCATGTGAGTTTCTGGTGAATGCTTGTAAGAAGCTTAAGGCACTTTCAAAGGAAAGTGATTTTCTCTGAAAGGACAGCATTTAGAAAGTGAAGCAACACTCCATTCACTTCGTGCAGTGAATTGAAGTGTTGGAACAGAGTGCTTCTCTTTCATAGAAACGCATTAGTGTTTCTTGTGAATGCTTGCAAGTTGCTTAAGGCACTTTCAAAGGAAAGTGATTTTCTCTGAAAGGACATAATTTAGAAAGTGAAGCAACACTCCATTCACTTCGCACAGTGAATTGAAGTGTTGGAACAGACTGCTTCTCTTTCAGAGAAATGCATGTGAGTTTCTGTTGAATGCTTGTAAGTAGCTTAAGGCACTTTCAAAGGAAAGTGATTTTCTCTGAAAGGACAGCATTTAGAAAGTGAGGCAACACTCCATTCACTTCGCACAGTGAATTGAAGTGTTGGAACAGACTGCTTCTCTTTCAGAGAAACGCATGTGAGTTTCTTCCTAATGCTTGCAAGTAGCTTAAGGCACTTTCAAAGGAAAGTGATTTTCTCTGAAAGGACAGCATTTAGAAAGTGAAGCAACACTCCATTCACTTCGCACATTGAATTGAAGTGTTGGAACAGACTGCTTCTCTTTCAGAGAAACGCATGTGAGTTTCTGTTGAATGCTTGTAAGTAGCTTAAGGCACTTTCAAGGGAAAGTGATTTTCTCTGAAAGGACAGCATTTAGAAAGTGAAGCAACACTCCATTCACTTCCCAGAGTGAATTGAAGTATTGGAACAGACTGCTTCTCTTTCAGAGAAACGCATGTGAGTTTCTGTTAAATGCTTGTAAGTAGCTTAAGGCACTTTCAAAGGAAAGTGATTTTCTCTGAAAGCACAGCATTTAGAAAGTGAGGCAACACTCTATTCACTTCACACAGTGAATTGAAGTGTTGGAACAGACTGCTTCTCTTTCAGAGAAGCGCATGTGAGTTTCTTCCTAATGCTTGCAAGTAGCTTAAGGCACTATCAAAGGAAAGTGATTTTCTCTGAAAAGACAGCATTTAGAAAGTGAAGCAACACTCCATTCACTTCGCACAGTGAATTGAAGTGTTGGAACAGACTGCTTCTCTTTCAGAGAAGCGCATGTGAGTTTTTTGTGAATGCTTGAAAGTAGTTTAAGGCACTTTCAAAGGAAAGTGATTTTCTCTGAAAGGACAGCATTTAGAAAGTGAAGCAACACTCATTCACTTCGTGCAGTGAATTGAAGTGTTGGAACAGAGTGCTTCTCTTTCAGAGAAATGCATGTGAGTTTCTGTTGAATGCTTGTAAGTAGCTTAAGGCACTTTCAAAGGAAAGTGATTTTCTCTGAAAGGACAGCATTTACAAAGTGAAGCAACACTCCATTCACTTCGCACAGTGAATTGAAGTGTTGGAACAGACTGCTACTCTTTCATAGAAACGCATGTGAGTTTCTTCCTAATGCTTGCAAGTTGCTTAAGGCACTTTCAAAGGAAAGTGATTTTCTCTGAAAGGACATAATTTAGAAAGGGAAGCAACACTCCATTCACTTCGCACAGTGAATTGAAGTGTTGGAACAGACTGCTTCTCTTTCAGAGAAATGCATGTGAGTTTCTGTTGAATGTTTGTAGTAGCTTAAGGCACTTTCAAAGGAAAGAGATTTTCTCTGAAAGGACAGAATTTAGAAAGTGAAGCAACACTCCTTTCACTTCGCAGAGTGAATTGAAGTGTTGGAACAGACTGCTTCTCTTTCAGAGAAACGCATGTGAGTTTCTGTTGAATGCTTGTAAGTAGCTTAAGGCACTTTCAAAGGAAAGTGATTTTCTCTGAGATGACAGCATTTAGAAAGTGAGGCAACACTCCATTCACTTCACACAGTGAATTGAAGTGTTGGAACAGACTGCTTCTCTTTCAGAGAAACGCATGTGTGTTTCTTCCTAATGCTTGCAAGTAGCTTAAGGCACTTTCAAAGGAAAGTGATTTTCTCAGAAAGGACAGCATTTAGAAAGTGAAGCAACACTCCATTCACTTCGCACAGTGAATTGAAGTGTTGGAACAGACTGCTTCTCTTTCAGAGAAATGCATGTGAGTTTCTGGTGAATGCTTGTAAGTAGCTTAAGGCACTTTCAAAGGAAAGTGATTTTCTCTTAAAGGACAGCATTTAGAAAGTGAGGCAGCACTCCATTCACTTCACACAGTGAATTGAAGTGTTGGAACAGACTGCTTTTCTTTCAGAGTAATGCATGTGAGTTTCTGTTGAATGCTTGTAAGTAGCTTAAGGCACTTTCAAAGGAAAGTGATTTTCTCTGAAAGTATAGCATTTAGAAAGTGAGGCAACACTCCATTCACTTCACACAGTGAATTGAAGTGTTGGAACAGACTGCTTCTCTTTCAGAGAAACGCATGTGAGTTTCTTCCTAATGCTTGCAAGTAGCTTAAGGCACTTTCAAAGGAAAGTGATTTTCTCTGAAAGGACAGCATTTAGAAAGTGAGGCAACACTCCATTCACTTCGCACAGTGAATTGAAGTGTTGGAACAGACTGCTTCTCTTTCAGAGAAACGCATGTGAGTTTCTTCATAATGCTTGCAAGTAGCTTAAGGCACTTTCAAAGGAAAGTGACTTTCTCTGAAAGGACAGCATTTAGAAAGTGAAGCAACACTCCCTTCACTTCGAACAGTGAATTGAAGTGTTGGAACAGACTGCTTCTCTTTCAGAGTAATGTATGTGAGTTTCTGTTGAATGCTTGTAAGTAGCTTAAGGCACTTTCAAAGGAAAGTGATTTTCTCTGAAAGTACAGCATTTAGAAAGTGAGGCAACACTCCATTCACTTCACACAGTGAATTGAAGTGTTGGAACAGACTGCTTCTCTTTCAGAGAAACACATGTGAGTTTCTTCCTAATGCTTGCAAGTAGCTTTAGGCACTTTCAAAGGAAAGTGATTTCCTCTGAAAGGACAGCATTTAGAAAGTGAGGCAACACTCCATTCACTTCGCACAGTGAATTGAAGTGTTGGAACAGACTGCTTCTCTTTCAGAGAAACGCATGTGAGTTTCTTCCTAATGCTTGCAAGTAGCTTAAGGCACTTTCAAAGGAAAGTGATTTTCTCTGAAAGGACAGCATTTAGAAAGTGAAGCAACACTCCATTCACTTCGCACATTGAATTGAAGTGTTGGAACAGACTGCTTCTCTTTCAGAGAAACGCATGTGAGTTTCTGTTGAAAGCTTGTAAGTAGCTTAAGGCACTTTCAAAGGAAAGTGATTTTCTCTGAAAGGACAGCATTTAGAAAGTGAAGCAACACTCCATTCACTTCCCAGAGTGAATTGAAGTATTGGAACAGACTGCTTCTCTTTCAGAGAAACGCATGTGAGTTTCTGTTAAATGCTTGTAAGTAGCTTAAGGCACTTTCAAAGGAAAGTGATTTTCTCTGAAAGCACAGCATTTAGAAAGTGAGGCAACACTCTATTCACTTCACACAGTGAATTGAAGTGTTGGAACAGACTGCTTCTCTTTCAGAGAAACGCATGTGAGTTTCTTCCTAATGCTTGCAAGGAGCTAAAGGCACTATCAAAGGAAAGTGATTTTCTCTGAAAGGACAGCATTTAGAAAGTGAAGCAACACTCCATTCACTTCGCACAGTGAATTGAAGTGTTGGAACAGACTGCTTCTCTTTCAGAGAAGCGCATGTGAGTTTTTTGTGAATGCTTGAAAGTAGTTTAAGGCACTTTCAAAGGAAAGTGATTTTCTCTGAAAAGACAGCATTTAGAAAGTGAGGCAACACTCCATTCACTTCGCACAGTGAATTGAAGTGTTGGAACAGACTGCATCTCTTTCAGAGAAATGCATGTGAGTTTCTTCCTAATGCTTGCAAGTAGCTTAAGGCACTTTCAAAGGAAAGTGATTTTCTCTGAAAGGACAGCATTTAGAAAGTGAAGCAACACTCCATTCACTTCGTGCAGTGAATTGAAGTGTTGGAACAGAGTGCTTCTCTTTCATAGAAACGCATTAGTGTTTCTTGTGAATGCTTGCAAGTTGCTTAAGGCACTTTCAAAGGAAAGTGATTTTCTCTGAAAGGACATAATTTAGAAAGGGAAGCAACACTCCATTCACTTCGCACAGTGAATTGAAGTGTTGGAACAAACTGCTTCTCTTTCAGAGAAATGCATGTGAGTTTCTGTTGAATGCTTGTAGTAGCTTAAGGCACTTTCAAAGGAAAGTGATTTTCTCTGAAAGAACAGCATTTAGAAAGTGAAGCAACACTCCATTCACTTCGCAGAGTGAATTGAAGTGTTGGAACAGACTGCTTCACTTTTAGAGAAGCGCATGTGAGTTTCTGTTGAATGCTTGTAAGTAGCTTAAGGCACTTTCAAAGGAAAGTGATTTTCTCTGAGATGACAGCATTTAGAAAGTGAGGCAACACTCCATTCACTTCACACAGTGAATTGAAGTGTTGGAACAGACTGCTTCTCTTTCAGAGAAACGCATGTGTGTTTCTTCCTAATGCTTGCAAGTAGCTTAAGGCACTTTCAAAGGAAAGTGATTTTCTCAGAAAGGACAGCATTTTGAAAGTGAAGCAACACTCCATTCACTTCGCACAGTGAATTGAAGTGTTGGAACGGACTTCTTCTCTTTCAGAGAAACGCATGTGAGTTTCTTCCTAATGCTTGCAAGTAGCTTAAGGCACTTTCAAAGGAAAGTGATTTTCTCTGAAAGGACATAATTTAGAAAGTGAAGCAACACTCCATTCACTTCGCACAGTGAATTGAAGTGTTGGAACAGACTGCTTCTCTTTCAGAGAAACGCATGTGAGTTTCTGTTGAATGCTTGTAAGTAGCTTAAGGCACTTTCAATGGAAAGTGATTTTCTCTGAAAGGACAGCATTTAGAAAGTGAAGCAACACTCCATTCACTTCGCACAGTGAATTGAAGTGTTGGAACAGACTGCTTCACTTTCAGAGAAACGCATGTGAGTTTCTGTTGAATGCTTGTAAGTAGCTTAAGGCACTTTCAAAGGAAAGTGATTTTCTCTAAGATGACAGCATTTAGAAAGTGAGGCAACACTCCATTCACTTCACACAGTGAATTGAAGTGTTGGAACAGACTGCTTCTCTTTCAGAGAAACGCATGTGAGTTTCTTCCTAATGCGTGCTAGTAGCTTAAGGCACTTTCAAAGGAAAGTGATTTTCTCAGAAAGGACAGCATTTAGAAAGTGAAGCAACACTCCATTCACTTCGCACAGTGAATTGAAGTGTTGGAACAGACTGCTTCTCTTTCAGAGAAACGCATGTGAGTTTCTGGTGAATGCGTGTAAGTAGCTTAAGGCACTTTCAAAGGAAAGTGATTTTCTCTGAAAGGACAGCATTTAGAAAGTGAAGCAACACTCCATTCACTTCGAACAGTGAATTGAAGTGTTGGAACAGACTGCTTCTCTTTCAGAGAAATGCATGTGAGTTTCTGGTGAATGCTTGTAAGTAGCTTAAGGCACTTTCAAAGGAAAGTGATTTTCTCTGAAAGGACAGCATTTAGAAAGTGAGGCAGCACTCCATTCACTTCACACAGTGAACTGAAGTGTTGGAACACACTGCTTCTCTTTCAGAGAAACGCATGTGAGTTTCTTCCTAATGTTTGCAAGTAGCTTAAGGCACATTCAAAGGAAAGTGATTTTCTCTGAAAGGACAGCATTTAGAAAGTGAAGCAACACTCCATTCACTTCGTGCAGTGAATTGAAGTGTTGGAACAGAGTGCTTCTCTTTCATAGAAACGCATTAGTGTTTCTTGTGAATGCTTGCAAGTTGCTTAAGGTACTTTCAAAGGAAAGTGATTTTCTCTGAAAGGACATAATTTAGAAAGGGAAGCAACACTCCATTCACTTCGCACAGTGAATTGAAGTGTTGGAACAGACTGCTTCTCTTTCAGAGAAATGCATGTGAGTTTCTGTTGAATGTTTGTAGTAGCTTAAGGCACTTTCAAAGGAAAGAGATTTTCTCTGAAAGGACAGCATTTAGAAAGTGAAGCAACACTCCATTCACTTCGCACAGTGAATTGAAGTGTTGGAACAGACTGCTTCTCTTTCAGAGAAATGCATGTGAGTTTCTGGTGAATGCTTGTAAGTAGCTTAAGGCACTTTCAAAGGAAAGTGATTTTCTCTTAAAGGACAGCATTTAGAAAGTGAGGCAGCACTCCATTCACTTCACACAGTGAATTGAAGTGTTGGAACAGACTGCTTTTCTTTCAGAGTAATGCATGTGAGTTTCTGTTGAATGCTTGTAAGTAGCTTAAGGCACTTTCAAAGGAAAGTGATTTTCTCTGAAAGTATAGCATTTAGAAAGTGAGGCAACACTCCATTCACTTCACACAGTGAATTGAAGTGTTGGAACAGACTGCTTCTCTTTCAGAGAAACGCATGTGAGTTTCTTCCTAATGCTTGCAAGTAGCTTAAGGCACTTTCAAAGGAAAGTGATTTTCTCTGAAAGGACAGCATTTAGAAAGTGAGGCAACACTCCATTCACTTCGCACAGTGAATTGAAGTGTTGGAACAGACTGCTTCTCTTTCAGAGAAACGCATGTGAGTTTCTTCCTAATGCTTGCAAGTAGCTTAAGGCACTTTCAAAGGAAAGTGACTTTCTCTGAAAGGACAGCATTTAGAAAGTGAAGCAACACTCCCTTCACTTCGAACAGTGAATTGAAGTGTTGGAACAGACTGCTTCTCTTTCAGAGTAATGTATGTGAGTTTCTGTTGAATGCTTGTAAGTAGCTTAAGGCACTTTCAAAGGAAAGTGATTTTCTCTGAAAGTACAGCATTTAGAAAGTGAGGCAACACTCCATTCACTTCACACAGTGAATTGAAGTGTTGGAACAGACTGCTTCTCTTTCAGAGAAACACATGTGAGTTTCTTCCTAATGCTTGCAAGTAGCTTTAGGCACTTTCAAAGGAAAGTGATTTCCTCTGAAAGGACAGCATTTAGAAAGTGAGGCAACACTCCATTCACTTCGCACAGTGAATTGAAGTGTTGGAACAGACTGCTTCTCTTTCAGAGAAACGCATGTGAGTTTCTTCCTAATGCTTGCAAGTAGCTTAAGGCACTTTCAAAGGAAAGTGATTTTCTCTGAAAGGACAGCATTTAGAAAGTGAAGCAACACTCCATTCACTTCGCACATTGAATTGAAGTGTTGGAACAGACTGCTTCTCTTTCAGAGAAACGCATGTGAGTTTCTGTTGAAAGCTTGTAAGTAGCTTAAGGCACTTTCAAAGGAAAGTGATTTTCTCTGAAAGGACAGCATTTAGAAAGTGAAGCAACACTCCATTCACTTCCCAGAGTGAATTGAAGTATTGGAACAGACTGCTTCTCTTTCAGAGAAACGCATGTGAGTTTCTGTTAAATGCTTGTAAGTAGCTTAAGGCACTTTCAAAGGAAAGTGATTTTCTCTGAAAGCACAGCATTTAGAAAGTGAGGCAACACTCTATTCACTTCACACAGTGAATTGAAGTGTTGGAACAGACTGCTTCTCTTTCAGAGAAACGCATGTGAGTTTCTTCCTAATGCTTGCAAGGAGCTAAAGGCACTATCAAAGGAAAGTGATTTTCTCTGAAAGGACAGCATTTAGAAAGTGAAGCAACACTCCATTCACTTCGCACAGTGAATTGAAGTGTTGGAACAGACTGCTTCTCTTTCAGAGAAGCGCATGTGAGTTTTTTGTGAATGCTTGAAAGTAGTTTAAGGCACTTTCAAAGGAAAGTGATTTTCTCTGAAAAGACAGCATTTAGAAAGTGAGGCAACACTCCATTCACTTCGCACAGTGAATTGAAGTGTTGGAACAGACTGCATCTCTTTCAGAGAAATGCATGTGAGTTTCTTCCTAATGCTTGCAAGTAGCTTAAGGCACTTTCAAAGGAAAGTGATTTTCTCTGAAAGGACAGCATTTAGAAAGTGAAGCAACACTCCATTCACTTCGTGCAGTGAATTGAAGTGTTGGAACAGAGTGCTTCTCTTTCATAGAAACGCATTAGTGTTTCTTGTGAATGCTTGCAAGTTGCTTAAGGCACTTTCAAAGGAAAGTGATTTTCTCTGAAAGGACATAATTTAGAAAGGGAAGCAACACTCCATTCACTTCGCACAGTGAATTGAAGTGTTGGAACAAACTGCTTCTCTTTCAGAGAAATGCATGTGAGTTTCTGTTGAATGCTTGTAGTAGCTTAAGGCACTTTCAAAGGAAAGTGATTTTCTCTGAAAGAACAGCATTTAGAAAGTGAAGCAACACTCCATTCACTTCGCAGAGTGAATTGAAGTGTTGGAACAGACTGCTTCACTTTCAGAGAAGCGCATGTGAGTTTCTTTTGAATGCTTGTAAGTAGCTTAAGGCACTTTCAAAGGAAAGTGATTTTCTCTGAGATGACAGCATTTAGAAAGTGAGGCAACACTCCATTCACTTCACACAGTGAATTGAAGTGTTGGAACAGACTGCTTCTCTTTCAGAGAAACGCATGTGTGTTTCTTCCTAATGCTTGCAAGTAGCTTAAGGCACTTTCAAAGGAAAGTGATTTTCTCAGAAAGGACAGCATTTTGAAAGTGAAGCAACACTCCATTCACTTCGCACAGTGAATTGAAGTGTTGGAACGGACTTCTTCTCTTTCAGAGAAACGCATGTGAGTTTCTTCCTAATGCTTGCAAGTAGCTTAAGGCACTTTCAAAGGAAAGTGATTTTCTCTGAAAGGACATAATTTAGAAAGTGAAGCAACACTCCATTCACTTCGCACAGTGAATTGAAGTGTTGGAACAGACTGCTTCTCTTTCAGAGAAACGCATGTGAGTTTCTGTTGAATGCTTGTAAGTAGCTTAAGGCACTTTCAATGGAAAGTGATTTTCTCTGAAAGGACAGCATTTAGAAAGTGAAGCAACACTCCATTCACTTCGCACAGTGAATTGAAGTGTTGGAAAAGACTGCTTCACTTTCAGAGAAACGCATGTGAGTTTCTGTTGAATGCTTGTAAGTAGCTTAAGGCACTTTCAAAGGAAAGTGATTTTCTCTAAGATGACAGCATTTAGAAAGTGAGGCAACACTCCATTCACTTCACACAGTGAATTGAAGTGTTGGAACAGACTGCTTCTCTTTCAGAGAAACGCATGTGAGTTTCTTCCTAATGCGTGCTAGTAGCTTAAGGCACTTTCAAAGGAAAGTGATTTTCTCAGAAAGGACAGCATTTAGAAAGTGAAGCAACACTCCATTCACTTCGCACAGTGAATTGAAGTGTTGGAACAGACTGCTTCTCTTTCAGAGAAACGCATGTGAGTTTCTGGTGAATGCTTGTAAGTAGATTAAGGCACTTTCAAAGGAAAGTGATTTTCTCTGAAAGGACAGCATTTACAAAGTGAAGCAACACTCCATTCACTTCGCACAGTGAATTGAAGTGTTGGAACAGACTGCGTCTCTTTCAGAGAAACGCATGTGAGTTTCTGGTGAATGCGTGTAAGTAGCTTAAGGCACTTTCAAAGGAAAGTGATTTTCTCTGAAAGGACAGCATTTAGAAAGTGAAGCAACACTCCATTCACTTCGAACAGTGAATTGAAGTGTTGGAACAGACTGCTTCTCTTTCAGAGAAATGCATGTGAGTTTCTGGTGAATGCTTGTAAGTAGCTTAAGGCACTTTCAAAGGAAAGTGATTTTCTCTGAAAGGACAGCATTTAGAAAGTGAGGCAGCACTCCATTCACTTCACACAGTGAACTGAAGTGTTGGAACACACTGCTTCTCTTTCAGAGAAACGCATGTGAGTTTCTTCCTAATGTTTGCAAGTAGCTTAAGGCACATTCAAAGGAAAGTGATTTTCTCTGAAAGGACAGCATTTAGAAAGTGAGGCAACATTCCATTCACTTCGCACAGTGAATTGAAGTGTTGGAACAGACTGCTTCTCTTTCAGAGAAACGCATGTGAGTTTCTGGTGAATGCTTGTAAGAAGCTTAAGGCACTTTCAAAGGAAAGTGATTTTCTCTGAAAGGACAGCATTTAGAAAGTGAAGCAACACTCCATTCACTTCGTGCAGTGAATTGAAGTGTTGGAACAGAGTGCTTCTCTTTCATAGAAACGCATTAGTGTTTCTTGTGAATGCTTGCAAGTTGCTTAAGGCACTTTCAAAGGAAAGTGATTTTCTCTGAAAGGACATAATTTAGAAAGTGAAGCAACACTCCATTCACTTCGCACAGTGAATTGAAGTGTTGGAACAGACTGCTTCTCTTTCAGAGAAATGCATGTGAGTTTCTGTTGAATGCTTGTAAGTAGCTTAAGGCACTTTCAAAGGAAAGTGATTTTCTCTGAAAGTACAGCATTTAGAAAGTGAGGCAACACTCCATTCATTTCACACAGTGAATTGAAGTGTTGGAACAGTCTGCTTCTCTTTCAGAGTAATGCATGTGAGTTTCTGTTGAATGCTTGTAAGTAGCTTAAGGCACTTTCAAAGGAAAGTGATTTTCTCTGAAAGTACACCATTTAGAAAGTGAGGCAACACTCCATTCACTTCACACAGTGAATTGAAGTGTTGGAACAGACTGCTTTTCTTTCAGAGAAACGCATGTGAGTTTCTTCCTAATGCTTGCAAGTAGCTTAAGGCACTTTCAAAGGAAAGTGACTTTCTCTGAAAGGACAGCATTTAGAAAGTGAAGCAACACTCCCTTCACTTCGCACATTGAATTGAAGTGTTGGAACAGACTGCTTCTCTTTCAGAGTAATGCATGTGAGTTTCTGTTGAATGCTTGTAAGTAGCTTAAGGCACTTTCAAAGGAAAGTGATTTTCTCTGAAAGTACAGCATTTAGAAAGTGAGGCAACACTCCATTCACTTCACACAGTGAATTGAAGTGTTGGAACAGACTGCTTCTCTTTCAGAGAAACGCATGTGAGTTTCTTCCTAATGCTTGCAAGTAGCTTAAGGCACTTTCAAAGGAAAGTGATTTTCTCTGAAAGGACAGCATTTAGAAAGTGAAACAACACTCCATTCACTTCGTGCAGTGAATTGAAGTGTTGGAACAGACTGCTTCTCTTTCATAGAAACGCATTAGTGTTTCTTGTGAATGCTTGCAAGTTGCTTAAGGCACTTTCAAAGGAAAGTGATTTTCTCTGAAAGGACATAATTTAGAAAGGGAAGCAACACTCCATTCACTTCGCACAGTGAATTGAAGTGTTGGAACAGACTGCTTCTCTTTCAGAGAAACGGATGTTAGTTTCTGGTGAATGCTTGTAAGTAGCTTAAGGCACTTTCAAAGGAAAGTGATTTTCTCTGAAAGGACAGCATTTAGAAAGTGAAGCAACACTCCATTCACTTCGCAGAGTGAATTGAAGTGTTGGAACAGACTGCTTCACTTTCAGAGAAACGCATGTGAGTTTCTGTTGAATGCTTGTAAGTAGCTTAAGGCACTTTCAAAGGAAAGTGATTTTCTCTGAGATGACAGCATTTAGAAAGTGAGGCAACACTCCATTCACTTCACACAGTGAATTGAAGTGTTGGAACAGACTGCTTCTCTTTCAGAGAAACGCATGTGTGTTTCTTCCTAATGCTTGCAAGTAGCTTAAGGCACTTTCAAAGGAAAGTGATTTTCTCAGAAAGGACAGCATTTAGAAAGTGAAGCAACACTCCATTCACTTCGCACAGTGAATTGAAGTGTTGGAACAGACTGCTTCTCTTTCAGAGAAATGCATGTGAGTTTCTTCCTAATGCTTGCAAGTAGCTTAAGGCACTTTCAAAGGAAAGTGATTTTCTCTGAAAGGACAGCATTTACAAAGTGAAGCAACACTCCATTCACTTCGCACAGTGAATTGAAGTGTTGGAACAGACTGCTTCTCTTTCAGAGAAATGCATGTGAGTTTCTGGTGAATGCTTGTAAGTAGCTTAAGGCACTTTCAAAGGAAAGTGATTTTCTCTGAAAGGACAGCATTTAGAAAGTGAGGCAGCACTCCATTCACTTCACACAGTGAATTGAAGTGTTGGAACAGACTGCTTCTCTTTCAGAGAAACGCATGTGAGTTTCTTCCTAATGCTTGCAAGTAGCTTAAGGCACTTTCAAGGGAAAGTGATTTTCTCTGAAAGGACAGCATTTAGAAAGTGAGGCAACACTCCATTCACTTCACACAGTGAATTGAAGTGTTGGAACCGACTGCTTCTATTTCAGAGAAACGCATGTGAGTTTCTGGTGAATGCTTGTAAGAAGCTTAAGGCACTTTCAAAGGAAAGTGATTTTCTCTGAAAGGACAGCATTTAGAAAGTGAAGCAACACTCCATTCACTTCGTGCAGTGAATTGAAGTGTTGGAACAGACTGCTTCTCTTTCAGAGAAACGCATGTGAGTTTCTTCCTAATGCTTGCAAGTAGCTTAAGGCACTTTCAAAGGAAAGTGATTTTCTCTGAAAGGACAGCATTTAGAAAGTGAAGCAACACTCCATTCACTTCGCACATTGAATTGAAGTGTTGGAACAGACTGCTTCTCTTTCAGAGAAACGCATGTGAGTTTCTGTTGAATGCTTGTAAGTAGCTTAAGGCACTTTCAAAGGAAAGTGATTTTCTCTGAAAGGACAGCATTTAGAAAGTGAGGCAGCACTCCATTCACTTCACACAGTGAATTGAAGTGTTGGAACAGACTGCTTCTCTTTCAGAGAAACGCATGTGAGTTTCTTCCTAATGCTTGCAAGTAGCTTAAGGCACTTTCAAAGGAAAGTGATTTTCTCTGAAAGGACAGCATTTAGAAAGTGAGGCAACACTCCATTCACTTCACACAGTGAATTGAAGTGTTGGAACAGACTGCTTCTCTTTCAGAGAAATGCATGTGAGTTTCTTCCTAATGCTTGCAAGTAGCTTAAGGCACTTTCAAAGGAAAGTGATTTTCTCTGAAAGGACAGCATTTAGAACGTGAAGCAACACTCCATTCACTTCGCACAGTGAATGGAAGTGTTATAACCGACTGCTTCTATTTCAGAGAAACGCATGTGAGTTTCTGGTGAATGCTTGTAAGAAGCTTAAGGCACTTTCAAAGGAAAGTGATTTTCTCTGAAAGGACAGCATTTAGAAAGTGAAGCAACACTCCATTCACTTCGTGCAGTGAATTGAAGTGTTGGAACAGACTGCTTCTCTTTCAGAGAAACGCATTAGTGTTTCTTGTGAATGCTTGCAAGTTGCTTAAGGCACTTTCAAAGGAAAGTGATTTTCTCTGAAAGGACATAATTTAGAAAGTGAAGCAACACTCCATTCACTTCGCACAGTGAATTGAAGTGTTGGAACAGACTGCTTCTCTTTCAGAGAAATGCATGTGAGTTTCTGTTGAATGCTTGTAAGTAGCTTAAGGCACTTTCAAAGGAAAGTGATTTTCTCTGAAAGGACAGCATTTAGAAAGTGAAGCAACACTCCATTCACTTCGCACAGTGAATTGAAGTATTGGAATAGACTGCTTCTCTTTCAGAGAAACGCATGTGAGTTTCTGTTGAATGCTTGTAAGTAGCTTAAGGCACTTTCAAAGGAAAGTGATTTTCTCTGAAAGGACAGCATTTAGAAAGTGAAGCAACACTCCATTCACTTCGCAGAGTGAATTGAAGTATTGGAACAGACTGCTTCTCTTTCAGAGAAACGCATGTGAGTTTCTGTTGAATGCTTGCAAGTAGTTTAAGGCACTTTCAATGGAAAGTGATTTTCTCTGAAAGGACAGCATTTACAAAGTGAAGCAACACTTCATTCACTTCGAACAGTGAATTGAAGTGTTGGAACAGACTGCTTCTCTTTCAGAGAAACGCATGTGAGTTTCTTCCTAATGCTTGCAAGTAGCTTAAGGCACTTTCAAAGGAAAGTGACTTTCTCTGAAAGGACAGCATTTAGAAAGTGAAGCAACACTCCCTTCACTTCGAACAGTGAATTGAAGTGTTGGAACAGACTGCTTCTCTTTCAGAGTAATGCATGTGAGTTTCTGTTGAATGCTTGTAAGTAGCTTAAGGCACTTTCAAAGGAAAGTGATTTTCTCTGAAAGTACAGCATTTAGAAAGTGAGGCAACACTCCATTCACTTCACACAGTGAATTGAAGTGTTGGAACAGACTGCTTCTCTTTCATAGAAACGCATGTGAGTTTCTTCCTAATGCTTGCAAGTAGCTTAAGGCACTTTCAAAGGAAAGTGATTTTCTCTGAAAGGACAACATTTAGAAAGTGAGGCAACACTCCATTCACTTCGCACAGTGAATTGAAGTGTTGGAACAGACTGCTTCTCTTTCAGAGAAACGCATGTGAGTTTCTTCCTAATGCTTGCAAGTAGCTTAAGGCACTTTCAAAGGAAAGTGATTTTCTCTGAAAGGACAGCATTTAGAAAGTGAAGCAACACTCCATTCACTTCGCACATTGAATTGAAGTGTTGGAACAGACTGCTTCTCTTTCAGAGAAACGCAAGTGAGTTTCTGTTGAATGCTTGTAAGTAGCTTACGGCACTTTCAAAGGAAAGTGATTTTCTCTGAAAGGACAGCATTTAGAAAGTGAAGCAACACTCCATTCACTTCCCAGAGTGAATTGAAGTATTGGAACAGACTGCTTCTCTTTCAGAGAAACGCATGTGAGTTTCTGTTAAATGCTTGTAAGTAGCTTAAGGCACTTTCAAAGGAAAGTGATTTTCTCTGAAAGCACAGCATTTAGAAAGTGAGGCAACACTCTATTCACTTCACACAGTGAATTGAAGTGTTGGAACCGACTGCTTCTATTTCAGAGAAACGCATGTGAGTTTCTGGTGAATGCTTGTAAGAAGCTTAAGGCACTTTCAAAGGAAAGTGATTTTCTCTGAAAGGACAGCATTTAGAAAGTGAAGCAACACTCCATTCACTTCGTGCAGTGAATTGAAGTGTTGGAACAGACTGCTTCTCTTTCAGAGAAACGCATGTGAGTTTCTTCCTAATGCTTGCAAGTAGCTTAAGGCACTTTCAAAGGAAAGTGATTTTCTCTGAAAGGACAGCATTTAGAAAGTGAAGCAACACTCCATTCACTTCGCACATTGAATTGAAGTGTTGGAACAGACTGCTTCTCTTTCAGAGAAACGCATGTGAGTTTCTGTTGTATGCTTGTAAGTAGCTTAAGGCACTTTCAAAGGAAAGTGATTTTCTCTGAAAGGACAGCATTTAGAAAGTGAGGCAGCACTCCATTCACTTCACACAGTGAATTGAAGTGTTGGAACAGACTGCTTCTCTTTCAGAGAAACGCATGTGAGTTTCTTCCTAATGCTTGCAAGTAGCTTAAGGCACTTTCAAAGGAAAGTGATTTTCTCTGAAAGGACAGCATTTAGAAAGTGAGGCAACACTCCATTCACTTCACACAGTGAATTGAAGTGTTGGAACAGACTGCTTCTCTTTCAGAGAAATGCATGTGAGTTTCTTCCTAATGCTTGCAAGTAGCTTAAGGCACTTTCAAAGGAAAGTGATTTTCTCTGAAAGGACAGCATTTAGAACGTGAAGCAACACTCCATTCACTTCGCACAGTGAATGGAAGTGTTGGAACCGACTGCTTCTATTTCAGAGAAACGCATGTGAGTTTCTGGTGAATGCTTGTAAGAAGCTTAAGGCACTTTCAAAGGAAAGTGATTTTCTCTGAAAGGACAGCATTTAGAAAGTGAAGCAACACTCCATTCACTTCGTGCAGTGAATTGAAGTGTTGGAACAGACTGCTTCTCTTTCAGAGAAACGCATTAGTGTTTCTTGTGAATGCTTGCAAGTTGCTTAAGGCACTTTCAAAGGAAAGTGATTTTCTCTGAAAGGACATAATTTAGAAAGTGAAGCAACACTCCATTCACTTCGCACAGTGAATTGAAGTGTTGGAACAGACTGCTTCTCTTTCAGAGAAATGCATGTGAGTTTCTGTTGAATGCTTGTAAGTAGCTTAAGGCACTTTCAAAGGAAAGTGATTTTCTCTGAAAGGACAGCATTTAGAAAGTGAAGCAACACTCCATTCACTTCGCACAGTGAATTGAAGTATTGGAATAGACTGCTTCTCTTTCAGAGAAACGCATGTGAGTTTCTGTTGAATGCTTGTAAGTAGCTTAAGGCACTTTCAAAGGAAAGTGATTTTCTCTGAAAGGACAGCATTTAGAAAGTGAAGCAACACTCCATTCACTTCGCAGAGTGAATTGAAGTATTGGAACAGACTGCTTCTCTTTCAGAGAAACGCATGTGAGTTTCTGTTGAATGCTTGCAAGTAATTTAAGGCACTTTCAATGGAAAGTGATTTTCTCTGAAAGGACAGCATTTACAAAGTGAAGCAACACTTCATTCACTTCGAACAGTGAATTGAAGTGTTGGAACAGACTGCTTCTCTTTCAGAGAAACGCATGTGAGTTTCTTCCTAATGCTTGCAAGTAGCTTAAGGCACTTTCAAAGGAAAGTGACTTTCTCTGAAAGGACAGCATTTAGAAAGTGAAGCAACACTCCATTCACTTCGCACATTTAGAAAGTGAGGCAACACTCCATTCACTTCGCACAGTGAGTTGAAGTGTTGGAACAGACTGCTTCTCTTTCAGAGAAATGCATGTGGGTTTCTTCCTAATGCTTGCAAGTAGCTTAAGGCACTTTCAAAGGAAAGTGATTTTCTCTGAAAGGACATAATTTAGAAAGGGATGCAACACTCCATTCACTTCGCACAGTGAATTGAAGTGTTGGAACAGACTGCTTCTCTTTCAGAGAAATGCATGTGAGTTTCTGATGAATGCTTGTAAGTAGCTTAAGGCACTTTCAAAGGAAAGTGATTTTCTCTGAAAGGACAGCATTTAGAAAGTGAAGCAACACTCCATTCACTTCGCAGAGTGAATTGAAGTGTTGGAACAGACTGCTTCTCTTTCAGAGAAACGCATGTGAGTTTCTGTTGAATGCTTGTAAGTAGCTTAAGGCACATTCAAAGGAAAGGGATTTTCTCTGAAAGGACAGCATTTAGAAAGTGAAGCAACACTCCATTCACTTCGCACATTGAATTGAAGTGTTGGAACAGACTGCTTCTCTTTCAGAGAAACGCATGTGAGTTTCTGTTGAATGCTTGTAAGTAGCTTACGGCACTTTCAAAGGAAAGTGATTTTCTCTGAAAGGACAGCATTTAGAAAGTGAAGCAACACTCCATTCACTTCCCAGAGTGAATTGAAGTATTGGAACAGACTGCTTCTCTTTCAGAGAAACGCATGTGAGTTTCTGTTAAATGCTTGTAAGTAGCTTAAGGCACTTTCAAAGGAAAGTGATTTTCTCTGAAAGCACAGCATTTAGAAAGTGAGGCAACACTCTATTCACTTCACACAGTGAATTGAAGTGTTGGAACAGACTGCTTCTCTTTCAGAGAAACGCATGTGAGTTTCTTCCTAATGCTTGCAAGTAGCTTAAGGCACTATCAAAGGAAAGTGATTTTCTCTGAAAGGACAGCATTTAGAAAGTGAAGCAACACTCCATTCACTTCGCACAGTGAATTGAAGTGTTGGAACAGACTGCTTCTCTTTCAGAGAAGCGCATGTGAGTTTTTTGTGAATGCTTGAAAGTAGTTTAAGGCACTTTCAAAGGAAAGTGATTTTCTCTGAAAGGACAGCATTTAGAAAGTGAGGCAACACTCCATTCACTTCGCACAGTGAATTGAAGTGTTGGAACAGACTGCTTCTCTTTCAGAGAAATGCATGTGGGTTTCTTCCTAATGCTTGCAAGTAGCTTAAGGCACTTTCAAAGGAAAGTGTTTTTCTCTGAAAGGACATAATTTAGAAAGGGAAGCAACACTCCATTCACTTCGCACAGTGAATTGAAGTGTTGGAACAGACTGCTTCTCTTTCAGAGAAATGCATGTGAGTTTCTGATGAATGCTTGTAAGTAGCTTAAGGCACTTTCAAAGGAAAGTGATTTTCTCTGAAAGGACAGCATTTAGAAAGTGAAGCAACACTCCATTCACTTCACACAGTGAATTGAAGTGTTGGAACAGACTGCTTCTCTTTCAGAGAAACGCATGTGTGTTTCTTCCTAATGCTTGCAAGTAGCTTAAGGCACTTTCAAAGGAAAGTGATTTTCTCAGAAAGGACAGCATTTAGAAAGTGAAGCAACACTCCATTCACTTCGCACAGTGAATTGAACTGTTGGAACAGACTGCTTCTCTTTCAGAGAAATGCATGTGAGTTTCTGGTGAATGCTTGTAAGTAGCTTAAGGCACTTTCAAAGGAAAGTGATTTTTCTCTTAAAGGACAGCATTTAGAAAGTGAGGCAGCACTCCATTCACTTCACACAATGAATTGAAGTGTTGGAACAGACTGCTTCTCTTTCAGAGTAATGCATGTGAGTTTCTGTTGAATGCTTGTAAGTAGCTTTTAGGCACTTTCAAAGGAAAGTGATTTTCTCTGAAAGTACAGCATTTAGAAAGTGAGGCAACACTCCATTCACTTCACACAGTGAATTGAAGTGTTAGAACAGACTGCTTCTCTTTCAGAGAAACGCATGTGAGTTTCTTCCTAATGCTTGCAAGTAGCTTAAGGCACTTTCAAAGGAAAGTGATTTTCTCTGAAAGGACAGTATTTAGAAAGTGAGGCAACACTCCATTCACTTCGCACAGTGAATTGAAGTGTTGGAACAGACTGCTTCTCTTTCAGAGAAACGCATGTGAGTTTCGTCCTAATACTTGCAAGTAGCTTAAGGCACTTTCAAAGGAAAGTGACTTTCTCTGAAAGGACAGCATTTAGAAAGTGAAGCAACACTCCCTTCACTTCGAACAGTGAATTGAAGTGTTGGAACAGACTGCTTCTCTTTCAGAGTAATGCATGTGAGTTTCTGTTGAATGCTTGTAAGTAGCTTAAGGCACTTTCAAAGGAAAGTGATTTTCTCTGAAAGTACAGCATTTAGAAAGTGAGGCAACACTCCATTCACTTCACACAGTGAATTGAAGTGTTGGAACAGACTGCTTCTCTTTCAGAGAAACGCATGTGAGTTTCTTCCTAATGCTTGCAAGTAGCTTAAGGCACTTTCAAGGGAAAGTGATTTTCTCTGAAAGGACAGCATTTAGAAAGTGAGGCAACACTCCATTCACTTCGCACAGTGAATTGAAGTGTTGGAACAGACTGCTTCTCTTTCAGAGAAACGCATGTGAGTTTCTTCCTAATGCTTGCAAGTAGCTTAAGGCACTTTCAAAGGAAAGTGATTTTCTCTGAAAGGACAGCATTTAGAAAGTGAAGCAACACTCCATTCACTTCACACATTGAATTGAAGTGTTGGAACAGACTGCTTCTCTTTCAGAGAAACGCATGTGAGTTTCTGTTGAATGCTTGTAAGTAGCTTAAGGCACTTTCAAAGGAAAGTGATTTTCTCTGAAAGGACAGCATTTAGAAAGTGAGGCAACACTCTATTCACTTCACACAGTGAATTGAAGTGTTGGAACAGACTGCTTCTCTTTCAGAGAAACGCATGTGAGTTTCTTCCTAATGCTTGCAAGTAGCTTAAGGCACTATCAAATGAAAGTGATTTTCTCTGAAAGGACAGCATTTAGAAAGTGAGGCAACACTCCATTCACTTCGTGCAGTGAATTGAAGTGTTGGAACAGAGTGCTTCTCTTTCATAGAAACGCATTAGTGTTTCTTGTGAATGCTTGCAAGTAGCTTAAGGCACTTTCAAAGGAAAGTGATTTTCTCTGAAAGGACATAATTTAGAAAGGGAAGCAACACTCCATTCACTTCGCACAGTGAATTGAAGTGTTGGAACAGACTGCTTCTCTTTCAGAGAAATGCATGTGAGTTTCTGATGAATGCTTGTAAGTAGCTTAAGGCACTTTCAAAGGAAAGTGATTTTCTCTGAAAGGACAGCATTTAGAAAGTGAAGCAACACTCCATTCACTTCGCAGAGTGAATTGAAGTGTTGGAACAGACTGCTTCTCTTTCAGAGAAACGCATGTGAGTTTCTGTTGAATGCTTGTAAGTAGCTTAAGGCACATTCAAAGGAAAGGGATTTTCTCTGAAAGGACAGCATTTAGAAAGTGAAGCAACACTCCATTCACTTCGCACATTGAATTGAAGTGTTGGAACAGACTGCTTCTCTTTCAGAGAAACGCATGTGAGTTTCTGTTGAATGCTTGTAAGTAGCTTACGGCACTTTCAAAGGAAAGTGATTTTCTCTGAAAGGACAGCATTTAGAAAGTGAAGCAACACTCCATTCACTTCCCAGAGTGAATTGAAGTATTGGAACAGACTGCTTCTCTTTCAGAGAAACGCATGTGAGTTTCTGTTAAATGCTTGTAAGTAGCTTAAGGCACTTTCAAAGGAAAGTGATTTTCTCTGAAAGCACAGCATTTAGAAAGTGAGGCAACACTCTATTCACTTCACACAGTGAATTGAAGTGTTGGAACAGACTGCTTCTCTTTCAGAGAAACGCATGTGAGTTTCTTCCTAATGCTTGCAAGTAGCTTAAGGCACTATCAAAGGAAAGTGATTTTCTCTGAAAGGACAGCATTTAGAAAGTGAAGCAACACTCCATTCACTTCGCACAGTGAATTGAAGTGTTGGAACAGACTGCTTCTCTTTCAGAGAAGCGCATGTGAGTTTTTTGTGAATGCTTGAAAGTAGTTTAAGGCACTTTCAAAGGAAAGTGATTTTCTCTGAAAGGACAGCATTTAGAAAGTGAGGCAACACTCCATTCACTTCGCACAGTGAATTGAAGTGTTGGAACAGACTGCTTCTCTTTCAGAGAAATGCATGTGGGTTTCTTCCTAATGCTTGCAAGTAGCTTAAGGCACTTTCAAAGGAAAGTGATTTTCTCTGAAAGGACATAATTTAGAAAGGGAAGCAACACTCCATTCACTTCGCACAGTGAATTGAAGTGTTGGAACAGACTGCTTCTCTTTCAGAGAAATGCATGTGAGTTTCTGATGAATGCTTGTAAGTAGCTTAAGGCACTTTCAAAGGAAAGTGAATTTCTCTGAAAGGACAGCATTTAGAAAGTGAAGCAACACTCCATTCACTTCGCAGAGTGAATTGAAGTGTTGGAACAGACTGCTTCACTTTCAGAGAAACGCATTTGAGTTTCTGTTGAATGCTTGTAAGTAGCTTAAGGCACTTTCAAAGGAAAGTGATTTTCTCTGAGATGACAGCATTTAGAAAGTGAGGCAACACTCCATTCACTTCACACAGTGAATTGAAGTGTTGGAACAGACTGCTTCTCTTTCAGAGAAACGCATGTGTGTTTCTTCCTAATGCTTGCAAGTAGCTTAAGGCACTTTCAAAGGAAAGTGATTTTCTCAGAAAGGACAGCATTTAGAAAGTGAAGCAACACTCCATTCACTTCGCACAGTGAATTGAAGTGTTGGAACAGACTGCTTCTCTTTCAGAGAAATGCATGTGAGTTTCTGGTGAATGCTTGTAAGTAGCTTAAGGCACTTTCAAAGGAAAGTGATTTTCTCTTAAAGGACAGCATTTAGAAAGTGAGGCAGCACTCCATTCACTTCACACAATGAATTGAAGTGTTGGAACAGACTGCATCTCTTTCAGAGTAATGCATGTGAGTTTCTGTTGAATGCTTGTAAGTAGCTTTAGGCACTTTCAAAGGAAAGTGATTTTCTCTGAAAGTACAGCATTTAGAAAGTGAGGCAACACTCCATTCACTTCACACAGTGAATTGAAGTGTTGGAACAGACTGCTTCTCTTTCAGAGAAACGCATGTGAGTTTCTTCCTAATGCTTGCAAGTAGCTTAAGGCACTTTCAAAGGAAAGTGATTTTCTCTGAAAGGACAGTATTTAGAAAGTGAGGCAACACTCCATTCACTTCGCACAGTGAATTGAAGTGTTGGAACAGACTGCTTCTCTTTCAGAGAAACGCATGTGAGTTTCTTCCTAATACTTGCAAGTAGCTTAAGGCACTTTCAAAGGAAAGTGACTTTCTCTGAAAGGACAGCATTTATAAAGTGAAGCAACACTCCCTTCACTTCGAACAGTGAATTGAAGTGTTGGAACAGACTGCTTCTCTTTCAGAGTAATGCATGTGAGTTTCTGTTGAATGCTTGTAAGTAGCTTAAGGCACTTTCAAAGGAAAGTGATTTTCTCTGAAAGTACAGCATTTAGAAAGTGAGGCAACACTCCATTCACTTCACACAGTGAATTGAAGTGTTGGAACAGACTGCTTCTCTTTCAGAGAAACGCATGTGAGTTTCTTCCTAATGCTTGCAAGTAGCTTAAGGCACTTTCAAGGGAAAGTGATTTTCTCTGAAAGGACAGCATTTAGAAAGTGAGGCAACACTCCATTCACTTCGCACAGTGAATTGAAGTGTTGGAACAGACCGCTTCTCTTTCAGAGAAACGCATGTGAGTTTCTTCCTAATGCTTGCAAGTAGCTTAAGGCACTTTCAAAGGAAAGTGATTTTCTCTGAAAGGACAGCATTTAGAAAGTGAAGCAACACTCCATTCACTTCACACATTGAATTGAAGTGTTGGAACAGACTGCTTCTCTTTCAGAGAAACGCATGTGAGTTTCTGTTGAATGCTTGTAAGTAGCTTAAGGCACTTTCAAAGGAAAGTGATTTTCTCTGAAAGGACATAATTTAGAAAGGGTAGCAACACTCCATTCACTTCGCACAGTGAATTGAAGTGTTGGAACAGACTGCTTCTCTTTCAGAGAAATGCATGTGAGTTTCTGTTGAATGCTTGTAAGTAGCTTAAGGCACTTTCAAAGGAAAGTGATTTTCTCTGAAAGGACAGCATTTAGAAAGTGAAGCAACACTCCATTCACTTCGCAGAGTGAATTGAAGTGTTGGAACAGACTGCTTCACTTTCAGAGAAACGCATGTGAGTTTCTGTTGAATGCTTGTAAGTAGCTTAAGGCCCTTTCAAAGGAAAGTGATTTTCTCTGAGATGACAGCATTTAGAAAGTGAGGCAACACTCCATTCACTTCACACAGTGAATTGAAGTGTTGGAACAGACTGCTTCTCTTTCAGAGAAACGCATGTGAGTTTCTGGTGAATGCTTGTAAGTAGCTTAAGGCAATTTCAAAGGAAAGTGATTTTCTCTGAAAGGACAGCATTTAGAAAGTGAAGCAACACTCCATTCACTTCGAACAGTGAATTGAAGTGTTGGAACAGACTGCTTCTCTTTCAGAGAAATGCATGTGAGTTTCTGGTGAATGCTTGTAAGTAGCTTAAGGCACTTTCAAAGGAAAGTGATTTTCTCTGAAAGGACAGCATTTAGAAAGTGAGGCAGCACTCCATTCACTTCACACAGTGAATTGAAGTGTTGGAACAGACTGCTTCTCTTTCAGAGAAACGCATGTGAGTTTCTTCCTAATGCTTCTAAGTAGCTTAAGGCACTTTCAAAGGAAAGTGATTTTCTCTGAAAGGACAGCATTTAGAAAGTGAGGCAACACTCCATTCACTTCGCACAGTGAATTGAAGTGTTGGAACAGACTGCTTCTCTTTCAGAGAAACGCATTAGTGTTTCTTGTGATTGCTTGCAAGTTGCTTAAGGCACTTTCAAAGGAAAGTGATTTTCTCTGAAAGGACATAATTTAGAAAGTGAAGCAACACTCCATTCACTTCGCACAGTGAATTGAAGTGTTGGAACAGACTGCTTCTCTTTCAGAGAAATGCATGTGAGTTTCTGTTGAATGCTTGTAAGTAGCTTAAGGCACTTTCAAAGGAAAGTGATTTTCTCTGAAAGGACAGCATTTAGAAAGTGAAGCAACACTCCATTCACTTCGCACAGTGAATTGAAGTATTGGAATAGACTGCTTCTCTTTCAGAGAAACGCATGTGAGTTTCTGTTGAATGCTTGTAAGTAGCTTAAGGCACTTTCAAAGGAAAGTGATTTTCTCTGAAAGGACAGCATTTAGAAAGTGAGGCAACACTCCATTCACTTCGCACAGTGAATTGAAGTGTTGGAACAGACTGCTTCTCTTTCAGAGAAACGCATGTGAGTTTCTTCCTAATGCTTGCAAGTAGCTTAAGGCACTTTCAAAGGAAAGTGATTTTTCTCTGAAAGGACAGCATTTAGAAAATGAAGCAACACTCCATTCACTTCGCACAGTGAATTGAAGTGTTGGAACCGACTGCTGCTCTTTCAGAGAAACGCATGTGATTTTCTGGTGAATGCTTGTAAGAAGCTTAAGGCACTTTCAAAGGAAAGTGATTTTCTCTGAAAGGACAGCATTTAGAAAGTGAAGCAACACTCCATTTACTTCGTGCAGTGAATTGAAGTGTTGGAACAGAGTGCTTCTCTTTCATAGAAACGCATTAGTGTTTCTTGTGAATGCTTGTAAGTTGCTTAAGGCACTTTCAAAGGAAAGTGATTTTCTCTGAAAGGACATAATTTAGAAAGTGAAGCAACACTCCATTCACTTCGCACAGTGAATTGAAGTGTTGGAACAGACTGCTTCTCTTTCAGAGAAATGCATGTGAGTTTCTGTTGAATGCTTGTAAGTAGCTTAAGGCACTTTCAAAGGAAAGTGATTTTCTCTGAGATGACAGCATTTAGAAAGTGAGGCAACACTCCTTTCACTTCACGCAGTGAATTGAAGTGTTGGAACAGACTGCTTGTCTTTCAGAGAAACGCATGTGAGTTTCTTCCTAATGCTTGCAAGTAGCTTAAGGCACTTTCAAAGGAAAGTGATTTTCTCAGAAAGGACAGCATTTAGAAAGTGACGCAACACTCCATTCACTTCGCACAGTGAATTGAAGTGTTGGAACAGACTGCTTCTCTTTCAGAGAAACGCATGTGAGTTTCTTCCTAATGCTTGCAAGTAGCTTAAGGCACTTTCAAAGGAAAGTGATTTTCTCTGAAAGGACAGCATTTACAAAGTGAAGCAACACTCCATTCACTTCGCACATTGAATTGAAGTGTTGGAAGAGACTGCTTCTCTTTCAGAGAAATGCATGTGAGTTTCTGTTGAATGCTTGCAAGTAGCTTAAGGCACTATCAAAGGAAAGTGATTTTCTTTGAAAGGACAGCATTTAGAAAGTGAGGCAACACTCCATTCACTTCGTGCAGTGAATTGAAGTGTTGGAACAGAGTGCTTCTCTTTCATAGAAACGCATTAGTGTTTCTTGAGAATGCTTGCAAGTTGCTTAAGGCACTTTCAAAGGAAAGTGATTTTCTCTGAAAGGACATAATTTAGAAAGGGAAGCAACACTCCATTCACTTCGCACAGTGAATTGAAGTGTTGGAACAGACTGCTTCACTTTCAGAGAAACGCATGTGAGTTTCTGTTGAATGCTTGTAAGTGGCTTAAGGCCTTTTCAAAGGAAAGTGATTTTCTCTGAGATGACAGCATTTAGAAAGTGAGGCAACACTCCATTCACTTCACACAGTGAATTGAAGTGTTGGAACAGACTGCTTCTCTTTCAGAGAAACGCATGTGAGTTTCTGGTGAATGCTTGTAAGTAGCTTAAGGCAATTTCAAAGGAAAGTGATTTTCTCTGAAAGGACAGCATTTAGAAAGTGAAGCAACACTCCATTCACTTCGAACAGTGAATTGAAGTGTTGGAACAGACTGCTTCTCTTTCAGAGAAATGCATGTGAGTTTCTGGTGAATGCTTGTAAGTAGCTTAAGGCACTTTCAAAGGAAAGTGACTTTCTCTGAAAGGACAGCATTTAGAAAGTGAGGCAGCACTCCATTCACTTCACACAGTGAATTGAAGTGTTGGAACAGACTGCTTCTCTTTCAGAGAAACGCATGTGAGTTTCTTCCTAATGCTTGCAAGTAGCTTAAGGCACTTTCAAAGGAAAGTGAATTTCTCTGAAAGGACAGCATTTAGAAAGAGAGGCAACACTCCATTCACTTCGCACAGTGAATTGAAGTGTTGGAACAGACTGCTTCTCTTTCAGAGAAATGCATGTGAGTTTCTTCCTAATGCTTGCAAGTAGCTTAAGGCACTTTCAAAGGAAAGTGATTTTCTCTGAAAGGACAGCATTTAGAACGTGAAGCAACACTCCATTCTCTTCGCACAGTGAATGGAAGTGTTGGAACCGACTGCTTCTCTTTCAGAGAAACGCATGTGAGTTTCTGGTGAATGCTTGAAAGTAGTTTAAGGCACTTTCAAAGGAAAGTGATTTTCTCTGAAAGGACAGCATTTAGAAAGTGAGGCAACACTCCATTTACTTCGCACAGTGAATTGAAGTGTTGGAACAGACTGCTTCTCTTTCAGAGAAACGCATGTGAGTTTCTTCCTAATGCTTGCAAGTAGCTTAAGGCACTTTCAAAGGAAAGTGATTTTCTCTGAAAGTACAGCATTTAGAAAATGAAGCAACACTCCATTCACTTCGCACAGTGAATTGAAGTGTTGGAACCGACTGCTTCTCTTTCAGAGAAACGTATGTGATTTTCTGGTGAATGCTTGTAAGAAGCTTAAGGCACTTTCAAAGGAAAGTGATTTTCTCTGAAAGGACAGCATTTAGAAAGTGAGGCAACACTCCATTCACTTCACGCAGTGAATTGAAGTGTTGGAACAGACTGCTTGTCTTTCAGAGAAACGCATGTGAGTTTCTTCCTAATGCTTGCAAGTAGATTAAGGCACTTTCAAAGGAAAGTGATTTTCTCAGAAAGGACAGCATTTAGAAAGTGAAGCAACACTCCATTCACTTCGCACAGTGAATTGAAGTGTTGGAACAGAGTGCTTCTCTTTCATAGAAACGCATTAGTGTTTCTTGTGAATGCTTGTAAGTTGCTTAAGGCACTTTCAAAGGAAAGTGATTTTCTCTGAAAGGACATAATTTAGAAAGTGAAGCAACACTCCATTCACTTCGCACAGTGAATTGAAGTGTTGGAACAGACTGCTTCTCTTTCAGAGAAATGCATGTGAGTTTCTGTTGAATGCTTGTAAGTAGCTTAAGGCACTTTCAAAGGAAAGTGATTTTCTCTGAAAGGACAGCCCTTAGAAAGTGAAGCAACACTCCATTCACTTCGCACAGTGAATTGAAATGTTGGAACGGACTGCTTCACTTTCAGAGAAACGCATGTGAGTTTCTGTTGAATGCTTGTAAGTAGCTTAAGGCACTTTCAAAGGAAAGTGATTTTCTCTGAGATGACAGCATTTAGAAAGTGAGGCAACACTCCATTCACTTCACGCAGTGAATTGAAGTGTTGGAACAGACTGCTTCTCTTTCAGAGAAACGCATGTGAGTTTCTTCCTAATGCTTGCAAGTAGCTTAAGGCACTTTCAAAGGAAAGTGATTTTCTCAGAAAGGACAGCATTTAGAAAGTGAAGCAACACTCCATTCACTTCGCACAGTGAATTGAAGTGTTGGAACAGACTGCTTCTCTTTCAGAGAAACGCATGTGAGTTTCTTTCTAATGCTTGCAAGTAGCTGAAGGCACTTTCAAAGGAAAGTGATTTTCTCTGAAAGGACAGCATTTACAAAGTGAAGCAACACTCCATTCACTTCGCACAGTGAATTGAAGTGTTGGAACAGACTGCTTCTCTTTCAGAGAAATGCATGTGAGTTTCTGTTGAATGCTTGCAAGTAGCTTAAGGCACTATCAAAGGAAAGTGATTTTCTCTGAAAGGACAGCATTTAGAAAGTGAGGCAACACTCCATTCACTTCGTGCAGTGAATTGAAGTGTTGGAACAGAGTGCTTCTCTTTCATAGAAACGCATTAGTGTTTCTTGTGAATGCTTGCAAGTTGCTTAAGGCACTTTCAAAGGAAAGTGATTTTCTCTGAAAGGACATAATTTAGAAAGGGAAGCAACACTCCATTCACTTCACACAGTGAATTGAAGTGTTGGAACAGACTGCTTCTCTTTCAGAGAAATGCATGTGAGTTTCTGTTGAATGCTTGCAAGTAGCTTAAGGCACTTTCAAAGGAAAGTGATTTTCTCTGAAAGGACAGCATTTAGAAAGTGAGGCAACACTCCATTCACTTCGCACAGTGAATTGAAGTGTTGGAACAGACTGCTTCTCTTTCAGAGAAATGCATGTGAGTTTCTTCCTAATGCTTGCAAGTAGCTTAAGGCACTTTCAAAGGAAAGTGATTTTCTCTGAAAGGACAGCATTTAGAACGTGAAGCAACACTCCATTCTCTTCGCACAGTGAATGGAAGTGTTGGAACCGACTGCTTCTCTTTCAGATAAACGCATGTGAGTTTCTGGTGAATGCTTGTAAGAAGCTTAAGGCACTTTCATAGGAAAGTGATTTTCTCTGAAGGGACAGCATTTAGAAAGTGAAGCTACACTCCATTCACTTCGTGCAGTGAATTGAAGTGTTGGAACAGACTGCTTCTCTTTCAGAGATACGCATTAGTGTTTCTTGTGATTGCTTGCAAGTTGCTTAAGGCACTTTCAAAGGAAAGTGATTTTCTCTGAAAGGACATAATTTAGAAAATGAAGCAACACTCCATTCACTTCGCACAGTGAATTGAAGTGTTGGAACAGACTGCTTCACTTTCAGAGAAACGCATGTGAGTTTCTGTTGAATGCTTGTAAGTAGCTTAAGGCACTTTCAAAGGAAAGTGATTTTCTCTAAAAGGACAGCATTTAGAAAGTGAAGCAACACTCCATTCACTTCGCAGAGTGAATTGAAGTATTGGAATAGAATGCTTCTCTTTCAGAGAAACGCATGTGAGTTTCTGTTGAATGCTTGTAAGTAGCTTAAGGCACTTTCAAAGGAAAGTGATTTTCTCTGAAAGGACAGCATTTAGAAAGTGAAGCAACACTCCATTCACTTCGCAGAGTGAATTGAAGTATTGGAACAGACTGCTTCTCTTTCAGAGAAACGCATGTGAGTTTCTGTTGAATGCTTGTAAGTAGCTTAAGGCACTTTCAAAGGAAAGTGATTTTCTCTGAAAGGACAGCATTTAGAAAGTGAAGCAACACTCCATTCACTTCGCAGAGTGAATTGAAGTATTGGAACAGACTGCTTCTCTTTCAGAGAAACGCATGTGAGTTTCTGGTGAATGCTTGTAAGTAGCTTAAGGCACTTTCAAAGGAAAGTGATTTTCTCTGAAAGGACAGCATTTAGAAAGTGAAGCAACACTCCATTCACTTCGCACAGTGAATTGAAGTGTTGGAACAGACTGCTTCTCTTTCAGAGAAACGCATGTGAGTTTGTTGTGAATTCTTGCAAGTTGCTTAAGGCACTTTCAAAGGAAAGTGATTTTCTCTGAAAGGACATAATTTAGAATGTGAAGCAACACTCCATTCACTTCGCACAGTGAATTGAAGTGTTGGAACAGACTGCTTCTCTTTCAGAGAAGCGCATGTGAGTTTTTTGTGAATGCTTGAAAGTAGTTTAAGGCACTTTCAAAGGAAAGTGATTTTCTCTGAAAGGACAGCATTTAGAAAGTGAGGCAACACTCCACTCACTTCGCACAGTGAATTGAAGTGTTGGAACAGACTGCTTCTCTTTCAGAGAAACGCATGTGAGTTTCTTCCTAATGCTTGCAAGTAGCTTAAGGCACTTTCAAAGGAAAGTGATTTTCTCTAAAAGGACAGCATTTAGAAAATGAAGCAACACTCCATTCACTTCGCACAGTGAATTGAAGTGTTGGAACCGACTGCTTCTCTTTCAGAGAAACGCATGTGATTTTCTGGTGAATGCTTGTAAGAAGCTTAAGGCACTTTCAAAGGAAAGTGATTTTCTCTGAAAGGACAGCATTTAGAAAGTGAAGCAACACTCCATTTACTTCGTGCAGTGAATTGAAGTGTTGGAACAGAGTGCTTCTCTTTCATAGAAACGCATTAGTGTTTCTTGTGAATGCTTGTAAGTTGCTTAAGGCACTTTCAAAGGAAAGTGATTTTCTCTGAAAGGACATAATTTAGAAAGTGAAGTAACACTCCATTCACTTCGCACAGTGAATTGAAGTGTTGGAACAGACTGCTTCTCTTTCAGAGAAATGCATGTGAGTTTCTGTTGAATGCTTGTAAGTAGCTTAAGGCACTTTCAAAGGAAAGTGATTTTCTCTGAAAGGACAGCACTTAGAAAGTGAAGCAACACTCCATTCACTTCGCACAGTGAATTGAAGTGTTGGAACGGACTGCTTCACTTTCAGAGAAACGCATGTGAGTTTCTGTTGAATGCTTGTAAGTAGCTTAAGGCACTTTCAAAGGAAAGTGATTTTCTCTGAGATGACAGCATTTAGAAAGTGAGGCAACACTCCATTCACTTCACGCAGTGAATTGAAGTGTTGGAACAGACTGCTTGTCTTTCAGAGAAACGCATGTGAGTTTCTTCCTAATGCTTGCAAGTAGCTTAAGGCACTTTCAAAGGAAAGTGATTTTCTCAGAAAGGACAGCATTTAGAAAGTGAAGCAACACTCCATTCACTTCGCACAGTGAATTGAAGTGTTGGAACAGACTGCTTCTCTTTCAGAGAAACGCATGTGAGTTTCTTCCTAATGCTTGCAAGTAGCTTAAGGCACTTTCAAAGGAAAGTGATTTTCTCTGAAAGGACAGCATTTACAAAGTGAAGCAACACTCCATTCACTTCGCACAGTGAATTGAAGTGTTGGAACAGACTGCTTCTCTTTTAGAGAAACGTATGTGAGTTTCTGTTGAATGCTTGTAAGTAGCTTAAGGCACTTTCAAAGGAAAGTGATTTTCTCTGAAAGGACAGCATTTAGAAAGTGAGGCAGCACTCCATTCACTTCACACATGAATGGAAGTGTTGGAACAGATTGCTTCTCTTTCAGAGAAACGCATGTGAGTTTCTTCCTAATGCTTGCAAGTGGCTTAAGGCACTTTCAAAGGAAAGTGATTTTCTCTGAAAGGACAGCATTTAGAAAGTGAAGCAACACTCCATTCACTTCGCACAGTGAATTGAAGTTTTGGAACAGAGTGCTTCTCTTTCATAGAAACGCATTAGTGTTTCTTGTGAATGCTTGTAAGTTGCTTAAGGCACTTTCAAAGGAAAGTGATTTTCTCTGAAAGGACAGCATTTAGAAAGTGAAGCAACACTCCATTCACTTCGCACAGTGAATTGAAGTGTTGGAACAGACTGCTTCTCTTTCAGAGAAATGCATGTGAGTTTCTGTTGAATGCTTGTAAGTAGCTTAAGGCACTTTCAAAGGAAAGTGATTTTCTCTGAAAGGACAGCACTTAGAAAGTGAAGCAACACTCCATTCACTTCGCACAGTGAATTGAAGTGTTGGAACGGACTGCTTCACTTTCAGAGAAACGCATGTGAGTTTCTGTTGAATGCTTGTAAGTAGCTTAAGGCACTTTCAAAGGAAAGTGATTTTCTCTGAGATGACAGCATTTAGAAAGTGAGGCAACACTCCATTCACTTCACGCAGTGAATTGAAGTGTTGGAACAGACTGCTTGTCTTTCAGAGAAACGCATGTGAGTTTCTTCCTAATGCTTGCAAGTAGCTTAAGGCACTTTCAAAGGAAAGTGATTTTCTCTGAAAGGACAGCATTTAGAAAGTGAAGCAACACTCCAATCACTTCGCACAGTGAATTGAAGTGTTGGAACAGACTGCTACTCTTTCAGAGAAACGCATGTGAGTTTCTTCCTAATGCTTGCAAGTAGCTTAAGGCACTTTCAAAGGAAAGTGATTTTCTCTGAAAGGACAGCATTTAGAAAGTAAAGCAACACTCCATTCACTTCGCAGAGTGAATTGAAGTGTTGGAACAGACTGCTTCACTTTCAGAGAAACGCATGTGAGTTTCCGTTGAATGCTTGTAAGTAGCTTAAGGCCCTTTCAAAGGAAAGTGATTTTCTCTGAGATGACAGCATTTAGAAAGTGAGGCAACACTCCATTCACTTCACACAGTGAATTGAAGTGTTGGAACAGACTGCTTCTCTTTCAGAGAAACGCATGTGAGTTTCTGGTGAATGCTTGTAAGTAGCTTAAGGCACTTTCAAAGGAAAGTGATTTTCTCTGAAAGGACAGCATTTAGAAAGTGAAGCAACACTCCATTCACTTCGAACAGTGAATTGAAGTGTTGGAACAGACTGCTTCTCTTTCAGAGAAATGCATGTGAGTTTCTGGTGAATGCTTGTAAGTAGCTTAAGTCACTTTCAAAGGAAAGTGATTTTCTCTGAAAGGACAGCATTTAGAAAGTGAGGCAGCACTCCATTCACTTCACACAGTGAATTGAAATGTTGGAGCAGACTGCTTCTCTTTCAGAGAAACGCATGTGAGTTTCTTCCTAATGCTTGCAAGTAGCTTAAGGCACTTTCAAAGGAAAGTGATTTTCTCTGAAAGGACAACATTTAGAAAGTGAGGCAACACTCCATTCACTTCGCACAGTGAATTGAAGTGTTGGAACAGACTGCTTCTCTTTCAGAGAAATGCATGTGAGTTTCTTCCTAATGCTTGCAAGTAGCTTAAGGCACTTTCAAAGGAAAGTGATTTTCTCTGAAAGGACAGCATTTAGAACGTGAAGCAACACTCCATTCTCTTCGCACAGTGAATGGAAGTGTTGGAACCGACTGCTTCTCTTTCAGAGAAACGCATGTGAGTTTCTGGTGAATGCTTGTAAGAAGCTTAAGGCACTTTCATAGGAAAGTGATTTTCTCTGAAGGGACAGCATTTAGAAAGTGAAGCAACACTCCATTCACTTCGTGCAGTGAATTGAAGTGTTGGAACAGACTGCTTCTCTTTCAGAGAAACGCATTAGTGTTTCTTGTGATTGCTTGCAAGTTGCTTAAGGCACTTTCAAAGGAAAGTGATTTTCTCTGAAAGGACAGCATTTAGAAAGTGAAGCAACACTCCATTCACTTCGCAGAGTGAATTTAAGTGTTGGAACGGACTGCTTCACTTTCAGAGAAATGCATGTGAGTTTCTGTTGAATGCTTGTAAGTAGCTTAAGGCACTTTCAAAGGAAAGTGATTTTCTCTGAAAGGACAGCATTTAGAAAGTGAAGCAACACTCCATTCACTTCGCAGAGTGAATTGAAGTATTGGAATAGACTGCTTCTCTTTCAGAGAAACGCATGTGAGTTTCTGTTGAATGCTTGTAAGTAGCTTAAGGCACTTTCAAAGGAAAGTGATTTTCTCTTAAAGGACAGCATTTAGAAAGTGAAGCAACACTCCATTCACTTCGCAGAGTGAATTGAAGTATTGGAACAGACTGCTTCTCTTTCAGAGAAACGCATGTGAGTTTCTGTTGAATGCTTGTAAGTAGCTTAAGGCACTTTCAAATGAAAGTGATTTTCTCTGAAAGGACAGCATTTAGAAAGTGAAGCAACACTCCATTCACTTCGCAGAGTGAATTGAAGTATTGGAACAGACTGCTTCTCTTTCAGAGAAACGCATGTGAGTTTCTGGTGAATGCTTGTAAGTAGCTTAAGGCACTTTCAAAGGAAAGTGATTTTCTCTGAAAGGACAGCATTTAGAAAGTGAAGCAACACTCCATTCACTTCGCACAGTGAATTGAAGTGTTGGAACAGACTGCTTCTCTTTCAGAGAAACGCATGTGAGTTTGTTGTGAATTCTTGCAAGTTTCTTAAGGCACTTTCAAAGGAAAGTGATTTTCTCTGAAAGGACATAATTTAGAAAGTGAAGCAACACTCCATTCACTTCGCACAGTGAATTGAAGTGTTGGAACAGACGGCTTCTCTTTCAGAGAAGCGCATGTGAGTTTTTTGTGAATGCTTGAAAGTAGTTTAAGGCACTTTCAAAGGAAAGTGATTTTCTCTGAAAGGACAGCATTTAGAAAGTGAGGCAACACTCCATTCACTTCGCACAGTGAATTGAAGTGTTGGAACAGACTGCTTCTCTTTCAGAGAAACGCATGTGAGTTTCTTCCTAATGCTTGCAAGTAGCTTAAGGCACTTTCAAAGGAAAGTGATTTTCTCTGAAAGGACAGCATTTAGAAAATGAAGCAACACTCCATTCACTTCGCACAGTGAATTGAAGTGTTGGAACCGACTGCTTCTCTTTCAGAGAAACGCATGTGATTTTCTGGTGAATGCTTGTAAGAAGCTTAAGGCACTTTCAAAGGAAAGTGATTTTCTCTGAAAGGACAGCATTTAGAAAGTGAAGCAACACTCCATTTACTTCGTGCAGTGAATTGAAGTGTTGGAACAGAGTGCTTCTCTTTCATAGAAACGCATTAGTGTTTCTTGTGAATGCTTGTAAGTTGCTTAAGGCACTTTCAAAGGAAAGTGATTTTCTCTGAAAGGACATAATTTAGAAAGTGAAGCAACACTCCATTCACTTCGCACAGTGAATTGAAGTGTTGGAACAGACTGCTTCTCTTTCAGAGAAATGCATGTGAGTTTCTGTTGAATGCTTGTAAGTAGCTTAATGCACTTTCAAAGGAAAGTGATTTTCTCTGAAAGGACAGCACTTAGAAAGTGAAGCAACACTCCATTCACTTCGCACAGTGAATTGAAGTGTTGGAACGGACTGCTTCACTTTCAGAGAAACGCATGTGAGTTTCTGTTGAATGCTTGTAAGTAGATTAAGGCACATTCAAAGGAAAGTGATTTTCTCTGAGATGACAGCATTTAGAATGTGAGGCAACACTCCATTCACTTCACGCAGTGAATTGAAGTGTTGGAACAGACTGCTTGTCTTTCAGAGAAACGCATGTGAGTTTCTTCCTAATGCTTGCAAGTAGCTTAAGGCACTTTCAAAGGAAAGTGATTTTCTCAGAAAGGACAGCATTTAGAAAGTGAAGCAACACTCCATTCACTTCGCACAGTGAATTGAAGTGTTGGAACAGACTGCTTCTCTTTCAGAGAAACCCATGTGAGTTTCTTCCTAATGCTTGCAAGTAGCTTAAGGCACTTTCAAAGGAAAGTGATTTTCTCTGAAAGGACAGCATTTACAAAGTGAAGCAACACTCCATTCACTTCGCACAGTGAATTGAAGTGTTGGAACAGACTGCTTCTCTTTCAGAGAAATGCATGTGAGTTTCTGTTGAATGCTTGTAAGTAGCTTAAGGCACTTTCAAAGGAAAGTGATTTTCTCTGAAAGGACAGCATTTAGAAAGTGAAGCAACACTCCATTCACTTCGCACAGTGAATTGAAGTGTTGGAACAGACTGTTTCTCTTTCAGAGAAATGCATGTGAGTTTCTGGTGAATGCTTGTAAGTAGCTTAAGGCACTTTCAAAGGAAAGTGATTTTCTCTGAAAGGACAGCATTTAGAAAGTGAGGCAGCACTCCATTCACTTCACACATGAATGGAAGTGTTGGAACAGATTGCTTCTCTTTCAGAGAAACGCATGTGAGTTTCTTCCTAATGCTTGCAAGTGGCTTAAGGCACTTTCAAAGGAAAGTGATTTTCTCTGAAAGGACAGCATTTAGAAAGTGAAGCAACACTCCATTCACTTCGCACAGTGAATTGAAGTATTGGAACAGACTGCTTCCCTTTCAGTGAAACACATGTGAGTTTCTGGTGAATGCTTGTAAGAAGCTTAAGGCACTTTCAAAGGAAAGTGATTTTCTCTGAAAGGACAGCATTTAGAAAGTGAAGCAACACTCCATTCACTTCGTGTAGTGAATTGAAGTGTTGGAACAGAGTGCTTCTCTTTCATAGAAACGCATTAGTGTTTCTTCTGAATGCTTGCAAGTTGCTTAAGGCACTTTCAAAGGAAAGTGATTTTCTCTGAAAGGACATAATTTAGAAAGTGAAGCAACACTCCATTCACTTCGCACAGTTAATTGAAGTGTTGGAACAGACTGCTTCTCTTTCAGAGAAATGCATGTGAGTTTCTGTTGAATGCTTGTAAGTAGCTTAAGGCACTTTCAAAGGAAAGTGATTTTCTCTGAAAGGACAGCATTTAGAAAGTGAAGCAACACTCCATTCACTTCGCAGAGTGAATTTAAGTGTTGGAACAGACTGCTTCACTTTCAGAGAAACGCATGTGAGTTTCTTCCTAATGCTTGCAAGTAGCTTAAGGCACTTTCAAAGGAAAGTGATTTTCTCAGAAAGGACAGCATTTAGAAATGAAGCAACACTCCATTCACTTCACACAGTGAATTGAAGTGTTGGAACAGACTGCTTCTCTTTCAGAGAAACGCATGTGAGTTTCTGGTGAATGCTTGTAAGTAGCTTAAGGCACTTTCAAAGGAAAGTGATTTTCTCTGAAAGGACAGCATTTAGAAAGTGAAGCAACACTCCATTCACTTCGAACAGTGAATTGAAGTGTTGGAACAGACTGCTTCTCTTTCAGAGAAATGCATGTGAGTTTCTGGTGAATGCTTGTAAGTAGCTTAAGGCACTTTCAAAGGAAAGTGATTTTCTCTGAAAGGACAGCATTTAGAAAGTGAGGCAGCACTCCATTCACTTCACACAGTGAATTGAAGTGTTGGAACAGACTGCTTTTCTTTCAGAGAAATGCATGTGAGTTTCTTCCTAATGCTTGCAAGTAGCTTAAGGCACTTTCAAAGGAAAGTGATTTTCTCTGAAAGGACAGCATTTAGAAAGTGAGGCAACACTCCATTCACTTCGCACAGTGAATTGAAGTGTTGGAACAGACTGCTTCTCTTTCAGAGTAACGCATGTGAGTTTCTTCCTAATGCTTGCAAGTAGCTTAAGGCACTTTCAAAGGAAAGTGATTTTCTCAGAAAGGACAGCATTTAGAAAGTGAAGCAACACTCCATTCACTTCGCACAGTGAATTGAAGTGTTGGAACCGACTGCTTCTCTTTCAGAGAAAAGCATGTGAGTTTTTGGTGAATGCTTGTAAGAAGCTTAAGGCACTTTCAAAGGAAAGTGATTTTCTCTGAAAGGACAGCATTTAGAAAGTGAAGCAACACTCCATTCACTTCGTGCAGTGAATTGAAGTGTTAGAACAGAGTGCTTCTCTTTCATAGAAACGCATTAGTGTTTCTTGTGAATGCTTGCAAGTTGCTTAAGGCACTTTCAAAAGAAAGTGATTTTCTCTGAAAGGACATAATTTAGAAAGTGAAGCAAGACTCCATTCACTTCGCACAGTGAATTGAAGTGTTGGAACAGACTGCTTCTCTTTCAGAGAAATGCATGTGAGTTTCTGTTGAATGCTTGTAAGTAACTTAAGGCACTTACAAAGGAAAGTGATTTTCTCTGAAAGGACAGCATTTAGAAAGTGAAGCAACACTCCATTCACTTCGCACAGTGAATTGATGTGTTGGAACAGACTGCTTCTCTTTCAGAGAAATGCATGTGAGTTTCTGTTTAATGCTTGTAAGTAGCTTAAGGCACTTTCAAAGTAAAGTGATTTTCTCTGAAAGGACAGCACTTAGAAAGTGAAGCAACACTCCATTCACTTCGCACAGTTAATTTAAATGTTGGAACGGAGTGCTTCACTTTCAGAGAAACGCATGTGAGTTTCTGTTGAATGCTTGTAAGTAGTTTAAGGCACTTTCAAAGGAAAGTGATTTTCTCTGAGATGACAGCATTTAGAAAGTGAGGCAACACTCCATTCACTTCACACAGTGAATTGAAGTGTTGGAACAGACTGCTTGTCTTTCAGAGAAACGCATGTGGGTTTCTTCCTAATGCTTGCAAGTAGCTTAAGGCACTTTCAAAGGAAAGTGATTTTCTCAGAAAGGACAGCATTTACAAAGTGAAGCAACACTCCATTCACTTCGCACAGTGAATTGAAGTGTTGGAACAGACTGCTTCTCTTTCAGAGAAACGCATGTGAGTTTCTTCCTAATGCTTGCAAGTAGCTTAAGGCACTTTCAAAGGAAAGTGATTTTCTCTGAAAGGAGAGCATTTACAAAGTGAAGCAACACTCCATTCACTTCGCACAGAGAATTGAAGTGTTGGAACAGACTGCTTCTCTTTCAGAGAAACGCATGTGAGTTTCTGTTGAATGCTTGTAAGTAGCTTAAGGCACTTTCAAAGGAAAGTGATTTTCTCTGAAAGGACAGCATTTAGAAAGTGAGGCAGCACTCCATTCACTTCACACATGAATTGAAGTGTTGGAAAAGACTGCTTCTCTTTCAGAGAAATGCACGTGAGTTTCTGGTGAATGCTTGTAAGTAGCTTAAGGCACTTTCAAAGGAAAGTGATTTTCTCTGAAAGGACAGCATTTAGAAAGTGAAGCAACACTCCATTCACTTCGCACAGTGAATTGAAGTGTTGGAACCGACTGCTTCTCTTTCAGTGAAACGCATGTGAGTTTCTGGTGAATGCTTGTGAGAAGCTTAAGGCACTTTCAAAGGAAAGTGATTTTCTCTGTAAGGACAGCATTTAGAAAGTGAAGCAACACGCCATTCACTTCGTGCAGTGAATTGAAGTGTTGGAACAGAGTGCTTCTCTTTCATAGAAACACATTAGTGTTTCTTGTGAATGCTTGCAAGTTGCTTAAGGCAATTTCAAAGGAAAGTGATTTTCTCTGAAAGGACATAATTTAGAAAGTGAAGCAACACTCCATTCACTTCGCACAGTTAATTGAAGTGTTGGAACAGACTGCTTCTCTTTCAGAGAAATGCACGTGAGTTTCTGTTGAATGCTTGTAAGTAGCTTAAGGCACTTTCAAAGGAAAGTGATTTTCTCTGAAAGGACAGCATTTAGAAAGTGAAGCAACACTCCATTCACTTCGCAGAGTGAATTGAAGTGTTGGAACAGACTGCTTCACTTTCAGAGAAACGCATGTGAGTTTCTGTTGAATGCTTGTAAGTAGCTTAAGGCACTTTCAAAGGAAAGTGATTTTCTCTGAGATGACAGCATTTAGAAAGTGAGGCAACACTCCATTCACTTCACACAGTGAATTGAAGTGTTGGAACAGACTGCTTCTCTTTCAGAGAAACGCATGTGAGTTTCTTCCTAATGCTTGCAAGTAGCTTAAGGCACTTTCAAAGGAAAGTGATTTTCTCTGAAAGGACAGCATTTAGAAAGTGAAGCAACACTCCATTCACTTCGCACAGTTAATTGAAGTGTTGGAACAGACTGCTTCTCTTTCAGAGAAACGCATGTGAGTTTCTGGTGAATGCTTGTAAGTAGCTTAAGGCACTTTCAAAGGAAAGTGATTTTCTCTGAAAGGACAGCATTTAGAAAGTGAAGCAACACTCCATTCACTTCGCACAGAGAATTGAAGTGTTGGAACAGATTGCTTCTATTTCAGAGAAATGCATGTGAGTTTCTGTTGAATGCTTGTAAGTAGCTTAAGGCACTTTCAAAGGAAAGTGATTTTCTCTGAGAGGACAGCATTTAGAGAGTGAAGCAACACTCCATTCACTTCGCACATTGAATTGAAGTGTTGGAACAGACTGCTTCTCTTTCAGAGAAACGCATGTGAGTTTCTTCCTAATGGTTGCAAGTAGCTTAAGGCACTTTCAAAGGAAAGTGATTTTCTCTGAAAGGACAGCATTTAGAAAGTGAAGCAACACTCCATTCACTTCGCACAGTGAATTGAAGTGTTAGAAAAGACTGCTTCTCTTTCAGAGAAATGCATGTGAGTTTCTTCCTAATGCTTGCAAGTAGCTTAAGGCACTTTCAAAGGAAAGTGATTTTCTCTGAAAGGACAGCATTTAGAAAGTGAAGCAACACTCCATTTACTTCGCACAGTGAATTGAAGTGTTGGAACAGACTGCTTCTCTTTCAGAGAAACGCATGTGAGTTTCTGTTGAATGCTTGTAAGTAGCTTAAGGCACTTTGAAAGGAAAGTGATTTTCTCTGAAAGGACAGCATTTAGAAAGTGAAGCAACACTCCATTCACTTCGCAGAGTGAATTGAAGTATTGGAACAGACTGCTTCTCTTTCAGAGAAATGCATGTGAGTTTCTGGTGAATGCTTGTACGTAGCTTAAGGCACTTTCAAAGGAAAGTGATTTTCTCTGAAAGGACAGCATTTAGAAAGTGAAGCAACACTCCATTCACTTCGCACATTGAATTGAAGTGTTGGAACAGACTGCTTCTCTTTCAGAGAAACGCATGTGAGTTTGTTGTGAATTCTTGCAAGTTGCTTAAGGCACTTTCAAAGGAAAGTGATTTTCTCTGAAAGGACATAATTTAGAAAGTGAAGCAACACTCCATTCACTTCGCACAGTGAATTGAAGTGTTGGAACAGACTGCTTTTCTTTCAGAGATATGCATGTGAGTTTCTGTTGAATGCTTGTAAGTAGCTTAAGGCACTTTCAAAGGAAAGTGATTTTCTCTGAAAGGACAGCATTTAGAAAGTGATGCAACACTCCATTCACTTCGCACAGTGATTTGAAGTGTTGGAACAGACTCCTTTACTTTCAGAGAAACGCATGTGAGTTTCTGTTGAATGCTTGTAAGTAGCTTAAGGCACTTTCAAAGGAAAGTGATTTTCTCTGAGAGGACAGCATTTAGAAAGTGAAGCAACACTCCATTCACTTCGCACAGTGAATTGAAGTGTTGGAACAGACTGCTTCTCTTTCAGAGAAACGCATGTGAGTTTCTTCCTAATGCTTGCAAGTAGCTTAAGGCACTTTCAAAGGAAAGTGATTTTCTCTGAAAGGACAGCATTTAGAAAGTGAAGCAACACTATATTCACTTCGCACACTGAATTGAAGTGTTGGAACAGACTGCTTCTCTTTCAGAGAAGCGCTTGTGAGTTTTTTGTGAATGCTCGAAAGTAGTTTTGGGCACTTTCAATGGAAAGTGATTTTCTCTGAAAGGACAGCATTTAGAAAGTGAGGCAACACTCCATTCACTTCGCACAGTGAATTGAAGTGTTGGAACAGACTGCTTCTCTTTCAGAGAAATGTATGTGAGTTTCTTCCTAATGCTTGCAAGTAGCTTAAGGCACTTTCAAAGGAAAGTGATTTTCTCTGAAAGGACAGCATTTAGAAAGTGAAGCAACACTCCATTCACTTCGAACAGTGAATTAAAGTGTTGGAACAGACTGCTTCTCTTTCATAGAAACGCATTAGTGTTTCTTGTGAATGCTTGCAAGTAGCTTAAGGCACTTTCAAAGGAAAGTGATTTTCTCTAAAAGGACAGCATATAGAAAGTGAAGCAACACTCCATTCACTTCGCACAGTGAATTGAGGTGTTGGAACAGACTGCTTCTCTTTCAGAGAAACGCATGTGAGTTTCTGGTGAATGCTTGTAAGTAGCTTAAGGCACTTTCAAAGGAAAGTGATTTTCTCTGAAAGGACAGCATTTAGAAAGTGAAGCAAAACTCCCTTCACTTCGAACAGTGAATTGAAGTGTTGGAACAGACTGCTTCTCTTTCAGAGAAATGCATGTGAGTTTCTGTTGAATGCTTGTAAGTAGCTTAAGACACTTTCAAAGGAAAGTGATTTTCTCTGAAAGGACAGCATTTAGAAAGTGAGGCAACACTCCATTCACTTCACACAGTGAACTGAAGTGTTGGAACAGACTGCTTCTCTTTCAGAGAAATGCATGTGAGTTTCTTCCTAATGCTTGCAAGTAGCTTAAGGCACTTTCAAAGGAAAGTGATTTTCTCTGAAAGGACAGCATTTAGAAAGTGAAGCAACACTCCATTCACTTCGCACAGTGAATTGAAGTGTTGGAACAGACTGCTTCTCTTTCAGAGAAACGCATGTGAGTTTCTTCCTAATGCTTGCAAGTAGCTTAAGGCACTTTCAAAGGAAAGTGATTTTCTCTGAAAGGACAGCATTTAGAAAGTGAAGCAACACTCCATTCACTTCGCACATTGAATTGAAGTGTTGGAACAGACTGCTTCTCTTTCAGAGAAACGCATGTGAGTTTCTGTTGAATGCTTGTAAGTAGCTTAAGGCACTTTCAAAGGAAAGTGATTTTCTCTGAAAGGACATCATTTAGAAAGTGAAGCAACACTCCATTCACTTCGCAGAGTGAATTGAAGTGTTGGAACAGACTGCTTCACTTTCAGAGAAACGCATGTGAGTTTCTGTTGAATGCTTGTAAGTAGCTTAAGGCACTTTCAAAGGAAAGTGATTTTCTCTGAGAGGACAGCATTTAGAAAGTGAGGCAACACTCCATTCACTTCACACAGTGAATTGAAGTGTTGGAACAGACTGCTTCTCGTTCAGAGAAACGCATGTGAGTTTCTGTTGAATGCTTGTAAGTAGCTTAAGGCATTTTCAAAGGAAAGTGATTTTCTCTGAAAGGACAGCATTTAGAAAGTGAAGCAACACTCCATTCACTTCGCACATTGAATTGAAGTGTTGGAACAGACTGCTTCTCTTTCAGAGAAACGCATGTGAGTTTCTGTTGAATGCTTGTAAGTAGCTTAAGGCACTTTCAAAGGAAAGTGATTTTCTCTGAAAGGACAGCATTTAGAAAGTGAGGCAACACTCCATTCACTTCACACAGTGAATTGAAGTGTTGGAACAGACTGCTTCTCTTTCAGAGAAACACATGTGAGTTTCTTCCTAATGCTTGCAAGTAGCTTTAGGCACGTTCAAAGGATAGTGATTTTTTCTGAAACGACAGCATTTAGAAAGTGAAGCAACACTCCATTCACTTCGCACAGTGAATTGAAGTGTTGGAACAGACTGCTTCTCTTTCAGAGAAACGCTTGTGAGTTTCTTCCTAATGCTTGCAAGTAGCTTAAGGCACTTTCAAAGGAAAGTGATTTTCTCAGAAAGGACAGCATTTAGAAAGTGAAGCAACACTCCTTTCACTTCGCACAGTGAATTGAAGTGTTGGAACAGACTGCTTCTCTTTCAGAGAAACGCATGTGAGTTTTTTGTGAATGCTTGAAAGTAGTTTAAGGCACTTTCAAAGGAAAGTGATTTTCTCTTAAAGGGCAGCATTTAGAAAGTGAAGCAACACTCCATTCACTTCGCAGAGTGAATTGAAGTATTGGAACAGACTGCTTCTCTTTCAGAGAAACGCATGTGAGTTTCTGTTGAATGCTTGTAAGAAGCTTAAGGCACTTTCAAAGAAAAGTGATTTTCTCTGAAAAGACATATTTTAGAAAGTGAAGCAACACTCCATTCACTTCGCACAGTGAATTGAAGTGTTGGAACAGACTGCTTCTCTTTCAGAGAAACGCATGTGAGTTTCTGTTGAATGCTTGTAAGTAGCTTAAGGCACTTTCAAAGGAAAGTGATTTTCTCTGAGAGGACAGCATTTAGAAAGTGAGGCAACACTCCATTCACTTCACACAGTGAATTGAAGTGTTGGAACAGACTGCTTCTCTTTCACAGAAACGCATGTGAGTTCCTTCCTAATGCTTGTAAGTAGCTTAAGGCACTTTCAAAGAAAAGTGATTTTCTCAGAAAGGACAGCATTTAGAAAGTGAAGCAACACTCCATTCACTTCGCACAGTGAATTGAAGTGTTGGAACAGACTGCTTCTCTTTCAGAGAAACGCATGTGAGTTTCTTCCTAATGCTTGCAAGTAGCTTAAGGCACTTTCAAAGGAAAGTGATTTTCTCTGAAAGGACAGCATTTAGAAAGTGAAGCAACACTCCATTCACTTCGCACAGTGAATTGAAGTGTTGGAACAGACTGCTTCTCTTTCAGAGAAACGCATGTGAGTTTCTGGTGAATGCTTGTACGTAGCTTAAGGCACTTTCAAAGGAAAGTGATTTTCTCTGAAAGGACAGCATTTAGAAAGTGAAGTAACACTCCCTTCACTTCGAACAGTGAATTGAAGTGTTGGAACAGACTGCTTCTCTTTCAGAGAAATGCATGTGAGTTTCTGTTGAATGCTTGTAAGTAGCTTAAGGCACTTTCAAAGGAAAGTGATTTTCTCTGAAAGGACAGCATTTAGAAAGTGAAGCAACACTCTATTCACTTCGCACATTGAATTGAAGTGTTGGAACAGACTGCTTCTCTTTCAGAGAAACGCATGTGAGTCTGTTGAATGCTTGTAAGTAGCTTAAGGCACTTTCAAAAGAAAGTGATTTTCTCTGAAAGGACAGCATTTAGAAAGTGAGGCAACACTTCATTCACTTCACACAGTGAATTGAAGTGTTGGAACAGACTGCTTCTCTTTAAGAGAAACGCATGTGAGTTTCTTCCTAATGCTTGCAAGTAGCTTTAGGCACTTTCAAAGGTAGTGATTTTTTCTGAAAGGACAGCATTTCGAAAGTGAAGCAACACTCCATTCACTTCGCACAGTGAATTGAAGTGTTGGAACAGACTGCTTCTCTTTCAGAGAAATGCATGTGAGTTTCTGTTGAATGCTTGTAAGTAGCTTAAGGCACTTACAAAGGAAAGTGATTTTCTCTGAAAGGACAGCATTTAGAAAGTGAGGCAACACTCCATTCACTTCACACAGTGAATTGAAGTGTTGGAACAGACTGCTTCTCTTTCAGAGAAACCCATGTGAGTTTCTGTTGAATGCTTGCAAGTAGCTTAAGGCACTTTCAAAGGAAAGTGATTTTCTCTGAAAGGACAGCATTTAGAAAGTGAAGCAACACTCCATTCACTTCGCACAGTGAATTGAAGTGTTGGAACAGACTGCTTCTCTTTCAGAGAAACGCATGTGAGTTTCTTCCTAATGCTTGCAAGTAGCTTAAGGCACTTTCAAAGGAAAGTGATTTTCTCTGAAAGGACAGCATTTAGAAAGTGAAGCAACACTCCATTCACTTCGCACATTGAATTGAAGTGTTGGAACAGACTGCTTCTCTTTCAGAGAAACGCATGTGAGTTTCTGTTGAATGCTTGTAAGTAGCTTAAGGCACTTTGAAAGGAAAGTGATTTTCTCTGAAAGGACAGCATTTAGAAAGTGAAGCAACACTCCATTCACTTCGCAGAGTGAATTGAAGTATTGGAACAGACTGCTTCTCTTTCAGAGAAACGCATGTGAGTTTCTGGTGAATGCTTGTAAGTAGCTTAAGGCACTTTCTAAGGAAAGTGATTTTCTCTGAGAGGACAGCATTTAGAAAGTGAGGCAACAATCCATTCACTTCACACAGTGAATTGAAGTGTTGGAACAGACTGCTTCTCTTTCAGAGAAACGCATGTGAGTTTCTTCCTAATGCTTGTAAGTAGCTTAAGGCACTTTCAAAGGAAAGTGATTTTCTCAGAAATGACAGCATTTAGAAAGTGAAGCAACACTCCATTCACTTCGCACAGTGAATTGAAGTGTTGGAACAGACTGCTTCTCTTTCAGAGAAACGCATGTGAGTTTCTTCCTAATGCTTGCAAGTAGCTTAAGGCACTTTCAAAGGAAAGTGATTTTCTCTGAAAGGACAGCATTTAGAAAGTGAAGCAACACTCCATTCACTTCGCACAGTGAATTGAAGTGTTGGAACAGACTGCTTCTCTTTCAGAGAAACGCATGTGAGTTTCTGGTGAATGCTTGTAAGTAGCTTAAGGCACTTTCAAAGGAAAGTGATTTTCTCTGAAAGGACAGCATTTAGAAAGTGAAGCAACACTCCCTTCACTTCGAACAGTGAATTGAAGTGTTGGAACAGACTGCTTCTCTTTCAGAGAAATGCATGTGAGTTTCTGTTGAATGCTTGTAAGTAGCTTAAGGCACTTTCAAAGGAAAGTGATTTTCTCTGAAAGGACAGCATTTAGAAAGTGAAGCAACACTCAATTCACTTCGCACATTGAATTGAAGTGTTGGAACAGACTGCTTCTCTTTCAGAGAAACGTATGTGAGTTTCTGTTGAATGCTTGTAAGTAGCTTAAGGCACTTTCAAAGGAAAGTGATTTTCTCTGAAAGGACAGCATTTAGAAAGTGAAGCAACACTCCATTCACTTCACACAGTGAATTGAAGTGTTGGAACAGACTGCTTCTCTTTCAGAGAAACGCATGTGAGTTTCTTCCTAATGCTTGCAAGTAGCTTAAGGCACTTTCAAAGGAAAGTGATTTTCTCTGAAAGGACAGCATTTAGAAAGTGAAGCAACACTCCATTCACTTCGCACATTGAATTGAAGTGTTGGAACAGACTGCTTCTCTTTCAGAGAAACGCATGTGAGTTTCTGTTGAATGCTTGTAAGTAGCTTAAGGCACTTTGAAAGGAAAGTAATTTTCTCTGAAAGGACAGCATTTAGAAAGTGAAGCAACACTCCATTCACTTCGCAGAGTGAATTGAAGTATTGGAACAGACTGCTTCTCTTTTAGAGAAACGCATGTGAGTTTCTGGTGAATGCTTGTAAGTAGCTTAAGGCACTTTCAAAGGAAAGTGATTTTCTCTGAAAGGACAGCATTTAGAAAGTGAAGCAACACTCCATTCACTTCGCACAGTGAATTGAAGTGTTGGAACAGACTGCTTCTCTTTCAGAGAAACGCATGTGAGTTTGTTGTGAATTCTTGCAAGTTGCTTAAGGCACTTTCAAAGGAAAGTGATTTTCTCTGAAAGGACATAATTTAGAAAGTGAAGCAACACTCCATTCACTTCGCACAGTGAATTGAAGTGTTGGAACAGACTGCTTCTCTTTCAGAGATATGCATGTGAGTTTCTGTTGAATGCTTGTAAGTAGCTTAAGGCAATTTCAAAGGAAAGTGATTTTCTCTGAAAGGACAGCATTTAGAAAGTGAAGCAACACTCCATTCACATCGCACAGTGAATTGAAGTGTTGGAACAGACTGCTTCTCTTTCAGAGAAACGCATGTGAGTTTCTTCCTAATGCTTGCAAGTAGCTTAAGGCACTTTCAAAGGAAAGTGATTTTCTCTGAAAGGACAGCATTTAGAAAGTGAAGCAACACTCCATTCACTTCGCACAGTGAATTGAAGTGTTGGAACAGACTGCTTCTCTTTCAGAGAAACGCATGTGAGTTTCTGGTTAATGCTTGTAAGTAGCTTAAGGCACTTTCAAAGGAAAGTGATTTTCTCTGAAAGGACAGCATTTAGAAAGTGAAGCAACACTCCCTTCACTTCGAACAGTGAATTGAAGTGTTGGAACAGACTGCTTCTCTTTCAGAGAAATGCATGTGAGTTTCTGTTGAATGCTTGTAAGTAGCTTAAGGCACTTTCAAAGGAAAGTGATTTTCTCTGAAAGGACAGCATTTAGAAAGTGAAGCAACACTCAATTCACTTCGCACATTGAATTGAAGTGTTGGAACAGACTGCTTCTCTTTCAGAGAAACGCATGTGAGTTTCTGTTGAATGCTTGTAAGTAGCGTAAGGCACTTTCAAAGGAAAGTGATTTTCTCTGAAAGGACAGCATTTAGAAAGTGAAGCAACACTCCATTCACTTCACACAGTGAATTGAAATGTTGGAACAGACTGCTTCTCTTTCAGAGAAACCCATGTGAGTTTCTTCCTAATGCTTGCAAGTAGCTTAAGGCACTTTCAAAGGAAAGTGATTTTCTCTGAAAGGACAGCATTTAGAAAGTGAAGCAACACTCCATTCACTTCGCACATTGAATTGAAGTGTTGGAACAGACTGCTTCTCTTTCAGAGAAACGCATGTGAGTTTCTGTTGAATGCTTGTAAGTAGCTTAAGGCACTTTGAAAGGAAAGTAAATTTCTCTGAAAGGACAGCATTTAGAAAGTGAAGCAACACTCCATTCACTTCGCAGAGTGAATTGAAGTATTGGAACAGACTGCTTCTCTTTCAGAGAAACGCATGTGAGTTTCTGGTGAATGCTTGTAAGTAGCTTAAGGCACTTTCAAAGGAAAGTGATTTTCTCTGAAAGGACATAATTTAGAAAGTGAAGCAACACTCCATTCACTTCGCACAGTGAATTGAAGTGTTGGAACAGACTGCTTCTCTTTCAGAGATATGCATGTGATTTTCTGTTGAATGCTTGTAAGTAGCTTAAGGCAATTTCAAAGGAAAGTGATTTTCTCTGAAAGGACAGCATTTAGAAAGTGATGCAACACTCCATTCACTTCGCACAGTGAATTGAAGTGTTGGAACAGACTGCTTCACTTTCAGAGAAACGCATATGAGTTTCTGTTGAATGCTTGTAAGTAGCTTAAGTCACTTTCAAAGGAAAGTGATTTTCTCTGAGAGGACAGCATTTAGAAAGTGAAGCAACACTCCATTCACTTCGCACAGTGAATTGAAGTGTTGGAACAGACTGCTTCTCTTTCAGAGAAACGCATGTGAGTTTCTTCCTAATGCTTGCAAGTAGCTTAAGGCACTTTCAAAGGAAAGTGATTTTCTCTGAAAGGACAGCATTTAGAAAGTGAAGCAACACTATATTCACTTCGCACACTGAATTGAAGTTTTGGAACAGACTGCTTCTCTTTCAGAGAAACGCATGTGAGTTTTTTGTGAATGCTCGAAAGTAGTTTTGGGCACTTTCAAAGGAAAGTGATTTTCTCTGAAAGGACAGCATTTAGAAAGTGAGGCAACACTCCATTCACTTCGCACAGTGAATTGAAGTGTTGGAACAGACTGCTTCTCTTTCAGAGAAATGCATGTGAGTTTCTGTTGAATGCTTGTAAGTAGCTTAAGGCACTTTCAAAGGAAAGTGATTTTCTCTGAAAGGACAGCATTTAGAAAGTGAAGTAACACTCCATTCACTTCGCACAGTGAATTGAAGTGTTGGAACAGACTGCTTCTCTTTCAGAGAAACGCATGTGAGTTTCTTCCTAATGCTTGCAAGTAGCTCAAGACACTTTCAAAGGAAAGTGATTTTCTCAGAAAGGACAGCATTTAGAAAGTGAAGCAACACTCCATTCACTTCGCACAGTGAATTGAAGTGTTGGAACAGACTGCTTCTCTTTCAGAGAAACACATGTGAGTTTTTTGTGAATGCTTGAAAGTAGTTTAAGGCACTTTCAAAGGAAAGTGATTTTCTCTTAAAGGACAGCATTTAGAAAGTGAAGCAACACTCCATTCACTTCGCAGAGTGAATTGAAGTATTGGAACAGACTGCTTCTCTTTCAGAGAAACGCATGTGAGTTTCTGTTGAATGCTTGTAAGTAGCTTAAGGCACTTTCAAAGGAAAGTGATTTTCTCTGAAAGGACAGCATTTAGAAAGTGAAGCAACACTCCATTCACTTCGCAGAGTGAATTGAAGTGTTGGAACAGACTGCTTCTCTTTCAGAGAAACGCATGTGAGTTTGTTGTGAATTCTTGCAAGTTGCTTAAGGCACTTTCAAAGGAAAGTGATTTTCTCTGAAAGGACATAATTTAGAAAGTGAAGAAACACTCCATTCACTTCGCACAGTGAATTGAAGTGTTGGAACAGACTGCTTCTTTTTCAGAGAAATGCATGTGAGTTTCTGTTGAATGCTTGTAAGTAGCTTAAGGCACTTTCAAAGGAAAGTGATTTTCTCTGAAAGGACAGCATTTAGAAAGTGAAGCAACACTCCATTCACTTCGCACAGTGAATTGAAGTGTTGGAACAGACTGCTTCACTTTCAGAGAAACGCATGTGAGTTTCTGTTGAATGCTTGTAAGTAGCTTAAGGCACTTTCAAAGGAAAGTGATTTTCTCTGAGAGGACAGCATTTAGAAAGTGAGGCAACACTCCATTCACTTCACACAGTGAATTGAAGTGTTGGAACAGACTGCTTCTCTTTCAGAGAAACGCATATGAGTTTCTTCCTAATGCTTGTAAGTAGCTTAAGGCACTTTCAAAGGAAAGTGATTTTCTCAGAAAGGACAGCATTTAGAAAGTGAAGCAACACTCCATTCACTTCGCACAGTGAATTGAAGTGTTGGAACAGACTGCTTCTCTTTCAGAGAAACGCATGTGAGTTTCTTGTGAAATCTTGCAAGTTGCTTAAGGCACTTTCAAAGGAAAGTGATTTTCTCTGAAAGGACAGCATTTAGAAACTGAAGCAACACTCCATTCACTTCGCACAGTGAATTGAAGTGTTGGAACAGACTGCTTCTCTTTAAGAGAAACGCATGTGAGTTTTTTGTGAATGCTTGAAAGTAGTTTAAGGCACTTTCAAAGGAAAGTGATTTTCTCTGAAAGGACAGAATTTAGAAAGTGATGCAACACTCCATTCACTTCGCACAGGGAATTGAAGTGTTGGAACAGACTGCTTCTCTTTCAGAGAAACGCATGTGAGTTTCTTCCTAATGCTTGTAAGTAGCTTAAGGCACTTTCAAAGGAAAGTGATTTTCTCTGAAAGGACAGCATTTAGAAAGTGAAGCAACACTCCATTCCCCTCAAGCATTGAATTGAAGTGTTGGAACAGAGTGCTTCTCTTTCATAGAAACGCATTAGTGTTTCTTGTGAATGCTTGCAAGTTGCGTAAGGCACTTTCAAAGGAAAGTGATTTTCTCTGAAAGGACAGCATTTAGAAAGTGAAGCAACACTCCATTCACTTTGGACAGTGAATTGAAGTGTTGGAACAGACCTCTTCTCTTTCAGAGAAATGCATGTGAGTTTCTGTTGAATGCTTGTAAGTAGCTTAAGGCTCTTTCAAAGGAAAGTGATTTTCTCTGAAAGGACAGCATTTAGAAAGTAAAGCAACACTCCCTTCCCTTCGCGCAATGAATTGAAGTGTTGGAACAGACTGCTTCTCTTTCATAGAAACGCATTAGTGTTTCTTGTGAATGCTTGCAAGTAGCGTAAGGCACTTTCAAAGGAAAGTGATTTTCTCTGAAAGGACAGCATTTAGAAAGAGAAGCAACACTCCATTCACTTCGCACAGTGAATTGAAGTGTTGGAACAGACTGCTTCTCTTTCAGAGAAGCGCATGTGAGTTTCTTGTGAATTCTTGAAAGTTGCTTAAGGCACTTTCAAAGGAAAGTGATTTTCTCTGAAAGGACAGCATTTAGAAATTGAAGCAACACTCCATTTACTTCGGACAGTGAATTGAAGTGTTGGAACAGACTGCTTCTCTTTCACAGAAACGCATGTGAGTTTTTTGTGAATGCTTGAAAGTAGTTTAAGGCACTTTCAAAAGAAAGTGATATTCTCTGAAAGGACAGAATTTAGAAAGTGAAGCAACACTCCATTCACTTCGCACAGTGAATTGAAGTGTTGGAACAGACTGCTTCTCTTTCAGAGAAACGCATGTGAGTTTCTTCCTAATGCTTGCAAGTAGCTTAAGGCACTTTCAAAGGAAAGTGATTTTCTCTGATTGGGCAGTATTTAGAAAGTGAAGCAACACTCCATTCACTTCGCACAGTGAATTGAAGTGTTGGAACAGACTGCTTCTCTTTCAGAGAAACGCATGTGAGTTTCTGGTGAATGCTTGTAAGTAGCTTAAGGCACTTTCAAAGGAAAGTGATTTTCTCTGAAAGGACAGCATTTAGAAAGTGAAGCAACACTCCATTCCCTTCGTGCAGTGAATTGAAGTGTTGGAACAGACTGCTTCTCTTTCATAGAAACGCATTAGTGTTTCTTGTGAATGCTTGTAAGTTGCTTAAGGCACTTTCAAAGGAAAGTGATTTTCTCTAAAAGGACAGCATTTAGAAATTGAAGCAACACTCCATTCACTTTGTATAGTGAATTGAAGTGTTGGAACAGACTGCTTCTCTTTCAGAGAAATGCATGTGAGTTTCTGTTGAATGCTTGTAAGTAGCTTAAGGCTCTTTCAAAGGAAAGTGATTTTCTCTGAAAGGAAATGCATGTGAGTTTCTGTTGAATGCTTGTAAGTAGCTTAAGGCACATTCAAAGGAAAGGGATTTTCTCTGAAAGGACAGCATTTAGAAAGTGAAGCAACACTCCATTCACTTCGCACAGTGAATTGAAGTGTTTGAACAGACTGCTTCTCTTTTAGAGAAACGCATGTGAGTTTCTTCCTAATGCTTGAAAGTAGCTTAAGGCACTTTCAAAGGAAAGTGATTTTCTCTGAAAGGACAGCATTTAGAAAGTGAAGCAACACTCCATTCACTTCGCACAGTGAATTGAAGTGTTGGAACGGACTGCTTCTCTTTCAGAGAAACGCATGTGAGTTTCTTCCTAATGCTTGCAAGTAGCTTAAGGCACGTTCAAAGGAAAGTGATTTTCTCTGAAAGAACAGCATTTAGAAAGTGAAGCAACACTCCATTCACTTCGCACAGTGAATTGAAGTGTTGGAACACACTGCTTCTCTTTCAGAGAAACGCATGTGAGTTTCTTTTAAATGCTTGTAAGTAGCTTAAGGAACTTTCAAAGGAAAGTGATTTTCGCTGAAAGGACAGCATTTAGAAAGTGAGGCAACACTCTATTCACTTCACACAGTGAATTGAAGTGTTGGAACAAACTGCTTCTCTTTCAGAGAAACGCATGTGAGTTTCTTTTAATGCTTGAAAGTAGCTTAAGGCACTTTCAAAGGAAAGTGATTTTCTCTGAAAGGACAGCATTTAGAAAGTGAGGCAACACTCCATTCCCCTCGTGCATTGAATTGAAGTGTTGGAACAGAGTGCTTCTCTTTCATAGAAACGCATTAGTGTTTCTTGTGAATGCTTGCAAGTTGCTTAAGGCACTTTCAAAGGAAAGTGATTTTCTCTGAAAGGACAGCATTTAGAAAGTGAAGCAACACTCCATTCACTTTGTACAGTGAATTGAAGTGTTGGAACAGACTGCTTCTCTTTCAGAGAAATGCATGTGAGTTTCTGTTGAATGCTTGTAAGTAGCTTAAGGCTCTTTCAAAGGAAAGTGATTTTCTCTGAAAGGACAGCATTTAGAAAGTAAAGCAACACTCCATTCCCTTCGCGCAGTGAATTGAAGTGTTGGAACAGACTGCTTCTCTTTCATTGAAACACATTAGTGTTTCTTGTGAATGCTTGCAAGTAGCTTAAGGCACTTTCAAAGGAAAGTGATTTTCTCTGAAAGGACAGCATTTAGAAAGTGAAGCAACACTCCATTCACTTCGCACAGTGAATTGAAGTGTTGGAACACACTGCTTCTCTTTCAAAGAAACGCATGTGAGTTTTTTGTGAATGCTTGAAAGTAGTTTAAGGCACTTTCAAAGGAAAGTGATATTCTCTGAAAGAACAGAATTTAGAAAGTGAAGCAACACTCCATTCACTTCGCACAGTGAATTGAAGTGTTGGAACAGACTGCTTCTATTTCAGAGAAACGCATGAGAGTTTCTTCCTAATGCTTGCAAGTAGCTTAAGGCACTTTCAAAGGAAAGTGATTTTCTCTGATTGGACAGTATTTAGAAAGTGAAGCAACACTCCATTCACTTCGCACAGTGAACTGAAGTGTTGGAACAGACTGCTTCTCTTTCAGAGAAACGCATGTGAGTTTCTGGTGAATGCTTGTAAGTAGCTTAAGGCACTTTCAAAGGAAAGTGATTTTCTCTGAAAGGACAGCATTTAGAAAGTGAAGCAACACTCCATTCCCTTCGTGCAGTGAATTGAAGTGTTGGAACAGACTGCTTCTCTTTCATAGAAACGCATTAGTGTTTCTTGTGAATGCTTGTAAGTTGCTTAAGGCAGTTTCAAAGGAAAGTGATTTTCTCTGAAAGGACAGCATTTAGAAAGTGAAGCAACACTCCATTCACTTCGCACAGTGAATTGAAGTGTTAGAACAGACTGCTTCTCTTTCAGAGAAATGCATGTGAGTTTCTGTTGAATGCTTGTAAGTAGCTTAAGGCTCTTTCAAAGGAAAGTGATTTTCTATGAAAGGACAGCATTTAGAAAGTAAAGCAACACTCAATTCCCTTCGCGCAATGAATTGAATGTTGGAACAGACTGCTTCTCTTTCATAGAAACGCATTAGTGTTTCTTGTGAATGCTTGCAAGTAGCTTAAGGCACTTTCAAAGGAAAGTGATTTTCTCTGAAAGGACAGCATTTAGAAAGTGAAGCAACACTCCATTCACTTCGCACAGAGAATTGAAGTGTTGGAACAGATTGCTTCTCTTTCAGAGAAATGCATGTGAGTTTCTGTTGAATGCTTGTAAGTAGCTTAAGGCACATTCAAAGGAAAGGGATTTTCTCTGAAAGGACAGCATTTAGAAAGTGAAGCAACACTCCATTCACTTCGCACAGTGAATTGAAGTGTTGGAACAGACTGCTTCTCTTTCAGAGAAACGCATGTGAGTTTTTTTTGAATGCTTGAATGTAGTTTAAGGCACTTTCAATGGAAAGTGATTTTCTCTGAAAGGACAGCATTTAGAAAGTGAGGCAACACTCCATTCACTTCGCACAGTGAATTGAAGTGTTGGAACAGACTGCTTCTCTTTCAGAGAAACGCATGTGAGTTTCTTCCTAATGCTTGAAAATAGCTTAAGGCACTTTCAAAGGAAAGTGATTTTCTCTGAAAGGACAGCATTTAGAAAGTGAAGCAACACTCCATTCACTTCGCACAGTGAATTGAAGTGTTGGAACGGACTGCTTCTCTTTCAGAGAAACGCATGTGAGTTTCTCCCTAATGCTTGCAAGTAGCTTAAGGCACTTTCAAAGGAAAGTGATTTTCTCTGAAAGGACAGCATTTAGAAAGTGAAGCAACACTCCATTCACTTCGTGCAGTGAATTGAAGTGTTGGAACAGAGTGATTCTCTTTCATAGAAACGCACTAGTGTTTCTTGTGAATGCTTGCAAGTTGCTTAAGGCACTTTCAAAGGAAAGTAATTTTCTCTGAAAGGACATAATTTAGAAAGTGAAGCAACACTCCATTCACTTCGCACAGTGAATTGAAGTGTTGGAACAGACAGCTTCTCTTTCAGAGTAATGCATGTGAGTTTCTGTTGAATGCTTGCAAGTAGCTTAAGGCACTTTCAAAGGAAAGTGATTTTCTCTGATTGGACAGCATTTAGAAAGTGAAGCAACACTCCATTCACTTCGCACAGTGAATTGAAGTGTTGGAACAGACTGCTTCTCTTTCAGAGAAACGCATGTGAGTTTCTTCCTAATGCTTGCAAGTAGCTTAAGGCACTTTCAAAGGAAAGTGATTTTCTCTGATTGGACAGTATTTAGAAAGTGAAGCAACACTCCATTCACTTCGCACAGTGAATTAAAGTGTTGGAACACACTGCTTCTCTTTCAGAGAAACGCATGTGAGTTTCTGGTGAATGCTTGTAAGTAGCTTAAGGCACTTTCAAAGGAAAGTGATTTTCTCTGAAAGGACAGCATTTAGAAAGTGAAGCAACACTCCATTCCCTTCGTGCAGTGAATTGAAGTGTTGGAACAGACTGCTTCTCTTTCATAGAAACGCATTAGTGTTTCTTGTGAATGCTTGTAAGTTGCTTAAGGCACTTTCAAAGGAAAGTGATTTTCTCTGAAAGGACAGCTTTTAGAAAGTGAAGCAACACTCCATTCACTTCGCACAGTGAATTGAAGTGTTAGAACAGACTGCTTCTCTTTCAGAGAAATGCATGTGAGTTTCTGTTGAATGCTTGTAAGTAGCTTAAGGCTCTTTCAAAGGAAAGTGATTTTCTCTGAAAGGACAGCATTTAGAAAGTAAAGCAACACTCCATTCCCTTCGCGCAATGAATTGAATGTTGGAACAGACTGCTTCTCTTTCATAGAAACACATTAGTGTTTCTTGTGAATGCTTGCAAGTAGCTTAAGGCACTTTCAAAGGAAAGTGATTTTCTCTGAAAGGACAGCATTTAGAAAGTGAAGCAACACTCCATTCACTTCGCACAGAGAATTGAAGTGTTGGAACAGATTGCTTCTCTTTCAGAGAAATGCATGTGAGTTTCTGTTGAATGCTTGTAAGTAGCTTAAGGCACATTCAAAGGAAAGGGATTTTCTCTGAAAGGACAGCATTTAGAAAGTGAAGCAACACTCCATTCACTTCGCACAGTGAATTGAAGTGTTGGAACAGACTGCTTCTCTTTCAGAGAAACGCATGTGAGTTTTTTGTGAATGCTTGAAAGTAGTTTAAGGCACTTTCAATGGAAAGTGATTTTCTCTGAAAGGACAGCATTTAGAAAGTGAGGCAACACTCCATTCACTTCGCACAGTGAATTGAAGTGTTGGAACAGACTGCTTCTCTTTCAGAGAAACGCATGTGAGTTTCTTCCTAATGCTTGAAAGTAGCTTAAGGCACTTTCAAAGGAAAGTGATTTTCTCTGAAAGGACAGCATTTAGAAAATGAAGCAACACTTCATTCACTTCGCACAGTGAATTGAAGTGTTGGAACGGACTGCTTCTCTTTCAGAGGAACGCATGTGAGTTTCTGGTGAATGCTTGCAAGTAGCTTAAGGCACTTTCAAAGGAAAGTGATTTTCTCTGAAAGGACAGCATTTAGAAAGTGAAGCAACACTCCATTCACTTCGTGCAGTGAATTGAAGTGTTGGAACAGAGTGATTCTCTTTCATAGAAACGCATTACTGTTTCTTGTGAATGCTTGCAAGTTGCTTAAGGCACTTTCAAAGGAAAGTGATTTTCTCTGAAAGGACATAATTTAGAAAGTGAAGCAACACTCCATTCACTTCGCACAGTGAATTGAAGTGTTGGAACAGACAGCTTCTCTTTCAGAGAAATGCATGTGAGTTTCTGTTGAATGCTTGCAAGTAGCTTAAGGCACTTTCAAAGGAAAGTGATTTTCTCTGATTGGACAGCATTTAGAAAGTGAAGCAACACTCCATTCACTTCGCACAGTGAATTGAAGTGTTGGAACAGACTGCTTCTCTTTCAGAGAAATGCATGTGAGTTTCTTCCTAATGCTTGCAGGTAGCTTAAGGCACTTTCAAAGGAAAGTGATTTTCTCTGATTGGACAGTATTTAGAAAGTGAAGCAACACTCCATTCACTTCGCACAGTGAAATGAAGTGTTGGAACAGACTGCTTCTCTTTCAGAGAAACGCATGTGAGTTTCTGGTGAATGCTTGTAATTAGCTTAAGGCACTTTCAAAGGAAAGTGATTTTCTCTGAAAGGACAGCATTTAGAAAGTGAAGCAACACTCCATTCCCTTCGTGCAGTGAATTGAAGTGTTGGAACAGACTGCTTCTCTTTCATAGAAACGCATTAGTGTTTCTTGTGAATGCTTGTAAGTTGCTTAAGGCAGTTTCAAAGGAAAGTGATTTTCTCTGAAAGGACAGCATTTAGAAAGTGAAGCAACACTCCATTCACTTCGCACAGTGAATTGAAGTGTTAGAACAGACTGCTTCTCTTTCAGAGAAATGCATGTGAGTTTCTGTTGAATGCTTGTAAGTAGCTTAAGGCACTTTCAAAGGAAAGTGATTTTCTCTGAAAGGACAGCATTTAGAAAGTGAATCAACACTCCATTCACTTCGCACAGAGAATTGAAGTGTTGGAACAGATTGCTTCTCTTTCAGAAAAATGCATGTGAGTTTCTGTTGAATGCTTGTAAGTAGCTTAAGGCACATTCAAAGGAAAGTGATTTTCTCTGAAAGGACAGCATTTAGAAAGTGAAGCAACACTCCATTCACTTCGCACAGAGAATTGAAGTGTTGGAACAGATTGCTTCTCTTTCAGAAAAATGCATGTGAGTTTCTGTTGAATGCTTGTAAGTAGCTTAAGGCACATTCAAAGGAAAGTGATTTTCTCTGAAAGGACAGCATTTAGAAAGTGAAGCAACACTCCATTCACTTCGCACAGTGAATTGAAGTGTTGGAACAGACTGCTTCTCTTTCAGAGAAACGCATGTGAGTTTTTTGTGAATGCTTGAAAGTAGTTTAAGGCACTTTCAAAGGAAAGTGATTTTCTCTGAAAGGACAGCATTTAGAAAATGAAGCAACACTTCATTCACTTCGCACAGTGAATTGAAGTGTTGGAACAGACTGCTTCTCTTTCAGAGAAACGCATGTGAGTTTCTCCCTAATGCTTGCAAGTAGCTTAAGGCACTTTCAAAGGAAAGTGATTTTCTCTGAAAGGACAGCATTTAGAAAGTGAAGCAACACTCCATTCACTTCGTGCAGTGAATTGAAGTGTTGGAACAGAGTGATTCTCTTTCATAGAAACGCATTAGTGTTTCTTGTGAATGCTTGCAAGTTGCTTAAGGCACTTTCAAAGGAAAGTGATTTTCTCTGAAAGGACATAATTTAGAAAGTGAAGCAACACTCCATTCACTTCGCACAGTGAATTGAAGTGTTGGAACAGACAGCTTCTCTTTCTGAGAAATGCATGTGAGTTTCTGTTGAATGCTTGTAAGTAGCTTAAGGCACTTTCAAAGGAAAGTGATTTTCTCTGAAAGGACAGCATTTAGAAAGTGAAGCAACACTCCATTCACTTCGCACAGTGAATTGAAGTGTTGGAACAGACTGCTTCACTTTCAGAGAAATGCATGTGAGTTTCTGTTGAATGATTGTAAGTAGCTTAAGGCACTTTCAAAGGAATGTGATTTTCTCTGAGAGGACAGCATTTAGAAAGTGAGGCAACACTCCATTCACTTCACACAGTGAATTGAAGTGTTGGAACAGACTGCTTCTCTTTCAGAGAAATGCATGTGAGTTTCTGTTGAATGCTTGTAAGTAGCTTAAGGCACTTTCAAAGGAAAGTGTTTTCTCTGAAAGGACAGCATTTAGAAAGTGAGGCAACACTCCATTCACTTCACACAGTGAATTGAAGTGTTGGAACCGACTGCTTCTCTTTCAGAGAAACGCATGTGAGTTTCTTCCTAATGCTTGCAAGTAGCTTAAGGCAATTTCAAAGGAAAGTGATTTTCTCTGATTGGACAGCATTTAGAAAGTGAAGCAACACTCCATTCACTTCGCACAGTGAATTGAAGTGTTGGAACAGACTGCTTCTCTTTCAGAGAAACGCATGTGAGTTTCTGGTGAATGCTTGTAAGTAGCTTAAGGCACTTTCAAAGGAAAGTGATTTTCTCTGAAAGGACAGCATTTAGAAAGTGAAGCAACACTCAATTCCCTTCGTGCACTGAATTGAAGTGTTGGAACAGAGTGCTTCTCTTTCATAGAAACGCATTAGTGTTTCTTGTGAATGCTTGCAAGTTGCTTAAGGCACTTTCAAAGGAAAGTGATTTTCTCTGAAAGGACAGCATTTAGAAAGTGAGGCAACACTCCATTCACTTCGCACAGTGAATTGAAGTGTTAGAACAGACTGCTTCTCTTTCAGAGAAACACATGTGAGTTTCTTAATAATGCTTGCAAGTAGCTTAAGGCACTTTCAAAGGAAAGTGATTTTCTCTGAAAGGACAGCATTTAGAAAATGAAGCAACACTCCATTCACTTCGCACAGTGAATTGAAGTGTTGGAACGGACTGCTTCTCTTTCAGAGAAACGCATGTGAGTTTCTTCCTAATGCTTGCAAGTAGCTTAAGGCACTTTCAAAGGAAAGTGATTTTCTCTGAAAGAACAGCATTTAGAAAGTGAAGCAACACTCCATTCACTTCGCACAGTGAATTGAAGTGTTGGAACAGACTGCTTCTCTTTCAGAGAAACGCATGTGAGTTTCTGTTAAATGCTTGTAAGTAGCTTAAGGCACTCTCAAAGGAAAGTGATTCTCTCTGAAAGCAAGCATTTAGAAAGTGAGGCAACACTCTATTCACTTCACACAGTGAATTGAAGTGTTGGAACCGACTGCTTCTCTTTCAGAGAAACGCATGTGAGTTTCTTCCTAATGCTTGCAAGTAGCTTAAGGCATATTCAAAGGAAAGTGATTTTCTCTGAAAGGACAGCATTTCGAAAGTGAATCAACACTCCATTCACTTCGCACAGTGAATTGAAGTGTTGGAACAGACTGCTTCTCTTTCAGAGAAGCGCATGTGAGTTTTTTGTGAATGCTTTAAAGTAGTTTAAGGCACTTTCAAAGGAAAGTGATTTTCTCTGAAAGGACAGCATTTAAAAAGTGAGGCAACACTCCATTCACTTCGCACAGTGAATTGAAGTGTTGGAACAGACTGCTTCTCTTTCAGAGAAACGCATGTGAGTTTCTTCCTAATGCTTGCAAGTAGCTTAAGGCAATTTCAAAGGAAAGTGATTTTCTCTGAAAGGACATCATTTAGAAAATGAAGCAACACTCCATTCACTTCGCACAGTGAATTGAATTGTTGGAACCGACTGCTTCTCTTTCAGAGAAACGCATGTGAGAGTCTGGTGAATGCTTGTAAGAAGCTTAAGGCACTTTCAAATGAAAGTGATTTTCTCTGAAAGGACAGCATTTAGAAAGTGAAGCAACACTCCATTCACTTCGTGCAGTGAATTGAAGTGTTGGAACAGAGTGCTTCTCTTTCATAGAAACGCATTAGTGTTTCTTGTGAATGCTTGCAAGTTGCTTAATGCACTTTCAAAGGAAAGTGATTTTCTCTGAAAGGACATAATTTAGAAAGTGAAGCAACACTCCATTCACTTAGCACAGTGAATTGAAGTGTTGGAACAGACTGCTTCTCTTTCAGAGAAATGCATGTGAGTTTCTGTTGAATGCTTGTAAGTAGCTTAAGGCACTTTCAAAGGAAAGTGATTTTCTCTGAAAGGACAGCATTTAGAAAGTGAAGCAACACTCCATTCCTTTCGTGCAGTGAATTGAAGTGTTGGAACAGAGTACTTCTCTTTCATAAAAACGCATTAGTGTTTCTTCCTAATGCTTGCAAGTAGCTTAAGGCACTTTCAAAGGAAAGTGATTTTCTCTGAAAGGACAGCATTTAGAAAGTGAGGCAACACTCCATTCACTTCACACAGTGAATTGAAGTGTTGGAACAGACTGCTTCTCTTTCAGAGAAATGCATGTGAGTTTCTGTTGAATGCTTGTAAGTAGCTTAAGGCACATTCAAAGGAAAGTGATTTTCTCTGAAACGACAGCATTTAGAAAGTGAAGCAACACTCCATTCACTTCGCAGAGTGAATTGAAGTATTGGAACAGACTGCTTCTCTTTCAGAGAAACGCATGTGAGTTTCTGGTGAATGCTTGTAAGTAGCTTAAGGCACTTTCAAAGGAAAGTGATTTTCTCTGAAAGGACAGCATTTAGAAACTGAAGCAACACTCCATTCACTTTGTATAGTGAATTGAAGTGTTGGAACAGACTGCTTCTCTTTCAGAGAAATGCATGTGAGTTTCTGTTGAATGCTTGTAAGTAGCTTAAGGCTCTTTCAAAGGAAAGTGATTTTCTCTGAAAGGAAATGCATGTGAGTTTCTGTTGAATGCTTGTAAGTAGCTTAAGGCACATTCAAAGGAAAGGGATTTTCTCTGAAAGGACAGCATTTAGAAAGTGAAGCAACACTCCATTCACTTCGCACAGTGAATTGAAGTGTTTGAACAGACTGCTTCTCTTTTAGAGAAACGCATGTGAGTTTCTTCCTAATGCTTGAAAGTAGCTTAAGGCACTTTCAAAGGAAAGTGATTTTCTCTGAAAGGACAGCATTTAGAAAGTGAAGCAACACTCCATTCACTTCGCACAGTGAATTGAAGTGTTGGAACGGACTGCTTCTCTTTCAGAGAAACGCATGTGAGTTTCTTCCTAATGCTTGCAAGTAGCTTAAGGCACGTTCAAAGGAAAGTGATTTTCTCTGAAAGAACAGCATTTAGAAAGTGAAGCAACACTCCATTCACTTCGCACAGTGAATTGAAGTGTTGGAACACACTGCTTCTCTTTCAGAGAAACGCATGTGAGTTTCTTTTAAATGCTTGTAAGTAGCTTAAGGAACTTTCAAAGGAAAGTGATTTTCGCTGAAAGGACAGCATTTAGAAAGTGAGGCAACACTCTATTCACTTCACACAGTGAATTGAAGTGTTGGAACAAACTGCTTCTCTTTCAGAGAAACGCATGTGAGTTTCTTTTAATGCTTGAAAGTAGCTTAAGGCACTTTCAAAGGAAAGTGATTTTCTCTGAAAGGACAGCATTTAGAAAGTGAGGCAACACTCCATTCCCCTCGTGCATTGAATTGAAGTGTTGGAACAGAGTGCTTCTCTTTCATAGAAACGCATTAGTGTTTCTTGTGAATGCTTGCAAGTTGCTTAAGGCACTTTCAAAGGAAAGTGATTTTCTCTGAAAGGACAGCATTTAGAAAGTGAAGCAACACTCCATTCACTTTGTACAGTGAATTGAAGTGTTGGAACAGACTGCTTCTCTTTCAGAGAAATGCATGTGAGTTTCTGTTGAATGCTTGTAAGTAGCTTAAGGCTCTTTCAAAGGAAAGTGATTTTCTCTGAAAGGACAGCATTTAGAAAGTAAAGCAACACTCCATTCCCTTCGCGCAGTGAATTGAAGTGTTGGAACAGACTGCTTCTCTTTCATTGAAACACATTAGTGTTTCTTGTGAATGCTTGCAAGTAGCTTAAGGCACTTTCAAAGGAAAGTGATTTTCTCTGAAAGGACAGCATTTAGAAAGTGAAGCAACACTCCATTCACTTCGCACAGTGAATTGAAGTGTTGGAACACACTGCTTCTCTTTCAAAGAAACGCATGTGAGTTTTTTGTGAATGCTTGAAAGTAGTTTAAGGCACTTTCAAAGGAAAGTGATATTCTCTGAAAGAACAGAATTTAGAAAGTGAAGCAACACTCCATTCACTTCGCACAGTGAATTGAAGTGTTGGAACAGACTGCTTCTATTTCAGAGAAACGCATGAGAGTTTCTTCCTAATGCTTGCAAGTAGCTTAAGGCACTTTCAAAGGAAAGTGATTTTCTCTGATTGGACAGTATTTAGAAAGTGAAGCAACACTCCATTCACTTCGCACAGTGAACTGAAGTGTTGGAACAGACTGCTTCTCTTTCAGAGAAACGCATGTGAGTTTCTGGTGAATGCTTGTAAGTAGCTTAAGGCACTTTCAAAGGAAAGTGATTTTCTCTGAAAGGACAGCATTTAGAAAGTGAAGCAACACTCCATTCCCTTCGTGCAGTGAATTGAAGTGTTGGAACAGACTGCTTCTCTTTCATAGAAACGCATTAGTGTTTCTTGTGAATGCTTGTAAGTTGCTTAAGGCAGTTTCAAAGGAAAGTGATTTTCTCTGAAAGGACAGCATTTAGAAAGTGAAGCAACACTCCATTCACTTCGCACAGTGAATTGAAGTGTTAGAACAGACTGCTTCTCTTTCAGAGAAATGCATGTGAGTTTCTGTTGAATGCTTGTAAGTAGCTTAAGGCTCTTTCAAAGGAAAGTGATTTTCTATGAAAGGACAGCATTTAGAAAGTAAAGCAACACTCAATTCCCTTCGCGCAATGAATTGAATGTTGGAACAGACTGCTTCTCTTTCATAGAAACGCATTAGTGTTTCTTGTGAATGCTTGCAAGTAGCTTAAGGCACTTTCAAAGGAAAGTGATTTTCTCTGAAAGGACAGCATTTAGAAAGTGAAGCAACACTCCATTCACTTCGCACAGAGAATTGAAGTGTTGGAACAGATTGCTTCTCTTTCAGAGAAATGCATGTGAGTTTCTGTTGAATGCTTGTAAGTAGCTTAAGGCACATTCAAAGGAAAGGGATTTTCTCTGAAAGGACAGCATTTAGAAAGTGAAGCAACACTCCATTCACTTCGCACAGTGAATTGAAGTGTTGGAACAGACTGCTTCTCTTTCAGAGAAACGCATGTGAGTTTTTTTTGAATGCTTGAATGTAGTTTAAGGCACTTTCAATGGAAAGTGATTTTCTCTGAAAGGACAGCATTTAGAAAGTGAGGCAACACTCCATTCACTTCGCACAGTGAATTGAAGTGTTGGAACAGACTGCTTCTCTTTCAGAGAAACGCATGTGAGTTTCTTCCTAATGCTTGAAAATAGCTTAAGGCACTTTCAAAGGAAAGTGATTTTCTCTGAAAGGACAGCATTTAGAAAGTGAAGCAACACTCCATTCACTTCGCACAGTGAATTGAAGTGTTGGAACGGACTGCTTCTCTTTCAGAGAAACGCATGTGAGTTTCTCCCTAATGCTTGCAAGTAGCTTAAGGCACTTTCAAAGGAAAGTGATTTTCTCTGAAAGGACAGCATTTAGAAAGTGAAGCAACACTCCATTCACTTCGTGCAGTGAATTGAAGTGTTGGAACAGAGTGATTCTCTTTCATAGAAACGCACTAGTGTTTCTTGTGAATGCTTGCAAGTTGCTTAAGGCACTTTCAAAGGAAAGTAATTTTCTCTGAAAGGACATAATTTAGAAAGTGAAGCAACACTCCATTCACTTCGCACAGTGAATTGAAGTGTTGGAACAGACAGCTTCTCTTTCAGAGTAATGCATGTGAGTTTCTGTTGAATGCTTGCAAGTAGCTTAAGGCACTTTCAAAGGAAAGTGATTTTCTCTGATTGGACAGCATTTAGAAAGTGAAGCAACACTCCATTCACTTCGCACAGTGAATTGAAGTGTTGGAACAGACTGCTTCTCTTTCAGAGAAACGCATGTGAGTTTCTTCCTAATGCTTGCAAGTAGCTTAAGGCACTTTCAAAGGAAAGTGATTTTCTCTGATTGGACAGTATTTAGAAAGTGAAGCAACACTCCATTCACTTCGCACAGTGAATTAAAGTGTTGGAACACACTGCTTCTCTTTCAGAGAAACGCATGTGAGTTTCTGGTGAATGCTTGTAAGTAGCTTAAGGCACTTTCAAAGGAAAGTGATTTTCTCTGAAAGGACAGCATTTAGAAAGTGAAGCAACACTCCATTCCCTTCGTGCAGTGAATTGAAGTGTTGGAACAGACTGCTTCTCTTTCATAGAAACGCATTAGTGTTTCTTGTGAATGCTTGTAAGTTGCTTAAGGCACTTTCAAAGGAAAGTGATTTTCTCTGAAAGGACAGCTTTTAGAAAGTGAAGCAACACTCCATTCACTTCGCACAGTGAATTGAAGTGTTAGAACAGACTGCTTCTCTTTCAGAGAAATGCATGTGAGTTTCTGTTGAATGCTTGTAAGTAGCTTAAGGCTCTTTCAAAGGAAAGTGATTTTCTCTGAAAGGACAGCATTTAGAAAGTAAAGCAACACTCCATTCCCTTCGCGCAATGAATTGAATGTTGGAACAGACTGCTTCTCTTTCATAGAAACACATTAGTGTTTCTTGTGAATGCTTGCAAGTAGCTTAAGGCACTTTCAAAGGAAAGTGATTTTCTCTGAAAGGACAGCATTTAGAAAGTGAAGCAACACTCCATTCACTTCGCACAGAGAATTGAAGTGTTGGAACAGATTGCTTCTCTTTCAGAGAAATGCATGTGAGTTTCTGTTGAATGCTTGTAAGTAGCTTAAGGCACATTCAAAGGAAAGGGATTTTCTCTGAAAGGACAGCATTTAGAAAGTGAAGCAACACTTCATTCACTTCGCACAGTGAATTGAAGTGTTGGAACAGACTGCTTCTCTTTCAGAGAAACGCATGTGAGTTTTTTGTGAATGCTTGAAAGTAGTTTAAGGCACTTTCAATGGAAAGTGATTTTCTCTGAAAGGACAGCATTTAGAAAGTGAGGCAACACTCCATTCACTTCGCACAGTGAATTGAAGTGTTGGAACAGACTGCTTCTCTTTCAGAGAAACGCATGTGAGTTTCTTCCTAATGCTTGAAAGTAGCTTAAGGCACTTTCAAAGGAAAGTGATTTTCTCTGAAAGGACAGCATTTAGAAAATGAAGCAACACTTCATTCACTTCGCACAGTGAATTGAAGTGTTGGAACGGACTGCTTCTCTTTCAGAGGAACGCATGTGAGTTTCTGGTGAATGCTTGCAAGTAGCTTAAGGCACTTTCAAAGGAAAGTGATTTTCTCTGAAAGGACAGCATTTAGAAAGTGAAGCAACACTCCATTCACTTCGTGCAGTGAATTGAAGTGTTGGAACAGAGTGATTCTCTTTCATAGAAACGCATTACTGTTTCTTGTGAATGCTTGCAAGTTGCTTAAGGCACTTTCAAAGGAAAGTGATTTTCTCTGAAAGGACATAATTTAGAAAGTGAAGCAACACTCCATTCACTTCGCACAGTGAATTGAAGTGTTGGAACAGACAGCTTCTCTTTCAGAGAAATGCATGTGAGTTTCTGTTGAATGCTTGCAAGTAGCTTAAGGCACTTTCAAAGGAAAGTGATTTTCTCTGATTGGACAGCATTTAGAAAGTGAAGCAACACTCCATTCACTTCGCACAGTGAATTGAAGTGTTGGAACAGACTGCTTCTCTTTCAGAGAAATGCATGTGAGTTTCTTCCTAATGCTTGCAGGTAGCTTAAGGCACTTTCAAAGGAAAGTGATTTTCTCTGATTGGACAGTATTTAGAAAGTGAAGCAACACTCCATTCACTTCGCACAGTGAAATGAAGTGTTGGAACAGACTGCTTCTCTTTCAGAGAAACGCATGTGAGTTTCTGGTGAATGCTTGTAATTAGCTTAAGGCACTTTCAAAGGAAAGTGATTTTCTCTGAAAGGACAGCATTTAGAAAGTGAAGCAACACTCCATTCCCTTCGTGCAGTGAATTGAAGTGTTGGAACAGACTGCTTCTCTTTCATAGAAACGCATTAGTGTTTCTTGTGAATGCTTGTAAGTTGCTTAAGGCAGTTTCAAAGGAAAGTGATTTTCTCTGAAAGGACAGCATTTAGAAAGTGAAGCAACACTCCTTTCACTTCGCACAGTGAATTGAAGTGTTAGAACAGACTGCTTCTCTTTCAGAGAAATGCATGTGAGTTTCTGTTGAATGCTTGTAAGTAGCTTAAGGCACTTTCAAAGGAAAGTGATTTTCTCTGAAAGGACAGCATTTAGAAAGTGAAGCAACACTCCATTCACTTCGCACAGAGAATTGAAGTGTTGGAACAGATTGCTTCTCTTTCAGAAAAATGCATGTGAGTTTCTGTTGAATGCTTGTAAGTAGCTTAAGGCACATTCAAAGGAAAGTGATTTTCTCTGAAAGGACAGCATTTAGAAAGTGAAGCAACACTCCATTCACTTCGCACAGAGAATTGAAGTGTTGGAACAGATTGCTTCTCTTTCAGAAAAATGCATGTGAGTTTCTGTTGAATGCTTGTAAGTAGCTTAAGGCACATTCAAAGGAAAGTGATTTTCTCTGAAAGGACAGCATTTAGAAAGTGAAGCAACACTCCATTCACTTCGCACAGTGAATTGAAGTGTTGGAACAGACTGCTTCTCTTTCAGAGAAACGCATGTGAGTTTTTGTGAATGCTTGAAAGTAGTTTAAGGCACTTTCAAAGGAAAGTGATTTTCTCTGAAAGGACAGCATTTAGAAAATGAAGCAACACTTCATTCACTTCGCACAGTGAATTGAAGTGTTGGAACAGACTGCTTCTCTTTCAGAGAAACGCATGTGAGTTTCTCCCTAATGCTTGCAAGTAGCTTAAGGCACTTTCAAAGGAAAGTGATTTTCTCTGAAAGGACAGCATTTAGAAAGTGAAGCAACACTCCATTCACTTCGTGCAGTGAATTGAAGTGTTGGAACAGAGTGATTCTCTTTCATAGAAACGCATTAGTGTTTCTTGTGAATGCTTGCAAGTTGCTTAAGGCACTTTCAAAGGAAAGTGATTTTCTCTGAAAGGACATAAATTTAGAAAGTGAAGCAACACTCCATTCACTTCGCACAGTGAATTGAAGTGTTGGAACAGACAGCTTCTCTTTCTGAGAAATGCATGTGAGTTTCTGTTGAATGCTTGTAAGTAGCTTAAGGCACTTTCAAAGGAAAGTGATTTTCTCTGAAAGGACAGCATTTAGAAAGTGAAGCAACACTCCATTCACTTCGCACAGTGAATTGAAGTGTTGGAACAGACTGCTTCACTTTCAGAGAAATGCATGTGAGTTTCTGTTGAATGCTTGTAAGTAGCTTAAGGCACTTTCAAAGGAATGTGATTTTCTCTGAGAGGACAGCATTTAGAAAGTGAGGCAACACTCCATTCACTTCACACAGTGAATTGAAGTGTTGGAACAGACTGCTTCTCTTTCAGAGAAATGCATGTGAGTTTCTGTTGAATGCTTGTAAGTAGCTTAAGGCACTTTCAAAGGAAAGTGTTTTCTCTGAAAGGACAGCATTTAGAAAGTGAGGCAACACTCCATTCACTTCACACAGTGAATTGAAGTGTTGGAACCGACTGCTTCTCTTTCAGAGAAACGCATGTGAGTTTCTTCCTAATGCTTGCAAGTAGCTTAAGGCAATTTCAAAGGAAAGTGATTTTCTCTGATTGGACAGCATTTAGAAAGTGAAGCAACACTCCATTCACTTCGCACAGTGAATTGAAGTGTTGGAACAGACTGCTTCTCTTTCAGAGAAACGCATGTGAGTTTCTGGTGAATGCTTGTAAGTAGCTTAAGGCACTTTCAAAGGAAAGTGATTTTCTCTGAAAGGACAGCATTTAGAAAGTGAAGCAACACTCAATTCCCTTCGTGCACTGAATTGAAGTGTTGGAACAGAGTGCTTCTCTTTCATAGAAACGCATTAGTGTTTCTTGTGAATGCTTGCAAGTTGCTTAAGGCACTTTCAAAGGAAAGTGATTTTCTCTGAAAGGACAGCATTTAGAAAGTGAGGCAACACTCCATTCACTTCGCACAGTGAATTGAAGTGTTAGAACAGACTGCTTCTCTTTCAGAGAAACACATGTGAGTTTCTTAATAATGCTTGCAAGTAGCTTAAGGCACTTTCAAAGGAAAGTGATTTTCTCTGAAAGGACAGCATTTAGAAAATGAAGCAACACTCCATTCACTTCGCACAGTGAATTGAAGTGTTGGAACGGACTGCTTCTCTTTCAGAGAAACGCATGTGAGTTTCTTCCTAATGCTTGCAAGTAGCTTAAGGCACTTTCAAAGGAAAGTGATTTTCTCTGAAAGAACAGCATTTAGAAAGTGAAGCAACACTCCATTCACTTCGCACAGTGAATTGAAGTGTTGGAACAGACTGCTTCTCTTTCAGAGAAACGCATGTGAGTTTCTGTTAAATGCTTGTAAGTAGCTTAAGGCACTCTCAAAGGAAAGTGATTCTCTCTGAAAGCAAGCATTTAGAAAGTGAGGCAACACTCTATTCACTTCACACAGTGAATTGAAGTGTTGGAACCGACTGCTTCTCTTTCAGAGAAACGCATGTGAGTTTCTTCCTAATGCTTGCAAGTAGCTTAAGGCACATTCAAAGGAAAGTGATTTTCTCTGAAAGGACAGCATTTCGAAAGTGAATCAACACTCCATTCACTTCGCACAGTGAATTGAAGTGTTGGAACAGACTGCTTCTCTTTCAGAGAAGCGCATGTGAGTTTTTTGTGAATGCTTTAAAGTAGTTTAAGGCACTTTCAAAGGAAAGTGATTTTCTCTGAAAGGACAGCATTTAAAAAGTGAGGCAACACTCCATTCACTTCGCACAGTGAATTGAAGTGTTGGAACAGACTGCTTCTCTTTCAGAGAAACGCATGTGAGTTTCTTCCTAATGCTTGCAAGTAGCTTAAGGCAATTTCAAAGGAAAGTGATTTTCTCTGAAAGGACATCATTTAGAAAATGAAGCAACACTCCATTCACTTCGCACAGTGAATTGAATTGTTGGAACCGACTGCTTCTCTTTCAGAGAAACGCATGTGAGAGTCTGGTGAATGCTTGTAAGAAGCTTAAGGCACTTTCAAATGAAAGTGATTTTCTCTGAAAGGACAGCATTTAGAAAGTGAAGCAACACTCCATTCACTTCGTGCAGTGAATTGAAGTGTTGGAACAGAGTGCTTCTCTTTCATAGAAACGCATTAGTGTTTCTTGTGAATGCTTGCAAGTTGCTTAATGCACTTTCAAAGGAAAGTGATTTTCTCTGAAAGGACATAATTTAGAAAGTGAAGCAACACTCAATTCACTTAGCACAGTGAATTGAAGTGTTGGAACAGACTGCTTCTCTTTCAGAGAAATGCATGTGAGTTTCTGTTGAATGCTTGTAAGTAGCTTAAGGCACTTTCAAAGGAAAGTGATTTTCTCTGAAAGGACAGCATTTAGAAAGTGAAGCAACACTCCATTCCTTTCGTGCAGTGAATTGAAGTGTTGGAACAGAGTACTTCTCTTTCATAAAAACGCATTAGTGTTTCTTCCTAATGCTTGCAAGTAGCTTAAGGCACTTTCAAAGGAAAGTGATTTTCTCTGAAAGGACAGCATTTAGAAAGTGAGGCAACACTCCATTCACTTCACACAGTGAATTGAAGTGTTGGAACAGACTGCTTCTCTTTCAGAGAAATGCATGTGAGTTTCTGTTGAATGCTTGTAAGTAGCTTAAGGCACATTCAAAGGAAAGTGATTTTCTCTGAAACGACAGCATTTAGAAAGTGAAGCAACACTCCATTCACTTCGCAGAGTGAATTGAAGTATTGGAACAGACTGCTTCTCTTTCAGAGAAACGCATGTGAGTTTCTGGTGAATGCTTGTAAGTAGCTTAAGGCACTTTCAAAGGAAAGTGATTTTCTCTGAAAGGACAGCATTTAGAAAGTGAAGCAACACTCCATTCACTTCGCACAGTGAATTGAAGTGTTGGAACAGACTGCTTCTCTTTAAGAGAAACGCATGTGAGTTTTTTGTGAATGCTTGAAAGTAGTTTAAGGCACTTTCAAAGGAAAGTGATTTTCTCTGAAAGGACAGAATTTAGAAAGTGATGCAACACTCCATTCACTTCGCACAGTGAATTGAAGTGTTGGAACAGACTGCTTCTCTTTCAGAGAAACGCATGTGAGTTTCTTCCTAATGCTTGTAAGTAGCTTAAGGCATTTTCAAAGGAAAGTGATTTTCTCTGAAAGGACAGCATTTAGAAAGTGAAGCAACACTCCATTCCCCTCGTGCATTGAATTGAAGTGTTGGAACAGAGTACTTCTCTTTCATAGAAACGCATTAGTGTTTCTTGTGAATGCTTGCAAGTTGCTTAAGGCACTTTCAAAGGAAAGTGATTTTCTCTGAAAGGACAGCATTTAGAAACTGAAGCAACCCTCCATTCACTTTGTACAGTGAACTGAAGTGTTGGAAGAGACTGCTTCTCTTTCAGAGAAATGCATGTGAGTTTCTGTTGAATGCTTGTAAGTAGCTTAGGGCTCTTTCAAAGGAAAGTGATTTTCTCTGAAAGGACAGCATTTAGAAAGTAAAGCAACACTCCATTCCCTTCGCGCAATGAATTGAAGTGTTGGAACAGACTGCTTCTCTTTCAGAGAAACGCATTAGTGTTTCTTGTGAATGCTTGCAAGTAGCTTAAGGCACTTTCAAAGGAAAGTGATTTTCTCTGAAAGGACAGCATTTAGAAAGTGAAGCAACACTCCATTCACTTCGCACAGTGAATTGAAGTGTTGGAACAGACTGCTTCTCTTTCAGAGAAACGCATGTGAGTTTCTTCCTAATGCTTGCAAGTAGCTTAAGGCACTTTCAAAGGAAAGTGATTTTCTCTGAAAGGACAGCATTTAGAAAATGAAGCAACACTCCATTCACTTCGCACATTGAATTGAAGTGTTGGAACAGACTGCTTCTCTTTAAGAGAAACGCATGTGAGTTTTTTGTGAATGCTTGAAAGTAGTTTAAGGCACTTTCAAATTAAAGTGATTTTCTCTGAAAGGACAGAATTTAGAAAGGGATGCAACACTCCATTCACTTCGCACAGTGAATTGAAGTGTTGGAACAGACTGCTTCTCTTTTAGAGAAACGCATGTGAGTTTCTGGTGAATGCTTGTAAGTAGCTTAAGGCACTTTCAAAGGAAAGTGATTTTCTCTGAAAGGACAGCATTTAGAAAGTGAAGCAACACTCCATTCACTTTGTACAGTGAATTGAAGTGTTGGAACAGACTGCTTCTCTTTCAGAGAAATGCATGTGAGTTTCTGTTGAATGCTTGTAAGTAGCTTAAGGCTCTTTCAAAGGAAAGTGATTTTCTCTGAAAGGACAGCATTTAGAAAGTAACGCAACACTCCATTCCCTTCGCGCAGTGAATTGAAGTGTTGGAACAGACTGCTTCTCTTTCATAGAAACGCATTAGTGTTTCTTGTGAATGCTTCCAAGTAGCTTAAGGCACTTTCAAAGGAAAGTGATTTTCTCTGAAAGGACAGCATTTAGAAAGTGAAGCAACACTCCATTCACTTCGCACAGTGAATTGAAGTGTTGGAACAGACTGCTTCTCTTTCAGAGAAACGCATGTGAGTTTCTTGTGAATTCTTGCAAGTTGCTTAAGGCACTTTCAAAGGAAAGTGATTTCTCTGAAAGGACAGCATTTAGAAACTGAAGCAACACTCCCTTTACTTCGGACAGTGAATTGAAGTGTTGGAACAGACTGCTTCTCTTTCACAGAAACGCATGTGATTTTTTTGTGAATACTTGAAAGTAGTTTAAGGCACTTTCAAAGGAAAGTGATATTCTCCGAAAGGACAGAATTTAGAAAGTGAAGCAACACTCCATTCACTTCGCACAGTGAATTGAAGTGTTGGAACAGACTGCTTCTCCTTCAGAGAAACGCATGTGAGTTTCTTCCTAATGCTTGCAAGTAGCTTAAGGCACTTTCAAAGGAAAGTGATTTTCTCTGATTGGACAGCATTTAGAAAGTGAAGCAACACTCCATTCACTTCGCACAGTGAATTGAAGTGTTGGAACAGACTGCTTCTCTTTCAGAGAAACGCATGTGAGTTTCTTCCTAAAGCTTGCAAGCAGCTTAAGGCATTTTCAAAGGAAAGTGATTTTCTCTGAAAGGACAGCATTTAGAAAGTGAAGCAACACTCCATTCACTTCGCACAGTGAATTGAAGTGTTGGAACAGACTGCTTCTCTTTCAGAGAAACGCATGTGAGTTTTTTGTGAATGCTTGAAAGTAGTTTAAGGCACTTTCAATGGAAAGTGATTTTCTCTGAAAGGACAGCATTTAGAAAGTGAGGCAACACTCCATTCACTTCGCACAGTGAATTGAAGTGTTAGAACAGACTGCTTCTCTTTCAGAGAAACGCATGTGAGTTTCTTAATAATGCTTGCAAGTAGCTTAAGGCACTTTCAAAGGAAAGTGATTTTCTCTGAAAGGACAGCATTTAGAAAATGAAGCAACACTCCATTCACTTCGCACAGTGAATTGAAGTGTTGGAACGGACTGCTTCTCTTTCAGAGAAATGCATGTGAGTTTCTTCCTAATTCTTGCAAGTAGCTTAAGGCACTTTCAAAGGAAAGTGATTTTCTCTGAAAGAACAGCATTTAGAAAGTGAAGCAACACTCCATTCACTTCGCACAGTGAATTGAAGTGTTGGAACAGACTGCTTCTCTTTCAGAGAAACGCATGTGAGTTTCTGTTAAATGCTTGTAAGTAGCTTAAGGCACTCTCAAAGGAAAGTGATTCTCTCTGAAAGCAAGCATTTAGAAAGTGAGGCAACACTCTATTCACTTCACACAGTGAATTGAAGTGTTGGAACCGACTGCTTCTCTTTCAGAGAAACGCATGTGAGTTTCTTCCTAATGCTTGCAAGTAGCTTAAGGCACATTCAAAGGAAAGTGATTTTCTCTGAAAGGACAGCATTTAGAAAGTGAAGCAACACTCCATTCACTTCGCACAGTGAATTGAAGTGTTGGAACAGACTGCTTCTCTTTCAGAGAAGCGCATGTGAGTTTTTTGTGAATGCTTTAAAGTAGTTTAAGGCACTTTCAAAGGAAAGTGATTTTCTCTGAAAGGACAGCATTTAGAAAGTGAGGCAACACTCCATTCACTTCGCACAGTGAATTGAAGTGTTGGAACAGACTGCTTCTCTTTCAGAGAAACGCATGTGAGTTTCTTCCTAATGCTTGCAAGTAGCTTAAGGCAATTTCAAAGGAAAGTGATTTTCTCTGAAAGGACAGCATTTAGAAAATGAAGCAACACTCCATTCACTTCGCACAGTGAATTGAATTGTTGGAACCGACTGCTTCTCTTTCAGAGAAACGCATGTGAGTTTCTGGTGAATGCTTGTAAGAAGCTTAAGGCACTTTCAAATGAAAGTGATTTTCTCTGAAAGGACAGCATTTAGAAAGTGAAGCAACACTCCATTCACTTCGTGCAGTGAATTGAAGTGTTGGAACAGAGTGCTTCTCTTTCATAGAAACGCATTAGTGTTTCTTGTGAATGCTTGCAAGTTGCTTAATGCACTTTCAAAGGAAAGTGATTTTCTCTGAAAGGACATAATTTAGAAAGTGAAGCAACACTCCATTCACTTAGCACAGTGAATTGAAGTGTTGGAACAGACTGCTTCTCTTTCAGAGAAATGCATGTGAGTTTCTGTTGAATGCTTGTAAGTAGCTTAAGGCACTTTCAAAGGAAAGTGATTTTCTCTGAAAGGACAGCATTTAGAAAGTGAAGCAACACTCCATTCCCTTCGTCCAGTGAATTGAAGTGTTGGAACAGAGTACTTCTCTTTCATAAAAACGCATTACTGTTTCTTGTGAATGCTTGCAAGTTGCTTAAGGCACTTTCAAAGGAAAGTGATTTTCTCTGAAAGGACATAATTTAGAAAGTGAAGCAACACTCCATTCACTTCGCACATTGAATTGAAGTGTTGGAACAGACTGCTTCTCTTTCAGAGAAACGCATGTGAGTTTCTGGTGAATGCTTGTAAGTAGCTTAAGGCACTTTCAAGGGAAAGTGATTTTCTCTGAAAGGACAGCATTTAGAAAGTGAGGCAACACTCCATTCACTTCACACAGTGAATTGAAGTGTTGGAACAGACTGCTTCTCTTTCAGAGAAACGCATGTGCGTTTCTTCCTAATGCTTGCAAGTAGCTTAAAGCACTTTCAAAGAAAGTGATTTTCTCTAAAAGGACAGCATTTAGAAAGTGAAGCAACACTCCATTCACTTCGCAGAGTGAATTGAAGTATTGGAACAGACTGCTTCTCTTTCAGAGAAACGCATGTGAGTTTCTGGTGAATGTTTGTAAGTAGCTTAATGCACTTTCAAAGGAAAGTGATTTTTTCTGAAAGGACAGCATTTAGAAAGTGAGGCAACACTCCATTCACTTCACACAGTGAATTGAAGTGTTGGAACAGACTGCTTCTCTTTCAGAGAAATGCATGTGAGTTTCTGTTGAATGCTTGTAAGTAGCTTAAGGCACTTTCAAAGGAAAGTGATTTTCTCTGAAACGACAGCATTTAGAAAGTGAAGCAACACTCCATTCACTTCGCAGAGTGAATTGAAGTATAGGAACAGACTGCTTCTCTTTCAGAGAAACGCATGTGAGTTTCTGGTGAATGCTTGTAAGAAGCTTAAGGCACTTTCAAATGAAAGTGATTTTCTCTGAAAGGACAGCATTTAGAAAGTGAAGCAACACTCCATTCACTTCGTGCAGTGAATTGAAGTGTTGGAACAGAGTGCTTCTCTTTCATAGAAACGCATTAGTGTTTCTTGTGAATGCTTGCAAGTTGCTTAATGCACTTTCAAAGGAAAGTGATTTTCTCTGAAAGGACATAATTTAGAAAGTGAAGCAACACTCCATTCACTTAGCACAGTGAATTGAAGTGTTGGAACAGACTGCTTCTCTTTCAGAGAAATGCATGTGAGTTTCTGTTGAATGCTTGTAAGTAGCTTAAGGCACTTTCAAAGGAAAGTGATTTTCTCTGAAAGGACAGCATTTAGAAAGTGAAGCAACACTCCATTCCCTTCGTGCAGTGAATTGAAGTGTTGGAACAGAGTACTTCTCTTTCATAAAAACGCATTAGTGTTTCTTGTGAATGCTTGCAAGTTGCTTAAGGCACTTTCAAAGGAAAGTGATTTTCTCTGAAAGGACATAATTTAGAAAGTGAAGCAACACTCCATTCACTTCGCACATTGAATTGAAGTGTTGGAACAGACTGCTTCTCTTTCAGAGAAACGCATGTGAGTTTCTGGTGAATGCTTGTAAGTAGCTTAAGGCACTTTCAAGGGAAAGTGATTTTCTCTGAAAGGACAGCATTTAGAAAGTGAGGCAACACTCCATTCACTTCACACAGTGAATTGCAGTGTTGGAACAGACTGCTTCTCTTTCAGAGAAACGCATGTGCGTTTCTTCCTAATGCTTGCAAGTAGCTTAAAGCACTTTCAAAGGAAAGTGATTTTCTCTAAAAGGACAGCATTTAGAAAGTGAAGCAACACTCCATTCACTTCGCAGAGTGAATTGAAGTATTGGAACAGACTGCTTCTCTTTCAGAGAAACGCATGTGAGTTTCTGGTGAATGTTTGTAAGTAGCTTAAGGCACTTTCAAAGGAAAGTGATTTTCTCTGAAAGGACAGCATTTAGAAAGTGAGGCAACACTCCATTCACTTCACACAGTGAATTGAAGTGTTGGAACAGACTGCTTCTCTTTCAGAGAAATGCATGTGAGTTTCTGTTGAATGCTTGTAAGTAGCTTAAGGCACTTTCAAAGGAAAGTGATTTTCTCTGAAACGACAGCATTTAGAAAGTGAAGCAACACTCCATTCACTTCGCAGAGTGAATTGAAGTATAGGAACAGACTGCTTCTCTTTCAGAGAAACGCATGTGAGTTTCTGGTGAATGCTTGTAAGAAGCTTAAGGCACTTTCAAATGAAAGTGATTTTCTCTGAAAGGACAGCATTTAGAAAGTGAAGCAACACTCCATTCACTTCGTGCAGTGAATTGAAGTGTTGGAACAGAGTGCTTCTCTTTCATAGAAACGCATTAGTGTTTCTTGTGAATGCTTGCAAGTTGCTTAATGCACTTTCAAAGGAAAGTGATTTTCTCTGAAAGGACATAATTTAGAAAGTGAAGCAACACTCCATTCACTTAGCACAGTGAATTGAAGTGTTGGAACAGACTGCTTCTCTTTCAGAGAAATGCATGTGAGTTTCTGTTGAATGTTTGTAAGTAGCTTAAGGCACTTTCAAAGGAAAGTGATTTTCTCTGAAAGGACAGCATTTAGAAAGTGAAGCAACACTCCATTCCCTTCGTGCAGTGAATTGAAGTGTTGGAACAGAGTACTTCTCTTTCATAAAAACGCATTAGTGTTTCTTGTGAATGCTTGCAAGTTGCTTAAGGCACTTTCAAAGGAAAGTGATTTTCTCTGAAAGGACATAATTTAGAAAGTGAAGCAACACTCCATTCACTTCGCACATTGAATTGAAGTGTTGGAACAGACTGATTCTCTTTCAGAGAAACGCATGTGAGTTTCTGGTGAATGCTTGTAAGTAGCTTAAGGCACTTTCAAGGGAAAGTGATTTTCTCTGAAAGGACAGCATTTAGAAAGTGAGGCAACACTCCATTCACTTCACACAGTGAATTGAAGTGTTGGAACAGACTGCTTCTCTTTCAGAGAAACGCATGTGCGTTTCTTCCTAATGCTTGCAAGTAGCTTAAAGCACTTTCAAAGGAAAGTGATTTTCTCTAAAAGGACAGCATTTAGAAAGTGAATCAACACTCCATTCACTTCGCAGAGTGAATTGAAGTATTGGAACAGACTGCTTCTCTTTCAGAGAAACGCATGTGAGTTTCTGGTGAATGCTTGTAAGTAGCTTAAGGCACTTTCAAAGGAAAGTGATTTTCTCTGAAAGGACAGCATTTAGAAAGTGAAGCAACACTCCATTCACTTCGCACAGTGAATTGAAGTGTTGGAACAGACTGCTTCTCTTTCAGAGAAACGCATGTGAGTTTCTTGTGAATTCTTGCAAGTTGCTTAAGGCACTTTCAAAGGAAAGTGATTTTCTCTGAAAGGACAGCATTTAGAAACTGAAGCAACACTCCATTCACTTCGCACAGTGAATTGAAGTGTTGGAACAGACTGCTTCTCTTTAAGAGAAACGCATGTGAGTTTTTTGTGAATGCTTGAAAGTAGTTTAAGGCACTTTCAAAGGAAAGTGATTTTCTCTGAAAGGACAGAATTTAGAAAGTGATGCAACACTCCATTCACTTCGCACAGTGAATTGAAGTGTTGGAACAGACTGTTTCTCTTTCAGAGAAACGCATGTGAGTTTCTTCCTAATGCTTGTAAGTAGCTTAAGGCACTTTCAAAGGAAAGTGATTTTCTCTGAAAGGACAGCATTTAGAAAGTGAAGCAACACTCCATTCCCCTCGTGCATTGAATTGAAGTGTTGGAACAGAGTGCTTCTCTTTCATAGAAACGCATTAGTGTTTCTTGTGAATGCTTGCAAGTTGCTTAAGGCACTTTCAAAGGAAAGTGATTTTCTCTGAAAGGACAGCATTTAGAAACTGAAGCAATACTCCATTCACTTTGTACAGTGAACTGAAGTGTTGGAAGAGACTGCTTCTCTTTCAGAGAAATGCATGTGAGTTTCTGTTGAATGCTTGTAAGTAGCTTAAGGCTCTTTCAAAGGAAAGTGATTTTCTCTGAAAGGACAGCATTTAGAAAGTAAAGCAACACTCCATTCCCTTCGCGCAATGAATTGAAGTGTTGGAACAGACTGCTTCTCTTTCAGAGAAACGCATTAGTGTTTCTTGTGAATGCTTGCAAGTAGCTTAAGGCACTTTCAAAGGAAAGTGTTTTTCTCTGAAAGGACAGCATTTAGAAAGTGAAGCAACACTCCATTCACTTCGCACAGTGAATTGAAGTGTTGGAACAGACTGCTTCTCTTTCAGAGAAACGCATGTGAGTTTCTTCCTAATGCTTGCAAGTAGCTTAAGGCACTTTCAAAGGAAAGTGATTTTCTCTGATTGGACAGTATTTAGAAAGTGAAGCAACACTCCATTCACTTCGCACAGTGAATTGAAGTGTTGGAACAGACTGCTTCTCTTTCAGAGAAACGCATGTGAGTTTCTGGTGAATGCTTGTAAGTAGCTTAAGGCACTTTCAAAGGAAAGTGATTTTCTCTGAAAGGACAGCATTTAGAAAGTGAAGCAACACTCCATTCCCTTCGTGCAGTGAATTGAAGTGTTGGAACAGACTGCTTCTCTTTCATAGAAACGCATTAGTGTTTCTTGTGAATGCTTGTAAGTTGCTTAAGGCAGTTTCAAAGGAAAGTGATTTTCTCTGAAAGGACAGCATTTAGAAAGTGAAGCAACACTCCATTCACTTAGCACAGTGAATTGAAGTGTTGGAACAGACTGCTTCTCTTTCAGAGAAATGCATGTGAGTTTCTGTTGAATGCTTGTAAGTAGCTTAAGGCTCTTTCAAAGGAAAGTAATTTTCTCTGAAAGGACAGCATTTAGAAAGTAAAGCAACACTCCATTCCCTTCGCGCAATGAATTGAAATGTTGGAACAGACTGCTTCTCTTTCATAGAAACGCATTAGTGTTTCTTGTGAATGCTTGCAAGTAGCTTAAGGCACTTTCAAAGGAAAGTGATTTTCTCTGAAAGGACAGCATTTAGAAAGTGAAGCAACACTCCATTCACTTCGCACAGAGAATTGAAGTGTTGGAACAGATTGCTTCTCTTTCAGAGAAATGCATGTGAGTTTCTGTTGAATGCTTGTAAGTAGCTTAAGGCACATTCAAAGGAAAGGGATTTTCTCTGAAAGGACAGCATTTAGAAAGTGAAGCAGCACTCCATTCACTTCGCACAGTGAATTGAAGTGTTGGAACAGACTGCTTCTCTTTCAGAGAAACGCATGTGAGTTTTTTGTGAATGCTTGAAAGTAGTTTAAGGCACTTTCAATGGAAAGTGATTTTCTCTGAAAGGACAGCATTTAGAAAGTGAGACAACACTCCATTCACTTCGCACAGTGAATTGAAGTGTTGGAACAGACTGCTTCTCTTTCAGACAAACGCATGTGAGTTTCTTCCTAATGCTTGAAAGTAGCTTAAGGCACTTTAAAAGAAAAGTGATTTTCTCTGAAAGGACAGCATTTAGAAAGTGAAGCAACACTCCATTCACTTCGCACAGTGAATTGAAGTGTTGGAACGGACTGCTTCTCTTTCAGAGAAACGCATGTGAGTTTCTTCCTAATGCTTGCAAGTAGCTTAAGGCACTTTCAAAGGAAAGTGATTTTCTCTGAAAGGACAGCATTTAGAAAGTGAAGCAACACTCCATTCATTTCGCACAGTGAATTGAAGTGTTGGAACAGACTGCTTCTCTTTCAGAGAAGCGCATGTGAGTTTTTTGTGAATGCTTGAAAGTAGTTTAAGGCACTTTCAAAGGAAAGTGATTTTCTCTGAAAGGACAGCATTTAGAAAGTGAGGCAACACTCCATTCACTTCGCACAGTGAATTGAAGTGTTGTAACAGACTGCTTCTCTTTCAGAGAAACGCATGTGAGTTTCTTCCTAATGCTTGCAAGTAGCTTAAGGCACTTTCAAAGGAAAGTGATTTTCTCTGAAAGGACAGCATTTAGAAAATGAAGCAACACTCCATTCACTTCGCACAGTGAATTGAAGTGTTGGAACCGACTGCTTCTCTTTCAGAGAAACGCATGTGAGTTTCTGGTGAATGCTTGTAAGAAGCTTAAGGCACTTTCAAAGGAAAGTGATTTTCTCTGAAAGGACAGCATTTAGAAAGTGAAGCAACACTCCATTCACTTCGCACAGTGAATTGAAGTTTTGGAACAGACTGCTTCTCTTTCAGAGAAATGCATGTGAGTTTCTGGTGAATGCTTGTAAGTAGCTTAAGGCTCTTTCAAAGGAAAGTGATTTTCTCTGAAAGGACAGCATTTAGAAAGTAAAGCAACACTCCATTCCCTTCGCGCAGTGAATTGAGGTGTTAGAACAGACTGCTTCTCTTTCATAGAAACGCATTAGTGTTTCTTGTAAATGCTTGCAAGTAGCTTAAGGCACTTTCAAAGGAAAGTGATTTTCTCTGAAAGGACAGCATTTAGAAAGTGAAGCAACACTCCATTCACTTCGCACAGTGAATTGAAGTGTAGGAATAGACTGCTTCTCTTTCAGAGAAACGCATGTGAGTTTCTTGTGAATTCTTGCAAGTTGCTTAAGGCACTTTCAAAGGAAAGTGATTTTCTCTGAAAGGACAGCATTTGGAAACTGAAGCAACACTCCATTTACTTCGGACAGTGAATTGAAGTGTTGGAACAGACTGCTTCTCTTTCACAGAAACGCATGTGAGTTTTTTGGGAATGCTTGAAAGTAGTTTAAGGCACTTTCAAAGGAAAGTGATATTCTCTGAAAGGACAGAATTTAGAAAGTGAAGCAACACTCCATTCACTTCGCACAGTGAATTGAAGTGTTGGAAAAGACTGCTTCTCCTTCAGAGAAACGCATGTGAGTTTCTTCCTAATGCTTGCAAGTAGCTTAAGGCACTTTCAAAGGAAAGTGATTTTCTCTGATTGGACAGTATTTAGAAAGTGAAGCAACACTCCATTCACTTCGCACAGTGAATTGAAGTGTTGGAACAGACTGCTTCTCTTTCAGAGAAACGCATGTGAGTTTCTGGTGAATGCTTGTAAGTAGCTAAGGGCACTTTCAAAGGAAAGTGATTTTCTCTGAAAGGACAGCATTTAGAAAGTGAAGCAACACTCCATTCCCTTCGTGCAGTGAATTGAAGTGTTGGAACAGACTGCTTCTCTTTCATAGAAACGCATTAGTGTTTCTTGTGAATGCTTGTAAGTTGCTTAAGGCAGTTTCAAAGGAAAGTTATTTTCTCTGAAAGGACAGCATTTAGAAAGTGAAGCAACACTCCATTCACTTCGCACAGTGAATTGAAGTGTTGGAACAGACTGCTTCTCTTTCAGAGAAATGCATGTGAGTTTCTGTTGAATGCTTGTAAGTAGCTTAAGGCTCTTTCAAAGGAAAGTGATTTTCTCTGAAAGGACAGCATTTAGAAAGTAAAGCAACACTCCATTCCCTTCGCGCAATGAATTGAAGTGTTGGAACAGACTGCTTCTCTTTCATAGAAACGCATTAGTGTTTCTTGTGAATGCTTGCAAGTAGCTTAAGGCACCTTCAAAGGAAAGTGATTTTCTCTGAAAGGACAGCATTTAGAAAGTGAAGCAACACTCCATTCACTTCGCACAGAGAATTGAAGTGTTGGAACAGATTGCTTCTCTTTCAGAGAAACGCATGTGAGTTTCTTCCTAATGCTTGAAAGTAGCTTAAGGCACTTTCAAAGGAAAGTGATTTTCTCTGAAAGGACAGCATTTAGAAAGTGAAGCAACACTCCATTCACTTCGCACAGTGAATTGAAGTGTTGGAACGGACTGCTTCTCTTTCAGAGAAACGCATGTGAGTTTCTGGTGAATGCTTGTAAGTAGCTTAAGGCACTTTCAAAGGAAAGTGATTTTCTCTGAAAGGACAGCATTTAGAAAGTGAAGCAACACTCCATTCCCTTCGTGCAGTGAATTGAAGTGTTGGAACAGACTGCTTCTCTTTCATAGAAACGCATTAGTGTTTCTTGTGAATGCTTGTAAGTTGCTTAAGGCAGTTTCAAAGGAAAGTGATTTTCTCTGAAAGGACAGCATTTAGAAAGTGAAGCAACACTCCATTCACTTCGCACAGTGAATTGAAGTGTTGGAACAGACTGCTTCTCTTTCAGAGAAATGCATGTGAGTTTCTGTTGAATGCTTGTAAGTAGCTTAAGGCTCTTTCAAAGGAAAGTAATTTTCTCTGAAAGGACAGCATTTAGAAAGTAAAGCAACACTCCATTCCCTTCGCGCAATGAATTGAAGTGTTGGAACAGACTGCTTCTCTTTCATAGAAACGCATTAGTGTTTCTTGTGAATGCTTGCAAGTAGCTTAAGGCACTTTCAAAGGAAAGTGATTTTCTCTGAAAGGACAGCATTTAGAAAGTGAAGCAACACTCCATTCACTTCGCACAGAGAATTGAAGTGTTGGAACAGATTGCTTCTCTTTCAGAGAAATGCATGTGAGTTTCTGTTGAATGCTTGTAAGTAGCTTAAGGCACATTCAAAGGAAAGGGATTTTCTCTGAAAGGACAGCATTTAGAAAGTGAAGCAGCACTCCATTCACTTCGCACAGTGAATTGAAGTGTTGGAACCGACTGCTTCTCTTTCAGAGAAACGCATGTGAGTTTCTGGTGAATGCTTGTAAGAAGCTTAAGGCACTTTCAAAGGAAAGTGATTTTCTCTGAAAGGACAGCATTTAGAAAGTGAAGCAACACTCCATTCACTTCGCACAGTGAATGAAGTTTTGGAACAGACTGCTTCTCTTTCAGAGAAATGCATGTGAGTTTCTGTTGAATGCTTGTAAGTAGCTTAAGGCTCTTTCAAAGGAAAGTGATTTTCTCTGAAAGGACAGCATTTAGAAAGTAAAGCAACACTCCATTCCCTTCGCGCAGTGAATTGAGGTGTTAGAACAGACTGCTTCTCTTTCATAGAAACGCATTAGTGTTTCTTGTAAATGCTTGCAAGTAGCTTAAGGCACTTTCAAAGGAAAGTGATTTTCTCTGAAAGGACAGCATTTAGAAAGTGAAGCAACACTCCATTCACTTCGCACAGTGAATTGAAGTGTAGGAATAGACTGCTTCTCTTTCAGAGAAACGCATGTGAGTTTCTTGTGAATTCTTGCAAGTTGCTTAAGGCACTTTCAAAGGAAAGTGATTTTCTCTGAAAGGACAGCATTTGGAAACTGAAGCAACACTCCATTTACTTCGGACAGTGAATTGAAGTGTTGGAACAGACTGCTTCTCTTTCACAGAAACGCATGTGAGTTTTTTGTGAATGCTTGAAAGTAGTTTAAGGCACTTTCAAAGGAAAGTGATATTCTCTGAATGGACAGAATTTAGAAAGTGAAGCAACACTCCATTCACTTCGCACAGGGAATTGAAGTGTTGGAAAAGACTGCTTCTCCTTCAGAGAAACGCATGTGAGTTTCTTCCTAATGCTTGCAAGTAGCTTAAGGCACTTTCAAAGGAAAGTGATTTTCTCTGATTGGACAGTATTTAGAAAGTGAAGCAACACTCCATTCACCTCGCACAGTGAATTGAAGTGTTGGAACAGACTGCTTCTCTTTCAGAGAAACGCATGTGAGTTTCTGGTGAATGCTTGTAAGTAGCTAAGGGCACTTTCAAAGGAAAGTGATTTTCTCTGAAAGGACAGCATTTAGAAAGTGAAGCAACACTCCATTCCCTTCGTGCAGTGAATTGAAGTGTTGGAACAGACTGCTTCTCTTTCATAGAAACGCATTAGTGTTTCTTGTGAATGCTTGTAAGTTGCTTAAGGCAGTTTCAAAGGAAAGTGATTTTCTCTGAAAGGACAGCATTTAGAAAGTGAAGCAACACTCCATTCACTTCGCACAGTGAATTGAAGTGTTGGAACAGACTGCTTCTCTTTCAGAGAAATGCATGTGAGTTTCTGTTGAATGCTTGTAAGTAGCTTAAGGCTCTTTCAAAGGAAAGTGATTTTCTCTGAAAGGACAGCATTTAGAAAGTAAAGCAACACTCCATTCCCTTCGCGCAATGAATCGAAGTGTTGGAACAGACTGCTTCTCTTTCATAGAAACGCATTAGTGTTTCTTGTGAATGCTTGCAAGTAGCTTAAGGCACTTTCAAAGGAAAGTGATTTTCTCTGAAAGGACAGCATTTAGAAAGTGAAGCAACACTCCATTCACTTCGCACAGAGAATTGAAGTGTTGGAACAGATTGCTTCTCTTTCAGAGAAACGCATGTGAGTTTCTTCCTAATGCTTGAAAGTAGCTTAAGGCACTTTCAAAGGAAAGTGATTTTCTCTGAAAGGACAGCATTTAGAAAGTGAAGCAACACTCCATTCACTTCGCACAGTGAATTGAAGTGTTGGAACGGACTGCTTCTCTTTCAGAGAAACGCATGTGAGTTTCTTCCTAATGCTTGAAGTAGCTTAAGGCACTTTCAAAGGAAAGTGATTTTCTCTGAAACTACAGCATTTAGAAAGTGAAGCAACACTCCATTCACTTCGCACAGTGAATTGAAGTGTTGGAACAGACTGCTTCTCTTTCAGAGAAGCGCATGTGAGTTTTTTGTGAATGTTTGAAAGTAGTTTAAGGCACTTTCAAAGGAAAATGATTTTCTCTGAAAGGACAGCATTTAGAAAGTGAAGCAACACTCCATTCATTTCGCACAGTGAATTGAAGTGTTGGAACAGACTGCTTCTCTTTCAGAGAAACGCATGTGAGTTTCTGGTGAATGCTTGCAAGTAGCTTAAGGCACTTTCAAAGGAAAGTGATTTTCTCTGAAAGGACAGCATTTAGAAAGTGAAGCAACACTCCATTCCCTTCGTGCAGTGAATTGAAGTGTTGGAACAGAGTGATTCTCTTTCATAGAAACGCATTAGTGTTTCTTGTGAATGCTTGCAAGTTGCTTAAGGCACTTTCAAAGGAAAGAGATTTTCTCTGAAAGGACATAATTTAGAAAGTGAAGCAACACTCCCTTCACTTCACACAGTGAATAGAAGTGTTGGAAAAGACTGCTTCTCTTTCAGAGAAATGCATGTGAGTTTCTGTTGAATGCTTGTAAGTAGCTTAAGGCACTTTCAAAGGAAAGTGATTTTCTCTGAAAGGACAGCATTTAGAAAGTGAAGCAACACTCCATTCAATTCGCACAGTGAATTGAAGTGTTGGAACAGACTGCTTCACTTTCAGAGAAACGCATGTGAGTTTCTGTTGAATGCTTGTAAGTAGCTTAAGGCACTTTCAAAGGAAAGTGATTTTATCTGAGAGGACAGCATTTAGAAAGTGAGGCAACACTCCATTCACTTCACACAGTGAATTGAAGTGTTGGAACAGACTGCTTCTCTTTCAGAGAAACGCATGTGAGTTTCTTCCTAATGCTTGCAAGTAGCTTAAGGCACTTTCAAAGGAAAGTGATTTTCTCAGAAAGGACAGCATTTAGAAAGTGAAGCAACACTCCATTCACTTCGCACTGTGAATTGAAGTGTTGGAACAGACTGCTTCTCTTTCAGAGAAACGCATGTGAGTTTCTTCCTAATGCTTGCAAGTAGCTTAAGGCACTTTCAAAGGAAAGTGATTTTCTCTGAAAGGACAGCATTTACAAATGGAAGCAACACTCCATTCACTTCGCACAGTGAATTGAAGTGTTGGAACAGACTGCTTCTCTTTCAGAGAAATGCATGTGAGTTTCTGTTGAATGCTTGTAAGTAGCTTAAGGCACTTTCAAAGGAAAGTAATTTTCTCTGAAAGGACAGAATTTAGAAAGTGATGCAACACTCCATTCACTTCGCACAGTGAATTGAAGTGTTGGAACAGACTGCTTCTCTTTCAGAGAAACGCATGTGAGTTTCTTCCTAATGCTTGTAAGTAGCTTAAGGCACTTTCAAAGGAAAGTGATTTTCTCTGAAAGAACAGCACTTAGAAAGTGAAGCAACACTCCATTCCCTTCGTGCAGTGAATTGAAGTGTTGGAACAGAGTGCTTCTCTTTCATAGAAACGCATTAGTGTTTCTTGTGAATGCTTGCAAGTAGCTTAAGGCACTTTCAAAGGAAAGTGATTTTCTCTGAAAGGACAGAATTTAGAAAGTGAAGCAACACTCCATTCACTTCGCACAGTGAATTGAAGTGTTGGAACAGACTGCTTCTCTTTCAGAGAAACGCATGTGAGTTTCTTGTGAATTCTTGCAAGTTGCTTAAGGCACTTTCAAAGGAAAGTGATTTTCTCTGAAAGGACAGCATTTAGAAACTGAAGCAACACTCCATTTACTTCGCACAGTGAATTGAAGTGTTGGAACAGACTGCTTCTCTTTCACAGAAACGCATGTGAGTTTCTTCCTAATGCTTGCAAGTAGCTTAAGGCACTTTCAAAGTAAAGTGATTTTCTCTGATTGGACAGCATTTAGAACGTGAAGCAACACTCCATTCACTTCGCACAGTGAATTGAGGTGTTGGAACAGACTGCTTCTCTTTTAGAGAAACGCATGTGAGTTTCTGGTGAATGCTTGTAAGTAGCTTAAGGCACTTTCAAAGGAAAGTGATTTTCTCTGAAAGGACAGCATTTAGAAAGTGAAGCAACACTCAATTCCCTTCGTGCAGTGAATTGAAGTGTTGGAACAGACTGCCTCTCTTTCATAGAAACGCATTAGTGTTTCTTGTGAATGCTTGCAAGTTGCTTAAGGCACTTTCAAAGGAAAGTGATTTTCTCTGAAAGGACAGCATTTAGAAAGTGAGGCAACACTCCATTCACTTCGCACAGTGAATTGAAGTGTTGGAACAGACTGCTTCTCTTTCAGAGAAACGCATGTGAGTTTCTTCCTAAAGCTTGCAAGTAGCTTAAGGCGCTTTCAAAGGAAAGTGATTTTCTCTGAAAGACAGCATTTAGAAAGTGAAGCAACACTCCATTCACTTCGCACAGTGAATTGAAGTGTTGGAACAGACTGCTTCTCTTTCAGAGAAATGCATGTGAGTTTTTTGTGAATGCTTGAAAGTAGTTTAAGGCACTTTCAATGGAAAGTGATTTTCTCTGAAAGGACAGCATTTAGAAAGTGAGGCAACACTCCATTCACTTCGCACAGTGAATTGAAGTGTTAGAACAGACTGCTTCTCTTTCAGAGAAACGCATGTGAGTTTCTTAATAATGCTTGCAAGTAGCTTAAGGCACTTTCAAAGGAAAGTGATTTTCTCTGAAAGGACAGCATTTAGAAAATGAAGCAACACTCCATTCACTTCGCACAGTGAATTGAAGTGTTGGAACGGACTGCTTCTCTTTCAGAGAAACGCAAGTGAGTTTCTTCCTAATGCTTGCAAGTAGCTTAAGGCACTTTCAAAGGAAAGTGATTTTCTCTGAAAGAACAGCATTTAGAAAGTGAAGCAACACTCCATTCACTTCGCACAGTGAATTGAAGTGTTGGAACAGACTGCTTCTCTTTCAGAGAAGCGCATGTGAGTTTTTTGTGAATGCTTGAAAGTAGTTTAAGGCACTTTCAAAGGAAAGTGATTTTCTCTGAAAGGACAGCATTTAGAAAGTGAGTCAACACTCCATTCACTTCGCACAGTGAATTGAAGTGTTGGAACAGACTGCTTCTCTTTCAGAGAAACGCATGTGAGTTTCTTCCTAATGCTTGCAAGTAGCTTAAGGCACTTTCAAAGGAAAGTGATTTTCTCTAAAAGGACAGCATTTAGAAAATGAAGCAACACTCCATTCACTTCGCACAGTGAATTGAAGTGTTGGAACCGACTGCTTCTCTTTCAGAGAAACGCATGTGAGTTTCTGGTGAATGCTTGTAAGAAGCTTAAGGCACTTTCAAATGAAAGTGATTTTCTCTGAAAGGACAGCATTTAGAAAGTGAAGCAACACTCCATTCACTTCGTGCAGTGAATTGAAGTGTTGGAACAGAGTACTTCTCTTTCATAGAAACGCATTAGTGTTTCTTGTGAATGCTTGCAAGTTGCTTAAGGCACTTTCAAAGGAAAGTGATTTTCTCTGAAAGGACATAATTTAGAAAGTGAAGCAACACTCCATTCACTTCGCACAGTGAATTGAAGTGTTGGAACAGACTGCTTCTCTTTCAGAGAAATGCATGTGAGTTTCTGTTGAATGCTTGTAAGTAGCTTAAGGCACTTTCAAAGGAAAGTGATTTTCTCTGAAAGGACAGCATTTAGAAAGTGAAGCAACACTCCATTCCCTTCGTGCAGTGAATTGAAGTGTTGGAACAGAGTACTTCTCCTTCATATAAACACATTAGTGTTTCTTGTGAATGCTTGCAAGTTGCTTAAGGCACTTTCAAAGGAAAGTGATTTTCTCTGAAAGGACATAATTTAGAAAGTGAAGCAACACTCCATTCACTTTGCACATTGAATTGAAGTGTTGGAACAGACTGCTTCTCTTTCAGAGAAACGCATGTGAGTTTCTGGTGAATGCTTGTAAGTAGCTTAAGGCACTTTCAAAGGAAAGTGATTTTCTCTGAAAGGACAGCATTTAGAAAGTGAGGCAACACTCCATTCACTTCACACAGTGAATTGAAGTGTTGGAACAGACTGCTTCTCTTTCAGAGAAACGCATGTGAGTTTCTTCCTAATGCTTGCAAGTAGCTTAAGGCACTTTCAAAGGAAAGTGATTTTCTCTGAAAGGACAGCATTTAGAAAGTGAAGCAACACTCCATTCACTTCGCAGAGTGAATTGAAGTATTGGAACAGACTGCTTCTCTTTCAGAGAAACGCATGTGAGTTTCTGGTGAATGTTTGTAATTAGCTTAAGGCACTTTCAAAGGAAAGTGATTTTCTCTGAAAGGACAGCATTTAGAAAGTGAGGCAACACTCCATTCACTTCACACAGTGAATTGAAGTGTTGGAACAGACTGCTTCTCTTTCAGAGAAATGCATGTGAGTTTCTGTTAAATGCTTGTAAGTAGCTTAAGGCACTTTCAAAGGAATGTGATTTTCTCTGAAAGGACAGCATTTAGAAAGTGAAGCAACACTCCATTCACTTCGCAGAGTGAATTGAAGTATTGGAACAGACTGCTTCTCTTTCAGAGAAACGCATGTGAGTTTCTGGTGAATGCGTGTAAGTAGCTTAAGGCACTTTCAAAGGAAAGTGATTTTCTCTGAAAGGACAGCATTTAGAAAGTGAAGCAACACTCCATTCACTTCGCACAGTGAATTGAAGGGTTGGAACAGACTGCTTCTCTTTCAGAGAAACGCATGTGAGTTTCTTGTGAATTCTTGCAAGTTGCTTAAGGCACTTTCAAAGGAAAGTGATTTTCTCTGAAAGGACAGCATTTAGAAACTGAAGCAACACTCCATTTACTTCGGACAGTGAATTGAAGTGTTGGAACAGACTGCTTCTCTTTCACAGAAATGCATGTGAGTTTTTTGTGAATGCTTGAAAGTAGTTTAAGGCACTTTCAAAGGAAAGTGATTTTCTCTGAAAGGACAGAATTTAGAAAGTGAAGCAACACTCCATTCACTTCGCACAGTGAATTGAAGTGTTGGAACAGACTGCTTCTCTTTCAGAGAAACGCATGTGAGTTTCTTCCTAATGCTTGCAAGTAGCTTAAGGCACTTTCAAAGGAAAGTGATTTTCTCTGATTGGACAGTATTTAGAAAGTGAAGCAACACTCCATTCACTTCGCACAATGAATTGAAGTGTTGGAACAGACTGCTTCTCTTTCAGAGAAACGCATGTGAGTTTCTGGTGAATGCTTGTAAGTAGCTTAAGGCACTTTCAAAGGAAAGTGATTTTCTCTGAAAGGACAGCATTTAGAAAGTGAAGCAACACTCCATTCCCTTCGTGCAGTGAATTGAAGTGTTGGAACAGACTGCTTCTCTTTCAGAGAAGCGCATGTGAGTTTTTTGTGAATGCTTGAAAGTAGTTTAAGGCACTTTCAAAGGAAAGTGATTTTCTCTGAAAGGACAGCATTTAGAAAGTGAGGCAACACTCCATTCACTTCGCACAGTGAATTGAAGTGTTGGAACAGACTGCTTCTCTTTCAGAGAAACGCATGTGAGTTTCTTCCTAATGCTTGCAAGTAGCTTAAGGCACTTTCAAAGGAAAGTGATTTTCTCTAAAAGGACAGCATTTAGAAAATGAAGCAACACTCCATTCACTTTGCACAGTGAATTGAAGTGTTGGAACCGACTGCTTCTCTTTCAGAGAAACGCATGTGAGTTTCTGGTGAATGCTTGTAAGAAGCTTAAGGCACTTTCAAATGAAAGTGATTTTCTCTGAAAGGACAGCATTTAGAAAGTGAAGCAACACTCCATTCACTTCGTGCAGTGAATTGAAGTGTTGGAACAGAGTACTTCTCTTTCATAGAAACGCATTAGTGTTTCTTGTGAATGCTTGCAAGTTGCTTAAGGCACTTTCAAAGGAAAGTGATTTTCTCTGAAAGGACATAATTTAGAAAGTGAAGCAACACTCCATTCACTTCGCACAGTGAATTGAAGTGTTGGAACAGACTGCTTCTCTTTCAGAGAAATGCATGTGAGTTTCTGTTGAATGCTTGTAAGTAGCTTAAGGCACTTTCAAAGGAAAGTGATTTTCTCTGAAAGGACAGCATTTAGAAAGTGAAGCAACACTCCATTCCCTTCGTGCAGTGAATTGAAGTGTTGGAACAGAGTACTTCTCCTTCATATAAACGCATTAGTGTTTCTTGTGAATGCTTGCAAGTTGCTTAAGGCACTTTTAAAGGAAAGTGATTTTCTGTGAAAGGACATAATTTAGAAAGTGAAGCAACACTCCATTCACTTTGCACATTGAATTGAAGTGTTGGAACAGACTGCTTCTCTTTCAGAGAAACGCATGTGAGTTTCTGGTGAATGCTTGTAAGTAGCTTAAGGCACTTTCAAAGGAAAGTGATTTTCTCTGAAAGGACAGCATTTAGAAAGTGAGGCAACACTCCATTCACTTCACACAGTGAATTGAAGTGTTGGAACAGACTGCTTCTCTTTCAGAGAAATGCATGTGAGTTTCTGATGAATGCTTGTAAGTAGCTTAAGGCACTTTCAAAGGAAAGTGATTTTCTCTGAAAGGACAGCATTTAGAAAGTGAAGCAACACTCCATTCACTTCGCAGAGTGAATTGAAGTATTGGAACAGACTGCTTCTCTTTCAGAGAAACGCATGTGAGTTTCTGGTGAATGTTTGTAATTAGCTTAAGGCACTTTCAAAGGAAAGTGATTTTCTCTGAAAGGACAGCATTTAGAAAGTGAGGCAACACTCCATTCACTTCACACAGTGAATTGAAGTGTTGGAACAGACTGCTTCTCTTTCAGAGAAACGCATGTGAGTTTCTTCCTAATGCTTGCAAGTAGCTTAAGGCACTTTCAAAGGAAAGTGATTTTCTCTGATTGGACAGTATTTAGAAAGTGAAGCAACACTCCATTCACTTCGCACAGTGAATTGAAGTGTTGGAACAGACTGCTTCTCTTTCAGAGAAACGCATGTGAGTTTCTGGTGAGTGCTTGTAAGTACCTTAATGCACTTTCAAAGGAAAGTGATTTTCTCTGAAAGGACAGCATTTAGAAAGTGAAGCAACACTCCATTCCCTTCGTGCAGTGAATCGAAGTGTTGGAACAGAGTGCTTCTCTTTCATAGAAACGCATTAGCGTTTCTTGTGAATGCTTGCAAGTTGCTTAAGGCACTTTCAAAGGAAAGTGATTTTCTCTGAAAGGACATAATTTAGAAAGTGAAGCAACACTCCATTCACTTTGTATAGTGAATTGAAGTGTTGGAACAGACGGCTTCTCTTTCAGAGAAATGCATGTGAGTTTCTGTTGAATGCTTGTAAGTACCTTAAGGCTCTTTCAAAGGAAAGTGATTTTCTCTGAAAGGACAGCATTTAGAAAGTAAAGCAACACTCCATTCCCTTCGCGCAATGAATTGAAGTGTTGGAACAGACTGCTTCTCTTTCATAGAAACGCATTAGTGTTTCTTGTCAATGCTTGCAAGTAGCTTACGGCACTTTCAAAGGAAAGTGATTTTCTCTGAAAGGACAGCATTTAGAAAGTGAAGCAACACTCCATTCACTTCGCACAGAGAATTGAAGTGTTGGAACAGATTGCTTCTCTTTCAGAAAAATGCATTTGAGTTTCTGTTGAATGCTTGTAAGTAGCTTAAGGCACATTCAAAGGAAAGGGATTTTCTCTGAAAGGACAGCATTTAGAAAGTGAAGCAACACTCCATTCACTTCGCACAGTGAATTGAAGTGTTGGAACAGACTGCTTCTCTTTCAGAGAAACGCATGTGAGTTTCTTCCTAATGCTTGAAAGTAGCTTATGGCACTTTCAAAGGAAAGTGATTTTCTCTGAAAGGACAGCATTTAGAAAGTGAAGCAACACTCCATTCACTTCGCACAGTGAATTGAAGTGTTGGAACGGACTGCTTCTCTTTCAGAGAAACGCATGTGAGTTTCTTCATAATGCTTGCAAGTAGCTTAAGGCACTTTCAAAGGAAAGTGATTTTCTCTGAAAGAACAGCATTTAGAAAGTGAAGCAACACTGCATTCACTTCGCACAGTGAATTGAAGTGTTGGAACAGACTGCTTCTCTTTCAGAGAAACGCATGTGAGTTTCTTTTAAATGCTTGTAAGTAGCTTAAGGAACTTTCAAAGGAAAGTGATTTTCTCTGAAAGGACAGCATTTAGAAAGTGAGGCAACACTCTATTCACTTCACACAGTGAATTGAAGTGTTGGAACCGACTGCTTCTCTTTCAGAGAAACGCATGTGAGTTTCTTCCTAATGCTTGCAAGTAGCTTAAGGCACTATCAAAGGAAAGTGATTTTCTCTGAAAGGACAGCATTTAGAAAGTGAAGCAACACTCCATTCACTTCGCACAGTGAATTGAAGTGTTGGAACAGACTGCTTCTCTTTCAGAGAAGCACATGTGAGTTTTTTGTGAATGCTTGAAAGTAGTTTAAGGCACTTTCAAAGGAAAGTGATTTTCTCTGAAAGGACAGCATTTAGAAAGTGAGGCAACACTCCATTCACTTCGCACAGTGAATTGAAGTGTTGTAACAGACTGCTTCTCTTTCAGAGAAACGCATGTGAGTTTCTTCCTAATGCTTGCAAGTAGCTTAAGGCACTTTCAAAGGAAAGTGATTTTCTCTGAAAGGACAGCATTTAGAAAATGAAGCAACACTCCATTCACTTCGCACAGTGAATTGAAGTGTTGGAACAGACTGCTTCTCTTTCACAGAAACGCATGTGAGTTTTTTGTGAATGCTTGAAAGTAGTTTAAGGCACTTTCAAAGGAAAGTGATTTTCTCTGAAAGGACAGAATTTAGAAAGTGAAGCAACACTCCATTCACTTCGCACAGTGAATTGAAGTGTTGGAACAGACTGCTTCTCTTTCAGAGAAACGCATGTGAGTTTCTTCCTAATGCTTGTAAGTAGCTTAAGGCACTTTCAAAGGAAAGTGATTTTCTCTGAAAGGACAGCATTTAGAAAGTGAGGCAACACTCCATTCCCCTCGTGCATTGAATTGAAGTGTTGGAACAGAGTGCTTCTCTTTCATAGAAACGCATTAGTGTTTCTTGTGAATGCTTGCAAGTTGCTTAAGGCACTTTCAAAGGAAAGTGATTTTCTCTGAAAGGACAGCATTTAGAAAGTGAAGCAACACTCCATTCACTTTGTACAGTGAATTGAAGTGTTGGAACAGACTGCTTCTCTTTCAGAGAAACGCATGTGAGTTTCTTCCTAATGCTTGCAAGTAGCTTAAGGCACTTTCAAAGGAAAGTGATTTTATCTGAAAGGACAGCATTTAGAAAATGAAGCAAGACTCCATTCACTTCGCACAGTGAATTGAAGTGTTGGAACAGACTGCTTCTCTTTCAGAGAAACGCATGTGAGTTTCTGGTGAATGCTTGCAAGTAGCTTAAGGCACTTTCAAAGGAAAGTGATTTTCTCTGAAAGGACAGCATTTAGAAAGTGAAGCAACACTCCATTCACTTCGTGCAGTGAATTGAAGTGTTGGAACAGAGTGATTCTCTTTCATAGAAGCGCATTAGTGTTTCTTGTGAATGCTTGCAAGTTGCTTAAGGCACTTTCAAAGGAAAGTGATTTTCTCTGAAAGGACAGCATTTAGAAAGTGAAGCAACACTCCATTCACTTCGCACAGTGAATTGAAGTGTTGGAACAGACTGCTTCACTTTCAGAGAAAAGCATGTGAGTTTCTGTTGAATGCTTGTTAGTAGCTTAAGGCACTTTCAAAGGAAAGTGATTTTCTCTGAGAGGACAGCATTTAGAAAGTGAGGCAACACTCCATTCACTTCACACAGTGAATTGAAGTGTTGGAACAGACTGCTTCTCTTTCAGAGAAACGCATGTGAGTTTCTTCCTAATGCTTGCAAGTAGCTTAAGGCACTTTCAAAGGAAAGTGATTTTCTCTGATTGGACAGTATTTAGAAAGTGAAGCAACACTCCATTCACTTCGCACAGTGAATTGAAGTGTTGGAACAGACTGCTTCTCTTTCAGAGAAACGCATGTGAGTTTCTGGTGAGTGCTTGTAAGTACCTTAATGCACTTTCAAAGGAAAGTGATTTTCTCTGAAAGGACAGCATTTAGAAAGTGAAGCAACACTCCATTCCCTTCGTGCAGTGAATCGAAGTGTTGGAACAGAGTGCTTCTCTTTCATAGAAACGCATTAGCGTTTCTTGTGAATGCTTGCAAGTTGCTTAAGGCACTTTCAAAGGAAAGTGATTTTCTCTGAAAGGACATAATTTAGAAAGTGAAGCAACACTCCATTCACTTTGTATAGTGAATTGAAGTGTTGGAACAGACGGCTTCTCTTTCAGAGAAATGCATGTGAGTTTCTGTTGAATGCTTGTAAGTACCTTAAGGCTCTTTCAAAGGAAAGTGATTTTCTCTGAAAGGACAGCATTTAGAAAGTAAAGCAACACTCCATTCCCTTCGCGCAATGAATTGAAGTGTTGGAACAGACTGCTTCTCTTTCATAGAAACGCATTAGTGTTTCTTGTCAATGCTTGCAAGTAGCTTACGGCACTTTCAAAGGAAAGTGATTTTCTCTGAAAGGACAGCATTTAGAAAGTGAAGCAACACTCCATTCACTTCGCACAGAGAATTGAAGTGTTGGAACAGATTGCTTCTCTTTCAGAAAAATGCATTTGAGTTTCTGTTGAATGCTTGTAAGTAGCTTAAGGCACATTCAAAGGAAAGGGATTTTCTCTGAAAGGACAGCATTTAGAAAGTGAAGCAACACTCCATTCACTTCGCACAGTGAATTGAAGTGTTGGAACAGACTGCTTCTCTTTCAGAGAAACGCATGTGAGTTTCTTCCTAATGCTTGAAAGTAGCTTATGGCACTTTCAAAGGAAAGTGATTTTCTCTGAAAGGACAGCATTTAGAAAGTGAAGCAACACTCCATTCACTTCGCACAGTGAATTGAAGTGTTGGAACGGACTGCTTCTCTTTCAGAGAAACGCATGTGAGTTTCTTCATAATGCTTGCAAGTAGCTTAAGGCACTTTCAAAGGAAAGTGATTTTCTCTGAAAGAACAGCATTTAGAAAGTGAAGCAACACTGCATTCACTTCGCACAGTGAATTGAAGTGTTGGAACAGACTGCTTCTCTTTCAGAGAAACGCATGTGAGTTTCTTTTAAATGCTTGTAAGTAGCTTAAGGAACTTTCAAAGGAAAGTGATTTTCTCTGAAAGGACAGCATTTAGAAAGTGAGGCAACACTCTATTCACTTCACACAGTGAATTGAAGTGTTGGAACCGACTGCTTCTCTTTCAGAGAAACGCATGTGAGTTTCTTCCTAATGCTTGCAAGTAGCTTAAGGCACTATCAAAGGAAAGTGATTTTCTCTGAAAGGACAGCATTTAGAAAGTGAAGCAACACTCCATTCACTTCGCACAGTGAATTGAAGTGTTGGAACAGACTGCTTCTCTTTCAGAGAAGCACATGTGAGTTTTTTGTGAATGCTTGAAAGTAGTTTAAGGCACTTTCAAAGGAAAGTGATTTTCTCTGAAAGGACAGCATTTAGAAAGTGAGGCAACACTCCATTCACTTCGCACAGTGAATTGAAGTGTTGTAACAGACTGCTTCTCTTTCAGAGAAACGCATGTGAGTTTCTTCCTAATGCTTGCAAGTAGCTTAAGGCACTTTCAAAGGAAAGTGATTTTCTCTGAAAGGACAGCATTTAGAAAATGAAGCAACACTCCATTCACTTCGCACAGTGAATTGAAGTGTTGGAACAGACTGCTTCTCTTTCACAGAAACGCATGTGAGTTTTTTGTGAATGCTTGAAAGTAGTTTAAGGCACTTTCAAAGGAAAGTGATTTTCTCTGAAAGGACAGAATTTAGAAAGTGAAGCAACACTCCATTCACTTCGCACAGTGAATTGAAGTGTTGGAACAGACTGCTTCTCTTTCAGAGAAACGCATGTGAGTTTCTTCCTAATGCTTGTAAGTAGCTTAAGGCACTTTCAAAGGAAAGTGATTTTCTCTGAAAGGACAGCATTTAGAAAGTGAGGCAACACTCCATTCCCCTCGTGCATTGAATTGAAGTGTTGGAACAGAGTGCTTCTCTTTCATAGAAACGCATTAGTGTTTCTTGTGAATGCTTGCAAGTTGCTTAAGGCACTTTCAAAGGAAAGTGATTTTCTCTGAAAGGACAGCATTTAGAAAGTGAAGCAACACTCCATTCACTTTGTACAGTGAATTGAAGTGTTGGAACAGACTGCTTCTCTTTCAGAGAAACGCATGTGAGTTTCTTCCTAATGCTTGCAAGTAGCTTAAGGCACTTTCAAAGGAAAGTGATTTTATCTGAAAGGACAGCATTTAGAAAATGAAGCAACACTCCATTCACTTCGCACAGTGAATTGAAGTGTTGGAACAGACTGCTTCTCTTTCAGAGAAACGCATGTGAGTTTCTGGTGAATGCTTGTAAGAAGCTTAAGGCACTTTCAAAGAAAGTGATTTTCTCTGAAAGGACAGCATTTAGAAAGTGAAGCAACACTCCATTCACTTCGTGCAGTGAATTGAAGTGTTGGAACAGAGTGATTCTCTTTCATAGAAGCGCATTAGTGTTTCTTGTGAATGCTTGCAAGTTGCTTAAGGCACTTTCAAAGGAAAGTGATTTTCTCTGAAAGGACAGCATTTAGAAAGTGAAGCAACACTCCATTCACTTCGCACAGTGAATTGAAGTGTTGGAACAGACTGCTTCACTTTCAGAGAAAAGCATGTGAGTTTCTGTTGAATGCTTGTTAGTAGCTTAAGGCACTTTCAAAGGAAAGTGATTTTCTCTGAGAGGACAGCATTTAGAAAGTGAGGCAACACTCCATTCACTTCACACAGTGAATTGAAGTGTTGGAACAGACTGCTTCTCTTTCAGAGAAACACATGTGAGTTTCTTCCTAATGCTTGCAAGTAGCTTAAGGCACTTTCAAAGGAAAGTGATTTTCTCAGAAAGGACAGCATTTAGAAAGTGAAGCAACACTCCATTCACTTCGCACCGTGAATTGAAGTGTTGGAACAGACTGCTTCTCTTTCAGAGAAACACATGTGTGTTTCTTCCTAATGCTTGCAAGTAGCTTAAGGCACTTTCAAAGGAAAGTGATTTTCTCTGAAAGGACAGCATTTACAAAGTGAAGCAACACTCCATTCACTTCGCACAGTGAATTGAAGTGTTGGAACAGACTGCTTCCCTTTCAGAGAAACGCATGTGAGTTTCTGTTGAATGCTTGTAAGTAGCTTAAGGCACTTTCAAAGGAAAGTGATTTTCTCTGAAAGGACAGCATTTAGAAAGTGAAGCAACACTCCATTCACTTCGCACAGTGAATTGAAGTGTTGGAACAGACTGCTTCTCTTTCAGAGAAATGCATGTGAGTTTCTGTTGAATGCTTGTAAGTAGCTTAAGGCACTTTCAAAGGAAAGTGATTTTCTCTGAAAGGACAGAATTTAGAAAGTGAAGCAACACTCCATTCACTTTGTACAGTGAATTGAAGTGTTGGAACAGACTGCTTCTCTTTCAGAGAAACGCATGTGAGTTTCTTCCTAATGCTTGTAAGTAGCTTAAGGCTCTTTCAAAGGAAAGTGATTTTCTCTGAAAGGACAGCATTTAGAAAGTAAAGCGACACTCCATTCCCTTCGCGCAATGAATTGAAGTGTTGGAACAGACTGCTTCTCTTTCGTAGAAACGCATTAGTGTTTCTTGTGAATGCTTGCAAGTAGCTTAAGGCACTTTCAAAGGAAAGTGATTTTCTCTGAAAGGACAGAATTTAGAAAGTGAAGCAATACTCCATTCACTTCGCACAGTGAATTGAAGTGTTGGAACAGACTGCTTCTCTTTCAGAGAAACGCATGTGAGTTTCTTGTGAATTCTTGCAAGTTGCTTAAGGCACTTTCAAAGGAAAGTGATTTTCTCTGAAAGGACAGCATTTAGAAACTGAAGCAACACTCCATTTACTTCGCACAGTGAATTGAAGTGTTGGAACAGACTGCTTCTCTTTCACAGAAATGCATGTGAGTTTTTTGTGAATGCTTGAAAGTAGTTTAAGGCACTTTCAAAGGAAAGTGATTTTCTCTGAAAGGACAGCATTTAGAAAGTGAAGCAACACTCCATTCACTTCGCACAGTGAATTGAATTGTTGGAACAGACTGCTTCTCTTTCAGAGAAACGTATGTTAGTTTCTTCCTAATGCTTGCAAGTAGCTTAAGGCACTTTCAAAGGAAAGTGATTTTCTCTGATTGGACAGCATTTAGAAAGTGAAGCAACACTCCATTCACTTCGCACAGTGAATTGAAGTGTTGGAACAGACTGCTTCTCTTTCAGAGAAATGCATGTGAGTTTCTGTTGAAAGATTGTAAGTAGCTTAAGGCACTTTCAAAGGAAAGTGATTTTCTCTGAAACGACAGCATATAGAAAGTGAAGCAACACTCAATTCCCTTCGTGCAGTGAATTGAAGTGTTGGAACAGAGTGCTTCTCTTTCATAGAAACGCATTAGTGTGTCTTGTGAATGCTTGCAAGTTGCTTAAGGCACTTTCAAAGGAAACTGATTTTCTCTGAAAGGACAGCATTTAGAAAGTGAAGCAACACTCCATTCACTTTGTACAGTGAATTGAAGTGTTGGAACAGACTGCTTCTCTTTCAGAGAAACGCATGTGAGTTTCTTCCTAATGCTTGCAAGTAGCTTAATGCACTTTCAAAGGAAAGTGATTTTCTCTGAAAGGACAGCATTTAGAAAGTGAGGCAACACTCCATTCACTTCGCCCAGTGAATTGAAGTGTTGAAACAGACTGCTTCTCTTTCAGAGAAACGCATGTGAGTTTCTTCCTAATACTTGCAAGTAGCTTAAGGCACTTTCAAAGGAAAGTGATTTTCTCTGAAAGGACAGCATTTAGAAAGTGAAGCAACACTCCATTCACTTCGCACAGTGAATTGAAGTGTTGGAACCGACTGCATCTCTTTCAGAGAAACGCATGTGAGTTTCTGGTGAATGCTTGTAAGAAGCTTAAGGCACTTTCAAAGGAAAGTGATTTTCTCTGAAAGGACAGCATTTAGAAAGTGAAGCAACACTCCATTCACTTCGTGCAGAGAATTGAAGTGTTGGAACAGAGTGCTTCTCTTTCATAGAAACGCATTAGTGTTTCTTGAGAATGCTTGCAAGTTGCTTAAGGCACTTTCAAAAGAAAGTGATTTTCTCTGAAAGGACAGCATTTACAAAGTGAAGCTACACTCCATTCACTTCGCACAGTGAATTGAAGTGTTGGAACAGACTGCTTCCCTTTCAGAGAAACGCATGTGAGTTTCTGTTGAATGCTTGTAAGTAGCTTAAGGCACTTTCAAAGGAAAGTGATTTTCTCTGAAAGGACAGCATTTAGAAAGTGAAGCAACACTCCATTCACTTCGCACAGTGAATTGAAGTGTTGGAACAGACTGCTTCTCTTTCAGAGAAATGCATGTGAGTTTCTGTTGAATGCTTGTAAGTAGCTTAAGGCACTTTCAAAGGAAAGTGATTTTCTCTGAAAGGACAGAATTTAGAAAGTGAAGCAACACTCCATTCACTTTGTACAGTGAATTGAAGTGTTGGAACAGACTGCTTCTCTTTCAGAGAAACGCATGTGAGTTTCTTCCTAACGCTTGTAAGTAGCTTAAGGCTCTTTCAAAGGAAAGTGATTTTCTCTGAAAGGACAGCATTTAGAAAGTAAAGCGACACTCCATTCCCTTCGCGCAATGAATTGAAGTGTTGGAACAGACTGCTTCTCTTTCGTAGAAACGCCTTAGTGTTTCTTGTGAATGCTTGCAAGTAGCTTAAGGCACTTTCAAAGGAAAGTGATTTTCTCTGAAAGGACAGAATTTAGAAAGTGAAGCAACACTCCATTCACTTCGCACAGTGAATTGAAGTTTTGGAACAGACTGCTTCTCTTTCAGAGAAACGCATGTGAGTTTCTTGTGAATTCTTGCAAGTTGCTTAAGGCACTTTCAAAGGAAAGTGATTTTCTCTGAAAGGACAGCATTTAGAAACTGAAGCAACACTCCATTTACTTCGCACAGTGAATTGAAGTGTTGGAACAGACTGCTTCTCTTTCACAGAAATGCATGTGAGTTTTTTGTGAATGCTTGAAAGTAGTTTAAGGCACTTTCAAAGGAAAGTGATTTTCTCTGAAAGGACAGCATTTAGAAAGTGAAGCAACACTCCATTCACTTCGCACAGTGAATTGAATTGTTGGAACAGACTGCTTCTCTTTCAGAGAAACGTATGTTAGTTTCTTCCTAATGCTTGCAAGTAGCTTAAGGCACTTTCAAAGGAAAGTGATTTTCTCTGATTGGACAGCATTTAGAAAGTGAAGCAACACTCCATTCACTTCGCACAGTGAATTGAAGTGTTGGAACAGACTGCTTCTCTTTCAGAGAAATGCATGTGAGTTTCTGTTGAAAGCTTGTAAGTAGCTTAAGGCACTTTCAAAGGAAAGTGATTTTCTCTGAAAGGACAGCATATAGAAAGTGAAGCAACACTCAATTCCCTTCGTGCAGTGAATTGAAGTGTTGGAACAGAGTGCTTCTCTTTCATAGAAACGCATTAGTGTGTCTTGTGAATGCTTGCAAGTTGCTTAAGGCACTTTCAAAGGAAACTGATTTTCTCTGAAAGGACAGCATTTAGAAAGTGAAGCAACACTCCATTCACTTTGTACAGTGAATTGAAGTGTTGGAACAGACTGCTTCTCTTTCAGAGAAACGCATGTGAGTTTCTTCCTAATGCTTGCAAGTAGCTTAATGCACTTTCAAAGGAAAGTGATTTTCTCTGAAAGGACAGCATTTAGAAAGTGAGGCAACACTCCATTCACTTCGCCCAGTGAATTGAAGTGTTGAAACAGACTGCTTCTCTTTCAGAGAAACGCATGTGAGTTTCTTCCTAATACTTGCAAGTAGCTTAAGGCACTTTCAAAGGAAAGTGATTTTCTCTGAAAGGACAGCATTTAGAAAGTGAAGCAACACTCCATTCACTTCGCACAGTGAATTGAAGTGTTGGAACCGACTGCATCTCTTTCAGAGAAACGCATGTGAGTTTCTGGTGAATGCTTGTAAGAAGCTTAAGGCACTTTCAAAGGAAAGTGATTTTCTCTGAAAGGACAGCATTTAGAAAGTGAAGCAACACTCCATTCACTTCGTGCAGAGAATTGAAGTGTTGGAACAGAGTGCTTCTCTTTCATAGAAACGCATTAGTGTTTCTTGAGAATGCTTGCAAGTTGCTTAAGGCACTTTCAAAAGAAAGTGATTTTCTCTGAAAGGACAGCATTTACAAAGTGAAGCAACACTCCATTCACTTCGCACAGTGAATTGAAGTGTTGGAACAGACTGCTTCCCTTTCAGAGAAACGCATGTGAGTTTCTGTTGAATGCTTGTAAGTAGCTTAAGGCACTTTCAAAGGAAAGTGATTTTCTCTGAAAGGACAGCATTTAGAAAGTGAAGCAACACTCCATTCACTTCGCACAGTGAATTGAAGTGTTGGAACAGACTGCTTCTCTTTCAGAGAAATGCATGTGAGTTTCTGTTGAATGCTTGTAAGTAGCTTAAGGCACTTTCAAAGGAAAGTGATTTTCTCTGAAAGGACAGAATTTAGAAAGTGAAGCAACACTCCATTCACTTTGTACAGTGAATTGAAGTGTTGGAACAGACTGCTTCTCTTTCAGAGAAACGCATGTGAGTTTCTTCCTAACGCTTGTAAGTAGCTTAAGGCTCTTTCAAAGGAAAGTGATTTTCTCTGAAAGGACAGCATTTAGAAAGTAAAGCGACACTCCATTCCCTTCGCGCAATGAATTGAAGTGTTGGAACAGACTGCTTCTCTTTCGTAGAAACGCCTTAGTGTTTCTTGTGAATGCTTGCAAGTAGCTTAAGGCACTTTCAAAGGAAAGTGATTTTCTCTGAAAGGACAGAATTTAGAAAGTGAAGCAACACTCCATTCACTTCGCACAGTGAATTGAAGTTTTGGAACAGACTGCTTCTCTTTCAGAGAAACGCATGTGAGTTTCTTGTGAATTCTTGCAAGTTGCTTAAGGCACTTTCAAAGGAAAGTGATTTTCTCTGAAAGGACAGCATTTAGAAACTGAAGCAACACTCCATTTACTTCGCACAGTGAATTGAAGTGTTGGAACAGACTGCTTCTCTTTCACAGAAATGCATGTGAGTTTTTTGTGAATGCTTGAAAGTAGTTTAAGGCACTTTCAAAGGAAAGTGATTTTCTCTGAAAGGACAGAATTTAGAAAGTGAAGCAACACTCCATTCACTTCGCACAGTGAATTGAATTGTTGGAACAGACTGCTTCTCTTTCAGAGAAACGTATGTTAGTTTCTTCCTAATGCTTGCAAGTAGCTTAAGGCACATTCAAAGGAAAGTGATTTTCTCTGATTGGACAGCATTTAGAAAGTGAAGCAACACTCCATTCACTTCGCACAGTGAATTGAAGTGTTGGAACAGACTGCTTCTCTTTCAGAGAAATGCATGTGAGTTTCTGGTGAAAGCTTGTAAGTAGCTTAAGGCACTTTCAAAGGAAAGTGATTTTCTCTGAAAGGACAGCATATAGAAAGTGAAGCAACACTCAATTCCCTTCGTGCAGTGAATTGAAGTGTTGGAACAGAGTGCTTCTCTTTCATAGAAACGCATTAGTGTTTCTTGTGAATGCTTGCAAGTTGCTTAATGCACTTTCAAAGGAAACTAATTTTCTCTGAAAGGACAGCATTTAGAAAGTGAAGCAACACTCCATTCACTTTGTACAGTGAATTGAAGTGTTGGAACAGACTGCTTCTCTTTCAGAGAAACGCATGTGAGTTTCTTCCTAATGCTTGCAAGTAGCTTAATGCACTTTCAAAGGAAAGTGATTTTCTCTGAAAGGACAGCATTTAGAAAGTGAGGCAACACTCCATTCACTTCGCACAGTGAATTGAAGTGTTGAAACAGACTGCTTCTCTTTCAGAGAAACGCATGTGAGTTTCTTCCTAATACTTGCAAGTAGCTTAAGGCACTTTCAAAGGAAAGTGATTTTCTCTGAAAGGACAGCATTTAGAAAGTGAAGCAACACTCCATTCACTTCGCACAGTGAATTGAAGTGTTGGAACCGACTGCATCTCTTTCAGAGAAACGCATGTGAGTTTCTGGTGAATGCTTGTAAGAAGCTTAAGGCACTTTCAAAGGAAAGTGATTTTCTCTGAAAGGACAGCATTTAGAAAGTGAAGCAACACTCCATTCACTTCGTGCAGAGAATTGAAGTGTTGGAACAGAGTGCTTCTCTTTCATAGAAACGCATTAGTGTTTCTTGTGAATGCTTGCAAGTTGCTTAAGGCACTTTCAAAAGAAAGTGATTTTCTCTGAAAGGACAGCATTTAGAAAGTGAAGCAACACTCCCGTCACTTCGAACAGTGAATTGAAGTGTTGGAACAGACTGGTTCTCTTTCAGAGAAGCACATGTGAGTTTCTGTTGAATGCTTGTAAGTAGTTTAAGGCACTTTCAAAGGAAAGTGATTTTCTCTGAAAGGACAGCATTTAGAAAGTGAGGCAAAACTCCATTCACTTCACACAGTGAATTGAAGTGTTGGAACAGACTGTTTCTCTTTCAGAGAAATGCATGTGAGTTGCTGGTGAATGCTTGTAAGTAGCTTAAGGCACTTTCAAAGGAAAGTGATTTTCTCTGAAAGGACAGCATTTAGAAAGTGAGGCAGCACTCCATTCACTTCACACAGTGAATTGAAGTGTTGGAACAGACTGCTTCTCTTTCAGAGAAACGCATGTGAGTTTCTTCCTAATGCTTGCAAGTAGCTTAAGGCACTTTCAAAGGAAAGTGATTTTCTCTGAAAGGACAGCATTGAGAAAGTGAAGCAACACTCCATTCACTTCGCACAGTGAATTGAAGTGTTGGAACCGACTGCTTCTCTTTCAGAGAAACGCATGTGAGTTCCTGGTGAATGCTTGTAAGAAGCTTAAGGCACTTTCAAAGGAAAGTGATTTTCTCTGAAAGGACAGCATTTAGAAAGTGAAGCAACACTCCATTCACTTCGTGCAGTGAATTGAAGTGTTGGAACAGAGTGCTTCTCTTTCATAGAAACGCATTAGTGTTTCTTGTGAATGCTTGCAAGTTGCTTAAGGCACTTTCAAAGGAAAGTGATTTTCTCTGAAAGGACATAATTTAGAAAGTGAAGCAACACTCCATTCACTTCGCACAATGAATTGAAGTGTTGGAACAGACTGCTTCTCTTTCAGAGAAATGCATGTGAGTTTCTGTTGAATGCTTGTAAGTAGCTTAAGGCACTTTCAAAGGAAAGTGATTTTCTCTGAAAGGACAGCATTTAGAAAGTGAAGCAACACTCCATTCACTTCGCACAGTGAATTGAAGTGTTGGAACAGACTGCTTCTCTTTCAGAGAAATGCATGTGAGTTTCTGTTGAATGCTTGTAAGTAGCTTAAGGCACTTTCAAAGGAAAGTGATTTTCTCTGAGAGGACAGCATTTAGAATGTGAGGCAACACTCCATTCACTTCACACAGTGAATTGAAGTGTTGGAACAGACTGCTTCTCTTTCAGAGAAACGCATGTGAGTTTCTTCCTAATGCTTGCAAGTAGCTTAAGGCACTTTCAAAGGAAAGTGATTTTCTCTGAAAGGACAGCATTTACAAAGTGAAGCAACACTCCATTCACTTCGCACAGTGAATTGAAGTGTTGGAACAGACTGCTTCTCTTTCAGAGAAACGCATGTGAGTTTCTGGTGAATGCTTGTAAGTAGCTTAAGGCACTTTCAAAGGAAAGTGATTTTCTCTGAAAGGACAGCATTTAGAAAGTGAAGCAACACTCCATTCACTTCGAACAGTGAATTGAAGTGTTGGAACAGACTGCTTCTCTTTCAGAGAAATGCATGTGAGTTTCTGGTGAATGCTTGTAAGTGGCTTAAGGCACTTTCAAAGGAAAGTGATTTTCTCTGAAAGGACAGCATTTAGAAAGTGAGGCAGCACTCCATTCACTTCACACAGTGAATTGAAGTGTTGGAACAGACTGCTTCTCTTTCAGAGAAACGCATGTGAGTTTCTTCCTAATGCTTGCAAGTAGCTTAAGGCACTTTCAAAGGAAAGTGATTTTCTCTGAAAGGACAGCATTTAGAAAGTGAGGCAACACTCCATTCACTTCGCACAGTGAATTGAAGTGTTGGAACAGACTGCTTCTCTTTCAGAGAAACGCATGTGAGTTTCTGGTAAATGCTTGCATGTAGCTTAAGGCACTTTCAAAGGAAAGTGATTTTCTCTGAAAGGACAGCATTTAGAAAGTGAAGCAACACTCCATTGACTTCGCACAGTGAATTGAAGTGTTGGAACCGACTGCTTCTCTTTCAGAGAAACGCATGTGAGTTTCTGGTGAATGCTTGTAAGAAGCTTAAGGCACTTTCAAAGGAAAGTGATTTTCTCTGAAAGGACAGCATTTAGAAAGTGAAGCAACACTCCATTCACTTCGTGCAGTGAATTGAAGTGTTGGAACAGAGTGCTTCTCTTTCATAGAAACTCATTAGTGTTTCTTGTGAATGCTTGCAAGTTGCTTAAGGCACATTCAAATTAAAGTGATTTTCTCTGAAAGGACATAATTTAGAAAGTGAAGCAACACTCCATTCACTTCGCACAGTGAATTGAAGTGTTGGAACAGACTGCTTCTCTTTCAGAGAAATGCATGTGAGTTTCTGTTGAATGCTTGTAAGTAGCTTAAGGCACTTTCAAAGGAAAGTGATTTTCTCTGAAAGGACAGCATTTAGAAAGTGAGGCAACACTCCATTCACTTCGCACAGTGAATTGAAGTGTTGGAACAGACTGCTTCACTTTCAGAGAAACCCATGTGAGTTTCTGTTTAATGCTTGTAAGTAGCTTAAGGCACTTTCAAAGGAAAGTGATTTTCTCTGAGAGGACAGCATTTAGAATGTGAGGCAACACTCCATTCACTTCACACAGTGAATTGAAGTGTTGGAACAGACTGCTTCTCTTTCAGAGAAACGCATGTGAGTTTCTTCCTAATGCTTGCAAGTAGCTTAAGGCACTTTCAAAGGAAAGTGATTTTCTCTGAAAGGACAGCATTTACAAAGTGAAGCAACACTCCATTCACTTCGCACAGTGAATTGAAGTGTTGGAACAGACTGCTTCTCTTTCAGAGAAACGCATGTGAGTTTCTGGTGAATGCTTGTAAGTAGCTTAAGGCACTTTCAAAGGAAAGTGATTTTCTCTGAAAGGACAGCATTTAGAAAGTGAAGCAACACTCCATTCACTTCGAACAGTGAATTGAAGTGTTGGAACAGACTGCTTCTCTTTCAGAGAAATACATGTGAGTTTCTGGTGAATGCTTGTAAGTGGCTTAAGGCACTATCAAAGGAAAGTGATTTTCTCTGAAAGGACAGCATTTAGAAAGTGAGGCAGCACTCCATTCACTTCACACAGAGAATTGAAGTGTTGGAACAGACTGCTTCTCTTTCAGAGAAACGCATGTGAGTTTCTTCCTAATGCTTGCAAGTAGCTTAAGGCACTTTCAAAGGAAAGTGATTTCCTCTGAAAGGACAGCATTTAGAAAGTGAGGCAACACTCCATTCACTTCGCACAGTGAATTGAAGTGTTGGAACAGACTGCTTCTCTTTCAGAGAAACGCATGTGAGTTTCTGGTGAATGCTTGCATGTAGCTTAAGGCACTTTCAAAGGAAAGTGATTTTCTCTGAAAGGACAGCATTTAGAAAGTGAAGCAACACTCCATTGTCTTCGCACAGTGAATTGAAGTGTTGGAACCGACTGCTTCTCTTTCAGAGAAACGCATGTGAGTTTCTGGTGAATGCTTGTAAGAAGCTTAAGGCACTTTCAAAGGAAAGTGATTTTCTCTGAAAGGACAGCATTTAGAAAGTGAAGCAACACTCCATTCACTTCGTGCAGTGAATTGAAGTGTTGGAACAGAGTGCTTATCTTTCATAGAAACGCATTAGTGTTTCTTGTGAATGCTTGCAAGTTGCTTAAGGCACTTTCAAAGGAAAGTGATTTTCTCTGAAAGGACATAATTTAGAAAGTGAAGCAACACTCCATTCACTTCGCACAGTGAATTGAAGTGTTGGAACAGACTGCTTCTCTTTCAGAGAAATGCATGTGAGTTTCTGTTGAATGCTTGTAAGTAGCTTAAGGCACTTTCAAAGGAAAGTGATTTTCTCTGAGAGGACAGCATTTAGAAAGTGAGGCAACACTTCATTCTCTTCGCACCGTGAATTGAAGTGTTGGAACAGACTGCTTCTCTTTCATTGAAACACATGTGTGTTTCTTCCTAATGCTTGCAAGTAGCTTAAGGCACTTTCAAAGGAAAGTGATTTTCTCTGAAAGGACAGCATTTACAAAGTGAAGCAACACTCCATTCACTTCGCACAGTGAATTGAAGTGTTGGAACAGACTGCTTCCCTTTCAGAGAAACGCATGTGAGTTTCTGGTGAATGCTTGTAAGTAGCTTAAGGCACTTTCAAAGGAAAGTGATTTTCTCTGAAAGGACAGCATTTAGAAAGTGAAGCAACACTCCATTCACTTCGCACAGTGAATTGAAGTGTTGGAACAGACTGCTTCTCTTTCAGAGAAATGCATGTGAGTTTCTGTTGAATGCTTGTAAGTAGCTTAAGGCACTTTCAAAGGAAAGTGATTTTCTCTGAAAGGACAGCATTTAGAAAGTGAAGCAACACACAATTCCCTTCGTGCAGTGAATTGAAGTGTTGGAACAGAGTGCTTCTCTTTCATAGAAACGCATTAGTGTTTCTTGTGAATGCTTGCAAGTTGCTTAAGGCACTTTCAAAGGAAAGTGATTTTCTCTGAAAGGACAGCATTTAGAAAGTGACGCAACACTCCATTCACTTTGTACAGTGAATTGAAGTGTTGGAACAGACTGCTTCTCTTTCAGAGAAACGCATGTGAGTTTCTTCCTAATGCTTGCAAGTAGCTTAATGCACTTTCAAAGGAAAGTGATTTTCTCTGAAAGGACAGCATTTAGAAAGTGAGGCAACACTCCATTCACTTCGCACAGTGAATTGAAGTGTTGGAACAGACTGCTTCTCTTTCAGAAAAACGCATGTGAGTTTCTTAATAATGCTTGTAAGTAGCTTAAGGCACTTTCAAAGGAAAGTGATTTTCTCTGAAAGGACAGCATTTAGAAAGTGAAGCAACACTCCATTCACTTCGCACAGTGAATTGAAGTGTTGGAACCGACTGCATCTCTTTCAGAGAAACGCATGTGAGTTTCTGGTGAATGCTTGTAAGAAGCTTAAGGCACTTTCAAAGGAAAGTGATTTTCTCTGAAAGGACAGCATTCAGAAAGTGAAGCAACACTCCATTCACTTCGTGCAGAGAATTGAAGTGTTGGAACAGAGTGCTTCTCTTTCATAGAAACGCATTAGTGTTTCTTGTGAATGCTTGCAAGTTGCTTAAGGCACTTTCAAAAGAAAGTGATTTTCTCTGAAAGGACAGCATTTAGAAAGTGAAGCAACACTCCCGTCACTTCGAACAGTGAATTGAGTGTTGGAACAGACTGGTTCTCTTTCAGAGAAATGCATGTGAGTTTCTGTTCAATGCTTGTAAGTAGCTTAAGGCACTTTCAAAGGAAAGTGATTTTCTCTGAAAGGACAGCATTTAGAAAGTGAGGCAACACTCCATTCACTTCACACAGTGAATTGAAGTGTTGGAACAGACTGCTTCTCTTTCAGAGAAATGCATGTGAGTTGCTGGTGAATGCTTGTAAGTAGCTTAAGGCACTTTCAAAATCAAGTGATTTTCTCTGAAAGGACAGCATTTAGAAAGTGAGGCAGCACTCCATTCACTTCACACAGTGAATTGAAGTGTTGGAACAGACTGCTTCTCTTTCAGAGAAATGCATGTGAGTTTCTTCCTAATGCTTGCAAGTAGCTTAAGGCACTTTCAAAGGAAAGTGATTTTCTCTGAAAGGACAGCATTTAGAAAGTGAGGCAACACTCCATTCACTTCGCACAGTGAATTGAAGTGTTGGAACAGACTGCATCTCTTTCAGAGAAACGCATGTGAGTTTCTGGTGAATGCTTGTAAGAAGCTTAAGGCACTTTCAAAGGAAAGTGATTTTCTCAGAAAGGACAGCATTTAGAAAGTGAAGCAACACTCCATTCACTTCGTGCAGTGAATTGAAGTGTTGGAACAGAGTGCTTCTCTTTCATAGAAACGCATTAGTTTTTCTTGTGAATGCTTGCAAGTTGCTTAAGGCACTTTCAAAGGAAAGTGATTTTCTCTGAAAGGACATAATTTAGAAAGTGAAGCAACACTCCATTCACTTCGCACAGTGAATTGAAGTGTTGGAACAGACTGCTTCTCTTTCAGAGAAATGCATGTGAGTTTCTGTTGAATGCTTGTAAGTAGCTTAAGGCACTTTCAAAGGAAAGTGATTTTCTCTGAAAGGACAGCATTTAGAAAGTGAAGCAACACTCCATTCACTTCGCACAGTGAATTGAAGTGTTGGAACAGACAGCTTCACTTTCAGAGAAATGCATGTGAGTTTCTGTTGAATGCTTGTAAGTAGCTTAAGGCACTTTCAAAGTAAAGTGATTTTCTCTGAAAGGACAGCATTTAGAAAGTGAGGCAGCACTCCATTCACTTCACACAGTGAATTGAAGTTTTGGAACAGACTGCTTCTCTTTCAGAGAAACGCATGTGAGTTTCTTCCTAATGCTTGCAAGTAGCTTAAGGCACTTTCAAAGGAAAGTGATTTTCTCTGAAAGGACAGCATTTAGAAAGTGAGGCAACACTCCATTCACTTCGCACAGTGAATTGAAGTGTTGGAACAGACTGCTTCTCTTTCAGAGAAACGCATGTGAGTTTCTGGTGAATGCTTGTAAGAAGCTTAAGGCACTTTCAAAGGAAAGTGATTTTCTCTGAAAGGACAGCATTTAGAAAGTGAAGCAACACTCCATTCACTTCGTGCAGTGAATTGAAGTGTTGGAACAGAGTGCTTCTCTTTCATAGAAACGCATTAGTGTTTCTTGTGAATGCTTGCAAGTTGCTTAAGGCACTTTCAAAGGAAAGTGATTTTCTCTGAAAGGACATAATTTAGAAAGTGAAGCAACACTCCATTCACTTCGCACAGTGAATTGAAGTGTTGGAACAGACTGCTTCTCTTTCAGAGAAATGCATGTGAGTTTCTGTTGAATGCTTGTAAGTAGCTTAAGGCACTTTCAAAGGAAAGTGATTTTCTCTGAAAGGACAGCATTTAGAAAGTGAAGCAACACTCCATTCACTTCGCACAGTGAATTGAAGTGTTGGAACAGACAGCTTCACTTTCATAGAAATGCATGTGAGTTTCTGTTGAATGCTTGTAAGTAGCTTAAGGCACTTTCAAAGTAAAGTGATTTTCTCTGAAAGGACAGCATTTACAAAGTGAAGCAACACTCCATTCACTTCGCACAGTGAATTGAAGTGTTGGAACAGACTGCTTCCCTTTCAGAGAAACGCATGTGAGTTTCTGGTGAATGCTTGTAAGTAGCTTAAGGCACTTTCAAAGGAAAGTGATTTTCTCTGAAAGGACAGCATTTAGAAAGTGAAGCAACACTCCATTCACTTCGCACAGTGAATTGAAGTGTTGGAACAGACTGCTTCTCTTTCAGAGAAATGCATGTGAGTTTCTGTTGAATGCTTGTAAGTAGCTTAAGGCACTTTCAAAGGAAAGTGATTTTCTCTGAAAGGACAGCATTTAGAAAGTGAAGCAACACACAATTCCCTTCGTGCAGTGAATTGAAGTGTTGGAACAGAGTGCTTCTCTTTCATAGAAACGCATTAGTGTTTCTTGTGAATGCTTGCAAGTTGCTTAAGGCACTTTCAAAGGAAAGTGATTTTCTCTGAAAGGACAGCATTTAGAAAGTGACGCAACACTCCATTCACTTTGTACAGTGAATTGAAGTGTTGGAACAGACTGCTTCTCTTTCAGAGAAACGCATGTGAGTTTCTTCCTAATGCTTGCAAGTAGCTTAATGCACTTTCAAAGGAAAGTGATTTTCTCTGAAAGGACAGCATTTAGAAAGTGAGGCAACACTCCATTCACTTCGCACAGTGAATTGAAGTGTTGGAACAGACTGCTTCTCTTTCAGAGAAACGCATGTGAGTTTCTTAATAATGCTTGTAAGTAGCTTAAGGCACTTTCAAAGGAAAGTGATTTTCTCTGAAAGGACAGCATTTAGAAAGTGAAGCAACACTCCATTCACTTCGCACAGTGAATTGAAGTGTTGGAACCGACTGCATCTCTTTCAGAGAAACGCATGTGAGTTTCTGGTGAATGCTTGTAAGAAGCTTAAGGCACTTTCAAAGGAAAGTGATTTTCTCTGAAAGGACAGCATTCAGAAAGTGAAGCAACACTCCATTCACTTCGTGCAGAGAATTGAAGTGTTGGAACAGAGTGCTTCTCTTTCATAGAAACGCATTAGTGTTTCTTGTGAATGCTTGCAAGTTGCTTAAGGCACTTTCAAAAGAAAGTGATTTTCTCTGAAAGGACAGCATTTAGAAAGTGAAGCAACACTCCCGTCACTTCGAACAGTGAATTGAGTGTTGGAACAGACTGGTTCTCTTTCAGAGAAATGCATGTGAGTTTCTGTTCAATGCTTGTAAGTAGCTTAAGGCACTTTCAAAGGAAAGTGATTTTCTCTGAAAGGACAGCATTTAGAAAGTGAGGCAACACTCCATTCACTTCACACAGTGAATTGAAGTGTTGGAACAGACTGCTTCTCTTTCAGAGAAATGCATGTGAGTTGCTGGTGAATGCTTGTAAGTAGCTTAAGGCACTTTCAAAATCAAGTGATTTTCTCTGAAAGGACAGCATTTAGAAAGTGAGGCAGCACTCCATTCACTTCACACAGTGAATTGAAGTGTTGGAACAGACTGCTTCTCTTTCAGAGAAATGCATGTGAGTTTCTTCCTAATGCTTGCAAGTAGCTTAAGGCACTTTCAAAGGAAAGTGATTTTCTCTGAAAGGACAGCATTTAGAAAGTGAGGCAACACTCCATTCACTTCGCACAGTGAATTGAAGTGTTGGAACAGACTGCATCTCTTTCAGAGAAACGCATGTGAGTTTCTGGTGAATGCTTGTAAGAAGCTTAAGGCACTTTCAAAGGAAAGTGATTTTCTCAGAAAGGACAGCATTTAGAAAGTGAAGCAACACTCCATTCACTTCGTGCAGTGAATTGAAGTGTTGGAACAGAGTGCTTCTCTTTCATAGAAACGCATTAGTTTTTCTTGTGAATGCTTGCAAGTTGCTTAAGGCACTTTCAAAGGAAAGTGATTTTCTCTGAAAGGACATAATTTAGAAAGTGAAGCAACACTCCATTCACTTCGCACAGTGAATTGAAGTGTTGGAACAGACTGCTTCTCTTTCAGAGAAATGCATGTGAGTTTCTGTTGAATGCTTGTAAGTAGCTTAAGGCACTTTCAAAGGAAAGTGATTTTCTCTGAAAGGACAGCATTTAGAAAGTGAAGCAACACTCCATTCACTTCGCACAGTGAATTGAAGTGTTGGAACAGACAGCTTCACTTTCAGAGAAATGCATGTGAGTTTCTGTTGAATGCTTGTAAGTAGCTTAAGGCACTTTCAAAGTAAAGTGATTTTCTCTGAAAGGACAGCATTTAGAAAGTGAGGCAGCACTCCATTCACTTCACACAGTGAATTGAAGTGTTGGAACAGACTGCTTCTCTTTCAGAGAAACGCATGTGAGTTTCTTCCTAATGCTTGCAAGTAGCTTAAGGCACTTTCAAAGGAAAGTGATTTTCTCTGAAAGGACAGCATTTAGAAAGTGAGGCAACACTCCATTCACTTCGCACAGTGAATTGAAGTGTTGGAACAGACTGCTTCTCTTTCAGAGAAACGCATGTGAGTTTCTGGTGAATGCTTGTAAGAAGCTTAAGGCACTTTCAAAGGAAAGTGATTTTCTCTGAAAGGACAGCATTTAGAAAGTGAAGCAACACTCCATTCACTTCGTGCAGTGAATTGAAGTGTTGGAACAGAGTGCTTCTCTTTCATAGAAACGCATTAGTGTTTCTTGTGAATGCTTGCAAGTTGCTTAAGGCACTTTCAAAGGAAAGTGATTTTCTCTGAAAGGACAGCATTTAGAAAGTGAAGCAACACTCCATTCACTTCGCACAGTGAATTGAAGTGTTGGAACAGACTGCTTCTCTTTCAGAGAAATGCATGTGAGTTTCTGTTGAATGCTTGTAAGTAGCTAAAGGCACTTTCAAAGGAAAGTGATTTTCTCTGAAAGGACAGCATTTAGAAAGTGAAGCAACACTCCATTCACTTCGCACAGTGAATTGAAGTGTTGGAACAGACTGCTTCACTTTCAGAGAAACCCATGTGAGTTTCTGTTAAATGCTTGTAAGTAGCTTAAGGATCTTTCAAAGGAAAGTGATTTTCTCTGAAAGGACAACATTTAGAAAGTGAGGCAGCACTCCATTCACTTCACACAGTGAATTGAAATGTTGGAACAGACTGCTTCTCTTTCAGAGAAACGCATGTGAGTTTCTGTTAAATGCTTGTAAGTAGCTTAAGGATCTTTCAAAGGAAAGTGATTTTCTCTGAAAAAACAACATTTAGAAAGTGAGGCAGCACTCCATTCACTTCACACAGTGAATTGAAGTGTTGGAACAGACTGCTTCTCTTTCAGAGAAACGCATGTGAGTTTCTTCCTAATGCTTGCAAGTAGCTTAAGGCACTTTCAAAGGAAAGTGATTTTCTCTGAAAGGACAGCATTTAGAAAGTGAAGCAACACTCCATTCACTTCGCACAGTGAATTGAAGTGTTGGAACAGAGTGCTTCTGTTTCATAGAAACGCATTAGTGTTTCTTGTGAATGCTTGCAAGTTGCTTAAGGCACTTTCAAAGGAAAGTGATTTTCTCTGACAGGACATAATTTAGAAAGTGAAGCAACACTCCATTCACTTCGCACAGTGAATTGAAGTGTTGGAACAGACTGCTTCTCTTTCAGAGAAATGCATGTGAGTTTCTGTTGAATGCTTGCAAGTAGCTTAAGGCACTATCAAAGGAAAGTGATTTTCTCTGAAAGGACAGCATTTAGAAAGTGAAGCAACACTCCATTCACTTCGCACAGTGAATTGAAGTGTTGGAACAGACTGCTTCACTTTCAGAGAAACGCATTTGAGTTTCTGTTGAATGCTTGTAAGTAGCTTAAGGCACTTTCAAAGGAAAGTGATTTTCTCTGAGAGGACAGCATTTAGAAAGTGAGGCAACACTTCATTCTCTTCACACAGTGAATTGAAGTGTTGGAACAGACAGCTTCTCTTTCAGAGAAACGCATGTGAGTTTCTTCCTAATGCTTGCAAGTAGCTTAAGGCACTTTCAAAGGAAAGTGATTTTCTCTGAAAGGACAGCATTTAGAAAATGAAGCAACACTCCATTCACTTCGCACAGTGAATTGAAGTGTTGGAACGGACTGCTTCTCTTTCAGAGAAACGCATGTAAGTTTCTTCCTAATGCTTGCAAGTAGCTTAAGGCACTTTCAAAGGAAAGTGATTTTCTCTGAAAGAACAGCATTTAGTAAGTGAAGCAACACTCCATTGACTTCGCAAAGTGAATTGAAGTGTTGGAACAGACTGCTTCACTTTCAGAGAAACGCATGTGAGTTTCTGTTGAATGCTTGTAAGTAGCTTAAGGCACTTTCAAAGGAAAGTGATTTTCTCTGAAAGGACAGCATTTAGAAAGTGAGGCAACACTCCATTCACTTCACACAGTGAATTGAAGTGTTGGAACAGACTGCTTCTCTTTCAGAGAAACGCATGTGAGTTTCTTCCTAATGCTTGCAAGTAGCTTAAGGCACTTTCAAAGGAAAGTGATTTTCTCTGAAAGGACAGCATTTAGAAAGTGAGGCAACACTCCATTCACTTCGCACAGTGAATTGAAGTGTTGGAACAGACTGCTTCTCTTTCAGAGAAACGCATGTGAGTTTCTGGTGAATGCTTGCAAGTAGCTTAAGGCACTTTCAAAGGAAAGTGATTTTCTCTGAAAGGACAGCATTTAGAAAGTGAAGCAACACTCCATTCACTTCTTGCAGTGAATTGAAGTGTTGGAACAGAGTGCTTCTGTTTCATAGAAACGCATTAGTGTTTCTTGTGAATGCTTGCAAGTTGCTTAAGGCACTTTCAAAGGAAAGTGATTTTCTCTGACAGGACATAATTTAGAAAGTGAAGCAACACTCCATTCACTTCGCACAGTGAATTGAAGTGTTGGAACAGACTGCTTCTCTTTCAGAGAAATGCATGTGAGTTTCTGTTGAATGCTTGCAAGTAGCTTAAGGCACTATCAAAGGAAAGTGATTTTCTCTGAAAGGACAGCATTTAGAAAGTGAAGCAACACTCCATTCACTTCGCACAGTGAATTGAAGTGTTGGAACAGACTGCTTCACTTTCAGAGAAACGCATTTGAGTTTCTGTTGAATGCTTGTAAGTAGCTTAAGGCACTTTCAAAGGAAAGTGATTTTCTCTGAGAGGACAGCATTTAGAAAGTGAGGCAACACTTCATTCTCTTCACACAGTGAATTGAAGTGTTGGAACAGACAGCTTCTCTTTCAGAGAAACGCATGTGAGTTTCTTCCTAATGCTTGCAAGTAGCTTAAGGCACTTTCAAAGGAAAGTGATTTTCTCTGAAAGGACAGCATTTAGAAAATGAAGCAACACTCCATTCACTTCGCACAGTGAATTGAAGTGTTGGAACGGACTGCTTCTCTTTCAGAGAAACGCATGTAAGTTTCTTCCTAATGCTTGCAAGTAGCTTAAGGCACTTTCAAAGGAAAGTGATTTTCTCTGAAAGAACAGCATTTAGTAAGTGAAGCAACACTCCATTCACTTCGCACAGTGAATTGAAGTGTTGGAACAGACTGCTTCTCTTTCAGAGAAACGCATGTGAGTTTCTGTTAAATGCTTGTAAGTAGCTTAAGGCACTTTCAAAGGAAAGTGATTTTCTCTGAAAGGACAGCATTTAGAAAGTGAAGAAACACTCCATTGACTTCGCAAAGTGAATTGAAGTGTTGGAACAGACTGCTTCACTTTCAGAGAAACGCATGTGAGTTTCTGTTGAATGCTTGTAAGTAGCTTAAGGCACTTTCAAAGGAAAGTGATTTTCTCTGAAAGGACAGCATTTAGAAAGTGAGGCAACACTCCATTCACTTCACACAGTGAATTGAAGTGTTGGAACAGACTGCTTCTCTTTCAGAGAAACGCATGTGAGTTTCTTCCTAATGCTTGCAAGTAGCTTAAGGCACTTTCAAAGGAAAGTGATTTTCTCTGAAAGGACAGCATTTAGAAAGTGAGGCAACACTCCATTCACTTCGCACAGTGAATTGAAGTGTTGGAACAGACTGCTTCTCTTTCAGAGAAACGCATGTGAGTTTCTGGTGAATGCTTGCAAGTAGCTTAAGGCACTTTCAAAGGAAAGTGATTTTCTCTGAAAGGACAGCATTTAGAAAGTGAAGCAACACTCCATTCACTTCGCACAGTGAATTGAAGTGTTGGAACCGACTGCTTCTCTTTCAGAGAAACGCATGTGAGTTTCTGGTGAATGCTTGTAAGAAGCTTAAGGCACTTTCAAAGGAAAGGGATTTTCTCTGAAAGGACAGCATTTAGAAAGTGAAGCAACACTCCATTCACTTCGTGCAGTGAATTGAAGTGTTGGAACAGAGTGCTTCTCTTTCATAGAAACGCATTAGTGTTTCTTGTGAATGCTTGCAAGTTGCTTAAGGCACTATCAAAGGAAAGTGATTTTCTCTGAAAGGACATAATTTAGAAAGTGAAGCAACACTCCCTTCACTTCGCACAGTGAATTGAAGTGTTGGAACAGACTGCTTCTCTTTCAGAGAAACGCATGTGAGTTTCTGTTGAATGCTTGTAAGTAGCTTAAGGCACTTTCAAAGGAAAGTGATTTTCTCTGAAAGGACAGCATTTAGAAAGTGAAGCAACACTCCATTCACTTCGCACAGTGAATTGAAGTGTTGGAACAGACTGCTTCTCTTTCAGAGAAATGCATGTGAGTTTCTGTTGAATGCTTGTAAGTAGCTTAAGGCACTTTCAAAGGAAAGTGATTTTCTCTGAAAGGACAGCATTTAGAAAGTGAAGCAACACACAATTCCCTTCGTGCAGTGAATTGAAGTGTTGGAACAGAGTGCTTCTCTTTCATAGAAACGCATTAGTGTTTCTTGTCAATGCTTGCAAGTTGCTTAAGGCACTTTCAAAGGAAAGTGATTTTCTCTGAAAGGACAGCATTTAGAAAGTGACGCAACACTCCATTCACTTTGTACAGTGAATTGAAGTGTTGGAACAGACTGCTTCTCTTTCAGAGAAACGCATGTGAGTTTCTTCCTAATGCTTGCAAGTAGCTTAATGCACTTTCAAAGGAAAGTGATTTTCTCTGAAAGGACAGCATTTAGAAAGTGAGGCAACACTCCATTCACTTCGCACAGTGAATTGAAGTGTTGGAACAGACTGCTTCTCTTTCAGAGAAACGCATGTGAGTTTCTTAATAATGCTTGTAAGTAGCTTAAGGCACTTTCAAAGGAAAGTGATTTTCTCTGAAAGGACAGCATTTAGAAAGTGAAGCAACACTCCATTCACTTCGCACAGTGAATTGATGTGTTGGAACCGACTGCATCTCTTTCAGAGAAACGCATGTGAGTTTCTGGTGAATGCTTGTAAGAAGCTTAAGGCACTTTCAAAGGAAAGTGATTTTCTCTGAAAGGACAGCATTCAGAAAGTGAAGCAACACTCCATTCACTTCGTGCAGAGAATTGAAGTGTTGGAACAGAGTGCTTCTCTTTCATAGAAACGCATTAGTGTTTCTTGTGAATGCTTGCAAGTTGCTTAAGGCACTTTCAAAAGAAAGTGATTTTCTCTGAAAGGACAGCATTTAGAAAGTGAAGCAACACTCCCGTCACTTCGAACAGTGAATTGAGTGTTGGAACAGACTGGTTCTCTTTCAGAGAAATGCATGTGAGTTTCTGTTCAATGCTTGTAAGTAGCTTAAGGCACTTTCAAAGGAAAGTGATTTTCTCTGAAAGGACAGCATTTAGAAAGTGAGGCAACACTCCATTCACTTCACACAGTGAATTGAAGTGTTGGAACAGACTGCTTCTCTTTCAGAGAAATGCATGTGAGTTGCTGGTGAATGCTTGTAAGTAGCTTAAGGCACTTTCAAAATCAAGTGATTTTCTCTGAAAGGACAGCATTTAGAAAGTGAGGCAGCACTCCATTCACTTCACACAGTGAATTGAAGTGTTGGAACAGACTGCTTCTCTTTCAGAGAAATGCATGTGAGTTTCTTCCTAATGCTTGCAAGTAGCTTAAGGCACTTTCAAAGGAAAGTGATTTTCTCTGAAAGGACAGCATTTAGAAAGTGAGGCAACACTCCATTCACTTCGCACAGTGAATTGAAGTGTTGGAACAGACTGCATCTCTTTCAGAGAAACGCATGTGAGTTTCTGGTGAATGCTTGTAAGAAGCTTAAGGCACTTTCAAAGGAAAGTGATTTTCTCAGAAAGGACAGCATTTAGAAAGTGAAGCAACACTCCATTCACTTCGTGCAGTGAATTGAAGTGTTGGAACAGAGTGCTTCTCTTTCATAGAAACGCATTAGTTTTTCTTGTGAATGCTTGCAAGTTGCTTAAGGCACTTTCAAAGGAAAGTGATTTTCTCTGAAAGGACATAATTTAGAAAGTGAAGCAACACTCCATTCACTTCGCACAGTGAATTGAAGTGTTGGAACAGACTGCTTCTCTTTCAGAGAAATGCATGTGAGTTTCTGTTGAATGCTTGTAAGTAGCTTAAGGCACTTTCAAAGGAAAGTGATTTTCTCTGAAAGGACAGCATTTAGAAAGTGAAGCAACACTCCATTCACTTCGCACAGTGAATTGAAGTGTTGGAACAGACAGCTTCACTTTCAGAGAAATGCATGTGAGTTTCTGTTGAATGCTTGTAAGTAGCTTAAGGCACTTTCAAAGTAAAGTGATTTTCTCTGAAAGGACAGCATTTAGAAAGTGAGGCAGCACTCCATTCACTTCACACAGTGAATTGAAGTGTTGGAACAGACTGCTTCTCTTTCAGAGAAACGCATGTGAGTTTCTTCCTAATGCTTGCAAGTAGCTTAAGGCACTTTCAAAGGAAAGTGATTTTCTCTGAAAGGACAGCATTTAGAAAGTGAGGCAACACTCCATTCACTTCGCACAGTGAATTGAAGTGTTGGAACAGACTGCTTCTCTTTCAGAGAAACGCATGTGAGTTTCTGGTGAATGCTTGTAAGAAGCTTAAGGCACTTTCAAAGGAAAGTGATTTTCTCTGAAAGGACAGCATTTAGAAAGTGAAGCAACACTCCATTCACTTCGTGCAGTGAATTGAAGTGTTGGAACAGAGTGCTTCTCTTTCATAGAAACGCATTAGTGTTTCTTGTGAATGCTTGCAAGTTGCTTAAGGCACTTTCAAAGGAAAGTGATTTTCTCTGAAAGGACATAATTTAGAAAGTGAAGCAACACTCCATTCACTTCGCACAGTGAATTGAAGTGTTGGAACAGACTGCTTCTCTTTCAGAGAAATGCATGTGAGTTTCTGTTGAATGCTTGTAAGTAGCTAAAGGCACTTTCAAAGGAAAGTGATTTTCTCTGAAAGGACAGCATTTAGAAAGTGAAGCAACACTCCATTCACTTCGCACAGTGAATTGAAGTGTTGGAACAGACTGCTTCACTTTCAGAGAAACCCATGTGAGTTTCTGTTAAATGCTTGTAAGTAGCTTAAGGATCTTTCAAAGGAAAGTGATTTTCTCTGAAAGGACAACATTTAGAAAGTGAGGCAGCACTCCATTCACTTCACACAGTGAATTGAAATGTTGGAACAGACTGCTTCTCTTTCAGAGAAACGCATGTGAGTTTCTGTTAAATGCTTGTAAGTAGCTTAAGGATCTTTCAAAGGAAAGTGATTTTCTCTGAAAGGACAACATTTAGAAAGTGAGGCAGCACTCCATTCACTTCACACAGTGAATTGAAGTGTTGGAACAGACTGCTTCTCTTTCAGAGAAACGCATGTGAGTTTCTTCCTAATGCTTGCAAGTAGCTTAAGGCACTTTCAAAGGAAAGTGATTTTCTCTGAAAGGACAGCATTTAGAAAGTGAAGCAACACTCCATTCACTTCTTGCAGTGAATTGAAGTGTTGGAACAGAGTGCTTCTGTTTCATAGAAACGCATTAGTGTTTCTTGTGAATGCTTGCAAGTTGCTTAAGGCACTTTCAAAGGAAAGTGATTTTCTCTGACAGGACATAATTTAGAAAGTGAAGCAACACTCCATTCACTTCGCACAGTGAATTGAAGTGTTGGAACAGACTGCTTCTCTTTCAGAGAAATGCATGTGAGTTTCTGTTGAATGCTTGCAAGTAGCTTAAGGCACTATCAAAGGAAAGTGATTTTCTCTGAAAGGACAGCATTTAGAAAGTGAAGCAACACTCCATTCACTTCGCACAGTGAATTGAAGTGTTGGAACAGACTGCTTCACTTTCAGAGAAACGCATTTGAGTTTCTGTTGAATGCTTGTAAGTAGCTTAAGGCACTTTCAAAGGAAAGTGATTTTCTCTGAGAGGACAGCATTTAGAAAGTGAGGCAACACTTCATTCTCTTCACACAGTGAATTGAAGTGTTGGAACAGACAGCTTCTCTTTCAGAGAAACGCATGTGAGTTTCTTCCTAATGCTTGCAAGTAGCTTAAGGCACTTTCAAAGGAAAGTGATTTTCTCTGAAAGGACAGCATTTAGAAAATGAAGCAACACTCCATTCACTTCGCACAGTGAATTGAAGTGTTGGAACGGACTGCTTCTCTTTCAGAGAAATGCATGTAAGTTTCTTCCTAATGCTTGCAAGTAGCTTAAGGCACTTTCAAAGGAAAGTGATTTTCTCTGAAACAACAGCATTTAGTAAGTGAAGCAACACTCCATTGACTTCGCAAAGTGAATTGAAGTGTTGGAACAGACTAGTTCACTTTCAGAGAAACGCATGTGAGTTTCTGTTGAATGCTTGTAAGTAGCTTAAGGCACTTTCAAAGGAAAGTGATTTTCTCTGAAAGGACAGCATTTAGAAAGTGAGGCAACACTCCATTCACTTCACACAGTGAATTGAAGTGTTGGAACAGACTGCTTCTCTTTCAGAGAAACGCATGTGAGTTTCTTCCTAATGCTTGCAAGTAGCTTAAGGCACTTTCAAAGGAAAGTGATTTTCTCTGAAAGGACAGCATTTAGAAAGTGAGGCAACACTCCATTCACTTCGCACAGTGAATTGAAGTGTTGGAACAGACTGCTTCTCTTTCAGAGAAACGCATGTGAGTTTCTGGTGAATGCTTGCAAGTAGCTTAAGGCACTTTCAAAGGAAAGTGATTTTCTCTGAAAGGACAGCATTTAGAAAGTGAAGCAACACTCCATTCACTTCTTGCAGTGAATTGAAGTGTTGGAACAGAGTGCTTCTGTTTCATAGAAACGCATTAGTGTTTCTTGTGAATGCTTGCAAGTTGCTTAAGGCACTTTCAAAGGAAAGTGATTTTCTCTGACAGGACATAATTTAGAAAGTGAAGCAACACTCCATTCACTTCGCACAGTGAATTGAAGTGTTGGAACAGACTGCTTCTCTTTCAGAGAAATGCATGTGAGTTTCTGTTGAATGCTTGCAAGTAGCTTAAGGCACTATCAAAGGAAAGTGATTTTCTCTGAAAGGACAGCATTTAGAAAGTGAAGCAACACTCCATTCACTTCGCACAGTGAATTGAAGTGTTGGAACAGACTGCTTCACTTTCAGAGAAACGCATTTGAGTTTCTGTTGAATGCTTGTAAGTAGCTTAAGGCACTTTCAAAGGAAAGTGATTTTCTCTGAGAGGACAGCATTTAGAAAGTGAGGCAACACTTCATTCTCTTCACACAGTGAATTGAAGTGTTGGAACAGACAGCTTCTCTTTCAGAGAAACGCATGTGAGTTTCTTCCTAATGCTTGCAAGTAGCTTAAGGCACTTTCAAAGGAAAGTGATTTTCTCTGAAAGGACAGCATTTAGAAAATGAAGCAACACTCCATTCACTTCGCACAGTGAATTGAAGTGTTGGAACGGACTGCTTCTCTTTCAGAGAAACGCATGTAAGTTTCTTCCTAATGCTTGCAAGTAGCTTAAGGCACTTTCAAAGGAAAGTGATTTTCTCTGAAAGAACAGCATTTAGTAAGTGAAGCAACACTCCATTCACTTCGCACAGTGAATTGAAGTGTTGGAACAGACTGCTTCTCTTTCAGAGAAACGCATGTGAGTTTCTGTTAAATGCTTGTAAGTAGCTTAAGGCACTTTCAAAGGAAAGTGATTTTCTCTGAAAGGACAGCATTTAGAAAGTGAAGAAACACTCCATTGACTTCGCAAAGTGAATTGAAGTGTTGGAACAGACTGCTTCACTTTCAGAGAAACGCATGTGAGTTTCTGTTGAATGCTTGTAAGTAGCTTAAGGCACTTTCAAAGGAAAGTGATTTTCTCTGAAAGGACAGCATTTAGAAAGTGAGGCAACACTCCATTCACTTCACACAGTGAATTGAAGTGTTGGAACAGACTGCTTCTCTTTCAGAGAAACGCATGTGAGTTTCTTCCTAATGCTTGCAAGTAGCTTAAGGCACTTTCAAAGGAAAGTGATTTTCTCTGAAAGGACAGCATTTAGAAAGTGAGGCAACACTCCATTCACTTCGCACAGTGAATTGAAGTGTTGGAACAGACTGCTTCTCTTTCAGAGAAACGCATGTGAGTTTCTGGTGAATGCTTGCAAGTAGCTTAAGGCACTTTCAAAGGAAAGTGATTTTCTCTGAAAGGACAGCATTTAGAAAGTGAAGCAACACTCCATTCACTTCGCACAGTGAATTGAAGTGTTGGAACCGACTGCTTCTCTTTCAGAGAAACGCATGTGAGTTTCTGGTGAATGCTTGTAAGAAGCTTAAGGCACTTTCAAAGGAAAGGGATTTTCTCTGAAAGGACAGCATTTAGAAAGTGAAGCAACACTCCATTCACTTCGTGCAGTGAATTGAAGTGTTGGAACAGAGTGCTTCTCTTTCATAGAAACGCATTAGTGTTTCTTGTGAATGCTTGCAAGTTGCTTAAGGCACTATCAAAGGAAAGTGATTTTCTCTGAAAGGACATAATTTAGAAAGTGAAGCAACACTCCCTTCACTTCGCACAGTGAATTGAAGTGTTGGAACAGACTGCTTCTCTTTCAGAGAAACGCATGTGAGTTTCTGTTGAATGCTTGTAAGTAGCTTAAGGCACTTTCAAAGGAAAGTGATTTTCTCTGAAAGGACAGCATTTAGAAAGTGAAGAAACACTCCATTCACTTCGCACAGTGAATTGAAGTGTTGGAACAGACTGCTTCACTTTCAGAGAAACGCATGTGAGTTTCTGTTGAATGCTTGTAAGTAGCTTAAGGCACTTTCAAAGGAAAGTGATTTTCTCTGAGAGGACAGCATTTAGAAAGTGAGGCAACACTTCATTCTCTTCGCACCGTGAATTGAATTGTTGGAACAGACAGCTTCTCTTTCAGAGAAACACATGTGTGTTTCTTCCTAATGCTTTCAAGTAGCTTAAGGCACTTTCAAAGGAAAGTGATTTTCTCTGAAAGGACAGCATTTAGAAAGTGAAGCAACACTCCATTCACTTCGCACAGTGAATTGAAGTGTTGGAACAGACTGCTTCCCTTTCAGAGAAATGCATGTGAGTTTCTGGTGAATGCTTGTAAGTAGCTTAAGGCACTTTCAAAGGAAAGTGATTTTCTCTGAAAGGACAGCATTTAGAAAGTGAAGCAACACTCCATTCACTTCGCACAGTGAATTGAAGTGTTGGAACAGACTGCTTCTCTTTCAGAGAAATGCATGTGAGTTTCTGGTGAATGCTTGTAAGTAGCTTAAGGCACTTTCAAAGTAAAGTGATTTTCTCTGAAAGGACAGCATTTAGAAAGTGAGGCAGCACTCCATTCACTTCACACAGTGAATTGAAGTGTTGGAACAGACTGCTTCTCTTTCAGAGAAACGCATGTGAGTTTCTTCCTAATGCTTGCAAGTAGCTTAAGGCACTTTCAAAGGAAAGTGATTTTCTCTGAAAGGACAGCATTTAGAAAGTGAGGCAACACTCCATTCACTTCGCACAGTGAATTGAAGTGTTGGAACAGACTGCTTCTCTTTCAGAGAAACGCATGTGAGTTTCTGGTGAATGCTTGTAAGAAGCTTAAGGCACTTTCAAAGGAAAGTGATTTTCTCTGAAAGGACAGCATTTAGAAAGTGAAGCAACACTCCATTCACTTCGTGCAGTGAATTGAAGTGTTGGAACAGAGTGCTTCTCTTTCATAGAAACGCATTAGTGTTTCTTGTGAATGCTTGCAAGTTGCTTAAGGCCCTTTCAAAGGAAAGTAATTTTCTCTGAAAGGACATAATTTAGAAAGTGAAGCAACACTCCATTCACTTCGCACAGTGAATTGAAGTGTTGGAAAAGACTGCTTCTCTTTCAGAGAAATGCATGTGAGTTTCTGTTAAATGCTTGTAAGTAGCTTAAGGCACTTTAAAAGGAAAGTGATTTTCTCTGAAAGGACAGCATTTAGAAAGTGAAGCAACACTCCATTCACTTCGCACAGTGAATTGAAGTGTTGGAACAGACTGCTTCACTTTCAGAGAAATGCATGTGAGTTGCTGGTGAATGCTTGTAAGTAGCTTAAGGCACTTTCAAAGTAAAGTGATTTTCTCTGAAAGGACAGCATTTAGAATGTGAGGCAGCACTCCATTCACTTCAAACAGTGAATTGAAGTGTTGGAACAGACTGCTTCTCTTTCAGAGAAACGCATGTGAGTTTCTTCCTAATGCTTGCAAGTAGCTTAAGGCACTTTCAAAGGAAAGTGATTTTCTCTGAAAGGACAGCATTTAGAAAGTGAGGCAACACTCCATTCACTTCGCACAGTGAATTGAAGTGTTGGAACAGACTGCTTCTCTTTCAGAGAAACGCATGTAAGTTTCTGGTGAATGCTTGTAAGAAGCTTAAGGCACTTTCAAAGGAAAGTGATTTTCTCTGAAAGGACAGCATTTAGAAAGTGAAGCAACACTCCATTCACTTCGCGCAGTGAATTGAAGTGTTGGAACAGAGTGCTTATCTTGCATAGAAACGCATTAGTGTTTCTTGTGAATGCTTGCAAGTTGCTTAAGGCACTTTCAAAGGAAAGTGATTTTCTCTGAAAGGACATAATTTAGAAAGTGAAGCAACACTCCATTCACTTCGCACAGTGAATTGAAGTGTTGGAACAGACTGCTTCTCTTTCAGAGAAATGCATGTGAGTTTCTGGTGAATGCTTGTAAGTAGCTTAAGGCACTTTCAAAGGAAAGTGATTTTCTCTGAAAGGACAGCATTTAGAAAGTGAAGCAACAGTCCATTCACTTCGCACAGTGAATTGAAGTATTGGAACAGACTGCTTCTCTTTCAGAGAAACGCATGTGAGTTTCTGTTGAATGCTTGTAAGTAGCTTAAGGCACTTTCAAAGGAAAGTGATTTTCTCTGAAAGGACAGCATTGAGAAAGTGAAGCAACACTCCATTCACTTCGAACAGTGAATTGAAGTGTTGGAACAGACTGCTTCTCTTTCAGAGAAATGCATGTGAGTTTCTGGTGAATGCTTGTAAGTAGCTTAAGGCACTTTCAAAGGAAAGTGATTTTCTCTGAAAGGACAGCATTTAGAAAGTGAGGCAGCACTCCATTCACTTCACACAGTGAATTGAAGTGTTGGAACAGACTGCTTCTCTTTCAGAGAAACGCATGTGAGTTTCTTCCTAATGCTTGCAAGTAGCTTAAGGCACTTTCAAAGGAAAGTGATTTTCTCTGAAAGGACAGCATTGAGAAAGTGAAGCAACACTCCATTCACTTCGAACAGTGAATTGAAGTGTTGGAACAGACTGCTTCTCTTTCAGAGAAATGCATGTGAGTTTCTGGTGAATGCTTGTAAGTAGCTTAAGGCACTTTCAAAGGAAAGTGATTTTCTCTGAAAGGACAGCATTTAGAAAGTGAAGCAACACTCCATTCACTTCGTGCAGTGAATTGAAGTGTTGGAACAAAGTGCTTCTCTTTCATAGAAACGCATTAGTGTTTCTTGTGAATGCTTGCAAGTTGCTCAAGGCACTTTCAAAGGAAAGTGATTTTCTCTGAAAGGACATAATTTAGAAAGTGAAGCAACACTCCATTCACTTCGCACATTGAATTGAAGTGTTGGAACAGACTGCTTCTCTTTCAGAGAAATGCATGTGAGTTTCTGTTGCATGCTTGTAAGTAGCTTAAGGCACTTTCAAAGGAAAGTGATTTTCTCTGAAAGGACAGCATTTAGAAAGTGAAGCAACACTCCATTCATTTCGCACAGTGAATTGAAGTGTTGGAACAGACTGCTTCACTTTCAGAGAAACGCATTTGAGTTTCTGTTGAATGCTTGTAAGTAGTTTAAGGCACTTTCAAAGGAAAGTGATTTTCTCTGAGAGGACAGCATTTAGAAAGTGAGGCAACACTTCATTCTCTTCACACAGTGAATTGAAGTGTTGGAACAGACTGCTTCTCTTTCAGAGAAACGCATGTGAGTTTCTTCCTAATGCTTGCAAGTAGCTTAAGGCACTTTCAATGGAAAGTGATTTTCTCTGAAAGGACAGCATTTAGAAAGTGAGGCAACACTCCATTCACTTCGCACAGTGAATTGAAGTGTTGGAACAGACTGCTTCTCTTTCAGAGAAACGCATGTGAGTTTCTTAATAATGCTTGCAAGTAGCTTAAGGCACTTTCAAAGGAAAGTGATTTTCTGTGAAAGGACAGCATTTAGAAAATGAAGCAACACTCCATTCACTTCGCAGAGTGAATTGAAGTGTTGGAACGGACTGCTTCTCTTTCAGAGAAACGCATGTAAGTTTCTTCCTAATGCTTGCAAGTAGCTTAAGGCACTTTCAAAGGAAAGTGATTTTCTCTGAAAGAACAGCATTTAGAAAGTGAAGCAACACTCCATTCACTTCGCACAGTGAATTGAAGTGTTGGAACAGACTGCTTCTCTTTCAGAGAAACGCATGTGAGTTTCTGTTAAATGCTTGTAAGTAGCTTAAGGCACTTTCAAAGGAAAGTGATTTTCTCTGAAAGGACAGCATTTAGAAAGTGAAGCAACACTCCATTGACTTCGCACAGTGAATTGAAGTGTTGGAACAGACTGCTTCACTTTCAGAGAAACGCATGTGAGTTTCTGTTGAATGCTTGTAAGTAGCTTAAGGCACTTTCAAAGGAAAGTGATTTTCTCTGAGATGACAGCATTTAGAAAGTGAGGCAACACTCCATTCACTTCACACAGTGAATTGAAGTGTTGGAACAGACTGCCTCTCTTTCAGAGAAACGCATGTGAGTTTCTTCCTAATGCTTGCAAATAGCTTAAGGCACTTTCAAAGGAAAGTGATTTTCTCAGAAAGGACAGCATTTAGAAAGTGAAGCAACACTCCATTCACTTCGCACAGTGAATTGAAGTGTTGGAACAGACTGCTTCTCTTTGATAGAAACGCATGTGAGTTTCTTCCTAATGCTTGCAAGTAGCTTAAGGCACTTTCAAAGGAAAGTGATTTTCTCTGAAAGGACAGCATTTAGAAAGTGAAGCAACACTCCATTCAATTCGCACAGTGAATTGAAGTGTTGGAACAGACTGCTTCTCTTTCAGAGAAACGCATGTGAGTTTCTGGTGAATGCTTGTAAGTAGCTTAAGGCACTTTCAAAGGAAAGTGATTTTCTCTGAAAGGACAGCATTTAGAAAGTGAAGCAACACTCCATTCACTTCGAACAGTGAATTGAAGTGTTGGAACAGACTGCTTCTCTTTCAGAGAAATGCATGTGAGTTTCTGTTGAATGCTTGTAAGTAGCTTAAGGCACTTTCAAAGGAAAGTGATTTTCTCTGAAAGGACAGCATTTAGAAAGTGAGGCAGCACTCCATTCACTTCACACAGTGAATTGAAGTGTTGGAACAGACTGCTTCTCTTTCAGAGAAACGCATGTGAGTTTCTTCCTAATGCTTGCAAGTAGCTTAAGGCACTTTCAAAGGAAAGTGATTTTCTCTGAAAGGACAGCATTTAGAAAGTGAGGCAACACTCCATTCACTTCGCACAGTGAATTGAAGTGTTGGAACAGACTGCTTCTCTTTCAGAGAAACGCATGTTTCTGGTGAATGCTTGCAAGTAGCTTAAGGCACTTTCAAAGGAAAGTGATTTTCTCTGAAAGGACAGCATTTAGAAAGTGAAGCAACACTCCATTCACTTCGAACAGTGAATTGAAGTGTTGGAACCGACTGCTTCTCTTTCAGAGAAACGCATGTGAGTTTCTTCCTAATGCTTGTAAGAAGCTTAAGGCACTTTCAAAGGAAAGTGATTTTCTCTGAAAGTACAGCATTTAGAAAGTGAAGCAACACTCCATTCACTTCGTGCAGTGAATTGAAGTGTTGGAACAGAGTGCTTCTTTTTCCTAGAAACGCATTAGTGTTTCTTGTGAATGCTTGCATGTTGCTTAAGGCACTTTCAAAGGAGGGTGATTTTCTCTGAAAGGACATGATTTAGAAAGTGAAGCAACACTCCATTCACTTCGCACAGTGAATTGAAGTGTTGGAACAGACTGCTTCTCTTTCATAGAAATGCATGTGAGTTTCTGTTGAATGCTTGTAAGTAGCTTAAGGCACTTTCAAAGGAAAGTGATTTTCTCTGAAAGGACAGCATTTAGAAAGTGAAGAAACACTCCATTCACTTCGCACAGTGAATTGAAGTGTTGGAACAGACTGCTTCACTTTCAGAGAAACGCATGTGAGTTTCTGTTGAATGCTTGTAAGTAGCTTAAGGCACTTTCAAAGGAAAGTGATTTTCTCTGAGAGGACAGCATTTAGGAAGTGAGGCAACACTCCATTCACTTCACACAGTGAATTGAAGGGTTGGAACAGACTGCTTCTCTTTCAGAGAAACGCATGTGAGTTTCTTCCTAATGCTTGCAAGTAGCTTAAGGCACTTTCAAAGGAAAGTGATTTTCTCAGAAAGGACAGCATTTAGAAAGTGAAGCAACACTCCATTCACTTCGCACAGTGAATTGAAGTGTTGGAACAGACTGCTTCTCTTTCAGAGAAACGCATGTGAGTTTCTTCCTAATGCTTGCAAGTAGCTTAAGGCACTTTGAAAGGAAAGTGATTTTCTCTGAAAGGACAGCATTTAGAAAGTGAAGCAACACACCATTCACTTCGCACAGTGAACTGAAGTGTTGGAACAGACTGCTTCTCTTTCAGAGAAACGCATGTGAGTTTCTGGTGAATGCTTGTAAGCAGCTTAAGGCACTTTCAAAGGAAAGTGATTTTCTCTGAAAGGACAGCATTTAGAAAGTGAGGCAACACTCCATTCACTTCACACAGTGAATTGAAGTGTTGGAACAGACTGCTTCTCTTTCAGAGAAACGCATGTGAGTTTCTTCCTAATGCTTGCAAGTAGCTTAAGGCACTTTCAAAGGAAAGTGATTTTCTCTGAGAGGACAGCATTTAGAAAGTGAGGCTACACTCCATTCACTTCACACAGTGAATTGAAGTGTTGGAACAGACTGCTTCTCTTTCAGAGAAGCGCATGTGAGTTTTTTGTGAATGCTTGAAAGTAGTTTAAGGCACTTTCAAAGGAAAGTGATTTTCTCTGAAAGGACAGCATTTAGAAAGTGAAGCAACACTCCATTCACTTCGCACAGTAAATTGAAGTGTTGGAACAGACTGCTTCTCTTTCAGAGAAACGCATGTGAGTTTCTGGTGAATGCTTGTAAGAAGCTTAAGGCACTTTCAAAGGAAAGTGATTTTCTCTGAAAGGACAGCATTTAGAAAGTAAAGCAACACTCCATTCCCTTCGCGCAATGAATTGAAGTGTTGGAACAGACTGCTTCTCTTTCAGAGAAACGCATGTGAGTTTCTGGTGAATGCTTGTAAGTAGCTTAAGGCACTTTCAAAGGAAAGTGATTTTCTCTGAAAAGACAGCATTTAGAAAGTGAAGCAACACTCCATTCACTTCGAACAGTGAATTGAAGTGTTGGAACAGACTGCTTCTCTTTCAGAGAAATGCATGTGAGTTTCTGTTGAATGCTTGTAAGTAGCTTAAGGCACTTTCAAAGGAAAGTGACTTTCTCTGAAAGGACAGCATTTAGAAAGTGAGGCAGCACTCCATTCACTTCACACAGTGAATTGAAGTGTTGGAACAGACTGCTTCTCTTTCAGAGAAACGCATGTGAGTTTCTTCCTAATGCTTGCAAGTAGCTTAAGGCACTTTCAAAGGAAAGTGATTTTCTCTGAAAGGACAGCATTTAGAAAGTAAGGCAACACTCCATTCACTTCGCACAGTGAATTGAAGTGTTGGAACAGACTGCTTCTCTTTCAGAGAAACGCATGTTTCTGGTGAATGCTTGCAAGTAGCTTAAGGCACTTTCAAAGGAAAGTGATTTTCTCTGAAAGGACAGCATTTAGAAAGTGAAGCAACACTCCATTCACTTCGCACAGTGAATTGAAGTGTTGGAACCGACTGCTTCTCTTTCAGAGAAACGCATGTGAGTTTCTTCCTAATGCTTGTAAGAAGCTTAAGGCACTTTCAAAGGAAAGTGATTTTCTCTGAAAGTACAGCATTTAGAAAGTGAAGCAACACTCCATTCACTTCGTGCAGTGAATTGAAGTGTTGGAACAGAGTGCTTCTTTTTCCTAGAAACGCATTAGTGTTTCTTGTGAATGCTTGCATGTTGCTTAAGGCACTTTCAAAGGAGGGTGATTTTCTCTGAAAGGACATGATTTAGAAAGTGAAGCAACACTCCATTCACTTCGCACAGTGAATTGAAGTGTTGGAACAGACTGCTTCTCTTTCAGAGAAATGCATGTGAGTTTCTGTTGAATGCTTGTAAGTAGCTTAAGGCACTTTCAAAGGAAAGTGATTTTCTCTGAAAGGACAGCATTTAGAAAGTGAAGAAACACTCCATTCACTTCGCACAGTGAATTGAAGTGTTGGAACAGACTGCTTCACTTTCAGAGAAACGCATGTGAGTTTCTGTTGAATGCTTGTAAGTAGCTTAAGGCACTTTCAAAGGAAAGTGATTTTCTCTGAGAGGACAGCATTTAGAAAGTGAGGCAACACTCCATTCACTTCACACAGTGAATTGAAGGGTTGGAACAGACTGCTTCTCTTTCAGAGAAACGCATGTGAGTTTCTTCCTAATGCTTGCAAGTAGCTTAAGGCACTTTCAAAGGAAAGTGATTTTCTCAGAAAGGACAGCATTTAGAAAGTGAAGCAACACTCCATTCACTTCGCACAGTGAATTGAAGTGTTGGAACAGACTGCTTCTCTTTCAGAGAAACGCATGTGAGTTTCTTCCTAATGCTTGCAAGTAGCTTAAGGCACTTTGAAAGGAAAGTGATTTTCTCTGAAAGGACAGCATTTAGAAAGTGAAGCAACACACCATTCACTTCGCACAGTGAACTGAAGTGTTGGAACAGACTGCTTCTCTTTCAGAGAAACGCATGTGAGTTTCTGGTGAATGCTTGTAAGCAGCTTAAGGCACTTTCAAAGGAAAGTGATTTTCTCTGAAAGGACAGCATTTAGAAAGTGAAGCAACACTCCATTCACTTCGCACAGTGAATTGAAGTGTTGGAACAGACTGCTTCTCTTTCAGAGAAATGCATGTGAGTTTCTGTTGAATGCTTGTAAGTAGCTTAAGGCACTTTCAAAGGAAAGTGATTTTCTCTGAAAGGACAGCATTTAGAAAGTGAGGCAACACTCCATTTACTTCACACAGTGAATTGAAGTGTTGGAACAGACTGCTTCTCTTTCAGAGAAACGCATGTGAGTTTCTTCCTAATGCTTGCAAGTAGCTTAAGGCACTTTCAAAGGAAAGTGATTTTCTCTGAAAGGACAGCATTTAGAAAGTGAAGCAACACTATATTCACTTCGCACAGTGAATTGAAGTGTTGGAACAGACTGCTTCTCTTTCAGAGAAACGCATGTGAGTTTCTGTTGAATGCTTGTAAGTAGCTTAAGGCACTTTCTAAGGAAAGTGATTTTCTCTGAGAGGACTGCATTTAGAAAGTGAGGCAACACTCCATTCACTTCACACAGTGAATTGAAGTGTTGGAACAGACTGCTTCTCTTTCAGAGAAACGCATGTGAGTTTCTTCCTAATGCTTGCAAGTAGCTTAAGGCACTTTCAAAGGAAAGTGATTTTCTCTGAGAGGACAGCATTTAGAAAGTGAGGCTACACTCCATTCACTTCACACAGTGAATTGAAGTGTTGGAACAGACTGCTTCTCTTTCAGAGAAGCGCATGTGAGTTTTTTGTGAATGCTTGAAAGTAGTTTAAGGCACTTTCAAAGGAAAGTGATTTTCTCTGAAAGGACAGCATTTAGAAAGTGAAGCAACACTCCATTCACTTCGCACAGTAAATTGAAGTGTTGGAACAGACTGCTTCTCTTTCAGAGAAACGCATGTGAGTTTCTGGTGAATGCTTGTAAGAAGCTTAAGGCACTTTCAAAGGAAAGTGATTTTCTCTGAAAGGACAGCATTTAGAAAGTAAAGCAACACTCCATTCCCTTCGCGCAATGAATTGAAGTGTTGGAACAGACTGCTTCTCTTTCAGAGAAACGCATGTGAGTTTCTGTTGAATGCTTGTAAGTAGCTTAAGGCACTTTCAAACGAAAGTGATTTTCTCTGAAAGGACAGCATTTAGAAAGTAAAGCAACACTCCATTCCCTTCGCGCAATGAATTGAAGTGTTGGAACAGACTGCTTCTCTTTCAGAGAAACGCATTAGTGTTTCTTGTGAATGCTTGCAAGTAGCTTAAGGCACTTTCAAAGGAAAGTGATTTTCTCTGAAAGGACAGCATTTAGAAAGTGAGGCAACACTCCACTCACTTCGCACAGTGAATTGAAGTGTTGGAACAGACTGCTTCTCTTTCAGAGAAACGCATGTGAGTTTCTTCCTAATGCTTGCATGTAGCTTAAGGCACTTTCAAAGGAAAGTGATTTTCTCCGAAAGGACAGCATTTAGAAAATGAAGCAACACTCCATTCACTTCGCACAGTGAATTGAAGTGTTGGAACCGACTGCTTCTCTTTCAGAGAAACGCATGTGAGTTTCTGGTGAATGCTTGAAAGAAGCTTAAGGCACTTTCAAAGGAAAGTGATTTTCTCTGAAAGGACATCATTTAGAAAGTGAAGCAACACTCCATTCACTTCGTGCAGTGAATTGAAGTGTTGGAACAGACTGCTTCTCTTTCATAGAAACGCATTAGTGTTTCTTGTGAATGCTTGCAAGTTGCTTAAGGCACTTTCAAAGGAAAGTGATTTTCTCTGAAAGGACAGCATTTAGAAAGTGAAGCAACACTCCATTCACTTCGCACAGTGAATTGAAGTGTTGGAACAGACTGCTTCTCTTTCACAGAAACGCATGTGAGTTTCTGGTGAATGCTTGTAAGTAGCTTAAGGCACTTTCAAAGGAAAGTGATTTTCTCTGAAAGGACAGCATTTAGAAAGTGAGGCAGCACTCCATTCACTTCACACATTGAATTGAAATGTTGGAACAGACTGCTTCTCTTTCAGAGAAACGCATGTGAGTTTCTCCCTAATGCTTGCAAGTAGCTTAAGGCACTTTCAAAGGAAAGTGATTTTCTCTGAAAGGACAGCATTTAGAAAGTGAAGCAACACTCCATTCACTTCGTGCAGTGAATTGAAGTGTTGGAACAGAGTGCTTCTCTTTCATAGAAACACATTAGTGTTTCTTGTGAATGCTTGCAAGTTGCTTAAGGCACTTTCAAAGGAAAGTGATTTTCTCTGAAAGGACATAATTTAGAAAGTGAAGCAACACTCCATTCACTTCGCACAGTGAATTGAAGTGTTGGAACACACTGCTTCTCTTTCAGAGAAATGCATGTGAGTTTCTGTTGAATGCTTGTAAGTAGCTTAAGGCACTTTCAAAGGAAAGTGATTTTCTCTGAAAGGACAGCATTTAGAAAGTGAAGCAACACTACATTCACTTCGCACAGTGAATTGAAGTGTTGGAACAGACTGCTTCACTTTCAGAGAAACGCATGTGAGTTTCTGTTGAATGCTTGTAAGTAGCTTAAGGCACTTTCAAAGGAAAGTGATTTTCTCTGAGAGGACAGCATTTAGAAAGTGAGGCACCACTCCATTCACTTCACACAGTGAATTGAAGTGTTGGAACAGACTGCTTCTCTTTCAGAGAAACGCATGTGAGTTTCTTCCTAATGCTTGCAAGTAGCTTAAGGCACTTTCAAAGGAAAGCGATTTTCTCAGAAAGGACAGCATTTAGAAAGTGAAGCAACACTCCATTCACTTCGCACAGTGAATTGAAGTGTTGGAACAGACTGCTTCTCTTTCAGAGAAACGCATGTGAGTTTCTTCCTAATGCTTGCAAGTAGCTTAAGGCTCTTTCAAAGGAAAGTGATTTTCTCTGAAAGGACAGCATTTAGAAAGTGAAGCAACACTCCATTCACTTCGCACAGTGAATTGAAGTGTTGGAACAGACTGCTTCACTTTCAGAGAAACGCATGTGAGTTTCTGTTGAATGCTTGTAAGTAGCTTAAGGCACTTTCAAAGGAAAGTGATTTTCTCTGAGAGGACAGCATTTAGAAAGTGAGGCAACACTCCATTCACTTCAAACAGTGAATTGAAGTGTTGGAACAGACTGCTTCTCTTTCAGAGAAACGCATGTGAGTTTCTTCCTAATGCTTGCAAGTAGCTTAAGGCACTTTCAAAGGAAAGTGATTTTCTCTGAAAGGACATAATTTATAAAGTGAAGCAACACTCCATTCACTTCGCACAGTGAATTGAAGTGTTGGAACAGACTGCTTCTCTTTCAGAGAAACGCATGTGAGTTTCTGGTGAATGCTTGTAAGTAGCTTAAGGCACTTTCAAAGGAAAGTGATTTTCTCTGAAAGGACAGCATTTAGAAAGTGAAGCAACACTCCCTTCACTTCGAACAGTGAATTGAAGTGTTGGAACAGACTGCTTCTCTTTCAGAGAAATGCATGTGAGTTTCTGTTGAATGCTTGTAAGTAGCTTAAGGCACTTTCAAAGGAAAGTGATTTTCTCTGAAAGGACAGCATTTAGAAAGTGAGGCTACACTCCATTCACTTCACACAGTGAATTGAAGTGTTGGAACAGACTGCTTCTCTTTCAGAGAAGCGCATGTGAGTTTTTTGTGAATGCTTGAATGTAGTTTAAGGCACTTTCAAAGGAAAGTGATTTTCTCTGAAAGGACAGCATTTAGAAAGTGAGGCAACACTCCATTCATTTCGCACAGTGAATTGTAGTGTTGGAACAGACTGATTCTCTTTCAGAGAAACGCATGTGAGTTTCTTCCTAATGCTTGCAAGTAGCTTAAGGCACTTTCAAAGGAAAGTGATTTTCTCTGAAAGGACAGCATTTAGAAAGTGAAGCAACACTCCATTCACTTCGTGCAGTGCATTGAAGTGTTGGAACAGAGTGCTTCTCTTTCATAGAAACACATTAGTGTTTCTTGTGAATGCTTGCAAGTTGCTTAAGGCACTTTCAAAGGAAATTGATTTCCTCTGAAAGGACATAATTTAGAAAGTGAAGCAACACTCCATTCACTTCGCAGAGTGAATTGAAGTGTTGGAACAGACTGCTTCACTTTCAGAGAAACGCATGTGAGTTTCTGTTGAATGCTTGTAAGTAGCTTAAGGCACTTTCAAAGGAAAGTGATTTTCTCTGAAAGGACAGCATTTAGAAAGTGAGGCAGCACTCCATTCACTTCGCACAGTGAATTGAAGTGTTGGAACAGACTGCTTCTCTTTCAGAGAAACGCATGTGAGTTTCTTCCTAATGCTTGCAAGTAGCTTAAGGCACTTTCAAAGGAAAGTGATTTTCTCTGAAAGGACAGCATTTAGAAAGTGAGGCAACACTCCATTCACTTCGCACATTGAATTGAAGTGTTGGAACAGACTGCTTCTCTTTCAGAGAAACGCATGTGAGTTTCTTCCTAATGCTTGCAAGTAGCTTAAGGCACTTTCAAAGGAAAGTGATTTTCTCTGAAAGGACAGCATTTAGAAAGTGAAGCAACACTCCATTCACTTCGCACAGTGAATTGAAGTGTTGGAACAGACTGCTTCTCTTTCAGAGAAACGCATGTGAGTTTCTTCCTAATGCTTGCAAGTAGCTTAAGGCACTTTCAAAGGAAAGTGATTTTCTCAGAAAGGACAGCATTTAGAAAGTGAAGCAACACTCCATTCACTTCGCACAGTGAATTGAAGTGTTGGAACAGACTGCTTCTCTTTCAGAGAAACGCATGTGTGTTTCTTCCTAATGCTTGCAAGTAGCTTAAGGCACTTTCAAAGGAAAGTGATTTTCTCTGAAAGGACAGCATTTAGAAAGTGAAGCAACACTCCATTCACTTCGCACAGTGAATTGAAGTGTTGGAACAGACTGCTTCTCTTTCAGAGAAACGCATGTGAGTTTCTGGTGAATGCTTGTAAGTAGCTTAAGGCACTTTCAAAGGAAATTGATTTTCTCTGAAAGGACAGCATTTAGAAAGTGAAGCAACACTCCCTTCACTTCGAGCAGTGAATTGAAGTGTTGGAACAGACTGCTTCTCTTTCAGAGAAATGCATGTGAGTTTCTGTTGAATGCTTGCAAGTAGCTTAAGGCACTTTCAAAGGAAAGTGATTTTCTCTGAAAGGACAGCATTTAGAAAGTGAGGCAACACTCCATTCACTTCACACAGTGAACTGAAGTTTGGAACAGACTGCTTCTCTTTCAGAGAAACACATGTGAGTTTCTTCCTAATGCTTGCAAGTAGCTTAAGGCACTTTCAAAGGAAAGTGATTTTCTCTGAAAGGACAGCATTTAGAAAGTGAAGCAACACTCCATTCACTTCGCACAGTGAATTGAAGTGTTGGAACAGACTGCTTCTCTTTCAGAGAAACGCATGTGAGTTTCTGGTGAATGCTTGTAAGAAGCTTAAGGCACTTTCAAAGGAAAGTGATTTTCTCTGAAAGGACAGCATTTAGAAAGTAAAGCAACACTCCATTCCCTTCGCGCAATGAATTGAAGTGTTGGAACAGACTGCTTCTCTTTCAGAGAAACGCATGTGAGTTTCTGTTGAATGCTTGTAAGTAGCTTAAGGCACTTTCAAACGAAAGTGATTTTCTCTGAAAGGACAGCATTTAGAAAGTAAAGCAACACTCCATTCCCTTCGCGCAATGAATTGAAGTGTTGGAACAGACTGCTTCTCTTTCAGAGAAACGCATTAGTGTTTCTTGTGAATGCTTGCAAGTAGCTTAAGGCACTTTCAAAGGAAAGTGATTTTCTCTGAAAGGACAGCATTTAGAAAGTGAGGCAACACTCCACTCACTTCGCACAGTGAATTGAAGTGTTGGAACAGACTGCTTCTCTTTCAGAGAATCGCATGTGAGTTTCTTCCTAATGCTTGCAAGTAGCTTAAGGCACTTTCAAAGGAAAGTGATTTTCTCCGAAAGGACAGCATTTAGAAAATGAAGCAACACTCCATTCACTTCGCACAGTGAATTGAAGTGTTGGAACCGACTGCTTCTCTTTCAGAGAAACGCATGTGAGTTTCTGGTGAATGCTTGTAAGAAGCTTAAGGCACTTTCAAAGGAAAGTGATTTTCTCTGAAAGGACATCATTTAGAAAGTGAAGCAACACTCCATTCACTTCGTGCAGTGAATTGAAGTGTTGGAACAGACTGCTTCTCTTTCATAGAAACGCATTAGTGTTTCTTGTGAATGCTTGCAAGTTGCTTAAGGCACTTTCAAAGGAAAGTGATTTTCTCTGAAAGGACAGCATTTAGAAAGTAAAGCAACACTCCATTCACTTCGCACAGTGAATTGAAGTGTTGGAACAGACTGCTTCTCTTTCACAGAAACGCATGTGAGTTTCTGGTGAATGCTTGTAAGTAGCTTAAGGCACTTTCAAAGGAAAGTGATTTTCTCTGAAAGGACAGCATTTAGAAAGTGAGGCAGCACTCCATTCACTTCACACAGTGAATTGAAATGTTGGAACAGACTGCTTCTCTTTCAGAGAAACGCATGTGAGTTTCTCCCTAACGCTTGCAAGTAGCTTAAGGCACTTTCAAAGGAAAGTGATTTTCTCTGAAAGGACAGCATTTAGAAAGTGAGGCAACACTCCATTCACTTCGCACAGTGAATTGAAGTGTTGGAACAGACTGCTTCTCTTTCAGAGAAACGCATGTGAGTTTCTTCCTAATGCTTGCAAGTTGCTTAAGGCACTTTCAAAGGAAAGTGATTTTCTCTGAAAGGACAGCATTTAGAAAGTGAAGCAACACTCCATTCACTTCGTGCAGTGAATTGAAGTGTTGGAACAGAGTGCTTCTCTTTCATAGAAACACATTAGTGTTTCTTGTGAATGCTTGCAAGTTGCTTAAGGCACTTTCAAAGGAAAGTGATTTTCTCTGAAAGGACATAATTTAGAAAGTGAAGCAACACTCCATTCACTTCGCACAGTGAATTGAAGTGTTGGAACACACTGCTTCTCTTTCAGAGAAATGCATGTGAGTTTCTGTTGAATGCTTGTAAGTAGCTTAAGGCACTTTCAAAGGAAAGTGATTTTCTCTGAAAGGACAGCATTTAGAAAGTGAAGCAACACTACATTCACTTCGCACAGTGAATTGAAGTGTTGGAACAGACTGCTTCACTTTCAGAGAAACGCATGTGAGTTTCTGTTGAATGCTTGTAAGTAGCTTAAGGCACTTTCAAAGGAAAGTGATTTTCTCTGAGAGGACAGCATTTAGAAAGTGAGGCACCACTCCATTCACTTCACACAGTGAATTGAAGTGTTGGAACAGACTGCTTCTCTTTCAGAGAAACGCATGTGAGTTTCTTCCTAATGCTTGCAAGTAGCTTAAGGCACTTTCAAAGGAAAGCGATTTTCTCAGAAAGGACAGCATTTAGAAAGTGAAGCAACACTCCATTCACTTCGCACAGTGAATTGAAGTGTTGGAACAGACTGCTTGTCTTTCAGAGAAACGCATGTGAGTTTCTTCCTAATGCTTGCAAGTAGCTTAAGGCTCTTTCAAAGGAAAGTGATTTTCTCTGAAAGGACAGCATTTAGAAAGTGAAGCAACACTCCATTCACTTCGCACAGTGAATTGAAGTGTTGGAACAGACTGCTTCACTTTCAGAGAAACGCATGTGAGTTTCTGTTGAATGCTTGTAAGTAGCTTAAGGCACTTTCAAAGGAAAGTGATTTTCTCTGAGAGGACAGCATTTAGAAAGTGAGGCAACACTCCATTCACTTCAAACAGTGAATTGAAGTGTTGGAACAGACTGCTTCGCTTTCAGAGAAACGCATGTGAGTTTCTTCCTAATGCTTGCAAGTAGCTTAAGGCACTTTCAAAGGAAAGTGATTTTCTCTGAAAGGACATAATTTATAAAGTGAAGCAACACTCCATTCACTTCGCACAGTGAATTGAAGTGTTGGAACAGACTGCTTCTCTTTCAGAGAAACGCATGTAAGTTTCTGGTGAATGCTTGTAAGTAGCTTAAGGCACTTTCAAAGGAAAGTGATTTTCTCTGAAAGGACAGCATTTAGAAAGTGAAGCAACACTCCCTTCACTTCGAACAGTGAATTGAAGTGTTGGAACAGACTGCTTCTCTTTCAGAGAAATGCATGTGAGTTTCTGTTGAATGCTTGTAAGTAGCTTAAGGCACTTTCAAAGGAAAGTGATTTTCTCTGAAAGGACAGCATTTAGAAAGTGAGGCTACACTCCATTCACTTCACACAGTGAATTGAAGTGTTGGAACAGACTGCTTCTCTTTCAGAGAAGCGCATGTGAGTTTTTTGTGAATGCTTGAATGTAGTTTAAGGCACTTTCAAAGGAAAGTGATTTTCTCTGAAAGGACAGCATTTAGAAAGTGAGGCAACACTCCATTCATTTCGCACAGTGAATTGTAGTGTTGGAACAGACTGATTCTCTTTCAGAGAAACGCATGTGAGTTTCTTCCTAATGCTTGCAAGTAGCTTAAGGCACTTTCAAAGGAAAGTGATTTTCTCTGAAAGGACAGCATTTAGAAAGTGAAGCAACACTCCATTCACTTCGTGCAGTGCATTGAAGTGTTGGAACAGAGTGCTTCTCTTTCATAGAAACACATTAGTGTTTCTTGTGAATGCTTGCAAGTTGCTTAAGGCACTTTCAAAGGAAATTGATTTCCTCTGAAAGGACATAATTTAGAAAGTGAAGCAACACTCCATTCACTTCGCAGAGTGAATTGAAGTGTTGGAACAGACTGCTTCACTTTCAGAGAAACGCATGTGAGTTTCTGTTGAATGCTTGTAAGTAGCTTAAGGCACTTTCAAAGGAAAGTGATTTTCTCTGAAAGGACAGCATTTAGAAAGTGAGGCAGCACTCCATTCACTTCGCACAGTGAATTGAAGTGTTGGAACAGACTGCTTCTCTTTCAGAGAAACGCATGTGAGTTTCTTCCTAATGCTTGCAAGTAGCTTAAGGCACTTTCAAAGGAAAGTGATTTTCTCTGAAAGGACAGCATTTAGAAAGTGAGGCAACACTCCATTCACTTCGCACATTGAATTGAAGTGTTGGAACAGACTGCTTCTCTTTCAGAGAAACGCATGTGAGTTTCTTCCTAATGCTTGCAAGTAGCTTAAGGCACTTTCAAAGGAAAGTGATTTTCTCTGAAAGGACAGCATTTAGAAAGTGAAGCAACACTCCATTCACTTCGCACAGTGAATTGAAGTGTTGGAACAGACTGCTTCTCTTTCAGAGAAACGCATGTGAGTTTCTTCCTAATGCTTGCAAGTAGCTTAAGGCACTTTCAAAGGAAAGTGATTTTCTCTGAAAGGACAGCATTTAGAAAGTGAAGCAACACTCCATTCACTTCGCACAGTAAATTGAAGTGTTGGAACAGACTGCTTCTCTTTCAGAGAAACGCATGTGAGTTTCTGGTGAATGCTTGTAAGTAGCTTAAGGCACTTTCAAAGGAAAGTGATTTTCTCTGAAAGGACAGCATTTAGAAAGTGAAGCAACACTCCATTCCCTTCGTGCAGTGAATTGAAGTGTTGGAACAGAGTGCTTCTCTTTCATAGAAACGCATTAGTGTTTCTTGTGAATGCTTGCAAGTTGCTTAAGGCACTTTCAAAGGAAAGTGATTTTCTCTGAAAGGACATAATTTAGAAAGTGAAGCAACACTCCATTCACTTCGCACAGTGAATTGAAGTGTTGGAACAGACTGCTTCTCTTTCAGAGAAATGCATGTGAGTTTCTGTTGAATGCTTGTAAGTAGCTTAAGGCACTTTCAAAGGAAAGTGATTTTCTCTGAAAGGACAGCATTTAGAAAGTGAAGCAACACTACATTCACTTCGCACAGTGAACTGAAGTGTTGGAACAGACTGCTTCACTTTCAGAGAAACGCATGTGAGTTTCTGTTGAATGCTTGTAAGTAGCTAAAGGCACTTTCAATGGAAAGTGATTTTCTCTGAGAGGACAGCAATTAGAAAGTGAGGCAACACCACATTCACTTCACACAGTGAATTGAAGTGTTGGAACAGACTGCTTCTCTTTCAGAGAAACGCATGTGAGTTTCTTCCTAATGCTTGCAATTAGCTTAAGGCACTTTCAAAGGAAAGTGATTTTCTCAGAAAGGACAGCATTTAGAAAGTGAAGCAACACTCCATTCACTTCGCACAGTGAATTGAAGTGTTGGAACAGACTGCTTCTCTTTCAGAGAAACGCATGTGAGTTTCTGGTGAATGCTTGTAAGTAGCTTAAGGCACTTTCAAAGGAAAGTGATTTTCTCTGAAAGGACAGCATTTAGAAAGTGAAGCAACACTCCATTCACTTCGCACAGTGAATTGAAGTGTTGGAACAGACTGCTTCTCTTTCAGAGAAACGCATGTGAGTTTCTGGTGAATGCTTGTAAGTAGCTTAAGGCACTTTCAAAGGAAAGTGATTTTCTCTGAAAGGACAGCATTTAGAAAGTGAAGCAACACTCCCTTCACTTCGAGCAGTGAATTGAAGTGTTGGAACAGACTGCTTCTCTTTCAGAGAAATGCATGTGAGTTTCTGTTGAATGCTTGCAAGTAGCTTAAGGCACTTTCAAAGGAAAGTGATTTTCTCTGAAAGGACAGCATTTAGAAAGTGAGGCAACACTCCATTCACTTCACACAGTGAGCTGAAGTTTGGAACAGACTGCTTCTCTTTCAGAGAAACGCATGTGAGTTTCTTCCTAATGCTTGCAAGTAGCTTAAGGCACTTTCAAAGGAAAGTGATTTTCTCTGAAAGGACAGCATTTAGAAAGTGAAGCAACACTCCATTCACTTCGCACAGTGAATTGAAGTGTTGGAACAGACTGCTTCTCTTTCAGAGAAACGCATGTGAGTTTCTTCCTAATGCTTGCAAGTAGCTTAAGGCACTTTCAAAGGAAAGTGATTTTCTCTGAAAGGACAGTATTTAGAAAGTGAAGCAACACTCCATTCACTTCGCACAGTGAATTGAAGTGTTGGAACCGACTGCTTCTCTTTCAGAGAAACGCATGTGAGTTTCTGTTGAATGCTTGTAAGTAGCTTACGGCACTTTCAAACGAAAGTGATTTTCTCTGAAAGGACAGCATTTACAAAGTGAAGCAACACTCCGTTCACTTCGCACATTGAATTGAAGTGTTGGAACAGACTGCTTCTCTTTCAGAAAAAACGCATGTGAGTTTCTGGTGAATGCTTGTAAGTAGCTTAAGGCACTTTCAAAGGAAAGTGATTTTCTCTGAAAGGACAGCATTTAGAAAGTGAAGCAACACTCCATTCACTTCGCACAGTGAATTGAAGTGTTGGAACAGACTGCTTCTCTTTCAGAGAAACGCATGTGAGTTTCTTCCTAATGCTTGCAAGTAGCTTAAGGCACTTTCAAAGGAAAGTGATTTTCTCTGAAAGGACAGCATTTAGAAAGTGAAGCAACACTCCATTCACTTCGCACAGTAAATTGAAGTGTTGGAACAGACTGCTTCTCTTTCAGAGAAACGCATGTGAGTTTCTGGTGAATGCTTGTAAGTAGCTTAAGGCACTTTCAAAGGAAAGTGATTTTCTCTGAAAGGACAGCATTTAGAAAGTGAAGCAACACTCCATTCCCTTCGTGCAGTGAATTGAAGTGTTGGAACAGAGTGCTTCTCTTTCATAGAAACGCATTAGTGTTTCTTGTGAATGCTTGCAAGTTGCTTAAGGCACTTTCAAAGGAAAGTGATTTTCTCTGAAAGGACATAATTTAGAAAGTGAAGCAACACTCCATTCACTTCGCACAGTGAATTGAAGTGTTGGAACAGACTGCTTCTCTTTCAGAGAAATGCATGTGAGTTTCTTCCTAATGCTTGTAAGTAGCTTAAGGCACTTTCAAAGGAAAGTGATTTTCTCTGAAAGGACAGCATTTAGAAAGTGAAGCAACACTACATTCACTTCGCACAGTGAACTGAAGTGTTGGAACAGACTGCTTCACTTTCAGAGAAACGCATGTGAGTTTCTGTTGAATGCTTGTAAGTAGCTAAAGGCACTTTCAATGGAAAGTGATTTTCTCTGAGAGGACAGCAATTAGAAAGTGAGGCAACACCACATTCACTTCACACAGTGAATTGAAGTGTTGGAACAGACTGCTTCTCTTTCAGAGAAACGCATGTGAGTTTCTTCCTAATGCTTGCAATTAGCTTAAGGCACTTTCAAAGGAAAGTGATTTTCTCAGAAAGGACAGCATTTAGAAAGTGAAGCAACACTCCATTCACTTCGCACAGTGAATTGAAGTGTTGGAACAGACTGCTTCTCTTTCAGAGAAACGCATGTGAGTTTCTGGTGAATGCTTGTAAGTAGCTTAAGGCACTTTCAAAGGAAAGTGATTTTCTCTGAAAGGACAGCATTTAGAAAGTGAAGCAACACTCCATTCACTTCGCACAGTGAATTGAAGTGTTGGAACAGACTGCTTCTCTTTCAGAGAAACGCATGTGAGTTTCTGGTGAATGCTTGTAAGTAGCTTAAGGCACTTTCAAAGGAAAGTGATTTTCTCTGAAAGGACAGCATTTAGAAAGTGAAGCAACACTCCCTTCACTTCGAGCAGTGAATTGAAGTGTTGGAACAGACTGCTTCTCTTTCAGAGAAATGCATGTGAGTTTCTGTTGAATGCTTGCAAGTAGCTTAAGGCACTTTCAAAGGAAAGTGATTTTCTCTGAAAGGACAGCATTTAGAAAGTGAGGCAACACTCCATTCACTTCACACAGTGAGCTGAAGTTTGGAACAGACTGCTTCTCTTTCAGAGAAACGCATGTGAGTTTCTTCCTAATGCTTGCAAGTAGCTTAAGGCACTTTCAAAGGAAAGTGATTTTCTCTGAAAGGACAGCATTTAGAAAGTGAAGCAACACTCCATTCACTTCGCACAGTGAATTGAAGTGTTGGAACAGACTGCTTCTCTTTCAGAGAAACGCATGTGAGTTTCTTCCTAATGCTTGCAAGTAGCTTAAGGCACTTTCAAAGGAAAGTGATTTTCTCTGAAAGGACAGTATTTAGAAAGTGAAGCAACACTCCATTCACTTCGCACAGTGAATTGAAGTGTTGGAACCGACTGCTTCTCTTTCAGAGAAACGCATGTGAGTTTCTGTTGAATGCTTGTAAGTAGCTTACGGCACTTTCAAACGAAAGTGATTTTCTCTGAAAGGACAGCATTTACAAAGTGAAGCAACACTCCGTTCACTTCGCACATTGAATTGAAGTGTTGGAACAGACTGCTTCTCTTTCAGAAAAAACGCATGTGAGTTTCTGGTGAATGCTTGTAAGTAGCTTAAGGCACTTTCAAAGGAAAGTGATTTTCTCTGAAAGGACAGCATTTAGAAAGTGAAGCAACACTCCATTCACTTCGAACAGTGAATTGAAGTGTTGGAACAGACTGCTTCTATTTCAGAGATATGCATGTGAGTTTCTGGTGAATGCTTGTAAGTAGCTTAAGGCACTTTCAAAGGAAAGTGATTTTCTCTGAAAGGACAGCATTTAGAAAGTGAGGCAGCACTCCATTCACTTCACACAGTGAATTGAAGTGTTGGAACAGACTGCTTCTCTTTCAGAGAAACGCATGTGAGTTTCTTCCTAATGCTTGCAAGTAGCTTAAGGCACTTTCAAAGAAAAGTGATTTTCTCAGAAAGGACAGCATTTAGAAAGTGAAGCAACACTCCATTCACTTCGCACAGTGAATTGAAGTGTTGGAACAGACTGCTTCTCTTTCAGAGAAACGCATGTGAGTTTCTGGTGAATGCTGGTAAGTAGCTTAAGGCACTTTCAAAGGAAAGTGATTTTCTCTGAAAGGACAGCATTTAGAAAGTGAAGCAACACTCCATTCCCTTCGTGCAGTGAATTGAAGTGTTGCAACAGAGTGCTTCTCTTTCATAGAAACGCATTAGTGTTTCTTGTGAATGCTTGCAAGTAGCTTAAGGCACTTTCAAAGGAAAGTGATTTTCTCTGAAAGGACAGCATTTAGAAAGTGAAGCAACACTCCATTCACTTCGTACAGTGAATTGAAGTGTTGGAACAGACAGCTTCTCTTTCAGAGAAACGCATGTGAGTTTCTGTTGAATGCTTGCAAGTAGCTTAAGGCACTTTCAAAGGAAAGTGATTTTCTCTGAAAGGACAGCATTTAAAAAGTGAAGCAACACTCCATTCACTTCGCACAGTGAATTGAAGTGTTGGAACAGACTGCTTCTCTTTCAGAGAAACGCATGTGAGTTTCTGGTGAATGCTTGTAAGTCGCTTAAGGCACTTTCAAAGGAAAGTGATTTTCTCTGAAAGGACAGCATTTAGAAAGTGAAGCAACACTCCATTCACTTCGAACAGTGAATTGAAGTGTTGGAACAGACTGCTTTTATTTCAGAGATATGCATGTGAGTTTCTGGTGAATGCTTGTAAGTAGCTTAAGGCACTTTCAAAGGAAAGTGATTTTCTCTGAAAGGACAGCATTTAGAAAGTGAGGCAGCACTCCATTCACTTCACACAGTGAATTGAAGTGTTGGAACAGACTGCTTCTCTTTCAGAGAAACGCATGTGAGTTTCTTCCTAATGCTTGCAAGTAGGTTAAGGCACTTTCAAAGGAAAGTGATTTTCTCTGAAAGGACAGCATTTAGAAAGTGAGGCAACACTCCATTCACTTCGCACAGTGAATTGAAGTGTTGGAACAGACTGCTTCTCTTTCAGAGAAACGCATGTGAGTTTCTTCCTAATGCTTGCAAGTAGCTTAAGGCACTTTCAAAGGAAAGTGATTTTCTCTGAAAGGACAGCATTTAGAACGTGAAGCAACACTCCATTCACTTCGCACAGTGAATTGAAGTGTTGGAACCGACTGCTTCTCTTTCAGAGAAACGCATGTGAGTTTCTGGTGAATGCTTGTAAGAAGCTTAAAGCACTTTCAAAGGAAAGTGATTTTCTCTGAAAGAACAGCATTTAGAAAGTGAAGCAACACTCCATTCACTTCGTGCAGTGAATTGAAGTGTTGGAACAGAGTGCTTCTCTTTCATAGAAACGCATTAGTGTTTCTTGTGAATGCTTGCAAGTTGCTTAAGGCACTTTCAAAGGAAAGTGATTTTCTCTGAAAGGACATAATTTAGAAAGTGAGGCAACACTCCATTCACTTCGCACAGTGAATTGAAGTGTTGGAACAGACTGCTTCTCTTTCAGAGAAATGCATGTGAGTTTCTGTTGAATGCTTGTAAGTAGCTTAAGGCACTTTCAAAGGAAAGTGATTTTCTCTGAGAGGACAGCATTTAGAAAGTGAAGCAACACTCCATTCACTTCGCACAGTGAATTGAAGTGTTGAAACAGACTGCTTCACTTTCAGAGGAACGCATGTGAGTTTCTGTTGAATGCTTGTAAGTAGCTTAAGGCACTTTCAAAGGAAAGTGATTTTCTCTGAGAGGACAGCATTTAGAAAGTGAGGCAACACTCCATTCACTTCGCACAGTGAATTGAAGTGTTGGAACCGACTGCTTCTCTTTCAGAGAAACGCATGTGAGTTTCTGGTGAATGCTTGTAAGAAGCTTAAAGCACTTTCAAAGGAAAGTGATTTTCTCTGAAAGAACAGCATTTAGAAAGTGAAGCAACACTCCATTCACTTCGTGCAGTGAATTGAAGTGTTGGAACAGAGTGCTTCTCTTTCATAGAAACGCATTAGTGTTTCTTGTGAATGCTTGCAAGTTGCTTAAGGCACTTTCAAAGGAAAGTGATTTTCTCTGAAAGGACATAATTTAGAAAGTGAGGCAACACTCCATTCACTTCGCACAGTGAATTGAAGTGTTGGAACAGACTGCTTCTCTTTCAGAGAAATGCATGTGAGTTTCTGTTGAATGCTTGTAAGTAGCTTAAGGCACTTTCAAAGGAAAGTGATTTTCTCTGAGAGGACAGCATTTAGAAAGTGAAGCAACACTCCATTCACTTCGCACAGTGAATTGAAGTGTTGAAACAGACTGCTTCACTTTCAGAGGAACGCATGTGAGTTACTGTTGAATGCTTGTAAGTAGCTTAAGGCACTTTCAAAGGAAAGTGATTTTCTCTGAGAGGACAGCATTTAGAAAGTGAGGCAACACTCCATTCACTTCACACAGTGAATTGAAGTGATGGAACAGACTGCTTCTCTTTCAGAGAAACGCATGTGAGTTTCTTCCTAATGCTTGCAAGTAGCTTAAGGCACTTTCAAAGGAAAGTGATTTTCTCAGAAAGGACAGCATTTAGAAAGTGAAGCAACACTCCATTCACTTCGCACAGTGAATTGAAGTGTTGGAACAAACTGCTTCTCTTTCAGAGAAACGCATGTGAGTTTCTTCCTAATGCTTGCAAGTAGCTTAAGGCACTTTCAAAGGAAAGTGATTTTCGCTGAAAGGACAGCATTTAGAAAGTGAAGCAACACTCCATTCACTTCGCACAATGAATTGAAGTGTTGGAACAGACTGCTTCTCTTTCAGAGAAACGCATGTGAGTTTCTGTTGAATGCTTGTAAGTAGCTTAAGGCACTTTCAAAGGAAAGTGATTTTCTCTGAAAGGACAGCATTTAGAAAGTGAAGCAACACTCCATTCCCTTCGTGCAGTGAATTGAAGTGTTGGAACAGAGTGCTTCTCTTTCATAGAAACACATTAGTGTTTCTTGTGAATGCTTGCAAGTTGCTTAAGGCACTTTCAAAGGAAAGTGATTTTCTCTGAAAGGACATAATTTAGAAAGTGAAGCAACACTCCATTCACTTCGCACAGTGAATTGAAGTGTTGGAACAGACTGCTTCTCTTTCAGAGAAATGCATGTGAATTTCTGTTGAATGCTTGTAAGTAGCTTAAGGCACTTTCAAAGGAAAGTGATTTTCTCTGAAAGGACAGCATTTAGAAAGTGAAGCAACACTCCATTCCCTTCGTGCAGTGAATTGAAGTGTTGCAACAGAGTGCTTCTCTTTCATAGAAACGCATTAGTGTTTCTTGTGAATGCTTGCAAGTAGCTTAAGGCACTTTCAAAGGAAAGTGATTTTCTCTGAAAGGACATAATTTAGAAAGTGAAGCAACACTCCATTCACTTCGTACAGTGAATTGAAGTGTTGGAACAGACAGCTTCTCTTTCAGAGAAACGCATGTGAGTTTCTGTTGAATGCTTGCAAGTAGCTTAAGGCACTTTCAAAGGAAAGTGAATTTCTCTGAAAGGACAGCATTTACAAAGTGAAGCAACACTCCATTCACTTCGCACAGTGAATTGAAGTGTTGGAACAGACTGCTTCTCTTTCAGAGAAACGCATGTGAGTTTCTGGTGAATGCTTGTAAGTCGCTTAAGGCACTTTCAAAGGAAAGTGATTTTCTCTGAAAGGACAGCATTTAGAAAGTGAAGCAACACTCCATTCACTTCGAACAGTGAATTGAAGTGTTGGAACAGACTGCTTTTATTTCAGAGATATGCATGTGAGTTTCTGGTGAATGCTTGTAAGTAGCTTAAGGCACTTTCAAAGGAAAGTGATTTTCTCTGAAAGGACAGCATTTAGAAAGTGAGGCAGCACTCCATTCACTTCACACAGTGAATTGAAGTGTTGGAACAGACTGCTTCTCTTTCAGAGAAACGCATGTGAGTTCTTCCTAATGCTTGCAAGTAGCTTAAGGCACTTTCAAAGGAAAGTGATTTTCTCTGAAAGGACAGCATTTAGAAAGTGAGGCAACACTCCATTCACTTCGCACAGTGAATTGAAGTGTTGGAACAGACTGCTTCTCTTTCAGAGAAACGCATGTGAGTTTCTTCCTAATGCTTGCAAGTAGCTTAAGGCACTTTCAAAGGAAAGTGATTTTCTCTGAAAGGACAGCATTTAGAACGTGAAGCAACACTCCATTCACTTCGCACTCTGAATTGAAGTGTTGGAACCGACTGCTTCTCTTTCAGAGAAACGCATGTGAGTTTCTGGTGAATGCTTGTAAGAAGCTTAAAGCACTTTCAAAGGAAAGTGATTTTCTCTGAAAGGACAGCATTTAGAAAGTGAAGCAACACTCCATTCACTTCGTGCAGTGAATTGAAGTGTTGGAACAGAGTGCTTCTCTTTCATAGAAACGCATTAGTGTTTCTTGTGAATGCTTGCAAGTTGCTTAAGGCACTTTCAAAGGAAAGTGATTTTCTCTGAAAGGACATAATTTAGAAAGTGAGGCAACACTCCATTCACTTCGCACAGTGAATTGAAGTGTTGGAACAGACTGCTTCTCTTTCAGAGAAATGCATGTGAGTTTCTGTTGAATGCTTGTAAGTAGCTTAAGGCACTTTCAAAGGAAAGTGATTTTCTCTGAGAGGACAGCATTTAGAAAGTGAAGCAACACTCCATTCACTTCGCACAGTGAATTGAAGTGTTGAAACAGACTGCTTCACTTTCAGAGGAACGCATGTGAGTTTCTGTTGAATGCTTGTAAGTAGCTTAAGGCACTTTCAAAGGAAAGTGATTTTCTCTGAGAGGACAGCATTTAGAAAGTGAGGCAACACTCCATTCACTTCACACAGTGAATTGAAGTGATGGAACAGACTGCTTCTCTTTCAGAGAAACGCATGTGAGTTTCTTCCTAATGCTTGCAAGTAGCTTAAGGCACTTTCAAAGGAAAGTGATTTTCTCAGAAAGGACAGCATTTAGAAAGTGAAGCAACACTCCATTCACTTCGCACAGTGAATTGAAGTGTTTGAACAGACTGCTTCTCTTTCAGAGAAACGCATGTGAGTTTCTTCCTAATGCTTGCAAGTAGCTTAAGGCACTTTCAAAGGAAAGTGATTTTCTCTGAAAGGACAGCATTTAGAAAGTGAAGCAACACTCCATTCACTTCGCACAATGAATTGAAGTGTTGGAACAGACTGCTTCTCTTTCAGAGAAACGCATGTGAGTTTCTGTTGAATGCTTGTAAGTAGCTTAAGGCACTTTCAAAGGAAAGTGATTTTCTCTGAAAGGACAGCATTTAGAAAGTGAAGCAACACTCCATTCCCTTCGTGCAGTGAATTGAAGTGTTGGAACAGAGTGCTTCTCTTTCATAGAAACACATTAGTGTTTCTTGTGAATGCTTGCAAGTTGCTTAAGGCACTTTCAAAGGAAAGTGATTTTCTCTGAAAGGACAGCATTTAGAAAGTGAAGCAACACTCCATTCACTTCGCACATTGAATTGAAGTGTTGGAACAGACTGCTTCTCTTTCAGAGAAACGCATGTGAGTTTCTGTTGAATGCTTGTAAGTAGCTTAAGGCACTTTCAAAGGAAAGTGATTTTCTCTGAGAGGACAGCATTTAGAAAGTGAGGCAACACTCCATTCACTTCACACAGTGAATAGAAGTGTTGGAACAGACTGCTTCTCTTTCAGAGAAACGCATGTGAGTTTCTTCCTAATGCTTGCAAGTAGCTTAAGGCACTTTCAAAGAAAAGTGATTTTCTCTGAAAGGACAGCATTTAGAAAGTGAGGCAACACTCCATTCACTTCGCACAGTGAATTGAAGTGTTGGAACAGACTGCTTCTCTTTCAGAGAAACGCATGTGAGTTTCTTCCTAATGCTTGCAAGTAGCTTAAGGCACTTTCAAAGGAAAGTGATTTTCTCTGAAAGGACAGCATTTAGAAAGTGAAGCAACACTCCATTCACTTCGCACAGTGAATTGAAGTGTTGGAACAGACTGCTTCTCTTTCAGAGAAATGCATGTGAGTTTCTGGTGAATGCTTGTAAGTAGCTTAAGGCACTTTCAAAGGAAAGTGATTTTCTCTGAAAGGACAGCATTTAGAAAGTGAAGCAACACTCCCTTCACTTCGAACAGTGAATTGAAGTGTTGGAACAGACTGCTTCTCTTTCAGAGAAATGCATGTGAGTTTCTGTTGAATGCTTGTAAGTAGCTTAAGGCACTTTCAAAGGAAAGTGATTTTCTCTGAAAGGACAGCATTTAGAAAGTGAGGCAATACTCAATTCACTTCACCCAATGAACTGAAGTGTTGAAACAGACTGCTTCACTTTCAGAGGAACGCATGTGAGTTTCTGTTGAATGCTTGTAAGTAGCTTAAGGCACTTTCAAAGGAAAGTGATTTTCTCTGAGAGGACAGCATTTAGAAAGTGAGGCAACACTCCATTCACTTCACACAGTGAATTGAAGTGATGGAACAGACTGCTTCTCTTTCAGAGAAACGCATGTGAGTTTCTTCCTAATGCTTGCAAGTAGCTTAAGGCACTTTCAAAGGAAAGTGATTTTCTCAGAAAGGACAGCATTTAGAAAGTGAAGCAACACTCCATTCACTTCGCACAATGAATTGAAGTGTTGGAACAGACTGCTTCTCTTTCAGAGAAACGCATGTGAGTTTCTGTTGAATGCTTGTAAGTAGCTTAAGGCACTTTCAAAGGAAAGTGATTTTCTCTGAAAGGACAGCATTTAGAAAGTGAAGCAACACTCCATTCCCTTCGTGCAGTGAATTGAAGTGTTGGAACAGAGTGCTTCTCTTTCATAGAAACACATTAGTGTTTCTTGTGAATGCTTGCAAGTTGCTTAAGGCACTTTCAAAGGAAAGTGATTTTCTCTGAAAGGACAGCATTTAGAAAGTGAAGCAACACTCCATTCACTTCGCACAGTGAATTGAAGTGTTGGAACAGACTGCTTCTCTTTCAGAGAAATGCATGTGAGTTTCTGTTGAATGCTTGTAAGTAGCTTAAGGCACTTTCAAAGGAAAGTGATTTTCTCTGAAAGGACAGCATTTAGAAAGTGAAGCAACACTCCATTCACTTTGCACAGTGAATTGAAGTGTTGGAACAGACTGCTTCTCTTTCAGAGAAACGCATGTGAGTTTCTGTTGAATGCTTGTAAGTAGCTTAAGGCACTTTCAAAGGAAAGTGATTTTCTCTGAGAGGACAGCATTTAGAAAGTGAGGCAACACTCCATTCACTTCACACAGTGAATAGAAGTGTTGGAACAGACTGCTTCTCTTTCAGAGAAACGCATGTGAGTTTCTTCCTAATGCTTGCAAGTAGCTTAAGGCACTTTCAAAGAAAAGTGATTTTCTCTGAAAGGACAGCATTTAGAAAGTGAGGCAACACTCCATTCACTTCGCACAGTGAATTGAAGTGTTGGAACAGACTGCTTCTCTTTCAGAGAAACGCATGTGAGTTTCTTCCTAATGCTTGCAAGTAGCTTAAGGCACTTTCAAAGGAAAGTGATTTTCTCTGAAAGGACAGCATTTAGAAAGTGAAGCAACACTCCATTCACTTCGCACAGTGAATTGAAGTGTTGGAACAGACTGCTTCTCTTTCAGAGAAATGCATGTGAGTTTCTGGTGAATGCTTGTAAGTAGCTTAAGGCACTTTCAAAGGAAAGTGATTTTCTCTGAAAGGACAGCATTTAGAAAGTGAAGCAACACTCCCTTCACTTCGAACAGTGAATTGAAGTGTTGGAACAGACTGCTTCTCTTTCAGAGAAATGCATGTGAGTTTCTGTTGAATGCTTGTAAGTAGCTTAAGGCACTTTCAAAGGAAAGTGATTTTCTCTGAAAGGACAGCATTTAGAAAGTGAGGCAACACTCAATTCACTTCACCCAATGAACTGAAGTGTTGGAACAGACTGCTTCTCTTTCAGAGAAACGCATGTGAGTTTCTTCCTAATGCTTGCAAGTAGCTTAAGGCACTTTCAAAGGAAAGTGATTTTCTCTGAAAGGACAGCATTTAGAAAGTGAAGCAACACTCCATTCACTTCGCTCAGTGAAGTGAAGTGTTGGAACAGACTGCTTCTCTTTCAGAGAAACGCATGTGAGTTTCTTCCTAATGCTTGCAAGTAGCTTAAGGCACTTTCAAAGGAAAGTGATTTTCTCTGAAAGGACAGCATTTAGAAAGTGAAGCAACACTCCATTCACTTCGCACAGTGAATTGAAGTGTTGGAACAGACTGCTTCTCTTTCAGAGAAACGCATGTGAGTTTCTGGTGAATGCTGGTAAGTAGCTTAAGGCACTTTCAAAGGAAAGTGATTTTCTCTGAAAGGACAGCATTTAGAAAGTGAAGCAACACTCCATTCCCTTCGTGCAGTGAATTGAAGTGTTGGAACAGAGTGCTTCTCTTTCATAGAAACGCATTAGTGTTTCTTGTGAATGCTTGCAAGTAGCTTAAGGCACTTTCAAAGGAAAGTGATTTTCTCTGAAAGGACATAATTTAGAAAGTGAAGCAACACTCCATTCACTTCGTACAGTGAATTGAAGTGTTGGAACAGACAGCTTCTCTTTCAGAGAAACGCATGTGAGTTTCTGTTGAATGCTTGCAAGTAGCTTAAGGCACTTTCAAAGGAAAGTGATTTTCTCTGAAAGGACAGCATTTACAAAGTGAAGCAACACTCCATTCACTTCGCACAGTGAATTGAAGTGTTGGAACAGACTGCTTCTCTTTCAGAGAAACGCATGTGAGTTTCTGGTGAATGCTTGTAAGTCGCTTAAGGCACTTTCAAAGGAAAGTGATTTTCTCTGAAAGGACAGCATTTAGAAAGTGAAGCAACACTCCATTCACTTCGAACAGTGAATTGAAGTGTTGGAACAGACTGCTTTTATTTCAGAGATATGCATGTGAGTTTCTGGTGAATGCTTGTAAGTAGCTTAAGGCACTTTCAAAGGAAAGTGATTTTCTCTGAAAGGACAGCATTTAGAAAGTGAGGCAGCACTCCATTCACTTCACACAGTGAATTGAAGTGTTGGAACAGACTGCTTCTCTTTCAGAGAAACGCATGTGAGTTTCTTCCTAATGCTTGCAAGTAGCTTAAGGCACTTTCAAAGGAAAGTGATTTTCTCTGAAAGGACAGCATTTAGAAAGTGAGGCAACACTCCATTCACTTCGCACAGTGAATTGAAGTGTTGGAACAGACTGCTTCTCTTTCAGAGAAACGCATGTGGGTTTCTTCCTAATGCTTGCAAGTAGCTTAAGGCACTTTCAAAGGAAAGTGATTTTCTCTGAAAGGACAGCATTTAGAACGTGAAGCAACACTCCATTCACTTCGCACAGTGAATTGAAGTGTTGGAACCGACTGCTTCTCTTTCAGAGAAACGCATGTGAGTTTCTGGTGAATGCTTGTAAGAAGCTTAAAGCACTTTCAAAGGAAAGTGATTTTCTCTGAAAGAACAGCATTTAGAAAGTGAAGCAACACTCCATTCACTTCGTGCAGTGAATTGAAGTGTTGGAACAGAGTGCTTCTCTTTCATAGAAACGCATTAGTGTTTCTTGTGAATGCTTGCAAGTTGCTTAAGGCACTTTCAAAGGAAAGTGATTTTCTCTGAAAGGACATAATTTAGAAAGTGAGGCAACACTCCATTCACTTCGCACAGTGAATTGAAGTGTTGGAACAGACTGCTTCTCTTTCAGAGAAATGCATGTGAGTTTCTGTTGAATGCTTGTAAGTAGCTTAAGGCACTTTCAAAGGAAAGTGATTTTCTCTGAGAGGACAGCATTTAGAAAGTGAAGCAACACTCCATTCACTTCGCACAGTGAATTGAAGTGTTGAAACAGACTGCTTCACTTTCAGAGGAACGCATGTGAGTTACTGTTGAATGCTTGTAAGTAGCTTAAGGCACTTTCAAATGAAAGTGATTTTCTCTGAGAGGACAGCATTTAGAAAGTGAGGCAACACTCCATTCACTTCACACAGTGAATTGAAGTGATGGAACAGACTGCTTCTCTTTCAGAGAAACGCATGTGAGTTTCTTCCTAATGCTTGCAAGTAGCTTAAGGCACTTTCAAAGGAAAGTGATTTTCTCAGAAAGGACAGCATTTAGAAAGTGAAGCAACACTCCATTCACTTCGCACAGTGAATTGAAGTGTTGGAACAGACTGCTTCTCTTTCAGAGAAACGCATGTGAGTTTCTTCCTAATGCTTGCAAGTAGCTTAAGGCACTTTCAAAGGAAAGTGATTTTCTCTGAAAGGACAGCATTTACAAAGTGAAGCAACACTCCATTCACTTCGCACAATGAATTGAAGTGTTGGAACAGACTGCTTCTCTTTCAGAGAAACGCATGTGAGTTTCTGTTGAATGCTTGTAAGTAGCTTAAGGCACTTTCAAAGGAAAGTGATTTTCTCTGAAAGGACAGCATTTAGAAAGTGAAGCAACACTCCATTCCCTTCGTGCAGTGAATTGAAGTGTTGGAACAGAGTGCTTCTCTTTCATAGAAACACATTAGTGTTTCTTGTGAATGCTTGCAAGTTGCTTAAGGCACTTTCAAAGGAAAGTGATTTTCTCTGAAAGGACAGCATTTAGAAAGTGAAGCAACACTCCATTCACTTCGCACAGTGAATTGAAGTGTTGGAACAGACTGCTTCTCTTTCAGAGAAATGCATGTGAGTTTCTGTTGAATGCTTGTAAGTAGCTTAAGGCACTTTCAAAGGAAAGTGATTTTCTCTGAAAGGACAGCATTTAGAAAGTGAAGCAACACTCCATTCACTTCGCACAGTGAATTGAAGTGTTGGAACAGACTGCTTCTCTTTCAGAGAAACGCATGTGAGTTTCTGTTGAATGCTTGTAAGTAGCTTAAGGCACTTTCAAAGGAAAGTGATTTTCTCTGAGAGGACAGCATTTAGAAAGTGAGGCAACACTCCATTCACTTCACACAGTGAATAGAAGTGTTGGAACAGACTGCTTCTCTTTCAGAGAAACGCATGTGAGTTTCTTCCTAATGCTTGCAAGTAGCTTAAGGCACTTTCAAAGAAAAGTGATTTTCTCTGAAAGGACAGCATTTAGAAAGTGAGGCAACACTCCATTCACTTCGCACAGTGAATTGAAGTGTTGGAACAGACTGCTTCTCTTTCAGAGAAACGCATGTGAGTTTCTTCCTAATGCTTGCAAGTAGCTTAAGGCACTTTCAAAGGAAAGTGATTTTCTCTGAAAGGACAGCATTTAGAAAGTGAAGCAACACTCCATTCACTTCGCACAGTGAATTGAAGTGTTGGAACAGACTGCTTCTCTTTCAGAGAAATGCATGTGAGTTTCTGGTGAATGCTTGTAAGTAGCTTAAGGCACTTTCAAAGGAAAGTGATTTTCTCTGAAAGGACAGCATTTAGAAAGTGAAGCAACACTCCCTTCACTTCGAACAGTGAATTGAAGTGTTGGAACAGACTGCTTCTCTTTCAGAGAAATGCATGTGAGTTTCTGTTGAATGCTTGTAAGTAGCTTAAGGCACTTTCAAAGGAAAGTGATTTTCTCTGAAAGGACAGCATTTAGAAAGTGAGGCAACACTCAATTCACTTCACCCAATGAACTGAAGTGTTGGAACAGACTGCTTCTCTTTCAGAGGAACGCATGTGAGTTTCTGTTGAATGCTTGTAAGTAGCTTAAGGCACTTTCAAAGGAAAGTGATTTTCTCTGAGAGGACAGCATTTAGAAAGTGAGGCAACACTCCATTCACTTCACACAGTGAATTGAAGTGATGGAACAGACTGCTTCTCTTTCAGAGAAACGCATGTGAGTTTCTTCCTAATGCTTGCAAGTAGCTTAAGGCACTTTCAAAGGAAAGTGATTTTCTCAGAAAGGACAGCATTTAGAAAGTGAAGCAACACTCCATTCACTTCGCACAGTGAATTGAAGTGTTGGAACAGACTGCTTCTCTTTCAGAGAAACGCATGTGAGTTTCTTCCTAATGCTTGCAAGTAGCTTAAGGCACTTTCAAAGGAAAGTGATTTTCTCTGAAAGGACAGCATTTACAAAGTGAAGCAACACTCCATTCACTTCGCACAATGAATTGAAGTGTTGGAACAGACTGCTTCTCTTTCAGAGAAACGCATGTGAGTTTCTGTTGAATGCTTGTAAGTAGCTTAAGGCACTTTCAAAGGAAAGTGATTTTCTCTGAAAGGACAGCATTTAGAAAGTGAAGCAACACTCCATTCCCTTCGTGCAGTGAATTGAAGTGTTGGAACAGAGTGCTTCTCTTTCATAGAAACACATTAGTGTTTCTTGTGAATGCTTGCAAGTTGCTTAAGGCACTTTCAAAGGAAAGTGATTTTCTCTGAAAGGACAGCATTTAGAAAGTGAAGCAACACTCCATTCACTTCGCACAGTGAATTGAAGTGTTGGAACAGACTGCTTCTCTTTCAGAGAAATGCATGTGAGTTTCTGTTGAATGCTTGTAAGTAGCTTAAGGCACTTTCAAAGGAAAGTGATTTTCTCTGAAAGGACAGCATTTAGAAAGTGAAGCAACACTCCATTCACTTCGCACAGTGAATTGAAGTGTTGGAACAGACTGCTTCTCTTTCAGAGAAACGCATGTGAGTTTCTGTTGAATGCTTGTAAGTAGCTTAAGGCACTTTCAAAGGAAAGTGATTTTCTCTGAGAGGACAGCATTTAGAAAGTGAGGCAACACTCCATTCACTTCACACAGTGAATAGAAGTGTTGGAACAGACTGCTTCTCTTTCAGAGAAACGCATGTGAGTTTCTTCCTAATGCTTGCAAGTAGCTTAAGGCACTTTCAAAGAAAAGTGATTTTCTCTGAAAGGACAGCATTTAGAAAGTGAGGCAACACTCCATTCACTTCGCACAGTGAATTGAAGTGTTGGAACAGACTGCTTCTCTTTCAGAGAAACGCATGTGAGTTTCTTCCTAATGCTTGCAAGTAGCTTAAGGCACTTTCAAAGGAAAGTGATTTTCTCTGAAAGCACAGCATTTAGAAAGTGAAGCAACACTCCATTCACTTCGCACAGTGAATTGAAGTGTTGGAACAGACTGCTTCTCTTTCAGAGAAATGCATGTGAGTTTCTGGTGAATGCTTGTAAGTAGCTTAAGGCACTTTCAAAGGAAAGTGATTTTCTCTGAAAGGACAGCATTTAGAAAGTGAAGCAACACTCCCTTCACTTCGAACAGTGAATTGAAGTGTTGGAACAGACTGCTTCTCTTTCAGAGAAATGCATGTGAGTTTCTGTTGAATGCTTGTAAGTAGCTTAAGGCACTTTCAAAGGAAAGTGATTTTCTCTGAAAGGACAGCATTTAGAAAGTGAGGCAACACTCAATTCACTTCACCCAATGAACTGAAGTGTTGGAACAGACTGCTTCTCTTTCAGAGAAACGCATGTGAGTTTCTTCCTAATGCTTGCAAGTAGCTTAAGGCACTTTCAAAGGAAAGTGATTTTCTCTGAAAGGACAGCATTTAGAAAGTGAAGCAACACTCCATTCACTTCGCTCAGTGAATTGAAGTGTTGGAACAGACTGCTTCTCTTTCAGAGAAACGCATGTGAGTTTCTTCTTAATGCTTGCAAGTAGCTTAAGGCACTTTCAAAGGAAAGTGATTTTCTCTGAAAGGACAGCATTTAGAAAGTGAAGCAACACTCCATTCACTTCGCACATTGAATTGAAGTGTTGGAACAGACTGCTTCTCTTTCAGAGAAACGCATGTGAGTTTCTGTTGAATGCTTGTAAGTAGCTTAAGGCACTTTCAAAGGAAAGTGATTTTCTCTGAAAGAACAGCATTTAGAAAGTGAAGCAACATTCCATTCACTTCGCAGAGTGAATTGAAGTATTGGAACAGACTGCTTCTCTTTCAGAGAAACGCATGTGAGTTTCTGTTAAATGCTTGTAAGTAGCTTAAGGCACTTTCAAAGGAAAGTGATTTTCTCTGAAAGCACAGCATTTAGAAAGTGAGGCAACACTCTATTCACTTCACACAGTGTATTGAAGTGTTGGAACAGACTGCTTCTCTTTCAGAAAAACACATGTGAGTTTCTTCCTAATGCTTGCAAGTAGCTTAAGGCACTTTCAAAGGAAAGTGATTTTCTCTGAAAGGACAGCATTTAGAAAATGAAGCAACACTCCGTTCACTTCGCACAGTGAATTGAAGTGTTGGAACCGACTGCTTCTCTTTCAGAGAAACGCATGTGAGTTTCTGCTGAATGCTTGTAAGAAGCCTAAGGCACTTTCAAAGGAAAGTGATTTTCTCTGAAAGGACAGCATTTAGAAAGTGAAGCAACACTCCATTCACTTCGTGCAGTGAATTGAAGTGTTGGAACAGAGTGCTTCTCTTTCAGAGAAACGCATTAGTGTTTCTTGTGAATGCTTGCAAGTTGCTTAAGGCACTTTCAAAGGAAAGTGATTTTCTCTGAAAGGACATAATTTAGAAAGTGAAGCAACACTCCATTCACTTCGCACAGTGAATTGAAGTGTTGGAACAGACTGCTTCTCTTTCAGAGAAACGCATGTGAGTTTCTTCCTAATGCTTGCAAGTAGCTTAAGGCACTTTCAAAGGTAAGTGATTTTCTCTGAAAGGACAGCATTTAGAAAGTGAAGCAACACTCCATTCACTTCGCACAGTGAATTGAAGTGTTGGAACAGACTTCTTCTCTTTCAGAGAAGCGCATGTGAGTTTTTTGTGAATGCTTGAAAGTAGTTTAAGGCACTTTCAAAGGAAAGTGATTTTCTCTGAAAGGACAGCATTTAGAAAGTGAGGCAACACTCCATTCACTTCGCACAGTGAACTGAAGTGTTGGAACAGACTGCTTCTCTTTCAGAGAAACGCATGTGAGTTTCTTCCTAATGCTTGCAAGTAGCTTAAGGTACTTTCAAAGGAAAGTGATTTTCTCTGAAAGGACAGCATTTAGAAAGTGAACCAACACTCCATTCACTTCGTGCAGTGAATTGAAGTGTTGGAACAGAGTGCTTCTCTTTCATAGAAACGCATTAGTGTTTCTTGTGAATGCTTGCAAGTTGCTTAAGGCACTTTCAAAGGAAAGTGATTTTCTCTGAAAGGACAGCATTTAGAAAGTGAAGCAACACTCCATTCACTTCGCACAGTGAATTGAAGTGTTGGAACAGACTGCTTTTCTTTCAGAGAAATGCATGTGAGTTTCTGTTGAATGCTTGTAAGTAGCTTAAGGCACTTTCAAAGGAAAGTGATTTTTTCTGAAAGGACAGCATTTAGAAAGTGAGGCAGCACTCCATTCACTTCACACAGTGAATTGAAGTGTTGGAACAGACTGCTTCTCTTTCAGAGAAACGCATGTGAGTTTCTTCCGAATGCTTGCAAGTAGCTTAAGGCACTTTCAAAGGAAAGTGATTTTCTCTGAAAGGACAGCATTTAGAAAGTGAGGCAACACTCCATTCACTTCGCACAGTGAATTGAAGTGTTGGAACAGAGTGCTTCTCTTTCATAGAAACGCATTAGTGTTTCTTGTGAATGCTTGCAAGTTGCTTAAGGCACTTTCAAAGGAAAGTGATTTTCTCTGAAAGGACATAATTTAGAAAGTGAAGCAACACTCCATTCACTTCGCACAGTGAATTGAAGTGTTGGAACAGACTGCTTCTCTTTCAGAGAAATGCATTTGAGTTTCTGTTGAATGCTTGTAAGTAGCTTAAGGCACTTTCAAAGGAAAGTGATTTTCTCTGAAAGGACAGCATTTAGAAAGTGAAGCAACACTCCATTCACTTCGCACAGTGAATTGAAGTGTTGGAACAGACTGCTTCTCTTTCAGAGAAAAGCATGTGAGTTTCTTCCTAATGCTTGCAAGTAGCTTAAGGCACTTTCAAAGGAAAGTGATTTTCTCTGAGAGGACAGCATTTAGAAAGTGAGGCAACACTCCATTCACTTCACACAGTGAATTGAAGTGTTGGAACAGACTGCTTCTCTTTCAGAGAAACGCATGTGAGTTTCTTCCTAATGCTTGCAAGTAGCTTAAGGCACTTTCAAAGGAAAGTGATTTTCTCTGAAAGGACAGCATTTAGAAAGTGAAGCAACACTCCATTCACTTCGCACAGTGAATTGAAGTGTTGGAACAGACTGCTTCTCTTTCAGAGAAACGCATGTGAGTTTCTTCCTAATGCTTGCAAGTAGCTTAAGGCACTTTCAAAGGAAAGTGATTTTCTCTGAAAGGACAGCATTTAGAAAGTGAAGCAACACTCCATTCACTTCGCACATTGAATTGAAGTGTTGGCACAGACTGCTTCTCATTCAGAGAAACGCAGGTGATTTTCTGTTGAATGCTTGTAAGTAGCTTAAGGCACTTTCAAAGGAAAGTGATTTTCTCTGAAAGGACATCATTTAGAAAGTGAAGCAAAACTCCATTCACCTCGCAGAGTGAATTGAAGTGTTGGAACAGACTGCTTCACTTTCAGAGAAACGCATGTGAGTCTGTTGAAAGCTTGTAAGTAGCTTAAGGCACTTTCAAAGGAAAGTGATTTTCTCTGAGAGGACAGCATTTAGAAAGTGAAGCAACACTCCATTCACTTCGCACAGTGAATTGAAGTGTTGGAACAGACTGCTTCACTTTCAGAGAAACGCATGTGAGTTTCTGTTGAATGCTTGTAAGTAGCTTAAGGCACTTTCAAAGGAAAGTGATTTTCTCTGAGAGGACAGCATTTAGAAAGTGAGGCAACACTCCATTCACTTCACACAGTGAATTGAAGTGATGGAACAGACTGCTTCTCTTTCAGAGAAACACATGTGAGTTTCTTCCTAATGCTTGCAAGTAGCTTAAGGCACTTTCAAAGGAAAGTGATTTTCTCAGAAAGGACAGCATTTAGAAAGTGAAGCAACACTCCATTCACTTCGCACAGTGAATTGAAGTGTTGGAACAGACTGCTTTTCTTTCAGAGAAATGCATGTGAGTTTCTGTTGAATGCTTGTAAGTAGCTTAAGGCACTTTCAAAGGAAAGTGATTTTTTCTGAAAGGACAGCATTTAGAAAGTGAGGCAGCACTCCATTCACTTCACACAGTGAATTGAAGTGTTGGAACAGACTGCTTCTCTTTCAGAGAAACGCATGTGAGTTTCTTCCGAATGCTTGCAAGTAGCTTAAGGCACTTTCAAAGGAAGGTAATTTTCTCTGAAAGGACAGCATTTAGAAAGTGAGGCAACACTCCATTCACTTCACACAGTGAATTGAAGTGTTGGAACAGAGTGCTTCTCTTTCATAGAAACGCATTAGTGTTTCTTGTGAATGCTTGCAAGTTGCTTAAAGCACTTTCAAAGGAAAGTGATTTTCTCTGAAAGGACAGCATTTAGAAAGTGAAGCAACACTCCATTCCCTTCGTGCAGTGAATTGAAGTGTTGGAACAGAGTGCTTCTCTTTCATAGAAACGCATTAGTGTTTCTTGTGAATGCTTGCAAGTTGCTTAAGGCACTTTCAAAGGAAAGTGATTTTCTCTGAAAGGACATAATTTAGAAAGTGAAGCAACACTCCATTCACTTCGCACAGTGAATTGAAGTGTTGGAACAGACTGCTTCTCTTTCAGAGAAATGCATGTGAGTTTCTGTTGAATGCTTGTAAGTATCTTAAGGCACTTTCAAAGGAAAGTGATTTTCTCTGAAAGGACAGCATTTAGAAAGTGAAGCAACACTCCATTCACTTCGCACAGTGAATTGAAGTGTTGGAACAGACTGCTTCTCTTTCAGAGAAACGCATGTGAGTTTCTGTTGAATGCTTGTAAGTAGCTTAAGGCACTTTCAAAGGAAAGTGATTTTCTCTGAGAGGACAGCATTTAGAAAGTGAGGCAACACTCCATTCACTTCACACAGTGAATTGAAGTGTTGGAACAGACTGCTTCTCTTTCAGAGAAACGCATGTGAGTTTCTTCCTAATGCTTGCAAGTAGCTTAAGGCACTTTCAAAGGAAAGTGATTTTCTCAGAAAGGACAGCATTTAGAAAGTGAAGCAACACTCCATTCACTTCGCACAGTGAATTGAAGTGTTGGAACAGACTGCTTCTCTTTCAGAGAAACGCATGTGAGTTTCTTCCTAATGCTTGTAAGTAGCTTAAGGCACTTTCAAAGGAAAGTGATTTTCTCTGAAAGGACAGCATTTAGAAAGTGAAGCAACACTCCATTCACTTCGCACAGTGAATTGAAGTGTTGGAACAGACTGCTTCTCTTTCAGAGAAATGCATGTGAGTTTCTGGTGAATGCTTGTAAGTAGCTTAAGGCACTTTCAAAGGAAAGTGATTTTCTCTGAAAGGACAGCATTTAGAAAGTGAGGCAACACTCAATTCACTTCACACAGTGAACTGAAGTGTTGGAACAGACTGCTTTTCTTTCAGAGAAAGGCATGTGAGTTTTTTCCTAATGCTTGCAAGTAGCTTAAGGCACTTTCAAAGGAAAGTGATTTTCTCTGAAAGGACAGCATTTAGAAAGTGAAGCAACACTCCATTCACTTCGCACAGTGAATTGAAGTGTTGGAACAGACTGCTTCTCTTTCAGAGAAACGCATGTGAGTTTCTTCCTAATGCTTGCAAGTAGCTTAAGGCACATTCAAAGAAAGTGATTTTCTCTGAAAGGACAGCATTTAGAAATTGAAGCAACACTCCATTCACTTCGCACATTGAATTGAAGTGTTGGAACAGACTGCTTCTCTTTCAGAGAAACGCATGTGAGTTTCTGGTGAATGCTTGTAAGAAGCTTAAGGCACTTTCAAAGGAAAGTGATTTTCTCTGAAAGGACAGCATTTAGAAAGTGAAGCAACACTCCATTCACTTCGTGCAGTGAATTGAAGTGTTGGAACAGAGTGCTTCTCTTTCATAGAAACGCATTAGTGTTTCTTGTGAATGCTTGCAAGTTGCTTAAGGCACTTTCAAAGGAAAGTGATTTTCTCTGAAAGGACAGCATTTAGAAAGTGAAGCAACACTCCATTCACTTCGTGCAGTGAATTGAAGTGTTGGAACAGAGTGCTTCTCTTTCAGAGAAACGCATTAGTGTTTCTTGTGAATGCTTGCAAGTTGCTTAAGGCACTTTCAAAGGAAAGTGATTTTCTCTGAAGGGACATAATTTAGAAAGTGAGGCAACACTCCATTCACTTCGCACAGTGAATTGAAGTGTTGGAACAGACTGCTTCTCTTTCAGAGAAACGCATGTGAGTTTCTTCCTAATGCTTGCAAGTAGCTTAAGGCACTTTCAAAGGAAAGTGATTTTCTCTGAAAGGACAGCATTTAGAAAGTGAAGCAACACTCCATTCACTTCGCACAGTGAATTGAAGTGTTGGAACAGACTTCTTCTCTTTCAGAGAAGCGCATGTGAGTTTTTTGTGAATGCTTGAAAGTAGTTTAAGGCACTTTCAAAGGAAAGTGATTTTCTCTGAAAGGACAGCATTTAGAAAGTGAGGCAACACTCCATTCACTTCGCACAGTGAACTGAAGTGTTGGAACAGACTGCTTCTCTTTCAGAGAAACGCATGTGAGTTTCTTCCTAATGCTTGCAAGTAGCTTAAGGCACTTTCAAAGGAAAGTGATTTTCTCTGAAAGGACAGCATTTAGAAAGTGAACCAACACTCCATTCACTTCGTGCAGTGAATTGAAGTGTTGGAACAGAGTGCTTCTCTTTCATAGAAACGCATTAGTGTTTCTTGTGAATGCTTGCAAGTTGCTTAAGGCACTTTCAAAGGAAAGTGATTTTCTCTGAAAGGACATAATTTAGAAAGTGAAGCAACACTCCATTCACTTCGCACAGTGAATTGAAGTGTTGGAACAGACTGCTTTTCTTTCAGAGAAATGCATGTGAGTTTCTGTTGAATGCTTGTAAGTAGCTTAAGGCACTTTCAAAGGAAAGTGATTTTTTCTGAAAGGACAGCATTTAGAAAGTGAGGCAGCACTCCATTCACTTCACACAGTGAATTGAAGTGTTGGAACAGACTGCTTCTCTTTCAGAGAAACGCATGTGAGTTTCTTCCGAATGCTTGCAAGTAGCTTAAGGCACTTTCAAAGGAAAGTGATTTTCTCTGAAAGGACAGCATTTAGAAAGTGAGGCAACACTCCATTCACTTCGCACAGTGAATTGAAGTGTTGGAACAGAGTGCTTCTCTTTCATAGAAACGCATTAGTGTTTCTTGTGAATGCTTGCAAGTTGCTTAAGGCACTTTCAAAGGAAAGTGATTTTCTCTGAAAGGACATAATTTAGAAAGTGAAGCAACACTCCATTCACTTCGCACAGTGAATAGAAGTGTTGGAACAGACTGCTTCTCTTTCAGAGAAATGCATGTGAGTTTCTGTTGAATGCTTGTAAGTAGCTGAAGGCACTTTCAAAGGAAAGTGATTTTCTCTGAAAGGACAGCATTTAGAAAGTGAAGCAACACTCCATTCACTTCGCACAGTGAATTGAAGTGTTGGAACAGACTGCTTCTCTTTCAGAGAAACGCATGTGAGTTTCTTCCTAATGCTTGCAAGTATCTTAAGGCACTTTCAAAGGAAAGTGATTTTCTCTGAGAGGACAGCATTTAGAAAGTGAGGCAACACTCCATTCACTTCACACAGTGAATTGAAGTGTTGGAACAGACTGCTTCTCTTTCAGAGAAACGCATGTGAGTTTCTTCCTAATGCTTGCAAGTAGCTTAAGGCACTTTCAAAGGAAAGTGATTTTCTCTGAAAGGACAGCATTTAGAAAGTGAAGCAACACTCCATTCACTTCGCACAGTGAATTGAAGTGTTGGAACAGACTGCTTCTCTTTCAGAGAAACGCATGTGAGTTTCTTCCTAATGCTTGCAAGTAGCTTAAGGCACTTTCAAAGGTAAGTGATTTTCTCTGAAAGGACAGCATTTAGAAAGTGAAGCAACACTCCATTCACTTCGCACAGTGAATTGAAGTGTTGGAACAGACTTCTTCTCTTTCAGAGAAGCGCATGTGAGTTTTTTGTGAATGCTTGAAAGTAGTTTAAGGCACTTTCAAAGGAAAGTGATTTTCTCTGAAAGGACAGCATTTAGAAAGTGAGGCAACACTCCATTCACTTCGCACAGTGAACTGAAGTGTTGGAACAGACTGCTTCTCTTTCAGAGAAACGCATGTGAGTTTCTTCCTAATGCTTGCAAGTAGCTTAAGGTACTTTCAAAGGAAAGTGATTTTCTCTGAAAGGACAGCATTTAGAAAGTGAACCAACACTCCATTCACTTCGTGCAGTGAATTGAAGTGTTGGAACAGAGTGCTTCTCTTTCATAGAAACGCATTAGTGTTTCTTGTGAATGCTTGCAAGTTGCTTAAGGCACTTTCAAAGGAAAGTGATTTTCTCTGAAAGGACAGCATTTAGAAAGTGAAGCAACACTCCATTCACTTCGCACAGTGAATTGAAGTGTTGGAACAGACTGCTTTTCTTTCAGAGAAATGCATGTGAGTTTCTGTTGAATGCTTGTAAGTAGCTTAAGGCACTTTCAAAGGAAAGTGATTTTTTCTGAAAGGACAGCATTTAGAAAGTGAGGCAGCACTCCATTCACTTCACACAGTGAATTGAAGTGTTGGAACAGACTGCTTCTCTTTCAGAGAAACGCATGTGAGTTTCTTCCGAATGCTTGCAAGTAGCTTAAGGCACTTTCAAAGGAAAGTGATTTTCTCTGAAAGGACAGCATTTAGAAAGTGAGGCAACACTCCATTCACTTCGCACAGTGAATTGAAGTGTTGGAACAGAGTGCTTCTCTTTCATAGAAACGCATTAGTGTTTCTTGTGAATGCTTGCAAGTTGCTTAAGGCACTTTCAAAGGAAAGTGATTTTCTCTGAAAGGACATAATTTAGAAAGTGAAGCAACACTCCATTCACTTCGCACAGTGAATTGAAGTGTTGGAACAGACTGCTTCTCTTTCAGAGAAATGCATTTGAGTTTCTGTTGAATGCTTGTAAGTAGCTTAAGGCACTTTCAAAGGAAAGTGATTTTCTCTGAAAGGACAGCATTTAGAAAGTGAAGCAACACTCCATTCACTTCGCACAGTGAATTGAAGTGTTGGAACAGACTGCTTCTCTTTCAGAGAAAAGCATGTGAGTTTCTTCCTAATGCTTGCAAGTAGCTTAAGGCACTTTCAAAGGAAAGTGATTTTCTCTGAGAGGACAGCATTTAGAAAGTGAGGCAACACTCCATTCACTTCACACAGTGAATTGAAGTGTTGGAACAGACTGCTTCTCTTTCAGAGAAACGCATGTGAGTTTCTTCCTAATGCTTGCAAGTAGCTTAAGGCACTTTCAAAGGAAAGTGATTTTCTCTGAAAGGACAGCATTTAGAAAGTGAAGCAACACTCCATTCACTTCGCACAGTGAATTGAAGTGTTGGAACAGACTGCTTCTCTTTCAGAGAAACGCATGTGAGTTTCTTCCTAATGCTTGCAAGTAGCTTAAGGCACTTTCAAAGGAAAGTGATTTTCTCTGAAAGGACAGCATTTAGAAAGTGAAGCAACACTCCATTCACTTCGCACATTGAATTGAAGTGTTGGCACAGACTGCTTCTCATTCAGAGAAACGCAGGTGATTTTCTGTTGAATGCTTGTAAGTAGCTTAAGGCACTTTCAAAGGAAAGTGATTTTCTCTGAAAGGACATCATTTAGAAAGTGAAGCAAAACTCCATTCACCTCGCAGAGTGAATTGAAGTGTTGGAACAGACTGCTTCACTTTCAGAGAAACGCATGTGAGTCTGTTGAAAGCTTGTAAGTAGCTTAAGGCACTTTCAAAGGAAAGTGATTTTCTCTGAGAGGACAGCATTTAGAAAGTGAAGCAACACTCCATTCACTTCGCACAGTGAATTGAAGTGTTGGAACAGACTGCTTCACTTTCAGAGAAACGCATGTGAGTTTCTGTTGAATGCTTGTAAGTAGCTTAAGGCACTTTCAAAGGAAAGTGATTTTCTCTGAGAGGACAGCATTTAGAAAGTGAGGCAACACTCCATTCACTTCACACAGTGAATTGAAGTGATGGAACAGACTGCTTCTCTTTCAGAGAAACACATGTGAGTTTCTTCCTAATGCTTGCAAGTAGCTTAAGGCACTTTCAAAGGAAAGTGATTTTCTCAGAAAGGACAGCATTTAGAAAGTGAAGCAACACTCCATTCACTTCGCACAGTGAATTGAAGTGTTGGAACAGACTGCTTTTCTTTCAGAGAAATGCATGTGAGTTTCTGTTGAATGCTTGTAAGTAGCTTAAGGCACTTTCAAAGGAAAGTGATTTTTTCTGAAAGGACAGCATTTAGAAAGTGAGGCAGCACTCCATTCACTTCACACAGTGAATTGAAGTGTTGGAACAGACTGCTTCTCTTTCAGAGAAACGCATGTGAGTTTCTTCCGAATGCTTGCAAGTAGCTTAAGGCACTTTCAAAGGAAGGTAATTTTCTCTGAAAGGACAGCATTTAGAAAGTGAGGCAACACTCCATTCACTTCACACAGTGAATTGAAGTGTTGGAACAGAGTGCTTCTCTTTCATAGAAACGCATTAGTGTTTCTTGTGAATGCTTGCAAGTTGCTTAAAGCACTTTCAAAGGAAAGTGATTTTCTCTGAAAGGACAGCATTTAGAAAGTGAAGCAACACTCCATTCCCTTCGTGCAGTGAATTGAAGTGTTGGAACAGAGTGCTTCTCTTTCATAGAAACGCATTAGTGTTTCTTGTGAATGCTTGCAAGTTGCTTAAGGCACTTTCAAAGGAAAGTGATTTTCTCTGAAAGGACATAATTTAGAAAGTGAAGCAACACTCCATTCACTTCGCACAGTGAATTGAAGTGTTGGAACAGACTGCTTCTCTTTCAGAGAAATGCATGTGAGTTTCTGTTGAATGCTTGTAAGTATCTTAAGGCACTTTCAAAGGAAAGTGATTTTCTCTGAAAGGACAGCATTTAGAAAGTGAAGCAACACTCCATTCACTTCGCACAGTGAATTGAAGTGTTGGAACAGACTGCTTCTCTTTCAGAGAAACGCATGTGAGTTTCTGTTGAATGCTTGTAAGTAGCTTAAGGCACTTTCAAAGGAAAGTGATTTTCTCTGAGAGGACAGCATTTAGAAAGTGAGGCAACACTCCATTCACTTCACACAGTGAATTGAAGTGTTGGAACAGACTGCTTCTCTTTCAGAGAAACGCATGTGAGTTTCTTCCTAATGCTTGCAAGTAGCTTAAGGCACTTTCAAAGGAAAGTGATTTTCTCAGAAAGGACAGCATTTAGAAAGTGAAGCAACACTCCATTCACTTCGCACAGTGAATTGAAGTGTTGGAACAGACTGCTTCTCTTTCAGAGAAACGCATGTGAGTTTCTTCCTAATGCTTGTAAGTAGCTTAAGGCACTTTCAAAGGAAAGTGATTTTCTCTGAAAGGACAGCATTTAGAAAGTGAAGCAACACTCCATTCACTTCGCACAGTGAATTGAAGTGTTGGAACAGACTGCTTCTCTTTCAGAGAAATGCATGTGAGTTTCTGGTGAATGCTTGTAAGTAGCTTAAGGCACTTTCAAAGGAAAGTGATTTTCTCTGAAAGGACAGCATTTAGAAAGTGAGGCAACACTCAATTCACTTCACACAGTGAACTGAAGTGTTGGAACAGACTGCTTTTCTTTCAGAGAAAGGCATGTGAGTTTTTTCCTAATGCTTGCAAGTAGCTTAAGGCACTTTCAAAGGAAAGTGATTTTCTCTGAAAGGACAGCATTTAGAAAGTGAAGCAACACTCCATTCACTTCGCACAGTGAATTGAAGTGTTGGAACAGACTGCTTCTCTTTCAGAGAAACGCATGTGAGTTTCTTCCTAATGCTTGCAAGTAGCTTAAGGCACATTCAAAGAAAGTGATTTTCTCTGAAAGGACAGCATTTAGAAATTGAAGCAACACTCCATTCACTTCGCACATTGAATTGAAGTGTTGGAACAGACTGCTTCTCTTTCAGAGAAACGCATGTGAGTTTCTGGTGAATGCTTGTAAGAAGCTTAAGGCACTTTCAAAGGAAAGTGATTTTCTCTGAAAGGACAGCATTTAGAAAGTGAAGCAACACTCCATTCACTTCGTGCAGTGAATTGAAGTGTTGGAACAGAGTGCTTCTCTTTCATAGAAACGCATTAGTGTTTCTTGTGAATGCTTGCAAGTTGCTTAAGGCACTTTCAAAGGAAAGTGATTTTCTCTGAAAGGACAGCATTTAGAAAGTGAAGCAACACTCCATTCACTTCGTGCAGTGAATTGAAGTGTTGGAACAGAGTGCTTCTCTTTCAGAGAAACGCATTAGTGTTTCTTGTGAATGCTTGCAAGTTGCTTAAGGCACTTTCAAAGGAAAGTGATTTTCTCTGAAGGGACATAATTTAGAAAGTGAGGCAACACTCCATTCACTTCGCACAGTGAATTGAAGTGTTGGAACAGACTGCTTCTCTTTCAGAGAAACGCATGTGAGTTTCTTCCTAATGCTTGCAAGTAGCTTAAGGCACTTTCAAAGGAAAGTGATTTTCTCTGAAAGGACAGCATTTAGAAAGTGAAGCAACACTCCATTCACTTCGCACAGTGTATTGAAGTGTTGGAACAGACTTCTTCTCTTTCAGAGAAGCGCATGTGAGTTTTTTGTGAATGCTTGAAAGTAGTTTAAGGCACTTTCAAAGGAAAGTGATTTTCTCTGAAAGGACAGCATTTAGAAAGTGAGGCAACACTCCATTCACTTCGCACAGTGAACTGAAGTGTTGGAACAGACTGCTTCTCTTTCAGAGAAACGCATGTGAGTTTCTTCCTAATGCTTGCAAGTAGCTTAAGGCACTTTCAAAGGAAAGTGATTTTCTCTGAAAGGACAGCATTTAGAAAGTGAACCAACACTCCATTCACTTCGTGCAGTGAATTGAAGTGTTGGAACAGAGTGCTTCTCTTTCATAGAAACGCATTAGTGTTTCTTGTGAATGCTTGCAAGTTGCTTAAGGCACTTTCAAAGGAAAGTGATTTTCTCTGAAAGGACATAATTTAGAAAGTGAAGCAACACTCCATTCACTTCGCACAGTGAATTGAAGTGTTGGAACAGACTGCTTTTCTTTCAGAGAAATGCATGTGAGTTTCTGTTGAATGCTTGTAAGTAGCTTAAGGCACTTTCAAAGGAAAGTGATTTTTTCTGAAAGGACAGCATTTAGAAAGTGAGGCAGCACTCCATTCACTTCACACAGTGAATTGAAGTGTTGGAACAGACTGCTTCTCTTTCAGAGAAACGCATGTGAGTTTCTTCCGAATGCTTGCAAGTAGCTTAAGGCACTTTCAAAGGAAAGTGATTTTCTCTGAAAGGACAGCATTTAGAAAGTGAGGCAACACTCCATTCACTTCGCACAGTGAATTGAAGTGTTGGAACAGAGTGCTTCTCTTTCATAGAAACGCATTAGTGTTTCTTGTGAATGCTTGCAAGTTGCTTAAGGCACTTTCAAAGGAAAGTGATTTTCTCTGAAAGGACATAATTTAGAAAGTGAAGCAACACTCCATTCACTTCGCACAGTGAATAGAAGTGTTGGAACAGACTGCTTCTCTTTCAGAGAAATGCATGTGAGTTTCTGTTGAATGCTTGTAAGTAGCTGAAGGCACTTTCAAAGGAAAGTGATTTTCTCTGAAAGGACAGCATTTAGAAAGTGAAGCAACACTCCATTCACTTCGCACAGTGAATTGAAGTGTTGGAACAGACTGCTTCTCTTTCAGAGAAACGCATGTGAGTTTCTTCCTAATGCTTGCAAGTATCTTAAGGCACTTTCAAAGGAAAGTGATTTTCTCTGAGAGGACAGCATTTAGAAAGTGAGGCAACACTCCATTCACTTCACACAGTGAATTGAAGTGTTGGAACAGACTGCTTCTCTTTCAGAGAAACGCATGTGAGTTTCTTCCTAATGCTTGCAAGTAGCTTAAGGCACTTTCAAAGGAAAGTGATTTTCTCTGAAAGGACAGCATTTAGAAAGTGAAGCAACACTCCATTCACTTCGCACAGTGAATTGAAGTGTTGGAACAGACTGCTTCTCTTTCAGAGAAACGCATGTGAGTTTCTTCCTAATGCTTGCAAGTAGCTTAAGGCACTTTCAAAGGAAAGTGATTTTCTCTGAAAGGACAGAATTTAGAAAGTGAAGCAACACTCCATTCACTTCGCACATTGAATTGAAGTGTTGGCACAGACTGCTTCTCATTCAGAGAAACGCAGGTGATTTTCTGTTGAATGCTTGTAAGAAGCTTAAGGCACTTTCAAAGGAAAGTGATTTTCTCTGAAAGGACATCATTTAGAAAGTGAAGCAAAACTCCATTCACCTCGCAGAGTGAATTGAAGTGTTGGAACAGACTGCTTCACTTTCAGAGAAACGCATGTGAGTCTGTTGAAAGCTTGTAAGTAGCTTAAGGCACTTTCAAAAGAAAGTGATTTTCTCTGAGAGGACAGCATTTAGAAAGTGAAGCAACACTCCATTCACTTCGCACAGTGAATTGAAGTGTTGGAACAGACTGCTTCACTTTCAGAGAAACGCATGTGAGTTTCTGTTGAATGCTTGTAAGTAGCTTAAGGCACTTTCAAAGGAAAGTGATTTTCTCTGAGAGGACAGCATTTAGAAAGTGAGGCAACACTCCATTCACTTCACACAGTGAATTGAAGTGATGGAACAGACTGCTTCTCTTTCAGAGAAACGCATGTGAGTTTCTTCCTAATGCTTGCAAGTAGCTTAAGGCACTTTCAAAGGAAAGTGATTTTCTCAGAAAGGACAGCAATTAGAAAGTGAAGCAACACTCCATTCACTTCGCACAGTGAATTGAAGTGTTGGAACAGACTGCTTTTCTTTCAGAGAAATGCATGTGAGTTTCTGTTGAATGCTTGTAAGTAGCTTAAGGCACTTTCAAAGGAAAGTGATTTTTTCTGAAAGGACAGCATTTAGAAAGTGAGGCAGCACTCCATTCACTTCACACAGTGAATTGAAGTGTTGGAACAGACTGCTTCTCTTTCAGAGAAACGCATGTGAGTTTCTTCCGAATGCTTGCAAGTAGCTTAAGGCACTTTCAAAGGAAGGTGATTTTCTCTGAAAGGACAGCATTTAGAAAGTGAGGCAACACTCCATTCACTTCGCACAGTGAATTGAAGTGTTGGAACAGAGTGCTTCTCTTTCATAGAAACGCATTAGTGTTTCTTGTGAATGCTTGCAAGTTGCTTAAGGCACTTTCAAAGGAAAGTGATTTTCTCTGAAAGGACATAATTTAGAAAGTGAAGCAACACTCCATTCACTTCGCACAGTGAATTGAAGTGTTGGAACAGACTGCTTCTCTTTCAGAGAAATGCATGTGAGTTTCTGTTGAATGCTTGTAAGTAGCTTAAGGCACTTTCAAAGGAAAGTGATTTTCTCTGAAAGGACAGCATTTAGAAAGTGAAGCAACACTCCATTCACTTCGCACAGTGAATTGAAGTGTTGGAACAGACTGCTTCTCTTTCAGAGAAACGCATGTGAGTTTCTTCCTAATGCTTGCAAGTAGCTTAAGGCACTTTCAAAGGAAAGTGATTTTCTCTGAGTGGACAGCATTTAGAAAGTGAGGCAACACTCCATTCACTTCACACAGTGAATTGAAGTGTTGGAAAAGACTGCTTCTCTTTCAGAGAAACGCATGTGAGTTTCTTCCTAATGCTTGCAAGTAGCTTAAGGCACTTTCAAAGGAAAGTGATTTTCTCAGAAAGGACAGCATTTAGAAAGTGAAGCAACACTCCATTCACTTCGCACAGTGAATTGAAGTGTTGGAACAGACTGCTTCTCTTTCAGAGAAACGCATGTGAGTTTCTTCCTAATGCTTGTAAGTAGCTTAAGGCACTTTCAAAGGAAAGTGATTTTCTCTGAAAGGACAGCATTTAGAAAGTGAAGCAACACTCCATTCACTTCGCACAGTGAATTGAAGTGTTGGAACAGACTGCTTCTCTTTCAGAGAAATGCATGTGAGTTTCTGGTGAATGCTTGTAAGTAGCTTAAGGCACTTTCAAAGGAAAGTGATTTTCTCTGAAAGGACAGCATTTAGAAAGTGAGGCAACACTCAATTCACTTCACACAGTGAACTGAAGTGTTGGAACAGACTGCTTTTCTTTCAGAGAAACGCATGTGAGTTTCTTCCTAATGCTTGCAAGTAGCTTAAGGCACTTTCAAAGGAAAGTGATTTTCTCTGAAAGGACAGCATTTAGAAAGTGAAGCAACACTCCATTCACTTCGCACAGTGAATTGAAGTGTTGGAACAGACTGCTTCTCTTTCAGAGAAACGCATGTGAGTTTCTTCCTAATGCTTGCAAGTAGCTTAAGTCACATTCAAAGAAAGTGATTTTCTCTGAAAGGACAGCATTTAGAAATTGAAGCAACACTCCATTCACTTCGCACATTGAATTGAAGTGTTGGAACAGACTGCTTCTCTTTCAGAGAAACGCATGTGAGTTTCTGGTGAATGCTTGTAAGAAGCTTAAGGCACTTTCAAAGGAAAGTGATTTTCTCTGAAAGGACAGCATTTAGAAAGTGAAGCAACACTCCATTCACTTCGTGCAGTGAATTGAAGTGTTGGAACAGAGTGCTTCTCTTTCATAGAAACGCATTAGTGTTTCTTGTGAATGCTTGCAAGTTGCTTAAGGCACTTTCAAAGGAAAGTGATTTTCTCTGAAAGGACAGCATTTAGAAAGTGAAGCAACACTCCATTCACTTCGCACAGTGAATTGAACTGTTGGAACAGACTGCTTCTCTTTCAGAGAAATGCATGTGAGTTTCTGGTGAATGCTTGTAAGTAGCTTAAGGCACTTTCAAAGGAAAGTGATTTTCTCTGAAAGGACAGCATTTAGAAAGTGAGGCAGCACTCCATTCACTTCACACAGTGAATTGAAGTGTTGGAACAGACTGCTTCTCTTTCAGAGAAACGCATGTGAGTTTCTTCCTAATGCTTGCAAGTAGCTTAAGGCACTTTCAAAGGAAAGTGATTTTCTCTGAAAGGACAGCATTTAGAAAGTGAAGCAACACTCCATTCACTTCGCACAGTGAATTGAAGTGTTGGAACAGACTGCTTCTCTTTCAGAGAAATGCATGTGAGTTTCTGTTGAATGCTTGTAAGTAGCTTAAGGCACTTTCAAAGGAAAGTGATTTTCTCTGAAAGGACAGCATTTAGAAAGTGAGGCAACACTCCCTTCACTTCGAACAGTGAATTGCAGTGTTGGAACAGACTGCTTCTCTTTCAGAGAAATGCATGTGAGTTTCTGTTGAATGCTTGTAAGTAGCTTAAGGCACTTTCAAAGAAAAGTGATTTTCTCTGAAAGGACAGCATTTAAAAAGGGAAGCAATACTCCATTACTTCGCAGAGTGAATTGAAGTATTGGAACAGACTGCTTCTCTTTCAGAGAAACGCATGTGAGTTTCTGTTAAATGCTTGTAAGTAGCTTAAGGCACTTTCAAAGGAAAGTGATTTTCTCTGAAAGGACAGCATTTAGAAAGTGAGGCAACACTCTATTCACTTCACACAGTGAATTGAAGGGATGGAACAGACTGCTTCTCTTTCAGAGAAACGCATGTGAGTTTCTTCCTAATGCTTGCAAGTAGCTTAAGGAACTATCAAAGGAAAGTGATTTTCTCTGAAAGGACAGCATTTAGAAAGTGAGGCAACACTCCATTCACTTCGCACAGTGAATTGAAGTGTTGGAACAGACTGCTTCTCTTTCAGAGAAACGCATGTGAGTTTCTTCCTAATGCTTGCAAGTAGCTTAAGGCACTTTCAAAGGAACGTGATTTTCTCTGAAAGGACAGCATTTAGAAAGTGAAGCAACACTCCATTCACTTCGTGCAGTGAATTGAAGTGTTGGAACAGAGTGCTTCTCTTTCATAGAAACGCATTAGTTTTTCTTGTGAATGCTTGCAAGTTGCTTAAGGCACTGTCAAAGGAAAGTGATTTTCTCTGAAAGGACAGCATTTAGAAAGTGAAGCAACACTCCATTCACTTCGCACAGTGAATTGAAGTGTTGGAACAGACTGCTTCTCTTTCAGAGAAATGCATGTGAGTTTCTGTTGAATGCTTGTAAGTAGCTGAAATCACTTTCAAAGGAAAGTGATTTTCTCTGAAAGGACAGCATTTAGAAAGTGAAGCAACACTCCATTCACTTCGCAGAGTGAATTGAAGTGTTGGAACAGACTGCTTCACTTTCAGAGAAACGCATGTGAGTTTCTGTTGAATGCTTGTAAGTAGCTTAAGGCACTTTCAAAGGAAAGTGATTTTCTCTGAAAGGACAGCATTTAGAAAGTGAGGCAGCACTCCATTCACTTCACACAGTGAATTGAAGTGTTGGAACAGACTGCTTCTCTTTCAGAGAAACGCATGTGAGTTTCTTCCGAATGCTTGCAAGTAGCTTAAGGCACTTTCAAAGGAAAGTGATTTTCTCTGAAAGGACAGCATTTAGAAAGTGAGGCAACACTCCATTCACTTCGCACAGTGAATTGAAGTGTTGGAACAGACTGCTTCTCTTTCTGAGAAACGCATGTGAGTTTCTTCCTAATGCTTGCAAGTAGCTTAAGGCACTTTCAAAGGAAAGTGATTTTCTCTGAAAGGACAGCATTTAGAACGAGAAGCAACACTCCCTTCACTTTGCACAGTGAATTGAAGTGTTGGAACCGACTGCTTCTCTTTCAGAGAAACGCATGTGAGTTTCTGGTGAATGCTTGTAAGAAGCTTAAGGCACTTTCAAAGGAAAGTGATTTTCTCTGAAAGGACAGCATTTAGAAAGTGAAGCAACACTCCATTCACTTCGTGAGGTGAACTGAAGTGTTGGAACAGAGTGCTTCTCTTTCATAGAAACGCATTAGTGTTTCTTGTGAATGCTAACAAGTTGCTTAAGGCACTTTCAAAGGAAAGTGATTTTCTCTGAAAGGACATAATTTAGAAAGTGAAGCAAAACTCCATTCACTTCGCACAGTGAATTGAAGTGTTGGAACAGACTGCTTCTCTTTCAGAGAAATGCATGTGAGTTTCTGTTGAATGCTTGTAAGTAGCTTAAGGCACTTTCAAAGGAAAGTGATTTTCTCAGAAAGGACAGCATTTAGAAAGTGAAGCAACACTCCATTCACTTCGCACAGTGAATTGAAGTGTTGGAACAGACTGCTTCACTTTCAGAGAAACGCATGTGAGTTTCTGTTGAATGCTTGTAAGTAGCTTAAGGCACTTTCAAAGGAAAGTGATTTTCTCTGAGAGGACAGCATTTAGAAAGTGAGGCAACACTCCATTCACTTCACACAGTGAATTGAAGTGTTGGAACAGACTGCTTCTCTTTCAGAGAAACGCATGTGAGTTTCTTCCTAATGCTTGCAAGTAGCTTAAGGCACTTTCAAAGGAAAGTGATTTTCTCTGAAAAGACATAATTTAGAAAGTGAAGCAAAACTCCATTCACTTCGCACAGTGAATTGAAGTGTTGGAACAGACTGCTTCTCTTTCAGAGAAACGCATGTGAGTTTCTTACTAATGCTTGCAAGTAGCTTAAGGCACTTTCAAAGGAAAGTGATTTTCTCTGAAAGGACAGCATTTCGAAAGTGAAGCAACACTCCATTCACTTCACACAGTGAATTGAAGTGTTGGAACAGACTGCTTCTCTTTCAGAGAAACGCATGTGAGTTTCTGGTGAATGCTTGTAAGTAGCTTAAGGCACTTTCAAAGGAAAGTGATTTTCTCTGAAAGGACAGCATTTAGAAAGTAAGCAACACTCCATTCCCTTCGTGCAGTGAATTGAAGTGTTGGAACAGAGTGCTTCTCTTTCATAGAAACGCATTAGTGTTTCTTGTGAATGCTTGCAAGTTGCTTAAGGCACTTTCAAAGGAAAGTGATTTTCTCTGAAAGGACATAATTTAGAAAGTGAAGCAACACTCCATTCACTTCGCACAGTGAATTGAAGTGTTGGAACAGACTGCTTCTCTTTCAGAGAAATGCATGTGAGTTTCTGTTGAATGCTTGTAAGTAGCTTAAGGCACTTTCAAAGGAAAGTGATTTTCTCTGAAAGGACAGCATTTAGAAAGTGAAGCAACACTCCATTCACTTCGCACAGTGAATTGAAGTGTTGGAACAGACTGCTTCACTTTCAGAAAAACGCATGTGAGTTTCTGTTGAATGCTTGTAAGTAGCTTAAGGCACTTTCAAAGGAAAGTGATTTTCTCTGAGAGGACAGCATTTAGAAAGTGAGGCAACACTCCATTCACTTCACACAGTGAATTGAAGTCTTGGAACAGACTGCTTCTCTTTCAGAGAAACACATGTGAGTTTCTTCCTAATGCTTGCAAGTAGCTTAAGGCACTTTCAGAGGAAAGTGATTTTCTCAGAAAGGACAGCATTTAGAAAGTGAAGCAACACTCCATTCACTTCGCACAGTGAATTGTAGTGTTGGAACAGACTGCTTCTCTTTCAGAGAAACGCATGTGAGTTTCTTCCTAATGCTTGCAAGTAGCTTAAGGCACTTTCAAAGGAAAGTGATTTTCTCTGAAAGGACAGCATTTAGAAAGTGAAGCAACACTCCATTCACTTCGCACAGTGAATTGAAGTGTTGGAACAGACTGCTTCTCTTTCAGAGAAACGCATGTGAGTTTCTGGTGAATGCTTGTAAGTAGCTTAATGCACTTTCAAAGGAAAGTGATTTTCTCTGAAAGGACAGCATTTAGAAAGTGAAGCAACACTCCATTCCCTTCGTGCAGTGAATTGAAGTGTTGGAACAGAGTGCTTCTCTTTCATAGAAACGCATTAGTGTTTCTTGTGAATGCTTGCAAGTTGCTTAAGGCACTTTCAAAGGAAAGTGATTTTCTCTGAAAGGACATAATTTAGAAAGTGAAGCAACACTCCATTCACTTCGCACAGTGAATTGAAGTGTTGGAACAGACTGCTTCTCTTTCAGAGAAATGCATGTGAATTTCTGTTGAATGCTTGTAAGTAGCTTAAGGCACTTTCAAAGGAAAGTGATTTTCTCTGAAAGGACAGCATTTAGAAAGTGAAGCAACACTCCATTCACTTCGCACAGTGAATTGAAGTGTTGGAACCGACTGCTTCACTTTCAGAGAAACGCATGTGAGTTTCTGGTGAATGCTTGTAAGAAGCTTAAGGCACTTTCAAAGGAAAGTGATTTTCTCTGAAAGGACAGCATTTAGAAAGTGAAGCAACACTCCATTCACTTCGTGAGGTGAACTGAAGTGTTGGAACAGAGTGCTTCTCTTTCATAGAAACGCATTAGTGTTTCTTGTGAATGCTAACAAGTTGCTTAAGGCACTTTCAAAGGAAAGTGATTTTCTCTGAAAGGACATAATTTAGAAAGTGAAGCAAAACTCCATTCACTTCGCACAGTGAATTGAAGTGTTGGAACAGACTGCTTCTCTTTCAGAGAAATGCATGTGAGTTTCTGTTGAATGCTTGTAAGTAGCTTAAGGCACTTTCAAAGGAAAGTGATTTTCTCTGAAAGGACAGCATTTAGAAAGTGAAGCAACACTCCATTCACTTCGCACAGTGAATTGAAGTGTTGGAACAGACTGCTTCACTTTCAGAGAAACGCATGTGAGTTTCTGTTGAATGCTTGTAAGTAGCTTAAGGCACTTTCAAAGGAAAGTGATTTTCTCTGAGAGGACAGCATTTAGAAAGTGAGGCAACACTCCATTCACTTCACACAGTGAATTGAAGTGTTGGAACAGACTGCTTCTCTTTCAGAGAAACGCATATGAGTTTCTTCCTAATGCTTGCAAGTAGCTTAAGGCACTTTCAAAGGAAAGTGATTTTCTCTGAAAAGACATAATTTAGAAAGTGAAGCAAAACTCCATTCACTTCGCACAGTGAATTGAAGTGTTGGAACAGACTGCTTCTCTTTCAGAGAAACGCATGTGAGTTTCTTCCTAATGCTTGCAAGTAGCTTAAGGCACTTTCAAAGGAAAGTGATTTTCTCTGAAAGGACAGCATTTCGAAAGTGAAGCAACACTCCATTCACTTCACACAGTGAATTGAAGTGTTGGAACAGACTGCTTCTCTTTCAGAGAAACGCATGTGAGTTTCTGGTGAATGCTTGTAAGTAGCTTAAGGCACTTTCAAAGGAAAGTGATTTTCTCTGAAAGGACAGCATTTAGAAAGTAAGCAACACTCCATTCCCTTCGTGCAGTGAATTGAAGTGTTGGAACAGAGTGCTTCTCTTTCATAGAAACGCATTAGTGTTTCTTGTGAATGCTTGCAAGTTGCTTAAGGCACTTTCAAAGGAAAGTGATTTTCTCTGAAAGGACATAATTTAGAAAGTGAAGCAACACTCCATTCACTTCGCACAGTGAATTGAAGTGTTGGAACAGACTGCTTCTCTTTCAGAGAAATGCATGTGAGTTTCTGTTGAATGCTTGTAAGTAGCTTAAGGCACTTTCAAAGGAAAGTGATTTTCTCTGAAAGGACAGCATTTAGAAAGTGAAGCAACACTCCATTCACTTCGCACAGTGAATTGAAGTGTTGGAACAGACTGCTTCACTTTCAGAAAAACGCATGTGAGTTTCTGTTGAATGCTTGTAAGTAGCTTAAGGCACTTTCAAAGGAAAGTGATTTTCTCTGAGAGGACAGCATTTAGAAAGTGAGGCAACACTCCATTCACTTCACACAGTGAATTGAAGTCTTGGAACAGACTGCTTCTCTTTCAGAGAAACACATGTGAGTTTCTTCCTAATGCTTGCAAGTAGCTTAAGGCACTTTCAGAGGAAAGTGATTTTCTCAGAAAGGACAGCATTTAGAAAGTGAAGCAACACTCCATTCACTTCGCACAGTGAATTGTAGTGTTGGAACAGACTGCTTCTCTTTCAGAGAAACGCATGTGAGTTTCTTCCTAATGCTTGCAAGTAGCTTAAGGCACTTTCAAAAGAAAGTGATTTTCTCTGAAAGGACAGCATTTAGAAAGTGAAGCAACACTCCATTCACTTCGCACAGTGAATTGAAGTGTTGGAACAGACTGCTTCTCTTTCAGAGAAACGCATGTGAGTTTCTGGTGAATGCTTGTAAGTAGCTTAATGCACTTTCAAAGGAAAGTGATTTTCTCTGAAAGGACAGCATTTAGAAAGTGAAGCAACACTCCATTCCCTTCGTGCAGTGAATTGAAGTGTTGGAACAGAGTGCTTCTCTTTCATAGAAACGCATTAGTGTTTCTTGTGAATGCTTGCAAGTTGCTTAAGGCACTTTCAAAGGAAAGTGATTTTCTCTGAAAGGACATAATTTAGAAAGTGAAGCAACACTCCATTCACTTCGCACAGTGAATTGAAGTGTTGGAACAGACTGCTTCTCTTTCAGAGAAATGCATGTGAATTTCTGTTGAATGCTTGTAAGTAGCTTAAGGCACTTTCAAAGGAAAGTGATTTTCTCTGAAAGGACAGCATTTAGAAAGTGAAGCAACACTCCATTCACTTCGCACAGTGAATTGAAGTGTTGGAACAGACTGCTTCACTTTCAGAGAAACGCATGTGAGTTTCTGGTGAATGCTTGTAAGAAGCTTAAGGCACTTTCAAAGGAAAGTGATTTTCTCTGAAAGGACAGCATTTAGAAAGTGAAGCAACACTCCATTCACTTCGTGAGGTGAACTGAAGTGTTGGAACAGAGTGCTTCTCTTTCATAGAAACGCATTAGTGTTTCTTGTGAATGCTAACAAGTTGCTTAAGGCACTTTCAAAGGAAAGTGATTTTCTCTGAAAGGACATAATTTAGAAAGTGAAGCAAAACTCCATTCACTTCGCACAGTGAATTGAAGTGTTGGAACAGACTGCTTCTCTTTCAGAGAAATGCATGTGAGTTTCTGTTGAATGCTTGTAAGTAGCTTAAGGCACTTTGAAAGGAAAGTGATTTTCTCAGAAAGGACAGCATTTAGAAAGTGAAGCAACACTCCATTCACTTCGCACAGTGAATTGAAGTGTTGGAACAGACTGCTTCACTTTCAGAGAAACGCATGTGAGTTTCTGTTGAATGCTTGTAAGTAGCTTAAGGCACTTTCAAAGGAAAGTGATTTTCTCTGAGAGGACAGCATTTAGAAAGTGAGGCAACACTCCATTCACTTCACACAGTGAATTGAAGTGTTGGGACAGACTGCTTCTCTTTCAGAGAAACGCATGTGAGTTTCTTCCTAATGCTTGCAAGTAGCTTAAGGCACTTTCAAAGGAAAGTGATTTTCTCTGAAAAGACATAATTTAGAAAGTGAAGCAAAACTCCATTCACTTCGCACAGTGAATTGAAGTGTTGGAACAGACTGCTTCTCTTTCAGAGAAACGCATGTGAGTTTCTTACTAATGCTTGCAAGTAGCTTAAGGCACTTTCAAAGGAAAGTGATTTTCTCTGAAAGGACAGCATTTAGAAAGTGAAGCAACACTCCATTCACTTCACACAGTGAATTGAAGTGTTGGAACAGACTGCTTCTCTTTCAGAGAAACGCATGTGAGTTTCTGGTGAATGCTTGTAAGTAGCTTAAGGCACTTTCAAAGGAAAGTGATTTTCTCTGAAAGGACAGCATTTAGAAAGTAAGCAACACTCCATTCCCTTCGTGCAGTGAATTGAAGTGTTGGAACAGAGTGCTTCTCTTTCATAGAAACGCATTAGTGTTTCTTGTGAATGCTTGCAAGTTGCTTAAGGCACTTTCAAAGGAAAGTGATTTTCTCTGAAAGGACATAATTTAGAAAGTGAAGCAACACTCCATTCACTTCGCACAGTGAATTGAAGTGTTGGAACAGACTGCTTCTCTTTCAGAGAAATGCATGTGAGTTTCTGTTGAATGCTTGTAAGTAGCTTAAGGCACTTTCAAAGGAAAGTGATTTTCTCTGAAAGGACAGCATTTAGAAAGTGAAGCAACACTCCATTCACTTCGCACAGTGAATTGAAGTGTTGGAACAGACTGCTTCACTTTCAGAAAAACGCATGTGAGTTTCTGTTGAATGCTTGTAAGTAGCTTAAGGCACTTTCAAAGGAAAGTGATTTTCTCTGAGAGGACAGCATTTAGAAAGTGAGGCAACACTCCATTCACTTCACACAGTGAATTGAAGTCTTGGAACAGACTGCTTCTCTTTCAGAGAAACACATGTGAGTTTCTTCCTAATGCTTGCAAGTAGCTTAAGGCACTTTCAGAGGAAAGTGATTTTCTCAGAAAGGACAGCATTTAGAAAGTGAAGCAACACTCCATTCACTTCGCACAGTGAATTGTAGTGTTGGAACAGACTGCTTCTCTTTCAGAGAAACGCATGTGAGTTTCTTCCTAATGCTTGCAAGTAGCTTAAGGCACTTTCAAAGGAAAGTGATTTTCTCTGAAAGGACAGCATTTAGAAAGTGAAGCAACACTCCATTCACTTCGCACAGTGAATTGAAGTGTTGGAACAGACTGCTTCTCTTTCAGAGAAACGCATGTGAGTTTCTGGTGAATGCTTGTAAGTAGCTTAATGCACTTTCAAAGGAAAGTGATTTTCTCTGAAAGGACAGCATTTAGAAAGTGAAGCAACACTCCATTCCCTTCGTGCAGTGAATTGAAGTGTTGGAACAGAGTGCTTCTCTTTCATAGAAACGCATTAGTGTTTCTTGTGAATGCTTGCAAGTTGCTTAAGGCACTTTCAAAGGAAAGTGATTTTCTCTGAAAGGACATAATTTAGAAAGTGAAGCAACACTCCATTCACTTCGCACAGTGAATTGAAGTGTTGGAACAGACTGCTTCTCTTTCAGAGAAATGCATGTGAATTTCTGTTGAATGCTTGTAAGTAGCTTAAGGCACTTTCAAAGGAAAGTGATTTTCTCTGAAAGGACAGCATTTAGAAAGTGAAGCAACACTCCATTCACTTCGCACAGTGAATTGAAGTGTTGGAACAGACTGCTTCACTTTCAGAGAAACGCATGTGAGTTTCTGTTGAATGCTTGTAAGTAGCTTAAGGCACTTTCAAAGGAAAGTGATTTTCTCTGAGAGGACAGCATTTAGAAAGTGAGGCAACACTCCATTCACTTCACACAGTGAATTGAAGTGTTGGAACAGACTGCTTCTCTTTAAGAGAAACGCATGTGAGTTTCTTCCTAATGCTTGCAAGTAGCTTAAGGCACTTTCAAAGAAAAGTGATTTTCTCAGAAAGGACAGCATTTAGAAAGTGAAGCAACACTCCATTCACTTCGCACAGTGAATTGAAGTGTTGGAACAGACTGCTTCACTTTCAGAGAAACACATGTGAGTTTCTGTTGAATGCTTGTAAGTAGCTTAAGGCACTTTCAAAGGAAAGTGATTTTCTCTGAAAGGACAGCATTTAGAAAGTGAGGCAACACTCCATTCACTTCGCACAGTGAATTGAAGTGTTGGAACAGACTGCTTCTCTTTCAGAGAAACGCATGTGAGTTTCTTCCTAATGCTTGCAAGTAGCTTAAGGCACTTTCAAAGGAAAGTGATTTTGTCTGAAAGGACAGCATTTAGAAAGTGAAGCAACACTCCATTCACTTCGCACAGTGAATTGAAGTGTTGGAACAGACTGCTTCTCTTTCAGAGAAATGCATGTGAGTTTCTGTTGAATGCTTGTAAGTAGCTTAAGGCACTTTCAAAGGAAAGTGATTTTCTCTGAAAGGACAGCATTTAGAAAGTGAGGCAACACTCCCTTCACTTTGAACAGTGAATTGCAGTGTTGGAACAGACTGCTTCTCTTTCAGAGAAATGCATGTGAGTTTCTGTTGAATGCTTGTAAGTAGCTTAAGGCACTTTCAAAGGAAAGTGATTTTCTCTGAAATGACAGCATTTAGAAAGTGAGGCAACACTCCATTCACTTCACACAGTGAATTGAAGTGTTGGAACAGACTGCTTCTCTTTCAGAGAAACGCATGTGAGTTTCTTCCTAATGCTTTCAAGTAGCTTAAGGCACTTTCAAAGGAAAGTGATTTTCTCTGAAAGGACAGCATTTAGAAAGTGAAGCAACACTCCATTCACTTCGCACAGTGAATTGAAGTGTTGGAACAGACTTTTTCTCTTTCAGAGAAACGCATGTTAGTTTCTTCCTAATGCTTGCAAGTAGCTTAAGGCACTTTCAAAGGAAAGTGATTTTCTCTGAAAGGACAGCATTTAGAAAGTGAAGCAACACTCCATTCACTTCGCACATTGAATTGAAGTGTTGGAACAGACTGCTTCTCTTTCAGAGAAACGCATGTGAGTTTCTGTTGAATGCTTGTAAGTAGCTTAAGGCACTTTCAAAGAAAAGTGATTTTCTCTGAAAGGACAGCATTTAGAAAGGGAAGCAATACTCCATTACTTCGCAGAGTGAATTGAAGTATTGGAACAGACTGCTTCTCTTTCAGAGAAACGCATGTGAGTTTCTGTTAAATGCTTGTAAGTAGCTTAAGGCACTTTCAAAGGAAAGTGATTTTCTCTGAAAGCACAGCATTTAGAAAGTGAGGCAACACTCTATTCACTTCACACAGTGAATTGAAGGGATGGAACAGACTGCTTCTCTTTCAGAGAAACGCATGTGAGTTTCTTCCTAATGCTTGCAAGTAGCTTAAGGAACTATCAAAGGAAAGTGATTTTCTCTGAAAGGACAGCATTTAGAAAGTGAGGCAACACTCCATTCACTTCGCACAGTGAATTGAAGTGTTGGAACAGACTGCTTCTCTTTCAGAGAAACGCATGTGAGTTTCTTCCTAATGCTTGCAAGTAGCTTAAGGCACTTTCAAAGGAAAGTGATTTTCTCTGAAAGGACAGCATTTAGAAAGTGAAGCAACACTCCATTCACTTCGTGCAGTGAATTGAAGTGTTGGAACAGAGTGATTCTCTTTCATAGAAACGCATTAGTGTTTCTTGTGAATGCTTGCAAGTTGCTTAAGGCACTGTCAAAGGAAAGTGATTTTCTCTGAAAGGACATAATTTAGAAAGTGAAGCAACACTCCATTCACTTCGCACAGTGAATTGAAGTGTTGGAACAGACTGCTTCTCTCTCAGAGAAATGCATGTGAGTTTCTGTTGAATGCTTGTAAGTAGCTGAAGGCACTTTCAAAGGAAAGTGATTTTCTCTGAAAGGACAGCATTTAGAAAGTGAAGCAACACTCCATTCACTTCGCACAGTGAATTGAAGTGTTGGAACAGACTGCTTCACTTTCAGAGAAACGCATGTGAGTTTCTGTTGAATGCTTGTAAGTAGCTTAAGGCACTTTCAAAGGAAAGTGATTTTCTCTGAAAGGACAGCATTTAGAAAGTGAGGCAGCACTCCATTCATTTCACACAGTGAATTGAAGTGATGGAACAGACTGCTTCTCTTTCAGAGAAACGCATGTGAGTTTCTTCCTAATGCTTGCAAGTAGCTTAAGGCACTTTCAAAGGAAAGTGATTTTCTCTGAAAGGACAGCATTTAGAAAGTGAAGCAACACTCCATTCACTTCGCACAGTGAATTGAAGTGTTGGAACAGACTGCTTCACTTTCAGAAAAACGCATGTGAGTTTCTGTTGAATGCTTGTAAGTAGCTTAAGGCACTTTCAAAGGAAAGTGATTTTCTCTGAGAGGACAGCATTTAGAAAGTGAGGCAACACTCCATTCACTTCGCACAGTGAATTGAAGTGTTGGAACAGACTGCTTCACTTTCAGAGAAACGCATGTGAGTTTCTGGTGAATGCTTGTAAGAAGCTTAAGGCACTTTCAAAGGAAAGTGATTTTCTCTGAAAGGACAGCATTTAGAAAGTGAAGCAACACTCCATTCACTTCGTGAGGTGAACTGAAGTGTTGGAACAGAGTGCTTCTCTTTCATAGAAACGCATTAGTGTTTCTTGTGAATGCTAACAAGTTGCTTAAGGCACTTTCAAAGGAAAGTGATTTTCTCTGAAAGGACATAATTTAGAAAGTGAAGCAAAACTCCATTCACTTCGCACAGTGAATTGAAGTGTTGGAACAGACTGCTTCTCTTTCAGAGAAATGCATGTGAGTTTCTGTTGAATGCTTGTAAGTAGCTTAAGGCACTTTCAAAGGAAAGTGATTTTCTCAGAAAGGACAGCATTTAGAAAGTGAAGCAACACTCCATTCACTTCGCACAGTGAATTGAAGTGTTGGAACAGACTGCTTCACTTTCAGAGAAACGCATGTGAGTTTCTGTTGAATGCTTGTAAGTAGCTTAAGGCACTTTCAAAGGAAAGTGATTTTCTCTGAGAGGACAGCATTTAGAAAGTGAGGCAACACTCCATTCACTTCACACAGTGAATTGAAGTGTTGGAACAGACTGCTTCTCTTTCAGAGAAACGCATGTGAGTTTCTTCCTAATGCTTGCAAGTAGCTTAAGGCACTTTCAAAGGAAAGTGATTTTCTCTGAAAAGACATAATTTAGAAAGTGAAACAAAACTCCATTCACTTCGCACAGTGAATTGAAGTGTTGGAACAGACTGCTTCTCTTTCAGAGAAACGCATGTGAGTTTCTTACTAATGCTTGCAAGTAGCTTAAGGCACTTTCAAAGGAAAGTGATTTTCTCTGAAAGGACAGCATTTCGAAAGTGAAGCAACACTCCATTCACTTCACACAGTGAATTGAAGTGTTGGAACAGACTGCTTCTCTTTCAGAGAAACGCATGTGAGTTTCTGGTGAATGCTTGTAAGTAGCTTAAGGCACTTTCAAAGGAAAGTGATTTTCTCTGAAAGGACAGCATTTAGAAAGTAAGCAACACTCCATTCCCTTCGTGCAGTGAATTGAAGTGTTGGAACAGAGTGCTTCTCTTTCATAGAAACGCATTAGTGTTTCTTGTGAATGCTTGCAAGTTGCTTAAGGCACTTTCAAAGGAAAGTGATTTTCTCTGAAAGGACATAATTTAGAAAGTGAAGCAACACTCCATTAACTTCGCACAGTGAATTGAAGTGTTGGAACAGACTGCTTCTCTTTCAGAGAAATGCATGTGAGTTTCTGTTGAATGCTTGTAAGTAGCTTAAGGCACTTTCAAAGGAAAGTGATTTTCTCTGAAAGGACAGCATTTAGAAAGTGAAGCAACACTCCATTCACTTCGCACAGTGAATTGAAGTGTTGGAACAGACTGCTTCACTTTCAGAAAAACGCATGTGAGTTTCTGTTGAATGCTTGCAAGTAGCTTAAGGCACTTTCAAAGGAAAGTGATTTTCTCTGAAAGGACAGCATTTAGAAAGTGAAGCAACACTCCATTCACTTCGCACAGTGAATTGAAGTGTTGGAACAGACTGCTTCTCTTTCAGAGAAACGCATGTGAGTTTCTGGTGAATGCTTGTAAGTAGCTTAATGCACTTTCAAAGGAAAGTGATTTTCTCTGAAAGGACAGCATTTAGAAAGTGAAGCAACACTCCATTCCCTTCGTGCAGTGAATTGAAGTGTTGGAACAGAGTGCTTCTCTTTCATAGAAACGCATTAGTGTTTCTTGTGAATGCTTGCAAGTTGCTTAAGGCACTTTCAAAGGAAAGTGATTTTCTCTGAAAGGACATAATTTAGAAAGTGAAGCAACACTCCATTCACTTCGCACAGTGAATTGAAGTGTTGGAACAGACTGCTTCTCTTTCAGAGAAATGCATGTGAATTTCTGTTGAATGCTTGTAAGTAGCTTAAGGCACTTTCAAAGGAAAGTGATTTTCTCTGAAAGGACAGCATTTAGAAAGTGAAGCAACACTCCATTCACTTCGCACAGTGAATTGAAGTGTTGGAACAGACTGCTTCACTTTCAGAGAAACGCATGTGAGTTTCTGTTGAATGCTTGTAAGTAGCTTAAGGCACTTTCAAAGGAAAGTGATTTTCTCTGAGAGGACAGCATTTAGAAAGTGAGGCAACACTCCATTCACTTCACACAGTGAATTGAAGTGTTGGAACAGACTGCTTCTCTTTAAGAGAAACGCATGTGAGTTTCTTCCTAATGCTTGCAAGTAGCTTAAGGCACTTTCAAAGAAAAGTGATTTTCTCAGAAAGGACAGCATTTAGAAAGTGAAGCAACACTCCATTCACTTCGCACAGTGAATTGAAGTGTTGGAACAGACTGCTTCACTTTCAGAGAAACACATGTGAGTTTCTGTTGAATGCTTGTAAGTAGCTTAAGGCACTTTCAAAGGAAAGTGATTTTCTCTGAAAAGACAGCATTTAGAAAGTGAGGCAACACTCCATTCACTTCGCACAGTGAATTGAAGTGTTGGAACAGACGGCTTCTCTTTCAGAGAAACGCATGTGAGTTTCTTCCTAATGCTTGCAAGTAGCTTAAGGCACTTTCAAAGGAAAGTGATTTTCTCTGAAAGGACAGCATTTAGAAAGTGAAGCAACACTCCATTCACTTCGCACAGTGAATTGAAGTTTTGGAACAGACTGCTTCTCTTTCAGAGAAATGCATGTGAGTTTCTGTTGAATGCTTGTAAGTAGCTTAAGGCACTTTCAAAGGAAAGTGATTTTCTCTGAAAGGACAGCATTTAGAAAGTGAGGCAACACTCCCTTCACTTTGAACAGTGAATTGCAGTGTTGGAACAGACTGCTTCTCTTTCAGAGAAATGCATGTGAGTTTCTGTTGAATGCTTGTAAGTAGCTTAAGGCACTTTCAAAGGAAAGTGATTTTCTCTGAAATGACAGCATTTAGAAAGTGAGGCAACACTCCATTCACTTCACACAGTGAATTGAAGTGTTGGAACAGACTGCTTCTCTTTCAGAGAAACGCATGTGAGTTTCTTCCTAATGCTTTCAAGTAGCTTAAGGCACTTTCAAAGGAAAGTGATTTTCTCTGAAAGGACAGCATTTAGAAAGTGAAGCAACACTCCATTCACTTCGCACAGTGAATTGAAGTGTTGGAACAGACTTTTTCTCTTTCAGAGAAACGCATGTTAGTTTCTTCCTAATGCTTGCAAGTAGCTTAAGGCACTTTCAAAGGAAAGTGATTTTCTCTGAAAGGACAGCATTTAGAAAGTGAAGCAACACTCCATTCACTTCGCACATTGAATTGAAGTGTTGGAACAGACTGCTTCTCTTTCAGAGAAACGCATGTGAGTTTCTGTTGAATGCTTGTAAGTAGCTTAAGGCACTTTCAAAGAAAAGTGATTTTCTCTGAAAGGACAGCATTTAGAAAGGGAAGCAATACTCCATTACTTCGCAGAGTGAATTGAAGTATTGGAACAGACTGCTTCTCTTTCAGAGAAACGCATGTGAGTTTCTGTTAAATGCTTGTAAGTAGCTTAAGGCACTTTCAAAGGAAAGTGATTTTCTCTGAAAGCACAGCATTTAGAAAGTGAGGCAACACTCTATTCACTTCACACAGTGAATTGAAGGGATGGAACAGACTGCTTCTCTTTCAGAGAAACGCATGTGAGTTTCTTCCTAATGCTTGCAAGTAGCTTAAGGAACTATCAAAGGAAAGTGATTTTCTCTGAAAGGACAGCATTTAGAAAGTGAGGCAACACTCCATTCACTTCGCACAGTGAATTGAAGTGTTGGAACAGACTGCTTCTCTTTCAGAGAAACGCATGTGAGTTTCTTCCTAATGCTTGCAAGTAGCTTAAGGCAATTTCAAAGGAAAGTGATTTTCTCTGAAAGGACAGCATTTAGAAAGTGAAGCAACACTCCATTCACTTCGCACAGTGAATTGAAGTGTTGGAACAGACTGCTTCACTTTCAGAGAAACGCATGTGAGTTTCTGTTGAATGCTTGTAAGTAGCTTAAGGCACTTTCAAAGGAAAGTGATTTTCTCTGAGAGGACAGCATTTAGAAAGTGAGGCAACACTCCATTCACTTCACACAGTGAATTGAAGTGTTGGAACAGACTGCTTCTCTTTAAGAGAAACGCATGTGAGTTTCTTCCTAATGCTTGCAAGTAGCTTAAGGCACTTTCAAAGAAAAGTGATTTTCTCAGAAAGGACAGCATTTAGAAAGTGAAGCAACACTCCATTCACTTCGCACAGTGAATTGAAGTGTTGGAACAGACTGCTTCACTTTCAGAGAAACACATGTGAGTTTCTGTTGAATGCTTGTAAGTAGCTTAAGGCACTTTCAAAGGAAAGTGATTTTCTCTGAAAGGACAGCATTTAGAAAGTGAGGCAACACTCCATTCACTTCGCACAGTGAATTGAAGTGTTGGAACAGACTGCTTCTCTTTCAGAGAAACGCATGTGAGTTTCTTCCTAATGCTTGCAAGTAGCTTAAGGCACTTTCAAAGGAAAGTGATTTTCTCTGAAAGGACAGCATTTAGAAAGTGAAGCAACACTCCATTCACTTCGCACAGTGAATTGAAGTGTTGGAACAGACTGCTTCTCTTTCAGAGAAATGCATGTGAGTTTCTGTTGAATGCTTGTAAGTAGCTTAAGGCACTTTCAAAGGAAAGTGATTTTCTCTGAAAGGACAGCATTTAGAAAGTGAGGCAACACTCCCTTCACTTTGAACAGTGAATTGCAGTGTTGGAACAGACTGCTTCTCTTTCAGAGAAATGCATGTGAGTTTCTGTTGAATGCTTGTAAGTAGCTTAAGGCACTTTCAAAGGAAAGTTATTTTCTCTGAAATGACAGCATTTAGAAAGTGAGGCAACACTCCATTCACTTCACACAGTGAATTGAAGTGTTGGAACAGACTGCTTCTCTTTCAGAGAAACGCATGTGAGTTTCTTCCTAATGCTTTCAAGTAGCTTAAGGCACTTTCAAAGGAAAGTGATTTTCTCTGAAAGGACAGCATTTAGAAAGTGAAGCAACACTCCATTCACTTCGCACAGTGAATTGAAGTGTTGGAACAGACTTTTTCTCTTTCAGAGAAACGCATGTTAGTTTCTTCCTAATGCTTGCAAGTGGCTTAAGGCACTTTCAAAGGAAAGTGATTTTCTCTGAAAGGACAGCATTTAGAAAGTGAAGCAACACTCCATTCACTTCGCACATTGAATTGAAGTGTTGGAACAGACTGCTTCTCTTTCAGAGAAACGCATGTGAGTTTCTGTTGAATGCTTGTAAGTAGCTTAAGGCACTTTCAAAGAAAAGTGATTTTCTCTGAAAGGACAGCATTTAGAAAGGGAAGCAATACTCCATTACTTCGCAGAGTGAATTGAAGTATTGGAACAGACTGCTTCTCTTTCAGAGAAACGCATGTGAGTTTCTGTTAAATGCTTGTAAGTAGCTTAAGGCACTTTCAAAGGAAAGTGATTTTCTCTGAAAGCACAGCATTTAGAAAGTGAGGCAACACTCTATTCACTTCACACAGTGAATTGAAGGGATGGAACAGACTGCTTCTCTCAGAGAAACGCATGTGAGTTTCTTCCTAATGCTTGCAAGTAGCTTAAGGAACTATCAAAGGAAAGTGATTTTCTCTGAAAGGACAGCATTTAGAAAGTGAGGCAACACTCCATTCACTTCGCACAGTGAATTGAAGTGTTGGAACAGACTGCTTCTCTTTCAGAGAAACGCATGTGAGTTTCTTCCTAATGCTTGCAAGTAGCTTAAGGCACTTTCAAAGGAAAGTGATTTTCTCTGAAAGGACAGCATTTAGAAAGTGAAGCAACACTCCATTCACTTCGTGCAGTGAATTGAAGTGTTGGAACAGAGTGATTCTCTTTCATAGAAACGCATTAGTGTTTCTTGTGAATGCTTGCAAGTTGCTTAAGGCACTGTCAAAGGAAAGTGATTTTCTCTGAAAGGACATAATTTAGAAAGTGAAGCAACACTCCATTCACTTCGCACAGTGAATTGAAGTGTTGGAACAGACTGCTTCTCTCTCAGAGAAATGCATGTGAGTTTCTGTTGAATGCTTGTAAGTAGCTGAAGGCACTTTCAAAGGAAAGTGATTTTCTCTGAAAGGACAGCATTTAGAAAGTGAAGCAACACTCCATTCACTTCGCAGAGTGAATTGAAGTGTTGGAACAGACTCCTTCACTTTCAGAGAAACGCATGTGAGTTTCTGTTGAATGCTTGTAAGTAGCTTAAGGCACTTTCAAAGGAAAGTGATTTTCTCTGAAAGGACAGCATTTAGAAAGTGAGGCAGCACTCCATTCACTTCACACAGTGAATTGAAGTGATGGAACAGACTGCTTCTCTTTCAGAGAAACGCATGTGAGTTTCTTCCTAATGCTTGCAAGTAGCTTAAGGCACTTTCAAAGGAAAGTGATTTTCTCTGAAAGGACAGCATTTAGAAAGTGAAGCAACACTCCATTCACTTCGCACAGTGAATTGAAGTGTTGGAACAGACTGCTTCACTTTCAGAAAAACGCATGTGAGTTTCTGTTGAATGCTTGTAAGTAGCTTAAGGCACTTTCAAAGGAAAGTGATTTTCTCTGAGAGGACAGCATTTAGAAAGTGAGGCAACACTCCACTCACTTCGCACAGTGAATTGAAGTGTTGGAACAGACTGCTTCACTTTCAGAGAAACGCATGTGAGTTTCTGGTGAATGCTTGTAAGAAGCTTAAGGCACTTTCAAAGGAAAGTGATTTTCTCTGAAAGGACAGCATTTAGAAAGTGAAGCAACACTCCATTCACTTCGTGAGGTGAACTGAAGTGTTGGAACAGAGTGCTTCTCTTTCATAGAAACGCATTAGTGTTTCTTGTGAATGCTAACAAGTTTCTTAAGGCACTTTCAAAGGAAAGTGATTTTCTCTGAATGGACATAATTTAGAAAGTGAAGCAAAACTCCATTCACTTCGCACAGTGAATTGAAGTGTTGGAACAGACTGCTTCTCTTTCAGAGAAATGCATGTGAGTTTCTGTTGAATGCTTGTAAGTAGCTTAAGGCACTTTCAAAGGAAAGTGATTTTCTCAGAAAGGACAGCATTTAGAAAGTGAAGCAACACTCCATTCACTTCGCACAGTGAATTGAAGTGTTGGAACAGACTGCTTCACTTTCAGAGAAACGCATGTGAGTTTCTGTTGAATGCTTGTAAGTAGCTTAAGACACTTTCAAAGGAAAGTGATTTTCTCTGAGAGGACAGCATTTAGAAAGTGAGGCAACACTCCATTCACTTCACACAGTGAATTGAAGTGTTGGAACAGACTGCTTCTCTTTCAGAGAAACGCATGTGAGTTTCTTCCTAATGCTTGCAAGTAGCTTAAGGCACTTTCAAAGGAAAGTGATTTTCTCTGAAAAGACATAATTTAGAAAGTGAAGCAAAACTCCATTCACTTCGCACAGTGAATTGAAGTGTTGGAACAGACTGCTTCTCTTTCAGAGAAACGCATGTGAGTTTCTTACTAATGCTTGCAAGTAGCTTAAGGCACTTTCAAAGGAAAGTGATTTTCTCTGAAAGGACAGCATTTCGAAAGTGAAGCAACACTCCATTCACTTCACACAGTGAATTGAAGTGTTGGAACAGACTGCTTCTCTTTCAGAGAAACGCATGTGAGTTTCTGGTGAATGCTTGTAAGTAGCTTAAGGCACTTTCAAAGGAAAGTGATTTTCTCTGAAAGGACAGCATTTAGAAAGTAAGCAACACTCCATTCCCTTCGTGCAGTGAATTGAAGTGTTGGAACAGAGTGCTTCTCTTTCATAGAAACGCATTAGTGTTTCTTGTGAATGCTTGCAAGTTGCTTAAGGCACTTTCAAAGGAAAGTGATTTTCTCTGAAAGGACATAATTTAGAAAGTGAAGCAACACTCCATTCACTTCGCACAGTGAATTGAAGTGTTGGAACAGACTGCTTCTCTTTCAGAGAAATGCATGTGAGTTTCTGTTGAATGCTTGTAAGTAGCTTAAGGCACTTTCAAAGGAAAGTGATTTTCTCTGAAAGGACAGCATTTAGAAAGTGAAGCAACACTCCATTCACTTCGCACAGTGAATTGAAGTGTTGGAACAGACTGCTTCACTTTCAGAAAAACGCATGTGAGTTTCTGTTGAATGCTTGTAAGTAGCTTAAGGCACTTTCAAAGGAAAGTGATTTTCTCTGAGAGGACAGCATTTAGAAAGTGAGGCAACACTCCATTCACTTCACACAGTGAATTGAAGTCTTGGAACAGACTGCTTCTCTTTCAGAGAAACACATGTGAGTTTCTTCCTAATGCTTGCAAGTAGCTTAAGGCACTTTCAGAGGAAAGTGATTTTCTCAGAAAGGACAGCATTTAGAAAGTGAAGCAACACTCCATTCACTTCGCACAGTGAATTGTAGTGTTGTAACAGACTGCTTCTCTTTCAGAGAAACGCATGTGAGTTTCTTCCTAATGCTTGCAAGTAGCTTAAGGCACTTTCAAAGGAAAGTGATTTTCTCTGAAAGGACAGCATTTAGAAAGTGAAGCAACACTCCATTCACTTCGTGAGGTGAACTGAAGTGTTGGAACAGAGTGCTTCTCTTTCATAGAAACGCATTAGTGTTTCTTGTGAATGCTAACAAGTTGCTTAAGGCACTTTCAAAGGAAAGTGATTTTCTCTGAAAGGACATAATTTAGAAAGTGAAGCAAAACTCCATTCACTTCGCACAGTGAATTGAAGTGTTGGAACAGACTGCTTCTCTTTCAGAGAAATGCATGTGAGTTTCTGTTGAATGCTTGTAAGTAGCTTAAGGCACTTTCAAAGGAAAGTGATTTTCTCAGAAAGGACAGCATTTAGAAAGTGAAGCAACACTCCATTCACTTCGCACAGTGAATTGAAGTGTTGGAACAGACTGCTTCACTTTCAGAGAAACGCATGTGAGTTTCTGTTGAATGCTTGTAAGTAGCTTAAGGCACTTTCAAAGGAAAGTGATTTTCTCTGAGAGGACAGCATTTAGAAAGTGAGGCAACACTCCATTCACTTCACACAGTGAATTGAAGTGTTGGAACAGACTGCTTCTCTTTCAGAGAAACGCATGTGAGTTTCTTCCTAATGCTTGCAAGTAGCTTAAGGCACTCTCAAAGGAAAGTGATTTTCTCTGAAAAGACATAATTTAGAAAGTGAAGCAAAACTCCATTCACTTCGCACAGTGAATTGAAGTGTTGGAACAGACTGCTTCTCTTTCAGAGAAACGCATGTGAGTTTCTTACTAATGCTTGCAAGTAGCTTAAGGCACTTTCAAAGGAAAGTGATTTTCTCTGAAAGGACAGCATTTCGAAAGTGAAGCAACACTCCATTCACTTCACACAGTGAATTGAAGTGTTGGAACAGACTGCTTCTCTTTCAGAGAAACGCATGTGAGTTTCTGGTGAATGCTTGTAAGTAGCTTAAGGCACTTTCAAAGGAAAGTGATTTTCTCTGAAAGGACAGCATTTAGAAAGTAAGCAACACTCCATTCCCTTCATGCAGTGAATTGAAGTGTTGGAACAGAGTGCTTCTCTTTCATAGAAACGCATTAGTGTTTCTTGTGAATGCTTGCAAGTTGCTTAAGGCACTTTCAAAGGAAAGTGATTTTCTCTGAAAGGACATAATTTAGAAAGTGAAGCAACACTCCATTCACTTCGCACAGTGAATTGAAGTGTTGGAACAGACTGCTTCTCTTTCAGAGAAATGCATGTGAGTTTCTGTTGAATGCTTGTAAGTAGCTTAAGGCACTTTCAAAGGAAAGTGATTTTCTCTGAAAGGACAGCATTTAGAAAGTGAAGCAACACTCCATTCACTTCGCACAGTGAATTGAAGTGTTGGAACAGACTGCTTCACTTTCAGAAAAACACATGTGAGTTTCTGTTGAATGCTTGTAAGTAGCTTAAGGCACTTTCAAAGGAAAGTGATTTTCTCTGAGAGGACAGCATTTAGAAAGTGAGGCAACACTCCATTCACTTCACACAGTGAATTGAAGTCTTGGAACAGACTGCTTCTCTTTCAGAGAAACACATGTGAGTTTCTTCCTAATGCTTGCAAGTAGCTTAAGGCACTTTCAGAGGAAAGTGATTTTCTCAGAAAGGACAGCATTTAGAAAGTGAAGCAACACTCCATTCACTTCGCACAGTGAATTGTAGTGTTGTAACAGACTGCTTCTCTTTCAGAGAAACGCATGTGAGTTTCTTCCTAATGCTTGCAAGTAGCTTAAGGCACTTTCAAAGGAAAGTGATTTTCTCTGAAAGGACAGCATTTAGAAAGTGAAGCAACACTCCATTCACTTCGCACAGTGAATTGAAGTGTTGGAACAGACTGCTTCTCTTTCAGAGAAACGCATGTGAGTTTCTGGTGAATGCTTGTAAGTAGCTTAATGCACTTTCAAAGGAAAGTGATTTTCTCTGAAAGGACAGCATTTAGAAAGTGAAGCAACACTCCATTCCCTTCGTGCAGTGAATTGAAGTGTTGGAACAGAGTGCTTCTCTTTCATAGAAACGCATTAGTGTTTCTTGTGAATGCTTGCAAGTTGCTTAAGGCACTTTCAAAGGAAAGTGATTTTCTCTGAAAGGACATAATTTAGAAAGTGAAGCAACACTCCATTCACTTCGCACAGTGAATTGAAGTGTTGGAACAGACTGCTTCTCTTTCAGAGAAATGCATGTGAATTTCTGTTGAATGCTTGTAAGTAGCTTAAGGCACTTTCAAAGGAAAGTGATTTTCTCTGAAAGGACAGCATTTAGAAAGTGAAGCAACACTCCATTCACTTCGCACAGTGAATTGAAGTGTTGGAACAGACTGCTTCACTTTCAGAGAAACGCATGTGAGTTTCTGTTGAATGCTTGTAAGTAGCTTAAGGCACTTTCAAAGGAAAGTGATTTTCTCTGAAAGGACAGCATTTAGAAAGTGAGGCAACACTCCATTCACTTCACACAGTGAATTGAAGTGTTGGAACAGACTGCTTCTCTTTAAGAGAAACGCATGTGAGTTTCTTCCTAATGCTTGCAAGTAGCTTAAGGCACTTTCAAAGAAAAGTGATTTTCTCAGAAAGGACAGCATTTAGAAAGTGAAGCAACACTCCATTCACTTCGCACAGTGAATTGAAGTGTTGGAACAGACTGCTTCACTTTCAGAGAAACACATGTGAGTTTCTGTTGAATGCTTGTAAGTAGCTTAAGGCACTTTCAAAGGAAAGTGATTTTCTCTGAAAAGACAGCATTTAGAAAGTGAGGCAACACTCCATTCACTTCGCACAGTGAATTGAAGTGTTGGAACAGACGGCTTCTCTTTCAGAGAAACGCATGTGAGTTTCTTCCTAATGCTTGCAAGTAGCTTAAGGCACTTTCAAAGGAAAGTGATTTTCTCTGAAAGGACAGCATTTAGAAAGTGAAGCAACACTCCATTCACTTCGCACAGTGAATTGAAGTGTTGGAACAGACTGCTTCTCTTTCAGAGAAATGCATGTGAGTTTCTGTTGAATGCTTGTAAGTAGCTTAAGGCACTTTCAAAGGAAAGTGATTTTCTCTGAAAGGACAGCATTTAGAAAGTGAGGCAACACTCCCTTCACTTTGAACAGTGAATTGCAGTGTTGGAACAGACTGCTTCTCTTTCAGAGAAATGCATGTGAGTTTCTGTTGAATGCTTGTAAGTAGCTTAAGGCACTTTCAAAGGAAAGTGATTTTCTCTGAAATGACAGCATTTAGAAAGTGAGGCAACACTCCATTCACTTCACACAGTGAATTGAAGTGTTGGAACAGACTGCTTCTCTTTCAGAGAAACGCATGTGAGTTTCTTCCTAATGCTTTCAAGTAGCTTAAGGCACTTTCAAAGGAAAGTGATTTTCTCTGAAAGGACAGCATTTAGAAAGTGAAGCAACACTCCATTCACTTCGCACAGTGAATTGAAGTGTTGGAACAGACTTTTTCTCTTTCAGAGAAACGCATGTTAGTTTCTTCCTAATGCTTGCAAGTAGCTTAAGGCACTTTCAAAGGAAAGTGATTTTCTCTGAAAGGACAGCATTTAGAAAGTGAAGCAACACTCCATTCACTTCGCACATTGAATTGAAGTGTTGGAACAGACTGCTTCTCTTTCAGAGAAACGCATGTGAGTTTCTGTTGAATGCTTGTAAGTAGCTTAAGGCACTTTCAAAGAAAAGTGATTTTCTCTGAAATGACAGCATTTAGAAAGGGAAGCAATACTCCATTACTTCGCAGAGTGAATTGAAGTATTGGAACAGACTGCTTCTCTTTCAGAGAAACGCATGTGAGTTTCTTCCTAATGCTTGCAAGTAGCTTAAGGAACTATCAAAGGAAAGTGATTTTCTCTGAAAGGACAGCATTTAGAAAGTGAGGCAACACTCCATTCACTTCGCACAGTGAATTGAAGTGTTGGAACAGACTGCTTCTCTTTCAGAGAAACGCATGTGAGTTTCTTCCTAATGCTTGCAAGTAGCTTAAGGCACTTTCAAAGGAAAGTGATTTTCTCTGAAAGGACAGCATTTAGAAAGTGAAGCAACACTCCATTCACTTCGTGCAGTGAATTGAAGTGTTGGAACAGAGTGCTTCTCTTTCATAGAAACGCATTAGTGTTTCTTGTGAATGCTTGCATGTTGCTTAAGGCACTGTCAAAGGAAAGTGATTTTCTCTGAAAGGACATAATTTAGAAAGTGAAGCAACACTCCATTCACTTCGCACAGTGAATTGAAGTGTTGGAACAGACTGCTTCTCTTTCAGAGAAATGCATGTGAGTTTCTGTTGAATGCTTGTAAGTAGCTGAAGGCACTTTCAAAGGAAAGTGATTTTCTCTGAAAGGACAGCATTTAGAAAGTGAAGCAACACTCCATTCACTTCGCAGAGTGAATTGAAGTGTTGGAACAGACTGCTTCACTTTCAGAGAAACGCATGTGAGTTTCTGTTGAATGCTTGTAAGTAGCTTAAGGCACTTTCAAAGGAAAGTGATTTTCTCTGAAAGGACAGCATTTAGAAAGTGAGGCAGCACTCCATTCACTTCACACAGTGAATTGAAGTGTTGGAACAGACTGCTTCTCTTTCAGAGAAACGCATGTGAGTTTCTTCCGAATGCTTGCAAGTAGCTTAAGGCACTTTCAAAGGAAAGTGATTTTCTCTGAAAGGACAGCATTTAAAAAGTGAGGCAACACTCCATTCACTTCGCACAGTGAATTGAAGTGTTGGAACAGACTGCTTCTCTTTCAGAGAAACGCATGTGAGTTTCTTCCTAATGCTTGCAAGTAGCTTAAGGCACTTTCAAAGGAAAGTGATTTTCTCTGAAAGGACAGCATTTAGAACGTGAAGCAACACTCCATTCACTTCGCACAGTGAATTGAAGTGTTGGAACCGACTGCTTCTCTTTCAGAGAAACGCATGTGAGTTTCTGGTGAATGCTTGTAAGAAGCTTAAGGCACTTTCAAAGGAAAGTGATTTTCTCTGAAAGGACAGCATTTAGAAAGTGAATCAACACTCCATTCACTTCGTGCAGTGAACTGAAGTGTTGGAACAGAGTGCTTCTCTTTCATAGAAACGCATTAGTGTTTCTTGTGAATGCTAACAAGTTGCTTAAGGCACTTTCAAAGGAAAGTGATTTTCTCTGAAAGGACATAATTTAGAAAGTGAAGCAAAACTCCATTCACTTCGCACAGTGAATTGAAGTGTTGGAACAGACTGCTTCTCTTTCAGAGAAATGCATGTGAGTTTCTGTTGAATGCTTGTAAGTAGCTTAAGGTACTTTCAAAGGAAAGTGATTTTCTCAGAAAGGACAGCATTTAGAAAGTGAAGCAACACTCCATTCACTTCGCACAGTGAATTGAAGTGTTGGAACAGACTGCTTCACTTTCAGAGAAACGCATGTGAGTTTCTGTTGAATGCTTGTAAGTAGCTTAAGGCACTTTCAAAGGAAAGTGATTTTCTCTGAGAGGACAGCATTTAGAAAGTGAGGCAACACTCCATTCACTTCACACAGTGAATTGAAGTGTTGGAACAGACTGCTTCTCTTTCAGAGAAACGCATGTGAGTTTCTTCCTAATGCTTGCAAGTAGCTTAAGGCACTTTCAAAGGAAAGTGATTTTCTCTGAAAGGACATAATTTAGAAAGTGAAGCAAAACTCCATTCACTTCGCACAGTGAATTGAAGTGTTGGAACAGACTGCTTCTCTTTCAGAGAAACGCATGTGAGTTTCTTACTAATGCTTGCAAGTAGCTTAAGGCACTTTCAAAGGAAAGTGATTTTCTCTGAAAGGACAGCATTTAGAAAGTGAAGCAACACTCCATTCACTTCACACAGTGAATTGAAGTGTTGGAACAGACTGCTTCACTTTCAGAAAAACGCATGTGAGTTTCTGTTGAATGCTTGTAAGTAGCTTAAGGCACTTTCAAAGGAAAGTGATTTTCTCTGAGAGGACAGCATTTAGAAAGTGAGGCAACACTCCATTCACTTCACACAGTGAATTGAAGTCTTGGAACAGACTGCTTCTCTTTCAGAGAAACACATGTGAGTTTCTTCCTAATGCTTGCAAGTAGCTTAAGGCACTTTCAGAGGAAAGTGATTTTCTCAGAAAGGACAGCATTTAGAAAGTGAAGCAACACTCCATTCACTTCGCACAGTGAATTGTAGTGTTGGAACAGACTGCTTCTCTTTCAGAGAAACGCATGTGAGTTTCTGTTGAATGCTTGCAAGTAGCTTAAGGCACTTTCAAAGGAAAGTGATTTTCTCTGAAAGGACAGCATTTAGAAAGTGAAGCAACACTCCATTCACTTCGCACAGTGAATTGAAGTGTTGGAACAGACTGCTTCTCTTTCAGAGAAACGCATGTGAGTTTCTGGTGAATGCTTGTAAGTAGCTTAATGCACTTTCAAAGGAAAGTGATTTTCTCTGAAAGGACAGCATTTAGAAAGTGAAGCAACACTCCATTCCCTTCGTGCAGTGAATTGAAGTGTTGGAACAGAGTGCTTCTCTTTCATAGAAACGCATTAGTGTTTCTTGTGAATCCTTGCAAGTTGCTTAAGGCACTTTCAAAGGAAAGTGATTTTCTCTGAAAGGACATAATTTAGAAAGTGAAGCAACACTCCATTCACTTCGCACAGTGAATTGAAGTGTTGCAACAGACTGCTTCTCTTTCAGAGAAATGCATGTGAGTTTCTGTTGAATGCTTGTAAGTAGCTTAAGGCACTTTCAAAGGAAAGTGATTTTCTCTGAAAGGACAGCATTTAGAAAGTGAAGCAACACTCCATTCACTTCGCACAGTGAATTGAAGTGTTGGAACAGACTGCTTCACTTTCAGAGAAACGCATGTGAGTTTCTGTTGAATGCTTGTAAGTAGCTTAAGGCACTTTCAAAGGAAAGTGATTTTCTCTGAAAGGACAGCATTTAGAAAGGGAAGCAATACTCCATTACTTCGCAGAGTGAATTGAAGTATTGGAACAGACTGCTTCTCTTTCAGAGAAACGCATGTGAGTTTCTGTTAAATGCTTGTAAGTAGCTTAAGGCACTTTCAAAGGAAAGTGATTTTCTCTGAAAGCACAGCATTTAGAAAGTGAGGCAACACTCTATTCACTTCACACAGTGAATTGAAGGGATGGAACAGACTGCTTCTCTTTCAGAGAAACGCATGTGAGTTTCTTCCTAATGCTTGCAAGTAGCTTAAGGAACTATCAAAGGAAAGTGATTTTCTCTGAAAGGACAGCATTTAGAAAGTGAGGCAACACTCCATTCACTTCGCACAGTGAATTGAAGTGTTGGAACAGACTGCTTCTCTTTCAGAGAAACGCATGTGAGTTTCTTCCTAATGCTTGCAAGTAGCTTAAGGCACTTTCAAAGGAAAGTGATTTTCTCTGAAAGGACAGCATTTAGAAAGTGAAGCAACACTCCATTCACTTCGTGCAGTGAATTGAAGTGTTGGAACAGAGTGCTTCTCTTTCATAGAAACGCATTAGTGTTTCTTGTGAATGCTTGCAAGTTGCTTAAGGCACTGTCAAAGGAAAGTGATTTTCTCTGAAAGGACATAATTTAGAAAGTGAAGCAACACTCCATTCACTTCGCACAGTGAATTGAAGTGTTGGAACAGACTGCTTCTCTTTCAGAGAAATGCATGTGAGTTTCTGTTGAATGCTTGTAAGTAGCTGAAGGCACTTTCAAAGGAAAGTGATTTTCTCTGAAAGGACAGCATTTAGAAAGTGAAGCAACACTCCATTCACTTCGCAGAGTGAATTGAAGTGTTGGAACAGACTGCTTCACTTTCAGAGAAACGCATGTGAGTTTCTGTTGAATGCTTGTAAGTAGCTTAAGGCACTTTCAAAGGAAAGTGATTTTCTCTGAAAGGACAGCATTTAGAAAGTGAGGCAGCACTCCATTCACTTCACACAGTGAATTGAAGTGTTGGAACAGACTGCTTCTCTTTCAGAGAAACGCATGTGAGTTTCTTCCGAATGCTTGCAAGTAGCTTAAGGCACTTTCAAAGGAAAGTGATTTTCTCTGAAAGGACAGCATTTAGAAAGTGAGGCAACACTCCATTCACTTCGCACAGTGAATTGAAGTGTTGGAACAGACTGCTTCTCTTTCAGAGAAACGCATGTGAGTTTCTTCCTAATGCTTGCAAGTAGCTTAAGGCACTTTCAAAGGAAAGTGATTTTCTCTGAAAGGACAGCATTTAGAACGTGAAGCAACACTCCATTCACTTCGCACAGTGAATTGAAGTGTTGGAACCGACTGCTTCTCTTTCAGAGAAACGCATGTGAGTTTCTGGTGAATGCTTGTAAGAAGCTTAAGGCACTTTCAAAGGAAAGTGATTTTCTCTGAAAGGACAGCATTTAGAAAGTGAATCAACACTCCATTCACTTCGTGCAGTGAACTGAAGTGTTGGAACAGAGTGCTTCTCTTTCATAGAAACGCATTAGTGTTTCTTGTGAATGCTAACAAGTTGCTTAAGGCACTTTCAAAGGAAAGTGATTTTCTCTGAAAGGACATAATTTAGAAAGTGAAGCAAAACTCCATTCACTTCGCACAGTGAATTGAAGTGTTGGAACAGACTGCTTATCTTTCAGAGAAATGCATGTGAGTTTCTGTTGAATGCTTGTAAGTAGCTTAAGGCACTTTCAAAGGAAAGTGATTTTCTCAGAAAGGACAGCATTTAGAAAGTGAAGCAACACTCCATTCACTTCGCACAGTGAATTGAAGTGTTGGAACAGACTGCTTCACTTTCAGAGAAACGCATGTGAGTTTCTGTTGAATGCTTGTAAGTAGCTTAAGGCACTTTCTAAGGAAAGTGATTTTCTCTGAGAGGACAGCATTTAGAAAGTGAGGCAACACTCCATTCACTTCACACAGTGAATTGAAGTGTTGGAACAGACTGCTTCTCTTTCAGAGAAACGCATGTGAGTTTCTTCCTAATGCTTGCAAGTAGCTTAAGGCACTTTCAAAGGAAAGTGATTTTCTCTGAAAGGACATAATTTAGAAAGTGAAGCAAAACTCCATTCACTTCGCACAGTGAATTGAAGTGTTGGAACAGACTGCTTCTCTTTCAGAGAAACGCATGTGAGTTTCTTACTAATGCTTGCAAGTAGCTTAAGGCACTTTCAAAGGAAAGTGATTTTCTCTGAAAGGACAGCATTTAGAAAGTGAAGCAACACTCCATTCACTTCACACAGTGAATTGAAGTGTTGGAACAGACTGCTTCTCTTTCAGAGAAACGCATGTGAGTTTCTGGTGAATGCTTGTAAGTAGCTTAAGGCACTTTCAAAGGAAAGTGATTTACTCTGAAAGGACAGCATTTAGAAAGTAAGCAACACTCCATTCCCTTCGTGCAGTGAATTGAAGTGTTGGAACAGAGTGCTTCTCTTTCATAGAAACGCATTAGTGTTTCTTGTGAATGCTTGCAAGTTGCTTAAGGCACTTTCAAAGGAAAGTGATTTTCTCTGAAAGGACATAATTTAGAAAGTGAAGCAACACTCCATTCACTTCGCACAGTGAATTGAAGTGTTGGAACAGACTGCTTCTCTTTCAGAGAAATGCATGTGAGTTTCTGTTGAATGCTTGTAAGTAGCTTAAGGCACTTTCAAAGGAAAGTGATTTTCTCTGAAAGGACAGCATTTAGAAACTGAAGCAACACTCCATTCACTTCGCACAGTGAATTGAAGTGTTGGAACAGACTGCTTCACTTTCAGAAAAACGCATGTGAGTTTCTGATGAATGCTTGTAAGTAGCTTAAGGCACTTTCAAAGGAAAGTGATTTTCTCTGAGAGGACAGCATTTAGAAAGTGAGGCAACACTCCATTCACTTCACACAGTGAATTGAAGTCTTGGAACAGACTGCTTCTCTTTCAGAGAAACACATGTGAGTTTCTTCCTAATGCTTGCAAGTAGCTTAAGGCACTTTCAGAGGAAAGTGATTTTCTCAGAAAGGACAGCATTTAGAAAGTGAAGCAACACTCCATTCACTTCACACAGTGAATTGTAGTGTTGGAACAGACTGCTTCTCTTTCAGAGAAACGCATGTGAGTCTTCCTAATGCTTGCAAGTAGCTTAAGGCACTTTCAAAGGAAAGTGATTTTCTCTGAAAGGACAGCATTTAGAAAGTGAAGCAACACTCCATTCACTTCGCACAGTGAATTGAAGTGTTGGAACAGACTGCTTCTCTTTCAGAGAAACGCATGTGAGTTTCTGGTGAATGCTTGTAAGTAGCTTAATGCACTTTCAAAGGAAAGTGATTTTCTCTGAAAGGACAGCATTTAGAAAGTGAAGCAACACTCCATTCCCTTCGTGCAGTGAATTGAAGTGTTGGAACAGAGTGCTTCTCTTTCATAGAAACGCATTAGTGTTTCTTGTGAATGCTTGCAAGTTGCTTAAGGCACTTTCAAAGGAAAGTGATTTTCTCTGAAAGGACATAATTTAGAAAGTGAAGCAACACTCCATTCACTTCGCACAGTGAATTGAAGTGTTGGAACAGACTGCTTCTCTTTCAGAGAAATGCATGTGAGTTTCTGTTGAATGCTTGTAAGTAGCTTAAGGCACTTTCAAAGGAAAGTGATTTTCTCTGAAAGGACAGCATTTAGAAAGTGAAGCAACACTCCATTCACTTCGCACAGTGAATTGAAGTGTTGGAACAGACTGCTTCACTTTCAGAGAAACGCATGTGAGTTTCTGTTGAATGCTTGTAAGTAGCTTAAGGCACTTTCAAAGGAAAGTGATTTTCTCTGAGAGGACAGCATTTAGAAAGTGAAGCAACACTCCATTCCCTTCGTGCAGTGAATTGAAGTGTTGGAACAGAGTGCTTCTCTTTCATAGAAATGCATTAGTGTTTCTTGTGAATGCTTGCAAGTTGCTTAAGTCACTTTCAAAGGAAAGTGATTTTCTCTGAAAGGACATAATTTAGAAAGTGAAGCAACACTCCATTCACTTCGCACAGTGAATTGAAGTGTTGGAACAGACTGCTTCACTTACAGAGAAACACATGTGAGTTTCTGTTGAATGCTTGTAAGTAGCTTAAGGCACTTTCAAAGGAAAGTGATTTTCTCTGAGAGGACAGCATTTAGAAAGTGAGGCAACACTCCATTCACTTCACACAGTGAATTGAAGTGTTGGAACAGACTGCTTCTCTTTCAGAGAAACGCATTTGAGTTTCTTCCTAATGCTTGCAAGTAGCTTAAGGCACTTTCAAAGGAAAGTGATTTTCTCAGAAAGGACAGCATTTAGAAAGTGAAGCAACACTCCATTCACTTCGCACAGTGAATTGAAGTGTTGGAACAGACTGCTTCTCTTTCAGAGAAACGCATGTGAGTTTCTTCCTCATGCTTGCAAGTAGCTTAAAGCACTTTCAAAGGAAAGTGATTTTCTCTGAAAGGACAGCATTTAGAAAGTGAAGCAACACTCCATTCACTTCGCACAGTGAATTGAAGTGTTGGAACAGACTGCTTCTCTTTCAGAGAAACGCATGTGAGTTTCTGGTGAATGCTTGTAAGTAGCTTAAGGCACTTTCAAAGGAAAGTGATTTTCTCTGAAAGGACAGCATTTAGAAAGTGAAGCAACACTCCCTTCACTTCAAACAGTGAATTGAAGTGTTGGAACAGACTGCTTCTCTTTCAGAGAAATGCATGTGAGTTTCTGTTGAATGCTTGTAAGTAGCTTAAGGCACTTTCAAAGGAAAGTGATTTTCTCTGAAAGGACAGCATTTAGAAAGTGAGGAAACACTCCATTCACTTCACACAGTGAACTGAAGTGTTGGAACAGACTGCTTCTCTTTCAGAGAAACACATGTGAGTTTCTTCCTAATGCTTGCAAGTAGCTTAAGGCACTTTCAAAGGAAAGTGATTTTCTCTGAAAGGACAGCATTTAGAAAGTGAAGCAACACTCCATTCAGTTCGCACATTGAATTGAAGTGTTGGAACAGACTGCTTCTCTTTCAGAGAAACGCATGTGAGTTTCTGTTGAATGCTTGTAAGTAGCTTAAGGCACTTTCAAAGAAAAGTGATTTTCTCTGAAAGGACAGCATTTAGAATGGGAAGCAATACTCCATTCACTTCGCAGAGTGAATTGAAGAATTGGAACAGACTGCTTCTCTTTCAGAGAAACGCATGTGAGTTTCTGTTAAATGCTTGTAAGTAGCTTAAGACACTTTCAAAGGAAAGTGATTTTCTCTGAAAGGACAGCATTTAGAAAGTGAAACAACACTCCATTCACTTCGCACAGTGAATTGAAGTGTTGGAACAGACTGCTTCTCTTTCAGAGAAACGCATGTGAGTTTCTGGTGAATGCTTGTAAGTAGCTTAATGCACTTTCAAAGGAAAGTGATTTTCTCTGAAAGGACAGCATTTAGAAAGTGAAGCAACACTCCATTCCCTTCGTGCAGTGAATTGAAGTGTTGGAACAGAGTGCTTCTCTTTCATAGAAACGCATTAGTGTTTCTTGTGAATGCTTGCAAGTTGCTTAAGACACTTTCAAAGGAAAGTGATTTTCTCTGAAAGGACATAATTTAGAAAGTGAAGCAACACTCCATTCACTTCGCACAGTGAATTGACGTGTTGGAACAGACTGCTTCTCTTTCAGAGAAATGCATGTGAGTTTCTGTTGAATGCTTGTAAGTAGCTTAAGGCACTTTCAAAGGAAAGTGATTTTCTCTGAAAGGACAGCATTTCGAAAGTGAAGCAACACTCCATTCACTTCGCACAGTGAATTGAAGTGTTGGAACAGACTGCTTCTCTTTCAGAGAAACGCATGTGAGTTTCTGGTGAATGCTTGTAAGTAACTTAAGGCACTTTCAAAGGAAAGTGATTTTCTCTGAAAGGACAGCATTTAGAAAGTGAAGCAACACTCCCTTCACTTCAAACAGTGAATTGAAGTGTTGGAACAGACTGCTTCTCTTTCAGAGAAATGCATGTGAGTTTCTGTTGAATGCTTGTAAGTAGCTTAAGGCACTTTCAAAGGAAAGTGATTTTCTCTGAAAGGACAGCATTTAGAAAGTGAGGAAACACTCCATTCACTTCACACAGTGAACTGAAGTGTTGGAACAGACTACTTCTCTTTCAGAGAAACACATGTGAGTTTCTTCCTAATGCTTGCAAGTAGCTTAAGGCACTTTCAAAGGAAAGTGATTTTCTCTGAAAGGACAGCATTTAGAAAGTGAAGCAACACTCCATTCAGTTCGCACATTGAATTGAAGTGTTGGAACAGACTGCTTCTCTTTCAGAGAAACGCATGTGAGTTTCTGTTAAATGCTTGTAAGTAGCTTAAGACACTTTCAAAGGAAAGTGATTTTCTCTGAAAGCACAGCATTTAGAAAGTGAGGCAACACTCTATTCACTTCACACAGTGAATTGAAGGGATGGAACAGACTGCTTCTCTTTCAGAGAAACGCATGTGAGTTTCTTCCTAATGCTTGCAAGTAGCTTAAGGCACTATCAAAGGAAAGTGATTTTCTCTGAAAGGACAGCATTTAGAAAGTGAGGCAACACTCCATTCACTTCGCACAGTGAATTGAAGTGTTGGAACAGACTGCTTCTCTTTCAGAGAAACGCATGTGAGTTTCTTCCTAATGCTTGCAAGTAGCTTAAGGCACTTTCAAAGGAAAGTGATTTTCTCTGAAAGGACAGCATTTAGAAAGTGAAGCAACACTCCATTCACTTCGCACAGTGAATTGAAGTGTTGGAACAGACTGCTTCTCTTTCAGAGAAACGCATGTGAGTTTCTGGTGAATGCTTGTAAGTAGCTTAATGCACTTTCAAAGGAAAGTGATTTTCTCTGAAAGGACAGCATTTAGAAAGTGAAGCAACACTCCATTCCCTTCGTGCAGTGAATTGAAGTGTTGGAACAGAGTGCTTCTCTTTCATAGAAACGCATTAGTGTTTCTTGTGAATGCTTGCAAGTTGCTTAAGGCACTTTCAAAGGAAAGTGATTTTCTCTGAAAGGACATAATTTAGAAAGTGAAGCAACACTCCATTCACTTCGCACAGTGAATTGAAGTGTTGGAACAGACTGCTTCTCTTTCAGAGAAATGCATGTGAGTTTCTGTTGAATGCTTGTAAGTAGCTTAAGGCACTTTCAAAGGAAAGTGATTTTCTCTGAAAGGACAGCATTTAGAAAGTGAAGCAACACTCCATTCACTTCGCACAGTGAATTGAAGTGTTGGAACAGACTGCTTCACTTTCAGAGAAACGCATGTGAGTTTCTGTTGAATGCTTGTAAGTAGCTTAAGGCACTTTCAAAGGAAAGTGATTTTCTCTGAGAGGACAGCATTTAGAAAGTGAAGCAACACTCCATTCCCTTCGTGCAGTGAATTGAAGTGTTGGAACAGAGTGCTTCTCTTTCATAGAAATGCATTAGTGTTTCTTGTGAATGCTTGCAAGTTGCTTAAGGCACTTTCAAAGGAAAGTGATTTTCTCTGAAAGGACATAATTTAGAAAGTGAAGCAACACTCCATTCACTTCGCACAGTGAATTGAAGTGTTGGAACAGACTGCTTCTCTTTCAGAGAAATGCATGTGAGTTTCTGTTGAATGCTTGTAAGTAGCTTAAGGCACTTTCAAAGGAAAGTGATTTTCTCTGAGAGGACAGCATTTAGAAAGTGAGGCAACACTCCATTCACTTCACACAGTGAATTGAAGTGTTGAAACAGACTGCTTCTCTTTCAGAGAAACGCATGTGAGTTTCTTCCTAATGCTTGCAAGTAGCTTAAGGCACTTTCAAAGGAAAGTGATTTTCTCAGAAAGGACAGCATTTAGAAAGTGAAGCAACACTCCATTCACTTCGCACAGTGAATTGAAGTGTTGGAACAGACTGCTTCTCTTTCAGGGAAATGCATGTGAGTTTCTGTTGAATGCTTGTAAGTAGCTTAAGGCACTTTCAAAGGAAAGTGATTTTCTCTGAAAGGACAGCATTTAGAAAGTGAAGCAACACTCCATTCACTTCGCACAGTGAATTGAAGTGTTGGAACAGACTGCTTCACTTACAGAGAAACACATGTGAGTTTCTGTTGAATGCTTGTAAGTAGCTTAAGGCACTTTCAAAGGAAAGTGATTTTGTCTGAAAGGACAGCATTTAGAAAGTGAGGCAGCACTCCATTCACTTCACACAGTGAATTGAAGTGTTGGAACAGACTGCTTCTCTTTAAGAGAAACGCATGTGAGTTTCTTCCGAATGCTTGCAAGTAGCTTAAGGCACTTTCAAAGGAAAGTGATTTTCTCTGAAAGGACAGTATTTAGAAAGTGAGGCAACACTCCATTCACTTCGCACAGTGAATTGAAGTGTTGGAACAGACTGCTTCTCTTTCAGAGAAACGCATGTGAGTTTCTTCCTAATGCTTGCAAGTAGCTTAAGGCACTTTCAAAGGAAAGTGATTTTCTCTGAAAGGACAGCATTTAGAACGTGAAGCAACACTCCATTCCCTTCGTGCAGTGAATTGAAGTGTTGGAACAGAGTGCTTCTCTTTCATAGAAATGCATTAGTGTTTCTTGTGAATGCTTGCAAGTTGCTTAAGGCACTTTCAAAGGAAAGTGATTTTCTCTGAAAGGACATAATTTAGAAAGTGAAGCAACACTCCATTCACTTCGCACAGTGAATTGAAGTGTTGGAACAGACTGCTTCTCTTTCAGAGAAATGCATGTGAGTTTCTGTTGAATGCTTGTAAGTAGCTGAAGGCACTTTCAAAGGAAAGTGATTTTCTCTGAAAGGACAGCATTTAGAAAGTGAAGCAACACTCCATTCACTTCGCACAGTGAATTGAAGTGTTGGAACAGACTGCTTCACTTTCAGAGAAACACATGTGAGTTTCTGTTGAATGCTTGTAAGTAGCTTAAGGCACTTTCAAAGGAAAGTGATTTTCTCTGAGAGGACAGCATTTAGAAAGTGAGGCAACACTCCATTCACTTCACACAGTGAATTGAAGTGTTGGAACAGACTGCTTCTCTTTCAGAGAAACGCATGTGAGTTTCTTCCTAATGCTTGCAAGTAGCTTAAGGCACTTTCAAAGGAAAGTGATTTTCTCAGAAAGGACAGCATTTAGAAAGTGAAGCAACACTCCATTCACTTCGCACAGTGAATTGAAGTGTTGGAACAGACTGCTTCTCTTTCAGAGAAACGCATGTGAGTTTCTTCCTCATGCTTGCAAGTAGCTTAAAGCACTTTCAAAGGAAAGTGATTTTCTCTGAAAGGACAGCATTTAGAAAGTGAAGCAACACTCCATTCACTTCGCACAGTGAATTGAAGTGTTGGAACAGACTGCTTCTCTTTCAGAGAAACGCATGTGAGTTTCTGTTGAATGCTTGTAAGTAGCTTAAGGCACTTTCAAAGGAAAGTGATTTTCTCTGAAAGGACAGCATTTAGAAAGTGAGGAAACACTCCATTCACTTCACACAGTGAACTGAAGTGTTGGAACAGACTGCTTCTCTTTCAGAGAAACACATGTGAGTTTCTTCCTAATGCTTGCAAGTAGCTTAAGGCACTTTCAAAGGAAAGTGATTTTCTCTGAAAGGACAGCATTTAGAAAGTGAAGCAACACTCCATTCAGTTCGCACAATGAATTGAAGTGTTGGAACAGACTGCTTCTCTTTCAGAGAAACGCATGTGAGTTTCTGTTGAATGCTTGTAAGTAGCTTAAGGCACTTTCAAAGAAAAGTGATTTTCTCTGAAAGGACAGCATTTAGAAAGGGAAGCAATACTCCATTCACTTCGCAGAGTGAATTGAAGTATTGGAACAGACTGCTTCTCTTTCAGAGAAACGCATGTGAGTTTCTGTTAAATGCTTGTAAGTAGCTTAAGACACTTTCAAAGGAAAGTGATTTTCTCTGAAAGCACAGCATTTAGAAAGTGAGGCAACACTCTATTCACTTCACACAGTGAATTGAAGGGATGGAACAGACTGCTTCTCTTTCAGAGAAACGCATGTGAGTTTCTTCCTAATGCTTGCAAGTAGCTTAAGGCACTATCAAAGGAAAGTGATTTTCTCTGAAAGGACAGCATTTAGAAAGTGAGGCAACACTCCATTCACTTCGCACAGTGAATTGAAGTGTTGGAACAGACTGCTTCTCTTTCAGAGAAACGCATGTGAGTTTCTTCCTAATGCTTGCAAGTAGCTTAAGGCACTTTCAAAGGAAAGTGATTTTCTCTGAAAGGACAGCATTTAGAAAGTGAAGCAACACTCCATTCACTTCGTGCAGTGAATTGAAGTGTTGGAACAGAGTGCTTCTCTTTAATAGAAACGCATTAGTGTTTCTTGTGAATGCTTGCAAGTTGCTTAAGGCACTTTCAAAGGAAAGTGATTTTCTCTGAAAGGACATAATTTAGAAAGTGAAGCAACACTCCATTCACTTCGCACAGTGAATTGAAGTGTTGGAACAGACTGCTTCTCTTTCAGAGAAATGCATGTGAGTTTCTGTTGAATGCTTGTAAGTAGCTGAAGGCACTTTCAAAGGAAAGTGATTTTCTCTGAAAGGACAGCATTTAGAAAGTGAGGCAGCACTCCATTCACTTCACACAGTGAATTGAAGTGTTGGAACAGACTGCTTCACTTTCAGAAAAACGCATGTGAGTTTCTGTTGAATGCTTGTAAGTCGCTTAAGGCACTTTCAAAGGAAAGTGATTTTCTCAGAAAGGACAGCATTTAGAAAGTGAAGCAACACTCCATTCACTTCGCACAGTGAATTGAAGTGTTGGAACAGACTGCTTCTCTTTCAGGGAAATGCATGTGAGTTTCTGTTGAATGCTTGTAAGTAGCTTAAGGCACTTTCAAAGGAAAGTGATTTTCTCTGAAAGGACAGCATTTAGAAAGTGAAGCAACACTCCATTCACTTCGCACAGTGAATTGAAGTGTTGGAACAGACTGCTTCACTTACAGAGAAACACATGTGAGTTTCTGTTGAATGCTTGTAAGTAGCTTAAGGCACTTTCAAAGGAAAGTGATTTTGTCTGAAAGGACAGCATTTAGAAAGTGAGGCAGCACTCCATTCACTTCACACAGTGAATTGAAGTGTTGGAACAGACTGCTTCTCTTTAAGAGAAACGCATGTGAGTTTCTTCCGAATGCTTGCAAGTAGCTTAAGGCACTTTCAAAGGAAAGTGATTTTCTCTGAAAGGACAGTATTTAGAAAGTGAGGCAACACTCCATTCACTTCGCACAGTGAATTGAAGTGTTGGAACAGACTGCTTCTCTTTCAGAGAAACGCATGTGAGTTTCTTCCTAATGCTTGCAAGTAGCTTAAGGCACTTTCAAAGGAAAGTGATTTTCTCTGAAAGGACAGCATTTAGAACGTGAAGCAACACTCCATTCCCTTCGTGCAGTGAATTGAAGTGTTGGAACAGAGTGCTTCTCTTTCATAGAAATGCATTAGTGTTTCTTGTGAATGCTTGCAAGTTGCTTAAGGCACTTTCAAAGGAAAGTGATTTTCTCTGAAAGGACATAATTTAGAAAGTGAAGCAACACTCCATTCACTTCGCACAGTGAATTGAAGTGTTGGAACAGACTGCTTCTCTTTCAGAGAAATGCATGTGAGTTTCTGTTGAATGCTTGTAAGTAGCTGAAGGCACTTTCAAAGGAAAGTGATTTTCTCTGAAAGGACAGCATTTAGAAAGTGAAGCAACACTCCATTCACTTCGCACAGTGAATTGAAGTGTTGGAACAGACTGCTTCACTTTCAGAGAAACACATGTGAGTTTCTGTTGAATGCTTGTAAGTAGCTTAAGGCACTTTCAAAGGAAAGTGATTTTCTCTGAGAGGACAGCATTTAGAAAGTGAGGCAACACTCCATTCACTTCACACAGTGAATTGAAGTGTTGGAACAGACTGCTTCTCTTTCAGAGAAACGCATGTGAGTTTCTTCCTAATGCTTGCAAGTAGCTTAAGGCACTTTCAAAGGAAAGTGATTTTCTCAGAAAGGACAGCATTTAGAAAGTGAAGCAACACTCCATTCACTTCGCACAGTGAATTGAAGTGTTGGAACAGACTGCTTCTCTTTCAGAGAAACGCATGTGAGTTTCTTCCTCATGCTTGCAAGTAGCTTAAAGCACTTTCAAAGGAAAGTGATTTTCTCTGAAAGGACAGCATTTAGAAAGTGAAGCAACACTCCATTCACTTCGCACAGTGAATTGAAGTGTTGGAACAGACTGCTTCTCTTTCAGAGAAACGCATGTGAGTTTCTGTTGAATGCTTGTAAGTAGCTTAAGGCACTTTCAAAGGAAAGTGATTTTCTCTGAAAGGACAGCATTTAGAAAGTGAGGAAACACTCCATTCACTTCACACAGTGAACTGAAGTGTTGGAACAGACTGCTTCTCTTTCAGAGAAACACATGTGAGTTTCTTCCTAATGCTTGCAAGTAGCTTAAGGCACTTTCAAAGGAAAGTGATTTTCTCTGAAAGGACAGCATTTAGAAAGTGAAGCAACACTCCATTCAGTTCGCACAATGAATTGAAGTGTTGGAACAGACTGCTTCTCTTTCAGAGAAACGCATGTGAGTTTCTGTTGAATGCTTGTAAGTAGCTTAAGGCACTTTCAAAGAAAAGTGATTTTCTCTGAAAGGACAGCATTTAGAAAGGGAAGCAATACTCCATTCACTTCGCAGAGTGAATTGAAGTATTGGAACAGACTGCTTCTCTTTCAGAGAAACGCATGTGAGTTTCTGTTAAATGCTTGTAAGTAGCTTAAGACACTTTCAAAGGAAAGTGATTTTCTCTGAAAGCACAGCATTTAGAAAGTGAGGCAACACTCTATTCACTTCACACAGTGAATTGAAGGGATGGAACAGACTGCTTCTCTTTCAGAGAAACGCATGTGAGTTTCTTCCTAATGCTTGCAAGTAGCTTAAGGCACTATCAAAGGAAAGTGATTTTCTCTGAAAGGACAGCATTTAGAAAGTGAGGCAACACTCCATTCACTTCGCACAGTGAATTGAAGTGTTGGAACAGACTGCTTCTCTTTCAGAGAAACGCATGTGAGTTTCTTCCTAATGCTTGCAAGTAGCTTAAGGCACTTTCAAAGGAAAGTGATTTTCTCTGAAAGGACAGCATTTAGAAAGTGAAGCAACACTCCATTCACTTCGTGCAGTGAATTGAAGTGTTGGAACAGAGTGCTTCTCTTTAATAGAAACGCATTAGTGTTTCTTGTGAATGCTTGCAAGTTGCTTAAGGCACTTTCAAAGGAAAGTGATTTTCTCTGAAAGGACATAATTTAGAAAGTGAAGCAACACTCCATTCACTTCGCACAGTGAATTGAAGTGTTGGAACAGACTGCTTCTCTTTCAGAGAAATGCATGTGAGTTTCTGTTGAATGCTTGTAAGTAGCTGAAGGCACTTTCAAAGGAAAGTGATTTTCTCTGAAAGGACAGCATTTAGAAAGTGAGGCAGCACTCCATTCACTTCACACAGTGAATTGAAGTGTTGGAACAGACTGCTTCTCTTTCAGAGAAACGCATGTGAGTTTCTTCCGAATGCTTGCAAGTAGCTTAAGGCACTTTCAAAGGAAAGTGATTTTCTCTGAAAGGACAGTATTTAGAAAGTGAGGCAACACTCCATTCACTTCGCACAGTGAATTGAAGTGTTGGAACAGACTGCTTCTCTTTCAGAGAAACGCATGTGAGTTTCTTCCTAATGCTTGCAAGTAGCTTAAGGCACTTTCAAAGGAAAGTGATTTTCTCTGAAAGGACAGCATTTAGAAAGTAAGCAACACTCCATTCCCTTCGTGCAGTGAATTGAAGTGTTGGAACAGAGTGCTTCTCTTTCATAGAAACGCATTAGTGTTTCTTGTGAATGCTTGCAAGTTGCTTAAGGCACTTTCAAAGGAAAGTGATTTTCTCTGAAAGGACATAATCTAGAAAGTGAAGCAACACTCCATTCACTTCGCACAGTGAATTGAAGTGTTGGAACAGACTGCTTCTCTTTCAGAGAAATGCATGTGAGTTTCTGTTGAATGCTTGTAAGTAGCTTAAGGCACTTTCAAAGGAAAGTGATTTTCTCTGAAAGGACAGCATTTAGAAAGTGAAGCAACACTCCATTCACTTCGCACAGTGAATTGAAGTGTTGGAACAGACTGCTTCACTTTCAGAAAAACGCATGTGAGTTTCTGTTGAATGCTTGTAAGTCGCTTAAGGCACTTTCAAAGGAAAGTGATTTTCTCTGAGAGGACATCATTTAGAAAGTGAGGCAACACTCCATTCACTTCACACAGTGAATTGAAGTCTTGGAACAGACTGCTTCTCTTTCAGAGAAACACATGTGAGTTTCTTCCTAATGCTTGCAAGTAGCTTAAGGCACTTTCAGAGGAAAGTGATTTTCTCAGAAAGGACAGCATTTAGAAAGTGAAGCAACACTCCATTCACTTCGCACAGTGAATTGTAGTGTTGGAACAGACTGCTTCTCTTTCAGAGAAACGCATGTGGGTTTCTTCCTAATGCTAGCAAGTAGCTTAAGGCACTTTCAAAGGAAAGTGATTTTCTCTGAAAGGACAGCATTTAGAAAGTGAAGCAACACTCCATTCACTTCGCACAGTGAATTGAAGTGTTGGAACAGACTGCTTCTCTTTCAGAGAAACGCATGTGAGTTTCTGGTGAATGCTTGTAAGTAGCTTAATGCACTTTCAAAGGAAAGTGATTTTCTCTGAAAGGACAGCATTTAGAAAGTGAAGCAACACTCCATTCCCTTCGTGCAGTGAATTGAAGTGTTGGAACAGAGTGCTTCTCTTTCATAGAAACGCATTAGTGTTTCTTGTGAATGCTTGCAAGTTGCTTAAGGCACTTTCAAAGGAAAGTGATTTTCTCTGAAAGGACATAATTTAGAAAGTGAAGCAACACTCCATTCACTTCGCACAGTGAATTGAAGTGTTGGAACAGACTGCTTCTCTTTCAGAGAAACGCATGTGAGTTTCTGTTGAATGCTTGTAAGTAGCTTAAGGCACTCTCAAAGGAAAGTGATTTTCTCTGAAAGGACAGCATTTAGAAAGTGAAGCAACACTCCATTCACTTCGCACAGTGAATTGAAGTGTTGGAACAGACTGCTTCACTTTCAGAGAAACGCATGTGAGTTTCTGTTGAATGCTTGTAAGTAGCTTAAGGCACTTTCAAAGGAAAGTGATTTTCTCTGAGAGGACAGCATTTAGAAAGTGAAGCAACACTCCATTCCCTTCGTGCAGTGAATTGAAGTGTTGGAACAGAGTGCTTCTCTTTCATAGAAATGCATTAGTGTTTCTTGTGAATGCTTGCAAGTTGCTTAAGGCACTTTCAAAGGAAAGTGATTTTCTCTGAAAGGACATAATTTAGAAAGTGAAGCAACACTCCATTCACTTCGCACAGTGAATTGAAGTGTTGGAACAGACTGCTTCTCTTTCAGAGAAATGCATGTGAGTTTCTGTTGAATGCTTGTAAGTAGCTTAAGGCACTTTCAAAGAAAAGTGATTTTCTCTGAAAGGACAGCATTTAGAAAGTGAAGCAACACTCCATTCACTTCGCACAGTGAATTGAAGTGTTGGAACAGACTGCTTCACTTTCAGAGAAACACATGTGAGTTTCTGTTGAATGCTTGTAAGTAGCTTAAGGCACTTTCAAAGGAAAGTGATTTTCTCTGAGAGGACAGCATTTAGAAAGTGAGGCAACACTCGATTCACTTCACACAGTGAATTGAAGTGTTGAAACAGACTGCTTCTCTTTCAGAGAAACGCATGTGAGTTTCTTCCTAATGCTTGCAAGTAGCTTAAGGCACTTTCAAAGGAAAGTGATTTTCTCAGAAAGGACAGCATTTAGAAAGTGAAGCAACACTCCATTCACTTCGCACAGTGAATTGAAGTGTTGGAACAGACTGCTTCTCTTTCAGGGAAATGCATGTGAGTTTCTGTTGAATGCTTGTAAGTAGCTTAAGGCACTTTCAAAGGAAAGTGATTTTCTCTGAAAGGACAGCATTTAGAAAGTGAAGCAACACTCCATTCACTTCGCACAGTGAATTGAAGTGTTGGAACAGACTGCTTCACTTACAGAGAAACACATGTGAGTTTCTGTTGAATGCTTGTAAGTAGCTTAAGGCACTTTCAAAGGAAAGTGATTTTCTCTGAGAGGACAGCATTTAGAAAGTGAGGCAACACTCCATTCACTTCACACAGTGAATTGAAGTGTTGGAACAGACTGCTTCTCTTTCAGAGAAACGCATGTGAGTTTCTTCCTAATGCTTGCAAGTAGCTTAAGGCACTTTCAAAGGAAAGTGATTTTCTCAGAAAGGACAGCATTTAGAAAGTGAAGCAACACTCCATTCACTTCGCACAGTGAATTGAAGTGTTGGAACAGACTGCTTCTCTTTCAGAGAAACGCATGTGAGTTTCTTCCTCATGCTTGCAAGTAGCTTAAAGCACTTTCAAAGGAAAGTGATTTTCTCTGAAAGGACAGCATTTAGAAAGTGAAGCAACACTCCATTCACTTCGCACAGTGAATTGAAGTGTTGGAACAGACTGCTTCTCTTTCAGAGAAACGCATGTGAGTTTCTGGTGAATGCTTGTAAGTAGCTTAAGGCACTTTCAAAGGAAAGTGATTTTCTCTGAAAGGACAGCATTTAGAAAGTGAAGCAACACTCCCTTCACTTCAAACAGTGAATTGAAGTGTTGGAACAGACTGCTTCTCTTTCAGAGAAATGCATGTGAGTTTCTGTTGAATGCTTGTAAGTAGCTTAAGGCACTTTCAAAGGAAAGTGATTTTCTCTGAAAGGACAGCATTTAGAAAGTGAGGAAACACTCCATTCACTTCACACAGTGAACTGAAGTGTTGGAACAGACTGCTTCTCTTTCAGAGAAACACATGTGAGTTTCTTCCTAATGCTTGCAAGTAGCTTAAGGCACTTTCAAAGGAAAGTGATTTTCTCTGAAAGGACAGCATTTAGAAAGTGAAGCAACACTCCATTCAGTTCGCACATTGAATTGAAGTGTTGGAACAGACTGCTCTCTTTCAGAGAAACGCATGTGAGTTTCTGTTGAATGCTTGTAAGTAGCTTAAGGCACTTTCAAAGAAAAGTGATTTTCTCTGAAAGGACAGCATTTAGAAAGGGAAGCAATACTCCATTCACTTCGCAGAGTGAATTGAAGAATTGGAACAGACTGCTTCTCTTTCAGAGAAACGCATGTGAGTTTCTGTTAAATGCTTGTAAGTAGCTTAAGACACTTTCAAAGGAAAGTGATTTTCTCTGAAAGGACAGCATTTAGAAAGTGAAGCAACACTCCATTCACTTCGCACAGTGAATTGAAGTGTTGGAACAGACTGCTTCTCTTTCAGAGAAACGCATGTGAGTTTCTGGTGAATGCTTGTAAGTAGCTCAATGCACTTTCAAAGGAAAGTGATTTTCTCTGAAAGGACAGCATTTAGAAAGTGAAGCAACACTCCATTCCCTTCGTGCAGTGAATTGAAGTGTTGGAACAGAGTGCTTCTCTTTCATAGAAACGCATTAGTGTTTCTTGTGAATGCTTGCAAGTTGCTTAAGGCACTTTCAAAGGAAAGTGATTTTCTCTGAAAGGACAGCATTTAGAAAGTGAAGCAACACTCCATTCACTTCGCACAGTGAATTGAAGTGTTGGAACAGACTGCTTCTCTTTCAGAGAAATGCATGTGAGTTTCTGTTGAATGCTTGTAAGTAGCTTAAGGCACTTTCAAAGGAAAGTGATTTTCTCTGAAAGGACAGCATTTAGAAAGTGAAGCAACACTCCATTCACTTCGCACAGTGAATTGAAGTGTTGGAACAGACTGCTTCTCTTTCAGAGAAACGCATGAGAGTTTCTGGTGAATGCTTGTAAGTAGCTTAAGGCACTTTCAAAGGAAAGTGATTTTCTCTGAAAGGACAGCATTTAGAAAGTGAAGCAACACTCCCTTCACTTCAAACAGTGAATTGAAGTGTTGGAACAGACTGCTTCTCTTTCAGAGAAATGCATGTGAGTTTCTGTTGAATGCTTGTAAGTAGCTTAAGGCACTTTCAAAGGAAAGTGATTTTCTCTGAAAGGACAGCATTTAGAAAGTGAGGAAACACTCCATTAACTTCACACAGTGAACTGAAGTGTTGGAACAGACTACTTCTCTTTCAGAGAAACACATGTGAGTTTCTTCCTAATGCTTGCAAGTAGCTTAAGGCACTTTCAAAGGAAAGTGATTTTCTCTGAAAGGACAGCATTTAGAACGTGAAGCAACACTCCATTCACTTCACACAGTGAATTGAAGTGTTGGAACAGACTGCTTCTCTTTCAGAGAAACGCATGTGAGTTTCTGGTGAATGCTTGTAAGTAGCTTAATGCACTTTCAAAGGAAAGTGATTTTCTCTGAAAGGACAGCATTTAGAAAGTGAAGCAACACTCCATTCCCTTCGTGCAGTGAATTGAAGTGTTGGAACAGAGTGCTTCTCTTTCATAGAAACGCATTAGTGTTTCTTGTGAATGCTTGCAAGTTGCTTAAGGCACTTTCAAAGGAAAGTGATTTTCTCTGAAAGGACATAATTTAGAAAGTGAAGCAACACTCCATTCACTTCGCACAGTGAATTGAAGTGTTGGAACAGACTGCTTCTCTTTCAGAGAAATGCATGTGAGTTTCTGTTGAATGCTTGTAAGTAGCTTAAGGCACTTTCAAAGGAAAGTGATTTTCTCTGAAAGGACAGCATTTAGCAAGTGAAGCAACACTCCATTCACTTCGCACAGTGAATTGAAGTGTTGGAACAGACTGCTTCACTTTCAGAGAAACGCATGTGAGTTTCTGTTGAATGCTTGTAAGTAGCTTAAGGCACTTTCAAAGGAAAGTGATTTTCTCTGACAGGACAGCATTTAGAAAGTGAAGCAACACTCCATTCCCTTCGTGCAGTGAATTGAAGTGTTGGAACAGAGTGCTTCTCTTTCATAGAAATGCATTAGTGTTTCTTGTGAATGCTTGCAAGTTGCTTAAGGCACTTTCAAAGGAAAGTGATTTTCTCTGAAAGGACATAATTTAGAAAGTGAAGCAACACTCCATTCACTTCGCACAGTGAATTGAAGTGTTGGAACAGACTGCTTCTCTTTCAGAGAAATGCATGTGAGTTTCTGTTGAATGCTTGTAAGTAGCTTAAGGCACTTTCAAAGGAAAGTGATTTTCTCTGAAAGGACAGCATTTAGAAAGTGAAGCAACACTCCATTCACTTCGCACAGTGAATTGAAGTGTTGGAACAGACTGCTTCACTTTCAGAGAAACACATGTGAGTTTCTGTTGAATGCTTGTAAGTAGCTTAAGGCACTTTCAAAGGAAAGTGATTTTCTCTGAGAGGACAGCATTTAGAAAGTGAGGCAACACTCCATTCACTTCACACAGTGAATTGAAGTGTTGGAACAGACTGCTTCTCTTTCAGAGAAACGCATGTGAGTTTCTTCCTAATGCTTGCAAGTAGCTTAAGGCACTTTCAAAGGAAAGTGATTTTCTCAGAAAGGACAGCATTTAGAAAGTGAAGCAACACTCCATTCACTTCGCACAGTGAATTGAAGTGTTGGAACAGACTGTTTCTCTTTCAGAGAAACGCATGTGAGTTTCTTCCTCATGCTTGCAAGTAGCTTAAAGCACTTTCAAAGGAAAGTGATTTTCTCTGAAAGGACAGCATTTAGAAAGTGAAGCAACACTCCATTCACTTCGCACAGTGAATTGAAGTGTTGGAACAGAATGCTTCTCTTTCAGAGAAACGCATGTGAGTTTCTGGTGAATGCTTGTAAGTAGCTTAAGGCACTTTCAAAGGAAAGTGATTTTCTCTGAAAGGACAGCATTTAGAAAGTGAAGCAACACTCCCTTCACTTCAGACAGTGAATTGAAGTGTTGGAACAGACTGCTTCTCTTTCAGAGAAATGCATGTGAGTTTCTGTTGAATGCTTGTAAGTAGCTTAAGGCACTTTCAAAGGAAAGTGATTTTCTCTGAAAGGACAGCATTTAGAAAGTGAGGAAACACTCCATTCACTTCACACAGTGAACTGAAGTGTTGGAACAGACTGCTTCTCTTTCAGAGAAACACATGTGAGTTTCTTCCTAATGCTTGCAAGTAGCTTAAGGCACTTTCAAAGGAAAGTGATTTTCTCTGAAAGGACAGCATTTAGAAAGTGAAGCAACACTCCATTCAGTTCGCACATTGAATTGAAGTGTTGGAACAGACTGCTTCTCTTTCAGAGAAACGCATGTGAGTTTCTGTTGAATGCTTGTAAGTAGCTTAAGGCACTTTCAAAGAAAAGTGATTTTCTCTGAAAGGACAGCATTTAGAAAGGGAAGCAATACTCCATTCACTTCGCAGAGTGAATTGAAGAATTGGAACAGACTGCTTCTCTTTCAGAGAAACGCATGTGAGTTTCTGTTAAATGCTTGTAAGTAGCTTAAGACACTTTCAAAGGAAAGTGATTTTCTCTGAAAGCACAGCATTTAGAAAGTGAGGCAACACTCTATTCACTTCACACAGTGAATTGAAGGGATGGAACAGACTGCTTCTCTTTCAGAGAAACGCATGTGAGTTTCTTCCTAATGCTTGCAAGTAGCTTAAGGCACTATCAAAGGAAAGTGATTTTCTCTGAAAGGACAGCATTTAGAAAGTGAGGCAACACTCCATTCACTTCGCACAGTGAATTGAAGTGTTGGAACAGACTGCTTCTCTTTCAGAGAAACGCATGTGAGTTTCTTCCTAATGCTTGCAAGTAGCTTAAGGCACTTTCAAAGGAAAGTGATTTTCTCTGAAAGGACAGCATTTAGAAAGTGAAGCAACACTCCATTCACTTCGTGCAGTGAATTGAAGTGTTGGAACAGAGTGCTTCTCTTTAATAGAAACGCATTAGTGTTTCTTGTGAATGCTTGCAAGTTGCTTAAGGCACTTTCAAAGGAAAGTGATTTTCTCTGAAAGGACATAATTTAGAAAGTGAAGCAACACTCCATTCACTTCGCACAGTGAATTGAAGTGTTGGAACAGACTGCTTATCTTTCAGAGAAATGCATGTGAGTTTCTGTTGAATGCTTGTAAGTAGCTGAAGGCACTTTCAAAGGAAAGTGATTTTCTCTGAAAGGACAGCATTTAGAAAGTGAAGCAACACTCCATTCACTTCGCACAGTGAATTGAAGTGTTGGAACAGACTGCTTCACTTTCAGAGAAACACATGTGAGTTTCTGTTGAATGCTTGTAAGTAGCTTAAGGCACTTTCAAAGGAAAGTGATTTTCTCTGAGAGGACAGCATTTAGAAAGTGAAGCAACACTCCATTCACTTCACACAGTGAATTGAAGTGTTGGAACAGACTGCTTCTCTTTCAGAGAAACGCATGTGAGTTTCTTCCTAATGCTTGCAAGTAGCTTAAAGCACTTTCAAAGGAAAGTGATTTTCTCTGAAAGGACAGCATTTAGAAAGTGAAGCAACACTCCATTCACTTCGCACAGTGAATTGAAGTGTTGGAACAGACTGCTTCTCTTTCAGAGAAACGCATGTGAGTTTCTGTTGAATGCTTGTAAGTAGCTTAAGGCACTTTCAAAGGAAAGTGATTTTCTCTGAAAGGACAGCATTTAGAAAGTGAGGAAACACTCCATTCACTTCACACAGTGAACTGAAGTGTTGGAACAGACTGCTTCTCTTTCAGAGAAACACATGTGAGTTTCTTCCTAATGCTTGCAAGTAGCTTAAGGCACTTTCAAAGGAAAGTGATTTTCTCTGAAAGGACAGCATTTAGAAAGTGAAGCAACACTCCATTCAGTTCGCACAATGAATTGAAGTGTTGGAACAGACTGCTTCTCTTTCAGAGAAACGCATGTGAGTTTCTGTTGAATGCTTGTAAGTAGCTTAAGGCACTTTCAAAGAAAAGTGATTTTCTCTGAAAGGACAGCATTTAGAAAGGGAAGCAATACTCCATTCACTTCGCAGAGTGAAATGAAGTATTGGAACAGACTGCTTCTCTTTCAGAGAAACGCATGTGAGTTTCTGTTAAATGCTTGTAAGTAGCTTAAGACACTTTCAAAGGAAAGTGATTTTCTCTGAAAGCACAGCATTTAGAAAGTGAGGCAACACTCTATTCACTTCACACAGTGAATTGAAGGGATGGAACAGACTGCTTCTCTTTCAGAGAAACGCATGTGAGTTTCTTCCTAATGCTTGCAAATAGCTTAAGGCACTATCAAAGGAAAGTGATTTTCTCTGAAAGGACAGCATTTAGAAAGTGAGGCAACACTCCATTCACTTCGCACAGTGAATTGAAGTGTTGGAACAGACTGCTTCTCTTTCAGAGAAACTCATGTGAGTTTCTTCCTAATGCTTGCAAGTAGCTTAAGGCACTTTCAAAGGAAAGTGATTTTCTCTGAAAGGACAGCATTTAGAAAGTGAAGCAACACTCCATTCACTTCGTGCAGTGAATTGAAGTGTTGGAACAGAGTGCTTCTCTTTAATAGAAACGCATTAGTGTTTCTTGCGAATGCTTGCAAGTTGCTTAAGGCACTTTCAAAGGAAAGTGATTTTCTCTGAAAGGACATAATTTAGAAAGTGAAGCAACACTCCATTCACTTCGCACAGTGAATTGAAGTGTTGGAACAGACTGCTTCTCTTTCAGAGAAATGCATGTGAGTTTCTGTTGAATGCTTGTAAGTAGCTGAAGGCACTTTCAAAGGAAAGTGATTTTCTCTGAAAGGACAGCATTTAGAAAGTGAAGCAACACTCCATTCACTTCGCAGAGTGAATTGAAGTGTTGGAACAGACTGCTTCACTTTCAGAGAAACGCATGTGAGTTTCTGTTGAATGCTTGTAAGTAGCTTAAGGCACTTTCAAAGGAAAGTGATTTTCTCTGAAAGGACAGCATTTAGAAAGTGAGGCAGCACTCCATTCACTTCACACAGTGAATTGAAGTGTTGGAACAGACTGCTTCTCTTTCAGAGAAACGCATGTGAGTTTCTTCCGAATGCTTGCAAGTAGCTTAAGGCACTTTCAAAGGAAAGTGATTTTCTCTGAAAGGACAGTATTTAGAAGTGAGGCAACACTCCATTCACTTCGCACAGTGAATTGAAGTGTTGGAACAGACTGCTTCTCTTTCAGAGAAACGCATGTGAGTTTCTTCCTAATGCTTGCAAGTAGCTTAAGGCACTTTCAAAGGAAAGTGATTTTCTCTGAAAGGACAGCATTTAGAACGTGAAGCAACACTCCATTCACTCCACACAGTGAATTGAAGTGTTGGAACAGACTGCTTCTCTTTCAGAGAAACGCATGTGAGTTTCTGGTGAATGCTTGTAAGTAGCTTAAGGCACTTTCAAAGGAAAGTGATTTTCTCTGAAAGGACAGCATTTAGAAAGTAAGCAACACTCCATTCCCTTCGTGCAGTGAATTGAAGTGTTGGAACAGAGTGCTTCTCTTTCATAGAAACGCATTAGTGTTTCTTGTGAATGCTTGCAAGTTGCTTAAGGCACTTTCAAAGGAAAGTGATTTTCTCTGAAAGGACATAATTTAGAAAGTGAAGCAACACTCCATTCACTTCGCACAGTGAATTGAAGTGTTGGAACAGACTGCTTCTCTTTCAGAGAAATGCATGTGAGTTTCTGTTGAATGCTTGTAAGTAGCTTAAGGCACTTTCAAAGGAAAGTGATTTTCTCTGAAAGGACAGCATTTAGAAAGTGAAGCAACACTCCATTCACTTCGCACAGTGAATTGAAGTGTTGGAACAGACTGCTTCACTTTCAGAAAAACGCATGTGAGTTTCTGTTGAATGCTTGTAAGTAGCTTAAGGCACTTTCAAAGGAAAGTGATTTTCTCTGAGAGGACAGCATTTAGAAAGTGAGGCAACACTCCATTCACTTCACACAGTGAATTGAAGTCTTGGAACAGACTGCTTCTCTTTCAGAGAAACACATGTGAGTTTCTTCCTAATGCTTGCAAGTAGCTTAAGGCACTTTCAGAGGAAAGTGATTTTCTCAGAAAGGACAGCATTTAGAAAGTGAAGCAACACTCCATTCACTTCGCACAGTGAATTGTAGTGTTGGAACAGACTGCTTCTCTTTCAGAGAAACGCATGTGAGTTTCTTCCTAATGCTTGCAAGTAGCTTAAGGCACTTTCAAAGGAAAGTGATTTTCTCTGAAAGGACAGCATTTAGAAAGTGAAGCAACACTCCATTCACTTCGCACAGTGAATTGAAGTGTTGGAACAGACTGCTTCTCTTTCAGAGAAACGCATGTGAGTTTCTGGTGAATGCTTGTAAGTAGCTTAATGCACTTTCAAAGGAAAGTGATTTTCTCTGAAAGGACAGCATTTAGAAAGTGAAGCAACACTCCATTCCCTTCGTGCAGTGAATTGAAGTGTTGGAACAGAGTGCTTCTCTTTCATAGAAACGCATTAGTGTTTCTTGTGAATGCTTGCAAGTTGCTTAAGGCACTTTCAAAGGAAAGTGATTTTCTCTGAAAGGACATAATTTAGAAAGTGAAGCAACACTCCATTCACTTCGCACAGTGAATTGAAGTGTTGGAACAGACTGCTTCTCATTCAGAGAAATGCATGTGAGTTTCTGTTGAATGCTTGTAAGTAGCTTAAGGCACTTTCAAAGGAAAGTGATTTTCTCTGAAAGGACAGCATTTAGAAAGTGAAGCAACACTCCATTCACTTCGCACAGTGAATTGAAGTGTTGGAACAGACTGCTTCACTTTCAGAGAAACGCATGTGAGTTTCTGTTGAATGCTTGTAAGTAGCTTAAGGCACTTTCAAAGGAAAGTGATTTTCTCTGAGAGGACAGCATTTAGAAAGTGAAGCAACACTCCATTCCCTTCGTGCAGTGAATTGAAGTGTTGGAACAGAGTGCTTCTCTTTCATAGAAATGCATTAGTGTTTCTTGTGAATGCTTGCAAGTTGCTTAAGGCACTTTCAAAGGAAAGTGATTTTCTCTGAAAGGACATAATTTAGAAAGTGAAGCAACACTCCATTCACTTCGCACAGTGAATTGAAGTGTTGGAACAGACTGCTTCTCTTTCAGAGAAATGCATGTGAGTTTCTGTTGAATGCTTGTTAGTAGCTTAAGGCACTTTCAAAGAAAAGTGATTTTCTCTGAAAGGACAGCATTTAGAAAGTGAAGCAACACTCCATTCACTTCGCACAGTGAATTGAAGTGTTGGAACAGACTGCTTCACTTTCAGAGAAACACATGTGAGTTTCTGTTGAATGCTTGTAAGTAGCTTAAGGCACTTTCAAAGGAAAGTGATTTTCTCTGAGAGGACAGCATTTAGAAAGTGAGGCAACACTCCATTCACTTCACACAGTGAATTGAAGTGTTGAAACAGACTGCTTCTCTTTCAGAGAAACGCATGTGAGTTTCTTCCTAATGCTTGCAAGTAGCTTAAGGCACTTTCAAAGGAAAGTGATTTTCTCAGAAAGGACAGCATTTAGAAAGTGACGCAACACTCCATTCACTTCGCACAGTGAATTGAAGTGTTGGAACAGACTGCTTCTCTTTCAGAGAAACGCATGTGAGTTTCTTCCTCATGCTTGCAAGTAGCTTAAAGCACTTTCAAAGGAAAGTGATTTTCTCTGAAAGGACAGCATTTAGAAAGTGAAGCAACACTCCATTCACTTCGCACAGTGAATTGAAGTGTTGGAACAGACTGCTTCTCTTTCAGAGAAACGCATGTGAGTTTCTGGTGAATGCTTGTAAGTAGCTTAAGGCACTTTCAAAGGAAAGTGATTTTCTCTGAGAGGACAGCATTTAGAAAGTGAAGCAACACTCCCTTTACTTCAAACAGTGAATTGAAGTGTTGGAACAGACTGCTTCTCTTTCAGAGAAATGCATGTGAGTTTCTGTTGAATGCTTGTAAGTAGCTTAAGGCACTTTCAAAGGAAAGTGATTTTCTCTGAAAGGACAGCATTTAGAAAGTGAGGAAACACTCCATTCACTTCACACTGTGAACTGAAGTGTTGGAACAGACTGCTTCTCTTTCAGAGAAACACATGTGAGTTTCTTCCTAATGCTTGCAAGTAGCTTAAGGCACTTTCAAAGGAAAGTGATTTTCTCTGAAAGGACAGCATTTAGAAAGTGAAGCAACACTCCATTCAGTTCTCACATTGAATTGAAGTGTTGGAACAGACTGCTTCTCTTTCAGAGAAACGCATGTGAGTTTCTGTTGAATGCTTGTAAGTAGCTTAAGGCACTTTCAAAGAAAAGTGATTTTCTCTGAAAGGACAGCATTTAGAAAGGGAAGCAATACTCCATTCACTTCGCAGAGTGAATTGAAGTATTGGAACAGACTGCTTCTCTTTCAGAGAAACGCATGTGAGTTTCTGTTAAATGCTTGTAAGTAGCTTAAGACACTTTCAAAGGAAAGTGATTTTCTCTGAAAGCACAGCATTTAGAAAGTGAGGCAACACTCTATTCACTTCACACAGTGAATTGAAGGGATGGAACAGACTGCTTCTCTTTCAGAGAAACGCATGTGAGTTTCTTCCTAATGCTTGCAAGTAGCTTAAGGCACTATCAAAGGAAAGTGATTTTCTCTGAAAGGACAGCATTTAGAAAGTGAGGCAACACTCCATTCACTTCGCACAGTGAATTGAAGTGTTGGAACAGACTGCTTCTCTTTCAGAGAAACGCATGTGAGTTTCTTCCTAATGCTTGCAAGTAGCTTAAGGCACTTTCAAAGGAAAGTGATTTTCTCTGAAAGGACAGCATTTAGAAAGTGAAGCAACACTCCATTCACTTCGTGCAGTGAATTGAAGTGTTGGAACAGAGTGCTTCTCTTTCATAGAAACGCATTAGTGTTTCTTGTGAATGCTTGCAAGTTGCTTAAGGCACTTTCAAAGGAAAGTGATTTTCTCTGAAAGGACATAATTTAGAAAGTGAAGCAACACTCCATTCACTTCGCACAGTGAATTGAAGTGTTGGAACAGACTGCTTCTCTTTCAGAGAAATGCATGTGAGTTTCTGTTGAATGCTTGTAAGTAGCTGAAGGCACTTTCAAAGGAAAGTGATTTTCTCTGAAAGGACAGCATTTAGAAAGTGAAGCAACACTCCATTCACTTCGCAGAGTGAATTGAAGTGTTGCAACAGACTGCTTCACTTTCAGAGAAACGCATGTGAGTTTCTGTTGAATGCTTGTAAGTAGCTTAGGGCACTTTCAAAGGAAAGTGATTTTCTCTGAAAGGACAGCATTTAGAAAGTGAGGCAGCACTCCATTCACTTCACACAGTGAATTGAAGTGTTGGAACAGACTGCTTCTCTTTCAGAGAAACGCATGTGAGTTTCTTCCGAATGCTTGCAAGTAGCTTAAGGCACTTTCAAAGGAAAGTGATTTTCTCTGAAAGGACAGTATTTAGAAAGTGAGGCAACACTCCATTCACTTCGCACAGTGAATTGAAGTGTTGGAACAGACTGCTTCTCTTTCAGAGAAACGCATGTGAGTTTCTGGTGAATGCTTGTAAGTAGCTTAAGGCACTTTCAAAGGAAAGTGATTTTCTCTGAAAGGACAGCATTTAGAAAGTAAGCAACACTCCATTCCCTTCGTGCAGTGAATTGAAGTGTTGGAACAGAGTGCTTCTCTTTCATAGAAACGCATTAGTGTTTCTTGTGAATGCTTGCAAGTTGCTTAAGGCACTTTCAAAGGAAAGTGATTTTCTCTGAAAGGACATAATTTAGAAAGTGAAGCAACACTCCATTCACTTCGCACAGTGAATTGAAGTGTTGGAACAGACTGCTTCTCTTTCAGAGAAATGCATGTGAGTTTCTGTTGAATGCTTGTAAGTAGCTTAAGGCACTTTCAAAGGAAAGTGATTTTCTCTGAAAGAACAGCATTTAGAAAGTGAAGCAACACTCCATTCACTTCGCACAGTGAATTGAAGTGTTGGAACAGACTGCTTCACTTTCAGAGAAACACATGTGAGTTTCTGTTGAATGCTTGTAAGTAGCTTAAGGCACTTTCAAAGGAAAGTGATTTTCTCTGAGTGGACAGCATTTAGAAAGTGAGGCAACACTCCATTCACTTCACACAGTGAATTGAAGTGTTGGAAGAGACTGCTTCTCTTTCAGAGAAACGCATGTGAGTTTCTTCCTAATGCTTGCAAGTAGCTTAAGGCACTTTCAAAGGAAAGTGATTTTCTCAGAAAGGACAGCATTTAGAAAGTGAAGCAACACTCCATTCACTTCGCACAGTGAATTGAAGTGTTGGAACAGACTGCTTCTCTTTCAGAGAAACGCATGTGAGTTTCTTCCTCATGCTTGCAAGTAGCTTAAAGCACTTTCAAAGGAAAGTGATTTTCTCTGAAAGGACAGCATTTAGAAAGTGAAGCAACACTCCATTCACTTCGCACAGTGAATTGAAGTGTTGTAACAGACTGCTTCTCTTTCAGAGAAACGCATGTGAGTTTCTGGTGAATGCTTGTAAGTAGCTTAAGGCACTTTCAAAGGAAAGTGATTTTCTCTGAAAGGACAGCATTTAGAAAGTGAAGCAACACTCCCTTCACTTCAAACAGTGAATTGAAGTGTTGGAACAGACTGCTTCTCTTTCAGAGAAATGCATGTGAGTTTCTGTTGAATGCTTGTAAGTAGCTTAAGGCACTTTCAAAGGAAAGTGATTTTCTCTGAAAGGACAGCATTTAGAAAGTGAGGAAACACTCCATTCACTTCACACAGTGAACTGAAGTGTTGGAACAGACTGCTTCTCTTTCAGAGAAACACATGTGAGTTTCTTCCTAATGCTTGCAAGTAGTTTAAGGCACTTTCAAAGGAAAGTGATTTTCTCTGAAAGGACATAATTTAGAAAGTGAAGCAACACTCCATTCACTTCGCACAGTGAATTGAAGTGTTGGAACAGACTGCTTCTCTTTCAGAGAAATGCATGTGAGTTTCTGCTGAATGCTTGTAAGTAGCTGAAGGCACTTTCAAAGGAAAGTGATTTTCTCTGAAAGGACAGCATTTAGAAAGTGAAGCAACACTCCATTCACTTCGCACAGCGAATTGAAGTGTTGGAACAGACTGCTTCACTTTCAGAGAAACGCATGTGAGTTTCTGTTGAATGCTTGTAAGTAGCTTAAGGCACTTTCAAAGGAAAGTGATTTTCTCTGAGAGGACAGCATTTAGAAAGTGAGGCAACACTCCATTCACTTCACACAGTGAATTGAAGTGTTGGAACAGACTGCTTCTCTTTCAGAGAAACGCATGTGAGTTTCTTCCTAATGCTTGCAAGTAGCTTAAGGCACTTTCAAAGGAAAGTGATTTTCTCTGAAAGGACATAATTTAGAAAGTGAAGCAAAACTCCATTCACTTCGCACAGTGAATTGAAGTGTTGGAACAGACTGCTTCTCTTTCAGAGAAACGCATGTGAGTTTCTTACTAATGCTTGCAAGTAGCTTAAGGCACTTTCAAAGGAAAGTGATTTTCTCTGAAAGGACAGCATTTAGAAAGTGAAGCAACACTCCATTCACTTCACACAGTGAATTGAAGTGTTGGAACAGACTGCTTCTCTTTCAGAGAAACGCATGTGAGTTTCTGGTGAATGCTTGTAAGTAGCTTAAGGCACTTTCAAAGGAAAGTGATTTTCTCTGAAAGGACAGCATTTAGAAAGTAAGCAACACTCCATTCCCTTCGTGCAGTGAATTGAAGTGTTGGAACAGAGTGCTTCTCTTTCATAGAAACGCATTAATGTTTCTTGTGAATGCTTGCAAGTTGCTTAAGGCACTTTCAAAGGAAAGTGATTTTCTCTGAAAGGACATAATTTAGAAAGTGAAGCAACACTCCATTCACTTCGCACAGTGAATTGAAGTGTTGGAACAGACTGCTTCTCTTTCAGAGAAACGCATGTGAGTTTCTGTTGAATGCTTGTAAGTAGCTTAAGGCACTTTCAAAGAAAAGTGATTTTCTCTGAAAGGACAGCATTTAGAAAGGGAAGCAATACTCCATTCACTTCGCAGAGTGAATTGAAGTATTGGAACAGACTGCTTCTCTTTCAGAGAAACGCATGTGAGTTTCTGTTAAATGCTTGTAAGTAGCTTAAGGCACTTTCAAAGGAAAGTGATTTTCTCTGAAAGCACAGCATTTAGAAAGTGAGGCAACACTCTATTCACTTCACACAGTGAATTGAAGGGATGGAACAGACTGCTTCTCTTTCAGAGAAACGGATGTGAGTTTCTTCCTAATGCTTGCAAGTAGCTTAAGGCACTATCAAAGGAAAGTGATTTTCTCTGAAAGGACAGCATTTAGAAAGTGAGGCAGCACTCCATTCACTTCGCACAGTGAATTGAAGTGTTGGAACAGACTGCTTCTCTTTCAGAGAAACACATGTGAGTTTCTTCCTAATGCTTGCAAGTAGCTTAAGGCACTTTCAAAGGAAAGTGATTTTCTCTGAAAGGACAGCATTTAGAAAGTGAAGCAACACTCCATTCACTTCGTGCAGTGAATTGAAGTGTTGGAACAGAGTGCTTCTCTTTCATAGAAACGCATTAGTGTTTCTTGTGAATGCTTGCAAGTTGCTTAAGGCACTTTCAAAGGAAAGTGATTTTCTCTGAAAGGACAGCATTTAGAAAGTGAAGCAACACTCCATTCACTTCGCACAGTGAATTGAAGTGTTGGAACAGACTGCTTCTCTTTCAGAGAAACGCATGTGAGTTTCTGGTGAATGCTTGTAAGTAGCTTAAGGCACTTTCAAAGGAAAGTGATTTTCTCTGAGAGGACAGCATTTAGAAAGTGAGGCAACACTCCATTCACTTCACACAGTGAATTGAAGTCTTGGAACAGACTGCTTCTCTTTCAGAGAAACACATGTGAGTTTCTTCCTAATGCTTGCAAGTAGCTTAAGGCACTTTCAAAGGAAAGTGATTTTCTCAGAAAGGACAGCATTTAGAAAGTGAAGCAACACTCCATTCACTTCGCACAGTGAATTGTAGTGTTGGAACAGACTGCTTCTCTTTCAGAGAAACGCATGTGAGTTTCTTCCTAATGCTTGCAAGTAGCTTAAGGCACTTTCAAAGGAAAGTGATTTTCTCTGAAAGGACAGCATTTAGAAAGTGAAGCAACACTCCATTCACTTCGCACAGTGAATTGAAGTGTTGGAACAGACTGCTTCACTTTCAGAGAAACGCATGTGAGTTTCTGTTGAATGCTTGTAAGTAGCTTAAGGCACTTTCAAAGGAAAGTGATTTTCTCTGAGAGGACAGCATTTAGAAAGTGAAGCAACACTCCATTCCCTTCGTGCAGTGAATTGAAGTGTTGGAACAGAGTGCTTCTCTTTCATAGAAACGCATTAGTGTTTCTTGTGAATGCTTGCAAGTTGCTTAAGGCACTTTCAAAGGAAAGTGATTTTCTCTGAAAGTACATAATTTAGAAAGTGAAGCAACACTCCATTCACTTCGCACAGTGAATTGAAGTGTTGGAACAGACTGCTTCTCTTTCAGAGAAATGCATGTGAGTTTCTGTTGAATGCTTGTAAGTAGCTTAAGGCACTTTCAAAGGAAAGTGATTTTCTCTGAAAGGATAGCATTTAGAAAGTGAAGCAACACTCCATTCACTTCGCACAGTGAATTGAAGTGTTGGAACACACTGCTTCTCTTTCAGAGAAACGCATGTGAGTTTCTGGTGAATGCTTGTAAGTAGCTTAAGGCACTTTCAAAGGAAAGTGATTTTCTCTGAAAGGACAGCATTTAGAAAGTGAAGCAACACTCCATTCCCTTCGTGCAGTGAATTGAAGTGTTGGAACAGAGTGCTTCTCTTTCATAGAAACGCATTAGTGTTTCTTGTGAATGCTTGCAAGTTGCTTAAGGCACTTTCAAAGGAAAGTGATTTTCTCAGAAAGGACAGCATTTAGAATGTGAAGCAACACTCCATTCACTTCGCACAGTGAATTGAAGTGTTGGAACAGACTGCTTCTCTTTCAGAGAAACGCATGTGAGTTTCTTCCTCATGCTTGCAAGTAGCTTAAAGCACTTTCAAAGGAAAGTGATTTTCTCTGAAAGGACAGCATTTAGAAAGTGAAGCAACACTCCATTCACTTCGCACAGTGAATTGAAGTGTTGGAACACACTGCTTCTCTTTCAGAGAAACGCATGTGAGTTTCTGGTGAATGCTTGTAAGTAGCTTAAGGCACTTTCAAAGGAAAGTGATTTTCTCTGAGAGGACAGCATTTAGAAAGTGAAGCAACACTCCATTCCCTTCGTGCAGTGAATTGAAGTGTTGGAACAGAGTGCTTCTCTTTCATAGAAACGCATTAGTGTTTCTTGTGAATGCTTGCAAGTTGCTTAAGGCACTTTCAAAGGAAAGTGATTTTCTCTGAAAGTACATAATTTAGAAAGTGAAGCAACACTCCATTCACTTCGCACAGTGAATTGAAGTGTTGGAACAGACTGCTTCTCTTTCAGAGAAATGCATGTGAGTTTCTGTTGAATGCTTGTAAGTAGCTTAAGGCACTTTCAAAGGAAAGTGATTTTCTCTGAAAGAACAGCATTTAGAAAGTGAAGCAACACTCCATTCACTTCGCACAGTGAATTGAAGTGTTGGAACAGACTGCTTCACTTTCAGAGAAACGCATGTGAGTTTCTGTTGAATGCTTGTAAGTAGGTTAAGGCACTTTCAAAGGAAAGTGATTTTCTCTGAGAGGACAGCATTTAGAAAGTGAGGCAACACTCCATTCACTTCACACAGTGAATTGAAGTGTTGGAACAGACTGCTTCTCTTTCAGAGAAACGCATGTGAGTTTCTTCCTAATGCTTGCAAGTACCTTAAGGCACTTTCAAAGGAAAGTGATTTTCTCTGAAAGGACATAATTTAGAAAGTGAAGCAAAACTCCATTCACTTCGTACAGTGAATTGAAGTGTTGGAACAGACTGCTTCTCTTTCAGAGAATCGCATGTGAGTTTCTTACTAATGCTTGCAAGTAGCTTAAGGCACTTTCAAAGGAAAGTGATTTTCTCTGAAAGGACAGCATTTAGAAAGTGAAGCAACACTCCATTCACTTCACACAGTGAATTGAAGTGTTGGAACAGACTGCTTCTCTTTCAGAGAAACGCATGTGAGTTTCTGGTGAATGCTTGTAAGTAGCTTAAGGCACTTTCAAAGGAAAGTGATTTTCTCTGAAAGGACAGCATTTAGAAAGTAAGCAACACTCCATTCCCTTCGTGCAGTGAATTGAAGTGTTGGAACAGAGTGCTTCTCTTTCATAGAAACACATTAGTGTTTCTTGTGAATGCTTGCAAGTTGCTTAAGGCACTTTCAAAGGAAAGTGATTTTCTCTGAAAGGACATAATTTAGAAAGTGAAGCAACACTCCATTCACTTCGCACAGTGAATTGAAGTGTTGGAACAGACTGCTTCTCTTTCAGAGAAACACATGTGAGTTTCTGTTGAATGCTTGTAAGTAGCTTAAGGCACTTTCAAAGAAAAGTGATTTTCTCTGAAAGGACAGCATTTAGAAAGGGAAGCAATACTCCATTCACTTCGCAGAGTGAATTGAAGTATTGGAACAGACTGCTTCTCTTTCAGAGAAACGCATGTGAGTTTCTGTTAAATGCTTGTAAGTAGCTTAAGGCACTTTCAAAGGAAAGTGATTTTCTCTGAAAGCACAGCATTTAGAAAGTGAGGCAACACTCTATTCACTTCACACAGTGAATTGAAGGGATGGAACAGACTGCTTCTCTTTCAGAGAAACGGATGTGAGTTTCTTCCTAATGCTTGCAAGTAGCTTAAGGCACTATCAAAGGAAAGTGATTTTCACTGAAAGGACAGCATTTAGAAAGTGAGGCAACACTCCATTCACTTCGCACAGTGAATTGAAGTGTTGGAACAGACTGCTTCTCTTTCAGAGAAACACATGTGAGTTTCTTCCTAATGCTTGCAAGTAGTTTAAGGCACTTTCAAAGGAAAGTGATTTTCTCTGAAAGGACAGCATTTAGAAAGTGAAGCAACACTCCATTCACTTCGTGCAGTGAATTGAAGTGTTGGAACAGAGTGCTTCTCTTTCATAGAAACGCATTAGTGTTTCTTGTGAATGCTTGCAAGTTGCTTAAGTCACTTTCAAAGGAAAGTGATTTTCTCTGAAAGGACAGCATTTAGAAAGTGAAGCAACACTCCATTCACTTCGCACAGTGAATTGAAGTGTTGGAACACACTGCTTCTCTTTCAGAGAAACGCATGTGAGTTTCTGGTGAATGCTTGTAAGTAGCTTAAGGCACTTTCAAAGGAAAGTGATTTTCTCTGAGAGGACAGCATTTAGAAAGTGAGGCAACACTCCATTCACTTCACACAGTGAATTGAAGTCTTGGAACAGACTGCTTCTCTTTCAGAGAAACACATGTGAGTTTCTTCCTAATGCTTGCAAGTAGCTTAAGGCACTTTCAAAGGAAAGTGATTTTCTCAGAAAGGACAGCATTTAGAAAGTGAAGCAACACTCCATTCACTTCGCACAGTGAATTGTAGTGTTGGAACAGACTGCTTCTCTTTCAGAGAAACGCATGTGAGTTTCTTCCTAATGCTTGCAAGTAGCTTAAGGCACTTTCAAAGGAAAGTGATTTTCTCTGAAAGGACAGCATTTAGAAAGTGAAGCAACACTCCATTCACTTCGCACAGTGAATTGAAGTGTTGGAACAGACTGCTTCACTTTCAGAGAAACGCATGTGAGTTTCTGTTGAATGCTTGTAAGTAGCTTAAGGCACTTTCAAAGGAAAGTGATTTTCTCTGAGAGGACAGCATTTAGAAAGTGAAGCAACACTCCATTCCCTTCGTGCAGTGAATTGAAGTGTTGGAACAGAGTGCTTCTCTTTCATAGAAACGCATTAGTGTTTCTTGTGAATGCTTGCAAGTTGCTTAAGGCACTTTCAAAGGAAAGTGATTTTCTCTGAAAGTACATAATTTAGAAAGTGAAGCAACACTCCATTCACTTCGCACAGTGAATTGAAGTGTTGGAACAGACTGCTTCTCTTTCAGAGAAATGCATGTGAGTTTCTGTTGAATGCTTGTAAGTAGCTTAAGGCACTTTCAAAGGAAAGTGATTTTCTCTGAAAGGATAGCATTTAGAAAGTGAAGCAACACTCCATTCACTTCGCACAGTGAATTGAAGTGTTGGAACACACTGCTTCTCTTTCAGAGAAACGCATGTGAGTTTCTGGTGAATGCTTGTAAGTAGCTTAAGGCACTTTCAAAGGAAAGTGATTTTCTCTGAGAGGACAGCATTTAGAAAGTGAAGCAACACTCCATTCCCTTCGTGCAGTGAATTGAAGTGTTGGAACAGAGTGCTTCTCTTTCATAGAAACGCATTAGTGTTTCTTGTGAATGCTTGCAAGTTGCTTAAGGCACTTTCAAAGGAAAGTGATTTTCTCAGAAAGGACAGCATTTAGAAAGTGAAGCAACACTCCATTCACTTCGCACAGTAAATTGAAGTGTTGGAACAGACTGCTTCTCTTTCAGAGAAACGCATGTGAGTTTCTTCCTCATGCTTGCAAGTAGCTTAAAGCACTTTCAAAGGAAAGTGATTTTCTCTGAAAGGACAGCATTTAGAAAGTGAAGCAACACTCCATTCACTTCGCACAGTGAATTGAAGTGTTGGAACACACTGCTTCTCTTTCAGAGAAACGCATGTGAGTTTCTGGTGAATGCTTGTAAGTAGCTTAAGGCACTTTCAAAGGAAAGTGATTTTCTCTGAGAGGACAGCATTTAGAAAGTGAAGCAACACTCCATTCCCTTCGTGCAGTGAATTGAAGTGTTGGAACAGAGTGCTTCTCTTTCATAGAAACGCATTAGTGTTTCTTGTGAATGCTTGCAAGTTGCTTAAGGCACTTTCAAAGGAAAGTGATTTTCTCTGAAAGTACATAATTTAGAAAGTGAAGCAACACTCCATTCACTTCGCACAGTGAATTGAAGTGTTGGAACAGACTGCTTCTCTTTCAGAGAAATGCATGTGAGTTTCTGTTGAATGCTTGTAAGTAGCTTAAGGCACTTTCAAAGGAAAGTGATTTTCTCTGAAAGAACAGCATTTAGAAAGTGAAGCAACACTCCATTCACTTCGCACAGTGAATTGAAGTGTTGGAACAGACTGCTTCACTTTCAGAGAAACGCATGTGAGTTTCTGTTGAATGCTTGTAAGTAGCTTAAGGCACTTTCAAAGGAAAGTGATTTTCTCTGAGAGGACAGCATTTAGAAAGTGAGGCAACACTCCATTCACTTCACACAGTGAATTGAAGTGTTGGAACAGACTGCTTCTCTTTCAGAGAAACGCATGTGAGTTTCTTCCTAATGCTTGCAAGTACCTTAAGGCACTTTCAAAGGAAAGTGATTTTCTCTGAAAGGACATAATTTAGAAAGTGAAGCAAAACTCCATTCACTTCGTACAGTGAATTGAAGTGTTGGAACAGACTGCTTCTCTTTCAGAGAATCGCATGTGAGTTTCTTACTAATGCTTGCAAGTAGCTTAAGGCACTTTCAAAGGAAAGTGATTTTCTCTGAAAGGACAGCATTTAGAAAGTGAAGCAACACTCCATTCACTTCGCACAGTGAATTGAAGTGTTGGAACAGACTGCTTCACTTTCAGAGAAACGCATGTGAGTTTCTGTTGAATGCTTGTAAGTAGCTTAAGGCACTTTCAAAGGAAAGTGATTTTCTCTGAGAGGACAGCATTTAGAAAGTGAAGCAACACTCCATTCCCTTCGTGCAGTGAATTGAAGTGTTGGAACAGAGTGCTTCTCTTTCATAGAAACGCATTAGTGTTTCTTGTGAATGCTTGCAAGTTGCTTAAGGCACTTTCAAAGGAAAGTGATTTTCTCTGAAAGTACATAATTTAGAAAGTGAAGCAACACTCCATTCACTTCGCACAGTGAATTGAAGTGTTGGAACAGACTGCTTCTCTTTCAGAGAAATGCATGTGAGTTTCTGTTGAATGCTTGTAAGTAGCTTAAGGCACTTTCAAAGGAAAGTGATTTTCTCTGAAAGGATAGCCTTTAGAAAGTGAAGCAACACTCCATTCACTTCGCACAGTGAATTGAAGTGTTGGAACACACTGCTTCTCTTTCAGAGAAACGCATGTGAGTTTCTGGTGAATGCTTGTAAGTAGCTTAAGGCACTTTCAAAGGAAAGTGATTTTCTCTGAGAGGACAGCATTTAGAAAGTGAAGCAACACTCCATTCCCTTCGTGCAGTGAATTGAAGTGTTGGAACAGAGTGCTTCTCTTTCATAGAAACGCATTAGTGTTTCTTGTGAATGCTTGCAAGTTGCTTAAGGCACTTTCAAAGGAAAGTGATTTTCTCAGAAAGGACAGCATTTAGAATGTGAAGCAACACTCCATTCACTTCGCACAGTGAATTGAAGTGTTGGAACAGACTGCTTCTCTTTCAGAGAAACGCATGTGAGTTTCTTCCTCATGCTTGCAAGTAGCTTAAAGCACTTTCAAAGGAAAGTGATTTTCTCTGAAAGGACAGCATTTAGAAAGTGAAGCAACACTCCATTCACTTCGCACAGTGAATTGAAGTGTTGGAACAGACTGCTTCTCTTTCAGAGAAATGCATGTGAGTTTCTGTTGAATGCTTGTAAGTAGCTTAAGGCACTTTCAAAGGAAAGTGATTTTCTCTGAAAGAACAGCATTTAGAAAGTGAAGCAACACTCCATTCACTTCGCACAGTGAATTGAAGTGTTGGAACAGACTGCTTCACTTTCAGAGAAACGCATGTGAGTTTCTGTTGAATGCTTGTAAGTAGCTTAAGGCACTTTCAAAGGAAAGTGATTTTCTCTGAGAGGACAGCATTTAGAAAGTGAGGCAACACTCCATTCACTTCACACAGTGAATTGAAGTGTTGGAACAGACTGCTTCTCTTTCAGAGAAACGCATGTGAGTTTCTTCCTAATGCTTGCAAGTACCTTAAGGCACTTTCAAAGGAAAGTGATTTTCTCTGAAAGGACATAATTTAGAAAGTGAAGCAAAACTCCATTCACTTCGTACAGTGAATTGAAGTGTTGGAACAGACTGCTTCTCTTTCAGAGAATCGCATGTGAGTTTCTTACTAATGCTTGCAAGTAGCTTAAGGCACTTTCAAAGGAAAGTGATTTTCTCTGAAAGGACAGCATTTAGAAAGTGAAGCAACACTCCATTCACTTCACACAGTGAATTGAAGTGTTGGAACAGACTGCTTCTCTTTCAGAGAAACGCATGTGAGTTTCTGGTGAATGCTTGTAAGTAGCTTAAGGCACTTTCAAAGGAAAGTGATTTTCTCTGAAAGGACAGCATTTAGAAAGTAAGCAACACTCCATTCCCTTCGTGCAGTGAATTGAAGTGTTGGAACAGAGTGCTTCTCTTTCATAGAAACACATTAGTGTTTCTTGTGAATGCTTGCAAGTTGCTTAAGGCACTTTCAAAGGAAAGTGATTTTCTCTGAAAGGACATAATTTAGAAAGTGAAGCAACACTCCATTCACTTCGCACAGTGAATTGAAGTGTTGGAACAGACTGCTTCTCTTTCAGAGAAACGCATGTGAGTTTCTGTTGAATGCTTGTAAGTAGCTTAAGGCACTTTCAAAGAAAAGTGATTTTCTCTGAAAGGACAGCATTTAGAAAGGGAAGCAATACTCCATTCACTTCGCAGAGTGAATTGAAGTATTGGAACAGACTGCTTCTCTTTCAGAGAAACGCATGTGAGTTTCTGTTAAATGCTTGTAAGTAGCTTAAGGCACTTTCAAAGGAAAGTGATTTTCTCTGAAAGCACAGCATTTAGAAAGTGAGGCAACACTCTATTCACTTCACACAGTGAATTGAAGGGATGGAACAGACTGCTTCTCTTTCAGAGAAACGGATGTGAGTTTCTTCCTAATGCTTGCAAGTAGCTTAAGGCACTATCAAAGGAAAGTGATTTTCACTGAAAGGACAGCATTTAGAAAGTGAGGCAACACTCCATTCACTTCGCACAGTGAATTGAAGTGTTGGAACAGACTGCTTCTCTTTCAGAGAAACACATGTGAGTTTCTTCCTAATGCTTGCAAGTAGTTTAAGGCACTTTCAAAGGAAAGTGATTTTCTCTGAAAGGACAGCATTTAGAAAGTGAAGCAACACTCCATTCACTTCGTGCAGTGAATTGAAGTGTTGGAACAGAGTGCTTCTCTTTCATAGAAACGCATTAGTGTTTCTTGTGAATGCTTGCAAGTTGCTTAAGTCACTTTCAAAGGAAAGTGATTTTCTCTGAAAGGACAGCATTTAGAAAGTGAAGCAACACTCCATTCACTTCGCACAGTGAATTGAAGTGTTGGAACAGACTGCTTCTCTTTCAGAGAAACGCATGTGAGTTTCTGGTGAATGCTTGTAAGTAGCTTAAGGCACTTTCAAAGGAAAGTGATTTTCTCTGAGAGGACAGCATTTAGAAAGTGAGGCAACACTCCATTCACTTCACACAGTGAATTGAAGTCTTGGAACAGACTGCTTCTCTTTCAGAGAAACACATGTGAGTTTCTTCCTAATGCTTGCAAGTAGCTTAAGGCACTTTCAAAGGAAAGTGATTTTCTCAGAAAGGACAGCATTTAGAAAGTGAAGCAACACTCCATTCACTTCGCACAGTGAATTGTAGTGTTGGAACAGACTGCTTCTCTTTCAGAGAAACGCATGTGAGTTTCTTCCTAATGCTTGCAAGTAGCTTAAGGCACTTTCAAAGGAAAGTGATTTTCTCTGAAAGGACAGCATTTAGAAAGTGAAGCAACACTCCATTCACTTCGCACAGTGAATTGAAGTGTTGGAACAGACTGCTTCACTTTCAGAGAAACGCATGTGAGTTTCTGTTGAATGCTTGTAAGTAGCTTAAGGCACTTTCAAAGGAAAGTGATTTTCTCTGAGAGGACAGCATTTAGAAAGTGAAGCAACACTCCATTCCCTTCGTGCAGTGAATTGAAGTGTTGGAACAGAGTGCTTCTCTTTCATAGAAACGCATTAGTGTTTCTTGTGAATGCTTGCAAGTTGCTTAAGGCACTTTCAAAGGAAAGTGATTTTCTCTGAAAGTACATAATTTAGAAAGTGAAGCAACACTCCATTCACTTCGCACAGTGAATTGAAGTGTTGGAACAGACTGCTTCTCTTTCAGAGAAATGCATGTGAGTTTCTGTTGAATGCTTGTAAGTAGCTTAAGGCACTTTCAAAGGAAAGTGATTTTCTCTGAAAGGATAGCATTTAGAAAGTGAAGCAACACTCCATTCACTTCGCACAGTGAATTGAAGTGTTGGAACACACTGCTTCTCTTTCAGAGAAACGCATGTGAGTTTCTGGTGAATGCTTGTAAGTAGCTTAAGGCACTTTCAAAGGAAAGTGATTTTCTCTGAGAGGACAGCATTTAGAAAGTGAAGCAACACTCCATTCCCTTCGTGCAGTGAATTGAAGTGTTGGAACAGAGTGCTTCTCTTTCATAGAAACGCATTAGTGTTTCTTGTGAATGCTTGCAAGTTGCTTAAGGCACTTTCAAAGGAAAGTGATTTTCTCAGAAAGGACAGCATTTAGAAAGTGAAGCAACACTCCATTCACTTCGCACAGTGAATTGAAGTGTTGGAACAGACTGCTTCTCTTTCAGAGAAACGCATGTGAGTTTCTTCCTCATGCTTGCAAGTAGCTTAAAGCACTTTCAAAGGAAAGTGATTTTCTCTGAAAGGACAGCATTTAGAAAGTGAAGCAACACTCCATTCACTTCGCACAGTGAATTGAAGTGTTGGAACACACTGCTTCTCTTTCAGAGAAACGCATGTGAGTTTCTGGTGAATGCTTGTAAGTAGCTTAAGGCACTTTCAAAGGAAAGTGATTTTCTCTGAGAGGACAGCATTTAGAAAGTGAAGCAACACTCCATTCCCTTCGTGCAGTGAATTGAAGTGTTGGAACAGAGTGCTTCTCTTTCATAGAAACGCATTAGTGTTTCTTGTGAATGCTTGCAAGTTGCTTAAGGCACTTTCAAAGGAAAGTGATTTTCTCTGAAAGTACATAATTTAGAAAGTGAAGCAACACTCCATTCACTTCGCACAGTGAATTGAAGTGTTGGAACAGACTGCTTCTCTTTCAGAGAAATGCATGTGAGTTTCTGTTGAATGCTTGTAAGTAGCTTAAGGCACTTTCAAAGGAAAGTGATTTTCTCTGAAAGAACAGCATTTAGAAAGTGAAGCAACACTCCATTCACTTCGCACAGTGAATTGAAGTGTTGGAACAGACTGCTTCACTTTCAGAGAAACGCATGTGAGTTTCTGTTGAATGCTTGTAAGTAGCTTAAGGCACTTTCAAAGGAAAGTGATTTTCTCTGAGAGGACAGCATTTAGAAAGTGAGGCAACACTCCATTCACTTCACACAGTGAATTGAAGTGTTGGAACAGACTGCTTCTCTTTCAGAGAAACGCATGTGAGTTTCTTCCTAATGCTTGCAAGTACCTTAAGGCACTTTCAAAGGAAAGTGATTTTCTCTGAAAGGACATAATTTAGAAAGTGAAGCAAAACTCCATTCACTTCGTACAGTGAATTGAAGTGTTGGAACAGACTGCTTCTCTTTCAGAGAATCGCATGTGAGTTTCTTACTAATGCTTGCAAGTAGCTTAAGGCACTTTCAAAGGAAAGTGATTTTCTCTGAAAGGACAGCATTTAGAAAGTGAAGCAACACTCCATTCACTTCACACAGTGAATTGAAGTGTTGGAACAGACTGCTTCTCTTTCAGAGAAACGCATGTGAGTTTCTGGTGAATGCTTGTAAGTAGCTTAAGGCACTTTCAAAGGAAAGTGATTTTCTCTGAAAGGACAGCATTTAGAAAGTAAGCAACACTCCATTCCCTTCGTGCAGTGAATTGAAGTGTTGGAACAGAGTGCTTCTCTTTCATAGAAACACATTAGTGTTTCTTGTGAATGCTTGCAAGTTGCTTAAGGCACTTTCAAAGGAAAGTGATTTTCTCTGAAAGGACATAATTTAGAAAGTGAAGCAACACTCCATTCACTTCGCACAGTGAATTGAAGTGTTGGAACAGACTGCTTCTCTTTCAGAGAAACGCATGTGAGTTTCTGTTGAATGCTTGTAAGTAGCTTAAGGCACTTTCAAAGAAAAGTGATTTTCTCTGAAAGGACAGCATTTAGAAAGGGAAGCAATACTCCATTCACTTCGCAGAGTGAATTGAAGTATTGGAACAGACTGCTTCTCTTTCAGAGAAACGCATGTGAGTTTCTGTTAAATGCTTGTAAGTAGCTTAAGGCACTTTCAAAGGAAAGTGATTTTCTCTGAAAGCACAGCATTTAGAAAGTGAGGCAACACTCTATTCACTTCACACAGTGAATTGAAGGGATGGAACAGACTGCTTCTCTTTCAGAGAAACGGATGTGAGTTTCTTCCTAATGCTTGCAAGTAGCTTAAGGCACTATCAAAGGAAAGTGATTTTCACTGAAAGGACAGCATTTAGAAAGTGAGGCAACACTCCATTCACTTCGCACAGTGAATTGAAGTGTTGGAACAGACTGCTTCTCTTTCAGAGAAACACATGTGAGTTTCTTCCTAATGCTTGCAAGTAGCTTAAGGCACTTTCAAAGGAAAGTGATTTTCTCTGAAAGGACAGCATTTAGAAAGTGAAGCAACACTCCATTCACTTCGTGCAGTGAATTGAAGTGTTGGAACAGAGTGCTTCTCTTTCATAGAAACGCATTAGTGTTTCTTGTGAATGCTTGCAAGTTGCTTAAGGCACTTTCAAAGGAAAGTGATTTTCTCTGAAAGGACAGCATTTAGAAAGTGAAGCAACACTCCATTCACTTCGCACAGTGAATTGAAGTGTTGGAACAGACTGCTTCTCTTTCAGAGAAACGCATGTGAGTTTCTGGTGAATGCTTGTAAGTAGCTTAAGGCACTTTCAAAGGAAAGTGATTTTCTCTGAGAGGACAGCATTTAGAAAGTGAGGCAACACTCCATTCACTTCACACAGTGAATTGAAGTCTTGGAACAGACTGCTTCTCTTTCAGAGAAACACATGTGAGTTTCTTCCTAATGCTTGCAAGTAGCTTAAGGCACTTTCAAAGGAAAGTGATTTTCTCAGAAAGGACAGCATTTAGAAAGTGAAGCAACACTCCATTCACTTCGCACAGTGAATTGTAGTGTTGGAACAGACTGCTTCTCTTTCAGAGAAACGCATGTGAGTTTCTTCCTAATGCTTGCAAGCAGCTTAAGGCACTTTCAAAGGAAAGTGATTTTCTCTGAAAGGACATAATTTAGAAAGTGAAGCAAAACTCCATTCACTTCGCACAGTGAATTGAAGTGTTGGAACAGACTGCTTCTCTTTCAGAGAAACGCATGTGAGTTTCTTACTAATGCTTGCAAGTAGCTTAAGGCACTTTCAAAGGAAAGTGATTTTCTCTGAAAGGACAGCATTTAGAAAGTGAAGCAACACTCCATTCACTTCACACAGTGAATTGAAGTGTTGGAACAGACTGCTTCTCTTTCAGAGAAACGCATGTGAGTTTCTGGTGAATGCTTGTAAGTAGCTTAAGGCACTTTCAAAGGAAAGTGATTTTCTCTGAAAGGACAGCATTTAGAAAGTAAGCAACACTCCATTCCCTTCGTGCAGTGAATTGAAGTGTTGGAACAGAGTGCTTCTCTTTCAGAGAAACGCATTAATGTTTCTTGTGAATGCTTGCAAGTTGCTTAAGGCACTTTCAAAGGAAAGTGATTTTCTCTGAAAGGACATAATTTAGAAAGTGAAGCAACACTCCATTCACTTCGCACAGTGAATTGAAGTGTTGGAACAGACTGCTTCTCTTTCAGAGAAACGCATGTGAGTTTCTGTTGAATGCTTGTAAGTAGCTTAAGGCACTTTCAAAGAAAAGTGATTTTCTCTGAAAGGACAGCATTTAGAAAGGGAAGCAATACTCCATTCACTTCGCAGAGTGAATTGAAGTATTGGAACAGACTGCTTCTCTTTCAGAGAAACGCATGTGAGTTTCTGTTAAATGCTTGTAAGTAGCTTAAGGCACTTTCAAAGGAAAGTGATTTTCTCTGAAAGCACAGCATTTAGAAAGTGAGGCAACACTCTATTCACTTCACACAGTGAATTGAAGGGATGGAACAGACTGCTTCTCTTTCAGAGAAACGGATGTGAGTTTCTTCCTAATGCTTGCAAGTAGCTTAAGGCACTATCAAAGGAAAGTGATTTTCTCTGAAAGGACAGCATTTAGAAAGTGAGGCAGCACTCCATTCACTTCGCACAGTGAATTGAAGTGTTGGAACAGACTGCTTCTCTTTCAGAGAAACACATGTGAGTTTCTTCCTAATGCTTGCAAGTAGCTTAAGGCACTTTCAAAGGAAAGTGATTTTCTCTGAAAGGACAGCATTTAGAAAGTGAAGCAACACTCCATTAACTTCGTGCAGTGAATTGAAGTGTTGGAACAGAGTGCTTCTCTTTCATAGAAACGCATTAGTGTTTCTTGTGAATGCTTGCAAGTTGCTTAAGGCACTTTCAAAGGAAAGTGATTTTCTCTGAAAGGACAGCATTTAGAAAGTGAAGCAACACTCCATTCACTTCGCACAGTGAATTGAAGTGTTGGAACAGACTGCTTCTCTTTCAGAGAAACGCATGTGAGTTTCTGGTGAATGCTTGTAAGTAGCTTAAGGCACTTTCAAAGGAAAGTGATTTTCTCTGAGAGGACAGCATTTAGAAAGTGAGGCAACACTCCATTCACTTCACACAGTGAATTGAAGTCTTGGAACAGACTGCTTCTCTTTCAGAGAAACACATGTGAGTTTCTTCCTAATGCTTGCAAGTAGCTTAAGGCACTTTCAAAGGAAAGTGATTTTCTCAGAAAGGACAGCATTTAGAAAGTGAAGCAACACTCCATTCACTTCGCACAGTGAATTGTAGTGTTGGAACAGACTGCTTCTCTTTCAGAGAAACGCATGTGAGTTTCTTCCTCATGCTTGCAAGTAGCTTAAAGCACTTTCAAAGGAAAGTGATTTTCTCTGAAAGGACAGCATTTAGAAAGTGAAGCAACACTCCATTCACTTCGCACAGTGAATTGAAGTGTTGGAACACACTGCTTCTCTTTCAGAGAAACGCATGTGAGTTTCTGGTGAATGCTTGTAAGTAGCTTAAGGCACTTTCAAAGGAAAGTGATTTTCTCTGAGAGGACAGCATTTAGAAAGTGAAGCAACACTCCATTCCCTTCGTGCAGTGAATTGAAGTGTTGGAACAGAGTGCTTCTCTTTCATAGAAACGCATTAGTGTTTCTTGTGAATGCTTGCAAGTTGCTTAAGGCACTTTCAAAGGAAAGTGATTTTCTCTGAAAGTACATAATTTAGAAAGTGAAGCAACACTCCATTCACTTCGCACAGTGAATTGAAGTGTTGGAACAGACTGCTTCTCTTTCAGAGAAATGCATGTGAGTTTCTGTTGAATGCTTGTAAGTAGCTTAAGGCACTTTCAAAGGAAAGTGATTTTCTCTGAAAGAACAGCATTTAGAAAGTGAAGCAACACTCCATTCACTTCGCACAGTGAATTGAAGTGTTGGAACAGACTGCTTCACTTTCAGAGAAACGCATGTGAGTTTCTGTTGAATGCTTGTAAGTAGCTTAAGGCACTTTCAAAGGAAAGTGATTTTCTCTGAGAGGACAGCATTTAGAAAGTGAGGCAACACTCCATTCACTTCACACAGTGAATTGAAGTGTTGGAACAGACTGCTTCTCTTTCAGAGAAACGCATGTGAGTTTCTTCCTAATGCTTGCAAGTACCTTAAGGCACTTTCAAAGGAAAGTGATTTTCTCTGAAAGGACATAATTTAGAAAGTGAAGCAAAACTCCATTCACTTCGTACAGTGAATTGAAGTGTTGGAACAGACTGCTTCTCTTTCAGAGAATCGCATGTGAGTTTCTTACTAATGCTTGCAAGTAGCTTAAGGCACTTTCAAAGGAAAGTGATTTTCTCTGAAAGGACAGCATTTAGAAAGTGAAGCAACACTCCATTCACTTCACACAGTGAATTGAAGTGTTGGAACAGACTGCTTCTCTTTCAGAGAAACGCATGTGAGTTTCTGGTGAATGCTTGTAAGTAGCTTAAGGCACTTTCAAAGGAAAGTGATTTTCTCTGAAAGGACAGCATTTAGAAAGTAAGCAACACTCCATTCCCTTCGTGCAGTGAATTGAAGTGTTGGAACAGAGTGCTTCTCTTTCATAGAAACACATTAGTGTTTCTTGTGAATGCTTGCAAGTTGCTTAAGGCACTTTCAAAGGAAAGTGATTTTCTCTGAAAGGACATAATTTAGAAAGTGAAGCAACACTCCATTCACTTCGCACAGTGAATTGAAGTGTTGGAACAGACTGCTTCTCTTTCAGAGAAACGCATGTGAGTTTCTGTTGAATGCTTGTAAGTAGCTTAAGGCACTTTCAAAGAAAAGTGATTTTCTCTGAAAGGACAGCATTTAGAAAGGGAAGCAATACTCCATTCACTTCGCAGAGTGAATTGAAGTATTGGAACAGACTGCTTCTCTTTCAGAGAAACGCATGTGAGTTTCTGTTAAATGCTTGTAAGTAGCTTAAGGCACTTTCAAAGGAAAGTGATTTTCTCTGAAAGCACAGCATTTAGAAAGTGAGGCAACACTCTATTCACTTCACACAGTGAATTGAAGGGATGGAACAGACTGCTTCTCTTTCAGAGAAACGGATGTGAGTTTCTTCCTAATGCTTGCAAGTAGCTTAAGGCACTATCAAAGGAAAGTGATTTTCACTGAAAGGACAGCATTTAGAAAGTGAGGCAACACTCCATTCACTTCGCACAGTGAATTGAAGTGTTGGAACAGACTGCTTCTCTTTCAGAGAAACACATGTGAGTTTCTTCCTAATGCTTGCAAGTAGCTTAAGGCACTTTCAAAGGAAAGTGATTTTCTCTGAAAGGACAGCATTTAGAAAGTGAAGCAACACTCCATTCACTTCGTGCAGTGAATTGAAGTGTTGGAACAGAGTGCTTCTCTTTCATAGAAACGCATTAGTGTTTCTTGTGAATGCTTGCAAGTTGCTTAAGGCACTTTCAAAGGAAAGTGATTTTCTCTGAAAGGACAGCATTTAGAAAGTGAAGCAACACTCCATTCACTTCGCACAGTGAATTGAAGTGTTGGAACAGACTGCTTCTCTTTCAGAGAAACGCATGTGAGTTTCTGGTGAATGCTTGTAAGTAGCTTAAGGCACTTTCAAAGGAAAGTGATTTTCTCTGAGAGGACAGCATTTAGAAAGTGAGGCAACACTCCATTCACTTCACACAGTGAATTGAAGTCTTGGAACAGACTGCTTCTCTTTCAGAGAAACACATGTGAGTTTCTTCCTAATGCTTGCAAGTAGCTTAAGGCACTTTCAAAGGAAAGTGATTTTCTCTGAAAGGACATAATTTAGAAAGTGAAGCAACACTCCATTCACTTCGCACAGTGAATTGAAGTGTTGGAACAGACTGCTTCTCTTTCAGAGAAACGCATGTGAGTTTCTGTTGAATGCTTGTAAGTAGCTTAAGGCACTTTCAAAGAAAAGTGATTTTCTCTGAAAGGACAGCATTTAGAAAGGGAAGCAATACTCCATTCACTTCGCAGAGTGAATTGAAGTATTGGAACAGACTGCTTCTCTTTCAGAGAAACGCATGTGAGTTTCTGTTAAATGCTTGTAAGTAGCTTAAGGCACTTTCAAAGGAAAGTGATTTTCTCTGAAAGCACAGCATTTAGAAAGTGAGGCAACACTCTATTCACTTCACACAGTGAATTGAAGGGATGGAACAGACTGCTTCTCTTTCAGAGAAACGGATGTGAGTTTCTTCCTAATGCTTGCAAGTAGCTTAAGGCACTATCAAAGGAAAGTGATTTTCTCTGAAAGGACAGCATTTAGAAAGTGAGGCAGCACTCCATTCACTTCGCACAGTGAATTGAAGTGTTGGAACAGACTGCTTCTCTTTCAGAGAAACACATGTGAGTTTCTTCCTAATGCTTGCAAGTAGCTTAAGGCACTTTCAAAGGAAAGTGATTTTCTCTGAAAGGACAGCATTTAGAAAGTGAAGCAACACTCCATTCACTTCGTGCAGTGAATTGAAGTGTTGGAACAGAGTGCTTCTCTTTCATAGAAACGCATTAGTGTTTCTTGTGAATGCTTGCAAGTTGCTTAAGGCACTTTCAAAGGAAAGTGATTTTCTCTGAAAGGACAGCATTTAGAAAGTGAAGCAACACTCCATTCACTTCGCACAGTGAATTGAAGTGTTGGAACAGACTGCTTCTCTTTCAGAGAAACGCATGTGAGTTTCTGGTGAATGCTTGTAAGTAGCTTAAGGCACTTTCAAAGGAAAGTGATTTTCTCTGAGAGGACAGCATTTAGAAAGTGAGGCAACACTCCATTCACTTCACACAGTGAATTGAAGTCTTGGAACAGACTGCTTCTCTTTCAGAGAAACACATGTGAGTTTCTTCCTAATGCTTGCAAGTAGCTTAAGGCACTTTCAAAGGAAAGTGATTTTCTCAGAAAGGACAGCATTTAGAAAGTGAAGCAACACTCCATTCACTTCGCACAGTGAATTGTAGTGTTGGAACAGACTGCTTCTCTTTCAGAGAAACGCATGTGAGTTTCTTCCTAATGCTTGCAAGTAGCTTAAGGCACTTTCAAAGGAAAGTGATTTTCTCTGAAAGGACAGCATTTAGAAAGTGAAGCAACACTCCATTCACTTCGCACAGTGAATTGAAGTGTTGGAACAGACTGCTTCACTTTCAGAGAAACGCATGTGAGTTTCTGTTGAATGCTTGTAAGTAGCTTAAGGCACTTTCAAAGGAAAGTGATTTTCTCTGAGAGGACAGCATTTAGAAAGTGAAGCAACACTCCATTCCCTTCGTGCAGTGAATTGAAGTGTTGGAACAGAGTGCTTCTCTTTCATAGAAACGCATTAGTGTTTCTTGTGAATGCTTGCAAGTTGCTTAAGGCACTTTCAAAGGAAAGTGATTTTCTCTGAAAGTACATAATTTAGAAAGTGAAGCAACACTCCATTCACTTCGCACAGTGAATTGAAGTGTTGGAACAGACTGCTTCTCTTTCAGAGAAATGCATGTGAGTTTCTGTTGAATGCTTGTAAGTAGCTTAAGGCACTTTCAAAGGAAAGTGATTTTCTCTGAAAGGATAGCATTTAGAAAGTGAAGCAACACTCCATTCACTTCGCACAGTGAATTGAATTGTTGGAACACACTGCTTCTCTTTCAGAGAAACGCATGTGAGTTTCTGGTGAATGCTTGTAAGTAGCTTAAGGCACTTTCAAAGGAAAGTGATTTTCTCTGAGAGGACAGCATTTAGAAAGTGAAGCAACACTCCATTCCCTTCGTGCAGTGAATTGAAGTGTTGGAACAGAGTGCTTCTCTTTCATAGAAACGCATTAGTGTTTCTTGTGAATGCTTGCAAGTTGCTTAAGGCACTTTCAAAGGAAAGTGATTTTCTCAGAAAGGACAGCATTTAGAAAGTGAAGCAACACTCCATTCACTTCGCACAGTGAATTGAAGTGTTGGAACAGACTGCTTCTCTTTCAGAGAAACGCATGTGAGTTTCTTCCTCATGCTTGCAAGTAGCTTAAAGCACTTTCAAAGGAAAGTGATTTTCTCTGAAAGGACAGCATTTAGAAAGTGAAGCAACACTCCATTCACTTCGCACAGTGAATTGAAGTGTTGGAACACACTGCTTCTCTTTCAGAGAAACGCATGTGAGTTTCTGGTGAATGCTTGTAAGTAGCTTAAGGCACTTTCAAAGGAAAGTGATTTTCTCTGAGAGGACAGCATTTAGAAAGTGAAGCAACACTCCATTCCCTTCGTGCAGTGAATTGAAGTGTTGGAACAGAGTGCTTCTCTTTCACAGAAACGCATTAGTGTTTCTTGTGAATGCTTGCAAGTTGCTTAAGGCACTTTCAAAGGAAAGTGATTTTCTCTGAAAGTACATAATTTAGAAAGTGAAGCAACACTCCATTCACTTCGCACAGTGAATTGAAGTGTTGGAACAGACTGCTTCTCTTTCAGAGAAATGCATGTGAGTTTCTGTTGAATGCTTGTAAGTAGCTTAAGGCACTTTCAAGGGAAAGTGATTTTCTCTGAAAGAACAGCATTTAGAAAGTGAAGCAACACTCCATTCACTTCGCACAGTGAATTGAAGTGTTGGAACAGACTGCTTCACTTTCAGAGAAACGCATGTGAGTTTCTGTTGAATGCTTGTAAGTAGCTTAAGGCACTTTCAAAGGAAAGTGATTTTCTCTGAGAGGACAGCATTTAGAAAGTGAGGCAACACTCCATTCACTTCACACAGTGAATTGAAGTGTTGGAACAGACTGCTTCTCTTTCAGAGAAACGCATGTGAGTTTCTTCCTAATGCTTGCAAGTACCTTAAGGCACTTTCAAAGGAAAGTGATTTTCTCTGAAAGGACATAATTTAGAAAGTGAAGCAAAACTCCATTCACTTCGTACAGTGAATTGAAGTGTTGGAACAGACTGCTTCTCTTTCAGAGAATCGCATGTGAGTTTCTTACTAATGCTTGCAAGTAGCTTAAGGCACTTTCAAAGGAAAGTGATTTTCTCTGAAAGGACAGCATTTAGAAAGTGAAGCAACACTCCATTCACTTCACACAGTGAATTGAAGTGTTGGAACAGACTGCTTCTCTTTCAGAGAAACGCATGTGAGTTTCTGGTGAATGCTTGTAAGTAGCTTAAGGCACTTTCAAAGGAAAGTGATTTTCTCTGAAAGGACTGCATTTAGAAAGTAAGCAACACTCCATTCCCTTCGTGCAGTGAATTGAAGTGTTGGAACAGAGTGCTTCTCTTTCATAGAAACACATTAGTGTTTCTTGTGAATGCTTGCAAGTTGCTTAAGGCACTTTCAAAGGAAAGTGATTTTCTCTGAAAGGACATAATTTAGAAAGTGAAGCAACACTCCATTCACTTCGCACAGTGAATTGAAGTGTTGGAACAGACTGCTTCTCTTTCAGAGAAACGCATGTGAGTTTCTGTTGAATGCTTGTAAGTAGCTTAAGGCACTTTCAAAGAAAAGTGATTTTCTCTGAAAGGACAGCATTTAGAAAGGGAAGCAATACTCCATTCACTTCGCAGAGTGAATTGAAGTATTGGAACAGACTGCTTCTCTTTCAGAGAAACGCATGTGAGTTTCTGTTAAATGCTTGTAAGTAGCTTAAGGCACTTTCAAAGGAAAGTGATTTTCTCTGAAAGCACAGCATTTAGAAAGTGAGGCAACACTCTATTCACTTCACACAGTGAATTGAAGGGATGGAACAGACTGCTTCTCTTTCAGAGAAACGGATGTGAGTTTCTTCCTAATGCTTGCAAGTAGCTTAAGGCACTATCAAAGGAAAGTGATTTTCACTGAAAGGACAGCATTTAGAAAGTGAGGCAACACTCCATTCACTTCGCACAGTGAATTGAAGTGTTGGAACAGACTGATTCTCTTTCAGAGAAACACATGTGAGTTTCTTCCTAATGCTTGCAAGTAGCTTAAGGCACTTTCAAAGGAAAGTGATTTTCTCTGAAAGGACAGCATTTAGAAAGTGAAGCAACACTCCATTCACTTCGTGCAGTGAATTGAAGTGTTGGAACAGAGTGCTTCTCTTTCATAGAAACGCATTAGTGTTTCTTGTGAATGCTTGCAAGTTGCTTAAGGCACTTTCAAAGGAAAGTGATTTTCTCTGAAAGGACAGCATTTAGAAAGTGAAGCAACACTCCATTCACTTCGCACAGTGAATTGAAGTGTTGGAACAGACTGCTTCTCTTTCAGAGAAACGCATGTGAGTTTCTGGTGAATGCTTGTAAGTAGCTTAAGGCACTTTCAAAGGAAAGTGATTTTCTCTGAGAGGACAGCATTTAGAAAGTGAGGCAACACTCCATTCACTTCACACAGTGAATTGAAGTCTTGGAACAGACTGCTTCTCTTTCAGAGAAACACATGTGAGTTTCTTCCTAATGCTTGCAAGTAGCTTAAGGCACTTTCAAAGGAAAGTGATTTTCTCAGAAAGGACAGCATTTAGAAAGTGAAGCAACACTCCATTCACTTCGCACAGTGAATTGTAGTGTTGGAACAGACTGCTTCTCTTTCAGAGAAACGCATGTGAGTTTCTTCCTAATGCTTGCAAGCAGCTTAAGGCACTTTCAAAGGAAAGTGATTTTCTCTGAAAGGACAGCATTTAGAAAGTGAAGCAACACTCCATTCACTTCGCACAGTGAATTGAAGTGTTGGAACAGACTGCTTCACTTTCAGAGAAACGCATGTGAGTTTCTGTTGAATGCTTGTAAGTAGCTTAAGGCACTTTCAAAGGAAAGTGATTTTCTCTGAGAGGACAGCATTTAGAAAGTGAAGCAACACTCCATTCCCTTCGTGCAGTGAATTGAAGTGTTGGAACAGAGTGCTTCTCTTTCATAGAAACGCATTAGTGTTTCTTGTGAATGCTTGCAAGTTGCTTAAGGCACTTTCAAAGGAAAGTGATTTTCTCTGAAAGTACATAATTTAGAAAGTGAAGCAACACTCCATTCACTTCGCACAGTGAATTGAAGTGTTGGAACAGACTGCTTCTCTTTCAGAGAAATGCATGTGAGTTTCTGTTGAATGCTTGTAAGTAGCTTAAGGCACTTTCAAAGAAAAGTGATTTTCTCTGAAAGGACAGCATTTAGAAAGTGAAGCAACACTCCATTCACTTCGCACAGTGAATTGAAGTGTTGGAACAGACTGCTTCACTTTCAGAGAAACACATGTGAGTTTCTGTTGAATGCTTGTAAGTAGCTTAAGGCACTTTCAAAGGAAAGTGATTTTCTCTGAGAGGACAGCATTTAGAAAGTGAGGCAACACTCCATTCACTTCACACAGTGAATTGAAGTGTTGGAACAGACTGCTTCTCTTTCAGAGAAACGCATGTGAGTTTCTTCCTAATGCTTGCAAGTAGCTTAAGGCACATTCAAAGGAAAGTGATTTTCTCAGAAAGGACAGCATTTAGAAAGTGAAGCAACACTCCATTCACTTCGCACAGTGAATTGAAGTGTTGGAACAGACTGCTTCTCTTTCAGAGAAACGCATGTGAGTTTCTTCCTAATGCTTGCAAGCAGCTTAAGGCACTTTCAAAGGAAAGTGATTTTCTCTGAAAGGACAGCATTTAGAAAGTGAAGCAACACTCCATTCACTTCGCACAGTGAATTGAAGTGTTGGAACAGACTGCTTCACTTTCAGAGAAACGCATGTGAGTTTCTGTTGAATGCTTGTAAGTAGCTTAAGGCACTTTCAAAGGAAAGTGATTTTCTCTGAGAGGACAGCATTTAGAAAGTGAAGCAACACTCCATTCCCTTCGTGCAGTGAATTGAAGTGTTGGAACAGAGTGCTTCTCTTTCATAGAAACGCATTAGTGTTTCTTGTGAATGCTTGCAAGTTGCTTAAGGCACTTTCAAAGGAAAGTGATTTTCTCTGAAAGTACATAATTTAGAAAGTGAAGCAACACTCCATTCACTTCGCACAGTGAATTGAAGTGTTGGAACAGACTGCTTCTCTTTCAGAGAAATGCATGTGAGTTTCTGTTGAATGCTTGTAAGTAGCTTAAGGCACTTTCAAAGAAAAGTGATTTTCTCTGAAAGGACAGCATTTAGAAAGTGAAGCAACACTCCATTCACTTCGCACAGTGAATTGAAGTGTTGGAACAGACTGCTTCACTTTCAGAGAAACACATGTGAGTTTCTGTTGAATGCTTGTAAGTAGCTTAAGGCACTTTCAAAGGAAAGTGATTTTCTCTGAGAGGACAGCATTTAGAAAGTGAGGCAACACTCCATTCACTTCACACAGTGAATTGAAGTGTTGGAACAGACTGCTTCTCTTTCAGAGAAACGCATGTGAGTTTCTTCCTAATGCTTGCAAGTAGCTTAAGGCACATTCAAAGGAAAGTGATTTTCTCAGAAAGGACAGCATTTAGAAAGTGAAGCAACACTCCATTCACTTCGCACAGTGAATTGAAGTGTTGGAACAGACTGCTTCTCTTTCAGAGAAACGCATGTGAGTTTCTTCCTCATGCTTGCAAGTAGCTTAAAGCACTTTCAAAGGAAAGTGATTTTCTCTGAAAGGACAGCATTTAGAAAGTGAAGCAACACTCCATTCACTTCGCACAGTGAATTGAAGTGTTGGAACACACTGCTTCTCTTTCAGAGAAACGCATGTGAGTTTCTGGTGAATGCTTGTAAGTAGCTTAAGGCACTTTCAAAGGAAAGTGATTTTCTCTGAAAGGACAGCATTTAGAAAGTGAAGCAACACTCCATTCACTTCGCACAGTGAATTGAAGTGTTGGAACAGACTGCTTCTCTTTCAGAGAAATGCATGTGAGTTTCTGTTGAATGCTTGTAACTAGCTTAAGGCACTTTCAAGGGAAAGTGATTTTCTCTGAAAGAACAGCATTTAGAAAGTGAGGAAACACTCCATTCACTTCACACAGTGAACTGAAGTGTTGGAACAGACTGCTTCTCTTTCAGAGAAACACATGTGAGTTTCTTCCTAATGCTTGCAAGTAGCTTAAGGCACGTTCAAAGGAAAGTGATTTTCTCTGAAAGGACAGCATTTAGAAAGTGAAGCAACATTCCATTCACTTCGCACAGTGAATTGAAGTGTTGGAACAGACTGCTTCGCTTTCAGAGAAACGCATGTGAGTTTCTTCCTAATGCTTGCAAGTAGCTTAATGCACTTTCAAAGGAAAGTGATTTTCTCTGAAAGGACAGCATTTAGAAAGTGAAGCAACACTCCATTCACTTCGCACATTGAATTGAAGTGTTGGAACAGACTGCTTCTCTTTCAGAGAAACGCATGTGAGTTTCTGTTGAATGCTTGTAAGTATCTTAAGGCACTTTCAAAGGAAAGTGATTTTCTCTGAAAGGACAGCATTTTGAAAGTGAAGCAATACTCCATTCACTTCGCAGAGTGAATTGAAGCATTGGAACAGACTGCTTCTCTTTCAGAGAAACGCATGTGAGTTTCTGTTAAATGCTTGTAAGTAGCTTAAGGCACTTTCAAAGGAAAGTGATTTTCTCTGAGAGCACAGCATTTAGAAAGTGAGGCAACACTCTATTCACTTCACACAGTGAATTGAAGTGTTGGAACAGACTGCTTCTCTTTCAGAGAAATGCATGTGAGTTTCTTCCTAATGCATGCAAGTAGCTTAAGGCACTTTCAAAGGAAAGTGATTTTCTCTGAAAGGACAGCATTTAGAAAATGAAGCAACACTCCGTTCACTTCGCACAGTGAATTGAAGTGTTGGAACCGACTGCTTCTCTTTCAGAGAAACGCATGTGAGTTTCTGGTGAATGCTTGTAAGAAGCTCAAGGCACTTTCAAAGGAAAGTGATTTTCTCTGAAAGGACAGCATTTAGAAAGTGAAGCAACACTCCATTCACTTCGTGCAGTGAATTGAAGTGTTGGAATAGAGTGCTTCTCTTTCATAGAAACGCATTAGTGTTTCTTGTGAATGCTTGCAAGTTGCTTAAGGCACTTTCAAAGGATAGTGATTTTCTCTGAAAGGACATAATTTAGAAAGTGAAGCAACACTCCATTCACTTCGCACAGTGAATTGAAGTGTTGGAACAGACTGCTTCTCTTTCAGAGAAATGCATGTGAGTTTCTGTTGAATGCTTGTAAGTAGCTTAAGGCACTTTCAATGGAAAGTGATTTTCTCAGAAAGGACAGCATTTAGAAAGTGAAGCAACACTCCATTCACTTCGCACAGTGAATTGAAGTTTTGGAACAGACTGCTTCACTTTCAGAGAAACGCATGTGAGTTTCTGTTGAATGCTTGTAAGTAGCTTAAGGCACTTTCAAAGGAAAGTGATTTTCTCTAAGATGACAGCATTTAGAAAGTGAGGCAACACTTCATTCACTTCACACAGTGAATTGAAGTGTTGGAACAGACTGCTTCTCTTTCAGAGAAACGCATGTGAGTTTCTTCCTAATGCTTGCAAGTAGCTTAAGGCACTTTCAAAGGAAAGTGATTTTCTCAGAAAGGACAGCATTTAGAAAGTGAAGCAACACTCCATTCACTTCGCACATTGAATTGAAGTGTTGGAACAGACTGCTTCTCTTTCAGAGAAACGCATGTGAGTTTCTGTTGAATGCTTGAAAGTATCTTAAGGCACTTTCAAAGGAAAGTGATTTTCTCTGAAAGGACAGCATTTTGAAAGTGAAGCAATACTACATTCACTTCGCAGAGTGAATTGAAGTATTGGAACAGACTGCTTCTCTTTCAGAGAAACGCATGTGAGTTTCTGTTAAATGCTTGTAAGTAGCTTAAGTCACTTTCAAAGGAAAGTGATTTTCTCTGAGAGCACAGCATTTAGAAAGTGAGGCAACACTCCATTCACTTCGTGCAGTGAATTGAAGTGTTGGAATAGAGTGCTTCTCTTTCATAGAAACGCATTAGTGTTTCTTGTGAATGCTTGCATGTTGCATAAGGCACTTTCAAAGGATAGTGATTTTCTCTGAAAGGACATAATTTAGAAAGTGAAGCAACACTCCATTCACTTCGCACAGTGAATTGAAGTGTTGGAACAGACTGCTTCTCTTTCAGAGAAATGCATGTGAGTTTCTGTTGAATGCTTGTAAGTAGCTTAAGGCACTTTCAATGGAAAGTGATTTTCTCTGAAAGGACAGCATTTAGAAAGTGAAGAAACACTCCATTCACTTCGCACAGTGAATTGAAGTGTTGGAACAGACTGATTCACTTTCAGAGAAACGCATGTGAGTTTCTGTTGAATGCTTGTAAGTAGCTTAAGGCACTTTCAAAGGAAAGTGATTTTCTCTAAGATGACAGCATTTAGAAAGTGAGGCAACACTCCATTCACTTCACACAGTGAATTGAAGTGTTGGAACAGACTGCTTCTCTTTCAGAGAAACGCATGTGAGTTTCTTCCTAATGCTTGCAAGTAGCTTAAGGCACTTTCAAAGGAAAGTGATTTTCTCTGAAAGGACATAATTTAGAAAGTGAAGCAAAACTCCATTCACTTCGCACAGTGAATTGAAGTGTTGGAACAGACTGCTTCTCTTTCAGAGAAACGCATGTGAGTTTCTTCCTAATGCTTGCAAGTAGCTTAAGGCACTTTCAAAGGAAAGTGATTTTCTCTGAAAGGACAGCATTTAGAACGTGAAGCAACACTCCATTCACTTCGCACAGTGAATTGAAGTGTTGGAACCGACTGCTTCTCTTTCAGAGAAACGCATGTGAGTTTCTTCCTAATGCTTGCAAGTAGCTTAAGGCACTTTCAAAGGAAAGTGATTTTCTCAGAAAGGACAGCATTTAGAAAGAGAGGCAACACTCCATTCACTTCGCACAGTGAATTGAAGTGTTGGAACAGACTGCTTCTCTTTCAGAGAAACGCATGTGAGTTTCTTCCTAATGCTTGCAAGTAGCTTAAGGCACTTTCAAAGGAAAGTGATTTTCTCTGAAAGGACAGCATTTAGAAAGTGAAGCAACACTCCATTCACTTCGTGCAGTGAATTGAAGTGTTGGAACAGAGTGCTTCTCTTTCATAGAAACGCATTAGTGTTTCTTGTGAATGCTTGCAAGTTGCTTAAGGCACTTTCAAAGGAAAGTGATTTTCTCTGAAAGGACATAATTTAGAAAGTGAAGCAACACTCCATTCACTTCGCACAGTGAATTGAAGTGTTGGAACAGACTGCTTCTCTTTCAGAGAAATGCATGTGAGTTTCTGTTGAATGCTTGTAAGTAGCTGAAGGCACTTTCAAAGAAAAGTGATTTTCTCTGAAAGGACAGCATTTAGAAAGGGAAGCAATACTCCATTCACTTCGCAGAGTGAATTGAAGTATTGGAACAGACTGCTTCTCTTTCAGAGAAACGCATGTGAGTTTCTGTTAAATGCTTGTAAGTAGCTTAAGGCACTTTCAAAGGAAAGTGATTTTCTCTGAAAGCACAGCATTTAGAAAGTGAGGCAACACTCTATTCACTTCACACAGTGAATTGAAGGGATGGAACAGACTGCTTCTCTTTCAGAGAAACGGATGTGAGTTTCTTCCTAATGCTTGCAAGTAGCTTAAGGCACTATCAAAGGAAAGTGATTTTCACTGAAAGGACAGCATTTAGAAAGTGAGGCAACACTCCATTCACTTCGCACAGTGAATTGAAGTGTTGGAACAGACTGATTCTCTTTCAGAGAAACACATGTGAGTTTCTTCCTAATGCTTGCAAGTAGCTTAAGGCACTTTCAAAGGAAAGTGATTTTCTCTGAAAGGACAGCATTTAGAAAGTGAAGCAACACTCCATTCACTTCGTGCAGTGAATTGAAGTGTTGGAACAGAGTGCTTCTCTTTCATAGAAACGCATTAGTGTTTCTTGTGAATGCTTGCAAGTTGCTTAAGGCACTTTCAAAGGAAAGTGATTTTCTCTGAAAGGACAGCATTTAGAAAGTGAAGCAACACTCCATTCACTTCGCACAGTGAATTGAAGTGTTGGAACAGACTGCTTCACTTTCAGAGAAACGCATGTGAGTTTCTGTTGAATGCTTGTAAGTAGCTTAAGGCACTTTCAAAGGAAAGTGATTTTCTCTGAGAGGACAGCATTTAGAAAGTGAAGCAACACTCCATTCCCTTCGTGCAGTGAATTGAAGTGTTGGAACAGAGTGCTTCTCTTTCATAGAAACGCATTAGTGTTTCTTGTGAATGCTTGCAAGTTGCTTAAGGCACTTTCAAAGGAAAGTGATTTTCTCTGAAAGTACATAATTTAGAAAGTGAAGCAACACTCCATTCACTTCGCACAGTGAATTGAAGTGTTGGAACAGACTGCTTCTCTTTCAGAGAAATGCATGTGAGTTTCTGTTGAATGCTTGTAAGTAGCTTAAGGCACTTTCAAAGAAAAGTGATTTTCTCTGAAAGGACAGCATTTAGAAAGTGAAGCAACACTCCATTCACTTCGCACAGTGAATTGAAGTGTTGGAACAGACTGCTTCACTTTCAGAGAAACACATGTGAGTTTCTGTTGAATGCTTGTAAGTAGCTTAAGGCACTTTCAAAGGAAAGTGATTTTCTCTGAGAGGACAGCATTTAGAAAGTGAGGCAACACTCCATTCACTTCACACAGTGAATTGAAGTGTTGGAACAGACTGCTTCTCTTTCAGAGAAACGCATGTGAGTTTCTTCCTAATGCTTGCAAGTAGCTTAAGGCACATTCAAAGGAAAGTGATTTTCTCAGAAAGGACAGCATTTAGAAAGTGAAGCAACACTCCATTCACTTCGCACAGTGAATTGAAGTGTTGGAACAGACTGCTTCTCTTTCAGAGAAACGCATGTGAGTTTCTTCCTCATGCTTGCAAGTAGCTTAAAGCACTTTCAAAGGAAAGTGATTTTCTCTGAAAGGACAGCATTTAGAAAGTGAAGCAACACTCCATTCACTTCGCACAGTGAATTGAAGTGTTGGAACACACTGCTTCTCTTTCAGAGAAACGCATGTGAGTTTCTGGTGAATGCTTGTAAGTAGCTTAAGGCACTTTCAAAGGAAAGTGATTTTCTCTGAAAGGACAGCATTTAGAAAGTGAAGCAACACTCCATTCACTTCGCACAGTGAATTGAAGTGTTGGAACAGACTGCTTCTCTTTCAGAGAAATGCATGTGAGTTTCTGTTGAATGCTTGTAACTAGCTTAAGGCACTTTCAAGGGAAAGTGATTTTCTCTGAAAGAACAGCATTTAGAAAGTGAGGAAACACTCCATTCACTTCACACAGTGAACTGAAGTGTTGGAACAGACTGCTTCTCTTTCAGAGAAACACATGTGAGTTTCTTCCTAATGCTTGCAAGTAGCTTAAGGCACGTTCAAAGGAAAGTGATTTTCTCTGAAAGGACAGCATTTAGAAAGTGAAGCAACATTCCATTCACTTCGCACAGTGAATTGAAGTGTTGGAACAGACTGCTTCGCTTTCAGAGAAACGCATGTGAGTTTCTTCCTAATGCTTGCAAGTAGCTTAATGCACTTTCAAAGGAAAGTGATTTTCTCTGAAAGGACAGCATTTAGAAAGTGAAGCAACACTCCATTCACTTCGCACATTGAATTGAAGTGTTGGAACAGACTGCTTCTCTTTCAGAGAAACGCATGTGAGTTTCTGTTGAATGCTTGTAAGTATCTTAAGGCACTTTCAAAGGAAAGTGATTTTCTCTGAAAGGACAGCATTTTGAAAGTGAAGCAATACTCCATTCACTTCGCAGAGTGAATTGAAGCATTGGAACAGACTGCTTCTCTTTCAGAGAAACGCATGTGAGTTTCTGTTAAATGCTTGTAAGTAGCTTAAGGCACTTTCAAAGGAAAGTGATTTTCTCTGAGAGCACAGCATTTAGAAAGTGAGGCAACACTCTATTCACTTCACACAGTGAATTGAAGTGTTGGAACAGACTGCTTCTCTTTCAGAGAAATGCATGTGAGTTTCTTCCTAATGCATGCAAGTAGCTTAAGGCACTTTCAAAGGAAAGTGATTTTCTCTGAAAGGACAGCATTTAGAAAATGAAGCAACACTCCGTTCACTTCGCACAGTGAATTGAAGTGTTGGAACCGACTGCTTCTCTTTCAGAGAAACGCATGTGAGTTTCTGGTGAATGCTTGTAAGAAGCTCAAGGCACTTTCAAAGGAAAGTGATTTTCTCTGAAAGGACAGCATTTAGAAAGTGAAGCAACACTCCATTCACTTCGTGCAGTGAATTGAAGTGTTGGAATAGAGTGCTTCTCTTTCATAGAAACGCATTAGTGTTTCTTGTGAATGCTTGCAAGTTGCTTAAGGCACTTTCAAAGGATAGTGATTTTCTCTGAAAGGACATAATTTAGAAAGTGAAGCAACACTCCATTCACTTCGCACAGTGAATTGAAGTGTTGGAACAGACTGCTTCTCTTTCAGAGAAATGCATGTGAGTTTCTGTTGAATGCTTGTAAGTAGCTTAAGGCACTTTCAATGGAAAGTGATTTTCTCAGAAAGGACAGCATTTAGAAAGTGAAGCAACACTCCATTCACTTCGCACAGTGAATTGAAGTTTTGGAACAGACTGCTTCACTTTCAGAGAAACGCATGTGAGTTTCTGTTGAATGCTTGTAAGTAGCTTAAGGCACTTTCAAAGGAAAGTGATTTTCTCTAAGATGACAGCATTTAGAAAGTGAGGCAACACTTCATTCACTTCACACAGTGAATTGAAGTGTTGGAACAGACTGCTTCTCTTTCAGAGAAACGCATGTGAGTTTCTTCCTAATGCTTGCAAGTAGCTTAAGGCACTTTCAAAGGAAAGTGATTTTCTCAGAAAGGACAGCATTTAGAAAGTGAAGCAACACTCCATTCACTTCGCACATTGAATTGAAGTGTTGGAACAGACTGCTTCTCTTTCAGAGAAACGCATGTGAGTTTCTGTTGAATGCTTGAAAGTATCTTAAGGCACTTTCAAAGGAAAGTGATTTTCTCTGAAAGGACAGCATTTTGAAAGTGAAGCAATACTACATTCACTTCGCAGAGTGAATTGAAGTATTGGAACAGACTGCTTCTCTTTCAGAGAAACGCATGTGAGTTTCTGTTAAATGCTTGTAAGTAGCTTAAGTCACTTTCAAAGGAAAGTGATTTTCTCTGAGAGCACAGCATTTAGAAAGTGAGGCAACACTCCATTCACTTCGTGCAGTGAATTGAAGTGTTGGAATAGAGTGCTTCTCTTTCATAGAAACGCATTAGTGTTTCTTGTGAATGCTTGCATGTTGCATAAGGCACTTTCAAAGGATAGTGATTTTCTCTGAAAGGACATAATTTAGAAAGTGAAGCAACACTCCATTCACTTCGCACAGTGAATTGAAGTGTTGGAACAGACTGCTTCTCTTTCAGAGAAATGCATGTGAGTTTCTGTTGAATGCTTGTAAGTAGCTTAAGGCACTTTCAATGGAAAGTGATTTTCTCTGAAAGGACAGCATTTAGAAAGTGAAGAAACACTCCATTCACTTCGCACAGTGAATTGAAGTGTTGGAACAGACTGATTCACTTTCAGAGAAACGCATGTGAGTTTCTGTTGAATGCTTGTAAGTAGCTTAAGGCACTTTCAAAGGAAAGTGATTTTCTCTAAGATGACAGCATTTAGAAAGTGAGGCAACACTCCATTCACTTCACACAGTGAATTGAAGTGTTGGAACAGACTGCTTCTCTTTCAGAGAAACGCATGTGAGTTTCTTCCTAATGCTTGCAAGTAGCTTAAGGCACTTTCAAAGGAAAGTGATTTTCTCAGAAAGGACAGCATTTAGAAAGTGAAGCAACACTCCATTCACTTCGCACAGTGAATTGAAGTGTTGGAACAGACTGCTTCTCTTTCAGAGAAACGCATGTGAGTTTCTTCCTCATGCTTGCAAGTAGCTTAAAGCACTTTCAAAGGAAAGTGATTTTCTCTGAAAGGACAGCATTTAGAAAGTGAAGCAACACTCCATTCACTTCGCACAGTGAATTGAAGTGTTGGAACAGACTGCTTCTCTTTCAGAGAAACGCATGTGAGTTTCTGGTGAATGCTTGTAAGTAGCTTAAGGCACTTTCAAAGGAAAGTGATTTTCTCTGAAAGGACAGCATTTAGAAAGTGAAGCAACACTCCCTTCACTTCAAACAGTGAATTGAAGTGTTGGAACAGACTGCTTCTCTTTCAGAGAAACGCATGTGAGTTTCTGTTGAATGCTTGTAAGTAGCTTAAGGCACTTTCAAAGGAAAGTGATTTTCTCTGAAAGGACAGCATTTAGAAAGTGAGGAAACACTCCATTCACTTCACACAGTGAACTGAAGTGTTGGAACAGACTGCTTCTCTTTCAGAGAAACACATGTGAGATTCTTCCTAATGCTTGCAAGTAGTTTAAGGCACTTTCAAAGGAAAGTGATTTTCTCTGAAAGGACATAATTTAGAAAGTGAAGCAACACTCCATTCACTTCGCACAGTGAATTGAAGTGTTGGAACAGACTGCTTCTCTTTCAGAGAAATGCATGTGAGTTTCTGCTGAATGCTTGTAAGTAGCTGAAGGCACTTTCAAAGGAAAGTGATTTTCTCTGAGAGGACAGCATTTAGAAAGTGAAGCAACACTCCATTCCCTTCGTGCAGTGAATTGAAGTGTTGGAACAGAGTGCTTCTCTTTCATAGAAATGCATTAGTGTTTCTTGTGAATGCTTGCAAGTTGCTTAAGGCACTTTCAAAGGAAAGTGATTTTCTCTGAAAGGACATAATTTAGAAAGTGAAGCAACACTCCATTCACTTCGCACAGTGAATTGAAGTGTTGGAACAGACTGCTTCTCTTTCAGAGAAATGCATGTGAGTTTCTGTTGAATGCTTGTAAGTAGCTTAAGGCACTTTCAAAGGAAAGTGATTTTCTCTGAAAGGACAGCATTTAGAAAGTGAAGCAACACTCCATTCACTTCGCACAGAGAATTGAAGTGTTGGAACAGATTGCTTCTCTTTCATAGAAACACATGTGAGTTTCTGTTGAATGCTTGTAAGTAGCTTAAGGCACTTTCAAAGGAAAGTGATTTTCTCTGAGAGGACAGCATTTAGAAAGTGAGGCAACACTCCATTCACTTCACACAGTGAATTGAAGTGTTGGAACAGACTGCTTCTCTTTCAGAGAAACGCATGTGAGTTTCTTCCTAATGCTTGCAAGTAGCTTAAGGCACTTTCAAAGGAAAGTGATTTTCTCAGAAAGGACAGCATTTAGAAAGTGAAGCAACACTCCATTCACTTCGCACAGTGAATTGAAGTGTTGGAACAGACTGCTTCTCTTTCAGAGAAACGCATGTGAGTTTCTTCCTCATGCTTGCAAGTAGCTTAAAGCACTTTCAAAGGAAAGTGATTTTCTCTGAAAGGACAGCATTTAGAAAGTGAAGCAACACTCCATTCACTTCGCACAGTGAATTGAAGTGTTGGAACAGACTGCTTCTCTTTCAGAGAAACGCATGTGAGTTTCTGGTGAATGCTTGTAAGTAGCTTAAGGCACTTTCAAAGGAAAGTGATTTTCTCTGAAAGGACAGCATTTAGAAAGTGAAGCAACACTCCCTTCACTTCAAACAGTGAATTGAAGTGTTGGAACAGACTGCTTCTCTTTCAGAGAAATGCATGTGAGTTTCTGTTGAATGCTTGTAAGTAGCTTAAGGCACTTTCAAAGGAAAGTGATTTTCTCTGAAAGGACAGCATTTAGAAAGTGAGGAAACACTCCATTCACTTCACACAGTGAACTGAAGTGTTGGAACAGACTGCTTCTCTTTCAGAGAAACACATGTGAGTTTCTTCCTAATGCTTGCAAGTAGTTTAAGGCACTTTCAAAGGAAAGTGATTTTCTCTGAAAGGACATAATTTAGAAGTGAAGCAACACTCCATTCACTTCGCACAGTGAATTGAAGTGTTGGAACAGACTGCTTCTCTTTCAGAGAAATGCATGTGAGTTTCTGCTGAATGCTTGTAAGTAGCTGAAGGCACTTTCAAAGGAAAGTGATTTTCTCTGAAAGGACAGCATTTAGAAAGTGAAGCAACACTCCATTCACTTCGCAGAGTGAATTGAAGTGTTGGAACAGACTGCTTCACTTTCAGAGAAACGCATGTGAGTTTCTGTTGAATGCTTGTAAGTAGCTTAAGGCACTTTCAAAGGAAAGTGATTTTCTCTGAAAGGACAGCATTTAGAAAGTGAGGCAGCACTCCATTCACTTTACACAGTGAATTGAAGTGTTGGAACAGACTGCTTCTCTTTCAGAGAAACGCATGTGAGTTTCTTCCGAATGCTTGCAAGTAGCTTAAGGCACTTTCAAAGGAAAGTGATTTTCTCTGAAAGGACAGTATTTAGAAAGTGAGGCAACACTCCATTCACTTCGCACAGTGAATTGAAGTGTTGGAACAGACTGCTTCTTTTTCAGAGAAACGCATGTGAGTTTCTTCCTAATGCTTGCAAGTAGCTTAAGGCACTTTCAAAGGAAAGTGATTTTCTCTGAAAGGACAGCATTTAGAACGTGAAGCAACACTCCATTCACTTCGCACAGTGAATTGAAGTGTTGGAACCGACTGCTTCTCTTTCAGAGAAACGCATGTGAGTTTCTGGTGAATGCTTGTAAGAAGCTTAAGGCACTTTCAAAGGAAAGTGATTTTCTCTGAAAGGACAGCATTTAGAAAGTGAAGCAACACTCCATTCACTTCGTGCAGTGAACTGAAATGTTGGAACAGAGTGCTTCTCTTTCATAGAAACGCATTAGTGTTTCTTGGGAATGCTAACAAGTTGCTTAAGGCACTTTCAAAGGAAAGTGATTTTCTCTGAAAGGACATAATTTAGAAAGTGAAGCAAAACTCCATTCACTTCGCACAGTGAATTGAAGTGTTGGAACAGACTGCTTCTCTTTCAGAGAAATGCATGAGAGTTTCTGTTGAATGCTTGTAAGTAGCTTAAGGCACTTTCAAAGGAAAGTGATTTTCTCTGAAAGGACAGCATTTAGAAAGTGAAGCAACACTCCATTCACTTCGCACAGTGAATTGAAGTGTTGGAACAGACTGCTTCACTTTCAGAGAAACGCATGTGAGTTTCTGTTGAATGCTTGTAAGTAGCTTAAGGCACTTTCAAAGGAAAGTGATTTTCTCTGTGAGGACAGCATTTAGAAAGTGAGGCAACACTCCATTCACTTCACACAGTGAATTGAAGTGTTGGAACAGACTGCTTCTCTTTCAGAGAAACGCATGTGAGTTTCTTCCTAATGCTTGCAAGTAGCTTAAGGCACTTTCAAAGGAAAGTGATTTTCTCTGAAAGGACATAATTTAGAAAGTGAAGCAAAACTCCATTCACTTCGCACAGTGAATTGAAGTGTTGGAACAGACTGCTTCTCTTTCAGAGAAACGCATGTGAGTTTCTTACTAATGCTTGCAAGTAGCTTAAGGCACTTTCAAAGGAAAGTGATTTTCTCTGAAAGGACAGCATTTAGAAAGTGAAGCAACACTCCATTCACTTCACACAGTGAATTGAAGTGTTGGAACAGACTGCTTCTCTTTCAGAGAAACGCATGTGAGTTTCTGGTGAATGCTTGTAAGTAGCTTAAGGCACTTTCAAAGGAAAGTGATTTTCTCTGAAAGGACAGCATTTAGAAAGTAAGCAACACTCCATTCCCTTCGTGCAGTGAATTGAAATGTTGGAACAGAGTGCTTCTCTTTCATAGAAACGCATTAGTGTTTCTTGTGAATGCTTTCAAGTTGCTTAAGGCACTTTCAAAGGAAAGTGATTTTCTCTGAAAGGACATAATTTAGAAAGTGAAGCAACACTCCATTCACTTCGCACAGTGAATTGAAGTGTTGGAACAGACTGCTTCTCTTTCAGAGAAACGCATGTGAGTTTCTGTTGAATGCTTGTAAGTAGCTTAAGGCACTTTCAAAGAAAATTGATTTTCTCTGAAAGGACAGCATTTAGAAAGGGAAGCAATACTCCATTCACTTCGCAGAGTGAATTGAAGTATTGGAACAGACTGCTTCTCTTTCAGTGAAACGCATGTGAGTTTCTGTTAAATGCTTGTAAGTAGCTTAAGGCACTTTCAAAGGAAAGTGATTTTCTCTGAAAGCACAGCATTTAGAAAGTGAGGCAACACTCTATTCACTTCACACAGTGAATTGAAGGGATGGAACAGACTGCTTCTCTTTCAGAGAAACGGATGTGAGTTTCTTCCTAATGCTTGCAAGTAGCTCAAGGCACTATCAAAGGAAAGTGATTTTCTCTGAAAGGACAGCATTTAGAAAGTGAGGCAACACTCCATTCACTTCGCACAGTGAATTGAAGTGTTGGAACAGACTGCTTCTCTTTCAGAGAAACGCATGTGAGTTTCTTCCTAATGCTTGCAAGTAGCTTAAGGCACTTTTAAAGGAAAGTGATTTTCTCTGAAAGGACAGCATTTAGAAAGTGAAGCAACACTCCATTCACTTCGTGCAGTGAATTGAAGTGTTGGAACAGAGTGCTTCTCTTTCATAGAAACGCATTAGTGTTTCTTGTGAATGCTTGCAAGTTGCTTAAGGCACTTTCAAAGGAAAGTGATTTTCTCTGAAAGGACAGCATTTAGAAAGTGAAGCAACACTCCATTCACTTCGCACAGTGAATTGAAGTGTTGAAACAGACTGCTTCTCTTTCAGAGAAACGCATGTGAGTTTCTGGTGAATGCTTGTAAGTAGCTTAAGGCACTTTCAAAGGAAAGTGATTTTCTCTGAGAGGACAGCATTTAGAAAGTGAGGCAACACTCCATTCACTTCACACAGTGAATTGAAGTCTTGGAACAGACTGCTTCTCTTTCAGAGAAACACATGTGAGTTCCTTCCTAATGCTTGCAAGTAGCTTAAGGCACTTTCAAAGGAAAGTGATTTTCTCAGAAAGGACAGCATTTAGAAAGTGAAGCAACACTCCATTCACTTCGCAGAGTGAATTGTAGTGTTGGAACAGACTGCTTCTCTTTCAGAGAAACGCATGTGAGTTTCTTCCTAATGCTTGCAAGTAGCTTAAGGCACTTTCAAAGGAAAGTGATTTTCTCTGAAAGGACAGCATTTAGAAAGTGAAGCAACACTCCATTCACTTCGCACAGTGAATTGAAGTGTTGGAACAGACTGCTTCTCTTTCAGAGAAACGCATGTGAGTTTCTGGTGAATGCTTGTAAGTAGCTTAATGCACTTTCAAAGGAAAGTGATTTTCTCTGAAAGGACAGCATTTAGAAAGTGAAGCAACACTCCATTCCCTTCGTGCAGTGAATTGAAGTGTTGGAACAGAGTGCTTCTCTTTCATAGAAACGCATTAGTGTTTCTTGTGAATGCTTGCAAGTTGCTTAAGGCAGTTTTCAAAGGAAAGTGATTTTCTCTAAAAGGACATAATTTAGAAAGTGAAGCAACACTCCATTCACTTCGCACAGTGAATTGAAGTGTTGGAACAGACTGCTTCTCTTTCAGAGAAATGCATGTGAGTTTCTGTTGAATGCTTGTAAGTAGCTTAAGGCACTTTCAAAGGAAAGTGATTTTCTCTGAAAGGACAGCATTTAGAAAGTGAAGCAACACTCCATTCACTTCGCACAGTGAATTGAAGTGTTGGAACAGACTGCTTCTCTTTCAGAGAAACGCATGTGAGTTTCTGTTGAATGCTTGTAAGTAGCTTAAGGCACTTTCAAAGGAAAGTGATTTTCTCTGAGAGGACAGCATTTAGAAAGTGAAGCAACACTCCATTCCCTTCGTGCAGTGAATTGAAGTGTTGGAACAGAGTGCTTCTCTTTCATAGAAACGCATTAGTGTTTCTTGTGAATGCTTGCAAGTTGCTTAAGGCACTTTCAAAGGAAAGTGATTTTCTCTGAAAGTACATAATTTAGAAAGTGAAGCAACACTCCATTCACTTCGCACAGTGAATTGAAGTGTTGGAACAGACTGCTTCTCTTTCAGAGAAATGCATGTGAGTTTCTGTTGAATGCTTGTAAGTAGCTTAAGGCACTTTCAAAGGAAAGTGATTTTCTCTGAAAGGACAGCATTTAGAAAGTGAAGCAACACTCCATTCACTTCGCACAGTGAATTGAAGTGTTGGAACAGACTGCTTCACTTTCAGAGAAACACATGTGAGTTTCTGTTGAATGCTTGTAAGTAGCTTAAGGCACTTTCAAAGGAAAGTGATTTTCTATGAGAGGACAGCATTTAGAAAGTGAGGCAACACTCCATTCACTTCACACAGTGAATTGAAGTGTTGGAACAGACTGCTTCTCTTTCAGAGAAACGCATGTGAGTTTCTTCCTAATGCTTGCAAGTAGCTTAAGGCAATTTCAAAGGAAAGTGATTTTCTCAGAAAGGACAGCATTTAGAAAGTGAAGCAACACTCCATTCACTTCGCACAGTGAATTGAAGTGTTGGAACAGACTGCTTCTCTTTCAGAGAAACGCATGTGAGTTTCTTCCTCATGCTTGCAAGTAGCTTAAAGCACTTTCAAAGGAAAGTGATTTTCTCTGAAAGGACAGCATTTAGAAAGTGAAGCAACACTCCATTCACTTCGTGCAGTGAACTGAAGTGTTGGAACAGAGTGCTTCTCTTTCATAGAAACGCATTAGTGTTTCTTGTGAATGCTAACAAGTTGCTTAAGGCACTTTCAAAGGAAAGTGATTTTCTCTGAAAGGACATAATTTAGAAAGTGAAGCCAAACTCCATTCACTTCGCACAGTGAATTGAAGTGTTGGAACAGACTGCTTCTCTTTCAGAGAAATGCCTGTGAGTTTCTGCTGAATGCTTGTAAGTAGCTGAAGGCACTTTCAAAGGAAAGTGATTTTCTCTGAAAGGACAGCATTTAGAAAGTGAAGCAACACTCCATTCACTTCGCAGAGTGAATTGAAGTGTTGGAACAGACTGCTTCACTTTCAGAGAAACGCATGTGAGTTTCTGTTGAATGCTTGTAAGTAGCTTAAGGCACTTTCAAAGGAAAGTGATTTTCTCTGAAAGGACAGCATTTAGAAAGTGAGGCAGTACTCCATTCACTTCACACAGTGAATTGAAGTGTTGGAACAGACTGCTTCTCTTTCAGAGAAACGCATGTGAGTTTCTTCCGAATGCTTGCAAGTAGCTTAAGGCACTTTCAAAGGAAAGTGATTTTCTCTGAAAGGACAGTATTTAGAAAGTGAGGCAACACTCCATTCACTTCGCACAGTGAATTGAAGTGTTGGAACAGACTGCTTCTTTTTCAGAGAAACGCATGTGAGTTTCTTCCTAATGCTTGCAAGTAGCTTAAGGCACTTTCAAAGGAAACTGATTTTCTCTGAAAGGACAGCATTTAGAACGTGAAGCAACACTCCATTCACTTCGCACAGTGAATTGAAGTGTTGGAACCGACTGCTTCTCTTTCAGAGAAACGCATGTGAGTTTCTGGTGAATGCTTGTAAGAAGCTTAAGGCACTTTCAAAGGAAAGTGATTTTCTCTGAAAGGACAGCATTTAGAAAGTGAAGCAACACTCCATTCACTTCGTGCAGTGAACTGAAGTGTTGGAACAGAGTGCTTCTGTTTCATAGAAACGCATTAGTGTTTCTTGTGAATGCTAACAAGTTGCTTAAGGCACTTTCAAAGGAAAGTGATTTTCTCTGAAAGGACAGCATTTAGAAAGTGAAGCAACACTCCATTCACTTCGCACAGTGAATTGAAGTGTTGGAACAGACTGCTTCACTTTCAGAGAAACGCATGTGAGTTTCTGTTGAATGCTTGTAAGTAGCTTAAGGCACTTTCAAAGGAAAGTGATTTTCTCTGAGAGGACAGCATTTAGAAAGTGAGGCAACACTCCATTCACTTCACACAGTGAATTGAAGTGTTGGAACAGACTGCTTCTCTTTCAGAGAAACGCATGTGAGTTTCTTCCTAATGCTTGCAAGTAGCTTAAGGCACTTTCAAAGGAAAGTGATTTTTTTTGAAAGGACATAATTTAGAAAGTGAAGCAAAACTCCATTCACTTCGCACAGTGAATTGAAGTGTTGGAACAGACTGCTTCTCTTTCAGAGAAACGCATGTGAGTTTCTTAATAATGCTTGCAAGTAGCTTAAGGCACTTTCAAAGGAAAGTGATTTTCTCTGAAAGGACAGCATTTAGAAAGTGAAGCAACACTCCATTCACTTCACACAGTGAATTGAAGTGTTGGAACAGACTGCTTCTCTTTCAGAGAAACGCATGTGAGTTTCTGGTGAATGCTTGTAAGTAGCTTAAGGCACTTTCAAAGGAAAGTGATTTTCTCTGAAAGGACAGCATTTAGAAAGTAAGCAACACTCCATTCCCTTCGTGCAGTGAATTGAAGTGTTGGAACAGAGTGCTTCTCTTTCATAGAAACGCATTAGTGTTTCTTGTGAATGCTTGCAAGTTGCTCAAGGCACTTTCAAAGGAAAGTGATTTTCTCTGAAAGGACATAATTTAGAAAGTGAAGCAACACTCCATTCACTTCGCACAGTGAATTGAAGTGTTGGAACAGACTGCTTCTCTTTCAGAGAAACGCATGTGAGTTTCTGTTGAATGCTTGTAAGTAGCTTAAGGCACTTTCAAAGAAAAGTGATTTTCTCTGAAAGGACAGCATTTAGAAAGGGAAGCAATACTCCATTCACTTCGCAGAGTGAATTGAAGTATTGGAACAGACTGCTTCTCTTTCAGAGAAACGCATGTGAGTTTCTGTTAAATGCTTGTAAGTAGCTTAAGGCACTTTCAAAGGAAAGTGATTTTCTCTGAAAGCACAGCATTTAGAAAGTGAGGCAACACTCTATTCACTTCACACAGTGAATTGAAGGGATGGAACAGACTGCTTCTCTTTCAGAGAAACGGATGTGAGTTTCTTCCTAATGCTTGCAAGTAGCTTAAGGCACTATCAAAGGAAAGTGATTTTCTCTGAAAGGACAGCATTTAGAAAGTGAGGCAACACTCCATTCACTTCGCACAGTGAATTGAAGTGTTGGAACAGACTGCTTCTCTTTCAGAGAAACACATGTGAGTTTCTTCCTAATGCTTGCAAGTAGCTTAAGGCACTTTCAAAGGAAAGTGATTTTCTCTGAAAGGACAGCATTTAGAAAGTGAAGCAACACTCCATTCACTTCGTGCAGTGAATTGAAGTGTTGGAACAGAGTGCTTCTCTTTCATAGAAACGCATTAGTGTTTCTTGTGAATGCTTGCAAGTTGCTTAAGGCACTTTCAAAGGAAAGTGATTTTCTCTGAAAGGACAGCATTTAGAAAGTGAAGCAACACTCCATTCACTTCGCACAGTGAATTGAAGTGTTGGAACAGACTGCTTCTCTTTCAGAGAAACGCATGTGAGTTTCTGGTGAATGCTTGTAAGTAGCTTAAGGCACTTTCAAAGGAAAGTGATTTTCTCTGAGAGTACAGCATTTAGAAAGTGAGGCAACACTCCATTCACTTCACACAGTGAATTGAAGTCTTGGATCAGAAAGCTTCTCTTTCAGAGAAACACATGTGAGTTTCTTCCTAATGCTTGCAAGTAGCTTAAGGCACTTTCAAAGGAAAGTGATTTTCTCAGAAAGGACAGCATTTAGAAAGTGAAGCAACACTCCATTCACTTCGCACAGTGAATTGTAGTGTTGGAACAGAGTGCTTCTCTTTCAGAGAAACGCATGTGAGTTTCTTCCTAATGCTTGCAAGTAGCTTAAGGCACTTTCAAAGGAAAGTGATTTTCTCTGAAAGGACAGCATTTAGAAAGTGAAGCAACACTCCATTCCCTTCGTGCAGTGAATTGAAGTGTTGGAACAGAGTGCTTCTCTTTCATAGAAACGCATTAGAGTTTCTTGTGAATGCTTGCAAGTTGCTTAAGGCACTTTCAAAGGAAAGTGATTTTCTCTGAAAGGACATAATTTAGAAAGTGAAGCAACACTCCATTCACTTCGCACAGTGAATTGAAGTGTTGGAACAGACTGCTTCTCTTTCAGAGAAATGCATGTGAGTTTCTGTTGAATGCTTGTAAGTAGCTTAAGGCACTTTCAAAGGAAAGTGATTTTCTCTGAAAGGACAGCATTTAGAAAGTGAAGCAACACTCCATTCACTTCGCACAGTGAATTGAAGTGTTGGAACAGACTGCTTCACTTTCAGAGAAACGCATGTGAGTTTCTGTTGAATGCTTGTAAGTAGCTTAAGGCACTTTCAAAGGAAAGTGATTTTCTCTGAGAGGACAGCATTTAGAAAGTGAAGCAACACTCCATTCCCTTCGTGCAGTGAATTGAAGTGTTGGAACAGAGTGCTTCTCTTTCATAGAAACGCATTAGTGTTTCTTGTGAATGCTTGCAAGTTGCTTAAGGCACTTTCAAAGGAAAGTGATTTTCTCTGAAAGTACATAATTTAGAAAGTGAAGCAACACTCCATTCACTTCGCACAGTGAATTGAAGTGTTGGAACAGACTGCTTCTCTTTCAGAGAAATGCATGTGAGTTTCTGTTGAATGCTTGTAAGTAGCTTAAGGCACTTTCAAAGGAAAGTGATTTTCTCTGAAAGGACAGCATTTAGAAAGTGAAGCAACACTCCATTCACTTCGCACAGTGAATTGAAGTGTTGGAACAGACTGCTTCACTTTCAGAGAAACACATGTGAGTTTCTGTTGAATGCTTGTAAGTAGCTTAAGGCACTTTCAAAGGACAGTGATTTTCTCTGAGAGGACAGCATTTAGAAAGTGAGGCAACACTCCATTCACTTCACACAGTGAATTGAAGTGTTGGAACAGACTGCTTCTCTTTCAGAGAAACGCATGTGAGTTTCTTCCTAATGCTTGCAAGTAGCTTAAGGCACTTTCAAAGGAAAGTGATTTTCTCAGAAAGGACAGCATTTAGAAAGTGAAGCAACACTCCATTCACTTCGCACAGTGAATTGAAGTGTTGGAACAGACTGCTTCTCTTTCAGAGAAACGCATGTGAGTTTCTTCCTCATGCTTGCAAGTAGCTTAAAGCACTTTCAAAGGAAAGTGATTTTCTCTGAAAGGACAGCATTTAGAAAGTGAAGCAACACTCCATTCACTTCGTGCAGTGAACTGAAGTGTTGGAACAGAGTGCTTCTCTTTCATAGAAACGCATTAGTGTTTCTTGTGAATGCTAACAAGTTGCTTAAGGCACTTTCAAAGGAAAGTGATTTTCTCTGAAAGGACATAATTTAGAAAGTGAAGCCAAACTCCATTCACTTCGCACAGTGAATTGAAGTGTTGGAACAGACTGCTTCTCTTTCAGAGAAATGCATGTGAGTTTCTGTTGAATGCTTGTAAGTAGCTTAAGGCACTTTCAAAGGAAAGTGATTTTCTCTGAAAGGACAGCATTTAGAAAGTGAAGCAACACTCCATTCACTTCGCACAGTGAATTGAAGTGTTGGAACAGACTGCTTCTCTTTCAGAGAAACGCATGTGAGTTTCTTACTAATGCTTGCAAGTAGCTTAAGGCACTTTCAAAGGAAAGTGATTTTCTCTGAAAGGACAGCATTTAGAAAGTGAAGCAACACTCCATTCACTTCACACAGTGAATTGAAGTGTTGGAACAGACTGCTTCTCTTTCAGAGAAACGCATGTGAGTTTCTGGTGAATGCTTGTAAGTAGCTTAAGGCACTTTCAAAGGAAAGTGATTTTCTCTGAAAGGACAGCATTTAGAAAGTAAGCAACACTCCATTCCCTTCGTGCAGTGAATTGAAGTGTTGGAACAGAGTGCTTCTCTTTCATAGAAACGCATTAGTGTTTCTTGTGAATGCTTGCAAGTTGCTTAAGGCACTTTCAAAGGAAAGTGATTTTCTCTGAAAGGACATAATTTAGAAAGTGAAGCAACACTCCATTCACTTCGCACAGTGAATTGAAGTGTTGGAACAGACTGCTTCTCTTTCAGAGAAACGCATGTGAGTTTCTGTTGAATGCTTGTAAGTAGCTTAAGGCACTTTCAAAGAAAAGTGATTTTCTCTGAAAGGACAGCATTTAGAAAGGGAAGCAATACTCCATTCACTTCGCAGAGTGAATTGAAGTATTGGAACAGACTGCTTCTCTTTCAGAGAAACGCATGTGAGTTTCTGTTAAATGCTTGTAAGTAGCTTAAGGCACTTTCAAAGGAAAGTGATTTTCTCTGAAAGCACAGCATTTAGAAAGTGAGGCAACACTCTATTCACTTCACACAGTGAATTGAAGGGATGGAACAGACTGCTTCTCTTTCAGAGAAACGCATGTGAGTTTCTTCCTAATGCTTGCAAGTAGCTTAAGGCACTATCAAAGGAAAGTGATTTTCTCTGAAAGGACAGCATTTAGAAAGTGAGGCAACATTCCATTCACTTCGCACAGTGAATTGAAGTGTTGGAACAGACTGCTTCTCTTTCAGAGAAACACATGTGAGTTTCTTCCTAATGCTTGCAAGTAGCTTAAGGCACTTTCAAAGGAAAGTGATTTTCTCTGAAAGGACAGCATTTAGAAAGTGAAGCAACACTCCATTCACTTCGTGCAGTGAATTGAAGTGTTGGAACAGAGTGCTTCTCTTTCATAGAAACGCATTAGTGTTTCTTGTGAATGCTTGCAAGTTGCTTAAGGCACTTTCAAAGGAAAGTGATTTTCTCTGAAAGGACAGCATTTAGAAAGTGAAGCAACACTCCATTCACTTCGCACAGTGAATTGAAGTGTTGGAACAGACTGCTTCTCTTTCAGAGAAACGCATGTGAGTTTCTGGTGAATGCTTGTAAGTAGCTTAAGGCACTTTCAAAGGAAAGTGATTTTCTCTGAGAGGACAGCATTTAGAAAGTGAGGCAACACTCCATTCACTTCACACAGTGAATTGAAGTCTTGGAACAGACTGCTTCTCTTTCAGAGAAACACATGTGAGTTTCTTCCTAATGCTTGCAAGTAGCTTAAGGCACTTTCAAAGGAAAGTGATTTTCTCAGAAAGGACAGCATTTAGAAAGTGAAGCAACACTCCATTCACTTCGCACAGTGAATTGTAGTGTTGGAACAGACTGCTTCTCTTTCAGAGAAACGCATGTGAGTTTCTTCCTAATGCTTGCAAGTAGCTTAAGGCACTTTCAAAGGAAAGTTATTTTCTCTGAAAGGACAGCATTTAGAAAGTGAAGCAACACTCCATTCACTTCGCACAGTGAATTGAAGTGTTGGAACAGACTGCTTCTCTTTCAGAGAAACGCATGTGAGTTTCTGGTGAATGCTTGTAAGTAGCTTAATGCAATTTCAAAGGAAAGTGATTTTCTCTGAAAGGACAGCATTTAGAAAGTGAAGCAACACTCCATTCCCTTCGTGCAGTGAATTGAAGTGTTGGAACAGAGTGCTTCTCTTTCATAGAAACGCATTAGTGTTTCTTGTGAATGCTTGCAAGTTGCTTAAGGCACTTTCAAAGGAAAGTGATTTTCTCTGAAAGGACATAATTTAGAAAGGGAAGCAACACTCCATTCACTTCGCACAGTGAATTGAAGTGTTGGAACAGACTGCTTCTCTTTCAGAGAAATGCATGTGAGTTTCTGTTGAATGCTTGTAAGTAGCTTAAGGCACTTTCAAAGGAAAGTGATTTTCTCTGAAAGGACAGCATTTAGAAAGTGAAGCAACACTCCATTCACTTCGCACAGTGAATTGAAGTGTTGGAACAGACTGCTTCACTTTCAGAGAAACGCATGTGAGTTTCTGTTGAATGCTTGTAAGTAGCTTAAGGCACTTTCAAAGGAAAGTGATTTTCTCTGAGAGGACAGCATTTAGAAAGTGAAGCAACACTCCATTCCCTTCGTGCAGTGAATTGAAGTGTTGGAACAGAGTGCTTCTCTTTCATAGAAACGCATTAGTGTTTCTTGTGAATGCTTGCAAGTTGCTTAAGGCACTTTCAAAGGAAAGTGATTTTCTCTGAAAGTACATAATTTAGAAAGTGAAGCAACACTCCATTCACTTCACACAGTGAATTGAAGTGTTGGAACAGACTGCTTCTCTTTCAGAGAAATGCATGTGAGTTTCTGTTGAATGCTTGTAAGTAGCTTAAGGCACTTTCAAAGGAAAGTGATTTTCTCTGAAAGGACAGCATTTAGAAAGTGAAGCAACACTCCATTCACTTCGCACAGTGAATTGAAGTGTTGGAACAGACTGCTTCACTTTCAGAGAAACGCATGTGAGTTTCTGTTGAATGCTTGTAAGTAGCTTAAGGCACTTTCAAAGGAAAGTGATTTTCTCTGAGAGGACAGCATTTAGAAAGTGAGGCAACACTCCATTCACTTCACACAGTGAATTGAGTGTTGGAACAGACTGCTTCTCTTTCAGAGAAACGCATGTGAGTTTCTTCCTAATGCTTGCAAGTAGCTTAAGGCACTTTCAAAGGAAAGTGATTTTCTCTGAAAGGACATAATTTAGAAAGTGAAGCAAAACTCCATTCACTTCGCACAGTGAATTGAAGTGTTGGAACAGACTGCTTCTCTTTCAGAGAAACGCATGTGAGTTTCTGTTGAATGCTTGTAAGTAGCTTAAGGCACTTTCAAAGAAAAGTGATTTTCTCTGAAAGGACAGCATTTAGAAAGGGAAGCAATACTCCATTCACTTCGCAGAGTGAATTGAAGTATTGGAACAGACTGCTTCTCTTTCAGAGAAACGCATGTGAGTTTCTGTTAAATGCTTGTAAGTAGCTTAAGGCACTTTCAAAGGAAAGTGATTTTCTCTGAAAGCACAGCATTTAGAAAGTGAGGCAACACTCTATTCACTTCACACAGTGAATTGAAGGGATGGAACAGACTGCTTCTCTTTCAGAGAAACGGATGTGAGTTTCTTCCTAATGCTTGCAAGTAGCTTAAGGCACTATCAAAGGAAAGTGATTTTCTCTGAAAGGACAGCATTTAGAAAGTGAGGCAACACTCCATTCACTTCGCACAGTGAATTGAAGTGTTGGAACAGACTGCTTCTCTTTCAGAGAAACACATGTGAGTTTCTTCCTAATGCTTGCAAGTAGCTTAAGGCACTTTCAAAGGAAAGTGATTTTCTCTGAAAGGTCAGCATTTAGAAAGTGAAGCAACACTCCATTCACTTCGTGCAGTGAATTGAAGTGTTGGAACAGAGTGCTTCTCTTTCATAGAAACGCATTAGTGTTTCTTGTGAATGCTTGCAAGTTGCTTAAGGCACTTTCAAAGGAAAGTGATTTTCTCTGAAAGGACAGCATTTAGAAAGTGAAGCAACACTCCATTCACTTCGCACAGTGAATTGAAGTGTTGGAACAGACTGCTTCTCTTTCAGAGAAACGCATGTGAGTTTCTGGTGAATGCTTGTAAGTAGCTTAAGGCACTTTCAAAGGAAAGTGATTTTCTCTGAGAGGACAGCATTTAGAAAGTGAGGCAACACTCCATTCACTTCACACAGTGAATTGAAGTCTTGGAACAGACTGCTTCTCTTTCAGAGAAACACATGTGAGTTTCTTCCTAATGCTTGCAAGTAGCTTAAGGCACTTTCAAAGGAAAGTGATTTTCTCAGAAAGGACAGCATTTAGAAAGTGAAGCAACACTCCATTCACTTCGCACAGTGAATTGTAGTGTTGGAACAGACTGCTTCTCTTTCAGAGAAACGCATGTGAGTTTCTTCCTAATGCTTGCAAGTAGCTTAAGGCACTTTCAAAGGAAAGTGATTTTCTCTGAAAGGACAGCATTTAGAAAGTGAAGCAACACTCCATTCACTTCGCACAGTGAATTGAAGTGTTGGAACAGACTGCTTCTCTTTCAGAGAAACGCATGTGAGTTTCTGGTGAATGCTTGTAAGTAGCTTAATGCACTTTCAAAGGAAAGTGATTTTCTCTGAAAGGACAGCATTTAGAAAGTGAAGCAACACTCCATTCCCTTCGTGCAGTGAATTGAAGTGTTGGAACAGAGTGCTTCTCTTTCATAGAAACGCATTAGTGTTTCTTCTGAATGCTTGCAAGTTGCTTAAGGCACTTTCAAAGGAAAGTGATTTTCTCTGAAAGGACATAATTTAGAAAGTGAAGCAACACTCCATTCACTTCGCACAGTGAATTGAAGTGTTGGAACAGACTGCTTCTCTTTCAGAGAAATGCATGTGAGTTTCTGTTGAATGCTTGTAAGTAGCTTAAGGCACTTTCAAAGGAAAGTGATTTTCTCTGAAAGGACAGCATTTAGAAAGTGAAGCAACACTCCATTCACTTCGCACAGTGAATTGAAGTGTTGGAACAGACTGCTTCACTTTCAGAGAAACGCATGTGAGTTTCTGTTGAATGCTTGTAAGTAGCTTAAGGCACTTTCAAAGGAAAGTGATTTTCTCTGAGAGGACAGCATTTAGAAAGTGAAGATACACTCCATTCCCTTCGTGCAGTGAATTGAAGTGTTGGAACAGAGTGCTTCTCTTTCATAGAAACGCATTAGTGTTTCTTGTGAATTCTTGCAAGTTGCTTAAGGCACTTTCAAAGGAAAGTGATTTTCTCTGAAAGTACATAATTTAGAAAGTGAAGCAACACTCCATTCACTTCGCACAGTGAATTGAAGTGTTGGAACAGACTGCTTCTCTTTCAGAGAAATGCATGTGAGTTTCTGTTGAATGCTTGTAAGTAGCTTAAGGCACTTTCAAAGGAAAGTGATTTTCTCTGAAAGGACAGCATTTAGAAAGTGAAGCAACACTCCATTCACTTCGCACAGTGAATTGAAGTGTTGGAACAGACTGCTTCACTTTCAGAGAAACACATGTGAGTTTCTGTTGAATGCTTGTAAGTAGCTTAAGGCACTTTCAAAGGAAAGTGATTTTCTCTGAAAGGACAGCATTTAGAAAGTGAGGCAACACTCCATTCACTTCACACAGTGAATTGAAGTGTTGGAACAGACTGCTTCTCTTTCAGAGAAACGCATGTGAGTTTCTTCCTAATGCTTGCAAGTAGCTTAAGGCACTTTCAAAGGAAAGTGATTTTCTCAGAAAGGACAGCATTTAGAAAGTGAAGCAACACTCCATTCACTTCGCACAGTGAATTGAAGTGTTGGAACAGACTGCTTCTCTTTCAGAGAAACGCATGTGAGTTTCTTCCTCATGCTTGCAAGTAGCTTAAAGCACTTTCAAAGGAAAGTGATTTTCTCTGAAAGGACAGCATTTAGAAAGTGAAGCAACACTCCATTCACTTCGCACAGTGAATTGAAGTGTTGGAACACACTGCTTCTCTTTCAGAGAAACGCATGTGAGTTTCTGGTGAATGCTTGTAAGTAGCTTAAGGCACTTTCAAAGGAAAGTGATTTTCTCTGAAAGGACAGCATTTAGAAAGTGAAGCAACACTCCCTTCACTTCAAACAGTGAATTGAAGTGTTGGAACAGACTGCTTCTCTTTCAGAGAAATGCATGTGAGTTTCTGTTGAATGCTTGTAAGTAGCTTAAGGCACTTTCAAAGGAAAGTGATTTTCTCTGAAAGGACAGCATTTAGAAAGTGAGGAAACACTCCATTCACTTCACACAGTGAACTGAAGTGTTGGAACAGACTGCTTCTCTTTCAGAGAAACACATGTGAGTTTCTTCCTAATGCTTGCAAGTAGCTTAAGGCACGTTCAAAGGAAAGTGATTTTCTCTGAAAGGACAGCATTTAGAAAGTGAAGCAACATTCCATTCACTTCGCACAGTGAATTGAAGTGTTGGAACAGACTGCTTCTCTTTCAGAGAAACGCATGTGAGTTTCTTCCTAATGCTTGCAAGTAGCTTAAGGCACTTTCAAAGGAAAGTGATTTTCTCTGAAAGGACAGCATTTAGAAAATGAAGCAACACTCCGTTCACTTCGCACAGTGAATTGAAGTGTTGGAACCGACTGCTTCTCTTTCAGAGAAACGCATGTGAGTTTCTGGTGAATGCTTGTAAGAAGCTCAAGGCACTTTCAAAGGAAAGTGATTTTCTCTGAAAGGACAGCATTTAGAAAGTGAAGCAACACTCCATTCATTTCGTGCAGTGAATTGAAGAGTTGGAATAGAGTGCTTCTCTTTCATAGAAACGCATTAGTGTTTCTTGTGAATGCTTGCAAGTTGCTTAAGGCACTTTCAAAGGAAAGTGATTTTCTCTGAAAGGACATAATTTAGAAAGTGAAGCAACACTCCATTCACTTCGCACAGTGAATTGAAGTGTTGGAACAGACTGCTTCTCTTTCAGAGAAATGCATGTGAGTTTCTGTTGAATGCTTGTAAGTAGCTGAAGGCACTTTCAAAGGAAAGTGATTTTCTCTGAAAGGACAGCATTTAGAAAGTGAAGCAACACTCCATTCACTTCGCAGAGTGAATTGAAGTGTTGGAACAGACTGCTTCACTTTCAGAGAAACGCATGTGAGTTTCTGTTGAATGCTTGTAAGTAGCTTAAGGCACTTTCAAAGGAAAGTGATTTTCTCTGAAAGGACAGCATTTAGAAAGTGAGGCAGCACTCCATTCACTTCACACAGTGAATTGAAGTGTTGGAACAGACTGCTTCACTTTCAGAGAAACGCATGTGAGTTTCTGTTGAATGCTTGTAAGTAGCTCAAGGCACTTTCAAAGGAAAGTGATTTAATCTGAGAGGACAGCATTTAGAAAGTGAGGCAACAATCCATTCACTTCACACAGTGAATTGAAGTGTTGGAACAGACTGCTTCTCTTTCAGAGAAACGCATGTGAGTTTCTTCCTAATGCTTGCAAGTAGCTTAAGGCACTTTCAAAGGAAAGTGATTTTCTCTGAAAGGACATAATTTAGAAAGTGAAGCAAAACTCCATTCACTTCGCACAGTGAATTGAAGTGTTGGAACAGACTGCTTCTCTTTCAGAGAAACGCATGTGAGTTTCTTACTAATGCTTGCAAGTAGCTTAAGGCACTTTCAAAGGAAAGTGATTTTCTCTGAAAGGACAGCATTTAGAAAGTGAAGCAACACTCCACTCACTTCACACAGAGAATTGAAGTGTTGGAACAGACTGCTTCTCTTTCAGAGAAACGCATGTGAGTTTCTGGTGAATGCTTGTAAGTAGCTTAAGGCACTTTCAAAGGAAAGTGATTTTCTCTGAAAGGACAGCATTTAGAAAGTAAGCAACACTCCATTCCCTTCGTGCAGTGAATTGAAGTGTTGGAACAGAGTGCTTCTCTTTCATAGAAACGCATTAGTGTTTCTTGTGAATGCTTGCAAGTTGCTTAAGGCACTTTCAAAGGAAAGTGATTTTCTCTGAAAGGACATAATTTAGAAAGTGAAGCAACACTCCATTCACTTCTCACAGTGAATTGAAGTGTTGGAACAGACTGCTTCTCTTTCAGAGAAACGCATGTGAGTTTCTGTTGAATGCTTGTAAGTAGCTTAAGGCACTTTCAAAGAAAAGTGATTTTCTCTGAAAGGACAGCATTTAGAAAGGGAAGCAATACTCCATTCACTTCGCAGAGTGAATTGAAGTATTGGAACAGACTGCTTCTCTTTCAGAGAAACGCATGTGAGTTTCTGTTAAATGCTTGTAAGTAGCTTAAGGCACTTTCAAAGGAAAGTGATTTTCTCTGAAAGCACAGCATTTAGAAAGTGAGGCAACACTCTATTCACTTCACACAGTGAATTGAAGGGATGGAACAGACTGCTTCTCTTTCAGAGACACGCATGTGAGTTTCTTCCTAATGCTTGCAAGTAGCTTAAGGCACTATCAAAGGAAAGTGATTTTCTCTGAAAGGACATAATTTAGAAAGTGAGGCAACACTCCATTCACTTCTTGCAGTGAATTGAAGTGTTGGAACAGACTGCTTCTCTTTCAGAGAAACGCATGTGAGTTTCTTCCTAATGCTTGCAAGTAGCTTAAGGCACTTTCAAAGGAAAGTGATTTTCTCTGAAAGGACAGCATTTAGAAAGTGAAGCAACACTCCATTCACTTCGTGCAGTGAATTGAAGTGTTGGAACAGAGTGCTTCTCTTTCATAGAAACGCATTAGTGTTTCTTGTGAATGCTTGCAAGTTGCTTAAGGCACTTTCAAAGGAAAGTGATTTTCTCTGAAAGGACAGCATTTAGAAAGTGAAGCAACACTCCATTCACTTCGCACAGTGAATTGAAGTGTTGGAACAGACTGCTTCTCTTTCAGAGAAACGCATGTGATTTTCTGGTGAATGCTTGTAAGTAGCTTAAGGCACTTTCAAAGGAAAGTGATTTTCTCTGAGAGGACAGCATTTAGAAAGTGAGGCAACACTCCATTCACTTCACACAGTGAATTGAAGTCTTGGAACAGACTGCTTCACTTTCAGAGAAACACATGTGAGTTTCTTCCTAATGCTTGCAAGTAGCTTAAGGCACTTTCAAAGGAAAGTGATTTTCTCAGAAAGGACAGCATTTAGAAAGTGAAGCAACACTCCATTCACTTCGCACAGTGAATTGTAGTGTTGGAACAGACTGCTTCTCTTTCAGAGAAACGCATGTGAGTTTCTTCCTAATGCTTGCAAGTAGCTTAAGGCACTTTCAAAGGAAAGTGATTTTCTCTGAAAGGACAGCATTTAGAAAGTGAAGCAACACTCCATTCACTTCGCACAGTGAATTGAAGTGTTGGAACAGACTGCTTCTCTTTCAGAGAAATGCATGTGAGTTTCTGGTGAATGCTTGTAAGTAGCTTAATGCACTTTCAAAGGAAAGTGATTTTCTCTGAAAGGACAGCATTTAGAAAGTGAAGCAACACTCCATTCCCTTCGTGCAGTGAATTGAAGTGTTGGAACAGAGTGCTTCTCTTTCATAGAAACGCATTAGTGTTTCTTGTGAATGCTTGCAATTTGCTTAAGGCACTTTCAAAGGAAAGTGATTTTCTCTGAAATGACAGCATTTAGAAAGTGAAGCAACACTCCCTTCACTTCAAACAGTGAATTGAAGTGTTGGAACAGACTGCTTCTCTTTCAGAGAAATGCATGTGAGTTTCTGTTGAATGCTCGTAAGTAGCTTAAGGCACTTTCAAAGGAAAGTGATTTTCTCTGAAAGGACAGCATTTAGAAAGTGAGGAAACACTCCATTCACTTCACACAGTGAACTGAAGTGTTGGAACAGACTGCTTCTCTTTCAGAGAAACACATGTGAGTTTCTTCCTAATGCTTGCAAGTAGCTTAAGGCACGTTCAAAGGAAAGTGATTTTCTCTGAAAGGACAGCATTTAGAAAGTGAAGCAACATTCCATTCACTTTGCACAGTGAATTGAAGTGTTGGAACAGACTGCTTCTCTTTCAGAGAAACGCATGTGAGTTTCTTCCTAATGCTTGCAAGTAGCTTAATGCACTTTCAAAGGAAAGTGATTTTCTCTGAAAGGACAGCATTTAGAAAGTGAAGCAACACTCCATTCAGTTCGCACATTGAATTGAAGTGTTGGAACAGACTGCTTCTCTTTCAGAGAAACGCATGTGAGTTTCTGTTGAATGCTTGTAAGTAGCTTAAGGCACTTTCAAAGGAAAGTGATTTTCTCTGAGAGGACAGCATTTAGAAAGTGAAGCAACACTCCATTCCCTTCGTGCAGTGAATTGAAGTGTTGGAACAGAGTGCTTCTCTTTCATAGAAACGCATTAGTGTTTCTTGTGAATGCTTGCATGTTGCTTAAGGCACTTTCAAAGGAAAGTGATTTTCTCTGAAAGTACATAATTTAGAAAGTGAAGCAACACTCCATTCACTTCGCACAATGAATTGAAGTGTTGGAACAGACTGCTTCTCTTTCAGAGAAATGCATGTGAGTTTCTGTTGAATGCTTGTAAGTAGCTTAAGGCACTTTCAAAGGAAAGTGATTTTCTCTGAAAGGACAGCATTTAGAAAGTGAAGCAACACTCCATTCACTTCGCACAGTGAATTGAAGTGTTGGAACAGACTGCTTCACTTTCAGAGAAACACATGTGAGTTTCTGTTGAATGCTTGTAAGTAGCTTAAGGCACTTTCAAAGGAAAGTGATTTTCTCTGAAAGGACAGCATTTAGAAAGTGAGGCAACACTCCATTCACTTCACACAGTGAATTGAAGTGTTGGAACAGACTGCTTCTCTTTCAGAGAAACGCATGTGAGTTTCTTCCTAATGCTTGCAAGTAGCTTAAGGCACTTTCAAAGGAAAGTGATTTTCTCAGAAAGGACAGCATTTAGAAAGTGAAGCAACACTCCATTCACTTCGCACAGTGAATTGAAGTGTTGGAACAGACTGCTTCTCTTTCAGAGAAACGCATGTGAGTTTCTTCCTCATGCTTGCAAGTAGCTTAAAGCACTTTCAAAGGAAAGTGATTTTCTCTGAAAGGACAGCATTTAGAAAGTGAAGCAACACTCCATTCACTTCGCACAGTGAATTGAAGTGTTGGAACACACTGCTTCTCTTTCAGAGAAACGCATGTGAGTTTCTGGTGAATGCTTGTAAGTAGCTTAAGGCACTTTCAAAGGAAAGTGATTTTCTCTGAAAGGACAGCATTTAGAAAGTGAAGCAACACTCCCTTCACTTCAAACAGTGAATTGAAGTGTTGGAACAGACTGCTTCTCTTTCAGAGAAATGCATGTGAGTTTCTGTTGAATGCTTGTAAGTAGCTTAAGGCACTTTCAAAGGAAAGTGATTTTCTCTGAAAGGACAGCATTTAGAAAGTGAGGAAACACTCCATTCACTTCACACAGTGAACTGAAGTGTTGGAACAGACTGCTTCTCTTTCAGAGAAACACATGTGAGTTTCTTCCTAATGCTTGCAAGTAGCTTAAGGCACGTTCAAAGGAAAGTGATTTTCTCTGAAAGGACAGCATTTAGAAAGTGAAGCAACATTCCATTCACTTCGCACAGTGAATTGAAGTGTTGGAACAGACTGCTTCTCTTTCAGAGAAACGCATGTGAGTTTCTTCCTAATGCTTGCAAGTAGCTTAATGCACTTTCAAAGGAAAGTGATTTTCTCTGAAAGGACAGCATTTAGAAAGTGAAGCAACACTCCATTCACTTCGCACATTGAATTGAAGTGTTGGAACAGACTGCTTCTCTTTCAGAGAAACGCATGTGAGTTTCTGTTGAGTGCTTGTAAGTATCTTAAGGCACTTTCAAAGGAAAGTGATTTTCTCTGAAAGGACAGCATTTTGAAAGTGAAGCAATACTCCATTCACTTCGCAGAGTGAATTGAAGCATTGGAACAGACTGCTTCTCTTTCAGAGAAACGCATGTGAGTTTCTGTTAAATGCTTGCAAGTAGCTTAAGGCACTTTCAAAGGAAAGTGATTTTCTCTGAGAGCACAGCATTTAGAAAGTGAGGCAACACACTATTCACTTCACACAGTGAATTGAAGTGTTGGAACAGACTGCTTCTCTTTCAGAGAAATGCATGTGAGTTTCTTCCTAATGCTTGCAAGTAGCTTAAGGCACTTTCAAAGGAAAGTGATTTTCTCTGAAAAGACAGCATTTAGAAAATGAAGCAACACTCCGTTCATTTCGCACAGTGAATTGAAGTGTTGGAACCGACTGCTTCACTTTCAGAGAAACGCATGTGAGTTTCTGTTGAATGCTTGTAAGTAGCTTAAGGCACTTTCAAAAGAAAGTGATTTTCTCTAAGATGACAGCATTTAGAAAGTGAGGCAACACTCCATTCACTTCACACAGTGAATTGAAGTGTTGGAACAGACTGCTTCTCTTTCAGAGAAACGCATGTGAGTTTCTTCCTAATGCTTGCAAGTAGCTTAAGGCACTTTCAAAGGAAAGTGATTTTCTCTGAAAGGACAGCATTTAGAAAGTGAAGCAACACTCCATTCACTTCGCACAGTGAATTGAAGTGTTGGAACAGACTGCTTCTCTTTCAGAGAAACGCATGTGAGTTTCTGGTGAATGCTTGTAAGTAGATTAAGGCACTTTCAAAGGAAAGTGATTTTCTCTGAAAGGACAGCATTTACAAAGTGAAGCAACACTCCATTCACTTCGCACAGTGAATTGATGTGTTGGAACAGACTGCTTCTCTTTCAGAGAAACGCATGTGAGTTTCTGGTGAATGCTTGTAAGTAGCTTAAGGCACTTTCAAAGGAAAGTGATTTTCTCTGAAAGGACAGCATTTAGAAAGTGAAGCAACACTCCATTCACTTCGAACAGTGAATTGAAGTGTTGGAACAGACTGCTTCTCTTTAAGAGAAATGCATGTGAGTTTCTGGTGAATGCTTGTAAGTAGCTTAAGGCACTTTCAAAGGAAAGTGATTTTCTCTGAAAGGACAGCATTTAGAAAGTGAGGCAGCACTCCATTCACTTCACACAGTGAACTGAAGTGTTGGAACAGACTGCTTCTCTTTCAGAGAAACGCATGTGAGTTTCTTCCTAATGCTTGCAAATAGCTTAAGGCACTATCAAAGGAAAGTGATTTTCTCTGAAAAGACAGCATTTAGAAAGTGAAGCAACACTCCATTCACTTCGCACACTGAATTGAAGTGTTGGAACAGACTGCTTCTCTTTCAGAGAAGCGCATGTGAGTTTTTTGTGAATGCTTGAAAGTAGTTTAAGGCACTTTCAAAGGAAAGTGATTTTCTCTGAAAGGACAACATTTAGAAAGTGAAGCAACACTCCATTCACTTCGCACAGTGAATTGAAGTGTTGGAACAGACTGCTTCTCTTTCAGAGGAACGCATGTGAGTTTCTTCCTAATGTTTGCAAGTAGCTTAAGGCACTTTCAAAGGAAAGTGATTTTCTCTGAAAGGACAGCATTTAGAAAGTGAGGCAACACTCCATTCACTTCGCACAGTGAATTGAAGTGTTGGAACAGACTGCTTCTCTTTCAGAGAAACGCATGTGAGTTTCTTCCTAATGCTTGCAAGTAGCTTAAGGCACTTTCAAAGGAAAGTGATTTTCTCTGAAAGGACAGCATTTAGAAAGTGAAGCAACACACCATTCACTTGGCACAGTGAATTGAAGTGTTGGAACCGAGTGAATCTCTTTCAGTGAAACGCATGTGAGTTTCTGGTGAATGCTTGTAAGAAGCTTAAGGCACTTTCAAAGGAAAGTGATTTTCTCTGAAAGGACAGCATTTAGAAAGTGAAGCAACACTCCATTCACTTCGTGCAGTGAATTGAAGTGTTGGAACAGAGTGCTTCTCTTTCATAGAAACGCATTAGTGTTTCTTGTGAATGCTTGCAAGTTGCTTAAGGCACTTTCAAAGGAAAGTGATTTTCTCTGAAAGGACATAATTTAGAAAGTGAAGCAACACTCCATTCACTTCGCACAGTGAATTGAAGTGTTGGAACAGACTGCTTCTCTTTCAGAGAAATGCATGTGAGTTTCTGTTGAATGCTTGTAAGTAGCTTAAGGCACTTTCAAAGGAAAGTGATTTTCTCTGAAAGGACAGCATTTAGAAAGTGAGGCAACACTCCATTCACTTCGCACAGTGAATTGAAGTGTTGGAACAGACTGCTTCTCTTTCAGAGAAACGCATGTGAGTTTCTTCCTAATGCTTGCAAGTAGCTTAAGGCACTTTCAAAGGAAAGTGATTTTCTCTGAAAGGACAGCATTTAGAAAGTGAAGCAACACTCCATTCACTTCGCACATTGAATTGAAGTGTTGGAACAGACTGCTTCTCTTTCAGAGAAACGCATGTGAGTTTCTGTTGAATGCTTGTAAGTAGCTTAAGGCACTTTCAAAGGAAAGTGATTTTCTCTGAAAGGACAGCATTTAGAAAGTGAAGCAACACTCCATTCACTTCCCAGAGTGAATTGAAGTATTGGAACAGACTGCTTCTCTTTCAGAGAAACGCATGTGAGTTTCTGTTAAATGCTTGTAAGTAGCTTAAGGCACTTTCAAAGGAAAGTGATTTTCTCTGAAAGCACAGCATTTAGAAAGTGAGGCAACACTCTATTCACTTCACACAGTGAATTGAAGTGTTGGAACAGACTGCTTCTCTTTCAGAGAAACGCATGTGAGTTTCTTCCTAATGCTTGCAAGTAGCTTAAGGCACTATCAAAGGAAAGTGATTTTCTCTGAAAAGACAGCATTTAGAAAGTGAAGCAACACTCCATTCACTTCGCACAGTGAATTGAAGTGTTGGAACAGACTGCTTCTCTTTCAGAGAAGCGCATGTGAGTTTTTTGTGAATGCTTGAAAGTAGTTTAAGGCACTTTCAAAGGAAAGTGATTTTCTCTGAAAGGACAACATTTAGAAAGTGAAGCAACACTCCATTCACTTCGCACAGTGAATTGAAGTGTTGGAACAGACTGCATCTCTTTCAGAGAAATGCATGTGAGTTTCTTCCTAATGCTTGCAAGTAGCTTAAGGCACTTTCAAAGGAAAGTGATTTTCTCTGAAAGGACAGCATTTAGAAAGTGAAGCAACACTCCATTCACTTCGTGCAGTGAATTGAAGTGTTGGAACAGAGTGCTTCTCTTTCATAGAAACGCATTAGTGTTTCTTGTGAATGCTTGCAAGTTGCTTAAGGCACTTTCAAAGGAAAGTGATTTTCTCTGAAAGGACATAATTTAGAAAGGGAAGCAACACTCCATTCACTTCGCACAGTGAATTGAAGTGTTGGAAGAGACTGCTTCTCTTTCAGAGAAATGCATGTGAGTTTCTGTTGAATGTTTGTAGTAGCTTAAGGCACTTTCAAAGGAAAGAGATTTTCTCTGAAAGGACAGCATTTAGAAAGTGAAGCAACACTCCATTCACTTCGTGCAGTGAATTGAAGTGTTGGAACAGAGTGCTTCTCTTTCATAGAAACGCATTAGTGTTTCTTGTGAATGCTTGCAAGTTGCTTAAGGCACTTTCAAAGGAAAGTGATTTTCTCTGAAAGGACATAATTTAGAAAGTGAAGCAACACTCCATTCACTTCGCACAGTGAATTGAAGTGTTGGAACAGACTGCTTCTCTTTCAGAGAAATGCATGTGAGTTTCTGTTGAATGCTTGTAAGTAGCTTAAGGCACTTTCAAAGGAAAGTGATTTTCTCTGAAAGGACAGCATTTAGAAAGTGAGGCAACACTCCATTCACTTCGCACAGTGAATTGAAGTGTTGGAACAGACTGCTTCTCTTTCAGAGAAATGCATGTGAGTTTCTTCCTAATGCTTGCAAGTAGCTTAAGGCACTTTCAAAGGAAAGTGATTTTCTCTGAAAGGACAGCATTTAGAAAGTGAAGCAACACTCCATTCACTTCGCACATTGAATTGAAGTGTTGGAACAGACTGCTTCTCTTTCAGAGAAACGCATGTGAGTTTCTGTTGAATGCTTGTAAGTAGCTTAAGGCACTTTCAAAGGAAAGTGATTTTCTCTGAAAGGACAGCATTTAGAAAGTGAAGCAACACTCCATTCACTTCCCAGAGTGAATTGAAGTATTGGAACAGACTGCTTCTCTTTCAGAGAAACGCATGTGAGTTTCTGTTAAATGCTTGTAAGTAGCTTAAGGCACTTTCAAAGGAAAGTGATTTTCTCTGAAAGCACAGCATTTAGAAAGTGAGGCAACACTCTATTCACTTCACACAGTGAATTGAAGTGTTGGAACAGACTGCTTCTCTTTCAGAGAAACGCATGTGAGTTTCTTCCTAATGCTTGCAAGTAGCTTAAGGCACTATCAAAGGAAAGTGATTTTCTCTGAAAAGACAGCATTTAGAAAGTGAAGCAACACTCCATTCACTTCGCACAGTGAATTGAAGTGTTGGAACAGACTGCTTCTCTTTCAGAGAAGCGCATGTGAGTTTTTTGTGAATGCTTGAAAGTAGTTTAAGGCACTTTCAAAGGAAAGTGATTTTCTCTGAAAGGACAACATTTAGAAAGTGAAGCAACACTCCATTCACTTCGCACAGTGAATTGAAGTGTTGGAACAGACTGCATCTCTTTCAGAGAAATGCATGTGAGTTTCTTCCTAATGCTTGCAAGTAGCTTAAGGCACTTTCAAAGGAAAGTGATTTTCTCTGAAAGGACAGCATTTAGAAAGTGAAGCAACACTCCATTCACTTCGTGCAGTGAATTGAAGTGTTGGAACAGAGTGCTTCTCTTTCATAGAAACGCATTAGTGTTTCTTGTGAATGCTTGCAAGTTGCTTAAGGCACTTTCAAAGGAAAGTGATTTTCTCTGAAAGGACATAATTTAGAAAGGGAAGCAACACTCCATTCACTTCGCACAGTGAATTGAAGTGTTGGAACAGACTGCTTCTCTTTCAGAGAAATGCATGTGAGTTTCTGTTGAATGTTTGTAGTAGCTTAAGGCACTTTCAAAGGAAAGAGATTTTCTCTGAAAGGACAGCATTTAGAAAGTGAAGCAACACTCCATTCACTTCGCAGAGTGAATTGAAGTGTTGGAACAGACTGCTTCACTTTCAGAGAAACGCATGTGAGTTTCTGTTGAATGCTTGTAAGTAGCTTAAGGCACTTGCAAAGGAAAGTGATTTTCTCTGAGATGACAGCATTTAGAAAGTGAGGCAACACTCCATTCACTTCACACAGTGAATTGAAGTGTTGGAACAGACTGCTTCTCTTTCAGAGAAACGCATGTGTGTTTCTTCCTAATGCTTGCAAGTAGCTTAAGGCACTTTCAAAGGAAAGTGATTTTCTCAGAAAGGACAGCATTTAGAAAGTGAAGCAACACTCCATTCACTTCGCACAGTGAATTGAAGTGTTGGAACAGACTGCTTCTCTTTCAGAGAAATGCATGTGAGTTTCTGGTGAATGCTTGTAAGTAGCTTAAGGCACTTTCAAAGGAAAGTGATTTTCTCTTAAAGGACAGCATTTAGAAAGTGAGGCAGCACTCCATTCACTTCACACAGTGAATTGAAGTGTTGGAACAGACTGCTTTTCTTTCAGAGTAATGCATGTGAGTTTCTGTTGAATGCTTGTAAGTAGCTTAAGGCACTTTCAAAGGAAAGTGATTTTCTCTGAAAGTATAGCATTTAGAAAGTGAGGCAACACTCCATTCACTTCACACAGTGAATTGAAGTGTTGGAACAGACTGCTTCTCTTTCAGAGAAACGCATGTGAGTTTCTTCCTAATGCTTGCAAGTAGCTTAAGGCACTTTCAAAGGAAAGTGATTTTCTCTGAAAGGACAGCATTTAGAAAGTGTGGTAACACTCCATTCACTTCGCACAGTGAATTGAAGTTTTGGAACAGACTGCTTCTCTTTCAGAGAAACGCATGTGAGTTTCTTCCTAATGCTTGCAAGTAGCTTAAGGCACTTTCAAAGGAAAGTGACTTTCTCTGAAAGGACAGCATTTAGAAAGTGAAGCAACACTCCCTTCACTTCGAACAGTGAATTGAAGTGTTGGAACAGACTGCTTCTCTTTCAGAGTAATGTATGTGAGTTTCTGTTGAATGCTTGTAAGTAGCTTAAGGCACTTTCAAAGGAAAGTGATTTTCTCTGAAAGTACAGCATTTAGAAAGTGAGGCAACACTCTATTCACTTCACACAGTGAATTGAAGTGTTGGAACAGACTGCTTCTCTTTCAGAGAAACACATGTGAGTTTCTTCCTAATGCTTGCAAGTAGCTTTAGGCACTTTCAAAGGAAAGTGATTTCCTCTGAAAGGACAGCATTTAGAAAGTGAGGCAACACTCCATTCACTTCGCACAGTGAATTGAAGTGTTGGAACAGACTGCTTCTCTTTCAGAGAAACGCATGTGAGTTTCTTCCTAATGCTTGCAAGTAGCTTAAGGCACTTTCAAAGGAAAGTGATTTTCTCTGAAAGGACAGCATTTAGAAAGTGAAGCAACACTCCATTCACTTCGCACATTGAATTGAAGTGTTGGAACAGACTGCTTCTCTTTCAGAGAAACGCATGTGAGTTTCTGTTGAAAGCTTGTAAGTAGCTTAAGGCACTTTCAAAGGAAAGTGATTTTCTCTGAAAGGACAGCATTTAGAAAGTGAAGCAACACTCCATTCACTTCCCAGAGTGAATTGAAGTATTGGAACAGACTGCTTCTCTTTCAGAGAAACGCATGTGAGTTTCTGTTAAAAACTTGTAAGTAGCTTAAGGCACTTTCAAAGGAAAGTGATTTTCTCTGAAAGCACAGCATTTAGAAAGTGAGGCAACACTCTATTCACTTCACACAGTGAATTGAAGTGTTGGAACAGACTGCTTCTCTTTCAGAGAAACGCATGTGAGTTTCTTCCTAATGCTTGCAAGGAGCTAAAGGCACTATCAAAGGAAAGTGATTTTCTCTGAAAGGACAGCATTTAGAAAGTGAAGCAACACTCCATTCACTTCGCACAGTGAATTGAAGTGTTGGAACAGACTGCTTCTCTTTCAGAGAAGCGCATGTGAGTTTTTTGTGAATGCTTGAAAGTAGTTTAAGGCACTTTCAAAGGAAAGTGATTTTCTCTGAAAAGACAGCATTTAGAAAGTGAGGCAACACTCCATTCACTTCGCACAGTGAATTGAAGTGTTGGAACAGACTGCATCTCTTTCAGAGAAATGCATGTGAGTTTCTTCCTAATGCTTGCAAGTAGCTTAAGGCACTTTCAAAGGAAAGTGATTTTCTCTGAAAGGACAGCATTTAGAAAGTGAAGCAACACTCCATTCACTTCGTGCAGTGAATTGAAGTGTTGGAACAGAGTGCTTCTCTTTCATTGAAACGCATTAGTGTTTCTTGTGAATGCTTGCAAGTTGCTTAAGGCACTTTCAAAGGAAAGTGATTTTCTCTGAAAGGACATAATTTAGAAAGGGAAGCAACACTCCATTCACTTCGCACAGTGAATTGAAGTGTTGGAACAAACTGCTTCTCTTTCAGAGAAATGCATGTGAGTTTCTGTTGAATGCTTGTAGTAGCTTAAGGCACTTTCAAAGGAAAGTGATTTTCTCTGAAAGAACAGCATTTAGAAAGTGAAGCAACACTCCATTCACTTCGAACAGTGAATTGAAGTGTTGGAACAGACTGCTTCACTTTCAGAGAAACGCATGTGAGTTTCTGTTGAATGCTTGTAAGTAGCTTAAGGCACTTTCAAAGGAAAGTGATTTTCTCTGAGATGACAGCATTTAGAAAGTGAGGCAACACTCCATTCACTTCACACAGTGAATTGAAGTGTTGGAACAGACTGCTTCTCTTTCAGAGAAACGCATGTGTGTTTCTTCCTAATGCTTGCAAGTAGCTTAAGGCACTTTCAAAGGAAAGTGATTTTCTCAGAAAGGACAGCATTTTGAAAGTGAAGCAACACTCCATTCACTTCGCACAGTGAATTGAAGTGTTGGAACGGACTTCTTCTCTTTCAGAGAAACGCATGTGAGTTTCTTCCTAATGCTTGCAAGTAGCTTAAGGCACTTTCAAAGGAAAGTGATTTTCTCTGAAAGGACATAATTTAGAAAGTGAAGCAACACTCCATTCACTTCGCACAGTGAAATGAAGTGTTGGAACAGACTGCTTCTCTTTCAGAGAAACGCATGTGAGTTTCTGTTGAATGCTTGTAAGTAGCTTAAGGCACTTTCAATGGAAAGTGATTTTCTCTGAAAGGACAGCATTTAGAAAGTGAAGCAACACTCCATTCACTTCGCACAGTGAATTGAAGTGTTGGAACAGACTGCTTCACTTTCAGAGAAACGCATGTGAGTTTCTGTTGAATGCTTGTAAGTAGCTTAAGGCACTTTCAAAGGAAAGTGATTTTCTCTAAGATGACAGCATTTAGAAAGTGAGGCAACACTCCATTCACTTCACCCAGTGAATTGAAGTGTTGGAACAGACTGCTTCTCTTTCAGAGAAACGCATGTGAGTTTCTTCCTAATGCGTGCTAGTAGCTTAAGGCACTTTCAAAGGAAAGTGATTTTCTCAGAAAGGACAGCATTTAGAAAGTGAAGCAACACTCCATTCACTTCGCACAGTGAATTGAAGTGTTGGAACAGACTGCTTCTCTTTCAGAGAAACGCATGTGAGTTTCTGGTGAATGCTTGTAAGTAGATTAAGGCACTTTCAAAGGAAAGTGATTTTCTCTGAAAGGACAGCATTTACAAAGTGAAGCAACACTCCATTCACTTCGCACAGTGAATTGAAGTGTTGGAACAGACTGCGTCTCTTTCAGAGAAACGCATGTGAGTTTCTGGTGAATGCGTGTAAGTAGCTTAAGGCACTTTCAAAGGAAAGTGATTTTCTCTGAAAGGACAGCATTTAGAAAGTGAAGGAACACTCCATTCACTTCGCACAGTGAATTGAAGTGTTGGAACAGACTGCTTCTCTTTCAGAGAAATGCATGTGAGTTTCTGGTGAATGCTTGTAAGTAGCTTAAGGCACTTTCAAAGGAAAGTGATTTTCTCTGAAAGGACAGCATTTAGAAAGTGAGGCAGCACTCCATTCACTTCACACAGTGAACTGAAGTGTTGGAACACACTGCTTCTCTTTCAGAGAAACGCATGTGAGGTTCTTCCTAATGTTTGCAAGTAGCTTAAGGCACATTCAAAGGAAAGTGATTTTCTCTGAAAGGACAGCATTTAGAAAGTGAGGCAACATTCCATTCACTTCGCACAGTGAATTGAAGTGTTGGAACAGACTGCTTCTCTTTCAGAGAAACGCATGTGAGTTTCTGGTGAATGCTTGTAAGAAGCTTAAGGCACTTTCAAAGGAAAGTGATTTTCTCTGAAAGGACAGCATTTAGAAAGTGAAGCAACACTCCATTCACTTCGTGCAGTGAATTGAAGTGTTGGAACAGAGTGCTTCTCTTTCATAGAAACGCATTAGTGTTTCTTGTGAATGCTTGCAAGTTGCTTAAGTCACTTTCAAAGGAAAGTGATTTTCTCTGAAAGGACATAATTTAGAAAGTGAAGCAACACTCCATTCACTTCGCACAGTGAATTGAAGTGTTGGAACAGACTGCTTCTCTTTCAGAGAAATGCATGTGAGTTTCTGTTGAATGCTTGTAAGTAGCTTAAGGCACTTTCAAAGGAAAGTGATTTTCTCTGAAAGTACAGCATTTAGAAAGTGAGGCAACACTCCATTCACTTCACACAGTGAATTGAAGTGTTGGAACAGTCTGCTTCTCTTTCAGAGTAATGCATGTGAGTTTCTGTTGAATGCTTGTAAGTAGCTTAAGGCACTTTCAAAGGAAAGTGATTTTCTCTGAAAGTACAGCATTTAGAAAGTGAGGCAACACTCCATTCACTTCACACAGTGAATTGAAGTGTTGGAACAGACTGCTTTTCTTTCAGAGAAACGCATGTGAGTTTCTTCCTAATGCTTTCAAGTAGCTTAAGGCACTTTCAAAGGAAAGTGACTTTCTCTGAAAGGACAACATTTAGAAAGTGAAGCAACACTCCCTTCACTTCGCACATTGAATTGAAGTGTTGGAACAGACTGCTTCTCTTTCAGAGTAATGCATGTGAGTTTCTGTTGAATGCTTGTAAGTAGCTTAAGGCACTTTCAAAGGAAAGTGATTTTCTCTGAAAGTACAGCATTTAGAAAGTGAGGCAACACTCCATTCACTTCACACAGTGAATTGAAGTGTTGGAACAGACTGCTTCTCTTTCAGAGAAACGCATGTGAGTTTCTTCCTAATGCTTGCAAGTAGCTTAAGGCACTTTCAAAGGAAAGTGATTTTCTCTGAAAGGACAGCATTTAGAAAGTGAAACAACACTCCATTCACTTCGTGCAGTGAATTGAAGTGTTGGAACAGACTTCTTCTCTTTCATAGAAACGCATTAGTGTTTCTTGTGAATGCTTGCAAGTTGCTTAAGGCACTTTCAAAGGAAAGTGATTTTCTCTGAAAGGACATAATTTAGAAAGGGAAGCAACACTCCATTCACTTCGCACAGTGAATTGAAGTGTTGGAACAGACTGCTTCTCTTTCAGAGAAATGCATGTGAGTTTCTGTTGAATGCTTGTAAGTAGCTTAAGGCACTTTCAAAGGAAAGTGATTTTCTCTGAAAGGACAGCATTTAGAAAGTGAAGCAACACTCCATTCACTTCGCAGAGTGAATTGAAGTGTTGGAACAGACTGATTCACTTTCAGAGAAACGCATGTGAGTTTCTGTTGAATGCTTGTAAGTAGCTTAAGGCACTTTCAAAGGAAAGTGATTTTCTCTGAGATGACAGCATTTAGAAAGTGAGGCAACACTCCATTCACTTCACACAGTGAATTGAAGTGTTGGAACAGACTGCTTCTCTTTCAGAGAAACGCATGTGTGTTTCTTCCTAATGCTTGCAAGTAGCTTAAGGCACTTTCAAAGGAAAGTGATTTTCTCAGAAAGGACAGCATTTAGAAAGTGAAGCAACACTCCATTCACTTCGCACAGTGAATTGAAGTGTTGGAACAGACTGCTTCTCTTTCAGAGAAATGCATGTGAGTTTCTTCCTAATGCTTGCAAGTAGCTTAAGGCACTTTCAAAGGAAAGTGATTTTCTCTGAAAGGACAGCATTTACAAAGTGAAGCAACACTCCATTCACTTCGCACAGTGAATTGAAGTGTTGGAACAGACTGCTTCTCTTTCAGAGAAATGCATGTGAGTTTCTGTTGAATGCTTGTAAGTAGCTTAAGGCACTTTCAAAGGAAAGTGATTTTCTCTGAAAGTACAGCATTTAGAAAGTGAGGCAACACTCCATTCACTTCACACAGTGAATTGAAGTGTTGGAACAGTCTGCTTCTCTTTCAGAGTAATGCATGTGAGTTTCTGTTGAATGCTTGTAAGTAGCTTAAGGCACTTTCAAAGGAAACTGATTTTCTCTGAAAGTACAGCATTTAGAAAGTGAGGCAACACTCCATTCACTTCACACAGTGAATTGAAGTGTTGGAACAGACTGCTTTTCTTTCAGAGAAACGCATGTGAGTTTCTTCCTAATGCTTTCAAGTAGCTTAAGGCACTTTCAAAGGAAAGTGACTTTCTCTGAAAGGACAGCATTTAGAAAGTGAAGCAACACTCCCTTCACTTCGCACATTGAATTGAAGTGTTGGAACAGACTGCTTCTCTTTCAGAGTAATGCATGTGAGTTTCTGTTGAATGCTTGTAAGTAGCTTAAGGCACTTTCAAAGGAAAGTGATTTTCTCTGAAAGTACAGCATTTAGAAAGTGAGGCAACACTCCATTCACTTCACACAGTGAATTGAAGTGTTGGAACAGACTGCTTCTCTTTCAGAGAAACGCATGTGAGTTTCTTCCTAATGCTTGCAAGTAGCTTAAGGCACTTTCAAAGGAAAGTGATTTTCTCTGAAAGGACAGCATTTAGAAAGTGAAACAACACTCCATTCACTTCGTGCAGTGAATTGAAGTGTTGGAACAGACTTCTTCTCTTTCATAGAAACGCATTAGTGTTTCTTGTGAATGCTTGCAAGTTGCTTAAGGCACTTTCAAAGGAAAGTGATTTTCTCTGAAAGGACATAATTTAGAAAGGGAAGCAACACTCCATTCACTTCGCACAGTGAATTGAAGTGTTGGAACAGACTGCTTCTCTTTCAGAGAAATGCATGTGAGTTTCTGTTGAATGCTTGTAAGTAGCTTAAGGCACTTTCAAAGGAAAGTGATTTTCTCTGAAAGGACAGCATTTAGAAAGTGAAGCAACACTCCATTCACTTCGCAGAGTGAATTGAAGTGTTGGAACAGACTGCTTCACTTTCAGAGAAACGCATGTGAGTTTCTGTTGAATGCTTGTAAGTAGCTTAAGGCACTTTCAAAGGAAAGTGATTTTCTCTGAGATGACAGCATTTAGAAAGTGAGGCAACACTCCATTCACTTCACACAGTGAATTGAAGTGTTGGAACAGACTGCTTCTCTTTCAGAGAAACGCATGTGTGTTTCTTCCTAATGCTTGCAAGTAGCTTAAGGCACTTTCAAAGGAAAGTGATTTTCTCAGAAAGGACAGCATTTAGAAAGTGAAGCAACACTCCATTCACTTCGCACAGTGAATTGAAGTGTTGGAACAGACTGCTTCTCTTTCAGAGAAATGCATGTGAGTTTCTTCCTAATGCTTGCAAGTAGCTTAAGGCACTTTCAAAGGAAAGTGATTTTCTCTGAAAGGACAGCATTTACAAAGTGAAGCAACACTCCATTCACTTCGCACAGTGAATTGAAGTGTTGGAACAGACTGCTTCTCTTTCAGAGAAATGCATGTGAGTTTCTGTTGAATGCTTGTAAGTAGCTTAAGGCACTTTCAAAGGAAAGTGATTTTCTCTGAAAGGACAGCATTTAGAAAGTGAGGCAGCACTCCATTCACTTCACACAGTGAATTGAAGTGTTGGAACAGACTGCTTCTCTTTCAGAGAAACGCATGTGAGTTTCTTCCTAATGCTTGCAAGTAGCTTAAGGCACTTTCAAGGGAAAGTGATTTTCTCTGAAAGGACAGCATTTAGAAAGTGAGGCAACACTCCATTCACTTCACACAGTGAATTGAAGTGTTGGAACCGACTGCTTCTATTTCAGAGAAACGCATGTGAGTTTCTGGTGAATGCTTGTAAGAAGTTTAAGGCACTTTCAAAGGAAAGTGATTTTCTCTGAAATGACAGCATTTAGAAAGTGAAGCAACACTCCATTCACTTCGTGCAGTGAATTGAAGTGTTGGAACAGACTGCTTCTCTTTCAGAGAAACGCATGTGAGTTTCTTCCTAATGCTTGCAAGTAGCTTAAGGCACTTTCAAAGGAAAGTGATTTTCTCTGAATGGACAGCATTTAGAAAGTGAAGCAACACTCCATTCACTTCGCACATTGAATTGAAGTGTTGGAACAGACTGCTTCTCTTTCAGAGAAACGCATGTGAGTTTCTGTTGAATGCTTGTAAGTAGCTTAAGGCACTTTCAAAGGAAAGTGATTTTCTCTGAAAGGACAGCATTTAGAAAGTGAGGCAGCACTCCATTCACTTCACACAGTGAATTGAAGTGTTGGAACAGACTGCTTCTCTTTCAGAGAAACGCATGTGAGTTTCTTCCTAATGCTTGCAAGTAGCTTAAGGCACTTTCAAAGGAAAGTGATTTTCTCTGAAAGGACAGCATTTAGAAAGTGAGGCAACACTCCATTCACTTCACACAGTGAATTGAAGTGTTGGAACAGACTGCTTCTCTTTCAGAGAAATGCATGTGAGTTTCTTCCTAATGCTTGCAAGTAGCTTAAGGCACTTTCAAAGGAAAGTGTTTTTCTCTGAAAGGACAGCATTTAGAACGTGAAGCAACACTCCATTCACTTCGCACAGTGAATGGAAGTGTTGGAACCGACTGCTTCTATTTCAGAGAAACGCATGTGAGTTTCTGGTGAATGCTTGTAAGAAGCTTAAGGCACTTTCAAAGGAAAGTGATTTTCTCTGAAAGGACAGCATTTAGAAAGTGAAGCAACACTCCATTCACTTCGTGCAGTGAATTGAAGTGTTGGAACAGACTGCTTCTCTTTCAGAGAAACGCATTAGTGTTTCTTGTGAATGCTTGCAAGTTGCTTAAGGCACTTTCAAAGGAAAGTGATTTTCTCTGAAAGGACATAATTTAGAAAGTGAAGCAACACTCCATTCACTTCGCACAGTGAATTGAAGTATTGGAATAGACTGCTTCTCTTTCAGAGAAACGCATGTGAGTTTCTGTTGAATGCTTGTAAGTAGCTTAAGGCACTTTCAAAGGAAAGTGATTTTCTCTGAAAGGACAGCATTTAGAAAGTGAAGCAACACTCCATTCACTTCGCAGAGTGAATTGAAGTATTGGAACAGACTGCTTCTCTTTCAGAGAAACGCATGTGAGTTTCTGTTGAATGCTTGCAAGTAGTTTAAGGCACTTTCAATGGAAAGTGATTTTCTCTGAAAGGACAGCATTTACAAAGTGAAGCAACACTTCATTCACTTCGAACAGTGAATTGAAGTGTTGGAACAGACTGCTTCTCTTTCAGAGAAACGCATGTGAGTTTCTTCCTAATGCTTGCAAGTAGCTTAAGGCACTTTCAAAGGAAAGTGACTTTCTCTGAAAGGACAGCATTTAGAAAGTGAAGCAACACTCCCTTCACTTCGAACAGTGAATTGAAGTGTTGGAACAGACTGCTTCTCTTTCAGAGTAATGCATGTGAGTTTCTGTTGAATGCTTGTAAGTAGCTTAAGGCACTTTCAAAGGAAAGTGATTTTCTTTGAAAGTACAGCATTTAGAAAGTGAGGCAACACTCCATTCACTTCACACAGTGAATTGAAGTGTTGGAACAGACTGCTTCTCTTTCATAGAAACGCATGTGAGTTTCTTCCTAATGCTTGCAAGTAGCTTAAGGCACTTTCAAAGGAAAGTGATTTTCTCTGAAAGGACAACATTTAGAAAGTGAGGCAACACTCCATTCACTTCGCACAGTGAATTGAATTGTTGGAACAGACTGCTTCTCTTTCAGAGAAACGCATGTGAGTTTCTTCCTAATGCTTGCAAGTAGCTTAAGGCACTTTCAAAGGAAAGTGATTTTCTCTGAAAGGACAGCATTTAGAAAGTGAAGCAACACTCCATTCACTTCGCACATTGAATTGAAGTGTTGGAAAAGACTGCTTCTCTTTCAGAGAAACGCAAGTGAGTTTCTGTTGAATGCTTGTAAGTAGCTTACGGCACTTTCAAAGGAAAGTGATTTTCTCTGAAAGGACAGCATTTAGAAAGTGAAGCAACACTCGATTCACTTCCCAGAGTGAATTGAAGTATTGGAACAGACTGCTTCTCTTTCAGAGAAACGCATGTGAGTTTCTGTTAAATGCTTGTAAGTAGCTTAAGGCACTTTCAAAGGAAAGTGATTTTCTCTGAAAGCACAGCATTTAGAAAGTGAGGCAACACTCTATTCACTTCACACAGTGAATTGAAGTGTTGGAACAGACTGCTTCTCTTTCAGAGAAACGCATGTGAGTTTCTTCCTAATGCTTACAAGTAGCTTAAGGCACTATCAAAGGAAAGTTATTTTCTCTGAAAGGACAGCATTTAGAAAGTGAAGCAACACTCCATTCACTTCGCACAGTGAATTGAAGTGTTGGAACAGACTGCTTCTCTTTCAGAGAAGCGCATGTGAGTGTTTTTGTGAATGCTTGAAAGTAGTTTAAGGCACTTTCAAAGGACAGTGATTTTCTCTGAAAGGACAGCATTTAGAAAGTGAGGCAACACTCCATTCACTTCGCACAGTGAATTGAAGTGTTGGAACAGACTGCTTCTCTTTCAGAGAAATGCATGTGGGTTTCTTCCTAATGCTTGCAAGTAGCTTAAGGCACTTTCAAAGGAAAGTGATTTTCTCTGAAAGGACAGCATTTAGAAAGTGAAGCAACACTCCATTCACTTCGTGCAGTGAATTGAAGTGTTGGAACAGAGTGCTTCTCTTTCATAGAAACGCATTAGTGTTTCTTGTGAATGCTTGGAAGTTGCTTAAGGCACTTTCAAAGGAAAGTGATTTTCTCTGAAAGGACATAATTTAGAAAGGGAAGCAACACTCCATTCACTTCGCACAGTGAATTGAAGTGTTGGAACAAACTGCTTCTCTTTCAGAGAAATGCATGTGAGTTTCTGTTGAATGCTTGTAGTAGCTTAAGGCACTTTCAAAGGAAAGTGATTTTCTCTGAAAGAACAGCATTTAGAAAGTGAAGCAACACTCCATTCACTTCGAACAGTGAATTGAAGTGTTGGAACAGACTGCTTCACTTTCAGAGAAACGCATGTGAGTTTCTGTTGAATGCTTGTAAGTAGCTTAAGGCACTTTCAAAGGAAAGTGATTTTCTCTGAGATGACAGCATTTAGAAAGTGAGGCAACACTCCATTCACTTCACACAGTGAATTGAAGTGTTGGAACAGACTGCTTCTCTTTCAGAGAAACGCATGTGTGTTTCTTCCTAATGCTTGCAAGTAGCTTAAGGCACTTTCAAAGGAAAGTGATTTTCTCAGAAAGGACAGCATTTTGAAAGTGAAGCAACACTCCATTCACTTCGCACAGTGAATTGAAGTGTTGGAACGGACTTCTTCTCTTTCAGAGAAACGCATGTGAGTTTCTTCCTAATGCTTGCAAGTAGCTTAAGGCACTTTCAAAGGAAAGTGATTTTCTCTGAAAGGACATAATTTAGAAAGTGAAGCAACACTCCATTCACTTCGCACAGTGAATTGAAGTGTTGGAACAGACTGCTTCTCTTTCAGAGAAACGCATGTGAGTTTCTGTTGAATGCTTGTAAGTAGCTTAAGGCACTTTCAATGGAAAGTGATTTTCTCTGAAAGGACAGCATTTAGAAAGTGAAGCAACACTCCATTCACTTCGCACAGTGAATTGAAGTGTTGGAACAGACTGCTTCACTTTCAGAGAAACGCATGTGAGTTTCTGTTGAATGCTTGTAAGTAGCTTAAGGCACTTTCAAAGGAAAGTGATTTTCTCTAAGATGACAGCATTTAGAAAGTGAGGCAACACTCCATTCACTTCACACAGTGAATTGAAGTGTTGGAACAGACTGCTTCTCTTTCAGAGAAACGCATGTGAGTTTCTTCCTAATGCGTGCTAGTAGCTTAAGGCACTTTCAAAGGAAAGTGATTTTCTCAGAAAGGACAGCATTTAGAAAGTGAAGCAACACTCCATTCACTTCGCACAGTGAATTGAAGTGTTGGAACAGACTGCTTCTCTTTCAGAGAAACGCATGTGAGTTTCTGGTGAATGCTTGTAAGTAGATTAAGGCACTTTCAAAGGAAAGTGATTTTCTCTGAAAGGACAGCATTTACAAAGTGAAGCAACACTCCATTCACTTCGCACAGTGAATTGAAGTGTTGGAACAGACTGCTTTTCTTTCAGAGAAACGCATGTGAGTTTCTTCCTAATGCTTTCAAGTAGCTTAAGGCACTTTCAAAGGAAAGTGACTTTCTCTGAAAGGACAGCATTTAGAAAGTGAAGCAACACTCCCTTCACTTCGCACATTGAATTGAAGTGTTGGAACAGACTGCTTCTCTTTCAGAGTAATGCATGTGAGTTTCTGTTGAATGCTTGTAAGTAGCTTAAGGCACTTTCAAAGGAAAGTGATTTTCTCTGAAAGTACAGCATTTAGAAAGTGAGGCAACACTCCATTCACTTCACACAGTGAATTGAAGTGTTGGAACAGACTGCTTCTCTTTCAGAGAAACGCATGTGAGTTTCTTCCTAATGCTTGCAAGTAGCTTAAGGCACTTTCAAAGGAAAGTGATTTTCTCTGAAAGGACAGCATTTAGAAAGTGAAACAACACTCCATTCACTTCGTGCAGTGAATTGAAGTGTTGGAACAGACTTCTTCTCTTTCATAGAAACGCATTAGTGTTTCTTGTGAATGCTTGCAAGTTGCTTAAGGCACTTTCAAAGGAAAGTGATTTTCTCTGAAAGGACATAATTTAGAAAGGGAAGCAACACTCCATTCACTTCGCACAGTGAATTGAAGTGTTGGAACAGACTGCTTCTCTTTCAGAGAAATGCATGTGAGTTTCTGTTGAATGCTTGTAAGTAGCTTAAGGCACTTTCAAAGGAAAGTGATTTTCTCTGAAAGGACAGCATTTAGAAAGTGAAGCAACACTCCATTCACTTCGCAGAGTGAATTGAAGTGTTGGAACAGACTGCTTCACTTTCAGAGAAACGCATGTGAGTTTCTGTTGAATGCTTGTAAGTAGCTTAAGGCACTTTCAAAGGAAAGTGATTTTCTCTGAGATGACAGCATTTAGAAAGTGAGGCAACACTCCATTCACTTCACACAGTGAATTGAAGTGTTGGAACAGACTGCTTCTCTTTCAGAGAAACGCATGTGTGTTTCTTCCTAATGCTTGCAAGTAGCTTAAGGCACTTTCAAAGGAAAGTGATTTTCTCAGAAAGGACAGCATTTAGAAAGTGAAGCAACACTCCATTCACTTCGCACAGTGAATTGAAGTGTTGGAACAGACTGCTTCTCTTTCAGAGAAATGCATGTGAGTTTCTTCCTAATGCTTGCAAGTAGCTTAAGGCACTTTCAAAGGAAAGTGATTTTCTCTGAAAGGACAGCATTTACAAAGTGAAGCAACACTCCATTCACTTCGCACAGTGAATTGAAGTGTTGGAACAGACTGCTTCTCTTTCAGAGAAATGCATGTGAGTTTCTGTTGAATGCTTGTAAGTAGCTTAAGGCACTTTCAAAGGAAAGTGATTTTCTCTGAAAGGACAGCATTTAGAAAGTGAGGCAGCACTCCATTCACTTCACACAGTGAATTGAAGTGTTGGAACAGACTGCTTCTCTTTCAGAGAAACGCATGTGAGTTTCTTCCTAATGCTTGCAAGTAGCTTAAGGCACTTTCAAGGGAAAGTGATTTTCTCTGAAAGGACAGCATTTAGAAAGTGAGGCAACACTCCATTCACTTCACACAGTGAATTGAAGTGTTGGAACCGACTGCTTCTATTTCAGAGAAACGCATGTGAGTTTCTGGTGAATGCTTGTAAGAAGTTTAAGGCACTTTCAAAGGAAAGTGATTTTCTCTGAAAGGACAGCATTTAGAAAGTGAAGCAACACTCCATTCACTTCGTGCAGTGAATTGAAGTGTTGGAACAGACTGCTTCTCTTTCAGAGAAACGCATGTGAGTTTCTTCCTAATGCTTGCAAGTAGCTTAAGGCACTTTCAAAGGAAAGTGATTTTCTCTGAATGGACAGCATTTAGAAAGTGAAGCAACACTCCATTCACTTCGCACATTGAATTGAAGTGTTGGAACAGACTGCTTCTCTTTCAGAGAAACGCATGTGAGTTTCTGTTGAATGCTTGTAAGTAGCTTAAGGCACTTTCAAAGGAAAGTGATTTTCTCTGAAAGGACAGCATTTAGAAAGTGAGGCAGCACTCCATTCACTTCACACAGTGAATTGAAGTGTTGGAACAGACTGCTTCTCTTTCAGAGAAACGCATGTGAGTTTCTTCCTAATGCTTGCAAGTAGCTTAAGGCACTTTCAAAGGAAAGTGATTTTCTCTGAAAGGACAGCATTTAGAAAGTGAGGCAACACTCCATTCACTTCACACAGTGAATTGAAGTGTTGGAACAGACTGCTTCTCTTTCAGAGAAATGCATGTGAGTTTCTTCCTAATGCTTGCAAGTAGCTTAAGGCACTTTCAAAGGAAAGTGTTTTTCTCTGAAAGGACAGCATTTAGAACGTGAAGCAACACTCCATTCACTTCGCACAGTGAATGGAAGTGTTGGAACCGACTGCTTCTATTTCAGAGAAACGCATGTGAGTTTCTGGTGAATGCTTGTAAGAAGCTTAAGGCACTTTCAAAGGAAAGTGATTTTCTCTGAAAGGACAGCATTTAGAAAGTGAAGCAACACTCCATTCACTTCGTGCAGTGAATTGAAGTGTTGGAACAGACTGCTTCTCTTTCAGAGAAACGCATTAGTGTTTCTTGTGAATGCTTGCAAGTTGCTTAAGGCACTTTCAAAGGAAAGTGATTTTCTCTGAAAGGACATAATTTAGAAAGTGAAGCAACACTCCATTCACTTCGCACAGTGAATTGAAGTATTGGAATAGACTGCTTCTCTTTCAGAGAAACGCATGTGAGTTTCTGTTGAATGCTTGTAAGTAGCTTAAGGCACTTTCAAAGGAAAGTGATTTTCTCTGAAAGGACAGCATTTAGAAAGTGAAGCAACACTCCATTCACTTCGCAGAGTGAATTGAAGTATTGGAACAGACTGCTTCTCTTTCAGAGAAACGCATGTGAGTTTCTGTTGAATGCTTGCAAGTAGTTTAAGGCACTTTCAATGGAAAGTGATTTTCTCTGAAAGGACAGCATTTACAAAGTGAAGCAACACTTCATTCACTTCGAACAGTGAATTGAAGTGTTGGAACAGACTGCTTCTCTTTCAGAGAAACGCATGTGAGTTTCTTCCTAATGCTTGCAAGTAGCTTAAGGCACTTTCAAAGGAAAGTGACTTTCTCTGAAAGGACAGCATTTAGAAAGTGAAGCAACACTCCCTTCACTTCGAACAGTGAATTGAAGTGTTGGAACAGACTGCTTCTCTTTCAGAGTAATGCATGTGAGTTTCTGTTGAATGCTTGTAAGTAGCTTAAGGCACTTTCAAAGGAAAGTGACTTTCTCTGAAAGGACAGCATTTAGAAAGTGAGGCAACACTCCATTCACTTCACACAGTGAATTGAAGTGTTGGAACAGACTGCTTCTCTTTCATAGAAACGCATGTGAGTTTCTTCCTAATGCTTGCAAGTAGCTTAAGGCACTTTCAAAGGAAAGTGATTTTCTCTGAAAGGACAACATTTAGAAAGTGAGGCAACACTCCATTCACTTCGCACAGTGAATTGAATTGATGGAACAGACTGCTTCTCTTTCAGAGAAACGCATGTGAGTTTCTTCCTAATGCTTGCAAGTAGCTTAAGGCACTTTCAAAGGAAAGTGATTTTCTCTGAAAGGACAGCATTTAGAAAGTGAAGCAACACTCCATTCACTTCGCACATTGAATTGAAGTGTTGGAAAAGACTGCTTCTCTTTCAGAGAAACGCAAGTGAGTTTCTGTTGAATGCTTGTAAGTAGCTTACGGCACTTTCAAAGGAAAGTGATTTTCTCTGAAAGGACAGCATTTAGAAAGTGAAGCAACACTCCATTCACTTTCCAGAGTGAATTGAAGTATTGGAACAGACTGCTTCTCTTTCAGAGAAACGCATGTGAGTTTCTGTTAAATGCTTGTAAGTAGCTTAAGGCACTTTCAAAGGAAAGTGATTTTCTCTGAAAGCACAGCATTTAGAAAGTGAGGCAACACTCTATTCACTTCACACAGTGAATTGAAGTGTTGGAACAGACTGCTTCTCTTTCAGAGAAACGCATGTGAGTTTCTTCCTAATGCTTACAAGTAGCTTAAGGCACTATCAAAGGAAAGTTATTTTCTCTGAAAGGACAGCATTTAGAAAGTGAAGCAACACTCCATTCACTTCGCACAGTGAATTGAAGTGTTGGAACAGACTGCTTCTCTTTCAGAGAAGCGCATGTGAGTGTTTTTGTGAATGCTTGAAAGTAGTTTAAGGCACTTTCAAAGGACAGTGATTTTCTCTGAAAGGACAGCATTTAGAAAGTGAGGCAACACTCCATTCACTTCGCACAGTGAATTGAAGTGTTGGAACAGACTGCTTCTCTTTCAGAGAAATGCATGTGGGTTTCTTCCTAATGCTTGCAAGTAGCTTAAGGCACTTTCAAAGGAAAGTGATTTTCTCTGAAAGGACAGCATTTAGAAAGTGAAGCAACACTCCATTCACTTCGTGCAGTGAATTGAAGTGTTGGAACAGAGTGCTTCTCTTTCATAGAAACGCATTAGTGTTTCTTGTGAATGCTTGGAAGTTGCTTAAGGCACTTTCAAAGGAAAGTGATTTTCTCTGAAAGGACATAATTTAGAAAGGGAAGCAACACTCCATTCACTTCGCACAGTGAATTGAAGTGTTGGAACAAACTGCTTCTCTTTCAGAGAAATGCATGTGAGTTTCTGTTGAATGCTTGTAGTAGCTTAAGGCACTTTCAAAGGAAAGTGATTTTCTCTGAAAGAACAGCATTTAGAAAGTGAAGCAACACTCCATTCACTTCGAACAGTGAATTGAAGTGTTGGAACAGACTGCTTCACTTTCAGAGAAACGCATGTGAGTTTCTGTTGAATGCTTGTAAGTAGCTTAAGGCACTTTCAAAGGAAAGTGATTTTCTCTGAGATGACAGCATTTAGAAAGTGAGGCAACACTCCATTCACTTCACACAGTGAATTGAAGTGTTGGAACAGACTGCTTCTCTTTCAGAGAAACGCATGTGTGTTTCTTCCTAATGCTTGCAAGTAGCTTAAGGCACTTTCAAAGGAAAGTGATTTTCTCAGAAAGGACAGCATTTTGAAAGTGAAGCAACACTCCATTCACTTCGCACAGTGAATTGAAGTGTTGGAACGGACTTCTTCTCTTTCAGAGAAACGCATGTGAGTTTCTTCCTAATGCTTGCAAGTAGCTTAAGGCACTTTCAAAGGAAAGTGATTTTCTCTGAAAGGACATAATTTAGAAAGTGAAGCAACACTCCATTCACTTCGCACAGTGAATTGAAGTGTTGGAACAGACTGCTTCTCTTTCAGAGAAACGCATGTGAGTTTCTGTTGAATGCTTGTAAGTAGCTTAAGGCACTTTCAATGGAAAGTGATTTTCTCTGAAAGGACAGCATTTAGAAAGTGAAGCAACACTCCATTCACTTCGCACAGTGAATTGAAGTGTTGGAACAGACTGCTTCACTTTCAGAGAAACGCATGTGAGTTTCTGTTGAATGCTTGTAAGTAGCTTAAGGCACTTTCAAAGGAAAGTGATTTTCTCTAAGATGACAGCATTTAGAAAGTGAGGCAACACTCCATTCACTTCACACAGTGAATTGAAGTGTTGGAACAGACTGCTTCTCTTTCAGAGAAACGCATGTGAGTTTCTTCCTAATGCGTGCTAGTAGCTTAAGGCACTTTCAAAGGAAAGTGATTTTCTCAGAAAGGACAGCATTTAGAAAGTGAAGCAACACTCCATTCACTTCGCACAGTGAATTGAAGTGTTGGAACAGACTGCTTCTCTTTCAGAGAAACGCATGTGAGTTTCTGGTGAATGCTTGTAAGTAGATTAAGGCACTTTCAAAGGAAAGTGATTTTCTCTGAAAGGACAGCATTTACAAAGTGAAGCAACACTCCATTCACTTCGCACAGTGAATTGAAGTGTTGGAACAGACTGCTTTTCTTTCAGAGAAACGCATGTGAGTTTCTTCCTAATGCTTTCAAGTAGCTTAAGGCACTTTCAAAGGAAAGTGACTTTCTCTGAAAGGACAGCATTTAGAAAGTGAAGCAACACTCCCTTCACTTCGCACATTGAATTGAAGTGTTGGAACAGACTGCTTCTCTTTCAGAGTAATGCATGTGAGTTTCTGTTGAATGCTTGTAAGTAGCTTAAGGCACTTTCAAAGGAAAGTGATTTTCTCTGAAAGTACAGCATTTAGAAAGTGAGGCAACACTCCATTCACTTCACACAGTGAATTGAAGTGTTGGAACAGACTGCTTCTCTTTCAGAGAAACGCATGTGAGTTTCTTCCTAATGCTTGCAAGTAGCTTAAGGCACTTTCAAAGGAAAGTGATTTTCTCTGAAAGGACAGCATTTAGAAAGTGAAACAACACTCCATTCACTTCGTGCAGTGAATTGAAGTGTTGGAACAGACTTCTTCTCTTTCATAGAAACGCATTAGTGTTTCTTGTGAATTCTTGCAAGTTGCTTAAGGCACTTTCAAAGGAAAGTGATTTTCTCTGAAAGGACATAATTTAGAAAGGGAAGCAACACTCCATTCACTTCGCACAGTGAATTGAAGTGTTGGAACAGACTGCTTCTCTTTCAGAGAAATGCATGTGAGTTTCTGTTGAATGCTTGTAAGTAGCTTAAGGCACTTTCAAAGGAAAGTGATTTTCTCTGAAAGGACAGCATTTAGAAAGTGAAGCAACACTCCATTCACTTCGCAGAGTGAATTGAAGTGTTGGAACAGACTGCTTCACTTTCAGAGAAACGCATGTGAGTTTCTGTTGAATGCTTGTAAGTAGCTTAAGGCACTTTCAAAGGAAAGTGATTTTCTCTGAGATGACAGCATTTAGAAAGTGAGGCAACACTCCATTCACTTCACACAGTGAATTGAAGTGTTGGAACAGACTGCTTCTCTTTCAGAGAAACGCATGTGTGTTTCTTCCTAATGCTTGCAAGTAGCTTAAGGCACTTTCAAAGGAAAGTGATTTTCTCAGAAAGGACAGCATTTAGAAAGTGAAGCAACACTCCATTCACTTCGCACAGTGAATTGAAGTGTTGGAACAGACTGCTTCTCTTTCAGAGAAATGCATGTGAGTTTCTTCCTAATGCTTGCAAGTAGCTTAAGGCACTTTCAAAGGAAAGTGATTTTCTCTGAAAGGACAGCATTTACAAAGTGAAGCAACACTCCATTCACTTCGCACAGTGAATTGAAGTGTTGGAACAGACTGCTTCTCTTTCAGAGAAATGCATGTGAGTTTCTGTTGAATGCTTGTAAGTAGCTTAAGGCACTTTCAAAGGAAAGTGATTTTCTCTGAAAGGACAGCATTTAGAAAGTGAGGCAGCACTCCATTCACTTCACACAGTGAATTGAAGTGTTGGAACAGACTGCTTCTCTTTCAGAGAAACGCATGTGAGTTTCTTCCTAATGCTTGCAAGTAGCTTAAGGCACTTTCAAGGGAAAGTGATTTTCTCTGAAAGGACAGCATTTAGAAAGTGAGGCAACACTCCATTCACTTCACACAGTGAATTGAAGTGTTGGAACCGACTGCTTCTATTTCAGAGAAACGCATGTGAGTTTCTGGTGAATGCTTGTAAGAAGTTTAAGGCACTTTCAAAGGAAAGTGATTTTCTCTGAAAGGACAGCATTTAGAAAGTGAAGCAACACTCCATTCACTTCGTGCAGTGAATTGAAGTGTTGGAACAGACTGCTTCTCTTTCAGAGAAACGCATGTGAGTTTCTTCCTAATGCTTGCAAGTAGCTTAAGGCACTTTCAAAGGAAAGTGATTTTCTCTGAATGGACAGCATTTAGAAAGTGAAGCAACACTCCATTCACTTCGCACATTGAATTGAAGTGTTGGAACAGACTGCTTCTCTTTCAGAGAAACGCATGTGAGTTTCTGTTGAATGCTTGTAAGTAGCTTAAGGCACTTTCAAAGGAAAGTGATTTTCTCTGAAAGGACAGCATTTAGAAAGTGAGGCAGCACTCCATTCACTTCACACAGTGAATTGAAGTGTTGGAACAGACTGCTTCTCTTTCAGAGAAACGCATGTGAGTTTCTTCCTAATGCTTGCAAGTAGCTTAAGGCACTTTCAAAGGAAAGTGATTTTCTCTGAAAGGACAGCATTTAGAAAGTGAGGCAACACTCCATTCACTTCACACAGTGAATTGAAGTGTTGGAACAGACTGCTTCTCTTTCAGAGAAATGCATGTGAGTTTCTTCCTAATGCTTGCAAGTAGCTTAAGGCACTTTCAAAGGAAAGTGTTTTTCTCTGAAAGGACAGCATTTAGAACGTGAAGCAACACTCCATTCACTTCGCACAGTGAATGGAAGTGTTGGAACCGACTGCTTCTATTTCAGAGAAACGCATGTGAGTTTCTGGTGAATGCTTGTAAGAAGCTTAAGGCACTTTCAAAGGAAAGTGATTTTCTCTGAAAGGACAGCATTTAGAAAGTGAAGCAACACTCCATTCACTTCGTGCAGTGAATTGAAGTGTTGGAACAGACTGCTTCTCTTTCAGAGAAACGCATTAGTGTTTCTTGTGAATGCTTGCAAGTTGCTTAAGGCACTTTCAAAGGAAAGTGATTTTCTCTGAAAGGACATAATTTAGAAAGTGAAGCAACACTCCATTCACTTCGCACAGTGAATTGAAGTATTGGAATAGACTGCTTCTCTTTCAGAGAAACGCATGTGAGTTTCTGTTGAATGCTTGTAAGTAGCTTAAGGCACTTTCAAAGGAAAGTGATTTTCTCTGAAAGGACAGCATTTAGAAAGTGAAGCAACACTCCATTCACTTCGCAGAGTGAATTGAAGTATTGGAACAGACTGCTTCTCTTTCAGAGAAACGCATGTGAGTTTCTGTTGAATGCTTGCAAGTAGTTTAAGGCACTTTCAATGGAAAGTGATTTTCTCTGAAAGGACAGCATTTACAAAGTGAAGCAACACTTCATTCACTTCGAACAGTGAATTGAAGTGTTGGAACAGACTGCTTCTCTTTCAGAGAAACGCATGTGAGTTTCTTCCTAATGCTTGCAAGTAGCTTAAGGCACTTTCAAAGGAAAGTGACTTTCTCTGAAAGGACAGCATTTAGAAAGTGAAGCAACACTCCCTTCACTTCGAACAGTGAATTGAAGTGTTGGAACAGACTGCTTCTCTTTCAGAGTAATGCATGTGAGTTTCTGTTGAATGCTTGTAAGTAGCTTAAGGCACTTTCAAAGGAAAGTGACTTTCTCTGAAAGGACAGCATTTAGAAAGTGAGGCAACACTCCATTCACTTCACACAGTGAATTGAAGTGTTGGAACAGACTGCTTCTCTTTCATAGAAACGCATGTGAGTTTCTTCCTAATGCTTGCAAGTAGCTTAAGGCACTTTCAAAGGAAAGTGATTTTCTCTGAAAGGACAACATTTAGAAAGTGAGGCAACACTCCATTCACTTCGCACAGTGAATTGAATTGATGGAACAGACTGCTTCTCTTTCAGAGAAACGCATGTGAGTTTCTTCCTAATGCTTGCAAGTAGCTTAAGGCACTTTCAAAGGAAAGTGATTTTCTCTGAAAGGACAGCATTTAGAAAGTGAAGCAACACTCCATTCACTTCGCACATTGAATTGAAGTGTTGGAAAAGACTGCTTCTCTTTCAGAGAAACGCAAGTGAGTTTCTGTTGAATGCTTGTAAGTAGCTTACGGCACTTTCAAAGGAAAGTGATTTTCTCTGAAAGGACAGCATTTAGAAAGTGAAGCAACACTCCATTCACTTTCCAGAGTGAATTGAAGTATTGGAACAGACTGCTTCTCTTTCAGAGAAACGCATGTGAGTTTCTGTTAAATGCTTGTAAGTAGCTTAAGGCACTTTCAAAGGAAAGTGATTTTCTCTGAAAGCACAGCATTTAGAAAGTGAGGCAACACTCTATTCACTTCACACAGTGAATTGAAGTGTTGGAACAGACTGCTTCTCTTTCAGAGAAACGCATGTGAGTTTCTTCCTAATGCTTACAAGTAGCTTAAGGCACTATCAAAGGAAAGTGATTTTCTCTGAAAGGACAGCATTTAGAAAGTGAAGCAACACTCCATTCACTTCGCACAGTGAATTGAAGTGTTGGAACAGACTGCTTCTCTTTCAGAGAAGCGCATGTGAGTTTTTTTGTGAATGCTTGAAAGTAGTTTAAGGCACTTTCAAAGGAAAGTGATTTTCTCTGAAAGGACAGCATTTAGAAAGTGAGGCAACACTCCATTCACTTCGCACAGTGAATTGAAGTGTTGGAACAGACTGCTTCTCTTTCAGAGAAATGCATGTGGGTTTCTTCCTAATGCTTGCAAGTAGCTTAAGGCACTTTCAAAGGAAAGTGATTTTCTCTGAAAGGACATAATTTAGAAAGGGAAGCAACACTCCATTCACTTCGCACAGTGAATTGAAGTGTTGGAACAGACTGCTTCTCTTTCAGAGAAATGCATGTGAGTTTCTGATGAATGCTTGTAAGTAGCTTAAGGCACTTTCAAAGGAAAGTGATTTTCTCTGAAAGGACAGCATTTAGAAAGTGAAGCAACACTCCATTCACTTCGCAGAGTGAATTGAAGTGTTGGAACAGACTGCTTCTCTTTCAGAGAAACGCATGTGAGTTTCTGTTGAATGCTTGTAAGTAGCTTAAGGCACATTCAAAGGAAAGGGATTTTCTCTGAAAGGACAGCATTTAGAAAGTGAAGCAACACTCCATTCACTTCGCACACTGAATTGAAGTGTTGGAACAGACTGCTTCTCTTTCAGAGAAACGCATGTGAGTTTCTGTTGAATGCTTGTAAGTAGCTTAAGGCACTTTCAAAGGAAAGTGATTTTCTCTGAAAGGACAGCATTTAGAAAGTGAAGCAACACTCCATTCACTTCCCAGAGTGAATTGAAGTATTGGAACAGACTGCTTCTCTTTCAGAGAAACGCATGTGAGTTTCTGTTAAATGCTTGTAAGTAGCTTAAGGCACTTTCAAAGGAAAGTGATTTTCTCTGAAAGCACAGCATTTAGAAAGTGAGGCAACACTCTATTCACTTCACACAGTGAATTGAAGTGTTGGAACAGACTGCTTCTCTTTCAGAGAAACGCATGTGAGTTTCTTCCTAATGCTTGCAAGTAGCTTAAGGCACTATCAAAGGAAAGTGATTTTCTCTGAAAGGACAGCATTTAGAAAGTGAAGCAACACTCCATTCACTTCGCACAGTGAATTGAAGTGTTGGAACAGACTGCTTCTCTTTCAGAGAAGCGCATGTGAGTTTTTTGTGAATGCTTGAAAGTAGTTTAAGGCACTTTCAAAGGAAAGTGATTTTCTCTGAAAGGACAGCATTTAGAAAGTGAGGCAACACTCCATTCACTTCGCACAGTGAATTGAAGTGTTGGAACAGACTGCTTCTCTTTCAGAGAAATGCATGTGGGTTTCTTCCTAATGCTTGCAAGTAGCTTAAGGCACTTTCAAAGGAAAGTGATTTTCTCTGAAAGGACATAATTTAGAAAGGGAAGCAACACTCCATTCACTTCGCACAGTGAATTGAAGTGTTGGAACAGACTGCTTCTCTTTCAGAGAAATGCATGTGAGTTTCTGATGAATGCTTGTAAGTAGCTTAAGGCACTTTCAAAGGAAAGTGATTTTCTCTGAAAGGACAGCATTTAGAAAGTGAAGCAACACTCCATTCACTTCGCAGAGTGAATTGAAGTGTTGGAACAGACTGCTTCACTTTCAGAGAAACGCATTTGAGTTTCTGTTGAATGCTTGTAAGTAGCTTAAGGCACTTTCAAAGAAAAGTGATTTTCTCTGAGATGACAGCATTTAGAAAGTGAGGCAACACTCCATTCACTTCACACAGTGAATTGAAGTGTTGGAACAGACTGCTTCTCTTTCAGAGAAACGCATGTGTGTTTCTTCCTAATGCTTGCAAGTAGCTTAAGGCACTTTCAAAGGAAAGTGATTTTCTCAGAAAGGACAGCATTTAGAAAGTGAAGCAACACTCCATTCACTTCGCACAGTGAATTGAAGTGTTGGAACAGACTGCTTCTCTTTCAGAGAAATGCATGTGAGTTTCTGGTGAATGCTTGTAAGTAGCTTAAGGCACTTTCAAAGGAAAGTGATTTTCTCTTAAAGGACAGCATTTAGAAAGTGAGGCAGCACTCCATTCACTTCACACAATGAATTGAAGTGTTGGAACAGACTGCTTCTCTTTCAGAGAAACGCATGTGAGTTTCTTCCTAATACTTGCAAGTAGCTTAAGGCACTTTCAAAGGAAAGTGACTTTCTCTGAAAGGACAGCATTTAGAAAGTGAAGCAACACTCCCTTCACTTCGAACAGTGAATTGAAGTGTTGGAACAGACTGCTTCTCTTTCAGAGTAATGCATGTGAGTTTCTGTTGAATGCTTGTAAGTAGCTTAAGGCACTTTCAAAGGAAAGTGATTTTCTCTGAAAGTACAGCATTTAGAAAGTGAGGCAACACTCCATTCACTTCACACAGTGAATTGAAGTGTTGGAACAGACTGCTTCTCTTTCAGAGAAACGCATGTGAGTTTCTTCCTAATGCTTGCAAGTAGCTTAAGGCACTTTCAAAGGAAAGTGATTTTCTCTGAAAGGACAGCATTTAGAAAGTGAGGCAACACTCTATTCACTTCACACAGTGAATTGAAGTGTTGGAACAGACTGCTTCTCTTTCAGAGAAACGCATGTGAGTTTCTTCCTAATGCTTGCAAGTAGCTTAAGGCACTATCAAAGGAAAGTGATTTTCTCTGAAAGGACAGCATTTAGAAAGTGAGGCAACACTCCATTCACTTCGTGCAGTGAATTGAAGTGTTGGAACAGAGTGCTTCTCTTTCATAGAAACGCATTAGTGTTTCTTGTGAATGCTTGCAAGTTGCTTAAGGCACTTTCAAAGGAAAGTGATTTTCTCTGAAAGGACATAATTTAGAAAGGGTAGCAAAACTCCATTCACTTCGCACAGTGAATTGAAGTGTTGGAACAGACTGCTTCTCTTTCAGAGAAATGCATGTGAGTTTCTGTTGAATGCTTGTAAGTAGCTTAAGGCACTTTCAAAGGAAAGTGATTTTCTCTGAAAGGACAGCATTTAGAAAGTGAAGCAACACTCCATTCACTTCGCAGAGTGAATTGAAGTGTTGGAACAGACTGCTTCTCTTTCAGAGAAACGCATGTGAGTTTCTTCCTAATGCTTGCAAGTAGCTTAAGGCACTTTCAAAGGAAAGTGATTTTCTCTGAATGGACAGCATTTAGAAAGTGAAGCAACACTCCATTCACTTCGCACATTGAATTGAAGTGTTGGAACAGACTGCTTCTCTTTCAGAGAAACGCATGTGAGTTTCTGTTGAATGCTTGTACGTAGCTTAAGGCACTTTCAAAGGAAAGTGATTTTCTCTGAAAGGACAGCATTTAGAAAGTGAGGCAGCACTCCATTCACTTCACACAGTGAATTGAAGTGTTGGAACAGACTGCTTCTCTTTCAGAGAAACGCATGTGAGTTTCTTCCTAATGCTTGCAAGTAGCTTAAGGCACTTTCAAAGGAAAGTGATTTTCTCTGAAAGGACAGCATTTAGAAAGTGAGGCAACACTCCATTCACTTCACACAGTGAATTGAAGTGTTGGAACAGACTGCTTCTCTTTCAGAGAAATGCATGTGAGTTTCTTCCTAATGCTTGCAAGTAGCTTAAGGCACTTTCAAAGGAAAGTGTTTTTCTCTGAAAGGACAGCATTTAGAACGTGAAGCAACACTCCATTCACTTCGCACAGTGAATGGAAGTGTTGGAACCGACTGCTTCTATTTCAGAGAAACGCATGTGAGTTTCTGGTGAATGCTTGTAAGAAGCTTAAGGCACTTTCAAAGGAAAGTGATTTTCTCTGAAAGGACAGCATTTAGAAAGTGAAGCAACACTCCATTCACTTCGTGCAGTGAATTGAAGTGTTGGAACAGACTGCTTCTCTTTCAGAGAAACGCATTAGTGTTTCTTGTGAATGCTTGCAAGTTGCTTAAGGCACTTTCAAAGGAAAGTGATTTTCTCTGAAAGGACATAATTTAGAAAGTGAAGCAACACTCCATTCACTTCGCACAGTGAATTGAAGTATTGGAATAGACTGCTTCTCTTTCAGAGAAACGCATGTGAGTTTCTGTTGAATGCTTGTAAGTAGCTTAAGGCACTTTCAAAGGAAAGTGATTTTCTCTGAAAGGACAGCATTTAGAAAGTGAAGCAACACTCCATTCACTTCGCAGAGTGAATTGAAGTATTGGAACAGACTGCTTCTCTTTCAGAGAAACGCATGTGAGTTTCTGTTGAATGCTTGCAAGTAGTTTAAGGCACTTTCAATGGAAAGTGATTTTCTCTGAAAGGACAGCATTTACAAAGTGAAGCAACACTTCATTCACTTCGAACAGTGAATTGAAGTGTTGGAACAGACTGCTTCTCTTTCAGAGAAACGCATGTGAGTTTCTTCCTAATGCTTGCAAGTAGCTTAAGGCACTTTCAAAGGAAAGTGACTTTCTCTGAAAGGACAGCATTTAGAAAGTGAAGCAACACTCCCTTCACTTCGAACAGTGAATTGAAGTGTTGGAACAGACTGCTTCTCTTTCAGAGTAATGCATGTGAGTTTCTGTTGAATGCTTGTAAGTAGCTTAAGGCACTTTCAAAGGAAAGTGACTTTCTCTGAAAGGACAGCATTTAGAAAGTGAGGCAACACTCCATTCACTTCACACAGTGAATTGAAGTGTTGGAACAGACTGCTTCTCTTTCATAGAAACGCATGTGAGTTTCTTCCTAATGCTTGCAAGTAGCTTAAGGCACTTTCAAAGGAAAGTGATTTTCTCTGAAAGGACAACATTTAGAAAGTGAGGCAACACTCCATTCACTTCGCACAGTGAACTGAATTGTTGGAACAGACTGCTTCTCTTTCAGAGAAACGCATGTGAGTTTCTTCCTAATGCTTGCAAGTAGCTTAAGGCACTTTCAAAGGAAAGTGATTTTCTCTGAAAGGACAGCATTTAGAAAGTGAAGCAACACTCCATTCACTTCGCACATTGAATTGAAGTGTTGGAAAAGACTGCTTCTCTTTCAGAGAAACGCAAGTGAGTTTCTGTTGAATGCTTGTAAGTAGCTTACGGCACTTTCAAAGGAAAGTGATTTTCTCTGAAAGGACAGCATTTAGAAAGTGAAGCAACACTCCATTCACTTTCCAGAGTGAATTGAAGTATTGGAACAGACTGCTTCTCTTTCAGAGAAACGCATGTGAGTTTCTGTTAAATGCTTGTAAGTAGCTTAAGGCACTTTCAAAGGAAAGTGATTTTCTCTGAAAGCACAGCATTTAGAAAGTGAGGCAACACTCTATTCACTTCACACAGTGAATTGAAGTGTTGGAACAGACTGCTTCTCTTTCAGAGAAACGCATGTGAGTTTCTTCCTAATGCTTACAAGTAGCTTAAGGCACTATCAAAGGAAAGTGATTTTCTCTGAAAGGACAGCATTTAGAAAGTGAAGCAACACTCCATTCACTTCGCACAGTGAATTGAAGTGTTGGAACAGACTGCTTCTCTTTCAGAGAAGCGCATGTGAGTTTTTTTGTGAATGCTTGAAAGTAGTTTAAGGCACTTTCAAAGGAAAGTGATTTTCTCTGAAAGGACAGCATTTAGAAAGTGAGGCAACACTCCATTCACTTCGCACAGTGAATTGAAGTGTTGGAACAGACTGCTTCTCTTTCAGAGAAATGCATGTGGGTTTCTTCCTAATGCTTGCAAGTAGCTTAAGGCACTTTCAAAGGAAAGTGATTTTCTCTGAAAGGACATAATTTAGAAAGGGAAGCAACACTCCATTCACTTCGCACAGTGAATTGAAGTGTTGGAACAGACTGCTTCTCTTTCAGAGAAATGCATGTGAGTTTCTGATGAATGCTTGTAAGTAGCTTAAGGCACTTTCAAAGGAAAGTGATTTTCTCTGAAAGGACAGCATTTAGAAAGTGAAGCAACACTCCATTCACTTCGCAGAGTGAATTGAAGTGTTGGAACAGACTGCTTCTCTTTCAGAGAAACGCATGTGAGTTTCTGTTGAATGCTTGTAAGTAGCTTAAGGCACATTCAAAGGAAAGGGATTTTCTCTGAAAGGACAGCATTTAGAAAGTGAAGCAACACTCCATTCACTTCGCACACTGAATTGAAGTGTTGGAACAGACTGCTTCTCTTTCAGAGAAACGCATGTGAGTTTCTGTTGAATGCTTGTAAGTAGCTTAAGGCACTTTCAAAGGAAAGTGATTTTCTCTGAAAGGACAGCATTTAGAAAGTGAAGCAACACTCCATTCACTTCCCAGAGTGAATTGAAGTATTGGAACAGACTGCTTCTCTTTCAGAGAAACGCATGTGAGTTTCTGTTAAATGCTTGTAAGTAGCTTAAGGCACTTTCAAAGGAAAGTGATTTTCTCTGAAAGCACAGCATTTAGAAAGTGAGGCAACACTCTATTCACTTCACACAGTGAATTGAAGTGTTGGAACAGACTGCTTCTCTTTCAGAGAAACGCATGTGAGTTTCTTCCTAATGCTTGCAAGTAGCTTAAGGCACTATCAAAGGAAAGTGATTTTCTCTGAAAGGACAGCATTTAGAAAGTGAAGCAACACTCCATTCACTTCGCACAGTGAATTGAAGTGTTGGAACAGACTGCTTCTCTTTCAGAGAAGCGCATGTGAGTTTTTTGTGAATGCTTGAAAGTAGTTTAAGGCACTTTCAAAGGAAAGTGATTTTCTCTGAAAGGACAGCATTTAGAAAGTGAGGCAACACTCCATTCACTTCGCACAGTGAATTGAAGTGTTGGAACAGACTGCTTCTCTTTCAGAGAAATGCATGTGGGTTTCTTCCTAATGCTTGCAAGTAGCTTAAGGCACTTTCAAAGGAAAGTGATTTTCTCTGAAAGGACATAATTTAGAAAGGGAAGCAACACTCCATTCACTTCGCACAGTGAATTGAAGTGTTGGAACAGACTGCTTCTCTTTCAGAGAAATGCATGTGAGTTTCTGATGAATGCTTGTAAGTAGCTTAAGGCACTTTCAAAGGAAAGTGATTTTCTCTGAAAGGACAGCATTTAGAAAGTGAAGCAACACTCCATTCACTTCGCAGAGTGAATTGAAGTGTTGGAACAGACTGCTTCACTTTCAGAGAAACGCATTTGAGTTTCTGTTGAATGCTTGTAAGTAGCTTAAGGCACTTTCAAAGAAAAGTGATTTTCTCTGAGATGACAGCATTTAGAAAGTGAGGCAACACTCCATTCACTTCACACAGTGAATTGAAGTGTTGGAACAGACTGCTTCTCTTTCAGAGAAACGCATGTGTGTTTCTTCCTAATGCTTGCAAGTAGCTTAAGGCACTTTCAAAGGAAAGTGATTTTCTCAGAAAGGACAGCATTTAGAAAGTGAAGCAACACTCCATTCACTTCGCACAGTGAATTGAAGTGTTGGAACAGACTGCTTCTCTTTCAGAGAAATGCATGTGAGTTTCTGGTGAATGCTTGTAAGTAGCTTAAGGCACTTTCAAAGGAAAGTGATTTTCTCTTAAAGGACAGCATTTAGAAAGTGAGGCAGCACTCCATTCACTTCACACAATGAATTGAAGTGTTGGAACAGACTGCTTCTCTTTCAGAGAAACGCATGTGAGTTTCTTCCTAATACTTGCAAGTAGCTTAAGGCACTTTCAAAGGAAAGTGACTTTCTCTGAAAGGACAGCATTTAGAAAGTGAAGCAACACTCCCTTCACTTCGAACAGTGAATTGAAGTGTTGGAACAGACTGCTTCTCTTTCAGAGTAATGCATGTGAGTTTCTGTTGAATGCTTGTAAGTAGCTTAAGGCACTTTCAAAGGAAAGTGATTTTCTCTGAAAGTACAGCATTTAGAAAGTGAGGCAACACTCCATTCACTTCACACAGTGAATTGAAGTGTTGGAACAGACTGCTTCTCTTTCAGAGAAACGCATGTGAGTTTCTTCCTAATGCTTGCAAGTAGCTTAAGGCACTTTCAAAGGAAAGTGATTTTCTCTGAAAGGACAGCATTTAGAAAGTGAGGCAACACTCTATTCACTTCACACAGTGAATTGAAGTGTTGGAACAGACTGCTTCTCTTTCAGAGAAACGCATGTGAGTTTCTTCCTAATGCTTGCAAGTAGCTTAAGGCACTATCAAAGGAAAGTGATTTTCTCTGAAAGGACAGCATTTAGAAAGTGAGGCAACACTCCATTCACTTCGTGCAGTGAATTGAAGTGTTGGAACAGAGTGCTTCTCTTTCATAGAAACGCATTAGTGTTTCTTGTGAATGCTTGCAAGTTGCTTAAGGCACTTTCAAAGGAAAGTGATTTTCTCTGAAAGGACATAATTTAGAAAGGGTAGCAAAACTCCATTCACTTCGCACAGTGAATTGAAGTGTTGGAACAGACTGCTTCTCTTTCAGAGAAATGCATGTGAGTTTCTGTTGAATGCTTGTAAGTAGCTTAAGGCACTTTCAAAGGAAAGTGATTTTCTCTGAAAGGACAGCATTTAGAAAGTGAAGCAACACTCCATTCACTTCGCAGAGTGAATTGAAGTGTTGGAACAGACTGCTTCACTTTCAGAGAAACGCATGTGAGTTTCTGTTGAATGCTTGTAAGTAGCTTAAGGCCCTTTCAAAGGAAAGTGATTTTCTCTGAGATGACAGCATTTAGAAAGTGAGGCAACACTCCATTCACTTCACACAGTGAATTGAAGTGTTGGAACAGACTGCTTCTCTTTCAGAGAAACGCATGTGTGTTTCTTCCTAATGCTTGCAAGTAGCTTAAGGCACTTTCAAAGGAAAGTGATTTTCTCAGAAAGGACAGCATTTAGAAAGTGAAGCAACACTCCATTCACTTCGCACAGTGAATTGAAGTGTTGGAACAGACTGCTTCTCTTTCAGAGAAATGCATGTGAGTTTCTGGTGAATGCTTGTAAGTAGCTTAAGGCACTTTCAAAGGAAAGTGATTTTCTCTTAAAGGACAGCATTTAGAAAGTGAGGCAGCACTCCATTCACTTCACACAATGAATTGAAGTGTTGGAACAGACTGCTTCTCTTTCAGAGAAACGCATGTGAGTTTCTTCCTAATACTTGCAAGTAGCTTAAGGCACTTTCAAAGGAAAGTGACTTTCTCTGAAAGGACAGCATTTAGAAAGTGAAGCAACACTCCCTTCACTTCGAACAGTGAATTGAAGTGTTGGAACAGACTGCTTCTCTTTCAGAGTAATGCATGTGAGTTTCTGTTGAATGCTTGTAAGTAGCTTAAGGCACTTTCAAAGGAAAGTGATTTTCTCTGAAAGTACAGCATTTAGAAAGTGAGGCAACACTCCATTCACTTCACACAGTGAATTGAAGTGTTGGAACAGACTGCTTCTCTTTCAGAGAAACGCATGTGAGTTTCTTCCTAATGCTTGCAAGTAGCTTAAGGCACTTTCAAAGGAAAGTGATTTTCTCTGAAAGGACAGCATTTAGAAAGTGAGGCAACACTCTATTCACTTCACACAGTGAATTGAAGTGTTGGAACAGACTGCTTCTCTTTCAGAGAAACGCATGTGAGTTTCTTCCTAATGCTTGCAAGTAGCTTAAGGCACTATCAAAGGAAAGTGATTTTCTCTGAAAGGACAGCATTTAGAAAGTGAGGCAACACTCCATTCACTTCGTGCAGTGAATTGAAGTGTTGGAACAGAGTGCTTCTCTTTCATAGAAACGCATTAGTGTTTCTTGTGAATGCTTGCAAGTTGCTTAAGGCACTTTCAAAGGAAAGTGATTTTCTCTGAAAGGACATAATTTAGAAAGGGTAGCAAAACTCCATTCACTTCGCACAGTGAATTGAAGTGTTGGAACAGACTGCTTCTCTTTCAGAGAAATGCATGTGAGTTTCTGTTGAATGCTTGTAAGTAGCTTAAGGCACTTTCAAAGGAAAGTGATTTTCTCTGAAAGGACAGCATTTAGAAAGTGAAGCAACACTCCATTCACTTCGCAGAGTGAATTGAAGTGTTGGAACAGACTGCTTCACTTTCAGAGAAACGCATGTGAGTTTCTGTTGAATGCTTGTAAGTAGCTTAAGGCCCTTTCAAAGGAAAGTGATTTTCTCTGAGATGACAGCATTTAGAAAGTGAGGCAACACTCCATTCACTTCACACAGTGAATTGAAGTGTTGGAACAGACTGCTTCTCTTTCAGAGAAACGCATGTGAGTTTCTGGTGAATGCTTGTAAGTAGCTTAAGGCAATTTCAAAGGAAAGTGATTTTCTCTGAAAGGACAGCATTTAGAAAGTGAAGCAACACTCCATTCACTTCGAACAGTGAATTGAAGTGTTGGAACAGACTGCTTCTCTTTCAGAGAAATGCATGTGAGTTTCTGGTGAATGCTTGTAAGTAGCTTAAGGCACTTTCAAAGGAAAGTGATTTTCTCTGAAAGGACAGCATTTAGAAAGTGAGGCAGCACTCCATTCACTTCACACAGTGAATTGAAGTGTTGGAACAGACTGCTTCTCTTTCAGAGAAACGCATGTGAGTTTCTTCCTAATGCTTGCAAGTAGCTTAAGGCACTTTCAAAGGAAAGTGATTTTCTCTGAAAGGACAGCATTTAGAAAGTTAGGCAACACTCCATTCACTTCGCACAGTGAATTGAAGTGTTGGAACAGACTGCTTCTCTTTCAGAGAAATGCATGTGAGTTTCTTCCTAATGCTTGCAAGTAGCTTAAGGCACTTTCAAAGGAAAGTGATTTTCTCTGAAAGGACAGCATTTAGAACGTGAAGCAGCACTCCATTCACTTCGCACAGTGAATGGAAGTGTTGGAACCGACTGCTTCTCTTTTAGAGAAACGCATGTGAGTTTCTGGTGAATGCTTGTAAGAAGCTTAAGGCACTTTCATAGGAAAGTGATTTTCTCTGAAAGTACAGCATTTAGAAAGTGAAGCAACACTCCATTCACTTCGTGCAGTGAATTGAAGTGTTGGAACAGACTGCTTCTCTTTCAGAGAAACGCATTAGTGTTTCTTGTGATTGCTTGCAAGTTGCTTAAGGCACTTTCAAAGGAAAGTGATTTTCTCTGAAAGGACATAATTTAGAAAGTGAAGCAACACTCCATTCACTTCGCACAGTGAATTGAAGTGTTGGAACAGACTGCTTCTCTTTCAGAGAAATGCATGTGAGTTTCTGTTGAATGCTTGTAAGTAGCTTAAGGCACTTTCAAAGGAAAGTGATTTTCTCTGAAAGGACAGCATTTAGAAAGTGAAGCAACACTCCATTCACTTCGCAGAGTGAATTGAAGTATTGGAATAGACTGCTTCTCTTTCAGAGAAACGCATGTGAGTTTCTGTTGAATGCTTGTAAGTAGCTTAAGGCACTTTCAAAGGAAAGTGATTTTCTCTGAAAGGACAGCATTTAGAAAGTGAAGCAACACTCCATTCACTTCGCAGAGTGAATTGAAGTGTTGGAACAGACTGCTTCTCTTTCAGAGAAGCGCATGTGAGTTTTTTGTGAATGCTTGAAAGTAGTTTAAGGCACTTTCAAAGGAAAGTGATTTTCTCTGAAAGGACAGCATTTAGAAAGTGAGGCAACACTCCATTCACTTCGCACAGTGAATTGAAGTGTTGGAACAGACTGCTTCTCTTTCAGAGAAACGCATGTGAGTTTCTTCCTAATGCTTGCAAGTAGCTTAAAGCACTTTCAAAGGAAAGTGATTTTCTCTGAAAGGACAGCATTTAGAAAATGAAGCAACACTCCATTCACTTCGCACAGTGAATTGAAGTGTTGGAACCGACTGCTTCACTTTCAGAGAAACGCATGTGAGTCTGTTGAAAGCTTGTAAGTAGCTTAAGGCACTTTCAAAGGAAAGTGATTTTCTCTGAGAGGACAGCATTTAGAAAGTGAAGCAACACTCCATTCACTTCGCACAGTGAATTGAAGTGTTGGAACCGACTGCTTCTCTTTTAGAGAAACGCATTAGTGTTTCTTGTGATTGCTTGCAAGTTGCTTAAGGCACATTCAAAGGAAAGTGATTTTCTCTGAAAGGACATAATTTAGAAAGTGAAGCAACACTCCATTCACTTCGCACAGTGAATTGAAGTGTTGGAACAGACTGCTTCTCTTTCAGAGAAATGCATGTGAGTTTCTGTTGAATGCTTGTAAGTAGCTTAAGGCACTTTCAAAGGAAAGTGATTTTCTCTGAAAGGACAGCATTTAGAAAGTGAAGCAACACTCCATTCACTTCGCAGAGTGAATTGAAGTATTGGAATAGACTGCTTCTCTTTCAGAGAAACGCATGTGAGTTTCTGTTGAATGCTTGTAAGTAGCTTAAGGCACTTTCAAAGGAAAGTGATTTTCTCTTAAAGGACAGCATTTAGAAAGTGAAGCAACACTCCATTCACTTCGCAGAGTGAATTGAAGTGTTGGAACAGACTGCTTCTCTTTCAGAGAAGCGCATGTGAGTTTTTTGTGAATGCTTGAAAGTAGTTTAAGGCACTTTCAAAGGAAAGTGATTTTCTCTGAAAGGACAGCATTTAGAAAGTGAGGCAACACTCCATTCACTTCGCACAGTGAATTGAAGTGTTGGAACAGACTGCTTCTCTTTCAGAGAAACGCATGTGAGTTTCTTCCTAATGCTTGCAAGTAGCTTAAGGCACTTTCAAAGGAAAGTGATTTTCTCTGAAAGGACAGCATTTAGAAAATGAAGCAACACTCCATTCACTTCGCACAGTGAATTGAAGTGTTGGAACCGACTGCTTCTCTTTCAGAGAAACGCATGTGATTTTCTGGTGAATGCTTGTAAGAAGCTTAAGGCACTTTCAAAGGAAAGTGATTTTCTCTGAAAGGACAGCATTTAGAAAGTGAAGCAACACTCCATTTACTTCGTGCAGTGAATTGAAGTGTTGGAACAGAGTGCTTCTCTTTCATAGAAACGCATTAGTGTTTCTTGTGAATGCTTGTAAGTTGCTTAAGGCACTTTCAAAGGAAAGTGATTTTCTCTGAAAGGACATAATTTAGAAAGTGAAGCAACACTCCATTCACTTCGCACAGTGAATTGAAGTGTTGGAACAGACTGCTTCTCTTTCAGAGAAATGCATGTGAGTTTCTGTTGAATGCTTGTAAGTAGCTTAAGGCACTTTCAAAGGAAAGTGATTTTCTCTGAAAGGACAGCACTTAGAAAGTGAAGCAACACTCCATTCACTTCGCACAGTGAATTGAAGTGTTGGAACGGACTGCTTCTCTTTCAGAGTAATGCATGTGAGTTTCTGTTGAATGCTTGTAAGTAGCTTTAGGCACTTTCAAAGGAAAGTGATTTTCTCTGAAAGTACAGCATTTAGAAAGTGAGGCAACACTCCATTCACTTCACACAGTGAATTGAAGTGTTGGAACAGACTGCTTCTCTTTCAGAGAATCGCATGTGAGTTTCTTCCTAATGCTTGCAAGTAGCTTAAGGCACTTTCAAAGGAAAGTGATTTTCTCTGAAAGGACAGTATTTAGAAAGTGAGGCAACACTCCATTCACTTCGCACAGTGAATTGAAGTGTTGGAACAGACTGCTTCTCTTTCAGAGAAACGCATGTGAGTTTCTTCCTAATGCTTGCAAGTAGCTTAAGGCACTTTCAAAGGAAAGTGACTTTCTCTGAAAGGACAGCATTTAGAAAGTGAAGCAACACTCCCTTCACTTCGAACAGTGAATTGAAGTGTTGGAACAGACTGCTTCTCTTTCAGAGTAATGCATGTGAGTTTCTGTTGAATGCTTGTAAGTAGCTTAAGGCACTTTCAAAGGAAAGTGATTTTCTCTGAAAGTACAGCATTTAGAAAGTGAGGCAAAACTCCATTCACTTCACACAGTGAATTGAAGTGTTGGAACAGACTGCTTCTCTTTCAGAGAAACGCATGTGAGTTTCTTCCTAATGCTTGCAAGTAGCTTAAGGCACTTTCAAAGGAAAGTGATTTTCTCTGAAAGGACAGCATTTAGAAAGTGAGGCAACACTCTATTCACTTCACACAGTGAATTGAAGTGTTGGAACAGACTGCTTCTCTTTCAGAGAAACGCATGTGAGTTTCTTCCTAATGCTTGCAAGTAGCTTAAGGCACTATCAAAGGAAAGTGATTTTCTCTGAAAGGACAGCATTTAGAAAGTGAGGCAACACTCCATTCACTTCGTGCAGTGAATTGAAGTGTTGGAACAGAGTGCTTCTCTTTCATAGAAACGCATTAGTGTTTCTTGTGAATGCTTGCAAGTTGCTTAAGGCACTTTCAAAGGAAAGTGATTTTCTCTGAAAGGACATAATTTAGAAAGGGTAGCAACACTCCATTCACTTCGCACAGTGAATTGAAGTGTTGGAACAGACTGCTTCTCTTTCAGAGAAATGCATGTGAGTTTCTGTTGAATGCTTGTAAGTAGCTTAAGGCACTTTCAAAGGAAAGTGATTTTCTCTGAAAGGACAGCATTTAGAAAGTGAGGCAACACTCCATTCACTTCGCAGAGTGAATTGAAGTGTTGGAACAGACTGCTTCACTTTCAGAGAAACGCATGTGAGTTTCTGTTGAATGCTTGTAAGTAGCTTAAGGCCCTTTCAAAGGAAAGTGATTTTCTCTGAGATGACAGCATTTAGAAAGTGAGGCAACACTCCATTCACTTCACACAGTGAATTGAAGTGTTGGAACAGACTGCTTCTCTTTCAGAGAAACGCATGTGAGTTTCTGGTGAATGCTTGTAAGTAGCTTAAGGCAATTTCAAAGGAAAGTGATTTTCTCTGAAAGGACAGCATTTAGAAAGTGAAGCAACACTCCATTCACTTCGCACAGTGAATTGAAGTGTTGGAACAGACTGCTTCTCTTTCAGAGAAATGCATGTGAGTTTCTGGTGAATGCTTGTAAGTAGCTTAAGGCACTTTCAAAGGAAAGTGATTTTCTCTGAAAGGACAGCATTTAGAAAGTGAGGCAGCACTCCATTCACTTCACACAGTGAATTGAAGTGTTGGAACAGACTGCTTCTCTTTCAGAGAAACGCATGTAAGTTTCTTCCTAATGCTTGCAAGTAGCTTAAGGCACTTTCAAAGGAAAGTGATTTTCTCTGAAAGGACAGCATTTAGAAAGTGAGGCAACACTCCATTCACTTCGCACAGTGAATTGAAGTGTTGGAACAGACTGCTTCTCTTTCAGAGAAATGCATGTGAGTTTCTTCCTAATGCTTGCAAGTAGCTTAAGGCACTTTCAAAGGAAAGTGATTTTCTCTGAAAGGACAGCATTTAGAACGTGAAGCAACACTCCCTTCACTTCGAACATTGAATGGAAGTGTTGGAACCGACTGCTTCTCTTTCAGAGAAACGCATGTGAGTTTCTGGTGAATGCTTGTAAGAAGCTTAAGGCACTTTCATAGGAAAGTGATTTTCTCTGAAAGGACAGCATTTAGAAAGTGAAGCAACACTCCATTCACTTCGTGCAGTGAATTGAAGTGTTGGAACAGACTGCTTCTCTTTCAGAGAAACGCATTAGTGTTTCTTGTGATTGCTTGCAAGTTGCTTAAGGCACTTTCAAAGGAAAGTGATTTTCTCTGAAAGGACATAATTTAGAAAGTGAAGCAACACTCCCTTCACTTCGCACAGTGAATTGAAGGGTTGGAACAGACTGCTTCTCTTTCAGAGAAATGCATGTGAGTTTCTGTTGAATGCTTGTAAGTAGCTTAAGGCACTTTCAAAGGAAAGTGATTTTCTCTGAAAGGACAGCATTTAGAAAGTGAAGCAACACTCCATTCACTTCGCAGAGTGAATTGAAGTATTGGAATAGACTGCTTCTCTTTCAGAGAAACGCATGTGAGTTTCTGTTGAATGCTTGTAAGTAGCTTAAGGCACTTTCAAAGGAAAGTGATTTTCTCTGAAAGGACAGCATTTAGAAAGTGAAGCAACACTTCATTCACTTCGCACAGTGAATTGAAGTGTTGGAACAGACTGCTTCTCTTTCAGAGAAGCGCATGTGAGTTTTTTGTGAATGCTTGAAAGTAGTTTAAGGCACTTTCAAAGGAAAGTGATTTTCTCTGAAAGGACAGCATTTAGAAAGTGAGGCAACACTCCATTCACTTCGCACAGTGAATTGAAGTGTTGGAACAGACTGCTTCTCTTTCAGAGAAACGCATGTGAGTTTCTTCCTAATGCTTGCAAGTAGCTTAAGGCACTTTCAAAGGAAAGTGATTTTCTCTGAAAGGACAGCATTTAGAAAATGAAGCAACACTCCATTCACTTCGCACAGTGAATTGAAGTGTTGGAACCGACTGCTTCTCTTTCAGAGAAACGCATGTGATTTTCTGGTGAATGCTTGTAAGAAGCTTAAGGCACTTTCAAAGGAAAGTGATTTTCTCTGAAAGGACAGCATTTAGAAAGTGAAGCAACACTCCATTTACTTCGTGCAGTGAATTGAAGTGTTGGAACAGAGTGCTTCTCTTTCATAGAAACGCATTAGTGTTTCTTGTGAATGCTTGTAAGTTGCTTAAGGCACTTTCAAAGGAAAGTGATTTTCTCTGAAAGGACATAATTTAGAAAGTGAAGCAACACTCCATTCACTTCGCACAGTGAATTGAAGTGTTGGAACAGACTGCTTCTCTTTCAGAGAAATGCATGTGAGTTTCTGTTGAATGCTTGTAAGTAGCTTAAGGCACTTTCAAAGGAAAGTGATTTTCTCTGAAAGGACAGCACTTAGAAAGTGAAGCAACACTCCATTCACTTCGCACAGTGAATTGAAGTGTTGGAACGGACTGCTTCACTTTCAGAGAAACGCATGTGAGTTTCTGTTGAATGCTTGTAAGTAGCTTAAGGCACTTTCAAAGGAAAGTGATTTTCTCTGAGATGACAGCATTTAGAAAGTGAGGCAACACTCCATTCACTTCACGCAGTGAATTGAAGTGTTGGAACAGACTGCTTGTCTTTCAGAGAAACGCATGTGAGTTTCTTCCTAATGCTTGCAAGTAGCTTAAGGCACTTTCAAAGGAAAGTGATTTTCTCAGAAAGGACAGCATTTAGAAAGTGACGCAACACTCCATTCACTTCGCACAGTGAATTGAAGTGTTGGAACAGACTGCTTCTCTTTCAGAGAAACGCATGTGAGTTTCTTCCTAATGCTTGCAAGTAGCTTAAGGCACTTTCAAAGGAAAGTGATTTTCTCTGAAAGGACAGCATTTACAAAGTGAAGCAACACTCCATTCACTTCGCACATTGAATTGAAGTGTTGGAAGAGACTGCTTCTCTTTCAGAGAAATGCATGTGAGTTTCTGTTGAATGCTTGCAAGTAGCTTAAGGCACTATCAAAGGAAAGTGATTTTCTCTGAAAGGACAGCATTTAGAAAGTGAGGCAACACTCCATTCACTTCGTGCAGTGAATTGAAGTGTTGGAACAGAGTGCTTCTCTTTCATAGAAACGCATTAGTGTTTCTTGTGAATGCTTGCAAGTTGCTTAAGGCACTTTCAAAGGAAAGTGATTTTCTCTGAAAGGACAGCATTTAGAAAGTGAAGCAACACTCCATTCACTTCGAAGAGTGAATTGAAGTGTTGGAACAGACTGCTTCACTTTCAGAGAAACGCATGTGAGTTTCTGTTGAATGCTTGTAAGTGGCTTAAGGCCCTTTCAAAGGAAAGTGATTTTCTCTGAGATGACAGCATTTAGAAAGTGAGGCAACACTCCATTCACTTCACACAGTGAATTGAAGTGTTGGAACAGACTGCTTCTCTTTCAGAGAAACGCATGTGAGTTTCTGGTGAATGCTTGTAAGTAGCTTAAGGCAATTTCAAAGGAAAGTGATTTTCTCTGAAAGGACAGCATTTAGAAAGTGAAGCAACACTCCATTCACTTCGAACAGTGAATTGAAGTGTTGGAACAGACTGCTTCTCTTTCAGAGAAATGCATGTGAGTTTCTGGTGAATGCTTGTAAGTAGCTTAAGGCACTTTCAAAGGAAAGTGATTTTCTCTGAAAGGACAGCATTTAGAAAGTGAGGCAGCACTCCATTCACTTCACACAGTGAATTGAAGTGTTGGAACAGACTGCTTCTCTTTCAGAGAAACGCATGTGAGTTTCTTCCTAATGCTTGCAAGTAGCTTAAGGCACTTTCAAAGGAAAGTGATTTTCTCTGAAAGGACAGCATTTAGAAAGTGAGGCAACACTCCATTCACTTCGTGCAGTGAATTGAAGTGTTGGAACAGAGTGCTTCTCTTTCATAGAAACGCATTAGTGTTTCTTGTGAATGCTTGCAAGTTGCTTAAGGCACTTTCAAAGGAAAGTGATTTTCTCTGAAAGGACATAATTTAGAAAGGGAAGCAATACTCCATTCACTTCGCACAGTGAATTGAAGTGTTGGAACCGACTGCTTCTCTTTCAGAGAAACGCATGTGAGTTTCTGGTGAATGCTTGAAAGTAGTTTAAGGCACTTTCAAAGGTAAGTGATTTTCTCTGAAAGGACAGCATTTAGAAAGTGAGGCAACACTCCATTTACTTCGCACAGTGAATTGAAGTGTTGGAACAGACTGCTTCTCTTTCAGAGAAACGCATGTGAGTTTCTTCCTAATGCTTGCAAGTAGCTTAAGGCACTTTCAAAGGAAAGTGATTTTCTCTGAAAGTACAGCATTTAGAAAATGAAGCAACACTCCATTCACTTCGCACAGTGAATTGAAGTGTTGGAACCGACTGCTTCTCTTTCAGAGAAACGTATGTGATTTTCTGGTGAATGCTTGTAAGAAGCTTAAGGCACTTTCAATGGAAAGTGATTTTCTCTGAAAGGACAGCATTTAGAAAGTGAAGCAACACTCCATTTACTTCGTGCAGTGAATTGAAGTGTTGGAACAGAGTGCTTCTCTTTCATAGAAACGCATTAGTGTTTCTTGTGAATGCTTGTAAGTTGCTTAAGGCACTTTCAAAGGAAAGTGATTTTCTCTGAAAGGACATAATTTAGAAAGTGAAGCAACACTCCATTCACTTCGCACAGTGAATTGAAGTGTTGGAACAGACTGCTTCTCTTTCAGAGAAATGCATGTGAGTTTCTGTTGAATGCTTGTAAGTAGCTTAAGGCACTTTCAAAGGAAAGTGATTTTCTCTGAAAGGACAGCCCTTAGAAAGTGAAGCAACACTCCATTCACTTCGCACAGTGAATTGAAATGTTGGAACGGACTGCTTCACTTTCAGAGAAACGCATGTGAGTTTCTGTTGAATGCTTGTAAGTAGCTTAAGGCACTTTCAAAGGAAAGTGATTTTCTCTGAGATGACAGCATTTAGAAAGTGAGGCAACACTCCATTCACTTCACGCAGTGAATTGAAGTGTTGGAACAGACTGCTTGTCTTTCAGAGAAACGCATGTGAGTTTCTTCCTAATGCTTGCAAGTAGCTTAAGGCACTTTCAAAGGAAAGTGATTTTCTCAGAAAGGACAGCATTTAGAAAGTGAAGCAACACTCCATTCACTTCGCACAGTGAATTGAAGTGTTGGAACAGACTGCTTCTCTTTCAGAGAAACGCATGTGAGTTTCTTCCTAATGCTTGCAAGTAGCTGAAGGCACTTTCAAAGGAAAGTGATTTTCTCTGAAAGGACAGCATTTACAAAGTGAAGCAACACTCCATTCACTTCGCACAATGAATTGAAGTGTTGGAAGAGACTGCTTCTCTTTCAGAGAAATGCATGTGAGTTTCTCTTGAATGCTTGCAAGTAGCTTAAGGCACTATCAAAGGAAAGTGATTTTCTCTGAAAGGACAGCATTTAGAAAGTGAGGCAACACTCCATTCACTTCGTGCAGTGAATTGAAGTGTTGGAACAGAGTGCTTCTCTTTCATAGAAACGCATTAGTGTTTCTTGTGAATGCTTGCAAGTTGCTTAAGGCACTTTCAAAGGAAAGTGATTTTCTCTGAAAGGACATAATTTAGAAAGGGAAGCAACACTCCATTCACTTCGCACAGTGAATTGAAGTGTTGGAACAGACTGCTTCTCTTTCAGAGAAATGCATGTGAGTTTCTGTTGAATGCTTGTAAGTAGCTTAAGGCACTTTCAAAGGAAAGTGATTTTCTCTGAAAGGACAGCATTTAGAAAGTGAAGCAACACTCCATTCACTTCGCAGAGTGAAATGAAGTGTTGGAACAGACTGCTTCACTTTCAGAGAAACGCATGTGAGTTTCTGTTGAATGCTTGTAAGTAGCTTAAGGCCCTTTCAAAGGAAAGTGATTTTCTCTGAGATGACAGCATTTAGAAAGTGAGGCAACACTCCATTCACTTCACACAGTGAATTGAAGTGTTGGAACAGACTGCTTCTCTTTCAGAGAAACGCATGTGAGTTTCTGGTGAATGCTTGTAAGTAGCTTAAGGCAATTTCAAAGGAAAGTGATTTTCTCTGAAAGGACAGCATTTAGAAAGTGAAGCAACACTCCATTCACTTCGAACAGTGAATTGAAGTGTTGGAACAGACTGCTTCTCTTTCAGAGAAATGCATGTGAGTTTCTGGTGAATGCTTGTAAGTTACTTAAGGCACTTTCAAAGGAAAGTGATTTTCTCTGAAAGGACAGCATTTAGAAAGTGAGGCAGCACTCCATTCACTTCACACAGTGAATTGAAGTGTTGGAACAGACTGCTTCTCTTTCAGAGAAACGCATGTGAGTTTCTTCCTAATGCTTGCAAGTAGCTTAAGGCACTTTCAAAGGAAAGTGATTTTCTCTGAAAGGACAGCATTTAGAAAGTGAGGCAACACTCCATTCACTTCGCACAGTGAATTGAAGTGTTGGAACAGACTGCTTCTCTTTCAGAGAAATGCATGTGAGTTTCTTCCTAATGCTTGCAAGTAGCTTAAGGCACTTTCAAAGGAAAGTGATTTTCTCTGAAAGGACAGCATTTAGAACGTGAAGCAACACTCCATTCTCTTCGCACAGTGAATGGAAGTGTTGGAACCGACTGCTTCTCTTTCAGAGAAACGCATGTGAGTTTCTGGTGAATGCTTGTAAGAAGCTTAAGGCACTTTCATAGGAAAGTGATTTTCTCTGAAGGGACAGCATTTAGAAAGTGAAGCTACACTCCATTCACTTCGTGCAGTGAATTGAAGTGTTGGAACAGACTGCTTCTCTTTCAGAGAAACGCATTAGTGTTTCTTGTGATTGCTTGCAAGTTGCTTAAGGCACTTTCAAAGGAAAGTGATTTTCTCTGAAAGGACATAATTTAGAAAATGAAGCAACACTCCATTCACTTCGCACAGTGAATTGAAGTGTTGGAACAGACTGCTTCACTTTCAGAGAAACGCATGTGAGTTTCTGTTGAATGCTTGTAAGTAGCTTAAGGCACTTTCAAAGGAAAGTGATTTTCTCTGAAAGGACAGCATTTAGAAAGTGAAGCAACACTCCATTCACTTCGCAGAGTGAATTGAAGTATTGGAACAGACTGCTTCTCTTTCAGAGAAACGCATGTGAGTTTCTGTTGAATGCTTGTAAGTAGCTTAAGGCACTTTCAAAGGAAAGTGATTTTCTCTGAAAGGACAGCATTTAGAAAGTGAAGCAACACTCCATTCACTTCGCAGAGTGAATTGAAGTATTGGAACAGACTGCTTCTCTTTCAGAGAAACGCATGTGAGTTTCTGGTGAATGCTTGTAAGTAGCTTAAGGCACTTTCAAAGGAAAGTGATTTTCTCTGAAAGGACAGCATTTAGAAAGTGAAGCAACACTCCATTCACTTCGCACAGTGAATTGAAGTGTTGGAACAGACTGCTTCTCTTTCAGAGAAACGCATGTGAGTTTGTTGTGAATTCTTGCAAGTTGCTTAAGGCACTTTCAAAGGAAAGTGATTTTCTCTGAAAGGACATAATTTAGAAAGTGAAGCAACACTCCATTCACTTCGCACAGTGAATTGAAGTGTTGGAACAGACTGCTTCTCTTTCAGAGAAGCGCATGTGAGTTTTTTGTGAATGCTTGAAAGTAGTTTAAGGCACTTTCAAAGGAAAGTGATTTTCTCTGAAAGGACAGCATTTAGAAAGTGAGGCAACACTCCACTCACTTCGCACAGTGAATTGAAGTGTTGGAACAGACTGCTTCTCTTTCAGAGAAACGCATGTGAGTTTCTTCCTAATGCTTGCAAGTAGCTTAAGGCACTTTCAAAGGAAAGTGATTTTCTCTGAAAGGACAGCATTTAGAAAATGAAGCAACACTCCATTCACTTCGCACAGTGAATTGAAGTGTTGGAACCGACTGCTTCTCTTTCAGAGAAACGCATGTGATTTTCTGGTGAATGCTTGTAAGAAGCTTAAGGCACTTTCAAAGGAAAGTGATTTTCTCTGAAAGGACAGCATTTAGAAAGTGAAGCAACACTCCATTTACTTCGTGCAGTGAATTGAAGTGTTGGAACAGAGTGCTTCTCTTTCATAGAAACGCATTAGTGTTTCTTGTGAATGCTTGTAAGTTGCTTAAGGCACTTTCAAAGGAAAGTGATTTTCTCTGAAAGGACATAATTTAGAAAGTGAAGCAACACTCCATTCACTTCGCACAGTGAATTGAAGTGTTGGAACAGACTGCTTCTCTTTCAGAGAAATGCATGTGAGTTTCTGTTGAATGCTTGTAAGTAGCTTAAGGCACTTTCAAAGGAAAGTGATTTTCTCTGAAAGGACAGCACTTAGAAAGTGAAGCAACACTCCATTCACTTCGCACAGTAAATTGAAGTGTTGGAACGGACTGCTTCACTTTCAGAGAAACGCATGTGAGTTTCTGTTGAATGCTTGTAACTAGCTTAAGGCACTTTCAAAGGAAAGTGATTTTCTCTGAGATGACAGCATTTAGAAAGTGAGGCAACACTCCATTCACTTCACGCAGTGAATTGAAGTGTTGGAACAGACTGCTTGTCTTTCAGAGAAACGCATGTGAGTTTCTTCCTAATGCTTGCAAGTAGCTTAAGGCACTTTCAAAGGAAAGTGATTTTCTCAGAAAGGACAGCATTTAGAAAGTGAAGCAACACTCCATTCACTTCGCACAGTGAATTGAAGTGTTGGAACAGACTGCTTCTCTTTCAGAGAAACGCATGTGAGTTTCTTCCTAATGCTTGAAAGTAGCTTAAGGCACTTTCAAAGGAAAGTGATTTTCTCTGAAAGGACAGCATTTACAAAGTGAAGCAACACTCCATTCACTTCGCACAGTGAATTGAAGTGTTGGAACAGACTGCTTCTCTTTCAGAGAAATGCATGTGAGTTTCTGTTGAATGCTTGTAAGTAGCTTAAGGCACTTTCAAAGGAAAGTGATTTTCTCTGAAAGGACAGCATTTAGAAAGTGAGGCAGCACTCCATTCACTTCACACATGAATGGAAGTGTTGGAACAGATTGCTTCTCTTTCAGAGAAACGCATGTGAGTTTCTTCCTAATGTTTGCAAGTGGCTTAAGGCACTTTCAAAGGAAAGTGATTTTCTCTGAAAGGACAGCATTTAGAAAGTGAAGCAACACTCCATTCACTTCGCACAGTGAATTGAAGTTTTGGAACAGAGTGCTTCTCTTTCATAGAAACGCATTAGTGTTTCTTGTGAATGCTTGTAAGTTGCTTAAGGCACTTTCAAAGGAAAGTGATTTTCTCTGAAAGGACAGCATTTAGAAAGTGAAGCAACACTCCATTCACTTCGCACAGTGAATTGAAGTGTTGGAACAGACTGCTTCTCTTTCAGAGAAATGCATGTGAGTTTCTGTTGAATGCTTGTAAGTAGCTTAAGGCACTTTCAAAGGAAAGTGATTTTCTCTGAAAGGACAGCATTTAGAAAGTAAAGCAACACTCCATTCACTTCGCAGAGTGAATTGAAGTGTTGGAACAGACTGCTTCACTTTCAGAGAAACGCATGTGAGTTTCTGTTGAATGCTTGTAAGTAGCTTAAGGCCCTTTCAAAGGAAAGTGATTTTCTCTGAGATGACAGCATTTAGAAAGTGAGGCAACAATCCATTCACTTCACACAGTGAATTGAAGTGTTGGAACAGACTGCTTCTCTTTCAGAGAAACGCATGTGAGTTTCTGGTGAATGCTTGTAAGTAGCTTAAGGCAATTTCAAAGGAAAGTGATTTTCTCTGAAAGGACAGCATTTAGAAAGTGAAGCAACACTCCATTCACTTCGAACAGTGAATTGAAGTGTTGGAACAGACTGCTTCTCTTTCAGAGAAATGCATGTGAGTTTCTGGTGAATGCTTGTAAGTAGCTTAAGGCACTTTCAAAGGAAAGTGATTTTCTCTGAAAGGACAGCATTTAGAAAGTGAGGCAGCACTCCATTCACTTCACACAGTGAATTGAAGTGTTGGAGCAGACTGCTTCTCTTTCAGAGAAACGCATGTGAGTTTCTTCCTAATGCTTGCAAGTAGCTTAAGGCACTTTCAAAGGAAAGTGATTTTCTCTGAAAGGACAACATTTAGAAAGTGAGGCAACACTCCATTCACTTCGCACAGTGAATTAAAGTGTTGGAACAGACTGCTTCTCTTTCAGAGAAATGCATGTGAGTTTCTTCCTAATGCTTGCAAGTAGCTTAAGGCACTTTCAAAGGAAAGTGATTTTCTCTGAAAGGACAGCATTTAGAACGTGAAGCAACACTCCATTCTCGTCGCACAGTGAATGGAAGTGTTGGAACCGACTGCTTCTCTTTCAGAGAAACGCATGTGAGTTTCTGGTGAATGCTTGTAAGAAGCTTAAGGCACTTTCATAGGAAAGTGATTTTCTCTGAAGGGACAGCATTTAGAAAGTGAAGCAACACTCCATTCACTTCGTGCAGTGAATTGAAGTGTTGGAACAGACTGCTTCTCTTTCAGAGAAACGCATTAGTGTTTCTTGTGATTGCTTGCAAGTTGCTTAAGGCACTTTCAAAGGAAAGTGATTTTCTCTGAAAGGACAGCATTTAGAAAGTGAAGCAACACTCCATTCACTTCGCAGAGTGAATTTAAGTGTTGGAACAGACTGCTTCACTTTCAGAGAAATGCATGTGAGTTTCTGTTGAATGCTTGTAAGTAGCTTAAGGCACTTTCAAAGGAAAGTGATTTTCTCTGAAAGGACAGCATTTAGAAAGTGAAGCAACACTCCATTCACTTCGCAGAGTGAATTGAAGTATTGGAATAGACTGCTTCTCTTTCAGAGAAACACATGTGAGTTTCTGTTGAATGCTTGTAAGTAGCTTAAGGCACTTTCAAAGGAAAGTGATTTTCTCTTAAAGGACAGCATTTAGAAAGTGAAGCAACACTCCATTCACTTCGCAGAGTGAATTGAAGTATTGGAACAGACTGCTTCTCTTTCAGAGAAACGCATGTGAGTTTCTGTTGAATGCTTGTAAGTAGCTTAAGGCACTTTCAAATGAAAGTGATTTTCTCTGAAAGGACAGCATTTAGAAAGTGAAGCAACACTCCATTCACTTCGCAGAGTGAATTGAAGTATTGGAACAGACTGCTTCTCTTTCAGAGAAACGCATGTGAGTTTCTGGTGAATGCTTGTAAGTAGCTTAAGGCACTTTCAAAGGAAAGTGATTTTCTCTGAAAGGACAGCATTTAGAAAGTGAAGCAACACTCCATTCACTTCGCACAGTGAATTGAAGTGTTGGAACAGACTGCTTCTCTTTCAGAGAAACGCATGTGAGTTTGTTGTGAATTCTTGCAAGTTGCTTAAGGCACTTTCAAAGGAAAGTGATTTTCTTTAAAAGGACATAATTTAGAAAGTGAAGCAACACTCCATTCACTTCGCACAGTGAATTGAAGTGTTGGAACAGACGGCTTCTCTTTCAGAGAAGCGCATGTGAGTTTTTTGTGAATGCTTGAAAGTAGTTTAAGGCACTTTCAAAGGAAAGTGATTTTCTCTGAAAGGACAGCATTTAGAAAGTGAGGCAACACTCCATTCACTTCGCACAGTGAATTGAAGTGTTGGAACAGACTGCTTCTCTTTCAGAGAAACGCATGTGAGTTTCTTCCTAATGCTTGCAAGTAGCTTAAGGCACTTTCAAAGGAAAGTGATTTTCTCTGAAAGGACAGCATTTAGAAAATGAAGCAACACTCCATTCACTTCGCACAGTGAATTGAAGTGTTGGAACCGACTGCTTCTCTTTCAGAGAAACGCATGTGATTTTCTGGTGAATGCTTGTAAGAAGCTTAAGGCACTTTCAAAGGAAAGTGATTTTCTCTGAAAGGACAGCATTTAGAAAGTGAAGCAACACTCCATTTACTTCGTGCAGTGAATTGAAGTGTTGGAACAGAGTGCTTCTCTTTCATAGAAACGCATTAGTGTTTCTTGTGAATGCTTGCAAGTTGCTTAAGGCACTTTCAAAGGAAAGTGATTTTCTCTGAAAGGACAGCATTTAGAAAGTGAAGCAACACTCCATTCACTTCGCAGAGTGAATTGAAGTATTGGAATAGACTGCTTCTCTTTCAGAGAAACGCATGTGAGTTTCTGTTGAATGCTTGTAAGTAGCTTAAGGCACTTTCAAAGGAAAGTGATTTTCTCTGAAAGGACAGCATTTAGAAAGTGAAGCAACACTCCATTCACTTCGCACAGTGAATTGAAGTGTTGGAACAGACTGCTTCTCTTTCAGAGAAGCGCATGTGTGTTTTTTGTGAATGCTTGAAAGTAGTTTAAGGCACTTTCAAAGGAAAGTGATTTTCTCTGAAAGGACAGCATTTAGAAAGTGAGGCAACACTCCATTCACTTCGCACAGTGAATTGAAGTGTTGGAACAGACTGCTTCTCTTTCAGAGAAACGCATGTGAGTTTCTTCCTAATGCTTGCAAGTAGCTTAAGGCACTTTCAAAGGAAAGTGATTTTCTCTGAAAGGACAGCATTTAGAAAATGAAGCAACACTCCATTCACTTCGCACAGTGAATTGAAGTGTTGGAACCGACTGCTTCTCTTTCAGAGAAACGCATGTGATTTTCTGGTGAATGCTTGTAAGAAGCTTAAGGCACTTTCAAAGGAAAGTGATTTTCTCTGAAAGGACAGCATTTAGAAAGTGAAGCAACACTCCATTTACTTCGTGCAGTGAATTGAAGTGTTGGAACAGAGTGCTTCTCTTTCATAGAAACGCATTAGTGTTTCTTGTGAATGCTTGTAAGTTGCTTAAGGCACTTTCAAAGGAAAGTGATTTTCTCTGAAAGGACATAATTTAGAAAGTGAAGCAACACTCCATTCACTTCGCACAGTGAATTGAAGTGTTGGAACAGACTGCTTCTCTTTCAGAGAAATGCATGTGAGTTTCTGTTGAATGCTTGTAAGTAGCTTAAGGCACTTTCAAAGGAAAGTGATTTTCTCTGAAAGGACAGCACTTAGAAAGTGAAGCAACACTCCATTCACTTCGCACAGTGAATTGAAGTGTTGGAACGGACTGCTTCACTTTCAGAGAAACGCATGTGAGTTTCTGTTGAATGCTTGTAAGTAGCTTAAGGCACTTTCAAAGGAAAGTGATTTTCTCTGAGATGACAGCATTTAGAAAGTGAGGCAACACTCCATTCACTTCACGCAGTGAATTGAAGTGTTGGAACAGACTGCTTGTCTTTCAGAGAAACGCATGTGAGTTTCTTCCTAATGCTTGCAAGTAGCTTAAGGCACTTTCAAAGGAAAGTGATTTTCTCAGAAAGGACAGCATTTAGAAAGTGACGCAACACTCCATTCACTTCGCACAGTGAATTGAAGTGTTGGAACAGACTGCTTCTCTTTCAGAGAAACGCATGTGAGTTTCTTCCTAATGCTTGCAAGTAGCTTAAGGCACTTTCAAAGGAAAGTGATTTTCTCTGAAAGGACAGCATTTACAAAGTGAAGCAACACTCCATTCACTTCGCACATTGAATTGAAGTGTTGGAAGAGACTGCTTCTCTTTCAGAGAAATGCATGTGAGTTTCTGTTGAATGCTTGCAAGTAGCTTAAGGCACTATCAAAGGAAAGTGATTTTCTCTGAAAGGACAGCATTTAGAAAGTGAGGCAACACTCCATTCACTTCGTGCAGTGAATTGAAGTGTTGGAACAGAGTGCTTCTCTTTCATAGAAACGCATTAGTGTTTCTTGTGAATGCTTGCAAGTTGCTTAAGGCACTTTCAAAGGAAAGTGATTTTCTCTGAAAGGACAGCATTTAGAAAGTGAAGCAACACTCCATTCACTTCGAAGAGTGAATTGAAGTGTTGGAACAGACTGCTTCACTTTCAGAGAAACGCATGTGAGTTTCTGTTGAATGCTTGTAAGTGGCTTAAGGCCCTTTCAAAGGAAAGTGATTTTCTCTGAGATGACAGCATTTAGAAAGTGAGGCAACACTCCATTCACTTCACACAGTGAATTGAAGTGTTGGAACAGACTGCTTCTCTTTCAGAGAAACGCATGTGAGTTTCTGGTGAATGCTTGTAAGTAGCTTAAGGCAATTTCAAAGGAAAGTGATTTTCTCTGAAAGGACAGCATTTAGAAAGTGAAGCAACACTCCATTCACTTCGAACAGTGAATTGAAGTGTTGGAACAGACTGCTTCTCTTTCAGAGAAATGCATGTGAGTTTCTGGTGAATGCTTGTAAGTAGCTTAAGGCACTTTCAAAGGAAAGTGATTTTCTCTGAAAGGACAGCATTTAGAAAGTGAGGCAGCACTCCATTCACTTCACACAGTGAATTGAAGTGTTGGAACAGACTGCTTCTCTTTCAGAGAAACGCATGTGAGTTTCTTCCTAATGCTTGCAAGTAGCTTAAGGCACTTTCAAAGGAAAGTGATTTTCTCTGAAAGGACAGCATTTAGAAAGTGAGGCAACACTCCATTCACTTCGCACAGTGAATTGAAGTGTTGGAACAGACTGCTTCTCTTTCAGAGAAATGCATGTGAGTTTCTTCCTAATGCTTGCAAGTAGCTTAAGGCACTTTCAAAGGAAAGTGATTTTCTCTGAAAGGACAGCATTTAGAACGTGAAGCAACACTCCATTCTCTTCGCACAGTGAATGGAAGTGTTGGAACCGACTGCTTCTCTTTCAGAGAAACGCATGTGAGTTTCTGGTGAATGCTTGAAAGTAGTTTAAGGCACTTTCAAAGGTAAGTGATTTTCTCTGAAAGGACAGCATTTAGAAAGTGAGGCAACACTCCATTTACTTCGCACAGTGAATTGAATTGTTGGAACACACTGCTTCTCTTTCAGAGAAACGCATGTGAGTTTCTTCCTAATGCTTGCAAGTAGCTTAAGGCACTTTCAAAGGAAAGTGATTTTCTCTGAAAGTACAGCATTTAGAAAATGAAGCAACACTCCATTCACTTCGCACAGTGAATTGAAGTGTTGGAACCGACTGCTTCTCTTTCAGAGAAACGTATGTGATTTTCTGGTGAATGCTTGTAAGAAGCTTAAGGCACTTTCAAATGAAAGTGATTTTCTCTGAAAGGACAGCATTTAGAAAGTGAAGCAACACTCCATTTACTTCGTGCAGTGAATTGAAGTGTTGGAACAGAGTGCTTCTCTTTCATAGAAACGCATTAGTGTTTCTTGTGAATGCTTGTAAGTTGCTTAAGGCACTTTCAAAGGAAAGTGATTTTCTCTGAAAGGACATAATTTAGAAAGTGAAGCAACACTCCATTCACTTCGCACAGTGAATTGAAGTGTTGGAACAGACTGCTTCTCTTTCAGAGAAATGCATGTGAGTTTCTGTTGAATGCTTGTAAGTAGCTTAAGGCACTTTCAAAGGAAAGTGATTTTCTCTGAAAGGACAGCCCTTAGAAAGTGAAGCAACACTCCATTCACTTCGCACAGTGAATTGAAATGTTGGAACGGACTGCTTCACTTTCAGAGAAACGCATGTGAGTTTCTGTTGAATGCTTGTAAGTAGCTTAAGGCACTTTCAAAGGAAAGTGATTTTCTCTGAGATGACAGCATTTAGAAAGTGAGGCAACACTCCATTCACTTCACGCAGTGAATTGAAGTGTTGGAACAGACTGCTTGTCTTTCAGAGAAACGCATGTGAGTTTCTTCCTAATGCTTGCAAGTAGCTTAAGGCACTTTCAAAGGAAAGTGATTTTCTCAGAAAGGACAGCATTTAGAAAGTGAAGCAACACTCCATTCACTTCGCACAGTGAATTGAAGTGTTGGAACAGACTGCTTCTCTTTCAGAGAAACGCATGTGAGTTTCTTCCTAATGCTTGCAAGTAGCTGAAGGCACTTTCAAAGGAAAGTGATTTTCTCTGAAAGGACAGCATTTACAAAGTGAAGCAACACTCCATTCACTTCGCACAGTGAATTGAAGTGTTGGAACAGACTGCTTCTCTTTCAGAGAAATGCATGTGAGTTTCTCTTGAATGCTTGCAAGTAGCTTAAGGCACTATCAAAGGAAAGTGATTTTCTCTGAAAGGACAGCATTTAGAAAGTGAGGCAACACTCCATTCACTTCGTGCAGTGAATTGAAGTGTTGGAACAGAGTGCTTCTCTTTCATAGAAACGCATTAGTGTTTCTTGTGAATGCTTGCAAGTTGCTTAAGGCACTTTCAAAGGAAAGTGATTTTCTCTGAAAGGACATAATTTAGAAAGGGAAGCAACACTCCATTCACTTCGCACAGTGAATTGAAGTGTTGGAACAGACTGCTTCTCTTTCAGAGAAATGCATGTGAGTTTCTGTTGAATGCTTGTAAGTAGCTTAAGGCACTTTCATAGGAAAGTGATTTTCTCTGAAAGGACAGCATTTAGAAAGTGAAGCAACACTCCATTCACTTCGCAGAGTGAAATGAAGTGTTGGAACAGACTGCTTCACTTTCAGAGAAACGCATGTGAGTTTCTGTTGAATGCTTGTAAGTAGCTTAAGGCCCTTTCAAAGGAAAGTGATTTTCTCTGAGATGACAGCATTTAGAAAGTGAGGCAACACTCCATTCACTTCACACAGTGAATTGAAGTGTTAGAACAGACTGCTTCTCTTTCAGAGAAACGCATGTGAGTTTCTGGTGAATGCTTGTAAGTAGCTTAAGGCAATTTCAAAGGAAAGTGATTTTCTCTGAAAGGACAGCATTTAGAAAGTGAAGCAACACTCCATTCACTTCGAACAGTGAATTGAAGTGTTGGAACAGACTGCTTCTCTTTCAGAGAAATGCATGTGAGTTTCTGGTGAATGCTTGTAAGTAGCTTAAGGCACTTTCAAAGGAAAGTGATTTTCTCTGAAAGGACAGCATTTAGAAAGTGAGGCAGCACTCCATTCACTTCACACAGTGAATTGAAGTGTTGGAACAGACTGCTTCTCTTTCAGAGAAACGCATGTGAGTTTCTTCCTAATGCTTGCAAGTAGCTTAAGGCACTTTCAAAGGAAAGTGATTTTCTCTGAAAGGACAGCATTTAGAAAGTGAGGCAACACTCCATTTACTTCGCACAGTGAATTGAAGTGTTGGAACAGACTGCTTCTCTTTCAGAGAAATGCATGTGAGTTTCTTCCTAATGCTTGCAAGTAGCTTAAGGCACTTTCAAAGGAAAGTGATTTTCTCTGAAAGGACAGCATTTAGAACGTGAAGCAACACTCCATTCTCTTCGCACAGTGAATGGAATGTTGGAACCGACTGCTTCTCTTTCAGAGAAACGCATGTGAGTTTCTGGTGAATGCTTGTAAGAAGCTTAAGGCACTTTCATAGGAAAGTGATTTTCTCTGAAGGGACAGCATTTAGAAAGTGAAGCTACACTCCATTCACTTCGTGCAGTGAATTGAAGTGTTGGAACAGACTGCTTCTCTTTCAGAGAAACGCATTAGTGTTTCTTGTGATTGCTTGCAAGTTGCTTAAGGCACTTTCAAAGGAAAGTGATTTTCTCTGAAAGGACATAATTTAGAAAATGAAGCAACACTCCATTCACTTCGCACAGTGAATTGAAGTGTTGGAACAGACTGCTTCACTTTCAGAGAAACGCATGTGAGTTTCTGTTGAATGCTTGTAAGTAGCTTAAGGCACTTTCAAAGGAAAGTGATTTTCTCTGAAAGGACAGCATTTAGAAAGTGAAGCAACACTCCATTCACTTCGCAGAGTGAATTGAAGTATTGGAACAGACTGCTTCTCTTTCAGAGAAACGCATGTGAGTTTCTGTTGAATGCTTGTAAGTAGCTTAAGGCACTTTCAAAGGAAAGTGATTTTCTCTGAAAGGACAGCATTTAGAAAGTGAAGCAACACTCCATTCACTTCGCAGAGTGAATTGAAGTATTGGAACAGACTGCTTCTCTTTCAGAGAAACGCATGTGAGTTTCTGGTGAATGCTTGTAAGTAGCTTAAGGCACTTTCAAAGGAAAGTGATTTTCTCTGAAAGGACAGCATTTAGAAAGTGAAGCAACACTCCATTCACTTCGCACAGTGAATTGAAGTGTTGGAACAGACTGCTTCTCTTTCAGAGAAACGCATGTGAGTTTGTTGTGAATTCTTGCAAGTTGCTTAAGGCACTTTCAAAGGAAAGTGATTTTCTCTGAAAGGACATAATTTAGAAAGTGAAGCAACACTCCATTCACTTCGCACAGTGAATTGAAGTGTTGGAACAGACTGCTTCTCTTTCAGAGAAGCGCATGTGAGTTTTTTGTGAATGCTTGAAAGTAGTTTAAGGCACTTTCAAAGGAAAGTGATTTTCTCTGAAAGGACAGCATTTAGAAAGTGAGGCAACACTCCACTCACTTCGCACAGTGAATTGAAGTGTTGGAACAGACTGCTTCTCTTTCAGAGAAACGCATGTGAGTTTCTTCCTAATGCTTGCAAGTAGCTTAAGGCACTTTCAAAGGAAAGTGATTTTCTCTGAAAGGACAGCATTTAGAAAATGAAGCAACACTCCATTCACTTCGCACAGTGAATTGAAGTGTTGGAACCGACTGCTTCTCTTTCAGAGAAACGCATGTGATTTTCTGGTGAATGCTTGTAAGAAGCTTAAGGCACTTTCAAAGGAAAGTGATTTTCTCTGAAAGGACAGCATTTAGAAAGTGAAGCAACACTCCATTTACTTCGTGCAGTGAATTGAAGTGTTGGAACAGAGTGCTTCTCTTTCATAGAAACGCATTAGTGTTTCTTGTGAATGCTTGTAAGTTGCTTAAGGCACTTTCAAAGGAAAGTGATTTTCTCTGAAAGGACATAATTTAGAAAGTGAAGCAACACTCCATTCACTTCGCACAGTGAATTGAAGTGTTGGAACAGACTGCTTCTCTTTCAGAGAAATGCATGTGAGTTTCTGTTGAATGCTTGTAAGTAGCTTAAGGCACTTTCAAAGGAAAGTGATTTTCTCTGAAAGGACAGCACTTAGAAAGTGAAGCAACACTCCATTCACTTCGCACAGTAAATTGAAGTGTTGGAACGGACTGCTTCACTTTCAGAGAAACGCATGTGAGTTTCTGTTGAATGCTTGTAACTAGCTTAAGGCACTTTCAAAGGAAAGTGATTTTCTCTGAGATGACAGCATTTAGAAAGTGAGGCAACACTCCATTCACTTCACGCAGTGAATTGAAGTGTTGGAACAGACTGCTTGTCTTTCAGAGAAACGCATGTGAGTTTCTTCCTAATGCTTGCAAGTAGCTTAAGGCACTTTCAAAGGAAAGTGATTTTCTCAGAAAGGACAGCATTTAGAAAGTGAAGCAACACTCCATTCACTTCGCACAGTGAATTGAAGTGTTGGAACAGACTGCTTCTCTTTCAGAGAAACGCATGTGAGTTTCTTCCTAATGCTTGCAAGTAGCTTAAGGCACTTTCAAAGGAAAGTGATTTTCTCTGAAAGGACAGCATTTACAAAGTGAAGCAACACTCCATTCACTTCGCACAGTGAATTGAAGTGTTGGAACAGACTGCTTCTCTTTCAGAGAAATGCATGTGAGTTTCTGTTGAATGCTTGTAAGTAGCTTAAGGCACTTTCAAAGGAAAGTGATTTTCTCTGAAAGGACAGCATTTAGAAAGTGAGGCAGCACTCCATTCACTTCACACATGAATGGAAGTGTTGGAACAGATTGCTTCTCTTTCAGAGAAACGCATGTGAGTTTCTTCCTAATGCTTGCAAGTGGCTTAAGGCACTTTCAAAGGAAAGTGATTTTCTCTGAAAGGACAGCATTTAGAAAGTGAAGCAACACTCCATTCACTTCGCACAGTGAATTGAAGTTTTGGAACAGAGTGCTTCTCTTTCATAGAAACGCATTAGTGTTTCTTGTGAATGCTTGTAAGTTGCTTAAGGCACTTTCAAAGGAAAGTGATTTTCTCTGAAAGGACAGCATTTAGAAAGTGAAGCAACACTCCATTCACTTCGCACAGTGAATTGAAGTGTTGGAACAGACTGCTTCTCTTTCAGAGAAATGCATGTGAGTTTCTGTTGAATGCTTGTAAGTAGCTTAAGGCACTTTCAAAGGAAAGTGATTTTCTCTGAAAGGACAGCATTTAGAAAGTAAAGCAACACTCCATTCACTTCGCAGAGTGAATTGAAGTGTTGGAACAGACTGCTTCACTTTCAGAGAAACGCATGTGAGTTTCTGTTGAATGCTTGTAAGTAGCTTAAGGCCCTTTCAAAGGAAAGTGATTTTCTATGAGATGACAGCATTTAGAAAGTGAGGCAACACTCCATTCACTTCACACAGTGAATTGAAGTGTTGGAACAGACTGCTTCTCTTTCAGAGAAACGCATGTGAGTTTCTGGTGAATGCTTGTAAGTAGCTTAAGGCAATTTCAAAGGAAAGTGATTTTCTCTGAAAGGACAGCATTTAGAAAGTGAAGCAACACTTCATTCACTTCGAACAGTGAATTGAAGTGTTGGAACAGACTGCTTCTCTTTCAGAGAAATGCATGTGAGTTTCTGGTGAATGCTTGTAAGTAGCTTAAGGCACTTTCAAAGGAAAGTGATTTTCTCTGAAAGGACAGCATTTAGAAAGTGAGGCAGCACTCCATTCACTTCACACAGTGAATTGAAGTGTTGGAGCAGACTGCTTCTCTTTCAGAGAAACGCATGTGAGTTTCTTCCTAATGCTTGCAAGTAGCTTAAGGCACTTTCAAAGGAAAGTGATTTTCTCTGAAAGGACAACATTTAGAAAGTGAGGCAACACTCCATTCACTTCGCACAGTGAATTAAAGTGTTGGAACAGACTGCTTCTCTTTCAGAGAAATGCATGTGAGTTTCTTCCTAATGCTTGCAAGTAGCTTAACGCACTTTCAAAGGAAAGTGATTTTCTCTGAAAGGACAGCATTTAGAACGTGAAGCAACACTCCATTCTCTTCGCACAGTGAATGGAAGTGTTGGAACCGACTGCTTCTCTTTCAGAGAAACGCATGTGAGTTTCTGGTGAATGCTTGAAAGAAGCTTAAGGCACTTTCATAGGAAAGTGATTTTCTCTGAAGGGACAGCATTTAGAAAGTGAAGCAACACTCCATTCACTTCGTGCAGTGAATTGAAGTGTTGGAACAGACTGCTTCTCTTTCAGAGAAACGCATTAGTGTTTCTTGTGATTGCTTGCAAGTTGCTTAAGGCACTTTCAAAGGAAAGTGATTTTCTCTGAAAGGACAGCATTTAGAAAGTGAAGCAACACTCCATTCACTTCGCAGAGTGAATTTAAGTGTTGGAACAGACTGCTTCACTTTCAGAGAAATGCATGTGAGTTTCTGTTGAATGCTTGTAAGTAGCTTAAGGCACTTTCAAAGGAAAGTGATTTTCTCTGAAAGGACAGCATTTAGAAAGTGAAGCAACACTCCATTCACTTCGCAGAGTGAATTGAAGTATTGGAATAGACTGCTTCTCTTTCAGAGAAACACATGTGAGTTTCTGTTGAATGCTTGTAAGTAGCTTAAGGCACTTTCAAAGGAAAGTGATTTTCTCTTAAAGGACAGCATTTAGAAAGTGAAGCAACACTCCATTCACTTCGCAGAGTGAATTGAAGTATTGGAACAGACTGCTTCTCTTTCAGAGAAACGCATGTGAGTTTCTGTTGAATGCTTGTAAGTAGCTTAAGGCACTTTCAAATGAAAGTGATTTTCTCTGAAAGGACAGCATTTAGAAAGTGAAGCAACACTCCATTCACTTCGCAGAGTGAATTGAAGTATTGGAACAGACTGCTTCTCTTTCAGAGAAACGCATGTGAGTTTCTGGTGAATGCTTGTAAGTAGCTTAAGGCACTTTCAAAGGAAAGTGATTTTCTCTGAAAGGACAGCATTTAGAAAGTGAAGCAACACTCCATTCACTTCGCACAGTGAATTGAAGTGTTGGAACAGACTGCTTCTCTTTCAGAGAAACGCATGTGAGTTTGTTGTGAATTCTTGCAAGTTGCTTAAGGCACTTTCAAAGGAAAGTGATTTTCTTTAAAAGGACATAATTTAGAAAGTGAAGCAACACTCCATTCACTTCGCACAGTGAATTGAAGTGTTGGAACAGACGGCTTCTCTTTCAGAGAAGCGCATGTGAGTTTTTTGTGAATGCTTGAAAGTAGTTTAAGGCACTTTCAAAGGAAAGTGATTTTCTCTGAAAGGACAGCATTTAGAAAGTGAGGCAACACTCCATTCACTTCGCACAGTGAATTGAAGTGTTGGAACAGACTGCTTCTCTTTCAGAGAAACGCATGTGAGTTTCTTCCTAATGCTTGCAAGTAGCTTAAGGCTCTTTCAAAGAAAGTGATTTTCTCTGAAAGGACAGCATTTAGAAAATAAAGCAACACTCCATTCACTTCGCACAGTGAATTGAAGTGTTGGAACCGACTGCTTCTCTTTCAGAGAAACGCATGTGATTTTCTGGTGAATGCTTGTAAGAAGCTTAAGGCACTTTCAAAGGAAAGTGATTTTCTCTGAAAGGACAGCATTTAGAAAGTGAAGCAACACTCCATTTACTTCGTGCAGTGAATTGAAGTGTTGGAACAGAGTGCTTCTCTTTCATAGAAACGCATTAGTGTTTCTTGTGAATGCTTGTAAGTTGCTTAAGGCACTTTCAAAGGAAAGTGATTTTCTCTGAAAGGACATAATTTAGAAAGTGAAGCAACACTCCATTCACTTCGCACAGTGAATTGAAGTGTTGGAACAGACTGCTTCTCTTTCAGAGAAATGCATGTGAGTTTCTGTTGAATGCTTGTAAGTAGCTTAATGCACTTTCAAAGGAAAGTGATTTTCTCTGAAAGGACAGCACTTAGAAAGTGAAGCAACACTCCATTCACTTCGCACAGTGAATTGAAGTGTTGGAACGGACTGCTTCACTTTCAGAGAAACGCATGTGAGTTTCTGTTGAATGCTTGTAAGTAGATTAAGGCACATTCAAAGGAAAGTGATTTTCTCTGAGATGACAGCATTTAGAATGTGAGGCAACACTCCATTCACTTCACGCAGTGAATTGAAGTGTTGGAACAGACTGCTTGTCTTTCAGAGAAACGCATGTGAGTTTCTTCCTAATGCTTGCAAGTAGCTTAAGGCACTTTCAAAGGAAAGTGATTTTCTCTGAAAGGACAGCATTTACAAAGTGAAGCAACACTCCATTCACTTCGCACAGTGAATTGAAGTGTTGGAACAGACTGCTTCTCTTTCAGAGAAATGCATGTGAGTTTCTGTTGAATGCTTGTAAGTAGCTTAAGGCACTTTCAAAGGAAAGTGATTTTCTCTGAAAGGACAGCATTTAGAAAGTGAAGCAACACTCCATTCACTTCGCACAGTGAATTGAAGTGTTGGAACAGACTGCTTCTCTTTCAGAGAAATGCATGTGAGTTTCTGGTGAATGCTTGTAAGTAGCTTAAGGCACTTTCAAAGGAAAGTGATTTTCTCTGAAAGGACAGCATTTAGAAAGTGAGGCAGCACTCCATTCACTTCACACATGAATGGAAGTGTTGGAACAGATTGCTTCTCTTTCAGAGAAACGCATGTGAGTTTCTTCCTAATGCTTGCAAGTGGCTTAAGGCACTTTCAAAGGAAAGTGATTTTCTCTGAAAGGACAGCATTTAGAAAGTGAAGCAACACTCCATTCACTTCGCACAGTGAATTGAAGTATTGGAACAGACTGCTTCTCTTTCAGTGAAACACATGTGAGTTTCTGGTGAATGCTTGTAAGAAGCTTAAGGCACTTTCAAAGGAAAGTGATTTTCTCTGAAAGGACAGCATTTAGAAAGTGAAGCAACACTCCATTCACTTCGTGCAGTGAATTGAAGTGTTGGAACAGAGTGCTTCTCTTTCATAGAAACGAATTAGTGTTTCTTCTGAATGCTTGCAAGTTGCTTAAGGCACTTTCAAAGGAAAGTGATTTTCTCTGAAAGGACATAATTTAGAAAGTGAAGCAACACTCCATTCACTTCGCACAGTTAATTGAAGTGTTGGAACAGACTGCTTCTCTTTCAGAGAAATGCATGTGAGTTTCTGTTGAATGCTTGTAAGTAGCTTAAGGCACTTTCAAAGGAAAGTGATTTTCTCTGAAAGGACAGCATTTAGAAAGTGAAGCAACACTCCATTCACTTCGCAGAGTGAATTTAAGTGTTGGAACAGACTGCTTCACTTTCAGAGAAACGCATGTGAGTTTCTTCCTAATGCTTGCAAGTAGCTTAAGGCACTTTCAAAGGAAAGTGATTTTCTCAGAAAGGACAGCATTTAGAAAGTGAAGCAACACTCCATTCACTTCACACAGTGAATTGAAGTTTTGGAACAGACTGCTTCTCTTTCAGAGAAACGCATGTGAGTTTCTGGTGAATGCTTGTAAGTAGCTTAAGGCACTTTCAAAGGAAAGTGATTTTCTCTGAAAGGACAGCATTTAGAAAGTGAGGCAACACTCCACTCACTTCGCACAGTGAATTGAAGTGTTGGAACAGACTGCTTCTCTTTCAGAGAAACGCATGTGAGTTTCTTCCTAATGCTTGCAAGTAGCTTAAGGCACTTTCAAAGGAAAGTGATTTTCTCTGAAAGGACAGCATTTCGAAAATGAAGCAACACTCCATTCACTTCGCACAGTGAATTGAAGTGTTGGAACCGACTGCTTCTCTTTCAGAGAAACGCATGTGATTTTCTGGTGAATGCTTGTAAGAAGCTTAAGGCACTTTCAAAGGAAAGTGATTTTCTCTGAAAGGACAGCATTTAGAAAGTGAAGCAACACTCCATTTACTTCGTGCAGTGAATTGAAGTGTTGGAACAGAGTGCTTCTCTTTCATAGAAACGCATTAGTGTTTCTTGTGAATGCTTGTAAGTTGCTTAAGGCACTTTCAAAGGAAAGTGATTTTCTCTGAAAGGACATAATTTAGAAAGTGAAGCAACACTCCATTCACTTCGCACAGTGAATTGAAGTGTTGGAACAGACTGCTTCTCTTTCAGAGAAATGCATGTGAGTTTCTGTTGAATGCTTGTAAGTAGCTTAAGGCACTTTCAAAGGAAAGTGATTTTCTCTGAAAGGACAGCACTTAGAAAGTGAAGCAACACTCCATTCACTTCGCACAGTAAATTGAAGTGTTGGAACGGACTGCTTCACTTTCAGAGAAACGCATGTGAGTTTCTGTTGAATGCTTGTAACTAGCTTAAGGCACTTTCAAAGGAAAGTGATTTTCTCTGAGATGACAGCATTTAGAAAGTGAGGCAACACTCCATTCACTTCACGCAGTGAATTGAAGTGTTGGAACAGACTGCTTGTCTTTCAGAGAAACGCATGTGAGTTTCTTCCTAATGCTTGCAAGTAGCTTAAGGCACTTTCAAAGGAAAGTGATTTTCTCAGAAAGGACAGCATTTAGAAAGTGAAGCAACACTCCATTCACTTCGCACAGTGAATTGAAGTGTTGGAACAGACTGCTTCTCTTTCAGAGAAACGCATGTGAGTTTCTTCCTAATGCTTGCAAGTAGCTTAAGGCACTTTCAAAGGAAAGTGATTTTCTCTGAAAGGACAGCATTTACAAAGTGAAGCAACACTCCATTCACTTCGCACAGTGAATTGAAGTGTTGGAACAGACTGCTTCTCTTTCAGAGAAATGCATGTGAGTTTCTGTTGAATGCTTGTAAGTAGCTTAAGGCACTTTCAAAGGAAAGTGATTTTCTCTGAAAGGACAGCATTTAGAAAGTGAGGCAGCACTCCATTCACTTCACACATGAATGGAAGTGTTGGAACAGATTGCTTCTCTTTCAGAGAAACGCATGTGAGTTTCTTCCTAATGCTTGCAAGTGGCTTAAGGCACTTTCAAAGGAAAGTGATTTTCTCTGAAAGGACAGCATTTAGAAAGTGAAGCAACACTCCATTCACTTCGCACAGTGAATTGAAGTTTTGGAACAGAGTGCTTCTCTTTCATAGAAACGCATTAGTGTTTCTTGTGAATGCTTGTAAGTTGCTTAAGGCACTTTCAAAGGAAAGTGATTTTCTCTGAAAGGACAGCATTTAGAAAGTGAAGCAACACTCCATTCACTTCGCACAGTGAATTGAAGTGTTGGAACAGACTGCTTCTCTTTCAGAGAAATGCATGTGAGTTTCTGTTGAATGCTTGTAAGTAGCTTAAGGCACTTTCAAAGGAAAGTGATTTTCTCTGAAAGGACAGCATTTAGAAAGTAAAGCAACACTCCATTCACTTCGCAGAGTGAATTGAAGTGTTGGAACAGACTGCTTCACTTTCAGAGAAACGCATGTGAGTTTCTGTTGAATGCTTGTAAGTAGCTTAAGGCCCTTTCAAAGGAAAGTGATTTTCTCTGAGATGACAGCATTTAGAAAGTGAGGCAACACTCCATTCACTTCACACAGTGAATTGAAGTGTTGGAACAGACTGCTTCTCTTTCAGAGAAACGCATGTGAGTTTCTGGTGAATGCTTGTAAGTAGCTTAAGGCAATTTCAAAGGAAAGTGATTTTCTCTGAAAGGACAGCATTTAGAAAGTGAAGCAACACTCCATTCACTTCGAACAGTGAATTGAAGTGTTGGAACAGACTGCTTCTCTTTCAGAGAAATGCATGTGAGTTTCTGGTGAATGCTTGTAAGTAGCTTAAGGCACTTTCAAAGGAAAGTGATTTTCTCTGAAAGGACAGCATTTAGAAAGTGAGGCAGCACTCCATTCACTTCACACAGTGAATTGAAGTGTTGGAGCAGACTGCTTCTCTTTCAGAGAAACGCATGTGAGTTTCTTCCTAATGCTTGCAAGTAGCTTAAGGCACTTTCAAAGGAAAGTGATTTTCTCTGAAAGGACAACATTTAGAAAGTGAGGCAACACTCCATTCACTTCGCACAGTGAATTAAAGTGTTGGAACAGACTGCTTCTCTTTCAGAGAAATGCATGTGAGTTTCTTCCTAATGCTTGCAAGTAGCTTAAGGCACTTTCAAAGGAAAGTGATTTTCTCTGAAAGGACAGCATTTAGAACGTGAAGCAACACTCCATTCTCTTCGCACAGTGAATGGAAGTGTTGGAACCGACTGCTTCTCTTTCAGAGAAACGCATGTGAGTTTCTGGTGAATGCTTGAAAGAAGCTTAAGGCACTTTCATAGGAAAGTGATTTTCTCTGAAGGGACAGCATTTAGAAAGTGAAGCAACACTCCATTCACTTCGTGCAGTGAATTGAAGTGTTGGAACAGACTGCTTCTCTTTCAGAGAAACGCATTAGTGTTTCTTGTGATTGCTTGCAAGTTGCTTAAGGCACTTTCAAAGGAAAGTGATTTTCTCTGAAAGGACAGCATTTAGAAAGTGAAGCAACACTCCATTCACTTCGCAGAGTGAATTTAAGTGTTGGAACAGACTGCTTCACTTTCAGAGAAATGCATGTGAGTTTCTGTTGAATGCTTGTAAGTAGCTTAAGGCACTTTCAAAGGAAAGTGATTTTCTCTGAAAGGACAGCATTTAGAAAGTGAAGCAACACTCCATTCACTTCGCAGAGTGAATTGAAGTATTGGAATAGACTGCTTCTCTTTCAGAGAAACACATGTGAGTTTCTGTTGAATGCTTGTAAGTAGCTTAAGGCACTTTCAAAGGAAAGTGATTTTCTCTTAAAGGACAGCATTTAGAAAGTGAAGCAACACTCCATTCACTTCGCAGAGTGAATTGAAGTATTGGAACAGACTGCTTCTCTTTCAGAGAAACGCATGTGAGTTTCTGTTGAATGCTTGTAAGTAGCTTAAGGCACTTTCAAATGAAAGTGATTTTCTCTGAAAGGACAGCATTTAGAAAGTGAAGCAACACTCCATTCACTTCGCAGAGTGAATTGAAGTATTGGAACAGACTGCTTCTCTTTCAGAGAAACGCATGTGAGTTTCTGGTGAATGCTTGTAAGTAGCTTAAGGCACTTTCAAAGGAAAGTGATTTTCTCTGAAAGGACAGCATTTAGAAAGTGAAGCAACACTCCATTCACTTCGCACAGTGAATTGAAGTGTTGGAACAGACTGCTTCTCTTTCAGAGAAACGCATGTGAGTTTGTTGTGAATTCTTGCAAGTTGCTTAAGGCACTTTCAAAGGAAAGTGATTTTCTTTAAAAGGACATAATTTAGAAAGTGAAGCAACACTCCATTCACTTCGCACAGTGAATTGAAGTGTTGGAACAGACGGCTTCTCTTTCAGAGAAGCGCATGTGAGTTTTTTGTGAATGCTTGAAAGTAGTTTAAGGCACTTTCAAAGGAAAGTGATTTTCTCTGAAAGGACAGCATTTAGAAAGTGAGGCAACACTCCATTCACTTCGCACAGTGAATTGAAGTGTTGGAACAGACTGCTTCTCTTTCAGAGAAACGCATGTGAGTTTCTTCCTAATGCTTGCAAGTAGCTTAAGGCTCTTTCAAAGGAAAGTGATTTTCTCTGAAAGGACAGCATTTAGAAAATGAAGCAACACTCCATTCACTTCGCACAGTGAATTGAAGTGTTGGAACCGACTGCTTCTCTTTCAGAGAAACGCATGTGATTTTCTGGTGAATGCTTGTAAGAAGCTTAAGGCACTTTCAAAGGAAAGTGATTTTCTCTGAAAGGACAGCATTTAGAAAGTGAAGCAACACTCCATTTACTTCGTGCAGTGAATTGAAGTGTTGGAACAGAGTGCTTCTCTTTCATAGAAACGCATTAGTGTTTCTTGTGAATGCTTGTAAGTTGCTTAAGGCACTTTCAAAGGAAAGTGATTTTCTCTGAAAGGACATAATTTAGAAAGTGAAGCAACACTCCATTCACTTCGCACAGTGAATTGAAGTGTTGGAACAGACTGCTTCTCTTTCAGAGAAATGCATGTGAGTTTCTGTTGAATGCTTGTAAGTAGCTTAATGCACTTTCAAAGGAAAGTGATTTTCTCTGAAAGGACAGCACTTAGAAAGTGAAGCAACACTCCATTCACTTCGCACAGTGAATTGAAGTGTTGGAACGGACTGCTTCACTTTCAGAGAAACGCATGTGAGTTTCTGTTGAATGCTTGTAAGTAGATTAAGGCACATTCAAAGGAAAGTGATTTTCTCTGAGATGACAGCATTTAGAATGTGAGGCAACACTCCATTCACTTCACGCAGTGAATTGAAGTGTTGGAACAGACTGCTTGTCTTTCAGAGAAACGCATGTGAGTTTCTTCCTAATGCTTGCAAGTAGCTTAAGGCACTTTCAAAGGAAAGTGATTTTCTCTGAAAGGACAGCATTTACAAAGTGAAGCAACACTCCATTCACTTCGCACAGTGAATTGAAGTGTTGGAACAGACTGCTTCTCTTTCAGAGAAATGCATGTGAGTTTCTGTTGAATGCTTGTAAGTAGCTTAAGGCACTTTCAAAGGAAAGTGATTTTCTCTGAAAGGACAGCATTTAGAAAGTGAAGCAACACTCCATTCACTTCGCACAGTGAATTGAAGTGTTGGAACAGAGTGCTTCTCTTTCATAGAAACGAATTAGTGTTTCTTCTGAATGCTTGCAAGTTGCTTAAGGCACTTTCAAAGGAAAGTGATTTTCTCTGAAAGGACATAATTTAGAAAGTGAAGCAACACTCCATTCACTTCGCACAGTTAATTGAAGTGTTGGAACAGACTGCTTCTCTTTCAGAGAAATGCATGTGAGTTTCTGTTGAATGCTTGTAAGTAGCTTAAGGCACTTTCAAAGGAAAGTGATTTTCTCTGAAAGGACAGCATTTAGAAAGTGAAGCAACACTCCATTCACTTCGCAGAGTGAATTTAAGTGTTGGAACAGACTGCTTCACTTTCAGAGAAACGCATGTGAGTTTCTTCCTAATGCTTGCAAGTAGCTTAAGGCACTTTCAAAGGAAAGTGATTTTCTCAGAAAGGACAGCATTTAGAAAGTGAAGCAACACTCCATTCACTTCACACAGTGAATTGAAGTGTTGGAACAGACTGCTTCTCTTTCAGAGAAACGCATGTGAGTTTCTGGTGAATGCTTGTAAGTAGCTTAAGGCACTTTCAAAGGAAAGTGATTTTCTCTGAAAGGACAGCATTTAGAAAGTGAAGCAACACTCCATTCACTTTGAACAGTGAATTGAAGTGTTGGAACAGACTGCTTCTCTTTCAGAGAAATGCATGTGAGTTTCTGGTGAATGCTTGTAAGTAGCTTAAGGCACTTTCAAAGGAAAGTGATTTTCTCTGAAAGGACAGCATTTAGAAAGTGAGGCAGCACTCCATTCACTTCACACAGTGAATTGAAGTGTTGGAACAGACTGCTTTTCTTTCAGAGAAACGCATGTGAGTTTCTTCCTAATGCTTGCAAGTAGCTTAAGGCACTTTCAAAGGAAAGTGATTTTCTCTGAAAGGACAGCATTTAGAAAGTGAGGCAACACTCCATTCACTTCGCACAGTGAATTGAAGTGTTGGAACAGACTGCTTCTCTTTCAGAGAAACGCATGTGAGTTTCTTCCTAATGCTTGCAAGTAGCTTAAGGCACTTTCAAAGGAAAGTGATTTTCTCTGAAAGGACAGCATTTAGAAAGTGAAGCAACACTATATTCACTTCGCACACTGAATTGAAGTGTTGGAACAGACTGCTTCTCTTTCAGAGAAACGCTTGTGAGTTTTTTGTGAATGCTCGAAAGTAGTTTTGGGCACTTTCAATGGAAAGTGATTTTCTCTGAAAGGACAGCATTTAGAAAGTGAGGCAACACTCCATTCACTTCGCACAGTGAATTGAAGTGTTGGAACAGACTGCTTCTCTTTCAGAGAAATGTATGTGAGTTTCTTCCTAATGCTTGCAAGTAGCTTAAGGCACTTTCAAAGGAAACTGATTTTCTCTGAAAGGACAGCATTTAGAAAGTGAAGCAACACTCCATTCACTTCGAACAGTGAATTAAAGTGTTGGAACAGACTGCTTCTCTTTCATAGAAACGCATTAGTGTTTCTTGTGAATGCTTGCAAGTAGCTTAAGGCACTTTCAAAGGAAAGTGATTTTCTCTGAAAGGACAGCATATAGAAAGTGAAGCAACACTCCATTCACTTCGCACAGTGAATTGAGGTGTTGGAACAGACTGCTTCTCTTTCAGAGAAACGCATGTGAGTTTCTTGTGAATGCTTGTAAGTAGCTTAAGGCACTTTCAAAGGAAAGTGATTTTCTCTGAAAGGACAGCATTTAGAAAGTGAAGCAAAACTCCCTTCACTTCGAACAGTGAATTGAAGTGTTGGAACAGACTGCTTCTCTTTCAGAGAAATGCATGTGAGTTTCTGTTGAATGCTTGTAAGTAGCTTAAGACACTTTCAAAGGAAAGTGATTTTCTCTGAAAGGACAGCATTTAGAAAGTGAGGCAACACTCCATTCACTTCACACAGTGAACTGAAGTGTTGGAACAGACTGCTTCTCTTTCAGAGAAACGCATGTGAGTTTCTTCCTAATGCTTGCAAGTAGCTTAAGGCACTTTCAAAGGAAAGTGATTTTCTCTGAAAGGACCGCATTTAGAAAGTGAAGCAACACTCCATTCACTTCGCACAGTGAATTGAAGTGTTGGAACAGACTGCTTCTCTTTCAGAGAAACGCATGTGAGTTTCTGTTGAATGCTTGTAAGTAGCTTAAGGCACTTTCAAAGGAAAGTGATTTTCTCTGAAAGGACATCATTTAGAAAGTGAAGCAACACTCCATTCACTTCTCAGAGTGAATTGAAGTGTTGGAACAGACTGCTTCACTTTCAGAGAAACGCATGTGAGTTTCTGTTGAATGCTTGTAAGTAGCTTAAGGCACTTTCAAAGGAAAGTGATTTTCTCTGAGAAGACAGCATTTAGAAAGTGAGGCAACACTCCATTCACTTCACACAGTGAATTGAAGTGTTGGAACAGACTGCTTCTCGTTCAGAGAAACGCATGTGTGTTTCTGTTGAATGCTTGTAAGTAGCTTAAGGCATTTTCAAAGGAAAGTGATTTTCTCTGAAAGGACAGCATTTAGAAAGTGAAGCAACACTCCATTCACTTCGCACATTGAATTGAAGTGTTGGAACAGACTGCTTCTCTTTCAGAGAAACGCATGTGAGTTTCTGTTGAATGCTTGTAAGTAGCTTAAGGCACTTTCAAAGGAAAGTGATTTTCTCTGAAAGGACAGCATTTAGAAAGTGAGGCAACACTCCATTCACTTCAAACAGTGAATTGAAGTGTTGGAACACACTGCTTCTCTTTCAGAGAAACACATGTGAGTTTCTTCCTAATGCTTGCAAGTAGCTTTAGGCACGTTCAAAGGATAGTGATTTTTTCTGAAACGACAGCATTTAGAAAGTGAAGCAACACTCCATTCACTTCGCACAGTGAATTGAAGTGTTGGAACAGACTGCTTCTCTTTCAGAGAAACGCTTGTGAGTTTCTTCCTAATGCTTGCAAGTAGCTTAAGGCACTTTCAAAGGAAAGTGATTTTCTCAGAAAGGACAGCATTTAGAAAGTGAAGCAACACTCCTTTCACTTCGCACAGTGAATTGAAGTGTTGGAACAGACTGCTTCTCTTTCAGAGAAACGCATGTGAGTTTTTTGTGAATGCTTGAAAGTAGTTTAAGGCACTTTCAAAGGAAAGTGATTTTCTCTTAAAGGGCAGCATTTAGAAAGTGAAGCAACACTCCATTCACTTCGCAGAGTGAATTGAAGTATTGGAACAGACTGCTTCTCTTTCAGAGAAACGCATGTGAGTTTCTGTTGAATGCTTGTAAGTAGCTTAAGGCACTTTCAAAGGAAAGTGATTTTCTCTGAAAAGACATATTTTAGAAAGTGAAGCAACACTCCATTCACTTCGCAGAGTGAATTGAAGTATTGGAACAGACTGCTTCTCTTTCAGAGAAACGCATGTGAGTTTCTGTTGAATGCTTGTAAGTAGCTTAAGGCACTTTCAAATGAAAGTGATTTTCTCTGAAAGGACAGCATTTAGAAAGTGAAGCAACACTCCATTCACTTCGCAGAGTGAATTGAAGTATTGGAACAGACTGCTTCTCTTTCAGAGAAACGCATGTGAGTTTCTGGTGAATGCTTGTAAGTAGCTTAAGGCACTTTCAAAGGAAAGTGATTTTCTCTGAAAGGACAGCATTTAGAAAGTGAAGCAACACTCCATTCACTTCGCACAGTGAATTGAAGTGTTGGAACAGACTGCTTCTCTTTCAGAGAAACGCATGTGAGTTTGTTGTGAATTCTTGCAAGTTGCTTAAGGCACTTTCAAAGGAAAGTGATTTTCTTTAAAAGGACATAATTTAGAAAGTGAAGCAACACTCCATTCACTTCGCACAGTGAATTGAAGTGTTGGAACAGACGGCTTCTCTTTCAGAGAAGCGCATGTGAGTTTTTTGTGAATGCTTGAAAGTAGTTTAAGGCACTTTCAAAGGAAAGTGATTTTCTCTGAAAGGACAGCATTTAGAAAGTGAGGCAACACTCCATTCACTTCGCACAGTGAATTGAAGTGTTGGAACAGACTGCTTCTCTTTCAGAGAAACGCATGTGAGTTTCTTCCTAATGCTTGCAAGTAGCTTAAGGCTCTTTCAAAGGAAAGTGATTTTCTCTGAAAGGACAGCATTTAGAAAATGAAGCAACACTCCATTCACTTCGCACAGTGAATTGAAGTGTTGGAACCGACTGCTTCTCTTTCAGAGAAACGCATGTGATTTTCTGGTGAATGCTTGTAAGAAGCTTAAGGCACTTTCAAAGGAAAGTGATTTTCTCTGAAAGGACAGCATTTAGAAAGTGAAGCAACACTCCATTTACTTCGTGCAGTGAATTGAAGTGTTGGAACAGAGTGCTTCTCTTTCATAGAAACGCATTAGTGTTTCTTGTGAATGCTTGTAAGTTGCTTAAGGCACTTTCAAAGGAAAGTGATTTTCTCTGAAAGGACATAATTTAGAAAGTGAAGCAACACTCCATTCACTTCGCACAGTGAATTGAAGTGTTGGAACAGACTGCTTCTCTTTCAGAGAAATGCATGTGAGTTTCTGTTGAATGCTTGTAAGTAGCTTAATGCACTTTCAAAGGAAAGTGATTTTCTCTGAAAGGACAGCACTTAGAAAGTGAAGCAACACTCCATTCACTTCGCACAGTGAATTGAAGTGTTGGAACGGACTGCTTCACTTTCAGAGAAACGCATGTGAGTTTCTGTTGAATGCTTGTAAGTAGATTAAGGCACATTCAAAGGAAAGTGATTTTCTCTGAGATGACAGCATTTAGAATGTGAGGCAACACTCCATTCACTTCACGCAGTGAATTGAAGTGTTGGAACAGACTGCTTGTCTTTCAGAGAAACGCATGTGAGTTTCTTCCTAATGCTTGCAAGTAGCTTAAGGCACTTTCAAAGGAAAGTGATTTTCTCTGAAAGGACAGCATTTACAAAGTGAAGCAACACTCCATTCACTTCGCACAGTGAATTGAAGTGTTGGAACAGACTGCTTCTCTTTCAGAGAAACGCATGTGAGTTTCTTCCTAATGCTTGCAAGTAGCTTAAGGCACTTTCAAAGGAAAGTGATTTTCTCTGAAAGGACAGCATTTAGAAAGTGAAGCAACACTATATTCACTTCGCACACTGAATTGAAGTGTTGGAACAGACTGCTTCTCTTTCAGAGAAACGCTTGTGAGTTTTTTGTGAATGCTCGAAAGTAGTTTTGGGCACTTTCAATGGAAAGTGATTTTCTCTGAAAGGACAGCATTTAGAAAGTGAGGCAACACTCCATTCACTTCGCACAGTGAATTGAAGTGTTGGAACAGACTGCTTCTCTTTCAGAGAAATGTATGTGAGTTTCTTCCTAATGCTTGCAAGTAGCTTAAGGCACTTTCAAAGGAAACTGATTTTCTCTGAAAGGACAGCATTTAGAAAGTGAAGCAACACTCCATTCACTTCGAACAGTGAATTAAAGTGTTGGAACAGACTGCTTCTCTTTCATAGAAACGCATTAGTGTTTCTTGTGAATGCTTGCAAGTAGCTTAAGGCACTTTCAAAGGAAAGTGATTTTCTCTGAAAGGACAGCATATAGAAAGTGAAGCAACACTCCATTCACTTCGCACAGTGAATTGAGGTGTTGGAACAGACTGCTTCTCTTTCAGAGAAACGCATGTGAGTTTCTTGTGAATGCTTGTAAGTAGCTTAAGGCACTTTCAAAGGAAAGTGATTTTCTCTGAAAGGACAGCATTTAGAAAGTGAAGCAAAACTCCCTTCACTTCGAACAGTGAATTGAAGTGTTGGAACAGACTGCTTCTCTTTCAGAGAAATGCATGTGAGTTTCTGTTGAATGCTTGTAAGTAGCTTAAGACACTTTCAAAGGAAAGTGATTTTCTCTGAAAGGACAGCATTTAGAAAGTGAGGCAACACTCCATTCACTTCACACAGTGAACTGAAGTGTTGGAACAGACTGCTTCTCTTTCAGAGAAACGCATGTGAGTTTCTTCCTAATGCTTGCAAGTAGCTTAAGGCACTTTCAAAGGAAAGTGATTTTCTCTGAAAGGACAGCATTTAGAAAGTGAAGCAACACTCCATTCACTTCGCACAGTGAATTGAAGTGTTGGAACAGACTGCTTCTCTTTCAGAGAAACGCATGTGAGTTTCTGTTGAATGCTTGTAAGTAGCTTAAGGCACTTTCAAAGGAAAGTGATTTTCTCTGAAAGGACATCATTTAGAAAGTGAAGCAACACTCCATTCACTTCTCAGAGTGAATTGAAGTGTTGGAACAGACTGCTTCACTTTCAGAGAAACGCATGTGAGTTTCTGTTGAATGCTTGTAAGTAGCTTAAGGCACTTTCAAAGGAAAGTGATTTTCTCTGAGAAGACAGCATTTAGAAAGTGAGGCAACACTCCATTCACTTCACACAGTGAATTGAAGTGTTGGAACAGACTGCTTCTCGTTCAGAGAAACGCATGTGTGTTTCTGTTGAATGCTTGTAAGTAGCTTAAGGCATTTTCAAAGGAAAGTGATTTTCTCTGAAAGGACAGCATTTAGAAAGTGAAGCAACACTCCATTCACTTCGCACATTGAATTGAAGTGTTGGAACAGACTGCTTCTCTTTCAGAGAAACGCATGTGAGTTTCTGTTGAATGCTTGTAAGTAGCTTAAGGCACTTTCAAAGGAAAGTGATTTTCTCTGAAAGGACAGCATTTAGAAAGTGAGGCAACACTCCATTCACTTCAAACAGTGAATTGAAGTGTTGGAACACACTGCTTCTCTTTCAGAGAAACACATGTGAGTTTCTTCCTAATGCTTGCAAGTAGCTTTAGGCACGTTCAAAGGATAGTGATTTTTTCTGAAACGACAGCATTTAGAAAGTGAAGCAACACTCCATTCACTTCGCACAGTGAATTGAAGTGTTGGAACAGACTGCTTCTCTTTCAGAGAAACGCTTGTGAGTTTCTTCCTAATGCTTGCAAGTAGCTTAAGGCACTTTCAAAGGAAAGTGATTTTCTCAGAAAGGACAGCATTTAGAAAGTGAAGCAACACTCCTTTCACTTCGCACAGTGAATTGAAGTGTTGGAACAGACTGCTTCTCTTTCAGAGAAACGCATGTGAGTTTTTTGTGAATGCTTGAAAGTAGTTTAAGGCACTTTCAAAGGAAAGTGATTTTCTCTTAAAGGGCAGCATTTAGAAAGTGAAGCAACACTCCATTCACTTCGCAGAGTGAATTGAAGTATTGGAACAGACTGCTTCTCTTTCAGAGAAACGCATGTGAGTTTCTGTTGAATGCTTGTAAGTAGCTTAAGGCACTTTCAAAGGAAAGTGATTTTCTCTGAAAAGACATATTTTAGAAAGTGAAGCAACACTCCATTCACTTCGCAGAGTGAATTGAAGTATTGGAACAGACTGCTTCTCTTTCAGAGAAACGCATGTGAGTTTCTGTTGAATGCTTGTAAGTAGCTTAAGGCACTTTCAAATGAAAGTGATTTTCTCTGAAAGGACAGCATTTAGAAAGTGAAGCAACACTCCATTCACTTCGCAGAGTGAATTGAAGTATTGGAACAGACTGCTTCTCTTTCAGAGAAACGCATGTGAGTTTCTGGTGAATGCTTGTAAGTAGCTTAAGGCACTTTCAAAGGAAAGTGATTTTCTCTGAAAGGACAGCATTTAGAAAGTGAAGCAACACTCCATTCACTTCGCACAGTGAATTGAAGTGTTGGAACAGACTGCTTCTCTTTCAGAGAAACGCATGTGAGTTTGTTGTGAATTCTTGCAAGTTGCTTAAGGCACTTTCAAAGGAAAGTGATTTTCTTTAAAAGGACATAATTTAGAAAGTGAAGCAACACTCCATTCACTTCGCACAGTGAATTGAAGTGTTGGAACAGACGGCTTCTCTTTCAGAGAAGCGCATGTGAGTTTTTTGTGAATGCTTGAAAGTAGTTTAAGGCACTTTCAAAGGAAAGTGATTTTCTCTGAAAGGACAGCATTTAGAAAGTGAGGCAACACTCCATTCACTTCGCACAGTGAATTGAAGTGTTGGAACAGACTGCTTCTCTTTCAGAGAAACGCATGTGAGTTTCTTCCTAATGCTTGCAAGTAGCTTAAGGCTCTTTCAAAGGAAAGTGATTTTCTCTGAAAGGACAGCATTTAGAAAATGAAGCAACACTCCATTCACTTCGCACAGTGAATTGAAGTGTTGGAACCGACTGCTTCTCTTTCAGAGAAACGCATGTGATTTTCTGGTGAATGCTTGTAAGAAGCTTAAGGCACTTTCAAAGGAAAGTGATTTTCTCTGAAAGGACAGCATTTAGAAAGTGAAGCAACACTCCATTTACTTCGTGCAGTGAATTGAAGTGTTGGAACAGAGTGCTTCTCTTTCATAGAAACGCATTAGTGTTTCTTGTGAATGCTTGTAAGTTGCTTAAGGCACTTTCAAAGGAAAGTGATTTTCTCTGAAAGGACATAATTTAGAAAGTGAAGCAACACTCCATTCACTTCGCACAGTGAATTGAAGTGTTGGAACAGACTGCTTCTCTTTCAGAGAAATGCATGTGAGTTTCTGTTGAATGCTTGTAAGTAGCTTAATGCACTTTCAAAGGAAAGTGATTTTCTCTGAAAGGACAGCACTTAGAAAGTGAAGCAACACTCCATTCACTTCGCACAGTGAATTGAAGTGTTGGAACGGACTGCTTCACTTTCAGAGAAACGCATGTGAGTTTCTGTTGAATGCTTGTAAGTAGATTAAGGCACATTCAAAGGAAAGTGATTTTCTCTGAGATGACAGCATTTAGAATGTGAGGCAACACTCCATTCACTTCACGCAGTGAATTGAAGTGTTGGAACAGACTGCTTGTCTTTCAGAGAAACGCATGTGAGTTTCTTCCTAATGCTTGCAAGTAGCTTAAGGCACTTTCAAAGGAAAGTGATTTTCTCTGAAAGGACAGCATTTACAAAGTGAAGCAACACTCCATTCACTTCGCACAGTGAATTGAAGTGTTGGAACAGACTGCTTCTCTTTCAGAGAAATGCATGTGAGTTTCTGTTGAATGCTTGTAAGTAGCTTAAGGCACTTTCAAAGGAAAGTGATTTTCTCTGAAAGGACAGCATTTAGAAAGTGAAGCAACACTCCATTCACTTCGCACAGTGAATTGAAGTGTTGGAACAGACTGCTTCTCTTTCAGAGAAATGCATGTGAGTTTCTGGTGAATGCTTGTAAGTAGCTTAAGGCACTTTCAAAGGAAAGTGATTTTCTCTGAAAGGACAGCATTTAGAAAGTGAGGCAGCACTCCATTCACTTCACACATGAATGGAAGTGTTGGAACAGATTGCTTCTCTTTCAGAGAAACGCATGTGAGTTTCTTCCTAATGCTTGCAAGTGGCTTAAGGCACTTTCAAAGGAAAGTGATTTTCTCTGAAAGGACAGCATTTAGAAAGTGAAGCAACACTCCATTCACTTCGCACAGTGAATTGAAGTATTGGAACAGACTGCTTCTCTTTCAGTGAAACATATGTGAGTTTCTGGTGAATGCTTGTAAGAAGCTTAAGGCACTTTCAAAGGAAAGTGATTTTCTCTGAAAGGACAGCATTTAGAAAGTGAAGCAACACTCCATTCACTTCGTGCAGTGAATTGAAGTGTTGGAACAGAGTGCTTCTCTTTCATAGAAACGAATTAGTGTTTCTTCTGAATGCTTGCAAGTTGCTTAAGGCACTTTCAAAGGAAAGTGATTTTCTCTGAAAGGACATAATTTAGAAAGTGAAGCAACACTCCATTCACTTCGCACAGTTAATTGAAGTGTTGGAACAGACTGCTTCTCTTTCAGAGAAATGCATGTGAGTTTCTGTTGAATGCTTGTAAGTAGCTTAAGGCACTTTCAAAGGAAAGTGATTTTCTCTGAAAGGACAGCATTTAGAAAGTGAAGCAACACTCCATTCACTTCGCAGAGTGAATTTAAGTGTTGGAACAGACTGCTTCACTTTCAGAGAAACGCATGTGAGTTTCTTCCTAATGCTTGCAAGTAGCTTAAGGCACTTTCAAAGGAAAGTGATTTTCTCAGAAAGGACAGCATTTAGAAAGTGAAGCAACACTCCATTCACTTCACACAGTGAATTGAAGTGTTGGAACAGACTGCTTCTCTTTCAGAGAAACGCATGTGAGTTTCTGGTGAATGCTTGTAAGTAGCTTAAGGCACTTTCAAAGGAAAGTGATTTTCTCTGAAAGGACAGCATTTAGAAAGTGAAGCAACACTCCATTCACTTTGAACAGTGAATTGAAGTGTTGGAACAGACTGCTTCTCTTTCAGAGAAATGCATGTGAGTTTCTGGTGAATGCTTGTAAGTAGCTTAAGGCACTTTCAAAGGAAAGTGATTTTCTCTGAAAGGACAGCATTTAGAAAGTGAGGCAGCACTCCATTCACTTCACACAGTGAATTGAAGTGTTGGAACAGACTGCTTTTCTTTCAGAGAAACGCATGTGAGTTTCTTCCTAATGCTTGCAAGTAGCTTAAGGCACTTTCAAAGGAAAGTGATTTTCTCTGAAAGGACAGCATTTAGAAAGTGAGGCAACACTCCATTCACTTCGCACAGTGAATTGAAGTGTTGGAACAGACTGCTTCTCTTTCAGAGAAACGCATGTGAGTTTCTTCCTAATGCTTGCAAGTAGCTTAAGGCACTTTCAAAGGAAAGTGATTTTCTCTGAAAGGACAGCATTTAGAAAGTGAAGCAACACTATATTCACTTCGCACACTGAATTGAAGTGTTGGAACAGACTGCTTCTCTTTCAGAGAAACGCTTGTGAGTTTTTTGTGAATGCTCGAAAGTAGTTTTGGGCACTTTCAATGGAAAGTGATTTTCTCTGAAAGGACAGCATTTAGAAAGTGAGGCAACACTCCATTCACTTCGCACAGTGAATTGAAGTGTTGGAACAGACTGCTTCTCTTTCAGAGAAATGTATGTGAGTTTCTTCCTAATGCTTGCAAGTAGCTTAAGGCACTTTCAAAGGAAACTGATTTTCTCTGAAAGGACAGCATTTAGAAAGTGAAGCAACACTCCATTCACTTCGAACAGTGAATTAAAGTGTTGGAACAGACTACTTCTCTTTCATAGAAACGCATTAGTGTTTCTTGTGAATGCTTGCAAGTAGCTTAAGGCACTTTCAAAGGAAAGTGATTTTCTCTGAAAGGACAGCATATAGAAAGTGAAGCAACACTCCATTCACTTCGCACAGTGAATTGAGGTGTTGGAACAGACTGCTTCTCTTTCAGAGAAACGCATGTGAGTTTCTTGTGAATGCTTGTAAGTAGCTTAAGGCACTTTCAAAGGAAAGTGATTTTCTCTGAAAGGACAGCATTTAGAAAGTGAAGCAAAACTCCCTTCACTTCGAACAGTGAATTGAAGTGTTGGAACAGACTGCTTCTCTTTCAGAGAAATGCATGTGAGTTTCTGTTGAATGCTTGTAAGTAGCTTAAGACACTTTCAAAGGAAAGTGATTTTCTCTGAAAGGACAGCATTTAGAAAGTGAGGCAACACTCCATTCACTTCACACAGTGAACTGAAGTGTTGGAACAGACTGCTTCTCTTTCAGAGAAACGCATGTGAGTTTCTTCCTAATGCTTGCAAGTAGCTTAAGGCACTTTCAAAGGAAAGTGATTTTCTCTGAAAGGACAGCATTTAGAAAGTGAAGCAACACTCCATTCACTTCGCACAGTGAATTGAAGTGTTGGAACAGACTGCTTCTCTTTCAGAGAAACGCATGTGAGTTTCTGTTGAATGCTTGTAAGTAGCTTAAGGCACTTTCAAAGGAAAGTGATTTTCTCTGAAAGGACATCATTTAGAAAGTGAAGCAACACTCCATTCACTTCTCAGAGTGAATTGAAGTGTTGGAACAGACTGCTTCACTTTCAGAGAAACGCATGTGAGTTTCTGTTGAATGCTTGTAAGTAGCTTAAGGCACTTTCAAAGGAAAGTGATTTTCTCTGAAAGGACAGCATTTAGAAAGTGAGGCAACACTCCATTCACTTCAAACAGTGAATTGAAGTGTTGGAACACACTGCTTCTCTTTCAGAGAAACACATGTGAGTTTCTTCCTAATGCTTGCAAGTAGCTTTAGGCACGTTCAAAGGATAGTGATTTTTTCTGAAACGACAGCATTTAGAAAGTGAAGCAACACTCCATTCACTTCGCACAGTGAATTGAAGTGTTGGAACAGACTGCTTCTCTTTCAGAGAAACGCTTGTGAGTTTCTTCCTAATGCTTGCAAGTAGCTTAAGGCACTTTCAAAGGAAAGTGATTTTCTCAGAAAGGACAGCATTTAGAAAGTGAAGCAACACTCCTTTCACTTCGCACAGTGAATTGAAGTGTTGGAACAGACTGCTTCTCTTTCAGAGAAACGCATGTGAGTTTTTTGTGAATGCTTGAAAGTAGTTTAAGGCACTTTCAAAGGAAAGTGATTTTCTCTTAAAGGGCAGCATTTAGAAAGTGAAGCAACACTCCATTCACTTCGCAGAGTGAATTGAAGTATTGGAACAGACTGCTTCTCTTTCAGAGAAACGCATGTGAGTTTCTGTTGAATGCTTGTAAGTAGCTTAAGGCACTTTCAAAGGAAAGTGATTTTCTCTGAAAAGACATATTTTAGAAAGTGAAGCAACACTCCATTCACTTCGCACAGTGAATTGAAGTGTTGGAACAGACTGCTTCTCTTTCAGAGAAACGCATGTGAGTTTCTGTTGAATGCTTGTAAGTAGCTTAAGGCACTTTCAAAGGAGAGTGATTTTCTCTGAGAGGACAGCATTTAGAAAGTGAGGCAACACTCTATTCACTTCGCACATTGAATTGAAGTGTTGGAACAGACTGCTTCTCTTTCAGAGAAACGCATGTGAGTCTGTTGAATGCTTGTAAGTAGCTTAAGGCACTTTCAAAAGAAAGTGATTTTCTCTGAAAGGACAGCATTTAGAAAGTGAGGCAACACTTCATTCACTTCACACAGTGAATTGAAGTGTTGGAACAGACTGCTTCTCTTTAAGAGAAACGCATGTGAGTTTCTTCCTAATGCTTGCAAGTAGCTTTAGGCACTTTCAAAGGTAGTGATTTTTTCTGAAAGGACAGCATTTCGAAAGTGAAGCAACACTCCATTCACTTCGCACAGTGAATTGAAGTGTTGGAACAGACTGCTTCTCTTTCAGAGAAACGCATGTGAGTTTCTGTTGAATGCTTGTAAGTAGCTTAAGGCACTTTCAAAGGAAAGTGATTTTCTCTGAGAGGACAGCATTTAGAAAGTGAGGCAACACTCTATTCACTTCGCACATTGAATTGAAGTGTTGGAACAGACTGCTTCTCTTTCAGAGAAACGCATGTGAGTCTGTTGAATGCTTGTAAGTAGCTTAAGGCACTTTCAAAAGAAAGTGATTTTCTCTGAAAGGACAGCATTTAGAAAGTGAGGCAACACTTCATTCACTTCACACAGTGAATTGAAGTGTTGGAACAGACTGCTTCTCTTTAAGAGAAACGCATGTGAGTTTCTTCCTAATGCTTGCAAGTAGCTTAAGGCACTTTCAAAGGAGAGTGATTTTCTCAGAAAGGACAGCATTTAGAAAGTGACGCAACACTCCATTCACTTCGCACAGTGAATTGAAGTGTTGGAACAGACTGCTTCTCTTTCAGAGAAACGCATGTGAGTTTCTTCCTAATGCTTGCAAGTAGCTTAAGGCACTTTCAAAGGAAAGTGATTTTCTCTGAAAGGTCAGCATTGAGAAAGTGAAGCAGCACTCCATTCACTTCGCACAGTGAATTGAAGTGTTGGAACAGACTGCTTCTCTTTCAGAGAAATGCATGTGAGTTTCTGTTGAATGCTTGTAAGTAGCTTAAGGCACTTACAAAGGAAAGTGATTTTCTCTGAAAGGACAGCATTTAGAAAGTGAGGCAACACTCCATTCACTTCACACAGTGAATTGAAGTGTTGGAACAGACTGCTTCTCTTTCAGAGAAACCCATGTGAGTTTCTTCCTAATGCTTGCAAGTAGCTTAAGGCACTTTCAAAGGAAAGTGATTTTCTCTGAAAGGACAGCATTTAGAAAGTGAAGCAACACTCCATTCACTTCGCACAGTGAATTGAAGTGTTGGAACAGACTGCTTCTCTTTCAGAGAAACGCATGTGAGTTTCTTCCTAATGCTTGCAAGTAGCTTAAGGCACTTTCAAAGGAAAGTGATTTTCTCTGAAAGGACAGCATTTAGAAAGTGAAGCAACACTCCATTCACTTCGCACATTGAATTGAAGTATTGGAACAGACTGCTTCTCTTTCAGAGAAACGCATGTGAGTTTCTGGTGAATGCTTGTAAGTAGCTTAAGGCACTTTCTAAGGAAAATGATTTTCTCTGAGAGGACAGCATTTAGAAAGTGAGGCAACACTCCATTCACTTCACACAGTGAATTGAAGTGTTGGAACAGACTGCTTCTCTTTCAGAGAAACGCATGTGAGTTTCTTCCTAATGCTTGTAAGTAGCTTAAGGCACTTTCAAAGGAAAGTGATTTTCTCAGAAATGACAGCATTTAGAAAGTGAAGCAACACTCCATTCACTTCGCACAGTGAATTGAAGTGTTGGAACAGACTGCTTCTCTTTCAGAGAAACGCATGTGAGTTTCTTCCTAATGCTTGCAAGTAGCTTAAGGCACTTTCAAAGGAAAGTGATTTTCTCTGAAAGGACAGCATTTAGAAAGTGAAGCAACACTCCATTCACTTCGCACAGTGAATTGAAGTGTTGGAACAGACTGCTTCTCTTTCAGAGAAACGCATGTGAGTTTCTGGTGAATGCTTGTAAGTAGCTTAAGGCACTTTCAAAGGAAAGTGATTTTCTCTGAAAGGACAGCATTTAGAAAGTGAAGCAACACTCCCTTCACTTCGAACAGTGAATTGAAGTGTTGGAACAGACTGCTTCTCTTTCAGAGAAATGCATGTGTGTTTCTGTTGAATGCTTGTAAGTAGCTTAAGGCACTTTCAAAGGAAAGTGATTTTCTCTGAAAGGACAGCATTTAGAAAGTGAAGCAACACTCAATTCACTTCGCACATTGAATTGAAGTGTTGGAACAGACTGCTTCTCTTTCAGAGAAACGTATGTGAGTTTCTGTTGAATGCTTGTATGTAGCTTAAGGCACTTTCAAAGGAAAGTGATTTTCTCTGAAAGGACAGCATTTAGAAAGTGAAGCAACACTCCATTCACTTCACACAGTGAATTGAAGTGTTGGAACAGACTGCTTCTCTTTCAGAGAAACGCATGTGAGTTTCTTCCTAATGCTTGCAAGTAGCTTAAGGCACTTTCAAAGGAAAGTGATTTTCTCTGAAAGGACAGCATTTAGAAAGTGAAGCAACACTCCATTCACTTCGCACATTGAATTGAAGTGTTGGAACAGACTGCTTCTCTTTCAGAGAAACGCATGTGAGTTTCTGTTGAATGCTTGTAAGTAGCTTAAGGCACTTTGAAAGGAAAGTAATTTTCTCTGAAAGGACAGCATTTAGAAAGTGAAGCAACACTCCATTCACTTCGCAGAGTGAATTGAAGTATTGGAACAGACTGCTTCTCTTTCAGAGAAATGCATGTGAGTTTCTGGTGAATGCTTGTAAGTAGCTTAAGGCACTTTCAAAGGAAAGTGATTTTCTCTGAAAGGACAGCATTTAGAAAGTGAAGCAACACTCCATTCACTTCGCACAGTGAATTGAAGTGTTGGAACAGACTGCTTCTCTTTCAGAGAAACGCATGTGAGTTTGTTGTGAATTCTTGCAAGTTGCTTAAGGCACTTTCAAAGGAAAGTGATTTTCTCTGAAAGGACATAATTTAGAAAGTGAAGCAACACTCCATTCACTTCGCACAGTGAATTGAAGTGTTGGAACAGACTGCTTCTCTTTCAGAGATATGCATGTGAGTTTCTGTTGAATGCTTGTAAGTAGCTTAAGGCAATTTCAAAGGAAAGTGATTTTCTCTGAAAGGACAGCATTTAGAAAGTGAAGCAACACTCCATTCACTTCGCACAGTGAATTGAAGTGTTGGAACAGACTGCTTCTCTTTCAGAGAAACGCATGTGAGTTTCTTCCTAATGCTTGCAAGTAGCTTAAGGCACTTTCAAAGGAAAGTGATTTTCTCTGAGAGGACAGCATTTAGAAAGTGAAGCAACACTCCATTCACTTCGCACAGTGAATTGAAGTGTTGGAACAGACTGCTTCTCTTTCAGAGAAACGCATGTGAGTTTCTTCCTAATGCTTGCAAGTAGCTTAAGGCACTTTCAAAGGAAAGTGATTTTCTCTGAAAGGACAGCATTTAGAAAGTGAAGCAACACTATATTCACTTCGCACACTGAATTGAAGTTTTGGAACAGACTGCTTCTCTTTCAGAGAAACGCATGTGAGTTTTTTGTGAATGCTCGAAAGTAGTTTTGGGCACTTTCAAAGGAAAGTGATTTTCTCTGAAAGGACATAATTTAGAAAGTGAAGAAACACTCCATTCACTTCGCACAGTGAATTGAAGTGTTGGAACAGACTGCTTCTTTTTCAGAGAAATGCATGTGAGTTTCTGTTGAATGCTTGTAAGTAGCTTAAGGCACTTTCAAAGGAAAGTGATTTTCTCTGAAAGGACAGCATTTAGAAAGTGAAGCAACACTCCATTCACTTCGCACAGTGAATTGAAGTGTTGGAACAGACTGCTTCACTTTCAGAGAAACGCATGTGAGTTTCTGTTGAATGCTTGTAAGTAGCTTAAGGCACTTTCAAAGGAAAGTGATTTTCTCTGAAAGGACAGCATTTAGAAACTGAAGCAACACTCCATTCACTTCGCACAGTGAATTGAAGTGTTGGAACAGACTGCTTCTCTTTAAGAGAAACGCATGTGAGTTTTTTGTGAATGCTTGAAAGTAGTTTAAGGCACTTTCAAAGGAAAGTGATTTTCTCTGAAAGGACAGAATTTAGAAAGTGATGCAACACTCCATTCACTTCGCACAGGGAATTGAAGTGTTGGAACAGACTGCTTCTCTTTCAGAGAAACGCATGTGAGTTTCCTCCTAATGCTTGTAAGTAGCTTAAGGCACTTTCAAAGGAAAGTGATTTTCTCTGAAAGGACAGCATTTAGAAAGTGAAGCAACACTCCATTCCCCTCAAGCATTGAATTGAAGTGTTGGAACAGAGTGCTTCTCTTTCATAGAAACGCATTAGTGTTTCTTGTGAATGCTTGCAAGTTGCTTAAGGCACTTTCAAAGGAAAGTGATTTTCTCTGAAAGGACAGCATTTAGAAAGTGAAGCAACACTCCATTCACTTTGTACAGTGAATTGAAGTGTTGGAACAGACCTCTTCTCTTTCAGAAATGCATGTGAGTTTCTGTTGAATGCTTGTAAGTAGCTTAAGGCTCTTTCAAAGGAAAGTGATTTTCTCTGAAAGGACAGCATTTAGAAAGTAAAGCAACACTCCATTCCCTTCGCGCAATGAATTGAAGTGTTGGAAAAGACTGCTTCTCTTTCATAGAAACGCATTAGTGTTTCTTGTGAATGCTTGCAAGTAGCGTAAGGCACTTTCAAAGGAAAGTGATTTTCTCTGAAAGGACAGCATTTAGAAAGAGAAGCAACACTCCATTCACTTCGCACAGTGAATTGAAGTGTTGGAACAGACTGCTTCTCTTTCAGAGAAGCGCATGTGAGTTTCTTGTGAATTCTTGAAAGTTGCTTAAGGCACTTTCAAAGGAAAGTGATATTCTCTGAAAGGACAGAATTTAGAAAGTGAAGCAACACTCCATTCACTTCGCACAGTGAATTGAAGTGTTGGAACAGACTGCTTCTCTTTCAGAGAAACGCATGTGAGTTTCTTCCTAATGCTTGCAAGTAGCTTAAGGCACTTTCAAAGGAAAGTGATTTTCTCTGATTGGGCAGTATTTAGAAAGTGAAGCAACACTCCATTCACTTCGCACAGTGAATTGAAGTGTTGGAACAGACTGCTTCTCTTTCATAGAAACGCATTAGTGTTTCTTGTGAATGCTTGTAAGTTGCTTAAGGCACTTTCAAAGGAAAGTGATTTTCTCTAAAAGGACAGCATTTAGAAATTGAAGCAACACTCCATTCACTTTGTATAGTGAATTGAAGTGTTGGAACAGACTGCTTCTCTTTCAGAGAAATGCATGTGAGTTTCTGTTGAATGCTTGTAAGTAGCTTAAGGCTCTTTCAAAGGAAAGTGATTTTCTCTGAAAGGAAATGCATGTGAGTTTCTGTTGAATGTTTGTAAGTAGCTTAAGGCACATTCAAAGGAAAGGGATTTTCTCTGAAAGGACAGCATTTAGAAAGTGAAGCAACACTCCATTCACTTCGCACAGTGAATTGAAGTGTTGGAACAGACTGCTTCTCTTTTAGAGAAACGCATGTGAGTTTCTTCCTAATGCTTGAAAGTAGCTTAAGGCACTTTCAAAGGAAAGTGATTTTCTCTGAAAGGACAGCATTTAGAAAGTGAAGCAACACTCCATTCACTTTGCACAGTGAATTGAAGTGTTGGAACGGACTGCTTCTCTTTCAGAGAAACGCATGTGAGTTTCTTCCTAATGCTTGCAAGTAGCTTAAGGCACGTTCAAAGGAAAGTGATTTTCTCTGAAAGAACAGCATTTAGAAAGTGAAGCAACACTCCATTCACTTCGCACAGTGAATTGAAGTGTTGGAACACACTGCTTCTCTTTCAGAGAAACGCATGTGAGTTTCTTTTAAATGCTTGTAAGTAGCTTAAGGAACTTTCAAAGGAAAGTGATTTTCGCTGAAAGGACAGCATTTAGAAAGTGAGGCAACACTCTATTCACTTCACACAGTGAATTGAAGTGTTGGAACAAACTGCTTCTCTTTCAGAGAAACGCATGTGAGTTTCTTTTAATGCTTGTAAGTAGCTTAAGGCACTTTCAAAGGAAAGTGATTTTCTCTGAAAGGACAGCAATTAGAAAGTGAGGCAACACTCCATTCCCCTCGTGCATTGAATTGAAGTGTTGGAACAAAGTGCTTCTCTTTCATAGAAACGCATTAGTGTTTCTTGTGAATGCTTGCAAGTTGCTTAAGGCACTTTCAAAGGAAAGTGATTTTCTCTGAAAGGACAGCATTTAGAAAGTGAAGCAACACTCCATTCACTTTGTACAGTGAATTGAAGTGTTGGAACAGACTGCTTCTCTTTCAGAGAAATGCATGTGAGTTTCTGTTGAATGCTTGTAAGTAGCTTAAGGCTCTTTCAAAGGAAAGTGATTTTCTCTGAAAGGACAGCATTTAGAAAGTAAAGCAACACTCCATTACCTTCGCGCAGTGAATTGAAGTGTTGGAACAGACTGCTTCTCTTTCATTGAAACGCATTAGTGTTTCTTGTGAATGCTTGCAAGTAGCTTAAGGCACTTTCAAAGGAAAGTGATTTTCTCTGAAAGGACAGCATTTAGAAAGTGAAGCAACACTCCATTCACTTCGCACAGTGAATTGAAGTGTTGGAACACACTGCTTCTCTTTCAAAGAAACGCATGTGATTTTTTTGTGAATGCTTGAAAGTAGTTTAAGGCACTTTCAAAGGAAAGTGATATTCTCTGAATGAACAGAATTTAGAAAGTGAAGCAACACTCCATTCACTTCGCACAGTGAATTGAAGTGTTGGAACAGACTGCTTCTCTTTCAGAGAAACGCATGTGAGTTTCTTCCTAATGCTTGCAAGTAGCTTAAGGCACTTTCAAAGGAAAGTGATTTTCTCTGATTGGACAGTATTTAGAAAGTGAAGCAACACTCCATTCACTTCGCACAGTGAACTGAAGTGTTGGAACAGACTGCTTCTCTTTCAGAGAAACGCATGTGAGTTTCTGGTGAATGCTTGTAAGTAGCTTAAGGCACTTTCAAAGGAAAGTGATTTTCTCTGAAAGGACAGCATTTAGAAAGTGAAGCAACACTCCATTCCCTTCGTGCAGTGAATTGAAGTGTTGGAACAGACTGCTTCTCTTTCATAGAAACGCATTAGTGTTTCTTGTGAATGCTTGTAAGTTGCTTAAGGCAGTTTCAAAGGAAAGTGATTTTCTCTGAAAGGACAGCATTTAGAAAGTGAAGCAACACTCCATTCACTTCGCACAGTGAATTGAAGTGTTAGAACAGACTGCTTCTCTTTCAGAGAAATGCATGTGAGTTTCTGTTGAATGCTTGTAAGTAGCTTAAGGCTCTTTCAAAGGAAAGTGATTTTCTCTGAAAGGACAGCATTTAGAAAGTAAAGCAACACTCCATTCCCTTCGCGCAATGAATTGAATGTTGGAACAGACTGCTTCTCTTTCATAGAAACGCATTAGTGTTTCTTGTGAATGCTTGCAAGTAGCTTAAGGCACTTTCAAAGGAAAGTGATTTTCTCTGAAAGGACAGCATTTAGAAAGTGAAGCAACACTCCATTCACTTCGCACAGAGAATTGAAGTGTTGGAACAGATTGCTTCTCTTTCAGAGAAATGCATGTGAGTTTCTGTTGAATGCTTGTAAGTAGCTTAAGGCACATTCAAAGGAAAGGGATTTTCTCTGAAAGGACAGCATTTAGAAAGTGAAGCAACACTCCATTCACTTCGCACAGTGAATTGAAGTGTTGGAACAGACTGCTTCTCTTTCCGAGAAACGCATGTGAGTTTTTTTTGAATGCTTGAAAGTAGTTTAAGGCACTTTCAATGGAAAGTGATTTTCTCTGAAAGGACAGCATTTAGAAAGTGAGGCAACACTCCATTCACTTCGCACAGTGAATTGAAGTGTTGGAACAGACTGCTTCTCTTTCAGAGAAACGCATGTGAGTTTCTTCCTAATGCTTGAAAATAGCTTAAGGCACTTTCAAAGGAAAGTGATTTTCTCTGAAAGGACAGCATTTAGAAAGTGAAGCAACACTCCATTCACTTCGCACAGTGAATTGAAGTGTTGGAACGGACTGCTTCTCTTTCAGAGAAACGCATGTGAGTTTCTCCCTAATGCTTGCAAGTAGCTTAAGGCACTTTCAAAGGAAAGTGATTTTCTCTGAAAGGACAGCATTTAGAAAGTGAAGCAACACTCCATTCACTTCGTGCAGTGAATTGAAGTGTTGGAACAGAGTGATTCTCTTTCATAGAAACGCACTAGTGTTTCTTGTGAATGCTTGCAAGTTGCTTAAGGCACTTTCAAAGGAAAGTGATTTTCTCTGAAAGGACATAATTTAGAAAGTGAAGCAACACTCCATTCACTTCGCACAGTGAATTGAAGTGTTGGAACAGACAGCTTCTCTTTCAGAGTAATGCATGTGAGTTTCTGTTGAATGCTTGCAAGTAGCTTAAGGCACTTTCAAAGGAAAGTGATTTTCTCTGATTGGACAGCATTTAGAAAGTGAAGCAACACTCCATTCACTTCGCACAGTGAATTGAAGTGTTGGAACAGACTGCTTCTCTTTCAGAGAAACGCATGTGAGTTTCTTCCTAATGCTTGCAAGTAGCTTAAGGCACTTTCAAAGGAAAGTGATTTTCTCTGATTGGACAGTATTTAGAAAGTGAAGCAACACTCCATTCACTTCGCACAGTGAATTAAAGTGTTGGAACAGACTGCTTCTCTTTCAGAGAAACGCATGTGAGTTTCTGGTGAATGCTTGTAAGTAGCTTAAGGCACTTTCAAAGGAAAGTGATTTTCTCTGAAAGGACAGCATTTAGAAAGTGAAGCAACACTCCATTCCCTTCGTGCAGTGAATTGAAGTGTTGGAACAGACTGCTTCTCTTTCATAGAAACGCATTAGTGTTTCTTCTGAATGCTTGTAAGTTGCTTAAGGCACTTTCAAAGGAAAGTGATTTTCTCTGAAAGGACAGCTTTTAGAAAGTGAAGCAACACTCCATTCACTTCGCACAGTGAATTGAAGTGTTAGAACAGACTGCTTCTCTTTCAGAGAAATGCATGTGAGTTTCTGTTGAATGCTTGTAAGTAGCTTAAGGCTCTTTCAAAGGAAAGTGATTTTCTCTGAAAGGACAGTATTTAGAAAGTAAAGCAACACTCCATTCCCTTCGCGCAATGAATTGAATGTTGGAACAGACTGCTTCTCTTTCATAGAAACGCATTAGTGTTTCTTGTGAATGCTTGCAAGTAGCTTAAGGCACTTTCAAAGGAAAGTGATTTTCTCTGAAAGGACAGCATTTAGAAAGTGAAGAAACACTCCATTCACTTTGCACAGAGAATTGAAGTGTTGGAACAGATTGCTTCTCTTTCAGAGAAATGCATGTGAGTTTCTGTTGAATGCTTGTAAGTAGCTTAAGGCACATTCAAAGGAAAGGGATTTTCTCTGAAAGGACAGCATTTAGAAAGTGAAGCAACACTCCATTCACTTCGCACAGTGAATTGAAGTGTTGGAACAGACTGCTTCACTTTCAGAGAAAGGCATGTGAGTTTTTTGTGAATGCTTGAAAGTAGTTTAAGGCACTTTCAATGGAAAGTGATTTTCTCTGAAAGGACAGCATTTAGAAAGTGAGGCAACACTCCATTCACTTCGCACAGTGAATTGAAGTGTTGGAACAGACTGCTTCTCTTTCAGAGAAACGCATGTGAGTTTCTTCCTAATGCTTGAAAGTAGCTTAAGGCACTTTCAAAGGAAAGTGATTTTCTCTGAAAGGACAGCATTTAGAAAATGAAGCAACACTTCATTCACTTCGCACAGTGAATTGAAGTGTTGGAACGGACTGCTTCTCTTTCAGAGAAACGCATGTGAGTTTCTGGTGAATGCTTGCAAGTAGCTTAAGGCACTTTCAAAGGAAAGTGATTTTCTCTGAAAGGACAGCATTTAGAAAGTGAAGCAACACTCCATTCACTTCGTGCAGTGAATTGAAGTGTTGGAACAGAGTGATTCTCTTTCATAGAAACGCACTAGTGTTTCTTGTGAATGCTTGCAAGTTGCTTAAGGCACTTTCAAAGGAAAGTGATTTTCTCTGAAAGGACATAATTTAGAAAGTGAAGCAACACTCCATTCACTTCGCACAGTGAATTGAAGTGTTGGAACAGACAGCTTCTCTTTCAGAGAAATGCATGTGAGTTTCTGTTGAATGCTTGCAAGTAGCTTAAGGCACTTTCAAAGGAAAGTGATTTTCTCTGATTGGACAGCATTTAGAAAGTGAAGCAACACTCCATTCACTTCGCACAGTGAATTGAAGTGTTGGAACAGACTGCTTCTCTTTCAGAGAAACGCATGTGAGTTTCTTCCTAATGCTTGCAAGTAGCTTAAGGCACTTTCAAAGGAAAGTGATTTTCTCTGATTGGACAGTATTTAGAAAGTGAAGCAACACTCCATTCACTTCGCACAGTGAATTGAAGTGTTGGAACAGACTGCTTCTCTTTCAGAGAAACGCATGTGAGTTTCTGGTGAATGCTTGTAAGTAGCTTAAGGCACTTTCAAAGGAAAGTGATTTTCTCTGAAAGGACAGCATTTAGAAAGTGAAGCAACACTCCATTCCCTTCGTGCAGTGAATTGAAGTGTTGGAACAGACTGCTTCTCTTTCATAGAAACGCATTAGTGTTTCTTGTGAATGCTTGTAAGTTGCTTAAGGCACTTTCAAAGGAAAGTGATTTTCTCTGAAAGGACAGCTTTTAGAAAGTGAAGCAACACTCCATTCACTTCGCACAGTGAATTGAAGTGTTAGAACAGACTGCTTCTCTTTCAGAGAAATGCATGTGAGTTTCTGTTGAATGCTTGTAAGTAGCTTAAGGCTCTTTCAAAGGAAAGTGATTTTCTCTGAAAGGACAGCATTTAGAAAGTAAAGCAACACTCCATTCCCTTCGCGCAATGAATTGAATGTTGGAACAGACTGCTTCTCTTTCATAGAAACGCATTAGTGTTTCTTGTGAATGCTTGCAAGTAGCTTAAGGCACTTTCAAAGGAAAGTGATTTTCTCTGAAAGGACAGCATTTAGAAAGTGAAGCAACACTCCATTCACTTCGCACAGAGAATTGAAGTGTTGGAACAGATTGCTTCTCTTTCAGAGAAATGCATGTGAGTTTCTGTTGAATGCTTGTAAGTAGCTTAAGGCACATTCAAAGGAAAGGGATTTTCTCTGAAAGGACAGCATTTAGAAAGTGAAGCAACACTCCATTCACTTCGCACAGTGAATTGAAGTGTTGGAACAGACTGCTTCTCTTTCAGAGAAACGCATGTGAGTTTTTTGTGAATGCTTGAAAGTAGTTTAAGGCACTTTCAATGGAAAGTGATTTTCTCTGAAAGGACAGCATTTAGAAAGTGAGGCAACACTCCATTCACTTCGCACAGTGAATTGAAGTGTTGGAACAGACTGCTTCTCTTTCAGAGAAACGCATGTGAGTTTCTTCCTAATGCTTGAAAGTAGCTTAAGGCACTTTCAAAGGAAAGTGATTTTCTCTGAAAGGACAGCATTTAGAAAATGAAGCAACACTTCATTCACTTCGCACAGTGAATTGAAGTGTTGGAACGGACTGCTTCTCTTTCAGAGAAACGCATGTGAGTTTCTGGTGAATGCTTGCAAGTAGCTTAAGGCACTTTCAAAGGAAAGTGATTTTCTCTGAAAGGACAGCATTTAGAAAGTGAAGCAACACTCCATTCACTTCGTGCAGTGAATTGAAGTGTTGGAACAGAGTGATTCTCTTTCATAGAAACGCATTAGTGTTTCTTGTGAATGCTTGCAAGTTGCTTAAGGCACTTTCAAAGGAAAGTGATTTTCTCTGAAAGGACATAATTTAGAAAGTGAAGCAACACTCCATTCACTTCGCACAGTGAATTGAAGTGTTGGAACAGACAGCTTCTCTTTCAGAGAAATGCATGTGAGTTTCTGTTGAATGCTTGCAAGTAGCTTAAGGCACTTTCAAAGGAAAGTGATTTTCTCTGATTGGACAGCATTTAGAAAGTGAAGCAACACTCCATTCACTTCGCACAGTGAATTGAAGTGTTGGAACAGACTGCTTCTCTTTCAGAGAAACGCATGTGAGTTTCTTCCTAATGCTTGCAGGTAGCTTAAGGCACTTTCAAAGGAAAGTGATTTTCTCTGATTGACAGTATTTAGAAAGTGAAGCAACACTCCATTCACTTCGCACAGTGAATTGAAGTGTTGGAACAGACTGCTTCTCTTTCAGAGAAACGCATGTGAGTTTCTGGTGAATGCTTGTAAGTAGCTTAAGGCACTTTCAAAGGAAAGTGATTTTCTCTGAAAGGACAGCATTTAGAAAGTGAAGCAACACTCCATTCCCTTCGTGCAGTGAATTGAAGTGTTGGAACAGACTGCTTCTCTTTCATAGAAACGCATTAGTGTTTCTTGTGAATGCTTGTAAGTTGCTTAAGGCAGTTTCAAAGGAAAGTGATTTTCTCTGAAAGGACAGCATTTAGAAAGTGAAGCAACACTCCATTCACTTCGCACAGTGAATTGAAGTGTTAGAACAGACTGATTCTCTTTCAGAGAAATGCATGTGAGTTTCTGTTGAATGCTTGTAAGTAGCTTAAGGCACTTTCAAAGGAAAGTGATTTTCTCTGAAAGGACAGCATTTAGAAAGTGAAGCAACACTCCATTCACTTCGCACAGAGAATTGAAGTGTTGGAACAGATTGCTTCTCTTTCAGAAAAATGCATGTGAGTTTCTGTTGAATGCTTGTAAGTAGCTTAAGGCACATTCAAAGGAAAGTGATTTTCCCTGAAAGGACAGCATTTAGAAAGTGAAGCAACACTCCATTCACTTCGCACAGAGAATTGAAGTGTTGGAACAGATTGCTTCTCTTTCAGAAAAATGCATGTGAGTTTCTGTTGAATGCTTGTAAGTAGCTTAAGGCACATTCAAAGGAAAGCGATTTTCTCTGAAAGGACAGCATTTAGAAAGTGAAGCAACACTCCATTCACTTCGCACAGTGAATTGAAGTGTTGGAACAGACTGCTTCTCTTTCAGAGAAACGCATGTGAGTTTTTTGTGAATGCTTGAAAGTAGTTTAAGGCACTTTCAATGGAAAGTGATTTTCTCTGAAAGGACAGCATTTAGAAAGTGAGGCAACACTCCATTCACTTCGCACAGTGAATTGAAGTGTTGGAACAGAGTGATTCTCTTTCATAGAAACGCATTAGTGTTTCTTGTGAATGCTTGCAAGTAGCTTAAGGCACTTTCAAAGGAAAGTGATTTTCTCTGAAAGGACAGCATTTAGAAAGTGAAGCAACACTCCATTCACTTCGCACAGTGAATTGAAGTGTTGGAACAGACTGCTTCTCTTTCAGAGAAACGCATGTGAGTTTCTGGTGAATGCTTGTAAGTAGCTTAAGGCACTTTCAAAGGAAAGTGATTTTCTCTGAAAGGACAGCATTTAGAAAGTGAAGCAACACTCCATTCCCTTCGTGCAGTGAATTGAAGTGTTGGAACAGACTGCTTCTCTTCCATAGAAACGCATTAGTGTTTCTTGTGAATGCTTGTAAGTTGCTTAAGGCAGTTTCAAAGGAAAGTGATTTTCTCTGAAAGGACAGCATTTAGAAAGTGAAGCAACACTCCATTCACTTCGCACAGTGAATTGAAGTGTTAGAACAGACTGATTCTCTTTCAGAGAAATGCATGTGAGTTTCTGTTGAATGCTTGTAAGTAGCTTAAGGCACTTTCAAAGGAAAGTGATTTTCTCTGAAAGGACAGCATTTAGAAAGTGAAGCAACACTCCATTCACTTCGCACAGAGAATTGAAGTGTTGGAACAGATTGCTTCTCTTTCAGAAAAATGCATGTGAGTTTCTGTTGAATGCTTGTAAGTAGCTTAAGGCACATTCAAAGGAAAGTGATTTTCTCTGAAAGGACAGCATTTAGAAAGTGAAGCAACACTCCATTCACTTCGCACAGAGAATTGAAGTGTTGGAACAGATTGCTTCTCTTTCAGAAAAATGCATGTGAGTTTCTGTTGAATGCTTGTAAGTAGCTTAAGGCACATTCAAAGGAAAGCGATTTTCTCTGAAAGGACAGCATTTAGAAAGTGAAGCAACACTCCATTCACTTCGCACAGTGAATTGAAGTGTTGGAACAGACTGCTTCTCTTTCAGAGAAACGCATGTGAGTTTTTTGTGAATGCTTGAAAGTAGTTTAAGGCACTTTCAATGGAAAGTGATTTTCTCTGAAAGGACATAATTTAGAAAGTGAAGCAACACTCCATTCACTTCGCACAGAGAATTGAAGTGTTGGAACAGATTGCTTCTCTTTCAGAAAAATGCATGTGAGTTTCTGTTGAATGCTTGTAAGTAGCTTAAGGCACATTCAAAGGAAAGCGATTTTCTCTGAAAGGACAGCATTTAGAAAGTGAAGCAACACTCCATTCACTTCGCACAGTGAATTGAAGTGTTGGAACAGACTGCTTCTCTTTCAGAGAAACGCATGTGAGTTTTTTGTGAATGCTTGAAAGTAGTTTAAGGCACTTTCAATGGAAAGTGATTTTCTCTGAAAGGACAGCATTTAGAAAGTGAGGCAACACTCCATTCACTTCGCACAGTGAATTGAAGTGTTGGAACAGAGTGATTCTCTTTCATAGAAACGCATTAGTGTTTCTTGTGAATGCTTGCAAGTAGCTTAAGGCACTTTCAAAGGAAAGTGATTTTCTCTGAAAGGACAGCATTTAGAAAGTGAAGCAACACTCCATTCACTTCGCACAGTGAATTGAAGTGTTGGAACAGACTGCTTCTCTTTCAGAGAAACGCATGTGAGTTTCTGGTGAATGCTTGTAAGTAGCTTAAGGCACTTTCAAAGGAAAGTGATTTTCTCTGAAAGGACAGCATTTAGAAAGTGAAGCAACACTCCATTCCCTTCGTGCAGTGAATTGAAGTGTTGGAACAGACTGCTTCTCTTTCATAGAAACGCATTAGTGTTTCTTGTGAATGCTTGTAAGTTGCTTAAGGCAGTTTCAAAGGAAAGTGATTTTCTCTGAAAGGACAGCATTTAGAAAGTGAAGCAACACTCCATTCACTTCGCACAGTGAATTGAAGTGTTAGAACAGACTGATTCTCTTTCAGAGAAATGCATGTGAGTTTCTGTTGAATGCTTGTAAGTAGCTTAAGGCACTTTCAAAGGAAAGTGATTTTCTCTGAAAGGACAGCATTTAGAAAGTGAAGCAACACTCCATTCACTTCGCACAGAGAATTGAAGTGTTGGAACAGATTGCTTCTCTTTCAGAAAAATGCATGTGAGTTTCTGTTGAATGCTTGTAAGTAGCTTAAGGCACATTCAAAGGAAAGTGATTTTCTCTGAAAGGACAGCATTTAGAAAGTGAAGCAACACTCCATTCACTTCGCACAGAGAATTGAAGTGTTGGAACAGATTGCTTCTCTTTCAGAAAAATGCATGTGAGTTTCTGTTGAATGCTTGTAAGTAGCTTAAGGCACATTCAAAGGAAAGCGATTTTCTCTGAAAGGACAGCATTTAGAAAGTGAAGCAACACTCCATTCACTTCGCACAGTGAATTGAAGTGTTGGAACAGACTGCTTCTCTTTCAGAGAAACGCATGTGAGTTTTTTGTGAATGCTTGAAAGTAGTTTAAGGCACTTTCAATGGAAAGTGATTTTCTCTGAAAGGACAGCATTTAGAAAGTGAGGCAACACTCCATTCACTTCGCACAGTGAATTGAAGTGTTGGAACAGAGTGATTCTCTTTCATAGAAACGCATTAGTGTTTCTTGTGAATGCTTGCAAGTAGCTTAAGGCACTTTCAAAGGAAAGTGATTTTCTCTGAAAGGACAGCATTTAGAAAGTGAAGCAACACTCCATTCACTTCGCACAGTGAATTGAAGTGTTGGAACAGACTGCTTCTCTTTCAGAGAAACGCATGTGAGTTTCTGGTGAATGCTTGTAAGTAGCTTAAGGCACTTTCAAAGGAAAGTGATTTTCTCTGAAAGGACAGCATTTAGAAAGTGAAGCAACACTCCATTCCCTTCGTGCAGTGAATTGAAGTGTTGGAACAGACTGCTTCTCTTCCATAGAAACGCATTAGTGTTTCTTGTGAATGCTTGTAAGTTGCTTAAGGCAGTTTCAAAGGAAAGTGATTTTCTCTGAAAGGACAGCATTTAGAAAGTGAAGCAACACTCCATTCACTTCGCACAGTGAATTGAAGTGTTAGAACAGACTGATTCTCTTTCAGAGAAATGCATGTGAGTTTCTGGTGAATGCTTGTAAGTAGCTTAAGGCACTTTCAAAGGAAAGTGATTTTCTCTGAAAGGACAGCATTTAGAAAGTGAAGCAACACTCCATTCACTTCGCACAGAGAATTGAAGTGTTGGAACAGATTGCTTCTCTTTCAGAAAAATGCATGTGAGTTTCTGTTGAATGCTTGTAAGTAGCTTAAGGCACATTCAAAGGAAAGTGATTTTCTCTGAAAGGACAGCATTTAGAAAGTGAAGCAACTCTCCATTCACTTCGCACAGAGAATTGAAGTGTTGGAACAGATTGCTTCTCTTTCAGAAAAATGCATGTGAGTTTCTGTTGAATGCTTGTAAGTAGCTTAAGGCACATTCAAAGGAAAGCGATTTTCTCTGAAAGGACAGCATTTAGAAAGTGAAGCAACACTCCATTCACTTCGCACAGTGAATTGAAGTGTTGGAACAGACTGCTTCTCTTTCAGAGAAACGCATGTGAGTTTTTTGTGAATGCTTGAAAGTAGTTTAAGGCACTTTCAATGGAAAGTGATTTTCTCTGAAAGGACATAATTTAGAAAGTGAAGCAACACTCCATTCACTTCGCACAGAGAATTGAAGTGTTGGAACAGATTGCTTCTCTTTCAGAAAAATGCATGTGAGTTTCTGTTGAATGCTTGTAAGTAGCTTAAGGCACATTCAAAGGAAAGCGATTTTCTCTGAAAGGACAGCATTTAGAAAGTGAAGCAACACTCCATTCACTTCGCACAGTGAATTGAAGTGTTGGAACAGACTGCTTCTCTTTCAGAGAAACGCATGTGAGTTTTTTGTGAATGCTTGAAAGTAGTTTAAGGCACTTTCAATGGAAAGTGATTTTCTCTGAAAGGACAGCATTTAGAAAGTGAGGCAACACTCCATTCACTTCGCACAGTGAATTGAAGTGTTGGAACAGAGTGATTCTCTTTCATAGAAACGCATTAGTGTTTCTTGTGAATGCTTGCAAGTAGCTTAAGGCACTTTCAAAGGAAAGTGATTTTCTCTGAAAGGACAGCATTTAGAAAGTGAAGCAACACTCCATTCACTTCACACAGTGAATTGAAGTGTTGGAACAGACTGCTTCTCTTTCAGAGAAACGCATGTGAGTTTCTGGTGAATGCTTGTAAGTAGCTTAAGGCACTTTCAAAGGAAAGTGATTTTCTCTGAAAGGACAGCATTTAGAAAGTGAAGCAACACTCCATTCCCTTCGTGCAGTGAATTGAAGTGTTGGAACAGACTGCTTCTCTTTCATAGAAACGCATTAGTGTTTCTTGTGAATGCTTGTAAGTTGCTTAAGGCAGTTTCAAAGGAAAGTGATTTTCTCTGAAAGGACAGCATTTAGAAAGTGAAGCAACACTCCATTCACTTCGCACAGTGAATTGAAGTGTTAGAACAGACTGATTCTCTTTCAGAGAAATGCATGTGAGTTTCTGTTGAATGCTTGTAAGTAGCTTAAGGCACTTTCAAAGGAAAGTGATTTTCTCTGAAAGGACAGCATTTAGAAAGTGAAGCAACACTCCATTCACTTCGCACAGAGAATTGAAGTGTTGGAACAGATTGCTTCTCTTTCAGAAAAATGCATGTGAGTTTCTGTTGAATGCTTGTAAGTAGCTTAAGGCACATTCAAAGGAAAGTGATTTTCTCTGAAAGGACAGCATTTAGAAAGTGAAGCAACACTCCATTCACTTCGCACAGAGAATTGAAGTGTTGGAACAGATTGCTTCTCTTTCAGAAAAATGCATGTGAGTTTCTGTTGAATGCTTGTAAGTAGCTTAAGGCACATTCAAAGGAAAGCGATTTTCTCTGAAAGGACAGCATTTAGAAAGTGAAGCAACACTCCATTCACTTCGCACAGTGAATTGAAGTGTTGGAACAGACTGCTTCTCTTTCAGAGAAACGCATGTGAGTTTTTTGTGAATGCTTGAAAGTAGTTTAAGGCACTTTCAATGGAAAGTGATTTTCTCTGAAAGGACAGCATTTAGAAAGTGAGGCAACACTCCATTCACTTCGCACAGTGAATTGAAGTGTTGGAACAGACTGCTTCTCTTTCAGAGAAACGCATGTGAGTTTCTTCCTAATGCTTGTAAGTAGCTTAAGGCACATTCAAAGGAAAGCGATTTTCTCTGAAAGGACAGCATTTAGAAAGTGAAGCAACACTCCATTCACTTCGCACAGTGAATTGAAGTGTTGGAACAGACTGCTTCTCTTTCAGAGAAACGCATGTGAGTTTTTTGTGAATGCTTGAAAGTAGTTTAAGGCACTTTCAATGGAAAGTGATTTTCTCTGAAAGGACAGCATTTAGAAAGTGAGGCAACACTCCATTCACTTCGCACAGTGAATTGAAGTGTTGGAACAGAGTGATTCTCTTTCATAGAAACGCATTAGTGTTTCTTGTGAATGCTTGCAAGTAGCTTAAGGCACTTTCAAAGGAAAGTGATTTTCTCTGAAAGGACAGCATTTAGAAAGTGAAGCAACACTCCATTCACTTCGCACAGTGAATTGAAGTGTTGGAACAGACTGCTTCTCTTTCAGAGAAACGCATGTGAGTTTCTGGTGAATGCTTGTAAGTAGCTTAAGGCACTTTCAAAGGAAAGTGATTTTCTCTGAAAGGACAGCATTTAGAAAGTGAAGCAACACTCCATTCCCTTCGTGCAGTGAATTGAAGTGTTGGAACAGACTGCTTCTCTTTCATAGAAACGCATTAGTGTTTCTTGTGAATGCTTGTAAGTTGCTTAAGGCAGTTTCAAAGGAAAGTGATTTTCTCTGAAAGGACAGCATTTAGAAAGTGAAGCAACACTCCATTCACTTCGCACAGTGAATTGAAGTGTTAGAACAGACTGATTCTCTTTCAGAGAAATGCATGTGAGTTTCTGTTGAATGCTTGTAAGTAGCTTAAGGCACTTTCAAAGGAAAGTGATTTTCTCTGAAAGGACAGCATTTAGAAAGTGAAGCAACACTCCATTCACTTCGCACAGAGAATTGAAGTGTTGGAACAGATTGCTTCTCTTTCAGAAAAATGCATGTGAGTTTCTGTTGAATGCTTGTAAGTAGCTTAAGGCACATTCAAAGGAAAGTGATTTTCTCTGAAAGGACAGCATTTAGAAAGTGAAGCAACACTCCATTCACTTCGCACAGAGAATTGAAGTGTTGGAACAGATTGCTTCTCTTTCAGAAAAATGCGTGTGAGTTTCTGTTGAATGCTTGTAAGTAGCTTAAGGCACATTCAAAGGAAAGCGATTTTCTCTGAAAGGACAGCATTTAGAAAGTGAAGCAACACTCCATTCACTTCGCACAGTGAATTGAAGTGTTGGAACAGACTGCTTCTCTTTCAGAGAAACGCATGTGAGTTTTTTGTGAATGCTTGAAAGTAGTTTAAGGCACTTTCAATGGAAAGTGATTTTCTCTGAAAGGACAGCATTTAGAAAGTGAGGCAACACTCCATTCACTTCGCACAGTGAATTGAAGTGTTGGAACAGAGTGATTCTCTTTCATAGAAACGCATTAGTGTTTCTTGTGAATGCTTGCAAGTAGCTTAAGGCACTTTCAAAGGAAAGTGATTTTCTCTGAAAGGACAGCATTTAGAAAGTGAAGCAACACTCCATTCACTTCGCACAGTGAATTGAAGTGTTGGAACAGACTGCTTCTCTTTCAGAGAAACGCATGTGAGTTTCTGGTGAATGCTTGTAAGTAGCTTAAGGCACTTTCAAAGGAAAGTGATTTTCTCTGAAAGGACAGCATTTAGAAAGTGAAGCAACACTCCATTCCCTTCGTGCAGTGAATTGAAGTGTTGGAACAGACTGCTTCTCTTCCATAGAAACGCATTAGTGTTTCTTGTGAATGCTTGTAAGTTGCTTAAGGCAGTTTCAAAGGAAAGTGATTTTCTCTGAAAGGACAGCATTTAGAAAGTGAAGCAACACTCCATTCACTTCGCACAGTGAATTGAAGTGTTAGAACAGACTGATTCTCTTTCAGAGAAATGCATGTGAGTTTCTGTTGAATGCTTGTAAGTAGCTTAAGGCACTTTCAAAGGAAAGTGATTTTCTCTGAAAGGACAGCATTTAGAAAGTGAAGCAACACTCCATTCACTTCGCACAGAGAATTGAAGTGTTGGAACAGATTGCTTCTCTTTCAGAAAAATGCATGTGAGTTTCTGTTGAATGCTTGTAAGTAGCTTAAGGCACATTCAAAGGAAAGTGATTTTCTCTGAAAGGACAGCATTTAGAAAGTGAAGCAACTCTCCATTCACTTCGCACAGAGAATTGAAGTGTTGGAACAGATTGCTTCTCTTTCAGAAAAATGCATGTGAGTTTCTGTTGAATGCTTGTAAGTAGCTTAAGGCACATTCAAAGGAAAGCGATTTTCTCTGAAAGGACAGCATTTAGAAAGTGAAGCAACACTCCATTCACTTCGCACAGTGAATTGAAGTGTTGGAACAGACTGCTTCTCTTTCAGAGAAACGCATGTGAGTTTTTTGTGAATGCTTGAAAGTAGTTTAAGGCACTTTCAATGGAAAGTGATTTTCTCTGAAAGGACATAATTTAGAAAGTGAAGCAACACTCCATTCACTTCGCACAGAGAATTGAAGTGTTGGAACAGATTGCTTCTCTTTCAGAAAAATGCATGTGAGTTTCTGTTGAATGCTTGTAAGTAGCTTAAGGCACATTCAAAGGAAAGCGATTTTCTCTGAAAGGACAGCATTTAGAAAGTGAAGCAACACTCCATTCACTTCGCACAGTGAATTGAAGTGTTGGAACAGACTGCTTCTCTTTCAGAGAAACGCATGTGAGTTTTTTGTGAATGCTTGAAAGTAGTTTAAGGCACTTTCAATGGAAAGTGATTTTCTCTGAAAGGACAGCATTTAGAAAGTGAGGCAACACTCCATTCACTTCGCACAGTGAATTGAAGTGTTGGAACAGAGTGATTCTCTTTCATAGAAACGCATTAGTGTTTCTTGTGAATGCTTGCAAGTAGCTTAAGGCACTTTCAAAGGAAAGTGATTTTCTCTGAAAGGACAGCATTTAGAAAGTGAAGCAACACTCCATTCACTTCACACAGTGAATTGAAGTGTTGGAACAGACTGCTTCTCTTTCAGAGAAACGCATGTGAGTTTCTGGTGAATGCTTGTAAGTAGCTTAAGGCACTTTCAAAGGAAAGTGATTTTCTCTGAAAGGACAGCATTTAGAAAGTGAAGCAACACTCCATTCCCTTCGTGCAGTGAATTGAAGTGTTGGAACAGACTGCTTCTCTTTCATAGAAACGCATTAGTGTTTCTTGTGAATGCTTGTAAGTTGCTTAAGGCAGTTTCAAAGGAAAGTGATTTTCTCTGAAAGGACAGCATTTAGAAAGTGAAGCAACACTCCATTCACTTCGCACAGTGAATTGAAGTGTTAGAACAGACTGATTCTCTTTCAGAGAAATGCATGTGAGTTTCTGTTGAATGCTTGTAAGTAGCTTAAGGCACTTTCAAAGGAAAGTGATTTTCTCTGAAAGGACAGCATTTAGAAAGTGAAGCAACACTCCATTCACTTCGCACAGAGAATTGAAGTGTTGGAACAGATTGCTTCTCTTTCAGAAAAATGCATGTGAGTTTCTGTTGAATGCTTGTAAGTAGCTTAAGGCACATTCAAAGGAAAGTGATTTTCTCTGAAAGGACAGCATTTAGAAAGTGAAGCAACACTCCATTCACTTCGCACAGAGAATTGAAGTGTTGGAACAGATTGCTTCTCTTTCAGAAAAATGCATGTGAGTTTCTGTTGAATGCTTGTAAGTAGCTTAAGGCACATTCAAAGGAAAGCGATTTTCTCTGAAAGGACAGCATTTAGAAAGTGAAGCAACACTCCATTCACTTCGCACAGTGAATTGAAGTGTTGGAACAGACTGCTTCTCTTTCAGAGAAACGCATGTGAGTTTTTTGTGAATGCTTGTAAGTAGTTTAAGGCACTTTCAATGGAAAGTGATTTTCTCTGAAAGGACAGCATTTAGAAAGTGAGGCAACACTCCATTCACTTCGCACAGTGAATTGAAGTGTTGGAACAGACTGCTTCTCTTTCAGAGAAACGCATGTGAGTTTCTTCCTAATGCTTGAAAGTAGCTTAAGGCACTTTCAAAGGAAAGTGATTTTCTCTGAAAGGACAGCATTTAGAAAATGAAGCAACACTTCATTCACTTCGCACAGTGAATTGAAGTGTTGGAACAGACTGCTTCTCTTTCAGAGAAACGCATGTGAGTTTCTCCCTAATGCTTGCAAGTAGCTTAAGGCACTTTCAAAGGAAAGTGATTTTCTCTGAAAGGACAGCATTTAGAAAGTGAAGCAACACTCCATTCACTTCGTGCAGTGAATTGAAGTGTTGGAACAGAGTGATTCTCTTTCATAGAAACGCATTAGTGTTTCTTGTGAATGCTTGCAAGTTGCTTAAGGCACTTTCAAAGGAAAGTGATTTTCTCTGAAAGGACATAATTTAGAAAGTGAAGCAACACTCCATTCACTTCGCACAGTGAATTGAAGTGTTGGAACAGACAGCTTCTCTTTCAGAGAAATGCATGTGAGTTTCTGTTGAATGCTTGTGAGTAGCTTAAGGCACTTTCAAAGGAAAGTGATTTTCTCTGAAAGGACAGCATTTAGAAAGTGAAGCAACACTCCATTCACTTCGCACAGTGAATTGAAGTGTTGGAACAGACTGCTTCACTTTCAGAGAAATGCATGTGAGTTTCTGTTGAATGCTTGTAAGTAGCTTAAGGCACTTTCAAAGGAATGTGATTTTCTCTGAGAGGACAGCATTTAGAAAGTGAGGCAACACTCCATTCACTTCACACAGTGAATTGAAGTGTTGGAACAGACTGCTTCTCTTTCAGAGAAATGCATGTGAGTTTCTGTTGAATGCTTGTAAGTAGCTTAAGGCACTTTCAAAGGAAAGTGTTTTCTCTGAAAGGACAGCATTTAGAAAGTGAGGCAACACTCCATTCACTTCACACAGTGAATTGAAGTGTTGGAACCGACTGCTTCTCTTTCAGAGAAACGCATGTGAGTTTCTTCCTAATGCTTGCAAGTAGCTTAAGGCAATTTCAAAGGAAAGTGATTTTCTCTGATTGGACAGCATTTAGAAAGTGAAGCAACACTCCATTCACTTCGCACAGTGAATTGAAGTGTTGGAACAGACTGCTTCTCTTTCAGAGAAACGCATGTGAGTTTCTGGTGAATGCTTGTAAGTAGCTTAAGGCACTTTCAAAGGAAAGTGATTTTCTCTGAAAGGACAGCATTTAGAAAGTGAAGCAACACTCAATTCCCTTCGTGCACTGAATTGAAGTGTTGGAACAAAGTGCTTCTCTTTCATAGAAACGCATTAGTGTTTCTTGTGAATGCTTGCAAGTTGCTTAAGGCACTTTCAAAGGAAAGTGATTTTCTCTGAAAGGACAGCATTTAGAAAGTGAAGCAACACTCCATTCACTTCGCACAGTGAATTGAAGTGTTAGAACAGACTGCTTCTCTTTCAGAGAAACACATGTGAGTTTCTTAATAATGCTTGCAAGTAGCTTAAGGCACTTTCAAAGGAAAGTGATTTTCTCTGAAAGGACAGCATTTAGAAAATGAAGCAACACTCCATTCACTTCGCACAGTGAATTGAAGTGTTGGAACGGACTGCTTCTCTTTCAGAGAAACGCATGTGAGTTTCTTCCTAATGCTTGCAAGTAGCTTAAGGCACTTTCAAAGGAAAGTGATTTTCTCTGAAAGAACAGCATTTAGAAAGTGAAGCAACACTCCATTCACTTCGCACAGTGAATTGAAGTGTTGGAACAGACTGCTTCTCTTTCAGAGAAACGCATGTGAGTTTCTGTTAAATGCTTGTAAGTAGCTTAAGGCACTCTCAAAGGAAAGTGATTCTCTCTGAAAGCAAGCATTTAGAAAGTGAGGCAACACTCTATTCACTTCACACAGTGAATTGAAGTGTTGGAACCGACTGCTTCTCTTTCAGAGAAACGCATGTGAGTTTCTTCCTAATGCTTGCAAGTAGCTTAAGGCACATTCAAAGGAAAGTGATTTTCTCTGAAAGGACAGCATTTAGAAAGTGAAGCAACACTCCATTCACTTCGCACAGTGAATTGAAGTGTTGGAACAGACTGCTTCTCTTTCAGAGAAGCGCATGTGAGTTTTTTGTGAATGCTTTAAAGTAGTTTAAGGCACTTTCAAAGGAAAGTGATTTTCTCTGAAAGGACAGCATTTAGAAAGTGAGGCAACACTCCATTCACTTCGCACAGTGAATTGAAGTGTTGGAACAGACTGCTTCTCTTTCAGAGAAACGCATGTGAGTTTCTTCCTAATGCTTGCAAGTAGCTTAAGGCAATTTCAAAGGAAAGTGATTTTCTCTGAAAGGACAGCATTTAGAAAATGAAGCAACACTCCATTCACTTCGCACAGTGAATTGAATTGTTGGAACCGACTGCTTCTCTTTCAGAGAAACGCATGTGAGTTTCTGGTGAATGCTTGTAAGAAGCTTAAGGCACTTTCAAATGAAAGTGATTTTCTCTGAAAGGACAGCATTTAGAAAGTGAAGCAACACTCCATTCACTTCGTGCAGTGAATTGAAGTGTTGGAACAGAGTGCTTCTCTTTCATAGAAACGCATTAGTGTTTCTTGTGAATGCTTGCAAGTTGCTTAATGCACTTTCAAAGGAAAGTGATTTTCTCTGAAAGGACATAATTTAGAAAGTGAAGCAACACTCCATTCACTTCGCACATTGAATTGAAGTGTTGGAACAGACTGCTTCTCTTTCAGAGAAACGCATGTGAGTTTCTGTTGAATGCTTGTAAGTAGCTTAAGGCACTTTCAAGGGAAAGTGATTTTCTCTGAAAGGACAGCATTTAGAAAGTGAGGCAACACTCCATTCACTTCACACAGTGAATTGAAGTGTTGGAACAGACTGCTTCTCTTTCAGAGAAACGCATGTGCGTTTCTTCCTAATGCTTGCAAGTAGCTTAAAGCACTTTCAAAGGAAAGTGATTTTCTCTAAAAGGACAGCATTTAGAAAGTGAAGCAACACTCCATTCACTTCGCATAGTGAATTGAAGTATTGGAACAGACTGCTTCTCTTTCAGAGAAACGCATGTGAGTTTCTGGTGAATGTTTGTAAGTAGCTTAAGGCACTTTCAAAGGAAAGTGATTTTCTCTGAAAGGACAGCATTTAGAAAGTGAGGCAACACTCCATTCACTTCACACAGTGAATTGAAGTGTTGGAACAGACTGCTTCTCTTTCAGAGAAATGCATGTGAGTTTCTGTTGATGCTTGTAAGTAGCTTAAGGCACTTTCAAAGGAAAGTGATTTTCTCTGAAACGACAGCATTTAGAAAGTGAAGCAACACTCCATTCACTTCGCAGATTGAATTGAAGTATTGGAACAGACTGCTTCTCTTTCAGAGAAACGCATGTGAGTTTCTGGTGAATGCTTGTAAGAAGCTTAAGGCACTTTCAAATGAAAGTGATTTTCTCTGAAAGGACAGCATTTAGAAAGTGAAGCAACACTCCATTCACTTCGCACAGGGAATTGAAGTGTTGGAACAGAGTGCTTCTCTTTCAGAGAAACGCATGTGAGTTTCTTCCTAATGCTTGTAAGTAGCTTAAGGCACTTTCAAAGGAAAGTGATTTTCTCTGAAAGGACAGCATTTAGGAAGTGAAGCAACACTTCATTCACTTCGCACAGTGAATTGAAGTGTTGGAACAGAGTGCTTCTCTTTCATAGAAACGCATTAGTGTTTCTTGTGAATGCTTGCAAGTTGCTTAAGGCACTTTCAAAGGAAAGTGATTTTCTCTGAAAGGACAGCATTTAGAAACTGAAGCAATACTCCATTCACTTTGTACAGTGAACTGAAGTGTTGGAAGAGACTGCTTCTCTTTCAGAGAAATGCATGTGAGTTTCTGTTGAATGCTTGTAAGTAGCTTAAGGCTCTTTCAAAGGAAAGTGATTTTGTCTGAAAGGACAGCATTTAGAAAGTAAAGCAACACTCCATTCCCTTCGCGCAATGAATTGAAGTGTTGGAACAGACTGCTTCTCTTTCAGAGAAACGCATTAGTGTTTCTTGTGAATGCTTGCAAGTAGCTTAAGGCACTTTCAAAGGAAAGTGATTTTCTCTGAAAGGACAGCATTTAGAAAGTGAAGCAACACTCCATTCACTTCGCACAGTGAATTGAAGTGTTGGAACAGACTGCTTCTCTTTCAGAGAAACGCATGTGAGTTTCTTCCTAATGCTTGCAAGTAGCTTAAGGCACTTTCAAAGGAAAGTGATTTTCTCTGATTGGACAGTATTTAGAAAGTGAAGCAACACTCCATTCACTTCGCACAGTGAATTGAAGTGTTGGAACAGACTGCTTCTCTTTCAGAGAAACGCATGTGAGTTTCTGGTGAATGCTTGTAAGTAGCTTAAGGCACTTTCAAAGGAAAGTGATTTTCTCTGAAAGGACAGCATTTAGAAAGTGAAGCAACACTCCATTCCCTTCGTGCAGTGAATTGAAGTGTTGGAACAGACTGCTTCTCTTTCATAGAAACGCATTAGTGTTTCTTGTGAATGCTTGTAAGTTGCTTAAGGCAGTTTCAAAGGAAAGTGATTTTCTCTGAAAGGACAGCATTTAGGAAGTGAAGCAACACTTCATTCACTTCGCACAGTGAATTGAAGTGTTGGAACAGACTGCTTCTCTTTCAGAGAAATGCATGTGAGTTTCTGTTGAATGCTTGTAAGTAGCTTAAGGCACTTTCAAAGGAAAGTGATTTTCTCTGAAAGGACAGCATTTAGAAAGTGAAGCAACACTCCATTCCCTTCGTGCAATGAATTGAAGTGTTGGAACAGAGTACTTCTCTTTCATAAAAACGCATTAGTGTTTCTTGTGAATGCTTGCAAGTTGCTTAAGTCACTTTCAAAGGAAAGTGATTTTCTCTGAAAGGACATAATTTAGAAAGTGAAGCAACACTCCATTCACTTCGCACATTGAATTGAAGTGTTGGAACAGACTGCTTCTCTTTCAGAGAAACGCATGTGAGTTTCTGTTGAATGCTTGTAAGTAGCTTAAGGCACTTTCAAGGGAAAGTGATTTTCTCTGAAAGGACAGCATTTAGAAAGTGAGGCAACACTCCATTCACTTCACACAGTGAATTGAAGTGTTGGAACAGACTGCTTCTCTTTCAGAGAAACGCATGTGCGTTTCTTCCTAATGCTTGCAAGTAGCTTAAAGCACTTTCAAAGGAAAGTGATTTTCTCTAAAAGGACAGCATTTAGAAAGTGAAGCAGCACTCCATTCACTTCGCACAGTGAATTGAAGTGTTGGAACAGACTGCTTCTCTTTCAGAGAAACGCATGTGAGTTTTTTGTGAATGCTTGAAAGTAGTTTAAGGCACTTTCAATGGAAAGTGATTTTCTCTGAAAGGACAGCATTTAGAAAGTGAGACCACACTCCATTCACTTCGCATAGTGAATTGAAGTGTTGGAACAGACTGCTTCTCTTTCAGAGAAACGCATGTGAGTTTCTTCCTAATGCTTGAAAGTAGCTTAAGGCACTTTCAAAGGAAAGTGATTTTCTCTGAAAGGACAGCATTTAGAAAGTGAAGCAACACTCCATTCACTTCGCACAGTGAATTGAAGTGTTGGAACGGACTGTTTCTCTTTCAGAGAAACGCATGTGAGTTTCTTCCTAATGCTTGCAAGTAGCTTAAGGCACTTTCAAAGGAAAGTGATTTTCTCTGAAAGGACAGCATTTAGAAAGTGAAGCAACACTCCATTCATTTCGCACAGTGAATTGAAGTGTTGGAACAGACTGCTTCTCTTTCAGAGAAGCGCATGTGAGTTTTTTGTGAATGCTTGAAAGTAGTTTAAGGCACTTTCAAAGGAAAGTGATTTTCTCTGAAAGGACAGCATTTAGAAAGTGAGGCAACACTCCATTCACTTCGCACAGTGAATTGAAGTGTTGTAACAGACTGCTTCTCTTTCAGAGAAACGCATGTGAGTTTCTTCCTAATGCTTGCAAGTAGCTTAAGGCACTTTCAAAGGAAAGTGATTTTCTCTGAAAGGACAGCATTTAGAAAATGAAGCAACACTCCATTCACTTCGCACAGTGAATTGAAGTGTTGGAACCGACTGCTTCTCTTTCAGAGAAACGCATGTGAGTTTCTGGTGAATGCTTGTAAGAAGCTTAAGGCACTTTCAAAGGAAAGTGATTTTCTCTGAAAGGACAGCATTTAGAAAGTGAAGCAACACTCCATTCACTTCGCACAGTGAATTGAAGATTTGGAACAGACTGCTTCTCTTTCAGAGAAATGCATGTGAGTTTCTGGTGAATGCTTGTAAGTAGCTTAAGGCTCTTTCAAAGGAAAGTGATTTTCTCTGAAAGGACAGCATTTAGAAAGTAAAGCAACACTCCATTCCCTTCGCGCAGTGAATTGAGGTGTTAGAACAGACTGCTTCTCTTTCATAGAAACGCATTAGTGTTTCTTGTAAATGCTTGCAAGTAGCTTAAGGCACTTTCAAAGGAAAGTGATTTTCTCTGAAAGGACAGCATTTAGAAAGTGAAGCAACACTACATTCACTTCGCACAGTGAATTGAAGTGTAGGAATAGACTGCTTCTCTCTCAGAGAAACGCATGTGAGTTTCTTGTGAATTCTTGCAAGTTGCTTAAGGCACTTTCAAAGGAAAGTGATTTTCTCTGAAAGGACAGCATTTGGAAACTGAAGCAACACTCCATTTACTTCGGACAGTGAATTGAAGTGTTGGAACAGACTGCTTCTCTTTCACAGAAACGCATGTGAGTTTTTTGTGAATGCTTGAAAGTAGTTTAAGGCACTTTCAAAGGAAAGTGATATTCTCTGAAAGGACAGAATTTAGAAAGTGAAGCAACACTCCATTCACTTCGCACAGTGAATTGAAGTGTTGGAAAAGACTGCTTCTCCTTCAGAGAAACGCATGTGAGTTTCGTCCTAATGCTTGCAAGTAGCTTAAGGCACTTTCAAAGGAAAGTGATTTTCTCTGATTGGACAGTATTTAGAAAGTGAAGCAACACTCCATTTACTTCGCACAGTGAATTGAAGTGTTGGAACAGACTGCTTCTCTTTCAGAGAAACGCATGTGAGTTTCTGGTGAATGCTTGTAAGTAGCTAAGGGCACTTTCAAATGAAAGTGATTTTCTCTGAAAGGACAGCATTTAGAAAGTGAAGCAACACTCCATTCCCTTCGTGCAGTGAATTGAAGTGTTGGAACAGACTGCTTCTCTTTCATAGAAACGCATTAGTGTTTCTTGTGAATGCTTGTAAGTTGCTTAAGGCAGTTTCAAAGGAAAGTGATTTTCTCTGAAAGGACAGCATTTAGAAAGTGAAGCAACACTCCATTCACTTCGCACAGTGAATTGAAGTGTTGGAACGGACTGCTTCTCTTTCAGAGAAACGCATGTGAGTTTCTGGTGAATGCTTGTAAGTAGCTTAAGGCTCTTTCAAAGGAAAGTGATTTTCTCTGAAAGGACAGCATTTAGAAAGTAATGCAACACTCCATTCCCTTCGCGCAGTGAATTGAGGTGTTAGAACAGACTGCTTCTCTTTCATAGAAACGCATTAGTGTTTCTTGTAAATGCTTGCAAGTAGCTTAAGGCACTTTCAAAGGAAAGTGATTTTCTCTGAAAGGACAGCATTTAGAAAGTGAAGCAACACTCCATTCACTTCGCACAGTGAATTGAAGTGTTGGAACAGACTGCTTCTCTTTCAGAGAAACGCATGTGAGTTTCTTGTGAATTCTTGCAAGTTGCTTAAGGCACTTTCAAAGGAAAGTGATTTTCTCTGAAAGGACAGCATTTGGAAACTGAAGCAACACTCCATTTACTTCGGACAGTGAATTGAAGTGTTGGAACAGACTGCTTCTCTTTCACAGAAACGCATGTGAGTTTTTTGTGAATGCTTGAAATTAGTTTAAGGCACTTTCAAAGGAAAGTGATATTCTCTGAATGGACAGAATTTAGAAAGTGAAGCAACACTCCATTCACTTCGCACAGTGAATTGAAGTGTTGGAAAAGACTGCTTCTCCTTCAGAGAAACGCATGTGAGTTTCTTCCTAATGCTTGCAAGTAGCTTAAGGCACTTTCAAAGGAAAGTGATTTTCTCTGATTGGACAGTATTTAGAAAGTGAAGCAACACTCCATTCACTTCGCACAGTGAATTGAAGTGTTGGAACAGACTGCTTCTCTTTCAGAGAAATGCATGTGAGTTTCTGGTGAATGCTTGTAAGTAGCTAAGGGCACTTTCAAAGGAAAGTGATTTTCTCTGAAAGGACAGAATTTAGAAAGTAAAGCAACACTCCATTCCCTTCGCGCAATGAATTGAAGTGTTGGAACAGACTGCTTCTCTTTCATAGAAACGCATTAGTGTTTCTTGTGAATGCTTGCAAGTAGCTTAAGGCACTTTCAAAGGAAAGTGATTTTCTCTGAAAGGACAGCATTTAGAAAGTGAAGCAACACTCCATTCACTTCGCACAGAGAATTGAAGTGTTGGAACAGATTGCTTCTCTTTCAGAGAAACGCATGTGAGTTTCTTCCTAATGCTTGAAAGTAGCTTAAGGCACTTTCAAAGGAAAGTGATTTTCTCTGAAAGGACAGCATTTAGAAAGTGAAGCAACACTCCATTCACTTCGCACAGTGAATTGAAGTGTTGGAACCGACTGCTTCTCTTTCAGAGAAACGCATGTGAGTTTCTTCCTAATGCTTGAAGTAGCTTAAGTCACTTTCAAAGGAAAGTGATTTTCTCTGAAACTACAGCATTTAGAAAGTGAAGCAACACTCCATTCACTTCGCACAGTGAATTGAAGTGTTGGAACAGACTGCTTCTCTTTCAGAGAAGCGCATGTGAGTTTTTTGTGAATGCTTGAAAGTAGTTTAAGGCACTTTCAAAGGAAAATGATTTTCTCTGAAAGGACAGCATTTAGAAAGTGAAGCAACACTCCATTCATTTCGCACAGTGAATTGAAGTGTTGGAACAGACTGCTTCTCTTTCAGAGAAACGCATGTGAGTTTCTGGTGAATGCTTGCAAGTAGCTTAAGGCACTTTCAAAGGAAAGTGATTTTCTCTGAAAGGACAGCATTTAGAAAGTGAAGCAACACTCCATTCCCTTCGTGCAGTGAATTGAAGTGTTGGAACAGAGTGATTCTCTTTCATAGAAACGCATTAGTGTTTCTTGTGAATGCTTGCAAGTTGCTTAAGGCACTTTCAAAGGAAAGTGATTTTCTCTGAAAGGACATAATTTAGAAAGTGAAGCAACACTCCCTTCACTTCACACAGTGAATTGAAGTGTTGGAAAAGACTGCTTCTCTTTCAGAGAAATGCATGTGAGTTTCTGTTGAATGCTTGTAAGTAGCTTAAGGCACTTTCAAAGGAAAGTGATTTTCTCTGAAAGGACAGCATTTAGAAAGTGAAGCAACACTCCATTCAATTCGCACAGTGAATTGAAGTGTTGGAACAGACTGCTTCACTTTCAGAGAAACGCATGTGAGTTTCTGTTGAATGCTTGTAAGTAGCTTAAGGCACTTTCAAAGGAAAGTGATTTTCTCTGAGAGGACAGCATTTAGAAAGTGAGGCAACACTCCATTCACTTCACACAGTGAATTGAAGTGTTGGAACAGACTGCTTCTCTTTCAGAGAAACGCATGTGAGTTTCTTCCTAATGCTTGCAAGTAGCTTAAGGCACTTTCAAAGGAAAGTGATTTTCTCAGAAAGGACAGCATTTAGAAAGTGAAGCAACACTCCATTCACTTCGCACCGTGAATTGAAGTGTTGGAACAGACTGCTTCTCTTTCAGAGAAACGCATGTGAGTTTCTTCCTAATGCTTGCAAGTAGCTTAAGGCACTTTCAAAGGAAAGTGATTTTCTCTGAAAGGACAGCATTTACAAATGGAAGCAACACTCCATTCACTTCGCACAGAGAATTGAAGTGTTGGAACAGATTGCTTCTCTTTCAGAGAAACGCATGTGAGTTTCTTCCTAATGCTTGAAAGTAGCTTAAGGCACTTTCAAAGGAAAGTGATTTTCTCTGAAAGGACAGCATTTAGAAAGTGAAGCAACACTCCATTCACTTCGCACAGTGAATTGAAGTGTTGGAACCGACTGCTTCTCTTTCAGAGAAACGCATGTGAGTTTCTTCCTAATGCTTGAAGTAGCTTAAGTCACTTTCAAAGGAAAGTGATTTTCTCTGAAACTACAGCATTTAGAAAGTGAAGCAACACTCCATTCACTTCGCACAGTGAATTGAAGTGTTGGAACAGACTGCTTCTCTTTCAGAGAAGCGCATGTGAGTTTTTTGTGAATGCTTGAAAGTAGTTTAAGGCACTTTCAAAGGAAAATGATTTTCTCTGAAAGGACAGCATTTAGAAAGTGAAGCAACACTCCATTCATTTCGCACAGTGAATTGAAGTGTTGGAACAGACTGCTTCTCTTTCAGAGAAACGCATGTGAGTTTCTGGTGAATGCTTGCAAGTAGCTTAAGGCACTTTCAAAGGAAAGTGATTTTCTCTGAAAGGACAGCATTTAGAAAGTGAAGCAACACTCCATTCCCTTCGTGCAGTGAATTGAAGTGTTGGAACAGAGTGATTCTCTTTCATAGAAACGCATTAGTGTTTCTTGTGAATGCTTGCAAGTTGCTTAAGGCACTTTCAAAGGAAAGTGATTTTCTCTGAAAGGACATAATTTAGAAAGTGAAGCAACACTCCCTTCACTTCACACAGTGAATTGAAGTGTTGGAAAAGACTGCTTCTCTTTCAGAGAAATGCATGTGAGTTTCTGTTGAATGCTTGTAAGTAGCTTAAGGCACTTTCAAAGGAAAGTGATTTTCTCTGAAAGGACAGCATTTAGAAAGTGAAGCAACACTCCATTCAATTCGCACAGTGAATTGAAGTGTTGGAACAGACTGCTTCACTTTCAGAGAAACGCATGTGAGTTTCTGTTGAATGCTTGTAAGTAGCTTAAGGCACTTTCAAAGGAAAGTGATTTTCTCTGAGAGGACAGCATTTAGAAAGTGAGGCAACACTCCATTCACTTCACACAGTGAATTGAAGTGTTGGAACAGACTGCTTCTCTTTCAGAGAAACGCATGTGAGTTTCTTCCTAATGCTTGCAAGTAGCTTAAGGCACTTTCAAAGGAAAGTGATTTTCTCAGAAAGGACAGCATTTAGAAAGTGAAGCAACACTCCATTCACTTCGCACCGTGAATTGAAGTGTTGGAACAGACTGCTTCTCTTTCAGAGAAACGCATGTGAGTTTCTTCCTAATGCTTGCAAGTAGCTTAAGGCACTTTCAAAGGAAAGTGATTTTCTCTGAAAGGACAGCATTTACAAATGGAAGCAACACTCCATTCACTTCGCACAGTGAATTGAAGTGTTGGAACAGACTGCTTCTCTTTCAGAGAAATGCATGTGAGTTTCTGTTGAATGCTTGTAAGTAGCTTAAGGCACTTTCAAAGGAAAGTAATTTTCTCTGAAAGGACAGAATTTAGAAAGTGATGCAACACTCCATTCACTTCGCACAGTGAATTGAAGTGTTGGAACAGACTGCTTCTCTTTCAGAGAAACGCATGTGAGTTTCTTCCTAATGCTTGTAAGTAGCTTAAGGCACTTTCAAAGGAAAGTGATTTTCTCTGAAAGAACAGCACTTAGAAAGTGAAGCAACACTCCATTCCCTTCGTGCAGTGAATTGAAGTGTTGGAACAGAGTGCTTCTCTTTCATAGAAACGCATTAGTGTTTCTTGTGAATGCTTGCAAGTAGCTTAAGGCACTTTCAAAGGAAAGTGATTTTCTCTGAAAGGACAGAATTTAGAAAGTGAAGCAACACTCCATTCACTTCGCACAGTGAATTGAAGTGTTGGAACAGACTGCTTCTCTTTCAGAGAAACGCATGTGAGTTTCTTGTGAATTCTTGCAAGTTGCTTAAGGCACTTTCAAAGGAAAGTGATTTTCTCTGAAAGGACAGCATTTAGAAACTGAAGCAACACTCCATTTACTTCGCACAGTGAATTGAAGTGTTGGAACAGACTGCTTCTCTTTCACAGAAACGCATGTGAGTTTTTTGTGAATGCTTGAAAGTAGTTTAAGGCACATTCAAAGGAAAGTGATTTTCACTGAACGGACAGAATTTAGAAAGTGAAGCAACACTCCATTCACTTCGCACAGTGAATTGAAGTGTTGGAACAGACTGCTTCTCTTTCAGAGAAACGCATGTTAGTTTCTTCCTAATGCTTGCAAGTAGCTTAAGGCACTTTCAAAGTAAAGTGATTTTCTCTGATTGGACAGCATTTAGAACGTGAAGCAACACTCCATTCACTTCGCACAGTGAATTGAAGTGTTGGAACAGACTGCTTCTCTTTTAGAGAAACGCATGTGAGTTTCTGGTGAATGCTTGTAAGTAGCTTAAGGCACTTTCAAAGGAAAGTGATTTTCTCTGAAAGGACAGCATTTAGAAAGTGAAGCAACACTCAATTCCCTTCGTGCAGTGAATTGAAGTGTTGGAACAGACTGCCTCTCTTTCATAGAAACGCATTAGTGTTTCTTGTGAATACTTGCAAGTTGCTTAAGGCACTTTCAAAGGAAAGTGATTTTCTCTGAAAGGACAGCATTTAGAAAGTGAGGCAACACTCCATTCACTTCGCACAGTGAATTGAAGTGTTGGAACAGACTGCTTCTCTTTCAGAGAAACGCATGTGAGTTTCTTCCTAAAGCTTGCAAGTAGCTTAAGGCGCTTTCAAAGGAAAGTGATTTTCTCTGAAAGGACAGCATTTAGAAAGTGAAGCAACACTCCATTCACTTCGCACAGTGAATTGAAGTGTTGGAACAGACTGCTTCTCTTTCAGAGAAATGCATGTGAGTTTTTTGTGAATGCTTGAAAGTAGTTTAAGGCACTTTCAATGGAAAGTGATTTTCTCTGAAAGGACAGCATTTAGAAAGTGAGGCAACACTCCATTCACTTCGCACAGTGAATTGAAGTGTTAGAACAGACTGCTTCTCTTTCAGAGAAACGCATGTGAGTTTCTTAATAATGCTTGCAAGTAGCTTAAGGCACTTTCAAAGGAAAGTGATTTTCTCTGAAAGGACAGCATTTAGAAAATGAAGCAACACTCCATTCACTTCGCACAGTGAATTGAAGTGTTGGAACAGACTGCTTCTCTTTCAGAGAAATGCATGTGAGTTTCTGTTGAATGCTTGTAAGTAGCTTAAGGCTCTTTCAAAGGAAAGTAATTTTCTCTGAAAGGACAGCATTTAGAAAGTAAAGCAACACTCCATTCCCTTCGCGCAATGAATTGAAGTGTTGGAACAGACTGCATCTCTTTCATAGAAACGCATTAGTGTTTCTTGTGAATGCTTGCAAGTAGCTTAAGGCACTTTCAAAGGAAAGTGATTTTCTCTGAAAGGACAGCATTTAGAAAGTGAAGCAACACTCCATTCACTTCGCACAGAGAATTGAAGTGTTGGAACAGATTGCTTCTCTTTCAGAGAAATGCATGTGAGTTTCTGTTGAATGCTTGTAAGTAGCTTAAGGCACATTCAAAGGAAAGGGATTTTCTCTGAAAGGACAGCACTTAGAAAGTGAAGCAGCACTCCATTCACTTCGCACAGTGAATTGAAGTGTTGGAACAGACTGCTTCTCTTTCAGAGAAACGCATGTGAGTTTTTTGTGAATGCTTGAAAGTAGTTTAAGGCACTTTCAATGGAAAGTGATTTTCTCTGAAAGGACAGCATTTGGAAAGTGAGACAACACTCCATTCACTTCGCACAGTGAATTGAAGTGTTGGAACAGACTGCTTCTCTTTCAGAGAAACGCATGTGAGTTTCTTCCTAATGCTTGAAAGTAGCTTAAGGCACTTTCAAAGGAAAGTGATTTTCTCTGAAAGGACAGCATTTAGAAAGTGAAGCAACACTCCATTCACTTCGCACAGTGAATTGAAGTGTTGGAACGGACTGCTTCTCTTTCAGAGAAACGCATGTGAGTTTCTTCCTAATGCTTGCAAGTAGCTTAAGGCACTTTCAAAGGAAAGTGATTTTCTCTGAAAGGACAGCATTTAGAAAGTGAAGCAACACTCCATTCATTTCGCACAGTGAATTGAAGTGTTGGAACAGACTGCTTCTCTTTCAGAGAAGCGCATGTGAGTTTTTTGTGAATGCTTGAAAGTAGTTTAAGGCACTTTCAAAGGAAAGTGATTTTCTCTGAAAGGACAGCATTTAGAAAGTGAGGCAACACTCCATTCACTTCGCACAGTGAATTGAAGTGTTGTAACAGACTGCTTCTCTTTCAGAGAAACGCATGTGAGTTTCTTCCTAATGCTTGCAAGTAGCTTAAGGCACTTTCAAAGGAAAGTGATTTTCTCTGAAAGGACAGCATTTAGAAAATGAAGCAACACTCCATTCACTTCGCACAGTGAATTGAAGTGTTGGAACCGACTGCTTCTCTTTCAGAGAAACGCATGTGAGTTTCTGGTGAATGCTTGTAAGAAGCTTAAGGCACTTTCAAAGGAAAGTGATTTTCTCTGAAAGGACAGCATTTAGAAAGTGAAGCAACACTCCATTCACTTCGCACAGTGAATTGAAGTTTTATAACAGACTGCTTCTCTTTCAGAGAAATGCATGTGAGTTTCTGTTGAATGCTTGTAAGTAGCTTAAGGCTCTTTCAAAGGAAAGTGATTTTCTCTGAAAGGACAGCATTTAGAAAGTAAAGCAACACTCCATTCCATTCGCGCAGTGAATTGAGGTGTTAGAACAGACTGCTTCTCTTTCATAGAAACGCATTAGTGTTTCTTGTAAATGCTTGCAAGTAGCTTAAGGCACTTTCAAAGGAAAGTGATTTTCTCTGAAAGGACAGCATTTAGAAAGTGAAGCAACACTCCATTCACTTCGCACAGTGAATTGAAGTGTAGGAATAGACTGCTTCTCTTTCAGAGAAACGCATGTGAGTTTCTTGTGAATTCTTGCAAGTTGCTTAAGGCACTTTCAAAGGAAAGTGATTTTCTCTGAAAGGACAGCATTTGGAAACTGAAGCAACACTCCATTTACTTCGGACAGTGAATTGAAGTGTTGGAACAGACTGCTTCTCTTTCACAGAAACGCATGTGAGTTTTTTGTGAATGCTTGAAAGTAGTTTAAGGCACTTTCAAAGGAAAGTGATATTCTCTGAATGGACAGAATTTAGAAAGTGAAGCAACACTCCATTCACTTCGCACAGTGAATTGAAGTGTTGGAAAAGACTGCTTCTCCTTCAGAGAAACGCATGTGAGTTTCTTCCTAATGCTTGCAAGTAGCTTAAGGCACTTTCAAAGGAAAGTGATTTTCTCTGATTGGACAGTATTTAGAAAGTGAAGCAACACTCCATTCACTTCGCACAGTGAATTGAAGTGTTGGAACAGACTGCTTCTCTTTCAGAGAAATGCATGTGAGTTTCTGGTGAATGCTTGTAAGTAGCTAAGGGCACTTTAAAAGGAAAGTGATTTTCTCTGAAAGGACAGCATTTAGAAAGTGAAGCAACACTCCATTCCCTTCGTGCAGTGAATTGAAGTGTTGGAACAGACTGCTTCTCTTTCATAGAAACGCATTAGTGTTTCTTGTGAATGCTTGTAAGTTGCTTAAGGCAGTTTCAAAGGAAAGTGATTTTCTCTGAAAGGACAGCATTTAGAAAGTGAAGCAACACTCCATTCACTTCGCACAGTGAATTGAAGTGTTGGAACAGACTGCTTCTCTTTCAGAGAAATGCATGTGAGTTTCTGTTGAATGCTTGTAAGTAGCTTAAGGCTCTTTCAAAGGAAAGTGATTTTCTCTGAAAGGACAGCATTTAGAAAGTAAAGCAACACTCCATTCCCTTCGCGCAATGAATTGAAGTGTTGGAACAGACTGCTTCTCTTTCATAGAAACGCATTAGTGTTTCTTGTGAATGCTTGCAAGTAGCTTAAGGCACTTTCAAAGGAAAGTGATTTTCTCTGAAAGGACAGCATTTAGAAAGTGAAGCAACACTCCATTCACTTCGCACAGAGAATTGAAGTGTTGGAACAGATTGCTTCTCTTTCAGAGAAACGCATGTGAGTTTCTTCCTAATGCTTGAAAGTAGCTTAAGGCACTTTCAAAGGAAAGTGATTTTCTCTGAAAGGACAGCATTTAGAAAGTGAAGCAACACTCCATTCACTTCGCACAGTGAATTGAAGTGTTGGAACCGACTGCTTCTCTTTCAGAGAAACGCATGTGAGTTTCTTCCTAATGCTTGAAGTAGCTTAAGTCACTTTCAAAGGAAAGTGATTTTCTCTGAAACTACAGCATTTAGAAAGTGAAGCAACACTCCATTCACTTCGCACAGTGAATTGAAGTGTTGGAACAGACTGCTTCTCTTTCAGAGAAGCGCATGTGAGTTTTTTGTGAATGCTTGAAAGTAGTTTAAGGCACTTTCAAAGGAAAATGATTTTCTCTGAAAGGACAGCATTTAGAAAGTGAAGCAACACTCCATTCATTTCGCACAGTGAATTGAAGTGTTGGAACAGACTGCTTCTCTTTCAGAGAAACGCATGTGAGTTTCTGGTGAATGCTTGCAAGTAGCTTAAGGCACTTTCAAAGGAAAGTGATTTTCTCTGAAAGGACAGCATTTAGAAAGTGAAGCAACACTCCATTCCCTTCGTGCAGTGAATTGAAGTGTTGGAACAGAGTGATTCTCTTTCATAGAAACGCATTAGTGTTTCTTGTGAATGCTTGCAAATTGCTTAAGGCACTTTCAAAGGAAAGTGATTTTCTCTGAAAGGACATAATTTAGAAAGTGAAGCAACACTCCCTTCACTTCACACAGTGAATTGAAGTGTTGGAAAAGACTGCTTCTCTTTCAGAGAAATGCATGTGAGTTTCTGTTGAATGCTTGTAAGTAGCTTAAGGCACTTTCAAAGGAAAGTGATTTTCTCTGAAAGGACAGCATTTAGAAAGTGAAGCAACACTCCATTCAATTCGCACAGTGAATTGAAGTGTTGGAACAGACTGCTTCACTTTCAGAGAAACGCATGTGAGTTTCTGTTGAATGCTTGTAAGTAGCTTAAGGCACTTTCAAAGGAAAGTGATTTTCTCTGAGAGGACAGCATTTAGAAAGTGAGGCAACACTCCATTCACTTCACACAGTGAATTGAAGTGTTGGAACAGACTGCTTCTCTTTCAGAGAAACGCATGTGAGTTTCTTCCTAATGCTTGCAAGTAGCTTAAGGCACTTTCAAAGGAAAGTGATTTTCTCAGAAAGGACAGCATTTAGAAAGTGAAGCAACACTCCATTCACTTCGCACCGTGAATTGAAGTGTTGGAACAGACTGCTTCTCTTTCAGAGAAACGCATGTGAGTTTCTTCCTAATGCTTGCAAGTAGCTTAAGGCACTTTCAAAGGAAAGTGATTTTCTCTGAAAGGACAGCATTTACAAATGGAAGCAACACTCCATTCACTTCGCACAGTGAATTGAAGTGTTGGAACAGACTGCTTCTCTTTCAGAGAAATGCATGTGAGTTTCTGTTGAATGCTTGTAAGTAGCTTAAGGCACTTTCAAAGGAAAGTAATTTTCTCTGAAAGGACAGAATTTAGAAAGTGATGCAACACTCCATTCACTTCGCACAGTGAATTGAAGTGTTGGAACAGACTGCTTCTCTTTCAGAGAAACGCATGTGAGTTTCTTCCTAATGCTTGTAAGTAGCTTAAGGCACTTTCAAAGGAAAGTGATTTTCTCTGAAAGAACAGCACTTAGAAAGTGAAGCAACACTCCATTCCCTTCGTGCAGTGAATTGAAGTGTTGGAACAGAGTGCTTCTCTTTCATAGAAACGCATTAGTGTTTCTTGTGAATGCTTGCAAGTAGCTTAAGGCACTTTCAAAGGAAAGTGATTTTCTCTGAAAGGACAGAATTTAGAAAGTGAAGCAACACTCCATTCACTTCGCACAGTGAATTGAAGTGTTGGAACAGACTGCTTCTCTTTCAGAGAAACGCATGTGAGTTTCTTGTGAATTCTTGCAAGTTGCTTAAGGCACTTTCAAAGGAAAGTGATTTTCTCTGAAAGGACAGCATTTAGAAACTGAAGCAACACTCCATTTACTTCGCACAGTGAATTGAAGTGTTGGAACAGACTGCTTCTCTTTCACAGAAACGCATGTGAGTTTTTTGTGAATGCTTGAAAGTAGTTTAAGGCACATTCAAAGGAAAGTGATTTTCACTGAACGGACAGAATTTAGAAAGTGAAGCAACACTCCATTCACTTCGCACAGTGAATTGAAGTGTTGGAACAGACTGCTTCTCTTTCAGAGAAACGCATGTTAGTTTCTTCCTAATGCTTGCAAGTAGCTTAAGGCACTTTCAAAGTAAAGTGATTTTCTCTGATTGGACAGCATTTAGAACGTGAAGCAACACTCCATTCACTTCGCACAGTGAATTGAAGTGTTGGAACAGACTGCTTCTCTTTTAGAGAAACGCATGTGAGTTTCTGGTGAATGCTTGTAAGTAGCTTAAGGCACTTTCAAAGGAAAGTGATTTTCTCTGAAAGGACAGCATTTAGAAAGTGAAGCAACACTCAATTCCCTTCGTGCAGTGAATTGAAGTGTTGGAACAGACTGCCTCTCTTTCATAGAAACGCATTAGTGTTTCTTGTGAATGCTTGCAAGTTGCTTAAGGCACTTTCAAAGGAAAGTGATTTTCTCTGAAAGGACAGCATTTAGAAAGTGAGGCAACACTCCATTCACTTCGCACAGTGAATTGAAGTGTTGGAACAGACTGTTTCTCTTTCAGAGAAACGCATGTGAGTTTCTTCCTAAAGCTTGCAAGTAGCTTAAGGCGCTTTCAAAGGAAAGTGATTTTCTCTGAAAGGACAGCATTTAGAAAGTGAAGCAATACTCCATTCACTTCGCACAGTGAATTGAAGTGTTGGAACAGACTGCTTCTCTTTCAGAGAAATGCATGTGAGTTTTTGTGAATGCTTGAAAGTAGTTTAAGGCACTTTCAATGGAAAGTGATTTTCTCTGAAAGGACAGCATTTAGAAAGTGAGGCAACACTCCATTCACTTCGCACAGTGAATTGAAGTGTTAGAACAGACTGCTTCTCTTTCAGAGAAACGCATGTGAGTTTCTTAATAATGCTTGCAAGTAGCTTAAGGCACTTTCAAAGGAAAGTGATTTTCTCTGAAAGGACAGCATTTAGAAAATGAAGCAACACTCCATTCACTTCGCACAGTGAATTGAAGTGTTGGAACGGACTGCTTCTCTTTCAGAGAAACGCAAGTGAGTTTCTTCCTAATGCTTGCAAGTAGCTTAAGGCACTTTCAAAGGAAAGTGATTTTCTCTGAAAGAACAGCATTTAGAAAGTGAAGCAACACTCCATTCACTTCGCACAGTGAATTGAAGTGTTGGAACAGACTGCTTCTCTTTCAGAGAAGCGCATGTGAGTTTTTTGTGAATGCTTGAAAGTAGTTTAAGGCACTTTCAAAGGAAAGTGATTTTCTCTGAAAGGACAGCATTTAGAAAATGAGGCAACACTCCATTCACTTCGCACAGTGAATTGAAGTGTTGGAACAGACTGCTTCTCTTTCAGAGAAACGCATGTGAGTTTCTTCCTAATGCTTGCAAGTAGCTTAAGGCACTTTCAAAGGAAAGTGATTTTCTCTAAAAGGACAGCATTTAGAAAATGAAGCAACACTCCATTCACTTCGCACAGTGAATTGAAGTGTTGGAACCGACTGCTTCTCTTTCAGAGAAACGCATGTGAGTTTCTGGTGAATGCTTGTAAGAAGCTTAAGGCACTTTCAAATGAAAGTGATTTTCTCTGAAAGGACAGCATTTAGAAAGTGAAGCAACACTCCATTCACTTCGTGCAGTGAATTGAAGTGTTGGAACAGAGTACTTCTCTTTCATAGAAACGCATTAGTGTTTCTTGTGAATGCTTGCAAGTTGCTTAAGGCACTTTCAAAGGAAAGTGATTTTCTCTGAAAGGACATAATTTAGAAAGTGAAGCAACACTCCATTCACTTCGCACAGTGAATTGAAGTGTTGGAACAGACTGCTTCTCTTTCAGAGAAATGCATGTGAGTTTCTGTTGAATGCTTGTAAGTAGCTTAAGGCACTTTCAAAGGAAAGTGATTTTCTCTGAAAGGACAGCATTTAGAAAGTGAAGCAACACTTCATTCCCTTCGTGCAGTGAATTGAAGTGTTGGAACAGAGTACTTCTCCTTCATATAAACACATTAGTGTTTCTTGTGAATGCTTGCAAGTAGCTTAAGGCACTTTCAAAGGAAAGTGATTTTCTCTGAAAGGACAGCATTTAGAAAGTGAAGCAACACTCCATTCACTTCGCAGAGTGAATTGAAGTATTGGAACAGACTGCTTCTCTTTCAGAGAAACGCATGTGAGTTTCTGGTGAATGTTTGTAATTAGCTTAAGGCACTTTCAAAGGAAAGTGATTTTCTCTGAAAGGACAGCATTTAGAAAGTGAGGCAACACTCCATTCACTTCACACAGTGAATTGAAGTGTTGGAACAGACTGCTTCTCTTTCAGAGAAATGCATGTGAGTTTCTGTTAAATGCTTGTAAGTAGCTTAAGGCACTTTCAAAGGAATGTGATTTTCTCTGAAAGGACAGCATTTAGAAAGTGAAGCAACACTCCATTCACTTCACAGAGTGAATTGAAGTATTGGAACAGACTGCTTCTCTTTCAGAGAAACGCATGTGAGTTTCTGGTGAATGCGTGTAAGTAGCTTAAGGCACTTTCAAAGGAAAGTGATTTTCTCTGAAAGGACAGCATTTAGAAAGTGAAGCAACACTCCATTCACTTCGCACAGTGAATTGAAGTGTTGGAACAGACTGCTTCTCTTTCAGAGAAACGCATGTGAGTTTCTTGTGAATTCTTGCAAGTTGCTTAAGGCACTTTCAAAGGAAAGTGATTTTCTCTGAAAGGACAGCATTTAGAAACTGAAGCAACACTCCATTTACTTCGCACAGTGAATTGAAGTGTTGGAACAGACTGCTTCTCTTTCACAGAAACGCATGTGAGTTTTTTGTGAATGCTTGAAAGTAGTTTAAGGCACATTCAAAGGAAAGTGATTTTCACTGAAAGGACAGAATTTAGAAAGTGAAGCAACACTCCATTCACTTCGCACAGTGAATTGAAGTGTTGGAACAGACTGCTTCTCCTTCAGAGAAACGCATGTTAGTTTCTTCCTAATGCTTGCAAGTAGCTTAAGGCACTTTCAAAGTAAAGTGATTTTCTCTGATTGGACAGCATTTAGAACGTGAAGCAACACTCCATTCACTTCGCACAGTGAATTGAAGTGTTGGAACAGACTGCTTCTCTTTCAGAGAAATGCATGTGAGTTTTTTGTGAATGCTTGAAAGTAGTTTAAGGCACTTTCAATGGAAAGTGATTTTCTCTGAAAGGACAGCATTTAGAAAGTGAGGCAACACTCCATTCACTTCGCACAGTGAATTGAAGTGTTAGAACAGACTGCTTCTCTTTCAGAGAAACGCATGTGAGTTTCTTAATAATGCTTGCAAGTAGCTTAAGGCACTTTCAAAGGAAAGTGATTTTCTCTGAAAGGACAGCATTTAGAAAATGAAGCAACACTCCATTCACTTCGCACAGTGAATTGAAGTGTTGGAACGGACTGCTTCTCTTTCAGAGAAACGCAAGTGAGTTTCTTCCTAATGCTTGCAAGTAGCTTAAGGCACTTTCAAAGGAAAGTGATTTTCTCTGAAAGAACAGCATTTAGAAAGTGAAGCAACACTCCATTCACTTCGCACAGTGAATTGAAGTGTTGGAACAGACTGCTTCTCTTTCAGAGAAGCGCATGTGAGTTTTTTGTGAATGCTTGAAAGTAGTTTAAGGCACTTTCAAAGGAAAGTGATTTTCTCTGAAAGGACACCATTTAGAAAGTGAGGCAACACTCCATTCACTTCGCACAGTGAATTGAAGTGTTGGAACAGACTGCTTCTCTTTCAGAGAAACGCATGTGAGTTTCTTCCTAATGCTTGCAAGTAGCTTAAGGCACTTTCAAAGGAAAGTGATTTTCTCTAAAAGGACAGCATTTAGAAAATGAAGCAACACTCCATTCACTTCGCACAGTGAATTGAAGTGTTGGAACCGACTGCTTCTCTTTCAGAGAAACGCATGTGAGTTTCTGGTGAATGCTTGTAAGAAGCTTAAGGCACTTTCAAATGAAAGTGATTTTCTCTGAAAGGACAGCATTTAGAAAGTGAAGCAACACTCCATTCACTTCGTGCAGTGAATTGAAGTGTTGGAACAGAGTACTTCTCTTTCATAGAAACGCATTAGTGTTTCTTGTGAATGCTTGCAAGTTGCTTAAGGCACTTTCAAAGGAAAGTGATTTTCTCTGAAAGGACATAATTTAGAAAGTGAAGCAACACTCCATTCACTTCGCACAGTGAATTGAAGTGTTGGAACAGACTGCTTCTCTTTCAGAGAAATGCATGTGAGTTTCTGTTGAATGCTTGTAAGTAGCTTAAGGCACTTTCAAAGGAAAGTGATTTTCTCTGAAAGGACAGCATTTAGAAAGTGAAGCAACACTCCATTCCCTTCGTGCAGTGAATTGAAGTGTTGGAACAGAGTACTTCTCCTTCAAATAAACACATTACTGTTTCTTGTGAATGCTTGCAAGTTGCTTAAGGCACTTTCAAAGGAAAGTGATTTTCTCTGAAAGGACATAATTTAGAAAGTGAAGCAACACTCCATTCACTTTGCACATTGAATTGAAGTGTTGGAACAGACTGCTTCTCTTTCAGAGAAACGCATGTGAGTTTCTGGTGAATGCTTGTAAGTAGCTTAAGGCACTTTCAAAGGAAAGTGATTTTCTCTGAAAGGACAGCATTTAGAAAGTGAGGCAACACTCCATTCACTTCACACAGTGAATTGAAGTGTTGGAACAGACTGCTTCTCTTTCAGAGAAACGCATGTGAGTTTCTTCCTAATGCTTGCAAGTAGCTTAAGGCACTTTCAAAGGAAAGTGATTTTCTCTGAAAGGACAGCATTTAGAAAGTGAAGCAACACTCCATTCACTTCGCAGAGTGAATTGAAGTATTGGAACAGACTGCTTCTCTTTCAGAGAAACGCATGTGAGTTTCTGGTGAATGTTTGTAATTAGCTTAAGGCACTTTCAAAGGAAAGTGATTTTCTCTGAAAGGACAGCATTTAGAAAGTGAGGCAACACTCCATTCACTTCACACAGTGAATTGAAGTGTTGGAACAGACTGCTTCTCTTTCAGAGAAATGCATGTGAGTTTCTGTTAAATGCTTGTAAGTAGCTTAAGGCACTTTCAAAGGAATGTGATTATCTCTGAAAGGACAGCATTTAGAAAGTGAAGCAACACTCCATTCACTTCGCAGAGTGAATTGAAGTATTGGAACAGACTGCTTCTCTTTCAGAGAAACGCATGTGAGTTTCTGGTGAATGCGTGTAAGTAGCTTAAGGCACTTTCAAAGGAAAGTGATTTTCTCTGAAAGGACAGCATTTAGAAAGTGAAGCAACACTCCATTCACTTCGCACAGTGAATTGAAGTGTTGGAACAGACTGCTTCTCTTTCAGAGAAACGCATGTGAGTTTCTTGTGAATTCTTGCAAGTTGCTTAAGGCACTTTCAAAGGAAAGTGATTTTCTCTGAAAGGACAGCATTTAGAAACTGAAGCAACACTCCATTTACTTCGCACAGTGAATTGAAGTATTGGAACAGACTGCTTCTCTTTCACAGAAACGCATGTGAGTTTTTTGTGAATGCTTGAAAGTAGTTTAAGGCACATTCAAAGGAAAGTGATTTTCACTGAAAGGACAGAATTTAGAAAGTGAAGCAACACTCCATTCACTTCGCACAGTGAATTGAAATGTTGGAACAGACTGCTTCTCTTTCAGAGAAACGCATGTTAGTTTCTTCCTAATGCTTGCAAGTAGCTTAAGGCACTTTCAAAGAAAAGTGATTTTCTCTGATTGGACAGCATTTAGAACGTGAAGCAACACTCCATTCACTTCGCACAGTGAATTGAAGTGTTGGAACAGACTGCTTCTCTTTTAGAGAAACGCATGTGAGTTTCTGGTGAATGCTTGTAAGTAGCTTAAGGCACTTTCAAAGGAAAGTGATTTTCTCTGAAAGGACAGCATTTAGAAAGTGAAGCAACACTCAATTCCCTTCGTGCAGTGAATTGAAGTGTTGGAACAGACTGCCTCTCTTTCATAGAAACGCATTAGTGTTTCTTGTGAATGCTTGCAAGTTGCTTAAGGCACTTTCAAAGGAAAGTGATTTTCTCTGAAAGGACAGCATTTAGAAAGTGAGGCAACACTCCATTCACTTCGCACAGTGAATTGAAGTGTTGGAACAGACTGCTTCTCTTTCAGAGAAACGCATGTGAGTTTCTTCCTAAAGCTTGCAAGTAGCTTAAGGCGCTTTCAAAGGAAAGTGATTTTCTCTGAAAGGACAGCATTTAGAAAGTGAAGCAACACTCCATTCACTTCGCACAGTGAATTGAAGTGTTGGAACAGACTGCTTCTCTTTCAGAGAAATGCATGTGAGTTTTTTGTGAATGCTTGAAAGTAGTTTAAGGCACTTTCAATGGAAAGTGATTTTCTCTGAAAGGACAGCATTTAGAAAGTGAGGCAACACTCCATTCACTTCGCACAGTGAATTGAAGTGTTAGAACAGACTGCTTCTCTTTCAGAGAAACGCATGTGAGTTTCTTAATAATGCTTGCAAGTAGCTTAAGGCACTTTCAAAGGAAAGTGATTTTCTCTGAAAGGACAGCATTTAGAAAATGAAGCAACACTCCATTCACTTCGCACAGTGAATTGAAGTGTTGGAACGGACTGCTTCTCTTTCAGAGAAACGCAAGTGAGTTTCTTCCTAATGCTTGCAAGTAGCTTAAGGCACTTTCAAAGGAAAGTGATTTTCTCTGAAAGAACAGCATTTAGAAAGTGAAGCAACACTCCATTCACTTCGCACAGTGAATTGAAGTGTTGGAACAGACTGCTTCTCTTTCAGAGAAGCGCATGTGAGTTTTTTGTGAATGCTTGAAAGTAGTTTAAGGCACTTTCAAAGGAAAGTGATTTTCTCTGAAAGGACAGCATTTAGAAAGTGAGGCAACACTCCATTCACTTCGCACAGTGAATTGAAGTGTTGGAACAGACTGCTTCTCTTTCAGAGAAACGCATGTGAGTTTCTTCCTAATGCTTGCAAGTAGCTTAAGGCACTTTCAAAGGAAAGTGATTTTCTCTAAAAGGACAGCATTTAGAAAATGAAGCAACACTCCATTCACTTCGCACAGTGAATTGAAGTGTTGGAACCGACTGCTTCTCTTTCAGAGAAACGCATGTGAGTTTCTGGTGAATGCTTGTAAGAAGCTTAAGGCACTTTCAAATGAAAGTGATTTTCTCTGAAAGGACAGCATTTAGAAAGTGAAGCAACACTCCATTCACTTCGTGCAGTGAATTGAAGTGTTGGAACAGAGTACTTCTCTTTCATAGAAACGCATTAGTGTTTCTTGTGAATGCTTGCAAGTTGCTTAAGGCACTTTCAAAGGAAAGTGATTTTCTCTGAAAGGACATAATTTAGAAAGTGAAGCAACACTCCATTCACTTCGCACAGTGAATTGAAGTGTTGGAACAGACTGCTTCTCTTTCAGAGAAATGCATGTGAGTTTCTGTTGAATGCTTGTAAGTAGCTTAAGGCACTTTCAAAGGAAAGTGATTTTCTCTGAAAGGACAGCATTTAGAAAGTGAAGCAACACTTCATTCCCTTCGTGCAGTGAATTGAAGTGTTGGAACAGAGTACTTCTCCTTCATATAAACACATTAGTGTTTCTTGTGAATGCTTGCAAGTAGCTTAAGGCACTTTCAAAGGAAAGTGATTTTCTCTGAAAGGACAGCATTTAGAAAGTGAAGCAACACTCCATTCACTTCGCAGAGTGAATTGAAGTATTGGAACAGACTGCTTCTCTTTCAGAGAAACGCATGTGAGTTTCTGGTGAATGTTTGTAATTAGCTTAAGGCACTTTCAAAGGAAAGTGATTTTCTCTGAAAGGACAGCATTTAGAAAGTGAGGCAACACTCCATTCACTTCACACAGTGAATTGAAGTGTTGGAACAGACTGCTTCTCTTTCAGAGAAATGCATGTGAGTTTCTGTTAAATGCTTGTAAGTAGCTTAAGGCACTTTCAAAGGAATGTGATTTTCTCTGAAAGGACAGCATTTAGAAAGTGAAGCAACACTCCATTCACTTCGCAGAGTGAATTGAAGTATTGGAACAGACTGCTTCTCTTTCAGAGAAACGCATGTGAGTTTCTGGTGAATGCGTGTAAGTAACTTAAGGCACTTTCAAAGGAAAGTGATTTTCTCTGAAAGGACAGCATTTAGAAAGTGAAGCAACACTCCATTCACTTCGCACAGTGAATTGAAGTGTTGGAACAGACTGCTTCTCTTTCAGAGAAACGCATGTGAGTTTCTTGTGAATTCTTGCAAGTTGCTTAAGGCACTTTCAAAGGAAAGTGATTTTCTCTGAAAGGACAGCATTTAGAAACTGAAGCAACACTCCATTTACTTCGCACAGTGAATTGAAGTGTTGGAACAGACTGCTTCTCTTTCACAGAAACGCATGTGAGTTTTTTGTGAATGCTTGAAAGTAGTTTAAGGCACATTCAAAGGAAAGTGATTTTCACTGAAAGGACAGAATTTAGAAAGTGAAGCAACACTCCATTCACTTCGCACAGTGAATTGAAGTGTTGGAACAGACTGCTTCTCTTTCAGAGAAACGCATGTTAGTTTCTTCCTAATGCTTGCAAGTAGCTTAAGGCACTTTCAAAGTAAAGTGATTTTCTCTGATTGGACAGCATTTAGAACGTGAAGCAACACTCCATTCACTTCGCACAGTGAATTGAAGTGTTGGAACAGACTGCTTCTCTTTCAGAGAAATGCATGTGAGTTTTTTGTGAATGCTTGAAAGTAGTTTAAGGCACTTTCAATGGAAAGTGATTTTCTCTGAAAGGACAGCATTTAGAAAGTGAGGCAACACTCCATTCACTTCGCACAGTGAATTGAAGTGTTAGAACAGACTGCTTCTCTTTCAGAGAAACGCATGTGAGTTTCTTAATAATGCTTGCAAGTAGCTTAAGGCACTTTCAAAGGAAAGTGATTTTCTCTGAAAGGACAGCATTTAGAAAATGAAGCAACACTCCATTCACTTCGCACAGTGAATTGAAGTGTTGGAACGGACTGCTTCTCTTTCAGAGAAACGCAAGTGAGTTTCTTCCTAATGCTTGCAAGTAGCTTAAGGCACTTTCAAAGGAAAGTGATTTTCTCTGAAAGAACAGCATTTAGAAAGTGAAGCAACACTCCATTCACTTCGCACAGTGAATTGAAGTGTTGGAACAGACTGCTTCTCTTTCAGAGAAGCGCATGTGAGTTTTTTGTGAATGCTTGAAAGTAGTTTAAGGCACTTTCAAAGGAAAGTGATTTTCTCTGAAAGGACACCATTTAGAAAGTGAGGCAACACTCCATTCACTTCGCACAGTGAATTGAAGTGTTGGAACAGACTGCTTCTCTTTCAGAGAAACGCATGTGAGTTTCTTCCTAATGCTTGCAAGTAGCTTAAGGCACTTTCAAAGGAAAGTGATTTTCTCTAAAAGGACAGCATTTAGAAAATGAAGCAACACTCCATTCACTTCGCACAGTGAATTGAAGTGTTGGAACCGACTGCTTCTCTTTCAGAGAAACGCATGTGAGTTTCTGGTGAATGCTTGTAAGAAGCTTAAGGCACTTTCAAATGAAAGTGATTTTCTCTGAAAGGACAGCATTTAGAAAGTGAAGCAACACTCCATTCACTTCGTGCAGTGAATTGAAGTGTTGGAACAGAGTACTTCTCTTTCATAGAAACGCATTAGTGTTTCTTGTGAATGCTTGCAAGTTGCTTAAGGCACTTTCAAAGGAAAGTGATTTTCTCTGAAAGGACATAATTTAGAAAGTGAAGCAACACTCCATTCACTTCGCACAGTGAATTGAAGTGTTGGAACAGACTGCTTCTCTTTCAGAGAAATGCATGTGAGTTTCTGTTGAATGCTTGTAAGTAGCTTAAGGCACTTTCAAAGGAAAGTGATTTTCTCTGAAAGGACAGCATTTAGAAAGTGAAGCAACACTCCATTCCCTTCGTGCAGTGAATTGAAGTGTTGGAACAGAGTACTTCTCCTTCAAATAAACACATTACTGTTTCTTGTGAATGCTTGCAAGTTGCTTAAGGCACTTTCAAAGGAAAGTGATTTTCTCTGAAAGGACATAATTTAGAAAGTGAAGCAACACTCCATTCACTTTGCACATTGAATTGAAGTGTTGGAACAGACTGCTTCTCTTTCAGAGAAACGCATGTGAGTTTCTGGTGAATGCTTGTAAGTAGCTTAAGGCACTTTCAAAGGAAAGTGATTTTCTCTGAAAGGACAGCATTTAGAAAGTGAGGCAACCCTCCATTCACTTCACACAGTGAATTGAAGTGTTGGAACAGACTGCTTCTCTTTCAGAGAAACGCATGTGAGTTTCTTCCTAATGCTTGCAAGTAGCTTAAGGCACTTTCAAAGGAAAGTGATTTTCTCTGAAAGGACAGCATTTAGAAAGTGAAGCAACACTCCATTCACTTCGCAGAGTGAATTGAAGTATTGGAACAGACTGCTTCTCTTTCAGAGAAACGCATGTGAGTTTCTGGTGAATGTTTGTAATTAGCTTAAGGCACTTTCAAAGGAAAGTGATTTTCTCTGAAAGGACAGCATTTAGAAAGTGAGGCAACACTCCATTCACTTCACACAGTGAATTGAAGTGTTGGAACAGACTGCTTCTCTTTCAGAGAAATGCATGTGAGTTTCTGTTAAATGCTTGTAAGTAGCTTAAGGCACTTTCAAAGGAATGTGATTATCTCTGAAAGGACAGCATTTAGAAAGTGAAGCAACACTCCATTCACTTCGCAGAGTGAATTGAAGTATTGGAACAGACTGCTTCTCTTTCAGAGAAACGCATGTGAGTTTCTGGTGAATGCGTGTAAGTAGCTTAAGGCACTTTCAAAGGAAAGTGATTTTCTCTGAAAGGACAGCATTTAGAAAGTGAAGCAACACTCCATTCACTTCGCACAGTGAATTGAAGTGTTGGAACAGACTGCTTCTCTTTCAGAGAAACGCATGTGAGTTTCTTGTGAATTCTTGCAAGTTGCTTAAGGCACTTTCAAAGGAAAGTGATTTTCTCTGAAAGGACAGCATTTAGAAACTGAAGCAACACTCCATTTACTTCGCACAGTGAATTGAAGTATTGGAACAGACTGCTTCTCTTTCACAGAAACGCATGTGAGTTTTTTGTGAATGCTTGAAAGTAGTTTAAGGCACATTCAAAGGAAAGTGATTTTCACTGAAAGGACAGAATTTAGAAAGTGAAGCAACACTCCATTCACTTCGCACAGTGAATTGAAATGTTGGAACAGACTGCTTCTCTTTCAGAGAAACGCATGTTAGTTTCTTCCTAATGCTTGCAAGTAGCTTAAGGCACTTTCAAAGAAAAGTGATTTTCTCTGATTGGACAGCATTTAGAACGTGAAGCAACACTCCATTCACTTCGCACAGTGAATTGAAGTGTTGGAACAGACTGCTTCTCTTTTAGAGAAACGCATGTGAGTTTCTGGTGAATGCTTGTAAGTAGCTTAAGGCACTTTCAAAGGAAAGTGATTTTCTCTGAAAGGACAGCATTTAGAAAGTGAAGCAACACTCAATTCCCTTCGTGCAGTGAATTGAAGTGTTGGAACAGACTGCCTCTCTTTCATAGAAACGCATTAGTGTTTCTTGTGAATGCTTGCAAGTTGCTTAAGGCACTTTCAAAGGAAAGTGATTTTCTCTGAAAGGACAGCATTTAGAAAGTGAGGCAACACTCCATTCACTTCGCACAGTGAATTGAAGTGTTGGAACAGACTGCTTCTCTTTCAGAGAAACGCATGTGAGTTTCTTCCTAAAGCTTGCAAGTAGCTTAAGGCGCTTTCAAAGGAAAGTGATTTTCTCTGAAAGGACAGCATTTAGAAAGTGAAGCAACACTCCATTCACTTCGCACAGTGAATTGAAGTGTTGGAACAGACTGCTTCTCTTTCAGAGAAATGCATGTGAGTTTTTTGTGAATGCTTGAAAGTAGTTTAAGGCACTTTCAATGGAAAGTGATTTTCTCTGAAAGGACAGCATTTAGAAAGTGAGGCAACACTCCATTCACTTCGCACAGTGAATTGAAGTGTTAGAACAGACTGCTTCTCTTTCAGAGAAACGCATGTGAGTTTCTTAATAATGCTTGCAAGTAGCTTAAGGCACTTTCAAAGGAAAGTGATTTTCTCTGAAAGGACAGCATTTAGAAAATGAAGCAACACTCCATTCACTTCGCACAGTGAATTGAAGTGTTGGAACGGACTGCTTCTCTTTCAGAGAAACGCAAGTGAGTTTCTTCCTAATGCTTGCAAGTAGCTTAAGGCACTTTCAAAGGAAAGTGATTTTCTCTGAAAGAACAGCATTTAGAAAGTGAAGCAACACTCCATTCACTTCGCACAGTGAATTGAAGTGTTGGAACAGACTGCTTCTCTTTCAGAGAAGCGCATGTGAGTTTTTTGTGAATGCTTGAAAGTAGTTTAAGGCACTTTCAAAGGAAAGTGATTTTCTCTGAAAGGACAGCATTTAGAAAGTGAGGCAACACTCCATTCACTTCGCACAGTGAATTGAAGTGTTGGAACAGACTGCTTCTCTTTCAGAGAAACGCATGTGAGTTTCTTCCTAATGCTTGCAAGTAGCTTAAGGCACTTTCAAAGGAAAGTGATTTTCTCTAAAAGGACAGCATTTAGAAAATGAAGCAACACTCCATTCACTTCGCACAGTGAATTGAAGTGTTGGAACCGACTGCTTCTCTTTCAGAGAAACGCATGTGAGTTTCTGGTGAATGCTTGTAAGAAGCTTAAGGCACTTTCAAATGAAAGTGATTTTCTCTGAAAGGACAGCATTTAGAAAGTGAAGCAACACTCCATTCACTTCGTGCAGTGAATTGAAGTGTTGGAACAGAGTACTTCTCTTTCATAGAAACGCATTAGTGTTTCTTGTGAATGCTTGCAAGTTGCTTAAGGCACTTTCAAAGGAAAGTGATTTTCTCTGAAAGGACATAATTTAGAAAGTGAAGCAACACTCCATTCACTTCGCACAGTGAATTGAAGTGTTGGAACAGACTGCTTCTCTTTCAGAGAAATGCATGTGAGTTTCTGTTGAATGCTTGTAAGTAGCTTAAGGCACTTTCAAAGGAAAGTGATTTTCTCTGAAAGGACAGCATTTAGAAAGTGAAGCAACACTCCATTCCCTTCGTGCAGTGAATTGAAGTGTTGGAACAGAGTACTTCTCCTTCATATAAACACATTAGTGTTTCTTGTGAATGCTTGCAAGTTGCTTAAGGCACTTTCAAAGGAAAGTGATTTTCTCTGAAAGGACAGCATTTAGAAAGTGAGGCAACACTCCATTCACTTCACACAGTGAATTGAAGTGTTGGAACAGACTGCTTCTCTTTCAGAGAAACGCATGTGAGTTTCTTCCTAATGCTTGCAAGTAGCTTAAGGCACTTTCAAAGGAAAGTGATTTTCTCTGAAAGGACAGCATTTAGAAAGTGAAGCAACACTCCATTCACTTCGCAGAGTGAATTGAAGTATTGGAACAGACTGCTTCTCTTTCAGAGAAACGCATGTGAGTTTCTGGTGAATGTTTGTAATTAGCTTAAGGCACTTTCAAAGGAAAGTGATTTTCTCTGAAAGGACAGCATTTAGAAAGTGAGGCAACACTCCATTCACTTCACACAGTGAATTGAAGTGTTGGAACAGACTGCTTCTCTTTCAGAGAAATGCATGTGAGTTTCTGTTAAATGCTTGTAAGTAGCTTAAGGCACTTTCAAAGGAATGTGATTTTCTCTGAAAGGACAGCATTTAGAAAGTGAAGCAACACTCCATTCACTTCGCAGAGTGAATTGAAGTATTGGAACAGACTGCTTCTCTTTCAGAGAAACGCATGTGAGTTTCTGGTGAATGCGTGTAAGTAGCTTAAGGCACTTTCAAAGGAAAGTGATTTTCTCTGAAAGGACAGCATTTAGAAAGTGAAGCAACACTCCATTCACTTCGCACAGTGAATTGAAGGGTTGGAACAGACTGCTTCTCTTTCAGAGAAACGCATGTGAGTTTCTTGTGAATTCTTGCAAGTTGCTTAAGGCACTTTCAAAGGAAAGTGATTTTCTCTGAAAGGACAGCATTTAGAAACTGAAGCAACACTCCATTTACTTCGGACAGTGAATTGAAGTGTTGGAACAGACTGCTTCTCTTTCACAGAAATGCATGTGAGTTTTTTGTGAATGCTTGAAAGTAGTTTAAGGCACTTTCAAAGGAAAGTGATATTCTCTGAAAGGACAGAATTTAGAAAGTGAAGCAACACTCCATTCACTTCGCACAGTGAATTGAAGTGTTGGAACAGACTGCTTCTCTTTCAGAGAAACGCATGTGAGTTTCTTCCTAATGCTTGCAAGTAGCTTAAGGCACTTTCAAAGGAAAGTGATTTTCTCTGATTGGACAGTATTTAGAAAGTGAAGCAACACTCCATTCACTTCGCACAATGAATTGAAGTGTTCGAACAGACTGCTTCTCTTTCAGAGAAACGCATGTGAATTTCTGGTGAATGCTTGTAAGTAGCTTAAGGCACTTTCAAAGGAAAGTGATTTTCTCTGAAAGGACAGCATTTAGAAAGTGAGGCAACACTCCATTCACTTCGCACAGTGAATTGAAGTGTTGGAACAGACTGCTTCTCTTTCAGAGAAACGCATGTGAGTTTCTTCCTAATGCTTGCAAGTAGCTTAAGGCACTTTCAAAGGAAAGTGATTTTCTCTAAAAGGACAGCATTTAGAAAATGAAGCAACACTCCATTCACTTTGCACAGTGAATTGAAGTGTTGGAACCGACTGCTTCTCTTTCAGAGAAACGCATGTGAGTTTCTGGTGAATGCTTGTAAGAAGCTTAAGGCACTTTCAAATGAAAGTGATTTTCTCTGAAAGGACAGCATTTAGAAAGTGAAGCAACACTCCATTCACTTCGTGCAGTGAATTGAAGTGTTGGAACAGAGTACTTCTCTTTCATAGAAACGCATTAGTGTTTCTTGTGAATGCTTGCAAGTTGCTTAAGGCACTTTCAAAGGAAAGTGATTTTCTCTGAAAGGACATAATTTAGAAAGTGAAGCAACACTCCATTCACTTCGCACAGTGAATTGAAGTGTTGGAACAGACTGCTTCTCTTTCAGAGAAATGCATGTGAGTTTCTGTTGAATGCTTGTAAGTAGCTTAAGGCACTTTCAAAGGAAAGTGATTTTCTCTGAAAGGACAGCATTTAGAAAGTGAAGCAACACTCCATTCCCTTCGTGCAGTGAATTGAAGTGTTGGAACAGAGTACTTCTCCTTCATATAAACACATTAGTGTTTCTTGTGAATGCTTGCAAGTTGCTTAAGGCACTTTCAAAGGAAAGTGATTTTCTCTGAAAGGACATAATTTAGAAAGTGAAGCAACACTCCATTCACTTTGCACATTGAATTGAAGTGTTGGAACAGACTGCTTCTCTTTCAGAGAAACGCATGTGAGTTTCTGGTGAATGCTTGTAAGTAGCTTAAGGCACTTTCAAAGGAAAGTGATTTTCTCTGAAAGGACAGCATTTAGAAAGTGAGGCAACACTCCATTCACTTCACACAGTGAATTGAAGTGTTGGAACAGACTGCTTCTCTTTCAGAGAAACGCATGTGAGTTTCTTCCTAATGCTTGCAAGTAGCTTAAGGCACTTTCAAAGGAAAGTGATTTTCTCTGAAAGGACAGCATTTAGAAAGTGAAGCAACACTCCATTCACTTCGCAGAGTGAATTGAAGTATTGGAACAGACTGCTTCTCTTTCAGAGAAACGCATGTGAGTTTCTGGTGAATGTTTGTAATTAGCTTAAGGCACTTTCAAAGGAAAGTGATTTTCTCTGAAAGGACAGCATTTAGAAAGTGAGGCAACACTCCATTCACTTCACACAGTGAATTGAAGTGTTGGAACAGACTGCTTCTCTTTCAGAGAAATGCATGTGAGTTTCTGTTAAATGCTTGTAAGTAGCTTAAGGCACTTTCAAAGGAATGTGATTTTCTCTGAAAGGACAGCATTTAGAAAGTGAAGCAACACTCCATTCACTTCGCAGAGTGAATTGTAGTATTGGAACAGACTGCTTCTCTTTCAGAGAAACGCATGTGAGTTTCTGGTGAATGCGTGTAAGTAGCTTAAGGCACTTTCAAAGGAAAGTGATTTTCTCTGAAAGGACAGCATTTAGAAAGTGAAGCAACACTCCATTCACTTCGCACAGTGAATTGAAGGGTTGGAACAGACTGCTTCTCTTTCAGAGAAACGCATGTGAGTTTCTTGTGAATTCTTGCAAGTTGCTTAAGGCACTTTCAAAGGAAAGTGATTTTCTCTGAAAGGACAGCATTTAGAAACTGAAGCAACACTCCATTTACTTCGGACAGTGAATTGAAGTGTTGGTACAGACTGCTTCTCTTTCACAGAAATGCATGTGAGTTTTTTGTGAATGCTTGAAAGTAGTTTAAGGCACTTTCAAAGGAAAGTGATATTCTCTGAAAGGACAGAATTTAGAAAGTGAAGCAACACTCCATTCACTTCGCACAGTGAATTGAAGTGTTGGAACAGACTGCTTCTCTTTCAGAGAAACGCATGTGAGTTTCTTCCTAATGCTTGCAAGTAGCTTAAGGCACTTTCAAAGGAAAGTGATTTTCTCTGATTGGACAGTATTTAGAAAGTGAAGCAACACTCCATTCACTTCGCACAATGAATTGAAGTGTTCGAACAGACTGCTTCTATTTCAGAGAAACGCATGTGAATTTCTGGTGAATGCTTGTAAGTAGCTTAAGGCACTTTCAAAGGAAAGTGATTTTCTCTGAAAGGACAGCATTTAGAAAGTGAAGCAACACTCCATTCCCTTCGTGCAGTGAATTGAAGTGTTGGAACAGACTGCTTCTCTTTCAGAGAAGCGCATGTGAGTTTTTTGTGAATGCTTGAAAGTAGTTTAAGGCACTTTCAAAGGAAAGTGATTTTCTCTGAAAGGACAGCATTTAGAAAGTGAGGCAACACTCCATTCACTTCGCACAGTGAATTGAAGTGTTGGAACAGACTGCTTCTCTTTCAGAGAAACGCATGTGAGTTTCTTCCTAATGCTTGCAAGTAGCTTAAGGCACTTTCAAAGGAAAGTGATTTTCTCTAAAAGGACAGCATTTAGAAAATGAAGCAACACTCCATTCACTTTGCACAGTGAATTGAAGTGTTGGAACCGACTGCTTCTCTTTCAGAGAAACGCATGTGAGTTTCTGGTGAATGCTTGTAAGAAGCTTAAGGCACTTTCAAAGGAAAGTGATTTTCTCTGAAAGTACAGCATTTAGAAAGTGAAGTAACATTCCATTCCCTTCGCACAGTGAATTGAAGTTTTGGAAAGACTGCTTCTTTTTCAGAGAAATGCATGTGAGTTTCTGTTGAATGCTTCTAAGTAGCTCAAGGCTCTTTCAAAGGAAAGTGATTTTCTCTGAAAGGACAGCATTTAGAAAGTAAAGCAACACTCCATTCCCTTCGTGCAGTGAATTGAAGTGTTGGAACAGAGTACTTCTCTTTCATAGAAACGCATTAGTGTTTCTTGTGAATGCTTGCAAGTTGCTTAAGGCACTTTCAAAGGAAAGTGATTTTCTCTGAAAGGACATAATTTAGAAAGTGAAGCAACACTCCATTCACTTCGCACAGTGAATTGAAGTGTTGGAACAGACTGCTTCTCTTTCAGAGAAATGCATGTGAGTTTCTGTTGAATGCTTGTAAGTAGCTTAAGGCACTTTCAAAGGAAAGTGATTTTCTCTGAAAGGACAGCATTTAGAAAGTGAAGCAACACTCCATTCCCTTCGTGCAGTGAATTGAAGTGTTGGAACAGAGTACTTCTCCTTCATATAAACGCATTAGTGTTTCTTGTGAATGCTTGCAAGTTGCTTAAGGCACTTTCAAAGGAAAGTGATTTTCTGTGAAAGGACATAATTTAGAAAGTGAAGCAACACTCCATTCACTTTGCACATTGAATTGAAGTGTTGGAACAGACTGCTTCTCTTTCAGAGAAACGCATGTGAGTTTCTGGTGAATGCTTGTAAGTAGCTTAAGGCACTTTCAAAGGAAAGTGATTTTCTCTGAAAGGACAGCATTTAGAAAGTGAGGCAACACTCCATTCACTTCACACAGTGAATTGAAGTGTTGGAACAGACTGCTTCTCTTTCAGAGAAACGCATGTGAGTTTCTTCCTAATGCTTGCAAGTAGCTTAAGGCACTTTCAAAGGAAAGTGATTTTCTCTGAAAGGACAGCATTTAGAAAGTGAAGCAACACTCCATTCACTTCGCAGAGTGAATTGAAGTATTGGAACAGACTGCTTCTCTTTCAGAGAAACGCATGTGAGTTTCTGGTGAATGTTTGTAATTAGCTTAAGGCACTTTCAAAGGAAAGTGATTTTCTCTGAAAGGACAGCATTTAGAAAGTGAGGCAACACTCCATTCACTTCACACAGTGAATTGAAGTGTTGGAACAGAGTGATTCTCTTTCATAGAAGCGCATTAGTGTTTCTTGTGAATGCTTGCAAGTTGCTTAAGGCACATTCAAAGGAAAGTGATTTTCTCTGAAAGGACAGCATTTAGAAAGTGAAGCAACACTCCATTCACTTCGCACAGTGAATTGAAGTGTTGGAACAGACTGCTTCTCTTTCAGAGAAACGCATGTGAGTTTCTTCCTAATGCTTGTAAGTAGCTTAAGGCACTTTCAAAGGAAAGTGATTTTCTCTGAAAGGACAGCATTTAGAAAGTGAAGCAACACTCCATTCACTTCGCACAGTGAATTGAAGTGTTGGAACAGACTGCTTCTCTTTCAGAGAAACGCATGTGAGTTTCTGGTGAATGCTTGTAAGAAGCTTAAGGCACTTTCAAAGGAAGGTGATTTTCTCTGAAAGGACAGCATTTAGAAAGTGAAGCAACACTCCATTCACTTCGTGCAGTGAATTGAAGTGTTGGAACAGAGTGATTCTCTTTCATAGAAGCGCATTAGTGTTTCTTGTGAATGCTTGCAAGTTGCTTAAGGCACATTCAAAGGAAAGTGATTTTCTCTGAAAGGACAGCATTTAGAAAGTGAAGCAACACTCCATTCACTTTGCACCGTGAATTGAAGTGTTGGAACAGACTGCTTCTCTTTCAGAGAAACACATGTGTGTTTCTTCCTAATGCTTGCAAGTAGCTTAAGGCACTTTCAAAGGAAAGTGATTTTCTCTGAAAGGACAGCATTTACAAAGTGAAGCAACACTCCATTCACTTCGCACAGTGAATTGAAGTGTTGGAACAGACTGCTTCCCTTTCAGAGAAACGCATGTGAGTTTCTGTTGAATGCTTGTAAGTAGCTTAAGGCACTTTCAAAGGAAAGTGATTTTCTCTGAAAGGACAGCATTTAGAAAGTGAAGCAACACTCCATTCACTTCGCACAGTGAATTGAAGTGTTGGAACAGACTGCTTCTCTTTCAGAGAAATGCATGTGAGTTTCTGTTGAATGCTTGTAAGTAGCTTAAGGCACTTTCAAAGGAAAGTGATTTTCTCTGAAAGGACAGAATTTAGAAAGTGAAGCAACACTCCATTCACTTTGTACAGTGAATTGAAGTGTTGGAACAGACTGCTTCTCTTTCAGAGAAACGCATGTGAGTTTCTTCCTAATGCTTGTAAGTAGCTTAAGGCTCTTTCAAAGGAAAGTGATTTTCTCTGAAAGGACAGCATTTAGAAAGTAAAGCGACACTCCATTCCCTTCGCGCAATGAATTGAAGTGTTGGAACAGACTGCTTCTCTTTCGTAGAAACGCATTAGTGTTTCTTGTGAATGCTTGCAAGTAGCTTAAGGCACTTTCAAAGGAAAGTGATTTTCTCTGAAAGGACAGAATTTAGAAAGTGAAGCAATACTCCATTCACTTCGCACAGTGAATTGAAGTGTTGGAACAGACTGCTTCTCTTTCAGAGAAACGCATTTGAGTTTCTTGTGAATTCTTGCAAGTTGCTTAAGGCACTTTCAAAGGAAAGTGATTTTCTCTGAAAGGACAGCATTTAGAAACTGAAGCAACACTCCATTTACTTCGCACAGTGAATTGAAGTGTTGGAACAGACTGCTTCTCTTTCACAGAAATGCATGTGAGTTTTTTGTGAATGCTTGAAAGTAGTTTAAGGCACTTTCAAAGGAAAGTGATTTTCTCTGAAAGGACAGAATTTAGAAAGTGAAGCAACACTCCATTCACTTCGCACAGTGAATTGAATTGTTGGAACAGACTGCTTCTCTTTCAGAGAAACGTATGTTAGTTTCTTCCTAATGCTTGCAAGTAGCTTAAGGCACTTTCAAAGGAAAGTGATTTTCTCTGATTGGACAGCATTTAGAAAGTGAAGCAACACTCCATTCACTTCGCACAGTGAATTGAAGTGTTGGAACAGACTGCTTCTCTTTCAGAGAAATGCATGTGAGTTTCTGGTGAAAGCTTGTAAGTAGCTTAAGGCACTTTCAAAGGAAAGTGATTTTCTCTGAAAGGACAGCATATAGAAAGTGAAGCAACACTCAATTCCCTTCGTGCAGTGAATTGAAGTGTTGGAACAGAGTGCTTCTCTTTCATAGAAACGCATTCGTGTTTCTTGTGAATGCTTGCAAGTTGCTTAAGGCACTTTCAAAGGAAACTGATTTTCTCTGAAAGGACAGCATTTAGAAAGTGAAGCAACACTCCATTCACTTTGTACAGTGAATTGAAGTGTTGGAACAGACTGCTTCTCTTTCAGAGAAACGCATGTGAGTTTCTTCCTAATGCTTGCAAGTAGCTTAATGCACTTTCAAAGGAAAGTGATTTTCTCTGAAAGGACAGCATTTAGAAAGTGAGGCAACACTCCATTCACTTCGCACAGTGAATTGAAGTGTTGAAACAGACTGCTTCTCTTTCAGAGAAACGCATGTGAGTTTCTTCCTAATACTTGCAAGTAGCTTAAGGCACTTTCAAAGGAAAGTGATTTTCTCTGAAAGGACAGCATTTAGAAAGTGAAGCAACACTCCATTCACTTCGCACAGTGAATTGAAGTGTTGGAACCGACTGCATCTCTTTCAGAGAAACGCATGTGAGTTTCTGGTGAATGCTTGTAAGAAGCTTAAGGCACTTTCAAAGGAAAGTGATTTTCTCTGAAAGGACAGCATTTAGAAAGTGAAGCAACACTCCATTCACTTCGTGCAGAGAATTGAAGTGTTGGAACAGAGTGCTTCTCTTTCATAGAAACGCATTAGTGTTTCTTGAGAATGCTTGCAAGTTGCTTAAGGCACTTTCAAAAGAAAGTGATTTTCTCTGAAAGGACAGCATTTACAAAGTGAAGCAACACTCCTTTCACTTCGCACAGTGAATTGAAGTGTTGGAACAGACTGCTTCCCTTTCAGAGAAACGCATGTGAGTTTCTGTTGAATGCTTGTAAGTAGCTTAAGGCACTTTCAAAGGAAAGTGATTTTCTCTGAAAGGACAGCATTTAGAAAGTGAAGCAACACTCCATTCACTTCGCACAGTGAATTGAAGTGTTGGAACAGACTGCTTCTCTTTCAGAGAAATGCATGTGAGTTTCTGTTGAATGCTTGTAAGTAGCTTAAGGCACTTTCAAAGGAAAGTGATTTTCTCTGAAAGGACAGAATTTAGAAAGTGAAGCAACACTCCATTCACTTTGTACAGTGAATTGAAGTGTTGGAACAGACTGCTTCTCTTTCAGAGAAACGCATGTGAGTTTCTTCCTAATGCTTGTAAGTAGCTTAAGGCTCTTTCAAAGGAAAGTGATTTTCTCTGAAAGGACAGCATTTAGAAAGTAAAGCGACACTCCATTCCCTTCGCGCAATGAATTGAAGTGTTGGAACAGACTGCTTCTCTTTCGTAGAAACGCATTAGTGTTTCTTGTGAATGCTTGCAAGTAGCTTAAGGCACTTTCAAAGGAAAGTGATTTTCTCTGAAAGGACAGAATTTAGAAAGTGAAGCAACACTCCATTCACTTCGCACAGTGAATTGAAGTGTTGGAACAGACTGCTTCTCTTTCAGAGAAACGCATGTGAGTTTCTTGTGAATTCTTGCAAGTTGCTTAAGGCACTTTCAAAGGAAAGTGATTTTCTCTGAAAGGACAGCATTTAGAAACTGAAGCAACACTCCATTTACTTCGCACAGTGAATTGAAGTGTTGGAACAGACTGCTTCTCTTTCACAGAAATGCATGTGAGTTTTTTGTGAATGCTTGAAAGTAGTTTTAAGGCACTTTCAAAGGAAAGTGATTTTCTCTGAAAGGACAGAATTTAGAAAGTGAAGCAACACTCCATTCACTTCGCACAGTGAATTGAATTGTTGGAACAGACTGCTTCTCTTTCAGAGAAACGTATGTTAGTTTCTTCCTAATGCTTGCAAGTAGCTTAAGGCACTTTCAAAGGAAAGTGATTTTCTCTGATTGGACAGCATTTAGAAAGTGAAGCAACACTCCATTCACTTCGCACAGTGAATTGAAGTGTTGGAACAGACTGCTTCTCTTTCAGAGAAATGCATGTGAGTTTCTGGTGAAAGCTTGTAAGTAGCTTAAGGCACTTTCAAAGGAAAGTGATTTTCTCTGAAAGGACAGCATATAGAAAGTGAAGCAACACTCAATTCCCTTCGTGCAGTGAATTGAAGTGTTGGAACAGAGTGCTTCTCTTTCATAGAAACGCATTCGTGTTTCTTGTGAATGCTTGCAAGTTGCTTAAGGCACTTTCAAAGGAAACTGATTTTCTCTGAAAGGACAGCATTTAGAAAGTGAAGCAACACTCCATTCACTTTGTACAGTGAATTGAAGTGTTGGAACAGACTGCTTCTCTTTCAGAGAAACGCATGTGAGTTTCTTCCTAATGCTTGCAAGTAGCTTAATGCACTTTCAAAGGAAAGTGATTTTCTCTGAAAGGACAGCATTTAGAAAGTGAGGCAACACTCCATTCACTTTGCACAGTGAATTGAAGTGTTGAAACAGACTGCTTCTCTTTCAGAGAAACGCATGTGAGTTTCTTCCTAATACTTGCAAGTAGCTTAAGGCACTTTCAAAGGAAAGTGATTTTCTCTGAAAGGACAGCATTTAGAAAGTGAAGCAACACTCCATTCACTTCGCACAGTGAATTGAAGTGTTGGAACCGACTGCATCTCTTTCAGAGAAACGCATGTGAGTTTCTGGTGAATGCTTGTAAGAAGCTTAAGGCACTTTCAAAGGAAAGTGATTTTCTCTGAAAGGACAGCATTTAGAAAGTGAAGCAACACTCCATTCACTTCGTGCAGAGAATTGAAGTGTTGGAACAGAGTGCTTCTCTTTCATAGAAACGCATTAGTGTTTCTTGAGAATGCTTGCAAGTTGCTTAAGGCACTTTCAAAAGAAAGTGATTTTCTCTGAAAGGACAGCATTTACAAAGTGAAGCAACACTCCATTCACTTCGCACAGTGAATTGAAGTGTTGGAACAGACTGCTTCCCTTTCAGAGAAACGCATGTGAGTTTCTGTTGAATGCTTGTAAGTAGCTTAAGGCACTTTCAAAGGAAAGTGATTTTCTCTGAAAGGACAGCATTTAGAAAGTGAAGCAACACTCCATTCACTTTGTACAGTGAATTGAAGTGTTGGAACAGACTGCTTCTCTTTCAGAGAAACGCATGTGAGTTTCTTCCTAATGCTTGTAAGTAGCTTAAGGCACTTTCAAAGGAAAGTGATTTTCTCTGAAAGGACAGCATTTAGAAAGTAAAGCGACACTCCATTCCCTTCGCGCAATGAATTGAAGTGTTGGAACAGACTGCTTCTCTTTCGTAGAAACACATTAGTGTTTCTTGTGAATGCTTGCAAGTAGCTTAAGGCACTTTCAAAGGAAAGTGATTTTCTCTGAAAGGACAGAATTTAGAAAGTGAAGCAATACTCCATTCACTTCGCACAGTGAATTGAAGTGTTGGAACAGACTGCTTCTCTTTCAGAGAAACGCATGTGAGTTTCTTGTGAATTCTTGCAAGTTGCTTAAGGCACTTTCAAAGGAAAGTGATTTTCTCTGAAAGGACAGCATTTAGAAACTGAAGCAACACTCCATTTACTTCGCACAGTGAATTGAAGTGTTGGAACAGACTGCTTCTCTTTCACAGAAATGCATGTGAGTTTTTTGTGAATGCTTGAAAGTAGTTTAAGGCACTTTCAAAGGAAAGTGATTTTCTCTGAAAGGACAGAATTTAGAAAGTGAAGCAACACTCCATTCACTTCGCACAGTGAATTGAATTGTTGGAACAGACTGCTTCTCTTTCAGAGAAACGTATGTTAGTTTCTTCCTAATGCTTGCAAGTAGCTTAAGGCACTTTCAAAGGAAAGTGATTTTCTCTGATTGGACAGCATTTAGAAAGTGAAGCAACACTCCATTCACTTCGCACAGTGAATTGAAGTGTTGGAACAGACTGCTTCTCTTTCAGAGAAATGCATGTGAGTTTCTGGTGAAAGCTTGTAAGTAGCTTAAGGCACTTTCAAAGGAAAGTGATTTTCTCTGAAAGGACAGCATATAGAAAGTGAAGCAACACTCAATTCCCTTCGTGCAGTGAATTGAAGTGTTGGAACATAGTGCTTCTCTTTCATAGAAACGCATTCGTGTTTCTTGTGAATGCTTGCAAGTTGCTTAAGGCACTTTCAAAGGAAACTGATTTTCTCTGAAAGGACAGCATTTAGAAAGTGAAGCAACACTCCATTCACTTTGTACAGTGAATTGAAGTGTTGGAACAGACTGCTTCTCTTTCAGAGAAACGCATGTGAGTTTCTTCCTAATGCTTGCAAGTAGCTTAATGCACTTTCAAAGGAAAGTGATTTTCTCTGAAAGGACAGCATTTAGAAAGTGAGGCAACACTCCATTCACTTCGCACAGTGAATTGAAGTGTTGAAACAGACTGCTTCTCTTTCAGAGAAACGCATGTGAGTTTCTTCCTAATACTTGCAAGTAGCTTAAGGCACTTTCAAAGGAAAGTGATTTTCTCTGAAAGGACAGCATTTAGAAAGTGAAGCAACACTCCATTCACTTCGCACAGTGAATTGAAGTGTTGGAACAGACTGCTTCCCTTTCAGAGAAACGCATGTGAGTTTCTGTTGAATGCTTGCAAGTTGCTTAAGGCACTTTCAAAAGAAAGTGATTTTCTCTGAAAGGACAGCATTTAGAAAGTGAAGCAACACTCCATTCACTTTGTACAGTGAATTGAAGTGTTGGAACAGACTGCTTCTCTTTCAGAGAAACGCATGTGAGTTTCTTCCTAATGCTTGTAAGTAGCTTAAGGCTCTTTCAAAGGAAAGTGATTTTCTCTGAAAGGACAGCATTTAGAAAGTAAAGCGACACTCCATTCCCTTCGCGCAATGAATTGAAGTGTTGGAACAGACTGCTTCTCTTTCGTAGAAACGCATTAGTGTTTCTTGTGAATGCTTGCAAGTAGCTTAAGGCACTTTCAAAGGAAAGTGATTTTCTCTGAAAGGACAGAATTTAGAAAGTGAAGCAACACTCCATTCACTTCGCACAGTGAATTGAAGTGTTGGAACAGACTGCTTCTCTTTCAGAGAAACGCATGTGAGTTTCTTGTGAATTCTTGCAAGTTGCTTAAGGCACTTTCAAAGGAAAGTGATTTTCTCTGAAAGGACAGCATTTAGAAACTGAAGCAACACTCCATTTACTTCGCACAGTGAATTGAAGTGTTGGAACAGACTGCTTCTCTTTCACAGAAATGCATGTGAGTTTTTTGTGAATGCTTGAAAGTAGTTTAAGGCACTTTCAAAGGAAAGTGATTTTCTCTGAAAGGACAGAATTTAGAAAGTGAAGCAACACTCCATTCACTTCGCACAGTGAATTGAATTGTTGGAACAGACTGCTTCTCTTTCAGAGAAACGTATGTTAGTTTCTTCCTAATGCTTGCAAGTAGCTTAAGGCACTTTCAAAGGAAAGTGATTTTCTCTGATTGGACAGCATTTAGAAAGTGAAGCAACACTCCATTCACTTCGCACAGTGAATTGAAGTGTTGGAACAGACTGCTTCTCTTTCAGAGAAATGCATGTGAGTTTCTGGTGAAAGCTTGTAAGTAGCTTAAGGCACTTTCAAAGGAAAGTGATTTTCTCTGAAAGGACAGCATATAGAAAGTGAAGCAACACTCAATTCCCTTCGTGCAGTGAATTGAAGTGTTGGAACAGAGTGCTTCTCTTTCATAGAAACGCATTCGTGTTTCTTGTGAATGCTTGCAAGTTGCTTAAGGCACTTTCAAAGGAAACTGATTTTCTCTGAAAGGACAGCATTTAGAAAGTGAAGCAACACTCCATTCACTTTGTACAGTGAATTGAAGTGTTGGAACAGACTGCTTCTCTTTCAGAGAAACGCATGTGAGTTTCTTCCTAATGCTTGCAAGTAGCTTAATGCACTTTCAAAGGAAAGTGATTTTCTCTGAAAGGACAGCATTTAGAAAGTGAGGCAACACTCCATTCACTTTGCACAGTGAATTGAAGTGTTGAAACAGACTGCTTCTCTTTCAGAGAAACGCATGTGAGTTTCTTCCTAATACTTGCAAGTAGCTTAAGGCACTTTCAAAGGAAAGTGATTTTCTCTGAAAGGACAGCATTTAGAAAGTGAAGCAACACTCCATTCACTTCGCACAGTGAATTGAAGTGTTGGAACCGACTGCATCTCTTTCAGAGAAACGCATGTGAGTTTCTGGTGAATGCTTGTAAGAAGCTTAAGGCACTTTCAAAGGAAAGTGATTTTCTCTGAAAGGACAGCATTTAGAAAGTGAAGCAACACTCCATTCACTTCGTGCAGAGAATTGAAGTGTTGGAACAGAGTGCTTCTCTTTCATAGAAACGCATTAGTGTTTCTTGAGAATGCTTGCAAGTTGCTTAAGGCACTTTCAAAAGAAAGTGATTTTCTCTGAAAGGACAGCATTTACAAAGTGAAGCAACACTCCATTCACTTCGCACAGTGAATTGAAGTGTTGGAACAGACTGCTTCCCTTTCAGAGAAACGCATGTGAGTTTCTGTTGAATGCTTGTAAGTAGCTTAAGGCACTTTCAAAGGAAAGTGATTTTCTCTGAAAGGACAGCATTTAGAAAGTGAAGCAACACTCCATTCACTTCGCACAGTGAATTGAAGTGTTGGAACAGACTGCTTCTCTTTCAGAGAAATGCATGTGAGTTTCTGTTGAATGCTTGTAAGTAGCTTAAGGCACTTTCAAAGGAAAGTGATTTTCTCTGAAAGGACAGAATTTAGAAAGTGAAGCAACACTCCATTCACTTTGTACAGTGAATTGAAGTGTTGGAACAGACTGCTTCTCTTTCAGAGAAACGCATGTGAGTTTCTTCCTAATGCTTGTAAGTAGCTTAAGGCTCTTTCAAAGGAAAGTGATTTTCTCTGAAAGGACAGCATTTAGAAAGTAAAGCGACACTCCATTCCCTTCGCGCAATGAATTGAAGTGTTGGAACAGACTGCTTCTCTTTCGTAGAAACGCATTAGTGTTTCTTGTGAATGCTTGCAAGTAGCTTAAGGCACTTTCAAAGGAAAGTGATTTTCTCTGAAAGGACAGAATTTAGAAAGTGAAGCAACACTCCATTCACTTCGCACAGTGAATTGAAGTGTTGGAACAGACTGCTTCTCTTTCAGAGAAACGCATGTGAGTTTCTTGTGAATTCTTGCAAGTTGCTTAAGGCACTTTCAAAGAAAAGTGATTTTCTCTGAAAGGACAGCATTTAGAAACTGAAGCAACACTCCATTTACTTCGCACAGTGAATTGAAGTGTTGGAACAGACTGCTTCTCTTTCAAGAAATGCATGTGAGTTTTTTGTGAATGCTTGAAAGTAGTTTAAGGCACTTTCAAAGGAAAGTGATTTTCTCTGAAAGGACAGAATTTAGAAAGTGAAGCAACACTCCATTCACTTCGCACAGTGAATTGAATTGTTGGAACAGACTGCTTCTCTTTCAGAGAAACGTATGTTAGTTTCTTCCTAATGCTTGCAAGTAGCTTAAGGCACTTTCAAAGGAAAGTGATTTTCTCTGATTGGACAGCATTTAGAAAGTGAAGCAACACTCCATTCACTTCGCACAGTGAATTGAAGTGTTGGAACAGACTGCTTCTCTTTCAGAGAAATGCATGTGAGTTTCTGGTGAAAGCTTGTAAGTAGCTTAAGGCACTTTCAAAGGAAAGTGATTTTCTCTGAAAGGACAGCATATAGAAAGTGAAGCAACACTCAATTCCCTTCGTGCAGTGAATTGAAGTGTTGGAACAGAGTGCTTCTCTTTCATAGAAACGCATTCGTGTTTCTTGTGAATGCTTGCAAGTTGCTTAAGGCACTTTCAAAGGAAACTGATTTTCTCTGAAAGGACAGCATTTAGAAAGTGAAGCAACACTCCATTCACTTTGTACAGTGAATTGAAGTGTTGGAACAGACTGCTTCTCTTTCAGAGAAACGCATGTGAGTTTCTTCCTAATGCTTGCAAGTAGCTTAATGCACTTTCAAAGGAAAGTGATTTTCTCTGAAAGGACAGCATTTAGAAAGTGAGGCAATACTCCATTCACTTCGCACAGTGAAATGAAGTGTTGAAACAGACTGCTTCTCTTTCAGAGAAACGCATGTGAGTTTCTTCCTAATACTTGCAAGTAGCTTAAGGCACTTTCAAAGGAAAGTGATTTTCTCTGAAAGGACAGCATTTAGAAAGTGAAGCAACACTCCATTCACTTCGCACAGTGAATTGAAGTGTTGGAACCGACTGCATCTCTTTCAGAGAAACGCATGTGAGTTTCTGGTGAATGCTTGTAAGAAGCTTAAGGCACTTTCAAAGGAAAGTGATTTTCTCTGAAAGGACAGCATTTAGAAAGTGAAGCAACACTCCATTCACTTCGTGCAGAGAATTGAAGTGTTGGAACAGAGTGCTTCTCTTTCATAGAAACGCATTAGTGTTTCTTGTGAATGCTTGCAAGTTGCTTAAGGCACTTTCAAAAGAAAGTGATTTTCTCTGAAAGGACAGCATTTAGAAAGTGAAGCAACACTCCCGTCACTTCGAACAGTGAATTGAAGTGTTGGAACAGACTGGTTCTCTTTCAGAGAAGCACATGTGAGTTTCTGTTGAATGCTTGTAAGTATTTTAAGGCACTTTCAAAGGAAAGTGATTTTCTCTGAAAGGACAGCATTTAGAAAGTGAGGCAAAACTCCATTCACTTCACACAGTGAATTGAAGTGTTGGAACAGACTGTTTCTCTTTCAGAGAAATGCATGTGAGTTGCTGGTGAATGCTTGTAAGTAGCTTAAGGCACTTTCAAAGGAAAGTGATTTTCTCTGAAAGGACAGCATTTAGAAAGTGAGGCAGCACTCCATTCACTTCACACAGTGAATTGAAGTGTTGGAACAGACTGCTTCTCTTTCAGAGAAACGCATGTGAGTTTCTTCCTAATGCTTTCAAGTAGCTTAAGGCACTTTCAAAGGAAAGTGATTTTCTCTGAAAGGACAGCATTTAGAAAGTGAAGCAACACTCCATTCACTTCGCACAGTGAATTGAAGTGTTGGAACCGACTGCATCTCTTTCAGAGAAACGCATGTGAGTTTCTGGTGAATGCTTGTAAGAAGCTTAAGGCACTTTCAAAGGAAAGTGATTTTCTCTGAAAGGACAGCATTTAGAAAGTGAAGCAACACTCCATTCACTTCGTGCAGAGAATTGAAGTGTTGGAACAGAGTGCTTCTCTTTCATAGAAACGCATTAGTGTTTCTTGAGAATGCTTGCAAGTTGCTTAAGGCACTTTCAAAAGAAAGTGATTTTCTCTGAAAGGACAGCATTTACAAAGTGAAGCAACACTCCATTCACTTCGCACAGTGAATTGAAGTGTTGGAACAGACTGCTTCCCTTTCAGAGAAACGCATGTGAGTTTCTGTTGAATGCTTGTAAGTAGCTTAAGGCACTTTCAAAGGAAAGTGATTTTCTCTGAAAGGACAGCATTTAGAAAGTGAAGCAACACTCCATTCACTTCGCACAGTGAATTGAAGTGTTGGAACAGACTGCTTCTCTTTCAGAGAAATGCATGTGAGTTTCTGTTGAATGCTTGTAAGTAGCTTAAGGCACTTTCAAAGGAAAGTGATTTTCTCTGAAAGGACAGAATTTAGAAAGTGAAGCAACACTCCATTCACTTTGTACAGTGAATTGAAGTGTTGGAACAGACTGCTTCTCTTTCAGAGAAACGCATGTGAGTTTCTTCCTAATGCTTGTAAGTAGCTTAAGGCTCTTTCAAAGGAAAGTGATTTTCTCTGAAAGGACAGCATTTAGAAAGTAAAGCGACACTCCATTCCCTTCGCGCAATGAATTGAAGTGTTGGAACAGACTGCTTCTCTTTCGTAGAAACGCATTAGTGTTTCTTGTGAATGCTTGCAAGTAGCTTAAGGCACTTTCAAAGGAAAGTGATTTTCTCTGAAAGGACAGAATTTAGAAAGTGAAGCAACACTCCATTCACTTCGCACAGTGAATTGAAGTGTTGGAACAGACTGCTTCTCTTTCAGAGAAACGCATGTGAGTTTCTTGTGAATTCTTGCAAGTTGCTTAAGGCACTTTCAAAGAAAAGTGATTTTCTCTGAAAGGACAGCATTTAGAAACTGAAGCAACACTCCATTTACTTCGCACAGTGAATTGAAGTGTTGGAACAGACTGCTTCTCTTTCACAGAAATGCATGTGAGTTTTTTGTGAATGCTTGAAAGTAGTTTAAGGCACTTTCAAAGGAAAGTGATTTTCTCTGAAAGGACAGAATTTAGAAAGTGAAGCAACACTCCATTCACTTCGCACAGTGAATTGAATTGTTGGAACAGACTGCTTCTCTTTCAGAGAAACGTATGTTAGTTTCTTCCTAATGCTTGCAAGTAGCTTAAGGCACTTTCAAAGGAAAGTGATTTTCTCTGATTGGACAGCATTTAGAAAGTGAAGCAACACTCCATTCACTTCGCACAGTGAATTGAAGTGTTGGAACAGACTGCTTCTCTTTCAGAGAAATGCATGTGAGTTTCTGGTGAAAGCTTGTAAGTAGCTTAAGGCACTTTCAAAGGAAAGTGATTTTCTCTGAAAGGACAGCATATAGAAAGTGAAGCAACACTCAATTCCGTTCGTGCAGTGAATTGAAGTGTTGGAACAGAGTGCTTCTCTTTCATAGAAACGCATTCGTGTTTCTTGTGAATGCTTGCAAGTTGCTTAAGGCACTTTCAAAGGAAACTGATTTTCTCTGAAAGGACAGCATTTAGAAAGTGAAGCAACACTCCATTCACTTTGTACAGTGAATTGAAGTGTTGGAACAGACTGCTTCTCTTTCAGAGAAACGCATGTGAGTTTCTTCCTAATGCTTGCAAGTAGCTTAATGCACTTTCAAAGGAAAGTGATTTTCTCTGAAAGGACAGCATTTAGAAAGTGAGGCAACACTCCATTCACTTCGCACAGTGAAATGAAGTGTTGAAACAGACTGCTTCTCTTTCAGAGAAACGCATGTGAGTTTCTTCCTAATACTTGCAAGTAGCTTAAGGCACTTTCAAAGGAAAGTGATTTTCTCTGAAAGGACAGCATTTAGAAAGTGAAGCAACACTCCATTCACTTCGCACAGTGAATTGAAGTGTTGGAACCGACTGCATCTCTTTCAGAGAAACGCATGTGAGTTTCTGGTGAATGCTTGTAAGAAGCTTAAGGCACTTTCAAAGGAAAGTGATTTTCTCTGAAAGGACAGCATTTAGAAAGTGAAGCAACACTCCATTCACTTCGTGCAGAGAATTGAAGTGTTGGAACAGAGTGCTTCTCTTTCATAGAAACGCATTAGTGTTTCTTGTGAATGCTTGCAAGTTGCTTAAGGCACTTTCAAAAGAAAGTGATTTTCTCTGAAAGGACAGCATTTAGAAAGTGAAGCAACACTCCCGTCACTTCGAACAGTGAATTGAAGTGTTGGAACAGACTGGTTCTCTTTCAGAGAAGCACATGTGAGTTTCTGTTGAATGCTTGTAAGTATTTTAAGGCACTTTCAAAGGAAAGTGATTTTCTCTGAAAGGACAGCATTTAGAAAGTGAGGCAAAACTCCATTCACTTCACACAGTGAATTGAAGTGTTGGAACAGACTGTTTCTCTTTCAGAGAAATGCATGTGAGTTGCTGGTGAATGCTTGTAAGTAGCTTAAGGCACTTTCAAAGGAAAGTGATTTTCTCTGAAAGGACAGCATTTAGAAAGTGAGGCAGCACTCCATTCACTTCACACAGTGAATTGAAGTGTTGGAACAGACTGCTTCTCTTTCAGAGAAACGCATGTGAGTTTCTTCCTAATGCTTTCAAGTAGCTTAAGGCACTTTCAAAGGAAAGTGATTTTCTCTGAAAGGACAGCATTGAGAAAGTGAAGCAACACTCCATTCACTTCGCACAGTGAATTGAAGTGTTGGAACCGACTGCTTCTCTTTCAGAGAAACGCATGTGAGTTCCTGGTTAATGCTTGTAAGAAGCTTAAGGCACTTTCAAAGGAAAGTGATTTTCTCTGAAAGGACAGCATTTAGAAAGTGAAGCAACACTCCATTCACTTCGTGCAGTGAATTGAAGTGTTGGAACAGAGTGCTTCTCTTTCATAGAAACGCATTAGTGTTTCTTGTGAATGCTTGCAAGTTGCTTAAGGCACTTTCAAAGGAAAGTGATTTTCTCTGAAAGGACATAATTTAGAAAGTGAAGCAACACTCCATTCACTTCGCACAATGAATTGAAGTGTTGGAACAGACTGCTTCTCTTTCAGAGAAATGCATGTGAGTTTCTGTTGAATGCTTGTAAGTAGCTTAAGGCACTTTCAAAGGAAAGTGATTTTCTCTGAAAGGACAGCATTTAGAAAGTGAAGCAACACTCCATTCACTTCGCACAGTGAATTGAAGTGTTGGAACAGACTGCTTCTCTTTCAGAGAAATGCATGTGAGTTTCTGTTGAATGCTTGTAAGTAGCTTAAGGCACTTTCAAAGGAAAGTGATTTTCTCTGAGAGGACAGCATTTAGAATGTGAGGCAACACTCCATTCACTTCACACAGTGAATTGAAGTGTTGGAACAGACTGTGTCTCTTTCAGAGAAACGCATGTGAGTTTCTACCTAATGCTTGCAAGTAGCTTAAGGCACTTTCAAAGGAAAGTGATTTTCTCTGAAAGGACAGCATTTACAAAGTGAAGCAACACTCCATTCACTTCGCACAGTGAATTGAAGTGTTGGAACAGACTGCTTCTCTTTCAGAGAAACGCATGTGAGTTTCTGGTGAATGCTTGTAAGTAGCTTAAGGCACTTTCAAAGGAAAGTGATTTTCTCTGAAAGGACAGCATTTAGAAAGTGAAGCAACACTCCATTCACTTCGAACAGTGAATTGAAGTGTTGGAACAGACTGCTTCTCTTTCAGAGAAATGCATGTGAGTTTCTGGTGAATGCTTGTAGGTGGCTTAAGGCACTTTCAAAGGAAAGTGATTTTCTCTGAAAGGACAGCATTTAGAAAGTGAGGGAGCACTCCATTCACTTCACACAGTGAATTGAAGTGTTGGAACAGACTGCTTCTCTTTCAGAGAAACGCATGTGAGTTTCTTCCTAATGCTTGCAAGTAGCTTAAGGCACTTTCAAAGGAAAGTGATTTTCTCTGAAAGGACAGCATTTAGAAAGTGAGGCAACACTCCATTCACTTCGCACAGTGAATTGAAGTGTTGGAACAGACTGCTTCTCTTTCAGAGAAACGCATGTGAGTTTCTGGTGAATGCTTGCATGTAGCTTAAGGCACTTTCAAAGGAAAGTGATTTTCTCTGAAAGGACAGCATTTAGAAAGTGAAGCAACACTCCATTGACTTCGCACAGTGAATTGAAGTGTTGGAACCGACTGCTTCTCTTTCAGAGAAACGCATGTGAGTTTCTGGTGAATGCTTGTAAGAAGCTTAAGGCACTTTCAAAGGAAAGTGATTTTCTCTGAAAGGACAGCATTTAGAAAGTGAAGCAACACTCCATTCACTTCGTGCAGTGAATTGAAGTGTTGGAACAGAGTGCTTCTCTTTCATAGAAACGCATTAGTGTTTCTTGTGAATGCTTGCAAGTTGCTTAAGGCACTTTCAAATTAAAGTGATTTTCTCTGAAAGGACATAATTTAGAAAGTGAAGCAACACTCCATTCACTTCGCACAGTGAATTGAAGTGTTGGAACAGACTGCTTCTCTTTCAGAGAAATGCATGTGAGTTTCTGTTGAATGCTTGTAAGTAGCTTAAGGCACTTTCAAAGGAAAGTGATTTTCTCTGAAAGGACAGCATTTAGAAAGTGAAGCAACACTCCATTCACTTCGCACAGTGAATTGAAGTGTTGGAACAGACTGCTTCACTTTCAGAGAAACCCATGTGAGTTTCTGTTTAATGCTTGTAAGTAGCTTAAGGCACTTTCAAAGGAAAGTGATTTTCTCTGAGAGGACAGCATTTAGAATGTGACGCAACACTCCATTCACTTCACACAGTGAATTGAAGTGTTGGAACAGACTGCTTCTCTTTCAGAGAAACGCATGTGAGTTTCTTCCTAATGCTTGCAAGTAGCTTAAGGCACTTTCAAAGGAAAGTGATTTTCTCTGAAAGGACAGCATTTACAAAGTGAAGCAACACTCCATTCACTTCGCACAGTGAATTGAAGTGTTGGAACAGACTGCTTCTCTTTCAGAGAAACGCATGTGAGTTTCTGGTGAATGCTTGTAAGTAGCTTAAGGCACTTTCAAAGGAAAGTGATTTTCTCTGAAAGGACAGCATTTAGAAAGTGAAGCAACACTCCATTCACTTCGCACAGTGAATTGAAGTGTTGGAACAGACTGCTTCTCTTTCAGAGAAACGCATGTGAGTTTCTTGTGAATTCTTGCAAGTTGCTTAAAGCACTTTCAAAGGAAAGTGATTTTCTCTGAAAGGACAGCATTTAGAAACTGAAGCAACACTCCATTTACTTCGCACAGTGAATTGAAGTGTTGGAACAGACTGCTTCTCTTTCACAGAAATGCATGTGAGTTTTTTTTGAATGCTTGAAAGTAGTTTAAGGCACTTTCAAAGGAAAGTGATTTTCTCTGAAAGGACAGAATTTAGAAAGTGAAGCAACACTCCATTCACTTCGCACAGTGAATTGAATTGTTGGAACAGACTGCTTCTCTTTCAGAGAAACGTATGTTAGTTTCTTCCTAATGCTTGCAAGTAGCTTAAGGCACTTTCAAAGGAAAGTGATTTTCTCTGATTGGACAGCATTTAGAAAGTGAAGCAACACTCCATTCACTTCGCACAGTGAATTGAAGTGTTGGAACAGACTGCTTCTCTTTCAGAGAAATGCATGTGAGTTTCTGGTGAAAGCTTGTAAGTAGCTTAAGGCACTTTCAAAGGAAAGTGATTTTCTCTGAAAGGACAGCATATAGAAAGTGAAGCAACACTCAATTCCCTTCGTGCAGTGAATTGAAGTGTTGGAACAGAGTGCTTCTCTTTCATAGAAACGCATTAGTGTTTCTTGTGAATGCTTGCAAGTTGCTTAAGGCACTTTCAAAGGAAACTGATTTTCTCTGAAAGGACAGCATTTAGAAAGTGAAGCAACACTCCATTCACTTTGTACAGTGAATTGAAGTGTTGGAACAGACTGCTTCTCTTTCAGAGAAACGCATGTGAGTTTCTTCCTAATGCTTGCAAGTAGCTTAATGCACTTTCAAAGGAAAGTGATTTTCTCTGAAAGGACAGCATTTAGAAAGTGAGGCAACACTCCATTCACTTCGCACAGTGAATTGAAGTGTTGAAACAGACTGCTTCTCTTTCAGAGAAACGCATGTGAGTTTCTTCCTAATACTTGCAAGTAGCTTAAGGCACTTTCAAAGGAAAGTGATTTTCTCTGAAAGGACAGCATTTAGAAAGTGAAGCAACACTCCATTCACTTCGCACAGTGAATTGAAGTGTTGGAACCGACTGCATCTCTTTCAGAGAAACGCATGTGAGTTTCTGGTGAATGCTTGTAAGAAGCTTAAGGCACTTTCAAAGGAAAGTGATTTTCTCTGAAAGGACAGCATTTAGAAAGTGAAGCAACACTCCATTCACTTCGTGCAGAGAATTGAAGTGTTGGAACAGAGTGCTTCTCTTTCATAGAAACGCATTAGTGTTTCTTGTGAATGCTTGCAAGTTGCTTAAGGCACTTTCAAAAGAAAGTGATTTTCTCTGAAAGGACAGCATTTAGAAAGTGAAGCAACACTCCCGTCACTTCGAACAGTGAATTGAAGTGTTGGAACAGACTGGTTCTCTTTCAGAGAAGCACATGTGAGTTTCTGTTGAATGCTTGTATGTAGTTTAAGGCACTTTCAAAGGAAAGTGATTTTCTCTGAAAGGACAGCATTTAGAAAGTGAGGCAAAACTCCATTCACTTCACACAGTGAATTGAAGTGTTGGAACAGACTGTTTCTCTTTCAGAGAAATGCATGTGAGTTGCTGGTGAATGCTTGTAAGTAGCTTAAGGCACTTTCAAAGGAAAGTGATTTTCTCTGAAAGGACAGCATTTAGAAAGTGAGGCAGCACTCCATTCACTTCACACAGTGAATTGAAGTGTTGGAACAGACTGCTTCTCTTTCAGAGAAACGCATGTGAGTTTCTTCCTAATGCTTGCAAGTAGCTTAAGGCACTTTCAAAGGAAAGTGATTTTCTCTGAAAGGACAGCATTTACAAAGTGAAGCAACACTCCATTCACTTCGCACAGTGAATTGAAGTGTTGGAACAGACTGCTTCTCTTTCAGAGAAACGCATGTGAGTTTCTGGTGAATGCTTGCATGTAGCTTAAGGCACTTTCAAAGGAAAGTGATTTTCTCTGAAAGGACAGCATTTAGAAAGTGAAGCAACACTCCATTGACTTCGCACAGTGAATTGAAGTGTTGGAACCGACTGCTTCTCTTTCAGAGAAACGCATGTGAGTTTCTGGTGAATGCTTGTAAGAAGCTTAAGGCACTTTCAAAGGAAAGTGATTTTCTCTGAAAGGACAGCATTTAGAAAGTGAAGCAACACTCCATTCACTTCGTGCAGTGAATTGAAGTGTTGGAACAGAGTGCTTCTCTTTCATAGAAACGCATTAGTGTTTCTTGTGAATGCTTGCAAGTTGCTTAAGGCACTTTCAAATTAAAGTGATTTTCTCTGAAAGGACATAATTTAGAAAGTGAAGCAACACTCCATTCACTTCGCACAGTGAATTGAAGTGTTGGAACAGACTGCTTCTCTTTCAGAGAAATGCATGTGAGTTTCTGTTGAATGCTTGTAAGTAGCATAAGGCACTTTCAAAGGAAAGTGATTTTCTCTGAAAGGACAGCATTTAGAAAGTGAAGCAACACTCCATTTACTTCGCACAGTGAATTGAAGTGTTGGAACAGACTGCTTCTCTTTCACAGAAATGCATGTGAGTTTTTTGTGAATGCTTGAAAGTAGTTTAAGGCACTTTCAAAGGAAAGTGATTTTCTCTGAAAGGACAGAATTTAGAAAGTGAAGCAACACTCCATTCACTTCGCACAGTGAATTGAATTGTTGGAACAGACTGCTTCTCTTTCAGAGAAACGTATGTTAGTTTCTTCCTAATGCTTGCAAGTAGCTTAAGGCACTTTCAAAGGAAAGTGATTTTCTCTGATTGGACAGCATTTAGAAAGTGAAGCAACACTCCATTCACTTCGCACAGTGAATTGAAGTGTTGGAACAGACTGCTTCTCTTTCAGAGAAATGCATGTGAGTTTCTGGTGAAAGCTTGTAAGTAGCTTAAGGCACTTTCAAAGGAAAGTGATTTTCTCTGAAAGGACAGCATATAGAAAGTGAAGCAACACTCAATTCCCTTCGTGCAGTGAATTGAAGTGTTGGAACAGAGTGCTTCTCTTTCATAGAAACGCATTAGTGTTTCTTGTGAATGCTTGCAAGTTGCTTAAGGCACTTTCAAAGGAAACTGATTTTCTCTGAAAGGACAGCATTTAGAAAGTGAAGCAACACTCCATTCACTTTGTACAGTGAATTGAAGTGTTGGAACAGACTGCTTCTCTTTCAGAGAAACGCATGTGAGTTTCTTCCTAATGCTTGCAAGTAGCTTAATGCACTTTCAAAGGAAAGTGATTTTCTCTGAAAGGACAGCATTTAGAAAGTGAGGCAACACTCCATTCACTTCGCACAGTGAATTGAAGTGTTGAAACAGACTGCTTCTCTTTCAGAGAAACGCATGTGAGTTTCTTCCTAATACTTGCAAGTAGCTTAAGGCACTTTCAAAGGAAAGTGATTTTCTCTGAAAGGACAGCATTTAGAAAGTGAAGCAACACTCCATTCACTTCGCACAGTGAATTGAAGTGTTGGAACCGACTGCATCTCTTTCAGAGAAACGCATGTGAGTTTCTGGTGAATGCTTGTAAGAAGCTTAAGGCACTTTCAAAGGAAAGTGATTTTCTCTGAAAGGACAGCATTTAGAAAGTGAAGCAACACTCCATTCACTTCGTGCAGAGAATTGAAGTGTTGGAACAGAGTGCTTCTCTTTCATAGAAACGCATTAGTGTTTCTTGTGAATGCTTGCAAGTTGCTTAAGGCACTTTCAAAAGAAAGTGATTTTCTCTGAAAGGACAGCATTTAGAAAGTGAAGCAACACTCCCGTCACTTCGAACAGTGAATTGAAGTGTTGGAACAGACTGGTTCTCTTTCAGAGAAGCACATGTGAGTTTCTGTTGAATGCTTGTATGTAGTTTAAGGCACTTTCAAAGGAAAGTGATTTTCTCTGAAAGGACAGCATTTAGAAAGTGAGGCAAAACTCCATTCACTTCACACAGTGAATTGAAGTGTTGGAACAGACTGTTTCTCTTTCAGAGAAATGCATGTGAGTTGCTGGTGAATGCTTGTAAGTAGCTTAAGGCACTTTCAAAGGAAAGTGATTTTCTCTGAAAGGACAGCATTTAGAAAGTGAGGCAGCACTCCATTCACTTCACACAGTGAATTGAAGTGTTGGAACAGACTGCTTCTCTTTCAGAGAAACGCATGTGAGTTTCTTCCTAATGCTTGCAAGTAGCTTAAGGCACTTTCAAAGGAAAGTGATTTTCTCTGAAAGGACAGCATTTACAAAGTGAAGCAACACTCCATTCACTTCGCACAGTGAATTGAAGTGTTGGAACAGACTGCTTCTCTTTCAGAGAAACGCATGTGAGTTTCTGGTGAATGCTTGCATGTAGCTTAAGGCACTTTCAAAGGAAAGTGATTTTCTCTGAAAGGACAGCATTTAGAAAGTGAAGCAACACTCCATTGACTTCGCACAGTGAATTGAAGTGTTGGAACCGACTGCTTCTCTTTCAGAGAAACGCATGTGAGTTTCTGGTGAATGCTTGTAAGAAGCTTAAGGCACTTTCAAAGGAAAGTGATTTTCTCTGAAAGGACAGCATTTAGAAAGTGAAGCAACACTCCATTCACTTCGTGCAGTGAATTGAAGTGTTGGAACAGAGTGCTTCTCTTTCATAGAAACGCATTAGTGTTTCTTGTGAATGCTTGCAAGTTGCTTAAGGCACTTTCAAATTAAAGTGATTTTCTCTGAAAGGACATAATTTAGAAAGTGAAGCAACACTCCATTCACTTCGCACAGTGAATTGAAGTGTTGGAACAGACTGCTTCTCTTTCAGAGAAATGCATGTGAGTTTCTGTTGAATGCTTGTAAGTAGCATAAGGCACTTTCAAAGGAAAGTGATTTTCTCTGAAAGGACAGCATTTAGAAAGTGAAGCAACACTCCATTCACTTCGCACAGTGAATTGAAGTGTTGGAACAGACTGCTTCACTTTCAGAGAAACCCATGTGAGTTTCTGTTTAATGCTTGTAAGTAGCTTAAGGCACTTTCAAAGGAAAGTGATTTTCTCTGAGAGGACAGCATTTAGAATGTGACGCAACACTCCATTCACTTCACACAGTGAATTGAAGTGTTGGAACAGACTGCTTCTCTTTCAGAGAAACGCATGTGAGTTTCTTCCTAATGCTTGCATGTAGCTTAAGGCACTTTCAAAGGAAAGTGATTTTCTCTGAAAGGACAGCATTTACAAAGTGAAGCAACACTCCATTCACTTCGCACAGTGAATTGAAGTGTTGGAACAGACTGCTTCTCTTTCAGAGAAACGCATGTGAGTTTCTGGTGAATGCTTGTAAGTAGCTTAAGGCACTTTCAAAGGAAAGTGATTGTCTCTGAAAGGACAGCATTTAGAAAGTGAAGCAACACTCCATTCACTTCGCACAGTGAATTGAAGTGTTGGAACAGACTGCTTCTCTTTCAGAGAAACGCATGTGAGTTTCTTGTGAATTCTTGCAAGTTGCTTAAGGCACTTTCAAAGGAAAGTGATTTTCTCTGAAAGGACAGCATTTAGAAACTGAAGCAACACTCCATTTACTTCTCACAGTGAATTGAAGTGTTGGAACAGACTGCTTCTCTTTCACAGAAATGCATGTGAGTTTTTTGTGAAAGCTTGAAAGTAGTTTAAGGCACTTTCAAAGGAAAGTGATTTTCTCTGAAAGGACAGAATTTAGAAAGTGAAGCAACACTCCATTCACTTCGCACAGTGAATTGAATTGTTGGAACAGACTGCTTCTCTTTCAGAGAAACGTATGTTAGTTTCTTCCTAATGCTTGCAAGTAGCTTAAGGCACTTTCAAAGGAAAGTGATTTTCTCTGATTGGACAGCATTTAGAAAGTGAAGCAACACTCCATTCACTTCGCACAGTGAATTGAAGTGTTGGAACAGACTGCTTCTCTTTCAGAGAAATGCATGTGAGTTTCTGGTGAAAGCTTGTAAGTAGCTTAAGGCACTTTCAAAGGAAAGTGATTTTCTCTGAAAGGACAGCATATAGAAAGTGAAGCAACACTCAATTCCCTTCGTGCAGTGAATTGAAGTGTTGGAACAGAGTGCTTCTCTTTCATAGAAACGCATTAGTGTTTCTTGTGAATGCTTGCAAGTTGCTTAAGGCACTTTCAAAGGAAACTGATTTTCTCTGAAAGGACAGCATTTAGAATGTGAAGCAACACTCCATTCACTTTGTACAGTGAATTGAAGTGTTGGAACAGACTGCTTCTCTTTCAGAGAAACGCATGTGAGTTTCTTCCTAATGCTTGCAAGTAGCTTAATGCACTTTCAAAGGAAAGTGATTTTCTCTGAAAGGACAGCATTTAGAAAGTGAGGCAACACTCCATTCACTTCGCACAGTGAATTGAAGTGTTGAAACAGACTGCTTCTCTTTCAGAGAAACGCATGTGAGTTTCTGTTCAATGCTTGTAAGTAGCTTAAGGCACTTTCAAAGGAAAGTGATTTTCTCTGAAAGGACAGCATTTAGAAAGTGAGGCAGCACTCCATTCACTTCACACAGTGAATTGAAGTGTTGGAACAGACTGCTTCTCTTTCAGAGAAATGCATGTGAGTTTCTTCCTAATGCTTGCAAGTAGCTTAAGGCACTTTCAAAGGAAAGTGATTTTCTCTGAAAGGACAGCATTTAGAAAGTGAGGCAACACTCCATTCACTTCGCACAGTGAATTGAAGTGTTGGAACAGACTGCTTCTCTTTCAGAGAAACGCATGTGAGTTTCTGGTGAATGCTTGTAAGAAGCTTAAGGCACTTTCAAAGGAAAGTGATTTTCTCAGAAAGGACAGCATTTAGAAAGTGAAGCAACACTCCATTCACTTCGTGCAGTGAATTGAAGTGTTGGAACAGAGTGCTTCTCTTTCATAGAAACGCATTAGTGTTTCTTGTGAATGCTTGCAAGTTGCTTAAGGCACTTTCAATGGAAAGTGATTTTCTCTGAAAGGACATAATTTAGAAAGTGAAGCAACACTCCATTCACTTCGCACAGTGAATTGAAGTGTTGGAACAGACTACTTCTCTTTCAGAGAAATGCATGTGAGTTTCTGTTGAATGCTTGTAAGTAGCTTAAGGCACTTTCAAAGGAAAGTGATTTTCTCTGAAAGGACAGCATTTAGAAAGTGAAGCAACACTCCATTCACTTCGCACAGTGAATTGAAGTGTTGGAACAGACAGCTTCACTTTCAGAGAAATGCATGTGAGTTTCTGTTGAATGCTTGTAAGTAGCTTAAGGCACTTTCAAAGTAAAGTGATTTTCTCTGAAAGGACAGCATTTAGAAAGTGAGGCAGCACTCCATTCACTTCACACAGTGAATTGAAGTATTGGAACAGACTGCTTCTCTTTCAGAGAAACGCATGTGAGTTTCTTCCTAATGCTTGCAGGTAGCTTAAGGCACTTTCAAAGGAAAGTGATTTTCTCTGAAAGGACAGCATTTAGAAAGTGAGGCAACACTCCATTCACTTCGCACAGTGAATTGAAGTGTTGGAACAGACTGCTTCTCTTTCAGTGAAACGCATGTGAGTTTCTGGTGAATGCTTGTAAGAAGCTTAAGGCACTTTCAAAGGAAAGTGATTTTCTCTGAAAGGACAGCATTTAGAAAGTGAAGCAACACTCCATTCACTTCGTGCAGTGAATTGAAGTGTTGGAACAGAGTGCTTCTCTTTCATAGAAACGCATTAGTGTTTCTTGTGAATGCTTGCAAGTTGCTTAAGGCACTTTCAAAGGAAAGTGATTTTCTCTGAAAGGACATAATTTAGAAAGTGAAGCAACACTCCATTCACTTCGCACAGTGAATTGAAGTGTTGGAACAGACTGCTTCTCTTTCAGAGAAATGCATGTGAGTTTCTGTTGAATGCTTGTAAGTAGCTAAAGGCACTTTCAAAGGAAAGTGATTTTCTCTGAAACGACAGCATTTAGAAAGTGAAGCAACACTCCATTCACTTCGCACAGTGAATTGAAGTGTTGGAACAGACTGCTTCACTTTCAGAGAAACCCATGTGAGTTTCTGTTAAATGCTTGTAAGTAGCTTAAGGCACTTTCAAAGGACAGTGATTTTCTCTGAAAGGACAACATTTAGAAAGTGAGGCAGCACTCCATTCACTTCACACAGTGAATTGAAATGTTGGAACAGACTGCTTCTCTTTCAGAGAAACGCATGTGAGTTTCTTCCTAATGCTTGCAAGTAGCTTAAGGCACTTTCAAAGGAAAGTGATTTTCTCTGAAAGGACAGCATTTAGAAAGTGAAGCAACACTCCATTCACTTCTTGCAGTGAATTGAAGTGTTGGAACAGAGTGCTTCTCTTTCATAGAAACGCATTAGTGTTTCTTGTGAATGCTTGCAAGTTGCTTAAGGCACTTTCAAAGGAAAGTGATTTTCTCTGAAAGGACATAATTTAGAAAGTGAAGCAACACTCCCTTCACTTCGCACAGTGAATTGAAGTGTTGGAACAGACTGCTTCTCTTTCAGAGAAATGCATGTGAGTTTCTGGTGAATGCTTGTAAGTAGCTAAAGGCTCTTTCAAAGGAAAGTGATTTTCTCTGAAAGGACAGCATTTAGAAAGTGAAGCAACACTCCATTCACTTCGCACAGTGAATTGAAGTGTTGGAACAGACTGCTTCACTTTCAGAGAAACCCATGTGAGTTTCTGTTAAATGCTTGTAAGTAGCTTAAGGATCTTTCAAAGGAAAGTGATTTTCTCTGAAAGGACAACATTTAGAAAGTGAGGCAGCACTCCATTCACTTCACACAGTGAATTGAAGTGTTGGAACAGACTGCTTCTCTTTCAGAGAAACGCATGTGAGTTTCTTCCTAATGCTTGCAAGTAGCTTAAGGCACTTTCAAAGGAAAGTGATTTTCTCTGAAAGGACAGCATTTAGAAAGTGAAGCAACACTCCATTCACTTCTTGCAGTGAATTGAAGTGTTGGAACAGAGTGCTTCTGTTTCATAGAAACGCATTAGTGTTTCTTGTGAATGCTTGCAAGTTGCTTAAGGCACTTTCAAAGGAAAGTGATTTTCTCTGACAGGACATAATTTAGAAAGTGAAGCAACACTCCATTCACTTCGCACAGTGAATTGAAGTGTTGGAACAGACTGCTTCTCTTTCAGAGAAATGCATGTGAGTTTCTGTTGAATGCTTGCAAGTAGCTTAAGGCACTATCAAAGGAAAGTGATTTTCTCTGAAAGGACAGCATTTAGAAAGTGAAGCAACACTCCATTCACTTCGCACAGTGAATTGAAGTGTTGGAACAGACTGCTTCACTTTCAGAGAAACGCATTTGAGTTTCTGTTGAATGCTTGTAAGTAGCTTAAGGCACTTTCAAAGGAAAGTGATTTTCTCTGAGAGGACAGCATTTAGAAAGTGAGGCAACACTTCATTCTCTTCACACAGTGAATTGAAGTGTTGGAACAGACAGCTTCTCTTTCAGAGAAACGCATGTGAGTTTCTTCCTAATGCTTGCAAGTAGCTTAAGGCACTTTCAATGGAAAGTGATTTTCTCTGAAAGGACAGCATTTAGAAAGTGAGGCAACACTCCATTCACTTCGCACAGTGAATTGAAGTGTTGGATCAGACTGCTTCTCTTTCAGAGAAACGCATGTGAGTTTCTTAATAATGCTTGCAAGTAGCTTAAGGCACTTTCAAAGGAAAGTGATTTTCTCTGAAAGGACAGCATTTAGAAAATGAAGCAACACTCCATTCACTTCGCACAGTGAATTGAAGTGTTGGAACGGACTGCTTCTCTTTCAGAGAAACGCATGTAAGTTTCTTCCTAATGCTTGCAAGTAGCTTAAGGCACTTTCAAAGGAAAGTGATTTTCTCTGAAAGAACAGCATTTAGTAAGTGAAGCAACACTCCATTCACTTCGCACAGTGAATTGAAGTGTTGGAACAGACTGCTTCTCTTTCAGAGAAACGCATGTGAGTTTCTGTTAAATGCTTGTAAGTAGCTTAAGGCACTTTCAAAGGAAAGTGATTTTCTCTGAAAGGACAGCATTTAGAAAGTGAAGAAACACTCCATTGACTTCGCAAAGTGAATTGAAGTGTTGGAACAGACTGCTTCACTTTCAGAGAAACGCATGTGAGTTTCTGTTGAATGCTTGTAAGTAGCTTAAGGCACTTTCAAAGGAAAGTGATTTTCTCTGAGATGACAGCATTTAGAATGTGTGGCAACACTCCATTCACTTCACACAGTGAATTGAAGTGTTGGAACAGACTGCCTCTCTTTCAGAGAAACGCATGTGAGTTTCTTCCTAATGCTTGCAAGTAGCTTAAGGCACTTTCAAAGGAAAGTGATTTTCTCAGAAAGGACAGCATTTAGAAAGTGAAGCAACACTCCATTCACTTCGCACAGTGAATTGAAGTGTTGGAACAGACTGCTTCTCTTTCATAGAAACGCATGTGAGTTTCTTCCTAATGCTTGCAAGTAGCTTAAGGCACTTTCAAAGGAAAGTGATTTTCTCTGAAAGGACAGCATTTACAAAGTGAAGCAACACTCCATTCAATTCGCACAGTGAATTGAAGTGTTGGAACAGACTGCTTCTCTTTCAGAGAAATGCATGTGAGTTTCTGTTGAATGCTTGTAAGTAGCTAAAGGCACTTTCAAAGGAAAGTGATTTTCTCTGAAAGGACAGCATTTAGAAAGTGAAGCAACACTCCATTCACTTCGCACAGTGAATTGAAGTGTTGGAACAGACTGCTTCACTTTCAGAGAAACCCATGTGAGTTTCTGTTAAATGCTTGTAAGTAGCTTAAGGCACTTTCAAAGGACAGTGATTTTCTCTGAAAGGACAACATTTAGAAAGTGAGGCAGCACTCCATTCACTTCACACAGTGAATTGAAATGTTGGAACAGACTGCTTCTCTTTCAGAGAAACGCATGTGAGTTTCTTCCTAATGCTTGCAAGTAGCTTAAGGCACTTTCAAAGGAAAGTGATTTTCTCTGAAAGGACAGCATTTAGAAAGTGAAGCAACACTCCATTCACTTCTTGCAGTGAATTGAAGTGTTGGAACAGAGTGCTTCTCTTTCATAGAAACGCATTAGTGTTTCTTGTGAATGCTTGCAAGTTGCTTAAGGCACTTTCAAAGGAAAGTGATTTTCTCTGAAAGGACATAATTTAGAAAGTGAAGCAACACTCCCTTCACTTCGCACAGTGAATTGAAGTGTTGGAACAGACTGCTTCTCTTTCAGAGAAATGCATGTGAGTTTCTGGTGAATGCTTGTAAGTATCTAAAGGCTCTTTCAAAGGAAAGTGATTTTCTCTGAAAGGACAGCATTTAGAAAGTGAAGCAACACTCCATTCACTTCGCACAGTGAATTGAAGTGTTGGAACAGACTGCTTCACTTTCAGAGAAACCCATGTGAGTTTCTGTTAAATGCTTGTAAGTAGCTTAAGGATCTTTCAAAGGAAAGTGATTTTCTCTGAAAGGACAACATTTAGAAAGTGAGGCAGCACTCCATTCACTTCACACAGTGAATTGAAGTGTTGGAACAGACTGCTTCTCTTTCAGAGAAACGCATGTGAGTTTCTTCCTAATGCTTGCAAGTAGCTTAAGGCACTTTCAAAGGAAAGTGATTTTCTCTGAAAGGACAGCATTTAGAAAGTGAAGCAACACTCCATTCACTTCTTGCAGTGAATTGAAGTGTTGGAACAGAGTGCTTCTGTTTCATAGAAACGCATTAGTGTTTCTTGTGAATGCTTGCAAGTTGCTTAAGGCACTTTCAAAGGAAAGTGATTTTCTCTGACAGGACATAATTTAGAAAGTGAAGCAACACTCCATTCACTTCGCACAGTGAATTGAAGTGTTGGAACAGACTGCTTCTCTTTCAGAGAAATGCATGTGAGTTTCTGTTGAATGCTTGCAAGTAGCTTAAGGCACTATCAAAGGAAAGTGATTTTCTCTGAAAGGACAGCATTTAGAAAGTGAAGCAACACTCCATTCACTTCGCACAGTGAATTGAAGTGTTGGAACAGACTGCTTCACTTTCAGAGAAACGCATTTGAGTTTCTGTTGAATGCTTGTAAGTAGCTTAAGGCACTTTCAAAGGAAAGTGATTTTCTCTGAGAGGACAGCATTTAGAAAGTGAGGCAACACTTCATTCTCTTCACACAGTGAATTGAAGTGTTGGAACAGACAGCTTCTCTTTCAGAGAAACGCATGTGAGTTTCTTCCTAATGCTTGCAAGTAGCTTAAGGCACTTTCAATGGAAAGTGATTTTCTCTGAAAGGACAGCATTTAGAAAGTGAGGCAACACTCCATTCACTTCGCACAGTGAATTGAAGTGTTGGATCAGACTGCTTCTCTTTCAGAGAAACGCATGTGAGTTTCTTAATAATGCTTGCAAGTAGCTTAAGGCACTTTCAAAGGAAAGTGATTTTCTCTGAAAGGACAGCATTTAGAAAATGAAGCAACACTCCATTCACTTCGCACAGTGAATTGAAGTGTTGGAACGGACTGCTTCTCTTTCAGAGAAACGCATGTAAGTTTCTTCCTAATGCTTGCAAGTAGCTTAAGGCACTTTCAAAGGAAAGTGATTTTCTCTGAAAGAACAGCATTTAGTAAGTGAAGCAACACTCCATTCACTTCGCACAGTGAATTGAAGTGTTGGAACAGACTGCTTCTCTTTCAGAGAAACGCATGTGAGTTTCTGTTAAATGCTTGTAAGTAGCTTAAGGCACTTTCAAAGGAAAGTGATTTTCTCTGAAAGGACAGCATTTAGAAAGTGAAGAAACACTCCATTGACTTCGCAAAGTGAATTGAAGTGTTGGAACAGACTGCTTCACTTTCAGAGAAACGCATGTGAGTTTCTGTTGAATGCTTGTAAGTAGCTTAAGGCACTTTCAAAGGAAAGTGATTTTCTCTGAGATGACAGCATTTAGAATGTGTGGCAACACTCCATTCACTTCACACAGTGAATTGAAGTGTTGGAACAGACTGCCTCTCTTTCAGAGAAACGCATGTGAGTTTCTTCCTAATGCTTGCAAGTAGCTTAAGGCACTTTCAAAGGAAAGTGATTTTCTCAGAAAGGACAGCATTTAGAAAGTGAAGCAACACTCCATTCACTTCGCACAGTGAATTGAAGTGTTGGAACAGACTGCTTCTCTTTCATAGAAACGCATGTGAGTTTCTTCCTAATGCTTGCAAGTAGCTTAAGGCACTTTCAAAGGAAAGTGATTTTCTCTGAAAGGACAGCATTTACAAAGTGAAGCAACACTCCATTCAATTCGCACAGTGAATTGAAGTGTTGGAACAGACTGCTTCTCTTTCAGAGAAACGCATGTGAGTTTCTGGTGAATGCTTGTAAGTAGCTTAAGGCACTTTCAAAGGAAAGTGATTTTCTCTGAAAGGACAGCATTTAGAAAGTGAAGCAACACTCCATTCACTTCGAACAGTGAATTGAAGTGTTGGAACAGACTGCTTCTCTTTCAGAGAAATGCATGTGAGTTTCTGTTGAATGCTTGTAAGTAGCTTAAGGCACTTTCAAAGGAAAGTGATTTTCTCTGAAAGGACAGCATTTAGAAAGTGAGGCAGCACTCCATTCACTTCACACAGTGAATTGAAGTGTTGGAACAGACTGCTTCTCTTTCAGAGAAACGCATGTGAGTTTCTTCCTAATGCTTGCAAGTAGCTTAAGGCACTTTCAAAGGAAAGTGATTTTCTCTGAAAGGACAGCATTTAGAAAGTGAGGCAACACTCCATTCACTTCGCACAGTGAATTGAAGTGTTGGAACAGACTGCTTCTCTTTCAGAGAAATGCATGTGAGTTTCTGGTGAATGCTTGCAAGTAGCTTAAGGCACTTTCAAAGGAAAGTGATTTTCTCTGAAAGGACAGCATTTAGAAAGTGAAGCAACACTCCATTCACTTCGCACAGTGAATTGAAGTGTTGGAACCGACTGCTTCTCTTTCAGAGAAACGCATGTGAGTTTCTGGTGAATGCTTGTAAGAAGCTTAAGGCACTTTCAAAGGAAAGGGATTTTCTCTGAAAGGACAGCATTTAGAAAGTGAAGCAACACTCCATTCACTTCGTGCAGTGAATTGAAGTGTTGGAACAGAGTGCTTCTCTTTCATAGAAACGCATTAGTGTTTCTTGTGAATGCTTGCAAGTTGCTTAAGGCACTATCAAAGGAAAGTGATTTTCTCTGAAAGGACATAATTTAGAAAGTGAAGCAACACTCCCTTCACTTCGCACAGTGAATTGAAGTGTTGGAACAGACTGCTTCTCTTTCAGAGAAACGCATGTGAGTTTCTGTTGAATGCTTGTAAGTAGCTTAAGGCACTTTCAAAGGAAAGTGATTTTCTCTGAAAGGACAGCATTTAGAAAGTGAAGAAACACTCCATTCACTTCGCACAGTGAATTGAAGTGTTGGAACAGACTGCTTCACTTTCAGAGAAACGCATGTGAGTTTCTGTTGAATGCTTGTAAGTAGCTTAAGGCACTTTCAAAGGAAAGTGATTTTCTCTGAGAGGACAGCATTTAGAAAGTGAGGCAACACTTCATTCTCTTCGCACCGTGAATTGAAGTGTTGGAACAGACTGCTTCTCTTTCAGAGAAACGCATGTGAGTTTCTTGTGAATTCTTGCAAGTGGCTTAAGGCACTTTCAAAGGAAAGTGATTTTCTCTGAAAAACAGCATTTAGAAACTGAAGCAACACTCCATTCACTTCGCACAGTGAATTGAAGTGTTGAAACAGAATGCTTCTCTTTAAGAGAAACGCATGTGAGTTTTTTGTGAATGCTTGAAAGTAGTTTAAGGCACTTTCAAAGGAAAGTGATTTTCTCTGAATGGACAGCATTTAGAAAGTGAAGCAACACTCCATTCACTTCGCACAGTGAATTGAAGTGTTGGAACAGACTGCTTCTCTTTCAGAGAAACGCATGTGAGTTTCTGTTGAATGCTTGTAAGTAGCTTAAGGCACTTTCAAAGGAAAGTGATTTTCTCTGAAAGGACAGCATTTAGAAAGTGAAGCAACACTCCATTCCCTTCGTGCAGTGAATTGAAGTGTTGGAACAGAGTGCTTCCTTTCATAGAAACGCATTAGTGTTTCTTGTGAATGCTTGCAAGTTGCTTAAGGCACTTTCAAAGGAAAGTGATTTTCTCTGAAAGGACATAATTTAGAAAGTGAAGCAACACTCCATTCACTTCGCACAGTGAATTGAAGTGTTGGAGCAGACTGCTTCTCTTTCATAGAAATGCATGTGAGTTTCTGATGAATGCTTGTAAGTAGCTTAAAAAACTTTCAAAGGAAAGAGATTTTCTCTGAAAGGACAGCATTTAGAAAGTGAAGCAACACTCCATTCACTTCGCACATTGAATTGAAGTGTTGGAACAGACTGCTTCTCTTTCAGAGAAACGCATGTGAGTTTCTGTTGAATGCTTGGAAGTAGCATAAGGCACGTTGAAAGAAAAGTGATTTTCTCTGAAAGGACAGCATTTAGAAAGCGAGGCAACACTCCATTCACTTCACACAGTGAATTGAAGTGTTGGAACAGACTGCTTCACTTTCAGAGAAACGCATGTGAGTTTCTGTTGAATGCTTGTAAGTAGCTTAAGGCACTTTCAAAGGAAAGTGATTTTCTCTGAGAGGACAGCATTTAGAAAGTGAGGCAACACTTCATTCTCTTCGCACCGTGAATTGAAGTGGTGGAACAGACTGCTTCTCTTTCAGAGAAACGCATGTGAGTTTCTTGTGAATTCTTGCAAGTGGCTTAAGGCACTTTCAAAGGAAAGTGATTTTCTCTGAAAAACAGCATTTAGAAACTGAAGCAACACTCCATTCACTTCGCACAGTGAATTGAAGTGTTGAAACAGAATGCTTCTCTTTAAGAGAAACGCATGTGAGTTTTTTGTGAATGCTTGAAAGTAGTTTAAGGCACTTTCAAAGGAAAGTGATTTTCTCTGAATGGACAGCATTTAGAAAGTGAAGCAACACTCCATTCACTTCGCACAGTGAATTGAAGTGTTGGAACAGACTGCTTCTCTTTCAGAGAAACGCATGTGAGTTTCTGTTGAATGCTTGTAAGTAGCTTAAGGCACTTTCAAAGGAAAGTGATTTTCTCTGAAAGGACAGCATTTAGAAAGTGAAGCAACACTCCATTCCCTTCGTGCAGTGAATTGAAGTGTTGGAACAGAGTGCTTCCTTTCATAGAAACGCATTAGTGTTTCTTGTGAATGCTTGCAAGTTGCTTAAGGCACTTTCAAAGGAAAGTGATTTTCTCTGAAAGGACATAATTTAGAAAGTGAAGCAACACTCCATTCACTTCGCACAGTGAATTGAAGTGTTGGAGCAGACTGCTTCTCTTTCATAGAAATGCATGTGAGTTTCTGATGAATGCTTGTAAGTAGCTTAAAAAACTTTCAAAGGAAAGAGATTTTCTCTGAAAGGACAGCATTTAGAAAGTGAAGCAACACTCCATTCACTTCGCACATTGAATTGAAGTGTTGGAACAGACTGCTTCTCTTTCAGAGAAACGCATGTGAGTTTCTGTTGAATGCTTGGAAGTAGCATAAGGCACGTTGAAAGAAAAGTGATTTTCTCTGAAAGGACAGCATTTAGAAAGCGAGGCAACACTCCATTCACTTCACACAGTGAATTGAAGTGTTGGAACAGACTGCTTCTCTTTCAGAGAAACGCATGTGAGTTTCTTCCTAATGCTTGCAAGTAGCTTAAGGCACTTTCAAAGGAAAGTGATTTTCTCTGAAAGGACAGGATTTAGAAAGTGAAGCAACACTCCATTCACTTTGCACAGTGAATTGAAGTGTTGGAACAGACTGCTTCTCTTTCAGAGAAACGCATGTGAGTTTCTTCCTAATGCCTGCAAGTAGCTTAAGGCACTTTCAAAGGAAAGTGATTTTCTCTGAAAGGACAGCATTTAGAAAGTGAAGCAACACTCCATTCACTTCGCACAGAGAATTGAAGTGTTGGAACAGATTGCTTCTCTTTCAGAGAAAGGCATGTGAGTTTCTGTTGAACGCTTGTAAGTAGCTTAAGGCACATTCAAAGGAAAGGGATTTTCTCTGAAAAGACAGCATTTAGAAAGTGAAGCAACACTATATTCACTTCGCACTGTGAATTGAAGTGTTGGAACAGACTGCTTCTCTTTCAGAGAAACGCATGTGAGTTTCTGTTGAATGCTTATAAGTAGCTTAAGGCACTTTCAAAGGAAAGTGATTTTCTCTGAAAGGACAGCATTTAGAAAGTGAAGCAACACTCCATTCACTTCGCACACTGAATTGAAATGTTGGAACCGACTGCTTCTCTTTCAGAGAAACGCATGTGAGTTTCTTCCTAATGCTTGCAAGTAGCTTAAGGCACTTTCAAAGGAAAGTGATTTTCTCTGAAAGGACAGCATTTAGAAAGTGAAGCAACACTCCATTCACTTCGCACAGTGAATTGAAGTGTTGGAACAGACTGCTTCTCTTTCAGAGAAACGCATGTGAGTTTCTTGTGAATTCTTGCAAGTTGCTTAAGGCACTTTCAAAGGAAAGTGATTTTCTCTGAAAGGACAGCATTTAGAAAGTGAAGCAACACTCCATTCATATCGCACAGTGAAATGAAGTGTTGGAACAGACTGCTTCTCTTTCAGAGAAACGCATGTGAGTTTTTTGTGAATGCTTGAAAGTAGTTTAAAGCACTTTCAAAGGAAAGTGATTTTCTCTGAAAGGACAGCATTTAGAAAGTGAAGCAACACTCCATTCACTTCGCACAGTGAAGTGAAGTGTTTGAACAGTCTGCTTCTCTTTCAGAGAAACGCATGTGAGTTTCTTCCTAATGCTTGCAAGTAGCTTAAGGCACATTCAAAGGAAAGTGATTTTCTCTGAAAGGACAGCATTTAGAAAGTGAAGCAACACTCCATTCACTTCGCACAGTGAATTGAAGTGTTGGAACAGACTGCTTCTCCTTCAGAGAAATGCATGTGAGTTTCTGTTGAATGCTTGTAAGAAGCTTAAGGCACTTTCAAAGGAAAGTGATTTTCTCTGAAAGGACAGCATTTAGAAAGTGAAGCAACACTCCATTCACTTCGCACAGTGAATTGAAGTGTTGGAACAGACTGCTTCTCTTTCAGAGTATCGCATGTGAGTTTCTGTTGAATGCTTGTAAGTAGCTTAAGGCACTTTCAAAGGAAAGTGATTTTCTCTGAAAGGACAGCATTTAGAAAGTGAGGCAACACTCCATTCACTTCACACAGTGAATTGAAGTGTTGGAACAGACTGCTTCTCTTTCAGAGAAACGCATGTGAGTTTCTTCCTAATGCTTGCAAGTAGCTTAAGGCACTTTCAAAGGAAAGTGATTTTCTCTGAAAGGACAGCATTTAGAAAGTGAAGCAACACTCCATTCACTTCGCACAGTGAATTGAAGTGTTGTAACAGAGTGCTTCTCTTTCAGAATAACGCATGTGAGTTTCTTCCTAATGCTTGCAAGTAGCTTAAGGCACTTTCAAAGGTAAGTGATTTTCTCTGAAAGGACAGGATTTAGAAAGTGAAGCAACACTCCATTCACTTCGCACAGTGAATTGAAGTGTTGGAACAGACTGCTTCTCTTTCAGAGAAATGCATGTGAGTTTCTGTTGAATGCTTGTAAGTAGCTTAAGGCACTTTCAAAGGAAAGTGATTTTCTCTGAAAGGACAGCATTTAGAAAGTGAGGCAACACTCCATTCACTTCACACAGTGAATTGAAGTGTTGGAACAGACTGCTTCTCTTTCAGAGAAACGCATGAGAGTTTCTTCCTAATGTTTGTAAGTAGCTTAAGGCACTTTCAAAGGAAAGTGATTTTCTCTGAAAGGACAGCATTTAGAAAGTGAAGCAACACTCCATTCACTTCGCAGAGTGAATTGAAGTGTTGGAACAGACTGCTTCTCTTTCAGAGAAACGCATGTGATTTTCTTGTGAATTCTTGCAAGTTGCTTAAGGCACTTTCAAAGGAAAGTGATTTTCTCTGAAAGGACAGCATTTAGAAACTGAAGCAACACTCCATTCACTTCGCACAGTGAATTGAAGTGTTGGAACAGACTGCTTCTCTTTAAGAGAAACGCATGTGAGTTTTTTGTGAATGCTTGAAAGTAGTTTAAGTCACTTTCAAAGGAAAGTGATTTTCTCTGAAAGGACAGCATTTAGAAAGTGAAGCAACACTCCATTCACTTCGCACAGTGAATTGAAATGTTAGAACAGACTGCTTCTCCTTCAGAGAAACGCATGTGAGTTTCTGGTGAATGCTTGTAAGTAGCTTAAGGCACTTTCAAAGGACAGTGATTTTCTCTGAAAGGACAGCATTTAGAAAGTGAAGCAACACTCCATTCACTTCACACAGTGAATTGAAGTGTTGGAACAGACTGCTTCTCTTTCAGAGAAACGCATGAGAGTTTCTTCCTAATGTTTGTAAGTAGCTTAAGGCACTTTCAAAGGAAAGTGATTTTCTCTGAAAGGACAGCATTTAGAAAGTGAAGCAACACTCCATTCCCTTCGTGCAGTGAATTGAAGTGTTGGAACAGAGTGCTTCTCTTTCATATAAACGCATTAGTGTTTCTTGTGAATGCTTGCAAGTTGCTTAAGACACTTTCAAAGGAAAGTGATTTTCTCTGAAAGGACATAATTTAGAAAGTGATGCAACACTCCATTCACTTCGCACAGTGAATTGAAGTGTTGGAACAGACTGCTTCTCTTTCAGAGAAATGCATGTGAGTTTCTGTTGAATGCTTGTTAGTAGCTTAAGGCAATTTCAAAGGAAAGTGATTTTCTCTCAAAGGACAGCATTTAGAAAGTGAAGCAACACTCCATTCACTTCGCACATTGAATTGAAGTGTTGGAACAGACTGCTTCTCTTTCAGAGAAACGCATGTGAGTTTCTGGTGAATTCTTGTAAGTAGCTTAAGGCACTTTCAAAGGAAAGTGATTTTCTCTGAAAGGACAGCATTTAGAAAGTGAGGCAACACTCCATTCACTTCACACAGTGAATTGAAGTGTTGGAACAGACTGCTTCTCTTTCAGAGAAACGCATGAGAGTTTCTTCCTAATGCTTGCAAGTAGCTTAAGGCACTTTCAAAGGAAAGTGATTTTCTCTGAAAGGACAGCATTTAGAAAGTGAAGCAACACTCCATTCAATTCGCAGAGTGAATTGAAGTATTGGAACAGACTGCTTCTCTTTCAGAGATACGCATGTGAGTTTCTGTTGAATGCTTGTAAGTAGCTTAAGGCACTTTCAAAGGAAAGTGATTTTCTCTGAAAGGACAGCATTTAGAAAGTGAAGCAACACTCCATTCACTTCGCACAGTGAATTGAAGTGTTGGAACAGTCTGCTTCTCTTTCAGAGAAACGCATGTGAGTTTCTTCCTAATGCTTTTAAGTAGCTTAAGGCACTTTCAAAGGAAAATGATTTTCTCTGAAAGGACAGCATTTAGAAAGTGAAGCAATACTCCATTCACTTCGCACAGTGAATTGAAGTGTTGGAACAGACTGCTTCTCTTTCAGAGAAACGCATGTTAGTTTCTGGTGAATGCTTGTAAGTAGCTTAAGGCACTTTCAAAGGAAAGTGATTTTCTCTGAAAGGACAACATTTAGAAAGTGAAGCAACACTCCATTCACTTCGCACAGTGAATTGAAGTATTGGAACAGACTGCTTCTCTTCCAGAGAAACGCATGTGAGTTTCTGGTGAATGCTTGTAAGTAGCTTAAGGCACTTTCAAAGGAAAGTGATTTTCTCTGAAAGGACAGCATTTAGAAAGTGAAGCAACACTCCATTCACATCGAACAGTGAATTGAAGTGTTGGAATAGACTGCTTCTCTTTCAGAGACATGCATGTGAGTTTCTGTTGAATACTTGCAAGTTGATTAAGGCACTTTCAAAGGAAAGTGATTTTCTCTGAAAGGACAGCATTTAGAAAGTGAAGCAACACTCCATTCACTTCGCAGAGTTTATTGAAGTATTGGAACAGACTGCTTCTCTTTCAGAGAAACGCATGTGAGTATCTGGTGAATGCTTGTAAGTAGCTTAAGGCACTTTCAAAGGAAAGTGATTTTCTCTGAAAGGACAGCATTTAGAAAGTGAAGCAACACTCCATTCACTTTGTACAGTGAATTGAAGTGTTGGAACAGACTGCCTCTCTTTCAGAGAAATGCATGTGAGTTTCTGTTGAATGCTCGGCAGTAGCTTAAGGCTCTTTCAAAGGAAAGTGATTTTCTCTGAAAGGACAGCATTTAGAAAGTAAAGTAACACTCCATTCCCTTCGCGCAATGAATTGAAGTTTTGGAACAGACTGCTTCTCTTTCATAGAAACTCATTAGTGTTTCTTGTGGATGCTTGCAAGTAGCTTAAGGCACTTTCAAAGGAAAGTGATTTTCTCTGAAAGGACAGCATTTAGAAAGTGAAGCAACACTACATTCACTTCGCACAGTGAATTGAAGTGTTGGAACAGACTGCTTCTCTTTCAGAGAAACGCATGTGAGTTTTCTGTGAATGCTTGAAAGTAGTTTAAGGCACTTTCAAAGGAAAGTGATTTTCTCTGAAAGGACAGAATTTAGAAAGTGAAGCAACACTCCATTCACTTCGCACAGTGAATTGAAGTGTTTGAACAGTCTGCTTCTCTTTCAGAGAAACGCATGTGAGTTTCTTCCTAATGCTTGCAAGTAGCTTAAGGCACTTTCAAAGGAAAGTGATTTTCTCTGAAAGGACAGCATTTAGAAACTGAAGCAACACTCCATTCACTTCGCACAGTGAATTGAAGTGTTGGAACAGACTGCTTCTCTTTCAGAGAAACACATGTGAGTTTCTGGTGAATGCTTGTAAAAAGCTTAAGGCACTTTCAAAGGAAAGTGATTTTCTCTGAAAGGACAGCATTTAGAAAGTGAAGCAACACTCCATTCACTTCGAACAGTGAATTGAAGTGTTGGAACAGACTGCTTCTCTTTCAGAGAAATGCATGTGAGTTTCTGTTGAATGCTTGTAAGTAGCTTAAGGCACTTTCAAAGGAAAGTGATTTTCTCTGAAAGGACAGCATTTAGAAAGTGAAGCAACACTCCATTCACTTCGCAGAGTGAATTGAAGTGTTGGAACAGACTGCTTCTCTTTCAGAGAAACGCATGTGAGTTTCTGGTAAATGCTTGTAAGTAGCTTAAGGCACTTTCAAAGGAAAGTGATTTTCTCTGAAAGGACAGCATTTAGAAAGTGAAGCAACACTCCATTCACTTCGCACAGTGAATTGAAGTGTTGGAACAGACTGCTTCTCTTTCAGAGAAACGCATGTGAGATTCTGGTGAATTCTTGCAAGTTGCTTAAGGCACTTTCAAAGGAAAGTGATTTTCTCTGAAAGGACAGCATTTAGAAAGTGAAGCAACACTCCATTCACTTCACACAGTGAATTGAAGTGTTGGAACAGACTGCTTCTCTTTAAGAGAAACGCATGTGAGTTTTTTGTGAATGCTTGAAAGTAGTTTAAGGCACTTTCAAAGGAAAGTGATTTTCTCTGAAAGGACAGAATTTAGAAAGTGATGCAACACTCCATTCACTTCGCACAGTGAATTGAAGTGTTGGAACAGACTGCTTCTCTTTCAGAGAAACGCATGTGAGTTTCTTCCTAATGCTTGTAAATAGCTTCAGGCACTTTCAAAGGAAAGTGATTTTCTCTGAAAGGACAGCTTTTTGAAAGTGAAGCAACACTCCATTCCCTTCGTGCAGTGAATTGAAGTGTTTGAACAGAGTGCTTCTCTTTCATAGAAACGCATTAGTGTTTCTTGTGAATGCTTGCAAGTGGCTTAAGGCACTTTCAAAGGAAAGTGATTTTCTCTGAAAGGACAGCATTTAGAATGTGAAGCAACACTCCATTCCCTTTGTACAGTGAATTGAAGTGTTGGAACAGACTGCCTCTCTTTCAGAGAAATGCATGTGAGTTTCTGTTGAATGCTTGTCAGTAGCTTAAGGCTGTTTCAAAGGAAAGTGATTTTCTCGGAAAGGACAGCATTTAGAAAGTGAAGCAACACTCCATTCACTTCGCACAGTGAATTGAAGTGTTGGAACAGACTGCTTCTCTTTCAGAGGAACGCATGTGAGTTTCTTGTGAATTCTTGCAAGTTGCTTAACGCACTTTCAAAGGAAAGTGATTTTCTCTGAAAGGACAGCATTTAGAAAGTGAAGCAACACTCCATTCACTTCGCACAGTGAATTGAAGTGTTGGAACAGACTGCTTCTCTTTCAGAGAAACACATGTGAGTTTTTTGTGAATGCTTGAAAGTAGTTTAAGGCACTTTCAAAGGAAAGTGATTTTCTCTGAAAGGACATAATTTAGAAAGTGAAGCAACACTCCATTCACTTCGCACAGTGAATTGAAGTGTTTGAACAGTCTGCTTCTCTTTCAGAGAAACGCATGTGAGTTTCTTCCTAATGCTTGCAAGTAGCTTAAGGCACTTTCAAAGGAAAGTGATTTTCTCTGAAAGGACAGCATTTAGAAAGTGAAGCAACACTCCATTCACTTCGCACAGTGAATTGAAGTGTTGGAACAGACTGCTTCTCTTTCAGAGAAACGCATGTGAGTTTCTGGTGAATTCTTATAAGTAGCTTAAGGCACTTTCAAAGGAAAGTGATTTTCTCTGAAAGGACAGCATTTAGAAAGTGAGGCAACACTCCATTCACTTCACACAGTGAATTGAAGTGTTGGAACAGACTGCTTCTCTTTCAGAGAAACGCATGAGAGTTTCTTCCTAATGCTTGCAAGTAGCTTAAGGCACTTTCAAAGGAAAGTGATTTTCTCTGAAAGGACAGCATTTAGAAAGTGAAGCAACACTCCATTCACTTCGCACAGTGAATTGAAGTGTTGGAACAGTCTGCTTCTCTTTCAGAGAAACGCATGTGAGTTTCTTCCTAATGCTTGTAAGTAGCTTAAGGCACTTTCAAAGGAAAATGATTTTCTCTGAAAGGACAGCATTTAGAAAGTGAAGCAATACTCCATTCACTTCGCACAGTGAATTGAAGTGTTGGAACAGACTGCTTCTCTTTCAGAGAAACGCATGTTAGTTTCTGGTGAATGCTTGTAAGTAGCTTAAGGCACTTTCAAAGGAAAGTGATTTTCTCTGAAAGGACAACATTTAGAAAGTGAAGCAACACTCCATTCACTTCGCACAGTGAATTGAAGTATTGGAACAGACTGCTTCTCTTCCAGAGAAACGCATGTGAGTTTCTGGTGAATGCTTGTAAGTAGCTTAAGGCACTTTCAAAGGAAAGTGATTTTCTCTGAAAGGACAGCATTTAGAAAGTGAAGCAACACTCCATTCACATCGAACAGTGAATTGAAGTGTTGGAATAGACTGCTTCTCTTTCACAGAAATGCATGTGAGTTTCTGTTGAATGCTTGCAAGTTGCTTAAGGCACTTTCAAAGGAAAGTGATTTTCTCTGAAAGGACAGCATTTAGAAAGTGAAGCAACACTCCATTCACTTCGCAGAGTGAATTGAAGTTTTGGAACAGACTGCTTCTCTTTAAGAGAAACGCATGTGAGTTTTTTGTGAATGCTTGAAAGTAGTTTAAGGCAATTTCAAAGGAAAGTGATTTTCTCTAAAAGGACAGAATTTAGAAAGTGATGTAACACTCCATTCACTTCGCACAGTGAATTGAAGTGTTGGAACAGACTGCTTCTCTTTCAGAGAAACGCATGTTAGTTTCTGGTGAATGCTTGTAAGTAGCTTAAGGCACTTTCAAAGGAAAGTGATTTTCTCTGAAAGGACAGCATTTAGAAAGTGAAGCAACACTACATTCACATCGAACAGTGAATTGAAGTGTTGGAATAGACTGCTTCTCTTTCAGAGACATGCATGTGAGTTTCTGTTGAATGCTTGCAAGTTGCTTAAGGCACTTTCAAAGGAAAGTGATTTTCTCTGAAAGGACAGCATTTAGAAAGTGAAGCAACACTCCATTCACTTCGCAGAGTTTATTGAAGTATTGGAACAGACTGCTTCTCTTTCAGAGAAACGCATGTGAGTATCTGGTGAATGCTTGTAAGTAGCTTAAGGCACTTTCAAAGGAAAGTGATTTTCTCTGAAAGGACAGCATTTAGAAAGTGAAGCAACACTCCATTCACTTCGCACAGTGAATTGAAGTGTTGGAACAGACTGCTTCTCTTTCAAAGAAACGCATGTGAGTTTCTGGTGAATTCTTGCAAGTTGCTTAAGGCACTTTCAAAGGAAAGTGATTTTCTCTGAAAGGACAGAATTTAGAAAGTGATGCAACACTCCATTCACTTCGCACAGTGAATTGAAGTGTTGGAACAGACTGCTTCTCTTTCAGAGAAACGCATGTGAGTTTCTACCTAATGCTTGTAAGTAGCTTCAGGCACTTTCAAAGGAAAGTGATTTTCTCTGAAAGGACAGCATTTAGAAAGTGAAGCAACACTCCATTCACTTTGTACAGTGAATTGAAGTGTTGGAACAGACTGCCTCTCTTTCAGAGAAATGCATGTGAGTTTCTGTTGAATGCTCGGCAGTAGCTTAAGGCTCTTTCAAAGGAAAGTGATTTTCTCTGAAAGGACAGCATTTAGAAAGTAAAGTAACACTCCATTCCCTTCGCGCAATGAATTGAAGTTTTGGAACAGACTGCTTCTCTTTCATAGAAACGCATTAGTGTTTCTTGTGAATGCTTGCAAGTAGCTTAAGGCACTTTCAAAGGAAAGTGATTTTCTCTGAAAGGACAGCATTTAGAAAGTGAAGCAACACTCCATTCACTTCGCACAGTGAATTGAAGTGTTGGAACAGACTGCTTCTCTTTCAGAGAAACGCATGTGAGTTTTCTGTGAATGCTTGAAAGTAGTTTAAGGCACTTTCAAAGGAAAGTGATTTTCTCTGAAAGGACAGAATTTAGAAAGTGAAGCAACACTCCATTCACTTCGCACAGTGAATTGAAGTGTTTGAACAGTCTGCTTCTCTTTCAGAGAAACGCATGTGAGTTTCTTCCTAATGCTTGCAAGTAGCTTAAGGCACTTTCAAAGGAAAGTGATTTTCTCTGAAAGGACAGCATTTAGAAAGTGAAGCAACACTCCATTCACTTCGCACAGTGAATTGAAGTGTTGGAACAGACTGCTTCTCTTTCAGAGAAACACATGTGAGTTTCTGGTGAATGCTTGTAAAAAGCTTAAGGCACTTTCAAAGGAAAGTGATTTTCTCTGAAAGGACAGCATTTAGAAAGTGAAGCAACACTCCATTCACTTCGAACAGTGAATTGAAGTGTTGGAACAGACTGCTTCTCTTTCAGAGAAATGCATGTGAGTTTCTGTTGAATGCTTGAAAGTAGCTTAAGGCACTTTCAAAGGAAAGTGATTTTCTCTGAAAGGACAGCATTTAGAAAGTGAAGCAACACTCCATTCACTTCGCACAGTGAATTGAAGTGTTGGAACAGACTGCTTCTCTTTCAGAGAAACGCATGTGAGATTCTGGTGAATTCTTGCAAGTTGCTTAAGGCACTTTCAAAGGAAAGTGATTTTCTCTGAAAGGACAGCATTTAGAAAGTGAAGCAACACTCCATTCACTTCACACAGTGAATTGAAGTGTTGGAACAGACTGCTTCTCTTTAAGAGAAACGCATGTGAGTTTTTTGTGAATGCTTGAAAGTAGTTTAAGGCACTTTCAAAGGAAAGTGATTTTCTCTGAAAGGACAGAATTTAGAAAGTGATGCAACACTCCATTCACTTCGCACAGTGAATTGAAGTGTTGGAACAGACTGCTTCTCTTTCAGAGAAACGCATGTGAGTTTCTTCCTAATGCTTGTAAGTAGCTTCAGGCACTTTCAAAGGAAAGTGATTTTCTCTGAAAGGACAGCTTTTTGAAAGTGAAGCAACACTCCATTCCCTTCGTGCAGTGAATTGAAGTGTTGGAACAGATGCTTCTCTTTCAGAGAAACGCATTAGTGTTTCTTGTGAATGATTGCAAGTGGCTTAAGGCACTTTCAAAGGAAAGTGATTTTCTCTGAAAGGACAGCATTTAGAAAGTGAAGCAACACTCCATTCCCTTTGTACAGTGAATTGAAGTGTTGGAACAGACTGCCTCTCTTTCAGAGAAATGCATGTGAGTTTCTGTTGAATGCTTGTCAGTAGCTTAAGGCTGTTTCAAAGGAAAGTGATTTTCTCGGAAAGGACAGCATTTAGAAAGTGAAGCAACACTCCATTCACTTCGCACAGTGAATTGAAGTATTGGAACAGACTGCTTCTCTTTCAGAGGAACGCATGTGAGTTTCTTGTGAATTCTTGCAAGTTGCTTAACGCACTTTCAAAGGAAAGTGATTTTCTCTGAAAGGACAGCATTTAGAAAGTGAAGCAACACTCCATTCACTTCGCACAGTGAATTGAAGTGTTGGAACAGACTGCTTCTCTTTCAGAGAAACGCATGTGAGTTTTTTGTGAATGCTTGAAAGTAGTTTAAGGCACTTTCAAAGGAAAGTGATTTTCTCTGAAAGGACATAATTTAGAAAGTGAAGCAACACTCCATTCACTTCGCACAGTGAATTGAAGTGTTTGAACAGTCTGCTTCTCTTTCAGAGAAAGGCATGTGAGTTTCTTCCTAATGCTTGCAAGTAGCTTAAGGCACTTTCAAAGGAAAGTGATTTTCTCTGAAAGGACAGCATTTAGAAAGTGAAGCAACACTCCATTCACTTCGCACAGTGAATTGAAGTGTTGGAACAGACTGCTTCTCTTTCAGAGAAACGCATGTGAGTTTCTGGTGAATGCTTGTAAGAAGCTTAAGGCACTTTCAAAGGAAAGTGATTTTCTCTGAAAGGACAGCATTTAGAAACTGAAGCAACACTCCATTCACTTCGCACAGTGAATTGAAGTGTTGGAACAGACTGCTTCTCTTTAAGAGAAACGCATGTGAGTTTTTTATGAATGCTTGAAAGTAGTTTAAGGCACTTTCAAAGGAAAGTGATTTTCTCTGAAAGGACAAAATTTAGAAAGTGATGCAACACTCCATTCACTTCGCACAGTGAATTGAAGTGTTGGAACAGACTGCTTCTCTTTCAGAGAAACGCATGTTAGTTTCTGGTGAATGCTTGTAAGTAGCTTAAGGCACTTTCAAAGGAAAGTGATTTTCTCTGAAAGGACAGCATTTAGAAAGTGAAGCAACACTACATTCACTTCACACAGTGAATTGAAGTGTTGGAACAGACTGCTTCTCTTTCAGAGAAATGCATGTGAGTTTCTGTTGAATGCTTGTAAGTAGCTTAAGGCACTTTCAAAGGAAAGTGATTTTCTCTGAAAGGACAGCATTTAGAAAGTGAAGCAACACTCCATTCACTTCGCAGAGTGAATTGAAGTATTGGAACAGACTGCTTCTCTTTCAGAAATACGCATGTGAGTTTCTGTTGAATGCTTCTAAGTAGCTTAAGGCACTTTCAAAGGAAAGTGATTTTCTCTGAAAGGACAGCATTTAGAAAGTGAAGCAACACTCCATTCACTTCGCACAGTGAATTGAAGTGTTGGAACAGACTGCTTCTCTTTCAGAGAAACGCATGTGAGTTTCTTGTGAATTCTTGCAAGTTGCTTAAGGCACTTTCAAAGGAAAGTGATTTTCTCTGAAAGGACAGCATTTAGAAAGTGAAGCAACACTCCATTCACTTCGCACAGTGAATTGAAGTGTTGGAACAGACTGCTTCTCTTTCAGAGAAACTCATGTGAGTTTTTTGTGAATGCTTGAAAGTAGTTTAAGGCACTTTCAAAGGAAAGTGATTTTCTCTGAAAGGACAGAATTTAGATAGTGAAGCAACACTCCATTTACTTCGCACAGTGAATTGAAGTGTTTGAACAGTCTGCTTCTGTTTCAGAGAAACGCATGTGAGTTTCTTCCTAATGCTTGCAAGTAGCTTAAGGCACTTTCAAAGGAAAGTGATTTTCTCTGAAAGGACAGCATTTAGAAAGTGAAGCAACACTCCATTCACTTCGCACAGTGAATTGAAGTGTTGGAACAGACTGCTTCTCTTTCAGAGAAACGCATGTAAGTTTCTGGTGAATGCTTGTAAGAAGCTTAAGGCACTTTCAAAGGAAAGTGATTTTCTCTGAAAGGACAGCATTTAGAAACTGAAGCAACACTCCATTCACTTCTCACAGTGAATTGAAGTGTTGGAACCGACTGCTTCTCTTTCAGAGATACGCATGTGAATTTCTGGTGAATGCTTGTAAGTAGCTTAAGGCAGTTTCAAAGGAAAGTGATTTTCTCTGAAAGGACAGCATTTAGAATGTGAAGCAACACTCCATTCACTTCCTGCAGTGAATTGAAGTGTTGGAACAGAGTACTTCTCTTTCATATAAACGCATTAGTGTTTCTTGTGAATGCTTGCAAGTTGCTTAAGGCACTTTCAAAGGAAAGTGATTTTCTCTGAAAGGACATAATTTAGAAAGTGATGCAACACTCCATACACTTTGCACAGTGAATTGAAGTGTTGGAACAGACTGCTTCTCTTTCAGAGAAACGCATGTGAGTTTTTTGTGAATGCTTGAAAGTAGTTTAAGGCACTTTCAAAGGAAAGTGATTTTCTCTGAAAGGACAGAATTTAGAAAGTGAAGCAACACTCCATTCACTTCGCACAGTGAATTGAAGTGTTTGAACAGTCTGCTTCTCTTTCAGAGAAACGCATGTGAGTTTCTTCCTAATGCTTGCTAGTAGCTTAAGGCACTTTCAAAGGAAAGTGATTTTCTCTGAAAGGACAGCATTTAGAAAGTGAAGAAACACTCCATTCACTTCGCACAGTGAATTTAAGTGTTGGAACAGACTGCTTCTCTTTCAGAGAAACGCATGTGAGTTTCTGGTGAATGCTTGTAAGAAGCTTAAGGCACTTTCAAAGGAAAGTGATTTTCTCTGAAAGGACAGCATTTAGAAAGTGAAGCAACACTCCATTCACTTCGCACAGTGAATTGAAGTGTTGGAACAGACTGCTTCTCTTTCAGAGAAACGCTTGTGAGTTGTTTGTGAATGCTTGAAAGTAGTTTAAGACACTTTCAAAGGAAAGTGATTTTCTCTGAAAGGACAGAATTTAGAAAGTGATGCAACACTCCATTCACTTCGCACAGTGAATTGAAGTGTTGGAACAGACTGCTTCTCTTTCAGAGAAACGCATGTTAGTTTCTGGTGAATGCTTGTAAGTAGCTTAAGGCACTCTCAAAGGAAAGTGATTTTCTCTGAAAGGACAGCATTTAGAAAGTGAAGCAACACTCCATTCACTTCGCACAGTGAATTGAAGTGTTGGAACAGACTGCTTCTCTTTCAGAGAAACGCATGTGAGTTTCTGTTGAATCCTTTAAGTAGCTTAAGGCACTTTCAAAGGAAAGTGATTTTCTCTGAAAGGACAGCATTTAGAAAGTGAAGCAACACTCCATTCACTTCGCAGAGTGAATTGAAGTATTGGAACAGACTGCTTCTCTTTCAGAGAAACGCATGTGAGTTTCTGGTGAATGCTTGTAAGTAGCTTAAGGCACTTTCAGACGAAAGTGATTTTCTCTGAAAGGACAGCATTTAGAAAGTGAAGCAACACTCCATTCACTTCGCACAGTGAATTGAAGTGTTGGAACAGACTGCTTCTCTTTCAGAGAAACGCATGTGAGATTCTGGTGAATTCTTGCAAGTTGCTTAAGGCACTTTCAAAGGAAAGTGATTTTCTCTGAAAGGACAGCATTTAGAAAGTGAAGCAACACTCCATTCCCTTCGTGCAGTGAATTGAAGTGTTGGAACAGAGTGCTTCTCTTTCATAGAAACGCATTAGTGTTTCTTGTGAATGCTTGCAAGTGGCTTAAGGCACTTTCAAAGGAAAGTGATTTTCTCTGAAAGGACAGCATTTAGAAAGTGAAGCAACACTCCATTCACTTTGTACAGTGAATTGAATTGTTGGAACAGACTGCCTCTCTTTCAGAGAAATGCATGTGAGTTTCTGTTGAATGCTTGTCAGTAGCTTAAGGCTCTTTCAAAGCAAAGTGATTTTCTCTGAAAGGACAGCATTTAGAAAGTGAAGCAACACTCCATTCACTTCGCACAGTGAATTGAAATGTTGGAACAGACTGCTTCTCTTTCAGAGGAACGCATGTGAGTTTCTTAGAATTCTTACAAGTTGCTTAAGGCACTTTCAAAGGAAAGTGATTTTCTCTGAAAGGACAGCATTTAGAAAGTGAAGCAACACTCCATTCACTTCGCACAGTGAATTGAAGTGTTGGAACAGAGTGCTTCTCTTTCAGAGAAACGCATGTGAGTTTTTTGTGAATGCTTGAAAGTAGTTTAAGGCACTTTCAAAGGAAAGTGATTTTCTCTGAAAGGACATAATTTAGAAAGTGAAGCAACACTCCATTCACTTCACACAGTGAATTGAAGTGTTTGAACAGTCTGCTTCTCTTTCAGAGAAACGCATGTGAGTTTCTTCCTAATGCTTGCAAGTAGCTTAAGGCACTTTCAAAGGAAAGTGATTTTCTCTGAAAGGACAGCATTTAGAAAGTGAAGCAACACTCCATTCCCTTCGTGCAGTGAATTGAAGTGTTGGAACAGACTGCTTCTCTTTCAGAGAAACGCATGTGAGTTTCTGGTGAATGCTTGTAAGAAGCTTAAGGCACTTTCAAAGGAAAGTGATTTTCTCTGAAAGGACAGCATTTAGAAACTGAAGCAACAATCCATTCACTTCGCACAGTGAATTGAAGTGTTGGAACAGACTGCTTCTCTTTAAGAGAAACGCATGTGAGTTTTTTTTGAATGCTTGAAAGTAGTTTAAGGCACTTTCAAAGGAAAGTGATTTTCTCTGAAAGGACAAAATTTAGAAAGTGATGCAACACTCCATTCACTTCGCACAGTGAATTGAAGTGTTGGAACAGACTGCTTCTCTTTCAGAGAAACGCATGTTAGTTTCTGGTGAATGCTTGTAAGTAGCTTAAGGCACTTTCAAAGGAAAGTGATTTTCTCTGAAAGGACAGCATTTAGAAAGTGAAGCAACACTCCATTCACTTCACACAGTGAATTGAACTGTTGGAACAGATTGCTTCTCTTTCAGAGAAATGCATGTGAGTTTCTGTTGAATGCTTGTAAGTAGCTTAAGGCACTTTCAAAGGAAAGTGATTTTCTCTGAAAGGACAGCATTTAGAAAGTGAAGCAACACTCCATTCACTTCGCACTGTGAATTGAAGTGTTGGAACAGACTGCTTCTCTTTCAGAGAAACGCATGTGAGTTTCTTGTGAATTCTTGCAAGTTGCTTAAGGCACTTTCAAAGGAAAGTGATTTTCTCTGAAAGGACAGCATTTAGAAAGTGAAGCAACACTCCATTCACTTCGCACAGTGAATTGAAGTGTTGGAACAGACTGCTTCTCTTTCAGAGAAACTCATGTGAGTTTTTTGTGAATGCTTGAAAGTAGTTTAAGGCACTTTCAAAGGAAAGTGATTTTCTCTGAAAGGACAGAATTTAGATAGTGAAGCAACACTCCATTCACTTCGCACAGTGAATTGAAGTGTTTGAACAGTCTGCTTCTGTTTCAGAGAAACGCATGTGAGTTTCTTCCTAATGCTTGCAAGTAGCTTAAGGCACTTTCAAAGGAAAGTGATTTTCTCTGAAAGGACAGCATTTAGAAAGTGAAGCAACACTCCATTCACTTCGCACAGTGAATTGAAGTGTTGGAACAGACTGCTTCTCTTTCAGAGAAACGCATGTAAGTTTCTGGTGAATGCTTGTAAGAAGCTTAAGGCACTTTCAAAGGAAAGTGATTTTCTCTGAAAGGACAGCATTTAGAAACTGAAGCAACACTCCATTCACTTCTCACAGTGAATTGAAGTGTTGGAACCGACTGCTTCTCTTTCAGAGATACGCATGTGAATTTCTGGTGAATGCTTGTAAGTAGCTTAAGGCACTTTCAAAGGAAAGTGATTTTCTCTGAAAGGACAGCATTTCGAATGTGAAGCAACACTCCATTCACTTCGTGCAGTGAATTGAAGTGTTGGAACAGAGTACTTCTCTTTGATATAAACGCATTAGTGTTTCTTGTGAATGCTTGCAAGTTGCTTAAGGCACTTTCAAAGGAAAGTGATTTTCTCTGAAAGGACATAATTTAGAAAGTGATGCAACACTCCATACACTTCGCACAGTGAATTGAAGTGTTGGAACAGACTGCTTCTCTTTCAGAGAAACGCATGTGAGTTTTTTGTGAATGCTTGAAAGTAGTTTAAGGCACTTTCAAAGGAAAGTGATTTTCTCTGAAAGGACAGAATTTAGAAAGTGAAGCAACACTCCATTCACTTCGCACAGTGAATTGAAGTGTTTGAACAGTCTGCTTCTCTTTCAGAGAAACGCATGTGAGTTTCTTCCTAATGCTTGCTAGTAGCTTAAGGCACTTTCAAAGGAAAGTGATTTTCTCTGAAAGGACAGCATTTAGAAAGTGAAGCAACACTCCATTCACTTCGCACAGTGAATTGAAGTGTTGGAACAGACTGCTTCTCTTTCAGAGAAACTCATGTGAGTTTTTTGTGAATGCTTGAAAGTAGTTTAAGGCACTTTCAAAGGAAAGTGATTTTCTCTGAAAGGACAGAATTTAGATAGTGAAGCAACACTCCATTCACTTCGCACAGTGAATTGAAGTGTTTGAACAGTCTGCTTCTGTTTCAGAGAAACGCATGTGAGTTTCTTCCTAATGCTTGCAAGTAGCTTAAGGCACTTTCAAAGGAAAGTGATTTTCTCTGAAAGGACAGCATTTAGAAAGTGAAGCAACACTCCATTCACTTCGCACAGTGAATTGAAGTGTTGGAACAGACTGCTTCTCTTTCAGAGAAACGCATGTAAGTTTCTGGTGAATGCTTGTAAGAAGCTTAAGGCACTTTCAAAGGAAAGTGATTTTCTCTGAAAGGACAGCATTTAGAAACTGAAGCAACACTCCATTCACTTCTCACAGTGAATTGAAGTATTGGAACAGACTGCTTCTCTTTCAGAGAAACGCATGTGAGTTTCTGGTGAATGCTTGTAAGTAGCTTAAGGCACTTTCAGACGAAAGTGATTTTCTCTGAAAGGACAGCATTTAGAAAGTGAAGCAACACTCCATTCACTTCGCACAGTGAATTGAAGTGTTGGAACAGACTGCTTCTCTTTCAGAGAAACGCATGTGAGATTCTGGTGAATTCTTGCAAGTTGCTTAAGGCACTTTCAAAGGAAAGTGATTTTCTCTGAAAGGACAGCATTTAGAAACTGAAGCAACACTCCATTCACTTCACACAGTGAATTGAAGTGTTGGAACAGACTGCTTCTCTTTCAGAGAAACGCTTGTGAGTTGTTTGTGAATGCTTGAAAGTAGTTTAAGGCACTTTCAAAGGAAAGTGATTTTCTCTGAAAGGACAGCATTTAGAAAGTGATGCAACACTCCATTCACTTCGCACAGTGAATTGAAGTGTTGGAACAGACTGCTTCTCTTTCAGAGAAACGCATGTGAGTTTCTTCCTAATGCTTGTAAGTAGCTTCATGCACTTTCAATGAAAGTGATTTTCTCTGAAAGGACAGCATTTAGAAAGTGAAGCAACACTCCATTCCCTTCGTGCAGTGAATTGAAGTGTTGGAACAGAGTGCTTCTCTTTCATAGAAACGCATTAGTGTTTCTTGTGAATGCTTGCAAGTGGCTTAAGGCACTTTCAAAGGAAAGTGATTTTCTCTGAAAGGACAGCATTTAGAAAGTGAAGCAACACTCCATTCACTTTGTACAGTGAATTGAATTGTTGGAACAGACTGCCTCTCTTTCAGAGAAATGCATGTGAGTTTCTGTTGAATGCTTGTCAGTAGCTTAAGGCTCTTTCAAAGCAAAGTGATTTTCTCTGAAAGGACAGCATTTAGAAAGTGAAGCAACACTCCATTCACTTCGCACAGTGAATTGAAGTGTTGGAACAGACTGCTTCTCTTTCAGAGGAACGCATGTGAGTTTCTTAGAATTCTTACAAGTTGCTTAAGGCACTTTCAAAGGAAAGTGATTTTCTCTGAAAGGACAGCATTTAGAAAGTGAAGCAACACTCCATTCACTTCGCACAGTGAATTGAAGTGTTGGAACAGAGTGCTTCTCTTTCAGAGAAACGCATGTGAGTTTTTTGTGAATGCTTGAAAGTAGTTTAAGGCACTTTCCAAGGAAAGTGATTTTCTCTGAAAGGACATAATTTAGAAAGTGAAGCAACACTCCATTCACTTCGCACAGTGAATTGAAGTGTTTGAACAGTCTGCTTCTCTTTCAGAGAAACGCATGTGAGTTTCTTCCTAATGCTTGCAAGTAGCTTAAGGCACTTTCAAAGGAAAGTGATTTTCTCTGAAAGGACAGCATTTAGAAAGTGAAGCAACACTCCATTCACTTCGCACAGTGAATTGAAGTGTTGGAACAGACTGCTTCTCTTTCAGAGAAACGCATGTGAGTTTCTGGTGAATGCTTGTAAGAAGCTTAAGGCACTTTCAAAGGAAAGTGATTTTCTCTGAAAGGACAGCATTTAGAAACTGAAGCAACAATCCATTCACTTCGCACAGTGAATTGAAGTGTTGGAACAGACTGCTTCTCTTTAAGAGAAACGCATGTGAGTTTTTTATGAATGCTTGAAAGTAGTTTAAGGCACTTTCAAAGGAAAGTGATTTTCTATGAAAGGACAAAATTTAGAAAGTGATGCAACACTCCATTCACTTCGCACAGTGAATTGAAGTGTTGGAACAGACTGCTTCTCTTTCAGAGAAACGCATGTTAGTTTCTGGTGAATGCTTGTAAGTAGCTTAAGGCACTTTCAAAGGAAAGTGATTTTCTCTGAAAGGACAGCATTTAGAAAGTGAAGCAACACTCCATTCACTTCACACAGTGAATTGAAGTGTTGGAACAGATTGCTTCTCTTTCAGAGAAATGCATGTGAGTTTCTGTTGAATGCTTGTAAGTAGCTTAAGGCACTTTCAAAGGAAAGTGATTTTCTCTGAAAGGACAGCATTTAGAAAGTGAAGCAACACTCCATTCAATTCGCAGAGTGAATTGAAGTATTGGAACAGACTGCTTCTCTTTCAGAGATACGCATGTGAGTTTCTGTTGAATGCTTGTAAGTAGCTTAAGGCACTTTCAAAGGAAAGTGATTTTCTCTGAAAGGACAGCATTTAGAAAGTGAAGCAACACTCCATTCACTTCGCACAGTGAATTGAAGTGTTTGAACAGTCTGCTTCTGTTTCAGAGAAACACATGTGAGTTTCTTCCTAATGCTTGCAAGTAGCTTAAGGCACTTTCAAAGGAAAGTGATTTTCTCTGAAAGGACAGCATTTAGAAAGTGAAGCAACACTCCATTCACTTCGCACAGTGAATTGAAGTGTTGGAACAGACTGCTTCTCTTTCAGAGAAACGCATGTTAGTTTTTTGTGAATGCTTGAAAGTAGTTTAAGGCACTTTCAAAGGAAAGTGATTTTCTCTGAAAGGACATAATTTAGAAAGTGAGGCAACACTCCATTCACTTCGCACAGTGAATTGAAGTGTTTGAACAGTCTGCTTCTCTTTCAGAGAAACGCATGTGAGTTTCTTCCTAATGCTTGCAAATAGCTTAAGGCACTTTCAAAGGAAAGTGATTTTCTCTGAAAGGACAGCATTTAGAAAGTGAAGCAACACTCCATTCACTTCGCACAGTGAATTGAAGTGTTGGAACAGACTGCTTCTCTTTCAGAGAAACGCATGTGAGTTTCTGGTGAATGCTTGTAAGAAGCTTAAGGCACTTTCAAAGGAAAGTGATTTTCTCTGAAAGGACAGCATTTAGAAACTGAAGCAACACTCCATTCACTTCTCACAGTGAATTGAAGTGTTGGAACCGACTGCTTCCCTTTCAGAGATACACATGTGAATTTCTGGTGAATGCTTGTAAGTAGCTTAAGGCACTTTCAAAGGAAAGTGATTTTCTCTGAAAGGACAGCATTTAGAAAGTGAAGCAACACTCCATTCACTTCGCACAGTGAATTGAAGTATTGGAACAGACTGCTTCTCTTTCAGAGAAACGCATGTGAGTTTCTGGTGAATGCTTGTAAGAAGCTTAAGGCACTTTCAAAGGAAAGTGATTTCCTCTGTAAGGACAGCATTTAGAAAGTGAAGCAACACTCCATTCACTTCGCACAGTGAATTGAAGTGTTGGAACCGACTGCTTCTATTTCCGAGAAACGCATGTGAGTTTCTTGTGAATTCTTGCAAGTTGCTTCAGGCACTTTCAAAGGAAAGTGATTTTCTCTGAAAGGACATAATTTAGAAAGTGAAGCAACACTCCATTCACTTCGCACAGTGAATTGAAGTGTTGGAACAGTCTGCTTCTCTTTCAGAGAAACACATGTGAGCTTCTTCCTAATGCTTGCAAGTAGCTTAAGGCACTTTCAAAGGAAAGTGATTTTCTCTGAAAGGACAGCATTTAGAAAGTGAAGCAACACTCCATTCACTTCGCACAGTGAATTGAAGTGTTGGAACAGACTGCTTCTCTTTCAGAGAAACGCATGTGAGTTTCTTGTGAATGCTTGCAAGTTGCTTAAGGCACTTTCAAAGGAAAGTGATTTTCTCTGAAAGGACAGCATTTAGAAACTGAAGCAACACTCCATTCACTTTGCACAGTGAATTGAAGTGTTGGAACAGACTGCTTCTCTTTAAGAGAAACGCATGTGAATTTTTTGCGAATGCTTGAAAGTAGTTTAAGGCACTTTCAAAGAAAAGTGATTTTCTCTGAAAGGACAGCATTTAGAAAGTGAAGCAACACTCCATTCACTTCTCACAGTGAATTGAAGTGTTGGAACAGACTGCTTCTCTTTCAGAGAAACGCTTGTGAGTTGTTTGTGAATGCTTGAAAGTAGTTTAAGGCACTTTCAAAGGAAAGTGATTTTCTCTGAAAGGACAGCATTTAGAAACTGAAGCAACACTCCATTCAATTCGCAGAGTGAATTGAAGTATTGGAACAGACTGCTTCTCTTTCAGAGATACGCATGTGAGTTTCTGTTGAATGCTTGTAAGTAGCTTAAGGCACTTTCAAAGGAAAGTGATTTTCTCTGAAAGGACAGCATTTAGAAAGTGAAGCAACACTCCATTCACTTCGCACAGTGAATTGAAGTTTTGGAACAGACTGCTTCTCTTTCAGAGAAACTCATGTGAGTTTTTTGTGAATGCTTGAAAGTAGTTTAAGGCACTTTCAAAGGAAAGTGATTTTCTCTGAAAGGACAGAATTTAGATAGTGAAGTAACACTCCATTCACTTCGCATAGTGAATTGAAGTGTTTGAAAAGTCTGCTTCTCTTTCAGAGAAACGCATGTGAGTTTCTTCCTAATGCTTGCAAGTAGCTTAAGGCACTTTCAAAGGAAAGTGATTTTCTCTGAAAGGACAGCATTTAGAAAGTGAAGCAACACTCCATTCACTTCGCACAGTGAATTGAAGTGTTGGAACAGACTGCTTCTCTTTCAGAGAAACGCATGTAAGTTTCTGGTGAATGCTTGTAAGAAGCTTAAGGCACTTTCAAAGGAAAGTGATTTTCTCTGAAAGGACAGCATTTAGAAACTGAAGCAACACTCCATTCACTTCTCACAGTGAATTGAAGTGTTGGAACCGACTGCTTCTCTTTCAGAGATACGCATGTGAATTTCTGGTGAATGCTTGTAAGTAGCTTAAGGCACTTTCAAAGGAAAGTGATTTTCTCTGAAAGGACAGCATTTAGAAAGTGAAGCAACACTCCAATCACTTCGCACAGTGAATTGAAGTGTTGGAACAGAGTACTTCTCTTTCATATAAACGCATTAGTGTTTCTTGTGAATGCTTGCAAGTTGCTTAAGGCACTTTCAAAGGAAAGTGATTTTCTCTGAAAGGACAGCATTTAGAAAGTGAAGCAACACTCCATTCACTTCGCACAGTGAATTGAAGTGTTGGAACAGACTGCTTCTCTTTCAGAGAAACGCATGTGAGTTTTTTGTGAATGCTTGAAAGTAGTTTAAGGCACTTTCAAAGGAAAGTGATTTTCTCTGAAAGGACAGAATTTAGAAAGTGAAGCAACACTCCATTCACTTCGCACAGTGAATTGAAGTGTTTGAACAGTCTGCTTCTCTTTCAGAGAAACGCATGTGAGTTTCTTCCTAATGCTTGCTAGTAGCTTAAGGCACTTTCAAAGGAAAGTGATTTTCTCTGAAAGGACAGCATTTAGAAAGTGAAGCAACACTCCATTCACTTCGCACAGTGAATTGAAGTGTTGGAACAGACTGCTTCTCTTTCAGAGAAACGCATGTGAGTTTCTGGTGAATGCTTGTAAGAAGCTTAAGGCACTTTCAAAGGAAAGTGATTTTCTCTGAAAGGACAGCATTTAGAAACTGAAGCAACAATCCATTCACTTCGCACAGTGAATTGAAGTGTTGGAACAGACTGCTTCTCTTTAAGAGAAACGCATGTGAGTTTTTTATGAATGCTTGAAAGTAGTTTAAGGCACTTTCAAAGGAAAGTGATTTTCTATGAAAGGACAAAATTTAGAAAGTGATGCAACACTCCATTCACTTCGCACAGTGAATTGAAGTGTTGGAACAGACTGCTTCTCTTTCAGAGTAACGCATGTTAGTTTCTGGTGAATGCTTGTAAGTAGCTTAAGGCACTTTCAAAGGAAAGTGATTTTCTCTGAAAGGACAGCATTTAGAAAGTGAAGCAACACTCCATTCCCTTCACACAGTGAATTGAAGTGTTGGAACAGATTGCTTCTCTTTCAGAGAAATGCATGTGAGTTTCTGTTGAATGCTTGTAAGTAGCTTAAGGCACTTTCAAAGGAAAGTGATTTTCTCTGAAAGGACAGCATTTAGAAAGTGAAGCAACACTCCATTCAATTCGCAGAGTGAATTGAAGTATTGGAACAGACTGCTTCTCTTTCAGAGATACGCATGTGAGTTTCTGTTGAATGCTTGTAAGTAGCTTAAGGCACTTTCAAAGGAAAGTGATTTTCTCTGAAAGGACAGCATTTAGAAAGTGAAGCAACACTCCATTCACTTCGCACAGTGAATTGAAGTGTTTGAACAGTCTGCTTCTGTTTCAGAGAAACGCATGTGAGTTTCTTCCTAATGCTTGCAAGTAGCTTAAGGCACTTTCAAAGGAAAGTGATTTTCTCTGAAAGGACAGCATTTAGAAAGTGAAGCAACACTCCATTCACTTCGCACAGTGAATTGAAGTGTTGGAACAGACTGCTTCTCTTTCAGAGAAACGCATGTTAGTTTTTTGTGAATGCTTGAAAGTAGTTTAAGGCACTTTCAAAGGAAAGTGATTTTCTCTGAAAGGACATAATTTAGAAAGTGAAGCAACACTCCATTCACTTCGCACAGTGAATTGAAGTGTTTGAACAGTCTGCTTCTCTTTCAGAGAAACGCATGTGAGTTTCTTCCTAATGCTTGCAAGTAGCTTAAGGCACTTTCAAAGGAAAGTGATTTTCTCTGAAAGGACAGCATTTAGAAAGTGAAGCAACACTCCATTCACTTCGCACAGTGAATTGAAGTGTTGGAACAGACTGCTTCTCTTTCAGAGAAACGCATGTGAGTTTCTGGTGAATGCTTGTAAGAAGCTTAAGGCACTTTCAAAGGACAGTGATTTTCTCTGAAAGGACAGCATTTAGAAACTGAAGCAACACTCCATTCACTTCTCACAGTGAATTGAAGTGTTGGAACCGACTGCTTCCCTTTCAGAGATACACATGTGAATTTCTGGTGAATGCTTGTAAGTAGCTTAAGGCACTTTCAAAGGAAAGTGATTTTCTCTAAAAGGACAGCATTTAGAAAGTGAAGCAACACTCCATTCACTTCGCACAGTGAATTGAAGTATTGGAACAGACTGCTTCTCTTTCAGAGAAACGCATGTGAGTTTCTGGTGAATGCTTGTAAGAAGCTTAAGGCACTTTCAAAGGAAAGTGATTTCCTCTGTAAGGACAGCATTTAGAAAGTGAAGCAACATTCCATTCACTTCGCACAGTGAATTGAAGTGTTGGAACAGACTGCTTCTCTTTCAGAGAAACGCATGTGAGTTTCTTGTGAATGCTTGCAAGTTGCTTAAGGCACTTTCAAAGGAAAGTGATTTTCTCTGAAAGGACAGCATTTAGAAACTGAAGCAACACTCCATTCACTTTGCACAGTGAATTGAAGTGTTGGAACAGACTGCTTCTCTTTAAGAGAAACGCATGTGAATTTTTTGCGAATGCTTGAAAGTAGTTTAAGGCACTTTCAAAGAAAAGTGATTTTCTCTGAAAGGACAGCATTTAGAAAGTGAAGCAACACTCCATTCACTTCGCACAGTGAATTGAAGTGTTGGAACAGACTGCTTCTCTTTCAGAGAAACGCTTGTGAGTTGTTTGTGAATGCTTGAAAGTAGTTTAAGGCACTTTCAAAGGAAAGTGATTTTCTCTGAAAGGACAGCATTTAGAAACTGAAGCAACACTCCATTCAATTCGCAGAGTGAATTGAAGTATTGGAACAGACTGCTTCTCTTTCAGAGATACGCATGTGAGTTTCTGTTGAATGCTTGTAAGTAGCTTAAGGCACTTTCAAAGGAAAGTGATTTTCTCTGAAAGGACAGCATTTAGAAAGTGAAGCAACACTCCATTCACTTCGCACAGTGAAGTGAAGTTTTGGAACAGACTGCTTCTCTTTCAGAGAAACTCATGTGAGTTTTTTGTGAATGCTTGAAAGTAGTTTAAGGCACTTTCAAAGGAAAGTGATTTTCTCTGAAAGGACAGAATTTAGATAGTGAAGTAACACTCCATTCACTTCGCATAGTGAATTGAAGTGTTTGAAAAGTCTGCTTCTCTTTCAGAGAAACGCATGTGAGTTTCTTCCTAATGCTTGCAAGTAGCTTAAGGCACTTTCAAAGGAAAGTGATTTTCTCTGAAAGGACAGCATTTAGAAAGTGAAGCAACACTCCATTCACTTCGCACAGTGAATTGAAGTGTTGGAACAGACTGCTTCTCTTTCAGAGAAACGCATGTAAGTTTCTGGTGAATGCTTGTAAGAAGCTTAAGGCACTTTCAAAGGAAAGTGATTTTCTCTGAAAGGACAGCATTTAGAAACTGAAGCAACACTCCATTCACTTCTCACAGTGAATTGAAGTGTTGGAACCGACTGCTTCTCTTTCAGAGATACGCATGTGAGTTTCTGGTGAAAGCTTGTAAGTAGCTTAAGGCACTTTCAAAGGAAAGTGATTTTCTCTGAAAGGACAGCATTTAGAAAGTGAAGCAACACTCCATTCACTTCGCACAGTGAATTGAAGTGTTGCAACAGACTGCTTCTCTTTCAGAGAAACGCATGTGAGTTTTTTGTGAATGCTTGAAAGTAGTTTAAGGCACTTTCAAAGGAAAGTGATTTTCTCTGAAAGGACAGAATTTAGAAAGTGAAGCAACACTCCATTCACTTCGCACAGTGAATTGAAGTGTTTGAACAGTCTGCTTCTCTTTCAGAGAAACGCATGTGAGTTTCTTCCTAATGCTTGCTAGTAGCTTAAGGCACTTTCAAAGGAAAGTGATTTTCTCTGAAAGGACAGCATTTAGAAAGTGAAGCAACACTCCATTCACTTCGCACAGTGAATTGAAGTGTTGGAACAGACTGCTTCTCTTTCAGAGAAACGCATGTGAGTTTCTGGTGAATGCTTGTAAGAAGCTTAAGGCACTTTCAAAGGAAAGTGATTTTCTCTGAAATGACAGCATTTAGAAAGTGAAGCAACACTCCATTCACTTCTCACAGTGAATTGAAGTGTTGGAACAGACTGCTTCTCTTTCAGAGAAACGCTTGTGAGTTGTTTGTGAATGCTTGAAAGTAGTTTAAGGCACTTTCAAAGGAAAGTGATTTTCTCTGAAAGGACAGAATTTAGAAAGTGATGCAACACTCCATTCACTTCGCACAGTGAATTGAAGTGTTGGAACAGACTGCTTCTCTTTCAGAGAAACGCATGTTAGTTTCTGGTGAATGCTTGTAAGTAGCTTAAGGTACTTTCAAAGGAAAGTGATTTTCTCTGAAAGGACAGCATTTAGAAAGTGAAGCAACACTCCATTCACTTCGCACAGTGAATTGAAGTGTTGGAACAGACTGCTTCTCTTTCAGAGAAATGCATGTGAGTTTCTGTTGAATGCTTGTAAGTAGCTTAAGGCACTTTCAAAGGAAAGTGATTTTCTCTGAAAGGACAGCATTTAGAAAGTGAAGCAACACTCCATTCACTTCGCAGAGTGAATTGAAGTATTGGAACAGACTGCTTCTCTTTCAGAGAAACGCATGTGAGTTTCTGGTGAATGCTTGTAAGAAGCTTAAGGCACTTTCAAAGGAAAGTGATTTCCTCTGAAAGGACAGCATTTAGAAAGTGAAGCAACACTCCATTCACTTCGCACAGTGAATTGAAGTGTTGGAACAGACTGCTTCTCTTTCCGAGAAACGCATGTGAGTTTCTTGTGAATTCTTGCAAGTTGCTTCAGGCACTATCAAAGAAAGTGATTTTCTCTGAAAGGACAGCATTTAGAAAGTGAAGCAACACTCCATTCACTTCGCACAGTGAATTGAAGTGTTGGAACAGACTGCTTCTCTTTCAGAGAAACGCATGTGAGTTTTTTGTGAATGCTTGAAAGTAGTTTAAGGCACTTTCAAAGGAAAGTGATTTTCTCTGAAAGGACAGAATTTAGAAAGTGAAGCAAAACTCCATTCACTTCGCACAGTGAATTGAAGTGTTGGAACAGTCTGCTTCTCTTTCAGAGAAACGCATGTGAGCTTCTTCCTAATGCTTGCAAGTAGCTTAAGGCACTTTCAAAGGAAAGTGATTTTCTCTGAAAGGACAGCATTTAGAAAGTGAAGCAACACTCCATTCACTTCGCACAGTGAATTGAAGTGTTGGAACAGACTGCTTCTCTTTCAGAGAAACGCTTGTGAGTTGTTTGTGAATGCTTGAAAGTAGTTTAAGGCACTTTCAAAGGAAAGTGATTTTCTCTGATGGACAGAATTTAGAAAGTGATGCAACACTCCATTCACTTCGCACAGTGAATTGAAGTGTTGGAACAGACTGCTTCTCTTTCAGAGAAACGCATGTTAGTTTCTGGTGAATGCTTGTAAGTAGCTTAAGGTACTTTCAAAGGAAAGTGATTTTCTCTGAAAGGACAGCATTTAGAAAGTGAAGCAACACTCCATTCACTTCGCACAGTGAATTGAAGTGTTGGAACAGACTGCTTCTCTTTCAGAGAAATGCATGTGAGTTTCTGTTGAATGCTTGTAAGTAGCTTAAGGCACTTTCAAAGGAAAGTGATTTTCTCTGAAAGGACAGCATTTAGAAAGTGAAGCAACACTCCATTCACTTCGCAGAGTGAATTGAAGTATTGGAACAGACTGCTTCTCTTTCAGAGAAACGCATGTGAGTTTCTGGTGAATGCTTGTAAGAAGCTTAAGGCACTTTCAAAGGAAAGTGATTTCCTCTGAAAGGACAGCATTTAGAAAGTGAAGCAACACTCCATTCACTTCGCACAGTGAATTGAAGTGTTGGAACCGACTGCTTCTCTTTCCGAGAAACGCATGTGAGTTTCTTGTGAATTCTTGCAAGTTGCTTCAGGCACTATCAAAGGAAAGTGATTTTCTCTGAAAGGACAGCATTTAGAAAGTGAAGCAACACTCCATTCACTTCGCACAGTGAACTGAAGTGTTGGAACAGACTGCTTCTCTTTCAGAGAAACGCATGTGAGTTTTTTGTGAATGCTTGAAAGTAGTTTAAGGCACTTTCAAAGGAAAGTGATTTTCTCTGAAAGGACAGAATTTAGAAAGTGAAGCAACACTCCATTCACTTCGCACAGTGAATTGAAGTGTTGGAACAGTCTGCTTCTCTTTCAGAGAAACGCATGTGAGCTTCTTCCTAATGCTTGCAAGTAGCTTAAGGCACTTTCAAAGGAAAGTGATTTTCTCTGAAAGGACAGCATTTAGAAAGTGAAGCAACACTCCATTCACTTCGCACAGTGAATTGAAGTGTTGGAACAGACTGCTTCTCTTTCAGAGAAACGCATGTGAGTTTCTTGTGAATGCTTGCAAGTTGCTTAAGGCACTTTCAAAGGAAAGTGATTTTCTCTGAAAGGACAGCATTTAGAAACTGAAGCAACACTCCATTCACTTTGCACAGTGAATTGAAGTGTTGGAACAGACTGCTTCTCTTTAAGAGAAACGCATGTGAGTTTTTTGTGAATGCTTGAAAGTAGTTTAAGGCACTTTCAAAGGAAAGTGATTTTCTCTGAAAGGACAGCATTTAGAAAGTGAAGCAACACTCCATTCACTTCGCACAGTGAATTGAAGTTTTGGAACAGACTGCTTCTCTTTCAGAGAAACTCATGTGAGTTTTTTGTGAATGCTTGAAAGTAGTTTAAGGCACTTTCAAAGGAAAGTGATTTTCTCTGAAAGGACAGAATTTAGATAGTGAAGTAACACTCCATTCACTTCGCACAGTGAATTGAAGTGTTTGAACAGTCTGCTTCTCTTTCAGAGAAACGCATGTGAGTTTCTTCCTAATGCTTGCAAGTAGCTTAAGGCACTTTCAAAGGAAAGTGATTTTCTCTGAAAGGACAGCATTTAGAAAGTGAAGCAACACTCCATTCACTTCGCACAGTGAATTGAAGTGCTGGAAAAGACTGCTTCTCTTTCAGAGAAACGCATGTAAGTTTCTGGTGAATGCTTGTAAGAAGCTTAAGGCACTTTCAAAGGAAAGTGATTTTCTCTGAAAGGACAGCATTTAGAAACTGAAGCAACACTCCATTCACTTCTCACAGTGAATTGAAGTGTTGGAACAGACTGCTTCTCTTTCAGAGATACGCATGTGAGTTTCTTCCTAATGCTTGCTAGTAGCTTAAGGCACTTTCAAAGGAAAGTGATTTTCTCTGAAAGGACAGCATTTAGAAAGTGAAGCAACACTCCATTCACTTCGCACAGTGAATTGAAGTGTTGGAACAGACTGCTTCTCTTTCAGAGAAACGCATGTGAGTTTCTGGTGAATGCTTGTAAGAAGCTTAAGGCACTTTCAAAGGAAAGTGATTTTCTCTGAAAGGACAGCATTTAGAAACTGAAGCAACACTCCATTCACTTTGCACAGTGAATTGAAGTGTTGGAACAGACTGCTTCTCTTTAAGAGAAACGCATGTGAGTTTTTTGTGAATGCTTGAAAGTAGTTTAAGGCACTTTCAAAGGAAAGTGATTTTCTCTGAAAGGACAGCATTTAGAAAGTGAAGCAACACTCCATTCACTTCGCACAGTGAATTGAAGTGTTTGAACAGTCTGCTTCTCTTTCAGAGAAACGCATGTGAGTTTTTTGTGAATGCTTGAAAGTAGTTTAAGGCACTTTCAAAGGAAAGTGATTTTCTCTGAAAGGACAGAATTTAGATAGTGAAGTAACACTCCATTCACTTCGCACAGTGAATTGAAGTGTTTGAACAGTCTGCTTCTCTTTCAGAGAAACGCATGTGAGTTTCTTCCTAATGCTTGCAAGTAGCTTAAGGCACTTTCAAAGGAAAGTGATTTTCTCTGAAAGGACAGCATTTAGAAAGTGAAGCAACACTCCATTCACTTCGCACAGTGAATTGAAGTGCTGGAACAGACTGCTTCTCTTTCAGAGAAACGCATGTAAGTTTCTGGTGAATGCTTGTAAGAAGCTTAAGGCACTTTCAAAGGAAAGTGATTTTCTCTGAAAGGACAGCATTTAGAAACTGAAGCAACACTCCATTCACTTCTCACAGTGAATTGAAGTGTTGGAACAGACTGCTTCTCTTTCAGAGATACGCATGTGAATTTCTGGTGAATGCTTGTAAGTAGCTTAAGGCACTTTCAAAGGAAAGTGATTTTCTCTGAAAGGACAGCATTTAGAAAGTGAAGCAACACTCCATTCACTTCGCACAGTGAATTGAAGTGTTTGAACAGTCTGCTTCTCTTTCAGAGAAACGCATGTGAGTTTCTTCCTAATGCTTGCTAGTAGCTTAAGGCACTTTCAAAGGAAAGTGATTTTCTCTGAAAGGACAGCATTTAGAAAGTGAAGCAACACTCCATTCACTTCGCACAGTGAATTGAAGTGTTGGAACAGACTGCTTCTCTTTCAGAGAAACGCATGTGAGTTTCTTCCTAATGCTTGCTAGTAGCTTAAGGCACTTTCAAAGGAAAGTGATTTTCTCTGAAAGGACAGCATTTAGAAAGTGAAGCAACACTCCATTCACTTCGCACAGTGAATTGAAGTGTTTGAACAGTCTGCTTCTCTTTCAGAGAAACGCATGTGAGTTTCTTCCTAATGCTTGCTAGTAGCTTAAGGCACTTTCAAAGGAAAGTGATTTTCTCTGAAAGGACAGCATTTAGAAAGTGAAGCAACACTCCATTCACTTCGCACAGTGAATTGAAGTGTTGGAACAGACTGCTTCTCTTTCAGAGAAACGCTTGTGAGTTGTTTGTGAATGCTTGAAAGTAGTTTAAGGCACTTTCAAAGGAAAGTGATTTTCTCTGAAAGGACAGCATTTAGAAACTGAAGCAACACTCCATTCACTTCTCACAGTGAATTGAAGTGTTGGAACAGACTGCTTCTCTTTCAGAGATACGCATGTGAATTTCTGGTGAATGCTTGTAAGTAGCTTAAGGCACTTTCAAAGGAAAGTGATTTTCTCTGAAAGGACAGCATTTAGAAAGTGAAGCAACACTCCATTCACTTCGCACAGTGAATTGAAGTGTTGGAACAGACTGCTTCTCTTTCAGAGAAATGCATGTGAGTTTCTGTTGAATGCTTGTAAGTAGCTTAAGGCACTTTCAAAGGAAAGTGATTTTCTCTGAAAGGACAGCATTTAGAAAGTGAAGCAACACTCCATTCACTTCGCAGAGTGAATTGAAGTATTGGAACAGACTGCTTCTCTTTCAGAGAAACGCATGTGAGTTTCTGGTGAATGCTTGTAAGAAGCTTAAGGCACTTTCAAAGGAAAGTGATTTCCTCTGAAAGGACAGCATTTAGAAAGTGAAGCAACACTCCATTCACTTCGCACAGTGAATTGAAGTGTTGGAACCGACTGCTTCTCTTTCCGAGAAACGCATGTGAGTTTCTTGTGAATTCTTGCAAGTTGCTTCAGGCACTATCAAAGGAAAGTGATTTTCTCTGAAAGGACAGCATTTAGAAAGTGAAGCAACACTCCATTCACTTCGCACAGTGAACTGAAGTGTTGGAACAGACTGCTTCTCTTTCAGAGAAACGCATGTGAGTTTTTTGTGAATGCTTGAAAGTAGTTTAAGGCACTTTCAAAGGAAAGTGATTTTCTCTGAAAGGACAGAATTTAGAAAGTGAAGCAACACTCCATTCACTTCGCACAGTGAATTGAAGTGTTGGAACAGTCTGCTTCTCTTTCAGAGAAACGCATGTGAGCTTCTTCCTAATGCTTGCAAGTAGCTTAAGGCACTTTCAAAGGAAAGTGATTTTCTCTGAAAGGACAGCATTTAGAAAGTGAAGCAACACTCCATTCACTTCGCACAGTGAATTGAAGTGTTGGAACAGACTGCTTCTCTTTCAGAGAAACGCATGTGAGTTTCTTGTGAATGCTTGCAAGTTGCTTAAGGCACTTTCAAAGGAAAGTGATTTTCTCTGAAAGGACAGCATTTAGAAACTGAAGCAACACTCCATTCACTTTGCACAGTGAATTGAAGTGTTGGAACAGACTGCTTCTCTTTAAGAGAAACGCATGTGAGTTTTTTGTGAATGCTTGAAAGTAGTTTAAGGCACTTTCAAAGGAAAGTGATTTTCTCTGAAAGGACAGCATTTAGAAAGTGAAGCAACACTCCATTCACTTCGCACAGTGAATTGAAGTTTTGGAACAGACTGCTTCTCTTTCAGAGAAACTCATGTGAGTTTTTTGTGAATGCTTGAAAGTAGTTTAAGGCACTTTCAAAGGAAAGTGATTTTCTCTGAAAGGACAGAATTTAGATAGTGAAGTAACACTCCATTCACTTCGCACAGTGAATTGAAGTGTTTGAACAGTCTGCTTCTCTTTCAGAGAAACGCATGTGAGTTTCTTCCTAATGCTTGCAAGTAGCTTAAGGCACTTTCAAAGGAAAGTGATTTTCTCTGAAAGGACAGCATTTAGAAAGTGAAGCAACACTCCATTCACTTCGCACAGTGAATTGAAGTGCTGGAAAAGACTGCTTCTCTTTCAGAGAAACGCATGTAAGTTTCTGGTGAATGCTTGTAAGAAGCTTCAGGCACTTTCAAAGGAAAGTGATTTTCTCTGAAAGGACAGCATTTAGAAACTGAAGCAACACTCCATTCACTTCTCACAGTGAATTGAAGTGTTGGAACAGACTGCTTCTCTTTCAGAGATACGCATGTGAATTTCTGGTGAATGCTTGTAAGTAGCTTAAGGCACTTTCAAAGGAAAGTGATTTTCTCTGAAAGGACAGCATTTAGAAAGTGAAGCAACACTCCATTCACTTCGCACAGTGAATTGAAGTGTTGGAACAGAGTACTTCTCTTTCATATAAACGCATTAGTGTTTCTTGTGAATGCTTGCAAGTTGCTTAAGGCACTTTCAAAGGAAAGTGATTTTCTCTCAAAGGACAGCATTTAGAAAGTGAAGCAACACTCCATTCACTTCGCACAGTGAATTGAAGTGTTGGAACAGACTGCTTCTCTTTCAGAGAAACGCATGTGAGTTTTTTGTGAATGCTTGAAAGTAGTTTAAGGCACTTTCAAAGGAAAGTGATTTTCTCTGAAAGGACAGAATTTAGAAAGTGAAGCAACACTCCATTCACTTCGCACAGTGAATTGAAGTGTTTGAACAGTCTGCTTCTCTTTCAGAGAAACGCATGTGAGTTTCTTCCTAATGCTTGCTAGTAGCTTAAGGCACTTTCAAAGGAAAGTGATTTTCTCTGAAAGGACAGCATTTAGAAAGTGAAACAACACTCCATTCACTTCACACAGTGAATTGAAGTGTTGGAACAGACTGCTTCTCTTTCAGAGAAACGCATGTGAGTTTCTGGTGAATGCTTGTAAGAAGCTTAAGGCACTTTCAAAGGAAAGTGATTTTCTCTGAAAGGACAGCATTTAGAAACTGAAGCAACACTCCATTCACTTTGCACAGTGAATTGAAGTGTTGGAACAGACTGCTTCTCTTTAAGAGAAACGCATGTGAGTTTTTTGTGAATGCTTGAAAGTAGTTTAAGGCACTTTCAAAGGAAAGTGATTTTCTCTGAAAGGACAGCATTTAGAAAGTGAAGCAACACTCCATTCACTTCGCACAGTGAATTGAAGTGTTTGAACAGTCTGCTTCTCTTTCAGAGAAACGCATGTGAGTTTTTTGTGAATGCTTGAAAGTAGTTTAAGGCACTTTCAAAGGAAAGTGATTTTCTCTGAAAGGACAGAATTTAGATAGTGAAGTAACACTCCATTCACTTCGCACAGTGAATTGAAGTGTTTGAACAGTCTACTTCTCTTTCAGAGAAACGCATGTGAGTTTCTTCCTAATGCTTGCAAGTAGCTTAAGGCACTTTCAAAGGAAAGTGATTTTCTCTGAAAGGACAGCATTTAGAAAGTGAAGCAACACTCCATTCACTTCGCACAGTGAATTGAAGTGCTGGAACAGACTGCTTCTCTTTCAGAGAAACGCATGTAAGTTTCTGGTGAATGCTTGTAAGAAGCTTAAGGCACTTTCAAAGGAAAGTGATTTTCTCTGAAAGGACAGCATTTAGAAACTGAAGCAACAATCCATTCACTTCGCACAGTGAATTGAAGTGTTGGAACAGACTGCTTCTCTTTCAGAGATACGCATGTGAATTTCTGGTGAATGCTTGTAAGTAGCTTAAGGCACTTTCAAAGGAAAGTGATTTTCTCTGAAAGGACAGCATTTAGAAAGTGAAGCAACACTCCATTCACTTCGCACAGTGAATTGAAGTGTTTGAACAGTCTGCTTCTCTTTCAAAGAAACGCATGTGAGTATCTTCCTAATGCTTGCTAGTAGCTTAAGGCACTTTCAAAGGAAAGTGATTTTCTCTGAAAGGACAGCATTTAGAAAGTGAAGCAACACTCCATTCACTTCGCACAGTGAATTGAAGTGTTGGAACAGACTGCTTCTCTTTCAGAGAAACGCATGTGAATTTCTTCCTAATGCTTGCTAGTAGCTTAAGGCACTTTCAAAGGAAAGTGATTTTCTCTGAAAGGACAGCATTTAGAATGTGAAGCAACACTCCATTCACTTCGCACAGTGAATTGAAGTGTTTGAACAGTCTGCTTCTCTTTCAGAGAAACGCATGTGAGTTTCTTCCTAATGCTTGCTAGTAGCTTAAGGCACTTTCAAAGGAAAGTGATTTTCTCTGAAAGGACAGCATTTAGAAAGTGAAGCAACACTCCATTCACTTCGCACAGTGAATTGAAGTGTTGGAACAGACTGCTTCTCTTTCAGAGAAACGCTTGTGAGTTGTTTGTGAATGCTTGAAAGTAGTTTAAGGCACTTTCAAAGGAAAGTGATTTTCTCTGAAAGGACAGCATTTAGAAACTGAAGCAACACTCCATTCACTTCTCACAGTGAATTGAAGTGTTGGAACAGACTGCTTCTCTTTCAGAGATACGCATGTGAATTTCTGGTGAATGCTTGTAAGTAGCTTAAGGCACTTTCAAAGGAAAGTGATTTTCTCTGAAAGGACAGCATTTAGAAAGTGAAGCAACACTCCATTCACTTCGCACAGTGAATTGAAGTGTTGGAACAGACTGCTTCTCTTTCAGAGAAATGCATGTGAGTTTCTGTTGAATGCTTGTAAGTAGCTTAAGGCACTTTCAAAGGAAAGTGATTTTCTCTGAAAGGACAGCATTTAGAAAGTGAAGCAACACTCCATTCACTTCGCAGAGTGAATTGAAGTATTGGAACAGACTGCTTCTCTTTCAGAGAAACGCATGTGAGTTTCTGGTGAATGCTTGTAAGAAGCTTAAGGCACTTTCAAAGGAAAGTGATTTCCTCTGAAAGGACAGCATTTAGAAAGTGAAGCAACACTCCATTCACTTCGCACAGTGAATTGAAGTGTTGAAACAGACTGCTTCTCTTTCCGAGAAACGCATGTGAGTTTCTTGTGAATTCTTGCAAGTTGCTTCAGGCACTATCAAAGAAAGTGATTTTCTCTGTAAGGACAGCATTTAGAAAGTGAAGCAACACTCCATTCACTTCGCACAGTGAATTGAAGTGTTGGAACAGACTGCTTCTCTTTCAGAGAAACGCATGTGAGTTTTTTGTGAATGCTTGAAAGTAGTTTAAGGCACTTTCAAAGGAAAGTGATTTTCTCTGAAAGGACAGAATTTAGAAAGTGAAGCAACACTCCATTCACTTCGCACAGTGAATTGAAGTGTTGGAACAGTCTGCTTCTCTTTCAGAGAAACGCATGAGAGCTTCTTCCTAATGCTTGCAAGTAGCTTAAGGCACTTTCAAAGGAAAGTGATTTTCTCTGAAAGGACAGCATTTAGAAAGTGAAGCAACACTCCATTCACTTCGCACAGTGAATTGAAGTGTTGGAACAGACTGCTTCTCTTTCAGAGAAACGCTTGTGAGTTGTTTGTGAATGCTTGAAAGTAGTTTAAGGCACTTTCAAAGGAAAGTGATTTTCTCTGATGGACAGAATTTAGAAAGTGATGCAACACTCCATTCACTTCGCACAGTGAATTGAAGTGTTGGAACAGACTGCTTCTCTTTCAGAGAAATGCATGTGAGTTTCTGTTGAATGCTTGTAAGTAGCTTAAGGCACTTTCAAAGGAAAGTGATTTTCTCTGAAAGGACAGCATTTAGAAAGTGAAGCAACACTCCATTCACTTCGCAGAGTGAATTGAAGTATTGGAACAGACTGCTTCTCTTTCAGAGAAACGCATGTGAGTTTCTGGTGAATGCTTGTAAGAAGCTTAAGGCACTTTCAAAGGAAAGTGATTTCCTCTGAAAGGACAGCATTTAGAAAGTGAAGCAACACTCCATTCATTTCGCACAGTGAATTGAAGTGTTGGAACCGACTGCTTCTCTTTCCGAGAAACGCATGTGAGTTTCTTGTGAATTCTTGCAAGTTGCTTCAGGCACTATCAAAGGAAAGTGATTTTCTCTGAAAGGACAGCATTTAGAAAGTGAAGCAACACTCCATTCACTTCGCACAGTGAATTGAAGTGTTGGAACAGACTGCTTCTCTTTCAGAGAAACGCATGTGAGTTTTTTGTGAATGCTTGAAAGTAGTTTAAGGCACTTTCAAAGGAAAGTGATTTTCTCTGAAAGGACAGAATTTAGAAAGTGAAGCAACACTCCATTCACTTCGCACAGTGAATTGAAGTGTTGGAACAGTCTGCTTCTCTTTCAGAGAAACGCATGTGAGCTTCTTCCTAATGCTTGCAAGTAGCTTAAGGCACTTTCAAAGGAAAGTGATTTTCTCTGAAAGGACAGCATTTAGAAAGTGAAGCAACACTCCATTCACTTCGCACAGTGAATTGAAGTGTTGGAACAGACTGCTTCTCTTTCAGAGAAACGCATGTGAGTTTCTTGTGAATGCTTGCAAGTTGCTTAAGGCACTTTCAAAGGAAAGTGATTTTCTCTGAAAGGACAGCATTTAGAAACTGAAGCAACACTCCATTCACTTTGCACAGTGAATTGAAGTGTTGGAACACACTGCTTCTCTTTAAGAGAAACGCATGTGAGTTTTTTGTGAATGCTTGAAAGTAGTTTAAGGCACTTTCAAAGGAAAGTGATTTTCTCTGAAAGGACAGCATTTAGAAAGTGAAGCAACACTCCATTCACTTCGCACAGTGAATTGAAGTTTTGGAACAGACTGCTTCTCTTTCAGAGAAACTCATGTGAGTTTTTTGTGAATGCTTGAAAGTAGTTTAAGGCACTTTCAAAGGAAAGTGATTTTCTCTGAAAGGACAGAATTTAGATAGTGAAGTAACACTCCATTCACTTCGCACAGTGAATTGAAGTGTTTGAACAGTCTGCTTCTCTTTCAGAGAAAGGCATGTGAGTTTCTTCCTAATGCTTGCAAGTAGCTTAAGGCACTTTCAAAGGAAAGTGATTTTCTCTGAAAGGACAGCATTTAGAAAGTGAAGCAACACTCCATTCACTTCGCACAGTGAATTGAAGTGCTGGAACAGACTGCTTCTCTTTCAGAGAAACGCATGTAAGTTTCTGGTGAATGCTTGTAAGAAGCTTAAGGCACTTTCAAAGGAAAGTGATTTTCTCTGAAAGGACAGCATTTAGAAACTGAAGCAACACTCCATTCACTTCTCACAGTGAATTGAAGTGTTGGAACAGACTGCTTCTCTTTCAGAGATACGCATGTGAGTTTCTTGTGAATGCTTGCAAGTTGCTTAAGGCACTTTCAAAGGAAAGTGATTTTCTCTGAAAGGACAGCATTTAGAAACTGAAGCAACACTCCATTCACTTTGCACAGTGAATTGAAGTGTTGGAACACACTGCTTCTCTTTAAGAGAAACGCATGTGAGTTTTTTGTGAATGCTTGAAAGTAGTTTAAGGCACTTTCAAAGGAAAGTGATTTTCTCTGAAAGGACAGCATTTAGAAAGTGAAGCAACACTCCATTCACTTCGCACAGTGAATTGAAGTTTTGGAACAGACTGCTTCTCTTTCAGAGAAACTCATGTGAGTTTTTTGTGAATGCTTGAAAGTAGTTTAAGGCACTTTCAAAGGAAAGTGATTTTCTCTGAAAGGACAGAATTTAGATAGTGAAGTAACACTCCATTCACTTCGCACAGTGAATTGAAGTGTTTGAACAGTCTGCTTCTCTTTCAGAGAAAGGCATGTGAGTTTCTTCCTAATGCTTGCAAGTAGCTTAAGGCACTTTCAAAGGAAAGTGATTTTCTCTGAAAGGACAGCATTTAGAAAGTGAAGCAACACTCCATTCACTTCGCACAGTGAATTGAAGTGTTTGAACAGTCTGCTTCTCTTTCAGAGAAATGCATGTGAGTTTCTTCCTAATGCTTGCTAGTAGCTTAAGGCACTTTCAAAGGAAAGTGATTTTCTCTGAAAGGACAGCATTTAGAAAGTGAAGCAACACTCCATTCACTTCGCACAGTGAATTGAAGTGTTGGAACAGACTGCTTCTCTTTCAGAGAAACGCATGTGAGTTTCTGGTGAATGCTTGTAAGAAGCTTAAGGCACTTTCAAAGGAAAGTGATTTTCTCTGAAAGGATAGCATTTAGAAAGTGAAGCAACACTCCATTCACTTCGCACAGTGAATTGAAGTGTTGGAACAGACTGCTTCTCTTTCAGAGAAACGCTTGTGAGTTGTTTGTGAATGCTTGAAAGTAGTTTAAGGCACTTTCAAAGGAAAGTGATTTTCTCTGAAAGGACAGCATTTAGAAACTGAAGCAACACTCCATTCACTTCTCACAGTGAAGTGAAATGTTGGAACAGACTGCTTCTCTTTCAGAGATACGCATGTGAATTTCTGGTGAATGCTTGTAAGTAGCTTAAGGCACTTTCAAAGGAAAGTGATTTTCTCTGAAAGGACAGCATTTAGAAAGTGAAGCAACACTCCATTCACTTCGCACAGTGAATTGAAGTGTTGGAACAGAATACTTCTCTTTCATATAAACGCATTAGTGTTTCTTGTGAATGCTTGCAAGTTGCTTAAGGCACTTTCAAAGGAAAGTGATTTTCTCTGAAAGGACAGCATTTAGAAAGTGAAGCAACACTCCATTCACTTCGCACAGTGAATTGAAGTTTTGGAACAGACTGCTTCTCTTTCAGAGAAACTCATGTGAGTTTTTTGTGAATGCTTGAAAGTAGTTTAAGGCACTTTCAAAGGAAAGTGATTTTCTCTGAAAGGACAGAATTTAGATAGTGAAGTAACACTCCATTCACTTCGCACAGTGAATTGAAGTGTTGGAACAGACTGCTTCTCTTTCAGAGAAACGCATGTGAGTTTCTGGTGAATGCTTGTAAGAAGCTTAAGGCACTTTCAAAGGAAAGTGATTTTCTCTGAAAGGATAGCATTTAGAAAGTGAAGCAACACTCCATTCACTTCGCACAGTGAATTGAAGTGTTGGAACAGACTGCTTCTCTTTCAGAGAAACGCTTGTGAGTTGTTTGTGAATGCTTGAAAGTAGTTTAAGGCACTTTCAAAGGAAAGTGATTTTCTCTGAAAGGACAGCATTTAGAAACTGAAGCAACACTCCATTCACTTCTCACAGTGAAGTGAAATGTTGGAACAGACTGCTTCTCTTTCAGAGATACGCATGTGAATTTCTGGTGAATGCTTGTAAGTAGCTTAAGGCACTTTCAAAGGAAAGTGATTTTCTCTGAAAGGACAGCATTTAGAAAGTGAAGCAACACTCCATTCACTTCGCACAGTGAATTGAAGTGTTGGAACAGAATACTTCTCTTTCATATAAACGCATTAGTGTTTCTTGTGAATGCTTGCAAGTTGCTTAAGGCACTTTCAAAGGAAAGTGATTTTCTCTGAAAGGACAGCATTTAGAAAGTGAAGCAACACTCCATTCACTTCGCACAGTGAATTGAAGTGTTGGAACAGACTGCTTCTCTTTCAGAGAAACGCATGTGAGTTTTTTGTGAATGCTTGAAAGTAGTTTAAGGCACTTTCAAAGGAAAGTGATTTTCTCTGAAAGGACAGAATTTAGATAGTGAAGTAACACTCCATTCACTTCGCACAGTGAATTGAAGTGTTTGAACAGTCTGCTTCTCTTTCAGAGAAAGGCATGTGAGTTTCTTCCTAATGCTTGCAAGTAGCTTAAGGCACTTTCAAAGGAAAGTGATTTTCTCTGAAAGGACAGCATTTAGAAAGTGAAGCAACACTCCATTCACTTCGCACAGTGAATTGAAGTGCTGGAACAGACTGCTTCTCTTTCAGAGAAACGCATGTAAGTTTCTGGTGAATGCTTGTAAGAAGCTTAAGGCACTTTCAAAGGAAAGTGATTTTCTCTGAAAGGACAGCATTTAGAAACTGAAGCAACACTCCATTCACTTCTCACAGTGAATTGAAGTGTTGTAACAGACTGCTTCTCTTTCAGAGATACGCATGTGAATTTCTGGTGAATGCTTGTAAGTAGCTTAAGGCACTTTCAAAGGAAAGTGATTTTCTCTGAAAGGACAGCATTTAGAAAGTGAAGCAACACTCCATTCACTTCGCACAGTGAATTGAAGTGTTGGAACAGAGTACTTCTCTTTCATATAAACGCATTAGTGTTTCTTGTGAATGCTTGCAAGTTGCTTAAGGCACTTTCAAAGGAAAGTGATTTTCTCTGAAAGGACAGCATTTAGAAAGTGAAGCAACACTCCATTCACTTCGCACAGTGAATTGAAGTGTTGGAACAGACTGCTTCTCTTTCAGAGAAACGCATGTGAGTTTTTTGTGAATGCTTGAAAGTAGTTTAAGGCACTTTCAAAGGAAAGTGATTTTCTCTGAAAGGACAGAATTTAGAAAGTGAAGCAACACTCCATTCACTTCGCACAGTGAATTGAAGTGTTTGAACAGTCTGCTTCTCTTTCAGAGAAACGCATGTGAGTTTCTTCCTAATGCTTGCTAGTAGCTTAAGGCACTTTCAAAGGAAAGTGATTTTCTCTGAAAGGACAGCATTTAGAAAGTGAAGCAACACTCCATTCACTTCGCACAGTGAATTGAAGTGTTGGAACAGACTGCTTCTCTTTCAGAGAAACGCATGTGAGTTTCTGGTGAATGCTTGTAAGAAGCTTAAGGCACTTTCAAAGGAAAGTGATTTTCTCTGAAAGGATAGCATTTAGAAAGTGAAGCAACACTCCATTCACTTCGCACAGTGAATTGAAGTGTTGGAACAGACTGCTTCTCTTTCAGAGAAACGCTTGTGAGTTGTTTGTGAATGCTTGAAAGTAGTTTAAGGCACTTTCAAAGGAAAGTGATTTTCTCTGAAAGGACAGCATTTAGAAACTGAAGCAACACTCCATTCACTTCTCACAGTGAATTGAAATGTTGGAACAGACTGCTTCTCTTTCAGAGATACGCATGTGAATTTCTGGTGAATGCTTGTAAGTAGCTTAAGGCACTTTCAAAGGAAAGTGATTTTCTCTGAAAGGACAGCATTTAGAAAGTGAAGCAACACTCCATTCACTTCGCACAGTGAATTGAAGTGTTGGAACAGAATACTTCTCTTTCATATAAACGCATTAGTGTTTCTTGTGAATGCTTGAAAGTAGTTTAAGGCACTTTCAAAGGAAAGTGATTTTCTCTGAAAGGACAGAATTTAGAAAGTGAAGCAACACTCCATTCACTTCGCACAGTGAATTGAAGTGTTTGAACAGTCTGCTTCTCTTTCAGAGAAACGCATGTGAGTTTCTTCCTAATGCTTGCTAGTAGCTTAAGGCACTTTCAAAGGAAAGTGATTTTCTCTGAAAGGACAGCATTTAGAAAGTGAAGCAACACTCCATTCACTTCGCACAGTGAATTGAAGTGTTGGAACAGACTGCTTCTCTTTCAGAGAAACGCATGTGAGTTTCTGGTGAATGCTTGTAAGAAGCTTAAGGCACTTTCAAAGGAAAGTGATTTTCTCTGAAAGGATAGCATTTAGAAAGTGAAGCAACACTCCATTCCCTTCGCACAGTGAATTGAAGTGTTGGAACAGACTGCTTCTCTTTCAGAGAAACGCTTGTGAGTTGTTTGTGAATGCTTGAAAGTAGTTTAAGGCACTTTCAAAGGAAAGTGATTTTCTCTGAAAGGACAGAATTTAGAAAGTGATGCAACACTCCATTCACTTCGCACAGTGAATTGAAGTGTTGGAACAGACTGCTTCTCTTTCAGAGAAACGCATGTTAGTTTCTGGTGAATGCTTGTAAGTAGCTTAAGGTACTTTCAAAGGAAAGTGATTTTCTCTGAAAGGACAGCATTTAGAAAGTGAAGCAACACTCCATTCACTTCGCACAGTGAATTGAAGTGTTGGAACAGACTGCTTCTCTTTCAGAGAAACGCATGTGAGTTTCTGGTGAATGCTTGTAAGAAGCTTAAGGCACTTTCAAAGGAAAGTGATTTCCTCTGAAAGGACAGCATTTAGAAAGTGAAGCAACACTCCATTCACTTCGCACAGTGAATTGAAGTGTTGGAACAGACTGCTTCTCTTTCAGAGAAACGCATGTGAGTTTTTTGTGAATGCTTGAAAGTAGTTTAAGGCACTTTCAAAGGAAAGTGATTTTCTCTGAAAGGACAGAATTTAGAAAGTGAAGCAACACTCCATTCACTTCGCACAGTGAATTGAAGTGTTGGAACAGTCTGCTTCTCTTTCAGAGAAACGCATGTGAGCTTCTTCCTAATGCTTGCAAGTAGCTTAAGGCATTTTCAAAGGAAAGTGATTTTCTCTGAAAGGACAGCATTTAGAAAGTGAAGCAACACTCCATTCACTTCGCACAGTGAATTGAAGTGTTGGAACAGACTGCTTCTCTTTCAGAGAAACGCATGTGAGTTTCTTGTGAATGCTTGCAAGTTGCTTAAGGCACTTTCAAAGGAAAGTGATTTTCTCTGAAAGGACAGCATTTAGAAACTGAAGCAACACTCCATTCACTTTGCACAGTGAATTGAAGTGTTGGAACAGACTGCTTCTCTTTAAGAGAAACGCATGTGAGTTTTTTGCGAATGCTTGAAAGTAGTTTAAGGCACTTTCAAAGGAAAGTGATTTTCTCTGAAAGGACAGCATTTAGAAACTGAAGCAACACTCCATTCACTTCGCACAGTGAATTGAAGTGTTGGAACAGACTGCTTCTCTTTCAGAGAAACGCATGTGAGTTTTTTGTGAATGCTTGAAAGTAGTTTAAGCACTTTCAAAGGAAAGTGATTTTCTCTGAAAGGACAGGATTTAGAAAGTGATGCAACACTCCATTCACTTCGCACAGTGAATTGAAGTGTTGGAACAGACTGCTTCTCTTTCAGAGAAACGGATGTTAGTTTCTGGTGAATGCTTGTAAGTAGCTTAAGGCACTTTCAAAGGAAAGTGATTTTCTCTGAAAGGACAGCATTTAGAAAGTGAAGCAACACTCCATTCACTTCGCACAGTGAATTGAAGTGTTGGAACAGACTGCTTCTCTTTAAGAGAAACGCATGTGAGTTTTTTGTGAATGCTTGAAAGTAGTTTAAGGCACTTTCAAAGGAAAGTGATTTTCTCTGAAAGGACAGAATTTAGAAAGTGATGCAACACACCATTCACTTCGCACAGTGAATTGAAGTGTTGGAACCGACTGCTTCTCTTTCAGAGAAACGGATGTTAGTTTCTGGTGAATGCTTGTAAGTAGCTTAAGGCACTTTCAAAGGAAAGTGATTTTCTCTGAAAGGACAGCATTTAGAAAGTGAAGCAACACTCCATTCACTTCGCACAGTGAATTGAAGTGTTGGAACAGACTGCTTCTCTTTCAGAGAAATGCATGTGAGTTTCTGTTGAATGCTTGTAAGTAGCTTAAGGCACTTTCAAAGGAAAGTGATTTTCTCTGAAAGGACAGCATTTAGAAAGTGAAGCAACACTCCATTCCCTTCGTGCAGTGAATTGAAGTGTTGGAAGAGACTGCTTCTCTTTCAGAGAAATGCATGTGAGTTTCTGTTGAATGCTTGTAAGTAGCTTAAGGCACTTTCAAAGGAAAGTGATTTTCTCTGAAAGGACAGCATTTAGAAAGTGAAGCAACACTCCATTCACTTCGCAGAGTGAATTGAAGTATTGGAACAGACTGCTTCTCTTTCAGAGAAACGCATGTGAGTTTCTTGTGAATTCTTGCAAGTTGCTTAAGGCACTTTCAAAGGAAAGTGATTTTCTCTGAAAGGACAGCATTTAGAAAGTGAAGCAACACTCCATTCACTTCGCACAGTGAATTGAAGTGTTGGAATAGACTGCTTCTCTTTAAGAGAAACGCATGTGAGTTTTTTGTGAATGCTTGAAAGTAGTTTAAGGCACTTTCAAAGGAAAGTGATTTTCTCTGAAAGGACAGAATTTAGAAAGTGATGCAACACTCCATTCACTTCGCACAGTGAATTGAAGTGTTGGAACAGACTGCTTCTCTTTCAGAGAAAAGCATGTGAGTTTCTTCCTAATGCTTGTAAGTAGCTTAAGGCACTTTCAAAGGAAAGAGATTTTCTCTAAAAGGTCAGCATTTAGAAAGTGAAGCAACACTCCATTCCCTTCGTGCAGTGAATTGAAGTGTTGGAACAGAGTGCTTCTCTTTCATAGAAACGCATTAGTGTTTCTTGTGAATGCGTGCAAGTGGCTTAAGGCACTTTCAAAGGAAAGTGATTTTCTCTGAAAGGACAGCATTTAGAAAGTGAAGCAACACTCCATTTACTTCGCACAGTGAATTGAAGTGTTGGAACAGACTGCTTCTCTTTCCGAGAAACGCATGTGAGTTTCTTGTGAATTCTTGCAAGTTGCTTCAGGCACTTTCAAAGGAAAGTGATTTTCTCTGAAAGGACAGCATTTAGAAAGTGAAGCAACACTCCATTCACTTCACACAGTGAATTGAAGTGTTGGAACAGACTGCTTCTCTTTCAGAGAAACGCATGTGAGTTTCTTCCTAATGCTTGCAAGTAGCTTAAGGCACTATCAAAGGAAAGTGATTTTCTCTGAAAGGACAGCATTTAGAAAGTGAAGCAACACTCCATTCACTTCGCACAGTGAATTGAAGTGTTGCAACAGACTGCTTCTCTTTCAGAGAAACGCATGTGAGTTTTTTATGAATGCTTGAAAGTAGATTAAGGCACGTTCAAAGGAAAGTGATTTTCTCTGAAAGGACAGCATTTAATAAGTGAGGCAACACTCCATTCACTTCGCACAGTGAATTGAAGTGTGGAACAGACTGATTCTCTTTCAGAGAAACGCATGTGAGTTTCTTCCTAATGCTTGCAAGTAGCTTAAGGCACTTTCAAAGGAAAGTGATTTTCTCTGAAAGGACAGCATTTAGAAAGTGAAGCAACACTCCATTCACTTCGCACATTGAATTGAAGCGTTGGAACCTACTGCTTCTCTTTCAGAGAAACGCATGTGAGTTTCTGGTGAATGCTTGTAAGTAGCTTAAGGCACTTTCAAAGGAAAGTGATTTTCTCTGAAAGGACAGCATTTAGAAAGTGAAGCAACACACCATTCCCTTCGTGCAGTGAATTGGAATGTTGGAACAGAGTACTTCTCTTTCATATAAACGCATTAGTGTTTCTTGTGAATGCTTGCAAGTTGCTTAAGGCACTTTCAAAGGAAAGTGATTTTCTCTGAAAGGACATAATTTAGAAAGTGAAGCAACACTCCATTCACTTCGCACATTGAATTGAAATGTTGGAACAGACTGCTTCTCTTTCAGAGAAACGCATGTGAGTTTCTGGTGAATGCTTGTAAGTAGCTTAAGGCACTTTCAAAGGAAAGTGATTTTCTCTGAAAGGACAGCATTTAGAAAGTGTGGCAACACTCCATTCACTTCACACAGTGAATTGAAGTGTTGGAACAGACTGCTTCTCTTTCAGAGAAACGCATGTGAGTTTCTTCCTAATGCTTGCAAGTAGCTTAAGGCACTTTCAAAGGAAAGTGATTTTCTCTGAAAGGACAGCATTTAAAAAGTGAGGCAACACTCCATTCACATCACACAGTGAATTGAAGTGTTGCAACAGACTGCTTCTCTTTCAGAGAAATTCATGTGACTTTCTGTTGAATGCTTGTAAGTAGCTTAAGGCACTTTCAAAGGAAAGTGATTTTCTCTGAAACGACAGCATTTAGAAAGTGAAGCAACACTCCATTCACTTCGCAGATAAATTGAAGTATTGGAACAGACTGCTTCTCTTTCAGAGAAACGCATGTGAGTTTCTGGTGAATGCTTGTAAGTAGCTTAAGGCACTTTCAAAGGAAAGTGATTTTCTCTGAAAGGACAGCATTTAGAAAGTGAAGGAACACTCCATTCACTTCGCACAGTGAATTGAAGTGTTGGAACAGACTGCTTCTCTTTAAGAGAAACGCATGTGAGTTTTTTGTGAATGCTTGAAAGTAGTTTACGGCACTTTCAAAGGAAAGTGATTTTCTCTGAAGGGACAGAATTTAGAAAGTGAAGCAACACTCCATTCACTTCACACAGTGAATTGAATTGTTGGAACAGACTGCTTCTCTTTCAGAGAAACACATGTGAGTTTCTTCCTAAAGCTTGTAAGTAGCTTAAGGCACTTTCAAAGGAAAGTGATTTTCTCTGAAAGGACAGCATTTAGAAAGTGAAGCAACACTCCATTCCCTTCGTGCAGTTAATTGAAGTGTTGGAACAGAGTGCTTCTCTTTCATAGAAACGCATTAGTGTTTCTTGTGAATGCTTGCAAGTTGCTTAAGGCACTTTCAAAGGAAAGTGATTTTCTCTGAAAGGACAGCATTTAGAAAGTGAAGCAACACTCCATTCACTTTGTACAGTGAATTGAAGTGTTGGAACAGACTCCTTCTCTTTCAGAGAAATGCATGTGAGTTTCTGTTGAATGCTTGTAAGTAGCTTAAGGCTCTTTCAAAGGAAAGTGATTTTCTCTGAAAGAACAGAATTTAGAAAGTAAAGCAACACTCAATTCCCTTCGCGCAATGAATTGAAGTGTTGGAACAGACTGCTTCTCTTTCGTAGAAACGCATTAGTGTTTCTTGTGAATGCTTGCAAGTAGCTTAAGGCACTTTCAAAGGAAAGTGATTTTCTCTGAAAGGACAGCATTTAGAAAGTGAAGCAACACTCCATTCACTTCGCACAGTGAATTGAAGTGTTGGAACAGACTGCTTCTCTTTCAGAGAAACGCATGTGAATTTCTTGTGAATTCTTGCAAGTTGCTTAAGGCACTTTCAAAGGAAAGTGATTTTCTCTGAAAGGACAGCATTTAGAAACTGAAGCAACACTCCATTTACTTCGGACAGTGAATTGAAGTGTTGGAACAGACTGCTTCTCTTTCACAGAAACGCATGTGAGTTTTTTGTAAATGCTTGAAAGTAGTTTAAGGCACTTTCAAAGGAAAGTGATATTCTCTGAAAGGACAGAATTTAGAAACTGAAGCAACACTCCATTCACTTCGCACAGTGAATTGAAGTGTTGGAACAGACTGCTTCTCTTTCAGAGAAACGCATGTGAGTTTCTTCCTAATGCTTGCAAGTAGCTTAAGGCACTTTCAAAGGAAAGTGATTTTCTCTGATTGGACAGCATTTAGAAAGTGAAGCAACACTCCATTCACTTCGCACAGTGAATTGAAGTGTTGGAACAGACTGCTTCTCTTTCAGAGAAACGCATGTGAGTTTCTGGTGAATGCTTGTAAGTAGCTTAAGGCACTTTCACAGGAAAGTGATTTTCTCTGAAAGGACAGCATTTAGAAAGTGAAGCAACACTCCATTCACTTCGCAGAGTGAATTGAAGTGTTGGAACAGAGTGCTTCTCTTTCATAGAAACGCATTAGTGTTTCTTGTGAATGCTTGCAAGTGGCTTAAGGCACTTTCAAAGGAAAGTGATTTTCTCTGAAAGGACAGCATTTAGAAAGTGAAGCAACACTCCATTCACTTCGCACAGTGAATTGAAGTGTTGGAAGAGACTGCTTCTCTTTCCGAGAAACGCATGTGAGTTTCTTGTGAATTCTTGCAAGTTGCTTCAGGCACTTTCAAAGAAAGTGATTTTCTCTGAAAGGACAGCATTTAGAAAGTGAAGCAACACTCCATTCACTTAACACAGTGAATTGAAGTGTTGGAACAGACTGCTTCTCTTTCAGAGAAACGCATGTGAGTTTCTTCCTAATGCTTGCAAGTAGCTTAAGGCACTATCAAAGGAAAGTGATTTTCTCTGAAAGGACAGCATTTAGAAAGTGAAGCAACACTCCATTCACTTCGCACAGTGAATTGAAGTGTTGGAACAGACTGCTTCTCTTTCAGAGAAACGCATGTGAGTTTTTTATGAATGCTTGAAAGTAGTTTAAGGCACTTTAAAAGGAAAGTGATTTTCTCTGAAAGGAAAGCATTTAGAAAGTGAGGCAACACTCCATTCACTTCGCACAGTGAATTGAAGTGTTGGGACAGACTGATTCTCTTTCAGAGAAACGCATGTGAGTTTCTTCCTAATGCTTGCAAGTAGCTTAAGGCACTTTCAAAGGAAAGTGATTTTCTCTGAAAGGACAGCATTTAGAAAGTGAAGCAACACTCCATTCACTTCTCACAGTGAATTGAAATGTTGGAACAGTCTGCTTCTCTTTTAGAGAAACGCATGTGAGTTTCTTCCTAATGCTTTTAAGTAGCTTAAGGCACTTTCAAAGGAAAGTGATTTTCTCTGAAAGGACAGCATTTAGAAAGTGAAGCAACACTCCATTCACTTCTCACAGTGAATTGAAGTATTGGAACAGACTGCTTCTCTTTCAGACAAACGCATGTGAGTTTCTGGTGAATGCTTGCAAGTAGCTTAAAGCACTTTCAAAGGAAAGTAATTTTCTCTGAAAGGACAGCATTTAAAAAGTGAGGCAACACTCCATTCACTTCACACAGTGAATTGAAGTGTTGCAACAGACTGCTTCTCTTTCAGAGAAATGCATGTGAGTTTCTGGTGAATGCTTGTAAGTAGCTTAAGGCACTTTCAAAGGAAAGTGATTTTCTCTGAAAGGACAGCATTTAGAAAGTGAAGCAACACTCCATTCACTTCGCAGAGTGAATTGAAGTATTGGAACAGACTGCTTCTCTTTCAGAGAAACGCATGTGAGTTTCTGGTGAATGCTTGTAAGTAGCTTAAGGCACTTTCAAAGGAAAGTGATTTTCTCTGAAAGGACAGCATTTAGAAAGTGAAGCAACACTCCATTCACTTCGCACAGTGAATTGAAGTGTTGGAACAGACTGCTTCTCTTTCCGAGAAACGCATGTGAGTTTCTTGTGAATTCTTCCAAGTTGCTTCAGGCACTTTCCAAGAAAGTGATTTTCTCTGAAATGACAGCATTTAGAAAGTGAAGCAACACTCCATTCACTTAACACAGTGAATTGAAGTGTTGGAACAGACTGCTTCTCTTTCAGAGAAACGCATGTGAGTTTCTTCCTAATGCTTGCAAGTAGCTTAAGGCACTATCAAAGGAAAGTGATTTTCTCTGAAAGGACAGCATTTAGAAAGTGAAGCAACACTCCATTCACTTCGCACAGTGAATTGAAGTGTTGGAACAGACTGCTTCTCTTTCACAGAAACGCATGTGAGTTTTTTATGAATGCTTGAAAGTAGTTTAAGGCACTTTAAAAGGAAAATGATTTTCTCTGAAAGGACAGCATTTAGAAAGTGAAGCAACACTCCATTCCCTTCGTGCAGTGAATTGAAGTGTTGGAACAGAGTACTTCTCTTTCATATAAACGCATTAGTGTTTCTTGTGAATGCTTGCAAGTTGCTTAAGGCACTTTCAAAGGAAAGTGATTTTCTCTGAAAGGACAGCATTTAGAAAGTGAAGCAACACTCCATTCACTTCGCACTTTGAATTGAAGTGTTGGAACAGACTGCTTCTCTTTCAGAGAAACGCATGTGAGTTGCTGGTGAATGCTTGTAAGTAGCTTAAGGCACTTTCAAAGGAAAGTGATTTTCTCTGAAAGGACAGCATTTAGAAAGTGAGGCAACACTCCATTCACTTCACACAGTGAATTGAAGTGTTGGAACAGACTGCTTCTCTTTCAGAGAAACGCATGTGAGTTTCTTACTAATGCTTGCAAGTAGCTTAAGGCACTTTCAAAGGAAAGTGATTTTCTCTGAAAGGACAGCATTTAGAAAGTGAAGCAACACTCCATTCACTTCGCACAGTGAATTGAAGTGTTGGAACAGAATGCTTCTCTTTTAGAGAAACGCATGTGAGTTTCTTCCTAATGCTTGCAAGTAGCTTAAGGCACTTTCAAAGGAAAGTGATTTTCTCTGAAAGGACAGCATTTAGAAAGTGAAGCAACACTCCATTCACTTCGCACAGTGAATTGAAGTGTTGGAACAGACTGCTTCTCTTTCAGAGAAATGCATGTGAGTTTCTGTTGAATGCTTGTAAGTAGCTTAAGGCACTTTCAAAGGAAAGTGATTTTCTCTGAAAGGACAGCATTTAGAAAGTGAAGCAACACTCCATTCACTTCGCAGAATGAATTGAAGTATTGGAACAGACTGCTTCTCTTTCAGAGAAACGCATGTGAGTTTCTGGTGAATGCTTGCAAGTATCTTAAGGCACTTTCAAAGGAAAGTGATTTTCTCTGAAAGGACAGCATTTAAAAAGTGAGGCAACACTCCATTCACTTCACACAGTGAATTGAAGTGTTGCAACAGACTGCTTCTCTTTCAGAGAAATGCATGTGAGTTTCTGTTGAATGCTTGTAAGTAGCTTAAGGCACTTTCAAAGGAAAGTGATTTTCTCTGAAACGACAGCATTTAGAAAGTGAAGCAACACTCCATTCACTTCGCAGAGTGAATTGAAGTATTGGAACAGACTGCTTCTCTTTCAGAGAAACGCATGTGAGTTTCTGGTGAATGCTTGTAAGAAGCTTAAGGCACTTTCAAAGGAAAGTGATTTTCTCTGAAAGGACAGCATTTAGAAAGTGAAGCAACACTCCATTCACTTCGCACAGTGAACTGAAGTGTTGGAACAGACTGCTTCTCTTTCAGAGAAACGCATGTGAGTTTCTTGTGAATTCTTGCAAGTTGCTTAAGGCACTTTCAAAGGAAAGTGATTTTCTCTGAAAGGACAGCATTTAGAAACTGAAGCAACACTCCATTCACTTCGCACAGTGAATTGAAGTGTTGGAACAGACTGCTTCTCTTTAAGAGAAACGCATGTGAGTTTTTTGTGAATGCGTGAAAGTAGTTTAAGGCACTTTCAAAGGAAAGTGATTTTCTCTGAAAGGACAGAATTTAGAAAGTGCTGCAACACTCCATTCACTTCGCACAGTGAATTGAAGTGTTGGAACAGACTGCTTCTCTTTCAGAGAAACGCATGTGAGTTTCTTCCAAATGCTTGTAAGTAGCTTAAGGCACTTTCAAAGGAAAGTGATTTTCTCTGAAAGGACAGCATTTAGAAAGTGAAGCAACACTCCATTCCCTTCGTGCAGTGAATTGAAGTGTTGGAACAGAGTGCTTCTCTTTCAGAGAAACGCATGTGAGTTTTTTATGAATGCTTGAAAGTAGTTTAAGGCACTTTAAAAGGAAAGTGATTTTCTCTGAAAGGAAAGCATTTAGAAAGTGAGGCAACACTCCATTCACTTCGCACAGTGAATTGAAGTGTTGGGACAGACTGATTCTCTTTCAGAGAAACGCATGTGAGTTTCTTCCTAATGCTTGCAAGTAGCTTAAGGCACTTTCAAAGGAAAGTGATTTTCTCTGAAAGGACAGCATTTAGAAAGTGAAGCAACACTCCATTCACTTCTCACAGTGAATTGAAATGTTGGAACAGTCTGCTTCTCTTTTAGAGAAACGCATGTGAGTTTCTTCCTAATGCTTTTAAGTAGCTTAAGGCACTTTCAAAGGAAAGTGATTTTCTCTGAAAGGACAGCATTTAGAAAGTGAAGCAACACTCCATTCACTTCTCACAGTGAATTGAAGTATTGGAACAGACTGCTTCTCTTTCAGAGAAACGCATGTGAGTTTCTGGTGAATGCTTGCAAGTAGCTTAAAGCACTTTCAAAGGAAAGTAATTTTCTCTGAAAGGACAGCATTTAAAAAGTGAGGCAACACTCCATTCACTTCACACAGTGAATTGAAGTGTTGCAACAGACTGCTTCTCTTTCAGAGAAATGCATGTGAGTTTCTGGTGAATGCTTGTAAGTAGCTTAAGGCACTTTCAAAGGAAAGTGATTTTCTCTGAAAGGACAGCATTTAGAAAGTGAAGCAACACTCCATTCACTTCGCAGAGTGAATTGAAGTATTGGAACAGACTGCTTCTCTTTCAGAGAAACGCATGTGAGTTTCTGGTGAATGCTTGTAAGTAGCTTAAGGCACTTTCAAAGGAAAGTGATTTTCTCTGAAAGGACAGCATTTAGAAAGTGAAGCAACACTCCATTCACTTCGCACAGTGAATTGAAGTGTTGGAACAGACTGCTTCTCTTTCCGAGAAACGCATGTGAGTTTCTTGTGAATTCTTCCAAGTTGCTTCAGGCACTTTCCAAGAAAGTGATTTTCTCTGAAATGACAGCATTTAGAAAGTGAAGCAACACTCCATTCACTTAACAGAGTGAATTGAAGTGTTGGAACAGACTGCTTCTCTTTCAGAGAAACGCATGTGAGTTTCTTCCTAATGCTTGCAAGTAGCTTAAGGCACTATCAAAGGAAAGTGATTTTCTCTGAAAGGACAGCATTTAGAAAGTGAAGCAACACTCCATTCACTTCGCACAGTGAATTGAAGTGTTGGAACAGACTGCTTCTCTTTCACAGAAACGCATGTGAGTTTTTTATGAATGCTTGAAAGTAGTTTAAGGCACTTTAAAAGGAAAGTGATTTTCTCTGAAAGGACAGCATTTAGAAAGTGAGGCAACACTCCATTCACTTCGCACAGTGAATTGAAGTGTTGGAACAGACTGCTTCTCTTTCAGAGAAACGCATGTGAGTTTCTGGTGAATGCTTGCATGTAGCTTAAGGCACTTTCAAAGGAAAGTGATTTTCTCTGAAAGGACAGCATTTAGAAAGTGAAGCAACACTCCATTGACTTCGCACAGTGAATTGAAGTGTTGGAACCGACTGCTTCTCTTTCAGAGAAACGCATGTGAGTTTCTGGTGAATGCTTGTAAGAAGCTTAAGGCACTTTCAAAGGAAAGTGATTTTCTCTGAAAGGACAGCATTTAGAAAGTGAAGCAACACTCCATTCACTTCGTGCAGTGAATTGAAGTGTTGGAACAGAGTGCTTCTCTTTCATAGAAACGCATTAGTGTTTCTTGTGAATGCTTGCAAGTTGCTTAAGGCACTTTCAAATTAAAGTGATTTTCTCTGAAAGGACATAATTTAGAAAGTGAAGCAACACTCCATTCACTTCGCACAGTGAATTGAAGTGTTGGAACAGACTGCTTCTCTTTCAGAGAAATGCATGTGAGTTTCTGTTGAATGCTTGTAAGTAGCTTAAGGCACTTTCAAAGGAAAGTGATTTTCTCTGAAAGGACAGCATTTAGAAAGTGAAGCAACACTCCATTCACTTCGCACAGTGAATTGAAGTGTTGGAACAGACTGCTTCACTTTCAGAGAAACCCATGTGAGTTTCTGTTTAATGCTTGTAAGTAGCTTAAGGCACTTTCAAAGGAAAGTGATTTTCTCTGAGAGGACAGCATTTAGAATGTGACGCAACACTCCATTCACTTCACACAGTGAATTGAAGTGTTGGAACAGACTGCTTCTCTTTCAGAGAAACGCATGTGAGTTTCTTCCTAATGCTTGCAAGTAGCTTAAGGCACTTTCAAAGGAAAGTGATTTTCTCTGAAAGGACAGCATTTACAAAGTGAAGCAACACTCCATTCACTTCGCACAGTGAATTGAAGTGTTGGAACAGACTGCTTCTCTTTCAGAGAAACGCATGTGAGTTTCTGGTGAATGCTTGTAAGTAGCTTAAGGCACTTTCAAAGGAAAGTGATTTTCTCTGAAAGGACAGCATTTAGAAAGTGAAGCAACACTCCATTCACTTCGCACAGTGAATTGAAGTGTTGGAACAGACTGCTTCTCTTTCAGAGAAACGCATGTGAGTTTCTTCCTAATGCTTGCAAGTAGCTTAAGGCACTTTCAAAGGAAAGTGATTTTCTCTGATTGGACAGCATTTAGAAAGTGAAGCAACACTTCATTCACTTCGCACAGTGAATTGAAGTGTTGGAACAGACTGCTTCTCTTTCAGAGAAACGCATGTGAGTTTCTGGTGAATGCTTGTAAGTAGCTTAAGGCACTTTCACAGGAAAGTGATTTTCTCTGAAAGGACAGCATTTAGAAAGTGAAGCAACACTCCATTCACTTCGCAGAGTGAATTGAAGTGTTGGAACAGAGTGCTTCTCTTTCATAGAAACGCATTAGTGTTTCTTGTGAATGCTTGCAAGTGGCTTAAGGCACTTTCAAAGGAAAGTGATTTTCTCTGAAAGGACAGCATTTAGAAAGTGAAGCAACACTCCATTCACTTCGCACAGTGAATTGAAGTGTTGGAAGAGACTGCTTCTCTTTCCGAGAAACGCATGTGAGTTTCTTGTGAATTCTTGCAAGTTGCTTCAGGCACTTTCAAAGAAAGTGATTTTCTCTGAAAGGACAGCATTTAGAAAGTGAAGCAACACTCCATTCACTTAACACAGTGAATTGAAGTGTTGGAACAGACTGCTTCTCTTTCAGAGAAACGCATGTGAGTTTCTTCCTAATGCTTGCAAGTAGCTTAAGGCACTATCAAAGGAAAGTGATTTTCTCTGAAAGGACAGCATTTAGAAAGTGAAGCAACACTCCATTCACTTCGCACAGTGAATTGAAGTGTTGGAACAGACTGCTTCTCTTTCAGAGAAACGCATGTGAGTTTTTTATGAATGCTTGAAAGTAGTTTAAGGCACTTTAAAAGGAAAGTGATTTTCTCTGAAAGGAAAGCATTTAGAAAGTGAGGCAACACTCCATTCACTTCGCACAGTGAATTGAAGTGTTGGGACAGACTGATTCTCTTTCAGAGAAACGCATGTGAGTTTCTTCCTAATGCTTGCAAGTAGCTTAAGGCACTTTCAAAGGAAAGTGATTTTCTCTGAAAGGACAGCATTTAGAAAGTGAAGCAACACTCCATTCACTTCTCACAGTGAATTGAAATGTTGGAACAGTCTGCTTCTCTTTTAGAGAAACGCATGTGAGTTTCTTCCTAATGCTTTTAAGTAGCTTAAGGCACTTTCAAAGGAAAGTGATTTTCTCTGAAAGGACAGCATTTAGAAAGTGAAGCAACACTCCATTCACTTCTCACAGTGAATTGAAGTATTGGAACAGACTGCTTCTCTTTCAGACAAACGCATGTGAGTTTCTGGTGAATGCTTGCAAGTAGCTTAAAGCACTTTCAAAGGAAAGTAATTTTCTCTGAAAGGACAGCATTTAAAAAGTGAGGCAACACTCCATTCACTTCACACAGTGAATTGAAGTGTTGCAACAGACTGCTTCTCTTTCAGAGAAATGCATGTGAGTTTCTGGTGAATGCTTGTAAGTAGCTTAAGGCACTTTCAAAGGAAAGTGATTTTCTCTGAAAGGACAGCATTTAGAAAGTGAAGCAACACTCCATTCACTTCGCAGAGTGAATTGAAGTATTGGAACAGACTGCTTCTCTTTCAGAGAAACGCATGTGAGTTTCTGGTGAATGCTTGTAAGTAGCTTAAGGCACTTTCAAAGGAAAGTGATTTTCTCTGAAAGGACAGCATTTAGAAAGTGAAGCAACACTCCATTCACTTCGCACAGTGAATTGAAGTGTTGGAACAGACTGCTTCTCTTTCCGAGAAACGCATGTGAGTTTCTTGTGAATTCTTCCAAGTTGCTTCAGGCACTTTCCAAGAAAGTGATTTTCTCTGAAATGACAGCATTTAGAAAGTGAAGCAACACTCCATTCACTTAACACAGTGAATTGAAGTGTTGGAACAGACTGCTTCTCTTTCAGAGAAACGCATGTGAGTTTCTTCCTAATGCTTGCAAGTAGCTTAAGGCACTATCAAAGGAAAGTGATTTTCTCTGAAAGGACAGCATTTAGAAAGTGAAGCAACACTCCATTCACTTCGCACAGTGAATTGAAGTGTTGGAACAGACTGCTTCTCTTTCACAGAAACGCATGTGAGTTTTTTATGAATGCTTGAAAGTAGTTTAAGGCACTTTAAAAGGAAAATGATTTTCTCTGAAAGGACAGCATTTAGAAAGTGAAGCAACACTCCATTCCCTTCGTGCAGTGAATTGAAGTGTTGGAACAGAGTACTTCTCTTTCATATAAACGCATTAGTGTTTCTTGTGAATGCTTGCAAGTTGCTTAAGGCACTTTCAAAGGAAAGTGATTTTCTCTGAAAGGACAGCATTTAGAAAGTGAAGCAACACTCCATTCACTTCGCACTTTGAATTGAAGTGTTGGAACAGACTGCTTCTCTTTCAGAGAAACGCATGTGAGTTGCTGGTGAATGCTTGTAAGTAGCTTAAGGCACTTTCAAAGGAAAGTGATTTTCTCTGAAAGGACAGCATTTAGAAAGTGAGGCAACACTCCATTCACTTCACACAGTGAATTGAAGTGTTGGAACAGACTGCTTCTCTTTCAGAGAAACGCATGTGAGTTTCTTACTAATGCTTGCAAGTAGCTTAAGGCACTTTCAAAGGAAAGTGATTTTCTCTGAAAGGACAGCATTTAGAAAGTGAAGCAACACTCCATTCACTTCGCACAGTGAATTGAAGTGTTGGAACAGAATGCTTCTCTTTTAGAGAAACGCATGTGAGTTTCTTCCTAATGCTTGCAAGTAGCTTAAGGCACTTTCAAAGGAAAGTGATTTTCTCTGAAAGGACAGCATTTAGAAAGTGAAGCAACACTCCATTCACTTCGCACAGTGAATTGAAGTGTTGGAACAGACTGCTTCTCTTTCAGAGAAATGCATGTGAGTTTCTGTTGAATGCTTGCAAGTAGCTTAAGGCACTTTCAAAGGAAAGTGATTTTCTCTGAAAGGACAGCATTTAGAAAGTGAAGCAACACTCCATTCACTTCGCAGAATGAATTGAAGTATTGGAACAGACTGCTTCTCTTTCAGAGAAACGCATGTGAGTTTCTGGTGAATGCTTGCAAGTATCTTAAGGCACTTTCAAAGGAAAGTGATTTTCTCTGAAAGGACAGCATTTAAAAAGTGAGGCAACACTCCATTCACTTCACACAGTGAATTGAAGTGTTGCAACAGACTGCTTCTCTTTCAGAGAAATGCATGTGAGTTTCTGTTGAATGCTTGTAAGTAGCTTAAGGCACTTTCAAAGGAAAGTGATTTTCTCTGAAACGACAGCATTTAGAAAGTGAAGCAACACTCCATTCACTTCGCAGAGTGAATTGAAGTATTGGAACAGACTGCTTCTCTTTCAGAGAAACGCATGTGAGTTTCTGGTGAATGCTTGTAAGAAGCTTAAGGCACTTTCAAAGGAAAGTGATTTTCTCTGAAAGGACAGCATTTAGAAAGTGAAGCAACACTCCATTCACTTCGCACAGTGAACTGAAGTGTTGGAACAGACTGCTTCTCTTTCAGAGAAACGCATGTGAGTTTCTTGTGAATTCTTGGAAGTTGCTTAAGGCACTTTCAAAGGAAAGTGATTTTCTCTGAAAGGACAGCATTTAGAAACTGAAGCAACACTCCATTCACTTCGCACAGTGAATTGAAGTGTTGGAACAGACTGCTTCTCTTTAAGAGAAACGCATGTGAGTTTTTTGTGAATGCGTGAAAGTAGTTTAAGGCACTTTCAAAGGAAAGTGATTTTCTCTGAAAGGACAGAATTTAGAAAGTGCTGCAACACTCCATTCACTTCGCACAGTGAATTGAAGTGTTGGAACAGACTGCTTCTCTTTCAGAGAAACGCATGTGAGTTTCTTCCAAATGCTTGTAAGTAGCTTAAGGCACTTTCAAAGGAAAGTGATTTTCTCTGAAAGGACAGCATTTAGAAAGTGAAGCAACACTCCATTCCCTTCGTGCAGTGAATTGAAGTGTTGGAACAGAGTGCTTCTCTTTCAGAGAAACGCATGTGAGTTTTTTATGAATGCTTGAAAGTAGTTTAAGGCACTTTAAAAGGAAAGTGATTTTCTCTGAAAGGAAAGCATTTAGAAAGTGAGGCAACACTCCATTCACTTCGCACAGTGAATTGAAGTGTTGGGACAGACTGATTCTCTTTCAGAGAAACGCATGTGAGTTTCTTCCTAATGCTTGCAAGTAGCTTAAGGCACTTTCAAAGGAAAGTGATTTTCTCTGAAAGGACAGCATTTAGAAAGTGAAGCAACACTCCATTCACTTCTCACAGTGAATTGAAATGTTGGAACAGTCTGCTTCTCTTTTAGAGAAACGCATGTGAGTTTCTTCCTAATGCTTTTAAGTAGCTTAAGGCACTTTCAAAGGAAAGTGATTTTCTCTGAAAGGACAGCATTTAGAAAGTGAAGCAACACTCCATTCACTTCTCACAGTGAATTGAAGTATTGGAACAGACTGCTTCTCTTTCAGAGAAACGCATGTGAGTTTCTGGTGAATGCTTGCAAGTAGCTTAAAGCACTTTCAAAGGAAAGTAATTTTCTCTGAAAGGACAGCATTTAAAAAGTGAGGCAACACTCCATTCACTTCACACAGTGAATTGAAGTGTTGCAACAGACTGCTTCTCTTTCAGAGAAATGCATGTGAGTTTCTGGTGAATGCTTGTAAGTAGCTTAAGGCACTTTCAAAGGAAAGTGATTTTCTCTGAAAGGACAGCATTTAGAAAGTGAAGCAACACTCCATTCACTTCGCAGAGTGAATTGAAGTATTGGAACAGACTGCTTCTCTTTCAGAGAAACGCATGTGAGTTTCTGGTGAATGCTTGTAAGTAGCTTAAGGCACTTTCAAAGGAAAGTGATTTTCTCTGAAAGGACAGCATTTAGAAAGTGAAGCAACACTCCATTCACTTCGCACAGTGAATTGAAGTGTTGGAACAGACTGCTTCTCTTTCCGAGAAACGCATGTGAGTTTCTTGTGAATTCTTCCAAGTTGCTTCAGGCACTTTCCAAGAAAGTGATTTTCTCTGAAATGACAGCATTTAGAAAGTGAAGCAACACTCCATTCACTTAACACAGTGAATTGAAGTGTTGGAACAGACTGCTTCTCTTTCAGAGAAACGCATGTGAGTTTCTTCCTAATGCTTGCAAGTAGCTTAAGGCACTATCAAAGGAAAGTGATTTTCTCTGAAAGGACAGCATTTAGAAAGTGAAGCAACACTCCATTCACTTCGCACAGTGAATTGAAGTGTTGGAACAGACTGCTTCTCTTTCACAGAAACGCATGTGAGTTTTTTATGAATGCTTGAAAGTAGTTTAAGGCACTTTAAAAGGAAAGTGATTTTCTCTGAAAGGACAGCATTTAGAAAGTGAGGCAACACTCCATTCACTTCGCACAGTGAATTGAAGTGTTGGAACAGACTGCTTCTCTTTCAGAGAAACGCATGTGAGTTTCTGGTGAATGCTTGCATGTAGCTTAAGGCACTTTCAAAGGAAAGTGATTTTCTCTGAAAGGACAGCATTTAGAAAGTGAAGCAACACTCCATTGACTTCGCACAGTGAATTGAAGTGTTGGAACCGACTGCTTCTCTTTCAGAGAAACGCATGTGAGTTTCTGGTGAATGCTTGTAAGAAGCTTAAGGCACTTTCAAAGGAAAGTGATTTTCTCTGAAAGGACAGCATTTAGAAAGTGAAGCAACACTCCATTCACTTCGTGCAGTGAATTGAAGTGTTGGAACAGAGTGCTTCTCTTTCATAGAAACGCATTAGTGTTTCTTGTGAATGCTTGCAAGTTGCTTAAGGCACTTTCAAATTAAAGTGATTTTCTCTGAAAGGACATAATTTAGAAAGTGAAGCAACACTCCATTCACTTCGCACAGTGAATTGAAGTGTTGGAACAGACTGCTTCTCTTTCAGAGAAATGCATGTGAGTTTCTGTTGAATGCTTGTAAGTAGCTTAAGGCACTTTCAAAGGAAAGTGATTTTCTCTGAAAGGACAGCATTTAGAAAGTGAAGCAACACTCCATTCACTTCGCACAGTGAATTGAAGTGTTGGAACAGACTGCTTCACTTTCAGAGAAACCCATGTGAGTTTCTGTTTAATGCTTGTAAGTAGCTTAAGGCACTTTCAAAGGAAAGTGATTTTCTCTGAGAGGACAGCATTTAGAATGTGACGCAACACTCCATTCACTTCACACAGTGAATTGAAGTGTTGGAACAGACTGCTTCTCTTTCAGAGAAACGCATGTGAGTTTCTTCCTAATGCTTGCAAGTAGCTTAAGGCACTTTCAAAGGAAAGTGATTTTCTCTGAAAGGACAGCATTTACAAAGTGAAGCAACACTCCATTCACTTCGCACAGTGAATTGAAGTGTTGGAACAGACTGCTTCTCTTTCAGAGAAACGCATGTGAGTTTCTGGTGAATGCTTGTAAGTAGCTTAAGGCACTTTCAAAGGAAAGTGATTTTCTCTGAAAGGACAGCATTTAGAAAGTGAAGCAACACTCCATTCACTTCGCACAGTGAATTGAAGTGTTGGAACAGACTGCTTCTCTTTCAGAGAAACGCATGTGAGTTTCTTGTGAATTCTTGCAAGTTGCTTAAAGCACTTTCAAAGGAAAGTGATTTTCTCTGAAAGGACAGCATTTAGAAAGTGAAGCAACACTCCATTTACTTCGCACAGTGAATTGAAGTGTTGGAACAGACTGCTTCTCTTTCACAGAAATGCATGTGAGTTTTTTGTGAATGCTTGAAAGTAGTTTAAGGCACTTTCAAAGGAAAGTGATTTTCTCTGAAAGGACAGAATTTAGAAAGTGAAGCAACACTCCATTCACTTCGCACAGTGAATTGAATTGTTGGAACAGACTGCTTCTCTTTCAGAGAAACGTATGTTAGTTTCTTCCTAATGCTTGCAAGTAGCTTAAGGCACTTTCAAAGGAAAGTGATTTTCTCTGATTGGACAGCATTTAGAAAGTGAAGCAACACTCCATTCACTTCGCACAGTGAATTGAAGTGTTGGAACAGACTGCTTCTCTTTCAGAGAAATGCATGTGAGTTTCTGGTGAAAGCTTGTAAGTAGCTTAAGGCACTTTCAAAGGAAAGTGATTTTCTCTGAAAGGACAGCATATAGAAAGTGAAGCAACACTCAATTCCCTTCGTGCAGTGAATTGAAGTGTTGGAACAGAGTGCTTCTCTTTCATAGAAACGCATTAGTGTTTCTTGTGAATGCTTGCAAGTTGCTTAAGGCACTTTCAAAGGAAACTGATTTTCTCTGAAAGGACAGCATTTAGAAAGTGAAGCAACACTCCATTCACTTTGTACAGTGAATTGAAGTGTTGGAACAGACTGCTTCTCTTTCAGAGAAACGCATGTGAGTTTCTTCCTAATGCTTGCAAGTAGCTTAATGCACTTTCAAAGGAAAGTGATTTTCTCTGAAAGGACAGCATTTAGAAAGTGAGGCAACACTCCATTCACTTCGCACAGTGAATTGAAGTGTTGAAACAGACTGCTTCTCTTTCAGAGAAACGCATGTGAGTTTCTTCCTAATACTTGCAAGTAGCTTAAGGCACTTTCAAAGGAAAGTGATTTTCTCTGAAAGGACAGCATTTAGAAAGTGAAGCAACACTCCATTCACTTCGCACAGTGAATTGAAGTGTTGGAACCGACTGCATCTCTTTCAGAGAAACGCATGTGAGTTTCTGGTGAATGCTTGTAAGAAGCTTAAGGCACTTTCAAAGGAAAGTGATTTTCTCTGAAAGGACAGCATTTAGAAAGTGAAGCAACACTCCATTCACTTCGTGCAGAGAATTGAAGTGTTGGAACAGAGTGCTTCTCTTTCATAGAAACGCATTAGTGTTTCTTGTGAATGCTTGCAAGTTGCTTAAGGCACTTTCAAAAGAAAGTGATTTTCTCTGAAAGGACAGCATTTAGAAAGTGAAGCAACACTCCCGTCACTTCGAACAGTGAATTGAAGTGTTGGAACAGACTGGTTCTCTTTCAGAGAAGCACATGTGAGTTTCTGTTGAATGCTTGTATGTAGTTTAAGGCACTTTCAAAGGAAAGTGATTTTCTCTGAAAGGACAGCATTTAGAAAGTGAGGCAAAACTCCATTCACTTCACACAGTGAATTGAAGTGTTGGAACAGACTGTTTCTCTTTCAGAGAAATGCATGTGAGTTGCTGGTGAATGCTTGTAAGTAGCTTAAGGCACTTTCAAAGGAAAGTGATTTTCTCTGAAAGGACAGCATTTAGAAAGTGAGGCAGCACTCCATTCACTTCACACAGTGAATTGAAGTGTTGGAACAGACTGCTTCTCTTTCAGAGAAACGCATGTGAGTTTCTTCCTAATGCTTGCAAGTAGCTTAAGGCACTTTCAAAGGAAAGTGATTTTCTCTGAAAGGACAGCATTTACAAAGTGAAGCAACACTCCATTCACTTCGCACAGTGAATTGAAGTGTTGGAACAGACTGCTTCTCTTTCAGAGAAACGCATGTGAGTTTCTGGTGAATGCTTGCATGTAGCTTAAGGCACTTTCAAAGGAAAGTGATTTTCTCTGAAAGGACAGCATTTAGAAAGTGAAGCAACACTCCATTGACTTCGCACAGTGAATTGAAGTGTTGGAACCGACTGCTTCTCTTTCAGAGAAACGCATGTGAGTTTCTGGTGAATGCTTGTAAGAAGCTTAAGGCACTTTCAAAGGAAAGTGATTTTCTCTGAAAGGACAGCATTTAGAAAGTGAAGCAACACTCCATTCACTTCGTGCAGTGAATTGAAGTGTTGGAACAGAGTGCTTCTCTTTCATAGAAACGCATTAGTGTTTCTTGTGAATGCTTGCAAGTTGCTTAAGGCACTTTCAAATTAAAGTGATTTTCTCTGAAAGGACATAATTTAGAAAGTGAAGCAACACTCCATTCACTTCGCACAGTGAATTGAAGTGTTGGAACAGACTGCTTCTCTTTCAGAGAAATGCATGTGAGTTTCTGTTGAATGCTTGTAAGTAGCATAAGGCACTTTCAAAGGAAAGTGATTTTCTCTGAAAGGACAGCATTTAGAAAGTGAAGCAACACTCCATTTACTTCGCACAGTGAATTGAAGTGTTGGAACAGACTGCTTCTCTTTCACAGAAATGCATGTGAGTTTTTTGTGAATGCTTGAAAGTAGTTTAAGGCACTTTCAAAGGAAAGTGATTTTCTCTGAAAGGACAGAATTTAGAAAGTGAAGCAACACTCCATTCACTTCGCACAGTGAATTGAATTGTTGGAACAGACTGCTTCTCTTTCAGAGAAACGTATGTTAGTTTCTTCCTAATGCTTGCAAGTAGCTTAAGGCACTTTCAAAGGAAAGTGATTTTCTCTGATTGGACAGCATTTAGAAAGTGAAGCAACACTCCATTCACTTCGCACAGTGAATTGAAGTGTTGGAACAGACTGCTTCTCTTTCAGAGAAATGCATGTGAGTTTCTGGTGAAAGCTTGTAAGTAGCTTAAGGCACTTTCAAAGGAAAGTGATTTTCTCTGAAAGGACAGCATATAGAAAGTGAAGCAACACTCAATTCCCTTCGTGCAGTGAATTGAAGTGTTGGAACAGAGTGCTTCTCTTTCATAGAAACGCATTAGTGTTTCTTGTGAATGCTTGCAAGTTGCTTAAGGCACTTTCAAAGGAAACTGATTTTCTCTGAAAGGACAGCATTTAGAAAGTGAAGCAACACTCCATTCACTTTGTACAGTGAATTGAAGTGTTGGAACAGACTGCTTCTCTTTCAGAGAAACGCATGTGAGTTTCTTCCTAATGCTTGCAAGTAGCTTAATGCACTTTCAAAGGAAAGTGATTTTCTCTGAAAGGACAGCATTTAGAAAGTGAGGCAACACTCCATTCACTTCGCACAGTGAATTGAAGTGTTGAAACAGACTGCTTCTCTTTCAGAGAAACGCATGTGAGTTTCTTCCTAATACTTGCAAGTAGCTTAAGGCACTTTCAAAGGAAAGTGATTTTCTCTGAAAGGACAGCATTTAGAAAGTGAAGCAACACTCCATTCACTTCGCACAGTGAATTGAAGTGTTGGAACCGACTGCATCTCTTTCAGAGAAACGCATGTGAGTTTCTGGTGAATGCTTGTAAGAAGCTTAAGGCACTTTCAAAGGAAAGTGATTTTCTCTGAAAGGACAGCATTTAGAAAGTGAAGCAACACTCCATTCACTTCGTGCAGAGAATTGAAGTGTTGGAACAGAGTGCTTCTCTTTCATAGAAACGCATTAGTGTTTCTTGTGAATGCTTGCAAGTTGCTTAAGGCACTTTCAAAAGAAAGTGATTTTCTCTGAAAGGACAGCATTTAGAAAGTGAAGCAACACTCCCGTCACTTCGAACAGTGAATTGAAGTGTTGGAACAGACTGGTTCTCTTTCAGAGAAGCACATGTGAGTTTCTGTTGAATGCTTGTATGTAGTTTAAGGCACTTTCAAAGGAAAGTGATTTTCTCTGAAAGGACAGCATTTAGAAAGTGAGGCAAAACTCCATTCACTTCACACAGTGAATTGAAGTGTTGGAACAGACTGTTTCTCTTTCAGAGAAATGCATGTGAGTTGCTGGTGAATGCTTGTAAGTAGCTTAAGGCACTTTCAAAGGAAAGTGATTTTCTCTGAAAGGACAGCATTTAGAAAGTGAGGCAGCACTCCATTCACTTCACACAGTGAATTGAAGTGTTGGAACAGACTGCTTCTCTTTCAGAGAAACGCATGTGAGTTTCTTCCTAATGCTTGCAAGTAGCTTAAGGCACTTTCAAAGGAAAGTGATTTTCTCTGAAAGGACAGCATTTACAAAGTGAAGCAACACTCCATTCACTTCGCACAGTGAATTGAAGTGTTGGAACAGACTGCTTCTCTTTCAGAGAAACGCATGTGAGTTTCTGGTGAATGCTTACATGTAGCTTAAGGCACTTTCAAAGGAAAGTGATTTTCTCTGAAAGGACAGCATTTAGAAAGTGAAGCAACACTCCATTGACTTCGCACAGTGAATTGAAGTGTTGGAACCGACTGCTTCTCTTTCAGAGAAACGCATGTGAGTTTCTGGTGAATGCTTGTAAGAAGCTTAAGGCACTTTCAAAGGAAAGTGATTTTCTCTGAAAGGACAGCATTTAGAAAGTGAAGCAACACTCCATTCACTTCGTGCAGTGAATTGAAGTGTTGGAACAGAGTGCTTCTCTTTCATAGAAACGCATTAGTGTTTCTTGTGAATGCTTGCAAGTTGCTTAAGGCACTTTCAAATTAAAGTGATTTTCTCTGAAAGGACATAATTTAGAAAGTGAAGTAACACTCCATTCACTTCGCACAGTGAATTGAAGTGTTGGAACAGACTGCTTCTCTTTCAGAGAAATGCATGTGAGTTTCTGTTGAATGCTTGTAAGTAGCATAAGGCACTTTCAAAGGAAAGTGATTTTCTCTGAAAGGACAGCATTTAGAAAGTGAAGCAACACTCCATTCACTTCGCACAGTGAATTGAAGTGTTGGAACAGACTGCTTCACTTTCAGAGAAACCCATGTGAGTTTCTGTTTAATGCTTGTAAGTAGCTTAAGGCACTTTCAAAGGAAAGTGATTTTCTCTGAGAGGACAGCATTTAGAATGTTACGCAACACTCCATTCACTTCACACAGTGAATTGAAGTGTTGGAACAGACTGCTTCTCTTTCAGAGAAACGCATGTGAGTTTCTTCCTAATGCTTGCATGTAGCTTAAGGCACTTTCAAAGGAAAGTGATTTTCTCTGAAAGGACAGCATTTACAAAGTGAAGCAACACTCCATTCACTTCGCACAGTGAATTGAAGTGTTGGAACAGACTGCTTCTCTTTCAGAGAAACGCATGTGAGTTTCTGGTGAATGCTTGTAAGTAGCTTAAGGCACTTTCAAAGGAAAGTGATTGTCTCTGAAAGGACAGCATTTAGAAAGTGAAGCAACACTCCATTCACTTCGCACAGTGAATTGAAGTGTTGGAACAGACTGCTTCTCTTTCAGAGAAACGCATGTGAGTTTCTTGTGAATTCTTGCAAGTTGCTTAAGGCACTTTCAAAGGAAAGTGATTTTCTCTGAAAGGACAGCATTTAGAAACTGAAGCAACACTCCATTTACTTCTCACAGTGAATTGAAGTGTTGGAACAGACTGCTTCTCTTTCACAGAAATGCATGTGAGTTTTTTGTGAAAGCTTGAAAGTAGTTTAAGGCACTTTCAAAGGAAAGTGATTTTCTCTGAAAGGACAGAATTTAGAAAGTGAAGCAACACTCCATTCACTTCGCACAGTGAATTGAATTGTTGGAACAGACTGCTTCTCTTTCAGAGAAACGTATGTTAGTTTCTTCCTAATGCTTGCAAGTAGCTTAAGGCACTTTCAAAGGAAAGTGATTTTCTCTGATTGGACAGCATTTAGAAAGTGAAGCAACACTCCATTCACTTCGCACAGTGAATTGAAGTGTTGGAACAGACTGCTTCTCTTTCAGAGAAATGCATGTGAGTTTCTGGTGAAAGCTTGTAAGTAGCTTAAGGCACTTTCAAAGGAAAGTGATTTTCTCTGAAAGGACAGCATATAGAAAGTGAAGCAACACTCAATTCCCTTCGTGCAGTGAATTGAAGTGTTGGAACAGAGTGCTTCTCTTTCATAGAAACGCATTAGTGTTTCTTGTGAATGCTTGCAAGTTGCTTAAGGCACTTTCAAAGGAAACTGATTTTCTCTGAAAGGACAGCATTTAGAATGTGAAGCAACACTCCATTCACTTTGTACAGTGAATTGAAGTGTTGGAACAGACTGCTTCTCTTTCAGAGAAACGCATGTGAGTTTCTTCCTAATGCTTGCAAGTAGCTTAATGCACTTTCAAAGGAAAGTGATTTTCTCTGAAAGGACAGCATTTAGAAAGTGAGGCAACACTCCATTCACTTCGCACAGTGAATTGAAGTGTTGAAACAGACTGCTTCTCTTTCAGAGAAACGCATGTGAGTTTCTGTTCAATGCTTGTAAGTAGCTTAAGGCACTTTCAAAGGAAAGTGATTTTCTCTGAAAGGACAGCATTTAGAAAGTGAGGCAGCACTCCATTCACTTCACACAGTGAATTGAAGTGTTGGAACAGACTGCTTCTCTTTCAGAGAAATGCATGTGAGTTTCTTCCTAATGCTTGCAAGTAGCTTAAGGCACTTTCAAAGGAAAGTGATTTTCTCTGAAAGGACAGCATTTAGAAAGTGAGGCAACACTCCATTCACTTCGCACAGTGAATTGAAGTGTTGGAACAGACTGCTTCTCTTTCAGAGAAACGCATGTGAGTTTCTGGTGAATGCTTGTAAGAAGCTTAAGGCACTTTCAAAGGAAAGTGATTTTCTCAGAAAGGACAGCATTTAGAAAGTGAAGCAACACTCCATTCACTTCGTGCAGTGAATTGAAGTGTTGGAACAGAGTGCTTCTCTTTCATAGAAACGCATTAGTGTTTCTTGTGAATGCTTGCAAGTTGCTTAAGGCACTTTCAATGGAAAGTGATTTTCTCTGAAAGGACATAATTTAGAAAGTGAAGCAACACTCCATTCACTTCGCACAGTGAATTGAAGTGTTGGAACAGACTACTTCTCTTTCAGAGAAATGCATGTGAGTTTCTGTTGAATGCTTGTAAGTAGCTTAAGGCACTTTCAAAGGAAAGTGATTTTCTCTGAAAGGACAGCATTTAGAAAGTGAAGCAACACTCCATTCACTTCGCACAGTGAATTGAAGTGTTGGAACAGACAGCTTCACTTTCAGAGAAATGCATGTGAGTTTCTGTTGAATGCTTGTAAGTAGCTTAAGGCACTTTCAAAGTAAAGTGATTTTCTCTGAAAGGACAGCATTTAGAAAGTGAGGCAGCACTCCATTCACTTCACACAGTGAATTGAAGTGTTGGAACAGACTGCTTCTCTTTCAGAGAAACGCATGTGAGTTTCTTCCTAATGCTTGCAGGTAGCTTAAGGCACTTTCAAAGGAAAGTGATTTTCTCTGAAAGGACAGCATTTAGAAAGTGAGGCAACACTCCATTCACTTCGCACAGTGAATTGAAGTGTTGGAACAGACTGCTTCTCTTTCAGAGAAACGCATGTGAGTTTCTGGTGAATGCTTGTAAGAAGCTTAAGGCACTTTCAAAGGAAAGTGATTTTCTCTGAAAGGACAGCATTTAGAAAGTGAAGCAACACTCCATTCACTTCGTGCAGTGAATTGAAGTGTTGGAACAGAGTGCTTCTCTTTCATAGAAACGCATTAGTGTTTCTTGTGAATGCTTGCAAGTTGCTTAAGGCACTTTCAAAGGAAAGTGATTTTCTCTGAAAGGACATAATTTAGAAAGTGAAGCAACACTCCATTCACTTCGCACAGTGAATTGAAGTGTTGGAACAGACTGCTTCTCTTTCAGAGAAATGCATGTGAGTTTCTGTTGAATGCTTGTAAGTAGCTAAAGGCACTTTCAAAGGAAAGTGATTTTCTCTGAAACGACAGCATTTAGAAAGTGAAGCAACACTCCATTCACTTCGCACAGTGAATTGAAGTGTTGGAACAGACTGCTTCACTTTCAGAGAAACCCATGTGAGTTTCTGTTAAATGCTTGTAAGTAGCTTAAGGCACTTTCAAAGGACAGTGATTTTCTCTGAAAGGACAACATTTAGAAAGTGAGGCAGCACTCCATTCACTTCACACAGTGAATTGAAATGTTGGAACAGACTGCTTCTCTTTCAGAGAAACGCATGTGAGTTTCTTCCTAATGCTTGCAAGTAGCTTAAGGCACTTTCAAAGGAAAGTGATTTTCTCTGAAAGGACAGCATTTAGAAAGTGAAGCAACACTCCATTCACTTCTTGCAGTGAATTGAAGTGTTGGAACAGAGTGCTTCTCTTTCATAGAAACGCATTAGTGTTTCTTGTGAATGCTTGCAAGTTGCTTAAGGCACTTTCAAAGGAAAGTGATTTTCTCTGAAAGGACATAATTTAGAAAGTGAAGCAACACTCCCTTCACTTCGCACAGTGAATTGAAGTGTTGGAACAGACTGCTTCTCTTTCAGAGAAATGCATGTGAGTTTCTGGTGAATGCTTGTAAGTAGCTAAAGGCTCTTTCAAAGGAAAGTGATTTTCTCTGAAAGGACAGCATTTAGAAAGTGAAGCAACACTCCATTCACTTCGCACAGTGAATTGAAGTGTTGGAACAGACTGCTTCACTTTCAGAGAAACCCATGTGAGTTTCTGTTAAATGCTTGTAAGTAGCTTAAGGATCTTTCAAAGGAAAGTGATTTTCTCTGAAAGGACAACATTTAGAAAGTGAGGCAGCACTCCATTCACTTCACACAGTGAATTGAAGTGTTGGAACAGACTGCTTCTCTTTCAGAGAAACGCATGTGAGTTTCTTCCTAATGCTTGCAAGTAGCTTAAGGCACTTTCAAAGGAAAGTGATTTTCTCTGAAAGGACAGCATTTAGAAAGTGAAGCAACACTCCATTCACTTCTTGCAGTGAATTGAAGTGTTGGAACAGAGTGCTTCTGTTTCATAGAAACGCATTAGTGTTTCTTGTGAATGCTTGCAAGTTGCTTAAGGCACTTTCAAAGGAAAGTGATTTTCTCTGACAGGACATAATTTAGAAAGTGAAGCAACACTCCATTCACTTCGCACAGTGAATTGAAGTGTTGGAACAGACTGCTTCTCTTTCAGAGAAATGCATGTGAGTTTCTGTTGAATGCTTGCAAGTAGCTTAAGGCACTATCAAAGGAAAGTGATTTTCTCTGAAAGGACAGCATTTAGAAAGTGAAGCAACACTCCATTCACTTCGCACAGTGAATTGAAGTGTTGGAACAGACTGCTTCACTTTCAGAGAAACGCATTTGAGTTTCTGTTGAATGCTTGTAAGTAGCTTAAGGCACTTTCAAAGGAAAGTGATTTTCTCTGAGAGGACAGCATTTAGAAAGTGAGGCAACACTTCATTCTCTTCACACAGTGAATTGAAGTGTTGGAACAGACAGCTTCTCTTTCAGAGAAACGCATGTGAGTTTCTTCCTAATGCTTGCAAGTAGCTTAAGGCACTTTCAATGGAAAGTGATTTTCTCTGAAAGGACAGCATTTAGAAAGTGAGGCAACACTCCATTCACTTCGCACAGTGAATTGAAGTGTTGGATCAGACTGCTTCTCTTTCAGAGAAACGCATGTGAGTTTCTTAATAATGCTTGCAAGTAGCTTAAGGCACTTTCAAAGGAAAGTGATTTTCTCTGAAAGGACAGCATTTAGAAAATGAAGCAACACTCCATTCACTTCGCACAGTGAATTGAAGTGTTGGAACGGACTGCTTCTCTTTCAGAGAAACGCATGTAAGTTTCTTCCTAATGCTTGCAAGTAGCTTAAGGCACTTTCAAAGGAAAGTGATTTTCTCTGAAAGAACAGCATTTAGTAAGTGAAGCAACACTCCATTCACTTCGCACAGTGAATTGAAGTGTTGGAACAGACTGCTTCTCTTTCAGAGAAACGCATGTGAGTTTCTGTTAAATGCTTGTAAGTAGCTTAAGGCACTTTCAAAGGAAAGTGATTTTCTCTGAAAGGACAGCATTTAGAAAGTGAAGAAACACTCCATTGACTTCGCAAAGTGAATTGAAGTGTTGGAACAGACTGCTTCACTTTCAGAGAAACGCATGTGAGTTTCTGTTGAATGCTTGTAAATAGCTTAAGGCACTTTCAAAGGAAAGTGATTTTCTCTGAGATGACAGCATTTAGAATGTGTGGCAACACTCCATTCACTTCACACAGTGAATTGAAGTGTTGGAACAGACTGCCTCTCTTTCAGAGAAACGCATGTGAGTTTCTTCCTAATGCTTGCAAGTAGCTTAAGGCACTTTCAAAGGAAAGTGATTTTCTCAGAAAGGACAGCATTTAGAAAGTGAAGCAACACTCCATTCACTTCGCACAGTGAATTGAAGTGTTGGAACAGACTGCTTCTCTTTCATAGAAACGCATGTGAGTTTCTTCCTAATGCTTGCAAGTAGCTTAAGGCACTTTCAAAGGAAAGTGATTTTCTCTGAAAGGACAGCATTTACAAAGTGAAGCAACACTCCATTCAATTCGCACAGTGAATTGAAGTGTTGGAACAGACTGCTTCTCTTTCAGAGAAATGCATGTGAGTTTCTGTTGAATGCTTGTAAGTAGCTAAAGGCACTTTCAAAGGAAAGTGATTTTCTCTGAAAGGACAGCATTTAGAAAGTGAAGCAACACTCCATTCACTTCGCACAGTGAATTGAAGTGTTGGAACAGACTGCTTCACTTTCAGAGAAACCCATGTGAGTTTCTGTTAAATGCTTGTAAGTAGCTTAAGGCACTTTCAAAGGACAGTGATTTTCTCTGAAAGGACAACATTTAGAAAGTGAGGCAGCACTCCATTCACTTCACACAGTGAATTGAAATGTTGGAACAGACTGCTTCTCTTTCAGAGAAACGCATGTGAGTTTCTTCCTAATGCTTGCAAGTAGCTTAAGGCACTTTCAAAGGAAAGTGATTTTCTCTGAAAGGACAGCATTTAGAAAGTGAAGCAACACTCCATTCACTTCTTGCAGTTAATTGAAGTGTTGGAACAGAGTGCTTCTCTTTCATAGAAACGCATTAGTTTTTCTTGTGAATGCTTGCAAGTTGCTTAAGGCACTTTCAAAGGAAAGTGATTTTCTCTGAAAGGACATAATTTAGAAAGTGAAGCAACACTCCCTTCACTTCGCACAGTGAATTGAAGTGTTGGAACAGACTGCTTCTCTTTCAGAGAAATGCATGTGAGTTTCTGGTGAATGCTTGTAAGTAGCTAAAGGCTCTTTCAAAGGAAAGTGATTTTCTCTGAAAGGACAGCATTTAGAAAGTGAAGCAACACTCCATTCACTTCGCACAGTGAATTGAAGTGTTGGAACAGACTGCTTCACTTTCAGAGAAACCCATGTGAGTTTCTGTTAAATGCTTGTAAGTAGCTTAAGGATCTTTCAAAGGAAAGTGATTTTCTCTGAAAGGACAACATTTAGAAAGTGAGGCAGCACTCCATTCACTTCACACAGTGAATTGAAGTGTTGGAACAGACTGCTTCTCTTTCAGAGAAACGCATGTGAGTTTCTTCCTAATGCTTGCAAGTAGCTTAAGGCACTTTCAAAGGAAAGTGATTTTCTCTGAAAGGACAGCATTTAGAAAGTGAAGCAACACTCCATTCACTTCTTGCAGTGAATTGAAGTGTTGGAACAGAGTGCTTCTGTTTCATAGAAACGCATTAGTGTTTCTTGTGAATGCTTGCAAGTTGCTTAAGGCACTTTCAAAGGAAAGTGATTTTCTCTGACAGGACATAATTTAGAAAGTGAAGCAACACTCCATTCACTTCGCACAGTGAATTGAAGTGTTGGAACAGACTGCTTCTCTTTCAGAGAAATGCATGTGAGTTTCTGTTGAATGCTTGCAAGTAGCTTAAGGCACTATCAAAGGAAAGTGATTTTCTCTGAAAGGACAGCATTTAGAAAGTGAAGCAAAACTCCATTCACTTCGCACAGTGAATTGAAGTGTTGGAACAGACTGCTTCACTTTCAGAGAAACGCATTTGAGTTTCTGTTGAATGCTTGTAAGTAGCTTAAGGCACTTTCAAAGGAAAGTGATTTTCTCTGAGAGGACAGCATTTAGAAAGTGAGGCAACACTTCATTCTCTTCACACAGTGAATTGAAGTGTTGGAACAGACAGCTTCTCTTTCAGAGAAACGCATGTGAGTTTCTTCCTAATGCTTGCAAGTAGCTTAAGGCACTTTCAATGGAAAGTGATTTTCTCTGAAAGGACAGCATTTAGAAAGTGAGGCAACACTCCATTCACTTCGCACAGTGAATTGAAGTGTTGGATCAGACTGCTTCTCTTTCAGAGAAACGCATGTGAGTTTCTTAATAATGCTTGCAAGTAGCTTAAGGCACTTTCAAAGGAAAGTGATTTTCTCTGAAAGGACAGCATTTAGAAAATGAAGCAACACTCCATTCACTTCGCACAGTGAATTGAAGTGTTGGAACGGACTGCTTCTCTTTCAGAGAAACGCATGTAAGTTTCTTCCTAATGCTTGCAAGTAGCTTAAGGCACTTTCAAAGGAAAGTGATTTTCTCTGAAAGAACAGCATTTAGTAAGTGAAGCAACACTCCATTCACTTCGCACAGTGAATTGAAGTGTTGGAACAGACTGCTTCTCTTTCAGAGAAACGCATGTGAGTTTCTGTTAAATGCTTGTAAGTAGCTTAAGGCACTTTCAAAGGAAAGTGATTTTCTCTGAAAGGACAGCATTTAGAAAGTGAAGAAACACTCCATTGACTTCGCAAAGTGAATTGAAGTGTTGGAACAGACTGCTTCACTTTCAGAGAAACGCATGTGAGTTTCTGTTGAATGCTTGTAAGTAGCTTAAGGCACTTTCAAAGGAAAGTGATTTTCTCTGAGATGACAGCATTTAGAATGTGTGGCAACACTCCATTCACTTCACACAGTGAATTGAAGTGTTGGAACAGACTGCCTCTCTTTCAGAGAAACGCATGTGAGTTTCTTCCTAATGCTTGCAAGTAGCTTAAGGCACTTTCAAAGGAAAGTGATTTTCTCAGAAAGGACAGCATTTAGAAAGTGAAGCAACACTCCATTCACTTCGCACAGTGAATTGAAGTGTTGGAACAGACTGCTTCTCTTTCATAGAAACGCATGTGAGTTTCTTCCTAATGCTTGCAAGTAGCTTAAGGCACTTTCAAAGGAAAGTGATTTTCTCTGAAAGGACAGCATTTACAAAGTGAAGCAACACTCCATTCAATTCGCACAGTGAATTGAAGTGTTGGAACAGACTGCTTCTCTTTCAGAGAAACGCATGTGAGTTTCTGGTGAATGCTTGTAAGTAGCTTAAGGCACTTTCAAAGGAAAGTGATTTTCTCTGAAAGGACAGCATTTAGAAAGTGAAGCAACACTCCATTCACTTCGAACAGTGAATTGAAGTGTTGGAACAGACTGCTTCTCTTTCAGAGAAATGCATGTGAGTTTCTGTTGAATGCTTGTAAGTAGCTTAAGGCACTTTCAAAGGAAAGTGATTTTCTCTGAAAGGACAGCATTTAGAAAGTGAGGCAGCACTCCATTCACTTCACACAGTGAATTGAAGTGTTGGAACAGACTGCTTCTCTTTCAGAGAAACGCATGTGAGTTTCTTCCTAATGCTTGCAAGTAGCTTAAGGCACTTTCAAAGGAAAGTGATTTTCTCTGAAAGGACAGCATTTAGAAAGTGAGGCAACACTCCATTCACTTCGCACAGTGAATTGAAGTGTTGGAACAGACTGCTTCTCTTTCAGAGAAATGCATGTGAGTTTCTGGTGAATGCTTGCAAGTAGCTTAAGGCACTTTCAAAGGAAAGTGATTTTCTCTGAAAGGACAGCATTTAGAAAGTGAAGCAACACTCCATTCACTTCGCACAGTGAATTGAAGTGTTGGAACCGACTGCTTCTCTTTCAGAGAAACGCATGTGAGTTTCTGGTGAATGCTTGTAAGAAGCTTAAGGCACTTTCAAAGGAAAGGGATTTTCTCTGAAAGGACAGCATTTAGAAAGTGAAGCAACACTCCATTCACTTCGTGCAGTGAATTGAAGTGTTGGAACAGAGTGCTTCTCTTTCATAGAAACGCATTAGTGTTTCTTGTGAATGCTTGCAAGTTGCTTAAGGCACTATCAAAGGAAAGTGATTTTCTCTGAAAGGACATAATTTAGAAAGTGAAGCAACACTCCCTTCACTTCGCACAGTGAATTGAAGTGTTGGAACAGACTGCTTCTCTTTCAGAGAAACGCATGTGAGTTTCTGTTGAATGCTTGTAAGTAGCTTAAGGCACTTTCAAAGGAAAGTGATTTTCTCTGAAAGGACAGCATTTAGAAAGTGAAGAAACACTCCATTCACTTCGCACAGTGAATTGAAGTGTTGGAACAGACTGCTTCACTTTCAGAGAAACGCATGTGAGTTTCTGTTGAATGCTTGTAAGTAGCTTAAGGCACTTTCAAAGGAAAGTGATTTTCTCTGAGAGGACAGCATTTAGAAAGTGAGGCAACACTTCATTCTCTTCGCACCGTGAATTGAAGTGTTGGAACAGACTGCTTCTCTTTCAGAGAAACGCATGTGAGTTTCTTGTGAATTCTTGCAAGTTGCTTAAGGCACTTTCAAAGGAAAGTGATTTTCTCTGAAAAACAGCATTTAGAAACTGAAGCAACACTCCATTCACTTCGCACAGTGAATTGAAGTGTTGAAACAGAATGCTTCTCTTTAAGAGAAACGCATGTGAGTTTTTTGTGAATGCTTGAAAGTAGTTTAAGGCACTTTCAAAGGAAAGTGATTTTCTCTGAATGGACAGCATTTAGAAAGTGAAGCAACACTCCATTCACTTCGCACAGTGAATTGAAGTGTTGGAACAGACTGCTTCTCTTTCAGAGAAACGCATGTGAGTTTCTGTTGAATGCTTGTAAGTAGCTTAAGGCACTTTCAAAGGAAAGTGATTTTCTCTGAAAGGACAGCATTTAGAAAGTGAAGCAACACTCCATTCCCTTCGTGCAGTGAATTGAAGTGTTGGAACAGAGTGCTTCCTTTCATAGAAACGCATTAGTGTTTCTTGTGAATGCTTGCAAGTTGCTTAAGGCACTTTCAAAGGAAAGTGATTTTCTCTGAAAGGACAACATTTAGAAAGTGAGGCAGCACTCCATTCACTTCACACAGTGAATTGAAATGTTGGAACAGACTGCTTCTCTTTCAGAGAAACGCATGTGAGTTTCTTCCTAATGCTTGCAAGTAGCTTAAGGCACTTTCAAAGGAAAGTGATTTTCTCTGAAAGGACAGCATTTAGAAAGTGAAGCAACACTCCATTCACTTCTTGCAGTGAATTGAAGTGTTGGAACAGAGTGCTTCTCTTTCATAGAAACGCATTAGTGTTTCTTGTGAATGCTTGCAAGTTGCTTAAGGCACTTTCAAAGGAAAGTGATTTTCTCTGAAAGGACATAATTTAGAAAGTGAAGCAACACTCCCTTCACTTCGCACAGTGAATTGAAGTGTTGGAACAGACTGCTTCTCTTTCAGAGAAATGCATGTGAGTTTCTGGTGAATGCTTGTAAGTAGCTAAAGGCTCTTTCAAAGGAAAGTGATTTTCTCTGAAAGGACAGCATTTAGAAAGTGAAGCAACACTCCATTCACTTCGCACAGTGAATTGAAGTGTTGGAACAGACTGCTTCACTTTCAGAGAAACCCATGTGAGTTTCTGTTAAATGCTTGTAAGTAGCTTAAGGATCTTTCAAAGGAAAGTGATTTTCTCTGAAAGGACAACATTTAGAAAGTGAGGCAGCACTCCATTCACTTCACACAGTGAATTGAAGTGTTGGAACAGACTGCTTCTCTTTCAGAGAAACGCATGTGAGTTTCTTCCTAATGCTTGCAAGTAGCTTAAGGCACTTTCAAAGGAAAGTGATTTTCTCTGAAAGGACAGCATTTAGAAAGTGAAGCAACACTCCATTCACTTCTTGCAGTGAATTGAAGTGTTGGAACAGAGTGCTTCTGTTTCATAGAAACGCATTAGTGTTTCTTGTGAATGCTTGCAAGTTGCTTAAGGCACTTTCAAAGGAAAGTGATTTTCTCTGACAGGACATAATTTAGAAAGTGAAGCAACACTCCATTCACTTCGCACAGTGAATTGAAGTGTTGGAACAGACTGCTTCTCTTTCAGAGAAATGCATGTGAGTTTCTGTTGAATGCTTGCAAGTAGCTTAAGGCACTATCAAAGGAAAGTGATTTTCTCTGAAAGGACAGCATTTAGAAAGTGAAGCAAAACTCCATTCACTTCGCACAGTGAATTGAAGTGTTGGAACAGACTGCTTCACTTTCAGAGAAACGCATTTGAGTTTCTGTTGAATGCTTGTAAGTAGCTTAAGGCACTTTCAAAGGAAAGTGATTTTCTCTGAGAGGACAGCATTTAGAAAGTGAGGCAACACTTCATTCTCTTCACACAGTGAATTGAAGTGTTGGAACAGACAGCTTCTCTTTCAGAGAAACGCATGTGAGTTTCTTCCTAATGCTTGCAAGTAGCTTAAGGCACTTTCAATGGAAAGTGATTTTCTCTGAAAGGACAGCATTTAGAAAGTGAGGCAACACTCCATTCACTTCGCACAGTGAATTGAAGTGTTGGATCAGACTGCTTCTCTTTCAGAGAAACGCATGTGAGTTTCTTAATAATGCTTGCAAGTAGCTTAAGGCACTTTCAAAGGAAAGTGATTTTCTCTGAAAGGACAGCATTTAGAAAATGAAGCAACACTCCATTCACTTCGCACAGTGAATTGAAGTGTTGGAACGGACTGCTTCTCTTTCAGAGAAACGCATGTAAGTTTCTTCCTAATGCTTGCAAGTAGCTTAAGGCACTTTCAAAGGAAAGTGATTTTCTCTGAAAGAACAGCATTTAGTAAGTGAAGCAACACTCCATTCACTTCGCACAGTGAATTGAAGTGTTGGAACAGACTGCTTCTCTTTCAGAGAAACGCATGTGAGTTTCTGTTAAATGCTTGTAAGTAGCTTAAGGCACTTTCAAAGGAAAGTGATTTTCTCTGAAAGGACAGCATTTAGAAAGTGAAGAAACACTCCATTGACTTCGCAAAGTGAATTGAAGTGTTGGAACAGACTGCTTCACTTTCAGAGAAACGCATGTGAGTTTCTGTTGAATGCTTGTAAGTAGCTTAAGGCACTTTCAAAGGAAAGTGATTTTCTCTGAGATGACAGCATTTAGAATGTGTGGCAACACTCCATTCACTTCACACAGTGAATTGAAGTGTTGGAACAGACTGCCTCTCTTTCAGAGAAACGCATGTGAGTTTCTTCCTAATGCTTGCAAGTAGCTTAAGGCACTTTCAAAGGAAAGTGATTTTCTCAGAAAGGACAGCATTTAGAAAGTGAAGCAACACTCCATTCACTTCGCACAGTGAATTGAAGTGTTGGAACAGACTGCTTCTCTTTCATAGAAACGCATGTGAGTTTCTTCCTAATGCTTGCAAGTAGCTTAAGGCACTTTCAAAGGAAAGTGATTTTCTCTGAAAGGACAGCATTTACAAAGTGAAGCAACACTCCATTCAATTCGCACAGTGAATTGAAGTGTTGGAACAGACTGCTTCTCTTTCAGAGAAACGCATGTGAGTTTCTGGTGAATGCTTGTAAGTAGCTTAAGGCACTTTCAAAGGAAAGTGATTTTCTCTGAAAGGACAGCATTTAGAAAGTGAAGCAACACTCCATTCACTTCGAACAGTGAATTGAAGTGTTGGAACAGACTGCTTCTCTTTCAGAGAAATGCATGTGAGTTTCTGTTGAATGCTTGTAAGTAGCTTAAGGCACTTTCAAAGGAAAGTGATTTTCTCTGAAAGGACAGCATTTAGAAAGTGAGGCAGCACTCCATTCACTTCACACAGTGAATTGAAGTGTTGGAACAGACTGCTTCTCTTTCAGAGAAACGCATGTGAGTTTCTTCCTAATGCTTGCAAGTAGCTTAAGGCACTTTCAAAGGAAAGTGATTTTCTCTGAAAGGACAGCATTTAGAAAGTGAGGCAACACTCCATTCACTTCGCACAGTGAATTGAAGTGTTGGAACAGACTGCTTCTCTTTCAGAGAAATGCATGTGAGTTTCTGGTGAATGCTTGCAAGTAGCTTAAGGCACTTTCAAAGGAAAGTGATTTTCTCTGAAAGGACAGCATTTAGAAAGTGAAGCAACACTCCATTCACTTCGCACAGTGAATTGAAGTGTTGGAACCGACTGCTTCTCTTTCAGAGAAACGCATGTGAGTTTCTGGTGAATGCTTGTAAGAAGCTTAAGGCACTTTCAAAGGAAAGGGATTTTCTCTGAAAGGACAGCATTTAGAAAGTGAAGCAACACTCCATTCACTTCGTGCAGTGAATTGAAGTGTTGGAACAGAGTGCTTCTCTTTCATAGAAACGCATTAGTGTTTCTTGTGAATGCTTGCAAGTTGCTTAAGGCACTATCAAAGGAAAGTGATTTTCTCTGAAAGGACATAATTTAGAAAGTGAAGCAACACTCCCTTCACTTCGCACAGTGAATTGAAGTGTTGGAACAGACTGCTTCTCTTTCAGAGAAACGCATGTGAGTTTCTGTTGAATGCTTGTAAGTAGCTTAAGGCACTTTCAAAGGAAAGTGATTTTCTCTGAAAGGACAGCATTTAGAAAGTGAAGAAACACTCCATTCACTTCGCACAGTGAATTGAAGTGTTGGAACAGACTGCTTCACTTTCAGAGAAACGCATGTGAGTTTCTGTTGAATGCTTGTAAGTAGCTTAAGGCACTTTCAAAGGAAAGTGATTTTCTCTGAGAGGACAGCATTTAGAAAGTGAGGCAACACTTCATTCTCTTCGCACCGTGAATTGAAGTGTTGGAACAGACTGCTTCTCTTTCAGAGAAACGCATGTGAGTTTCTTGTGAATTCTTGCAAGTTGCTTAAGGCACTTTCAAAGGAAAGTGATTTTCTCTGAAAAACAGCATTTAGAAACTGAAGCAACACTCCATTCACTTCGCACAGTGAATTGAAGTGTTGAAACAGAATGCTTCTCTTTAAGAGAAACGCATGTGAGTTTTTTGTGAATGCTTGAAAGTAGTTTAAGGCACTTTCAAAGGAAAGTGATTTTCTCTGAATGGACAGCATTTAGAAAGTGAAGCAACACTCCATTCACTTCGCACAGTGAATTGAAGTGTTGGAACAGACTGCTTCTCTTTCAGAGAAACGCATGTGAGTTTCTGTTGAATGCTTGTAAGTAGCTTAAGGCACTTTCAAAGGAAAGTGATTTTCTCTGAAAGGACAGCATTTAGAAAGTGAAGCAACACTCCATTCCCTTCGTGCAGTGAATTGAAGTGTTGGAACAGAGTGCTTCCTTTCATAGAAACGCATTAGTGTTTCTTGTGAATGCTTGCAAGTTGCTTAAGGCACTTTCAAAGGAAAGTGATTTTCTCTGAAAGGACATAATTTAGAAAGTGAAGCAACACTCCATTCACTTCGCACAGTGAATTGAAGTGTTGGAGCAGACTGCTTCTCTTTCATAGAAATGCATGTGAGTTTCTGATGAATGCTTGTAAGTAGCTTAAAAAACTTTCAAAGGAAAGAGATTTTCTCTGAAAGGACAGCATTTAGAAAGTGAAGCAACACTCCATTCACTTCGCACATTGAATTGAAGTGTTGGAACAGACTGCTTCTCTTTCAGAGAAACGCATGTGAGTTTCTGTTGAATGCTTGTAAGTAGCATAAGGCACGTTGAAAGAAAAGTGATTTTCTCTGAAAGGACAGCATTTAGAAAGCGAGGCAACACTCCATTCACTTCACACAGTGAATTGAAGTGTTGGAACAGACTGCTTCTCTTTCAGAGAAACGCATGTGAGTTTCTTCCTAATGCTTGCAAGTAGCTTAAGGCACTTTCAAAGGAAAGTGATTTTCTCTGAAAGGACAGGATTTAGAAAGTGAAGCAACACTCCATTCACTTTGCACAGTGAATTGAAGTGTTGGAACAGACTGCTTCTCTTTCAGAGAAACGCATGTGAGTTTCTTCCTAATGCCTGCAAGTAGCTTAAGGCACTTTCAAAGGAAAGTGATTTTCTCTGAAAGGACAGCATTTAGAAAGTGAAGCAACTCTCCATTCACTTCGCACAGAGAATTGAAGTGTTGGAACAGATTGCTTCTCTTTCAGAGAAAGGCATGTGAGTTTCTGTTGAACGCTTGTAAGTAGCTTAAGGCACATTCAAAGGAAAGGGATTTTCTCTGAAAAGACAGCATTTAGAAAGTGAAGCAACACTATATTCACTTCGCACTGTGAATTGAAGTGTTGGAACAGACTGCTTCTCTTTCAGAGAAACGCATGTGAGTTTCTGTTGAATGCTTATAAGTAGCTTAAGGCACTTTCAAAGGAAAGTGATTTTCTCTGAAAGGACAGCATTTAGAAAGTGAAGCAACACTCCATTCACTTCGCACACTGAATTGAAATGTTGGAACCGACTGCTTCTCTTTCAGAGAAACGCATGTGAGTTTCTTCCTAATGCTTGCAAGTAGCTTAAGGCACTTTCAAAGGAAAGTGATTTTCTCTGAAAGGACAGCATTTAGAAAGTGAAGCAACACTCCATTCACTTCGCACAGTGAATTGAAGTGTTGGAACAGACTGCTTCTCTTTCAGAGAAACGCATGTGAGTTTCTTGTGAATTCTTGCAAGTTGCTTAAGGCACTTTCAAAGGAAAGTGATTTTCTCTGAAAGGACAGCATTTAGAAAGTGAAGCAACACTCCATTCATATCGCACAGTGAAATGAAGTGTTGGAACAGACTGCTTCTCTTTCAGAGAAACGCATGTGAGTTTTTTGTGAATGCTTGAAAGTAGTTTAAAGCACTTTCAAAGGAAAGTGATTTTCTCTGAAAGGACAGCATTTAGAAAGTGAAGCAACACTCCATTCACTTCGCACAGTGAAGTGAAGTGTTTGAACAGTCTGCTTCTCTTTCAGAGAAACGCATGTGAGTTTCTTCCTAATGCTTGCAAGTAGCTTAAGGCACATTCAAAGGAAAGTGATTTTCTCTGAAAGGACAGCATTTAGAAAGTGAAGCAACACTCCATTCACTTCGCACAGTGAATTGAAGTGTTGGAACAGACTGCTTCTCCTTCAGAGAAATGCATGTGAGTTTCTGTTGAATGCTGGTAAGAAGCTTAAGGCACTTTCAAAGGAAAGTGATTTTCTCTGAAAGGACAGCATTTAGAAAGTGAAGCAACACTCCATTCACTTCGCACAGTGAATTGAAGTGTTGGAACAGACTGCTTCTCTTTCAGAGTATCGCATGTGAGTTTCTGTTGAATGCTTGTAAGTAGCTTAAGGCACTTTCAAAGGAAAGTGATTTTCTCTGAAAGGACAGCATTTAGAAAGTGAGGCAACACTCCATTCACTTCACACAGTGAATTGAAGTGTTGGAACAGACTGCTTCTCTTTCAGAGAAACGCATGTGAGTTTCTTCCTAATGCTTGCAAGTAGCTTAAGGCACTTTCAAAGGAAAGTGATTTTCTCTGAAAGGACAGCATTTAGAAAGTGAAGCAACACTCCATTCACTTCGCACAGTGAATTGAAGTGTTGTAACAGAGTGCTTCTCTTTCAGAATAACGCATGTGAGTTTCTTCCTAATGCTTGCAAGTAGCTTAAGGCACTTTCAAAGGAAAGTGATTTTCTCTGAAAGGACAGGATTTAGAAAGTGAAGCAACACTCCATTCACTTCGCACAGTGAATTGAAGTGTTGGAACAGACTGCTTCTCTTTCAGAGAAATGCATGTGAGTTTCTGTTGAATGCTTGTAAGTAGCTTAAGGCACTTTCAAATGAAAGTGATTTTCTCTGAAAGGACAGCATTTAGAAAGTGAGGCAACACTCCATTCACTTCACACAGTGAATTGAAGTGTTGGAACAGACTGCTTCTCTTTCAGAGAAACGCATGAGAGTTTCTTCCTAATGTTTGTAAGTAGCTTAAGGCACTTTCAAAGGAAAGTGATTTTCTCTGAAAGGACAGCATTTAGAAAGTGAAGCAACACTCCATTCACTTCGCAGAGTGAATTGAAGTGTTGGAACAGACTGCTTCTCTTTCAGAGAAACGCATGTGATTTTCTTGTGAATTCTTGCAAGTTGCTTAAGGCACTTTCAAAGGAAAGTGATTTTCTCTGAAAGGACAGCATTTAGAAACTGAAGCAACACTCCATTCACTTCGCACAGTGAATTGAAGTGTTGGAACAGACTGCTTCTCTTTAAGAGAAACGCATGTGAGTTTTTTGTGAATGCTTGAAAGTAGTTTAAGTCACTTTCAAAGGAAAGTGATTTTCTCTGAAAGGACAGCATTTAGAAAGTGAAGCAACACTCCATTCACTTCGCACAGTGAATTGAAATGTTAGAACAGACTGCTTCTCCTTCAGAGAAACGCATGTGAGTTTCTGGTGAATGCTTGTAAGTAGCTTAAGGCACTTTCAAAGGACAGTGATTTTCTCTGAAAGGACAGCATTTAGAAAGTGAAGCAACACTCCATTCACTTCACACAGTGAATTGAAGTGTTGGAACAGACTGCTTCTCTTTCAGAGAAACGCATGAGAGTTTCTTCCTAATGTTTGTAAGTAGCTTAAGGCACTTTCAAAGGAAAGTGATTTTCTCTGAAAGGACAGCATTTAGAAAGTGAAGCAACACTCCATTCCCTTCGTGCAGTGAATTGAAGTGTTGGAACAGAGTGCTTCTCTTTCATATAAACGCATTAGTGTTTCTTGTGAATGCTTGCAAGTTGCTTAAGACACTTTCAAAGGAAAGTGATTTTCTCTGAAAGGACATAATTTAGAAAGTGATGCAACACTCCATTCACTTCGCACAGTGAATTGAAGTGTTGGAACAGACTGCTTCTCTTTCAGAGAAATGCATGTGAGTTTCTGTTGAATGCTTGTTAGTAGCTTAAGGCAATTTCAAAGGAAAGTGATTTTCTCTCAAAGGACAGCATTTAGAAAGTGAAGCAACACTCCATTCACTTCGCACATTGAATTGAAGTTTTGGAACAGACTGCTTCTCTTTCAGAGAAACGCATGTGAGTTTCTGGTGAATTCTTGTAAGTAGCTTAAGGCACTTTCAAAGGAAAGTGATTTTCTCTGAAAGGACAGCATTTAGAAAGTGAGGCAACACTCCATTCACTTCACACAGTGAATTGAAGTGTTGGAACAGACTGCTTCTCTTTCAGAGAAACGCATGAGAGTTTCTTCCTAATGCTTGCAAGTAGCTTAAGGCACTTTCAAAGGAAAGTGATTTTCTCTGAAAGGACAGCATTTAGAAAGTGAAGCAACACTCCATTCAATTCGCAGAGTGAATTGAAGTATTGGAACAGACTGCTTCTCTTTCAGAGATACGCATGTGAGTTTCTGTTGAATGCTTGTAAGTAGCTTAAGGCACTTTCAAAGGAAAGTGATTTTCTCTGAAAGGACAGCATTTAGAAAGTGAAGCAACACTCCATTCACTTCGCACAGTGAATTGAAGTGTTGGAACAGTCTGCTTCTCTTTCAGAGAAACGCATGTGAGTTTCTTCCTAATGCTTTTAAGTAGCTTAAGGCACTTTCAAAGGAAAATGATTTTCTCTGAAAGGACAGCATTTAGAAAGTGAAGCAATACTCCATTCACTTCGCACAGTGAATTGAAGTGTTGGAACAGACTGCTTCTCTTTCAGAGAAACGCATGTTAGTTTCTGGTGAATGCTTGTAAGTAGCTTAAGGCACTTTCAAAGGAAAGTGATTTTCTCTGAAAGGACAACATTTAGAAAGTGAAGCAACACTCCATTCACTTCGCACAGTGAATTGAAGTATTGGAACAGACTGCTTCTCTTCCAGAGAAACGCATGTGAGTTTCTGGTGAATGCTTGTAAGTAGCTTAAGGCACTTTCAAAGGAAAGTGATTTTCTCTGAAAGGACAGCATTTAGAAAGTGAAGCAACACTCCATTCACATCGAACAGTGAATTGAAGTGTTGGAATAGACTGCTTCTCTTTCAGAGACATGCATGTGAGTTTCTGTTGAATACTTGCAAGTTGATTAAGGCACTTTCAAAGGAAAGTGATTTTCTCTGAAAGGACAGCATTTAGAAAGTGAAGCAACACTCCATTCACTTCGCAGAGTTTATTGAAGTATTGGAACAGACTGCTTCTCTTTCAGAGAAACGCATGTGAGTATCTGGTGAATGCTTGTAAGTAGCTTAAGGCACTTTCAAAGGAAAGTGATTTTCTCTGAAAGGACAGCATTTAGAAAGTGAAGCAACACTCCATTCACTTTGTACAGTGAATTGAAGTGTTGGAACAGACTGCCTCTCTTTCAGAGAAATGCATGTGAGTTTCTGTTGAATGCTCGGCAGTAGCTTAAGGCTCTTTCAAAGGAAAGTGATTTTCTCTGAAAGGACAGCATTTAGAAAGTAAAGTAACACTCCATTCCCTTCGCGCAATGAATTGAAGTTTTGGAACAGACTGCTTCTCTTTCATAGAAACGCATTAGTGTTTCTTGTGAATGCTTGCAAGTAGCTTAAGGCACTTTCAAAGGAAAGTGATTTTCTCTGAAAGGACAGCATTTAGAAAGTGAAGCAACACTACATTCACTTCGCACAGTGAATTGAAGTGTTGGAACAGACTGCTTCTCTTTCAGAGAAACGCATGTGAGTTTTCTGTGAATGCTTGAAAGTAGTTTAAGGCACTTTCAAAGGAAAGTGATTTTCTCTGAAAGGACAGAATTTAGAAAGTGAAGCAACACTCCATTCACTTCGCACAGTGAATTGAAGTGTTTGAACAGTCTGCTTCTCTTTCAGAGAAACGCATGTGAGTTTCTTCCTAATGCTTGCAAGTAGCTTAAGGCACTTTCAAAGGAAAGTGATTTTCTCTGAAAGGACAGCATTTAGAAACTGAAGCAACACTCCATTCACTTCGCACAGTGAATTGAAGTGTTGGAACAGACTGCTTCTCTTTCAGAGAAACACATGTGAGTTTCTGGTGAATGCTTGTAAAAAGCTTAAGGCACTTTCAAAGGAAAGTGATTTTCTCTGAAAGGACAGCATTTAGAAAGTGAAGCAACACTCCATTCACTTCGAACAGTGAATTGAAGTGTTGGAACAGACTGCTTCTCTTTCAGAGAAATGCATGTGAGTTTCTGTTGAATGCTTGTAAGTAGCTTAAGGCACTTTCAAAGGAAAGTGATTTTCTCTGAAAGGACAGCATTTAGAAAGTGAAGCAACACTCCATTCACTTCGCAGAGTGAATTGAAGTGTTGGAACAGACTGCTTCTCTTTCAGAGAAACGCATGTGAGTTTCTGGTAAATGCTTGTAAGTAGCTTAAGGCACTTTCAAAGGAAAGTGATTTTCTCTGAAAGGACAGCATTTAGAAAGTGAAGCAACACTCCATTCACTTCGCACAGTGAATTGAAGTGTTGGAACAGACTGCTTCTCTTTCAGAGAAACGCATGTGAGATTCTGGTGAATTCTTGCAAGTTGCTTAAGGCACTTTCAAAGGAAAGTGATTTTCTCTGAAAGGACAGCATTTAGAAAGTGAAGCAACACTCCATTCACTTCACACAGTGAATTGAAGTGTTGGAACAGACTGCTTCTCTTTAAGAGAAACGCATGTGAGTTTTTTGTGAATGCTTGAAAGTAGTTTAAGGCACTTTCAAAGGAAAGTGATTTTCTCTGAAAGGACAGAATTTAGAAAGTGATGCAACACTCCATTCACTTCGCACAGTGAATTGAAGTGTTGGAACAGACTGCTTCTCTTTCAGAGAAACGCATGTGAGTTTCTTCCTAATGCTTGTAAGTAGCTTCAGGCACTTTCAAAGGAAAGTGATTTTCTCTGAAAGGACAGCTTTTTGAAAGTGAAGCAACACTCCATTCCCTTCGTGCAGTGAATTGAAGTGTTTGAACAGAGTGCTTCTCTTTCATAGAAACGCATTAGTTTTTCTTGTGAATGCTTGCAAGTGGCTTAAGGCACTTTCAAAGGAAAGTGATTTTCTCTGAAAGGACAGCATTTAGAATGTGAAGCAACACTCCATTCCCTTTGTACAGTGAATTGAAGTGTTGGAACAGACTGCCTCTCTTTCAGAGAAATGCATGTGAGTTTCTGTTGAATGCTTGTCAGTAGCTTAAGGCTGTTTCAAAGGAAAGTGATTTTCTCGGAAAGGACAGCATTTAGAAAGTGAAGCAACACTCCATTCACTTCGCACAGTGAATTGAAGTGTTGGAACAGACTGCTTCTCTTTCAGAGGAACGCATGTGAGTTTCTTGTGAATTCTTCCAAGTTGCTTAACGCACTTTCAAAGGAAAGTGATTTTCTCTGAAAGGACAGCATTTAGAAAGTGAAGCAACACTCCATTCACTTCGCACAGTGAATTGAAGTGTTGGAACAGACTGCTTCTCTTTCAGAGAAACACATGTGAGTTTTTTGTGAATGCTTGAAAGTAGTTTAAGGCACTTTCAAAGGAAAGTGATTTTCTCTGAAAGGACATAATTTAGAAAGTGAAGCAACACTCCATTCACTTCGCACAGTGAATTGAAGTGTTTGAACAGTCTGCTTCTCTTTCAGAGAAACGCATGTGAGTTTCTTCCTAATGCTTGCAAGTAGCTTAAGGCACTTTCAAAGGAAAGTGATTTTCTCTGAAAGGACAGCATTTAGAAAGTGAAGCAACACTCCATTCACTTCGCACAGTGAATTGAAGTGTTGGAACAGACTGCTTCTCTTTCAGAGAAACGCATGTGAGTTTCTGGTGAATTCTTATAAGTAGCTTAAGGCACTTTCAAAGGAAAGTGATTTTCTCTGAAAGGACAGCATTTAGAAAGTGAGGCAACACTCCATTCACTTCACACAGTGAATTGAAGTGTTGGAACAGACTGCTTCTCTTTCAGAGAAACGCATGAGAGTTTCTTCCTAATGCTTGCAAGTAGCTTAAGGCACTTTCAAAGGAAAGTGATTTTCTCTGAAAGGACAGCATTTAGAAAGTGAAGCAACACTCCATTCACTTCGCACAGTGAATTGAAGTGTTGGAACAGTCTGCTTCTCTTTCAGAGAAACGCATGTGAGTTTCTTCCTAATGCTTGTAAGTAGCTTAAGGCACTTTCAAAGGAAAATGATTTTCTCTGAAAGGACAGCATTTAGAAAGTGAAGCAATACTCCATTCACTTCGCACAGTGAATTGAAGTGTTGGAACAGACTGCTTCTCTTTCAGAGAAACGCATGTTAGTTTCTGGTGAATGCTTGTAAGTAGCTTAAGGCACTTTCAAAGGAAAGTGATTTTCTCTGAAAGGACAACATTTAGAAAGTGAAGCAACACTCCATTCACTTCGCACAGTGAATTGAAGTATTGGAACAGACTGCTTCTCTTCCAGAGAAACGCATGTGAGTTTCTGGTGAATGCTTGTAAGTAGCTTAAGGCACTTTCAAAGGAAAGTGATTTTCTCTGAAAGGACAGCATTTAGAAAGTGAAGCAACACTCCATTCACATCGAACAGTGAATTGAAGTGTTGGAATAGACTGCTTCTCTTTCACAGAAATGCATGTGAGTTTCTGTTGAATGCTTGCAAGTTGCTTAAGGCACTTTCAAAGGAAAGTGATTTTCTCTGAAAGGACAGCATTTAGAAAGTGAAGCAACACTCCATTCACTTCGCAGAGTGAATTGAAGTTTTGGAACAGACTGCTTCTCTTTAAGAGAAACGCATGTGAGTTTTTTGTGAATGCTTGAAAGTAGTTTAAGGCAATTTCAAAGGAAAGTGATTTTCTCTAAAAGGACAGAATTTAGAAAGTGATGTAACACTCCATTCACTTCGCACAGTGAATTGAAGTGTTGGAACAGACTGCTTCTCTTTCAGAGAAACGCATGTTAGTTTCTGGTGAATGCTTGTAAGTAGCTTAAGGCACTTTCAAAGGAAAGTGATTTTCTCTGAAAGGACAGCATTTAGAAAGTGAAGCAACACTACATTCACATCGAACAGTGAATTGAAGTGTTGGAATAGACTGCTTCTCTTTCAGAGACATGCATGTGAGTTTCTGTTGAATGCTTGCAAGTTGCTTAAGGCACTTTCAAAGGAAAGTGATTTTCTCTGAAAGGACAGCATTTAGAAAGTGAAGCAACACTCCATTCACTTCGCAGAGTTTATTGAAGTATTGGAACAGACTGCTTCTCTTTCAGAGAAACGCATGTGAGTATCTGGTGAATGCTTGTAAGTAGCTTAAGGCACTTTCAAAGGAAAGTGATTTTCTCTGAAAGGACAGCATTTAGAAAGTGAAGCAACACTCCATTCACTTCGCACAGTGAATTGAAGTGTTGGAACAGACTGCTTCTCTTTCAAAGAAACGCATGTGAGTTTCTGGTGAATTCTTGCAAGTTGCTTAAGGCACTTTCAAAGGAAAGTGATTTTCTCTGAAAGGACAGAATTTAGAAAGTGATGCAACACTCCATTCACTTCGCACAGTGAATTGAAGTGTTGGAACAGACTGCTTCTCTTTCAGAGAAACGCATGTGAGTTTCTACCTAATGCTTGTAAGTAGCTTCAGGCACTTTCAAAGGAAAGTGATTTTCTCTGAAAGGACAGCATTTAGAAAGTGAAGCAACACTCCATTCACTTTGTACAGTGAATTGAAGTGTTGGAACAGACTGCCTCTCTTTCAGAGAAATGCATGTGAGTTTCTGTTGAATGCTCGGCAGTAGCTTAAGGCTCTTTCAAAGGAAAGTGATTTTCTCTGAAAGGACAGCATTTAGAAAGTAAAGTAACACTCCATTCCCTTCGCGCAATGAATTGAAGTTTTGGAACAGACTGCTTCTCTTTCATAGAAACGCATTAGTGTTTCTTGTGAATGCTTGCAAGTAGCTTAAGGCACTTTCAAAGGAAAGTGATTTTCTCTGAAAGGACAGCATTTAGAAAGTGAAGCAACACTCCATTCACTTCGCACAGTGAATTGAAGTGTTGGAACAGACTGCTTCTCTTTCAGAGAAACGCATGTGAGTTTTCTGTGAATGCTTGAAAGTAGTTTAAGGCACTTTCAAAGGAAAGTGATTTTCTCTGAAAGGACAGAATTTAGAAAGTGAAGCAACACTCCATTCACTTCGCACAGTGAATTGAAGTGTTTGAACAGTCTGCTTCTCTTTCAGAGAAACGCATGTGAGTTTCTTCCTAATGCTTGCAAGTAGCTTAAGGCACTTTCAAAGGAAAGTGATTTTCTCTGAAAGGACAGCATTTAGAAAGTGAAGCAACACTCCATTCACTTCGCACAGTGAATTGAAGTGTTGGAACAGACTGCTTCTCTTTCAGAGAAACACATGTGAGTTTCTGGTGAATGCTTGTAAAAAGCTTAAGGCACTTTCAAAGGAAAGTGATTTTCTCTGAAAGGACAGCATTTAGAAAGTGAAGCAACACTCCATTCACTTCGAACAGTGAATTGAAGTGTTGGAACAGACTGCTTCTCTTTCAGAGAAATGCATGTGAGTTTCTGTTGAATGCTTGAAAGTAGCTTAAGGCACTTTCAAAGGAAAGTGATTTTCTCTGAAAGGACAGCATTTAGAAAGTGAAGCAACACTCCATTCACTTCGCACAGTGAATTGAAGTGTTGGAACAGACTGCCTCTCTTTCAGAGAAATGCATGTGAGTTTCTGTTGATTGCTTGTCAGTAGCTTAAGGCTGTTTCAAAGGAAAGTGATTTTCTCGGAAAGGACAGCATTTAGAAAGTGAAGCAACACTCCATTCACTTCGCACAGTGAATTGAAGTGTTGGAACAGACTGCTTCTCTTTCAGAGGAACGCATGTGAGTTTCTTGTGAATTCTTGCAAGTTGCTTAACGCACTTTCAAAGGAAAGTGATTTTCTCTGAAAGGACATAATTTAGAAAGTGAAGCAACACTCCATTCACTTCGCACAGTGAATTGAAGTGTTTGAACAGTCTGCTTCTCTTTCAGAGAAACGCATGTGAGTTTCTTCCTAATGCTTGCAAGTAGCTTAAGGCACTTTCAAAGGAAAGTGATTTTCTCTGAAAGGACAGCATTTAGAAAGTGAAGCAACACTCCATTCACTTCGCACAGTGAATTGAAGTGTTGGAACAGACTGCTTCTCTTTCAGAGAAACGCATGTGAGTTTCTGGTGAATGCTTGTAAGAAGCTTAAGGCACTTTCAAAGGAAAGTGATTTTCTCTGAAAGGACAGCATTTAGAAACTGAAGCAACACTCCATTCACTTCGCACAGTGAATTGAAGTGTTGGAACAGACTGCTTCTCTTTAAGAGAAACGCATGTGAGTTTTTTATGAATGCTTGAAAGTAGTTTAAGGCACTTTCAAAGGAAAGTGATTTTCTCTGAAAGGACAAAATTTAGAAAGTGATGCAACACTCCATTCACTTCGCACAGTGAATTGAAGTGTTGGAACAGACTGCTTCTCTTTCAGAGAAACGCATGTTAGTTTCTGGTGAATGCTTGTAAGTAGCTTAAGGCACTTTCAAAGGAAAGTGATTTTCTCTGAAAGGACAGCATTTAGAAAGTGAAGCAACACTCCATTCACTTCACACAGTGAATTGAAGTGTTGGAACAGACTGCTTCTCTTTCAGAGAAATGCATGTGAGTTTCTGTTGAATGCTTGTAAGTAGCTTAAGGCACTTTCAAAGGAAAGTGATTTTCTCTGAAAGGACAGCATTTAGAAAGTGAAGCAACACTCCATTCACTTCGCAGAGTGAATTGAAGTATTGGAACAGACTGCTTCTCTTTCAGAAATACGCATGTGAGTTTCTGTTGAATGCTTGTAAGTAGCTTAAGGCACTTTCAAAGGAAAGTGATTTTCTCTGAAAGGACAGCATTTAGAAAGTGAAGCAACACTCCATTCACTTCGCACAGTGAATTGAAGTGTTGGAACAGACTGCTTCTCTTTCAGAGAAACGCATGTGAGTTTCTTGTGAATTCTTGCAAGTTGCTTAAGGCACTTTCAAAGGAAAGTGATTTTCTCTGAAAGGACAGCATTTAGAAAGTGAAGCAACACTCCATTCACTTCGCACAGTGAATTGAAGTGTTGGAACAGACTGCTTCTCTTTCAGAGAAACTCATGTGAGTTTTTTGTGAATGCTTGAAAGTAGTTTAAGGCACTTTCAAAGGAAAGTGATTTTCTCTGAAAGGACAGAATTTAGATAGTGAAGCAACACTCCATTTACTTCGCACAGTGAATTGAAGTGTTTGAACAGTCTGCTTCTGTTTCAGAGAAACGCATGTGAGTTTCTTCCTAATGCTTGCAAGTAGCTTAAGGCACTTTCAAAGGAAAGTGATTTTCTCTGAAAGGACAGCATTTAGAAAGTGAAGCAACACTCCATTCACTTCGCACAGTGAATTGAAGTGTTGGAACAGACTGCTTCTCTTTCAGAGAAACGCATGTAAGTTTCTGGTGAATGCTTGTAAGAAGCTTAAGGCACTTTCAAAGGAAAGTGATTTTCTCTGAAAGGACAGCATTTAGAAACTGAAGCAACACTCCATTCACTTCTCACAGTGAATTGAAGTGTTGGAACCGACTGCTTCTCTTTCAGAGATACGCATGTGAATTTCTGGTGAATGCTTGTAAGTAGCTTAAGGCAGTTTCAAAGGAAAGTGATTTTCTCTGAAAGGACAGCATTTAGAATGTGAAGCAACACTCCATTCACTTCCTGCAGTGAATTGAAGTGTTGGAACAGAGTACTTCTCTTTCATATAAACGCATTAGTGTTTCTTGTGAATGCTTGCAAGTTGCTTAAGGCACTTTCAAAGGAAAGTGATTTTCTCTGAAAGGACATAATTTAGAAAGTGATGCAACACTCCATACACTTTGCACAGTGAATTGAAGTGTTGGAACAGACTGCTTCTCTTTCAGAGAAACGCATGTGAGTTTTTTGTGAATGCTTGAAAGTAGTTTAAGGCACTTTCAAAGGAAAGTGATTTTCTCTGAAAGGACAGAATTTAGAAAGTGAAGCAACACTCCATTCACTTCGCACAGTGAATTGAAGTGTTTGAACAGTCTGCTTCTCTTTCAGAGAAACGCATGTGAGTTTCTTCCTAATGCTTGCTAGTAGCTTAAGGCACTTTCAAAGGAAAGTGATTTTCTCTGAAAGGACAGCATTTAGAAAGTGAAGAAACATTCCATTCACTTCGCACAGTGAATTTAAGTGTTGGAACAGACTGCTTCTCTTTCAGAGAAACGCATGTGAGTTTCTGGTGAATGCTTGTAAGAAGCTTAAGGCACTTTCAAAGGAAAGTGATTTTCTCTGAAAGGACAGCATTTAGAAAGTGAAGCAACACTCCATTCACTTCGCACAGTGAATTGAAGTGTTGGAACAGACTGCTTCTCTTTCAGAGAAACGCTTGTGAGTTGTTTGTGAATGCTTGAAAGTAGTTTAAGACACTTTCAAAGGAAAGTGATTTTCTCTGAAAGGACAGAATTTAGAAAGTGATGCAACACTCCATTCACTTCGCACAGTGAATTGAAGTGTTGGAACAGACTGCTTCTCTTTCAGAGAAACGCATGTTAGTTTCTGGTGAATGCTTGTAAGTAGCTTAAGGCACTCTCAAAGGAAAGTGATTTTCTCTGAAAGGACAGCATTTAGAAAGTGAAGCAACACTCCATTCACTTCGCACAGTGAATTGAAGTGTTGGAACAGACTGCTTCTCTTTCAGAGAAACGCATGTGAGTTTCTGTTGAATCCTTTAAGTAGCTTAAGGCACTTTCAAAGGAAAGTGATTTTCTCTGAAAGGACAGCATTTAGAAAGTGAAGCAACACTCCATTCACTTCGCAGAGTGAATTGAAGTATTGGAACAGACTGCTTCTCTTTCAGAGAAACGCATGTGAGTTTCTGGTGAATGCTTGTAAGTAGCTTAAGGCACTTTCAGACGAAAGTGATTTTCTCTGAAAGGACAGCATTTAGAAAGTGAAGCAACACTCCATTCACTTCGCACAGTGAATTGAAGTGTTGGAACAGACTGCTTCTCTTTCAGAGAAACGCATGTGAGATTCTGGTGAATTCTTGCAAGTTGCTTAAGGCACTTTCAAAGGAAAGTGATTTTCTCTGAAAGGACAGCATTTAGAAAGTGAAGCAACACTCCATTCCCTTCGTGCAGTGAATTGAAGTGTTGGAACAGAGTGCTTCTCTTTCATAGAAACGCATTAGTGTTTCTTGTGAATGCTTGCAAGTGGCTTAAGGCACTTTCAAAGGAAAGTGATTTTCTCTGAAAGGACAGCATTTAGAAAGTGAAGCAACACTCCATTCACTTCGCACAGTGAATTGAAATGTTGGAACAGACTGCTTCTCTTTCAGAGGAACGCATGTGAGTTTCTTAGAATTCTTACAAGTTGCTTAAGGCACTTTCAAAGGAAAGTGATTTTCTCTGAAAGGACAGCATTTAGAAAGTGAAGCAACACTCCATTCACTTCGCACAGTGAATTGAAGTGTTGGAACAGAGTGCTTCTCTTTCAGAGAAACGCATGTGAGTTTTTTGTGAATGCTTGAAAGTAGTTTAAGGCACTTTCAAAGGAAAGTGATTTTCTCTGAAAGGACATAATTTAGAAAGTGAAGCAACACTCCATTCACTTCGCACAGTGAATTGAAGTGTTGGATCAGACTGCTTCTCTTTCAGAGAAACGCATGTGAGTTTCTTCCTAATGCTTGCAAGTAGCTTAAGGCACTTTCAAAGGAAAGTGATTTTCTCTGAAAGGACAGCATTTAGAAAGTGAAGCAACACTCCATTCCCTTCGTGCAGTGAATTGAAGTGTTGGAACAGACTGCTTCTCTTTCAGAGAAACGCATGTGAGTTTCTGGTGAATGCTTGTAAGAAGCTTAAGGCACTTTCAAAGGAAAGTGATTTTCTCTGAAAGGACAGCATTTAGAAACTGAAGCAACAATCCATTCACTTCGCACAGTGAATTGAAGTGTTGGAACAGACTGCTTCTCTTTAAGAGAAACGCATGTGAGTTTTTTATGAATGCTTGAAAGTAGTTTAAGGCACTTTCAAAGGAAAGTGATTTTCTCTGAAAGGACAAAATTTAGAAAGTGATGCAACACTCCATTCACTTCGCACAGTGAATTGAAGTGTTGGAACAGACTGCTTCTCTTTCAGAGAAACGCATGTTAGTTTCTGGTGAATGCTTGTAAGTAGCTTAAGGCACTTTCAAAGGAAAGTGATTTTCTCTGAAAGGACAGCATTTAGAAAGTGAAGCAACACTCCATTCACTTCACACAGTGAATTGAACTGTTGGAACAGATTGCTTCTCTTTCAGAGAAATGCATGTGAGTTTCTGTTGAATGCTTGTAAGTAGCTTAAGGCACTTTCAAAGGAAAGTGATTTTCTCTGAAAGGACAGCATTTAGAAAGTGAAGCAACACTCCATTCACTTCGCACTGTGAATTGAAGTGTTGGAACAGACTGCTTCTCTTTCAGAGAAACGCATGTGAGTTTCTTGTGAATTCTTGCAAGTTGCTTAAGGCACTTTCAAAGGAAAGTGATTTTCTCTGAAAGGACAGCATTTAGAAAGTGAAGCAACACTCCATTCACTTCGCACAGTGAATTGAAGTGTTGGAACAGACTGCTTCTCTTTCAGAGAAACTCATGTGAGTTTTTTGTGAATGCTTGAAAGTAGTTTAAGGCACTTTCAAAGGAAAGTGATTTTCTCTGAAAGGACAGAATTTAGATAGTGAAGCAACACTCCATTCACTTCGCACAGTGAATTGAAGTGTTTGAACAGTCTGCTTCTGTTTCAGAGAAACGCATGTGAGTTTCTTCCTAATGCTTGCAAGTAGCTTAAGGCACTTTCAAAGGAAAGTGATTTTCTCTGAAAGGACAGCATTTAGAAAGTGAAGCAACACTCCATTCACTTCGCACAGTGAATTGAAGTGTTGGAACAGACTGCTTCTCTTTCAGAGAAACGCATGTAAGTTTCTGGTGAATGCTTGTAAGAAGCTTAAGGCACTTTCAAAGGAAAGTGATTTTCTCTGAAAGGACAGCATTTAGAAACTGAAGCAACACTCCATTCACTTCTCACAGTGAATTGAAGTGTTGGAACCGACTGCTTCTCTTTCAGAGATACGCATGTGAATTTCTGGTGAATGCTTGTAAGTAGCTTAAGGCACTTTCAAAGGAAAGTGATTTTCTCTGAAAGGACAGCATTTCGAATGTGAAGCAACACTCCATTCACTTCGCACAGTGAATTGAAGTGTTGGAACAGAGTACTTCTCTTTGATATAAACGCATTAGTGTTTCTTGTGAATGCTTGCAAGTTGCTTAAGGCACTTTCAAAGGAAAGTGATTTTCTCTGAAAGGACATAATTTAGAAAGTGATGCAACACTCCATATACTTCGCACAGTGAATTGAAGTGTTGGAACAGACTGCTTCTCTTTCAGAGAAACGCATGTGAGTTTTTTGTGAATGCTTGAAAGTAGTTTAAGGCACTTTCAAAGGAAAGTGATTTTCTCTGAAAGGACAGAATTTAGAAAGTGAAGCAACACTCCATTCACTTCGCACAGTGAATTGAAGTGTTTGAACAGTCTGCTTCTCTTTCAGAGAAACGCATGTGAGTTTCTTCCTAATGCTTGCTAGTAGCTTAAGGCACTTTCAAAGGAAAGTGATTTTCTCTGAAAGGACAGCATTTAGAAAGTGAAGAAACACTCCATTCACTTCGCACAGTGAATTGAAGTGTTGGAACAGACTGCTTCTCTTTCAGAGAAACGCTTGTGAGTTGTTTGTGAATGCTTGAAAGTAGTTTAAGGCACTTTCAAAGGAAAGTGATTTTCTCTGAAAGGACAGAATTTAGAAAGTGATGCAACACTCCATTCACTTCGCACAGTGAATTGAAGTGTTGGAACAGACTGCTTCTCTTTCAGAGAAACGCATGTTAGTTTCTGGTGAATGCTTGTAAGTAGCTTAAGGCACTCTCAAAGGAAAGTGATTTTCTCTGAAAGGACAGCATTTAGAAAGTGAAGCAACACTCCATTCACTTCGCACAGTGAATTGAAGTGTTGGAACAGACTGCTTCTCTTTCAGAGAAACGCATGTGAGTTTCTGTTGAATCCTTTAAGTAGATTAAGGCACTTTCAAAGGAAAGTGATTTTCTCTGAAAGGACAGCATTTAGAAAGTGAAGCAACACTCCATTCACTTCGCAGAGTGAATTGAAGTATTGGAACATACTGCTTCTCTTTCAGAGAAACGCATGTGAGTTTCTGGTGAATGCTTGTAAGTAGCTTAAGGCACTTTCAGACGAAAGTGATTTTCTCTGAAAGGACAGCATTTAGAAAGTGAAGCAACACTCCATTCACTTCGCACAGTGAATTGAAGTGTTGGAACAGACTGCTTCTCTTTCAGAGAAACGCATGTGAGATTCTGGTGAATTCTTGCAAGTTGCTTAAGGCACTTTCAAAGGAAAGTGATTTTCTCTGAAAGGACAGCATTTAGAAACTGAAGCAACACTCCATTCACTTCACACAGTGAATTGAAGTGTTGGAACAGACTGCTTCTCTTTAAGAGAAACGCATGTGAGTTTTTTGTGAATGCTTGAAAGTAGTTTAAGGCACTTTCAAAGGAAAGTGATTTTCTCTGAAAGGACAGCATTTAGAAAGTGATGCAACACTCCATTCACTTCGCACAGTGAATTGAAGTGTTGGAACAGACTGCTTCTCTTTCAGAGAAACGCATGTGAGTTTCTTCCTAATGCTTGTAAGTAGCTTCATGCACTTTCAATGAAAGTGATTTTCTCTGAAAGGACAGCATTTAGAAAGTGAAGCAACACTCCATTCCCTTCGTGCAGTGAATTGAAGTGTTGGAACAGAGTGCTTCTCTTTCATAGAAACGCATTAGTGTTTCTTGTGAATGCTTGCAAGTGGCTTAAGGCACTTTCAAAGGAAAGTGATTTTCTCTGAAAGGACAGCATTTAGAAAGTGAAGCAACACTCCATTCACTTTGTACAGTGAATTGAATTGTTGGAACAGACTGCCTCTCTTTCAGAGAAATGCATGTGAGTTTCTGTTGAATGCTTGTCAGTAGCTTAAGGCTCTTTCAAAGCAAAGTGATTTTCTCTGAAAGGACAGCATTTAGAAAGTGAAGCAACACTCCATTCACTTCGCACAGTGAATTGAAGTGTTGGAACAGACTGCTTCTCTTTCAGAGGAACGCATGTGAGTTTCTTAGAATTCTTACAAGTTGCTTAAGGCACTTTCAAAGGAAAGTGATTTTCTCTGAAAGGACAGCATTTAGAAAGTGAAGCAACACTCCATTCACTTCGCACAGTGAATTGAAGTGTTGGAACAGAGTGCTTCTCTTTCAGAGAAACGCATGTGAGTTTTTTGTGAATGCTTGAAAGTAGTTTAAGGCACTTTCCAAGGAAAGTGATTTTCTCTGAAAGGACATAATTTAGAAAGTGAAGCAACACTCCATTCACTTCGCACAGTGAATTGAACTGTTTGAACAGTCTGCTTCTCTTTCAGAGAAACGCATGTGAGTTTCTTCCTAATGCTTGCAAGTAGCTTAAGGCACTTTCAAAGGAAAGTGATTTTCTCTGAAAGGACAGCATTTAGAAAGTGAAGCAACACTCCATTCACTTCGCACAGTGAATTGAAGTGTTGGAACAGACTGCTTCTCTTTCAGAGAAACGCATGTGAGTTTCTGGTGAATGCTTGTAAGAAGCTTAAGGCACTTTCAAAGGAAAGTGATTTTCTCTGAAAGGACAGCATTTAGAAACTGAAGCAACAATCCATTCACTTCGCACAGTGAATTGAAGTGTTGGAACCGACTGCTTCCCTTTCAGATATACACATGTGAATTTCTGGTGAATGCTTGTAAGTAGCTTAAGGCACTTTCAAAGGAAAGTGATTTTCTCTGAAAGGACAGCATTTAGAAAGTGAAGCAACACTCCATTCACTTCGCACAGTGAATTGAAGTATTGGAACAGACTGCTTCTCTTTCAGAGAAACGCATGTGAGTTTCTGGTGAATGCTTGTAAGAAGCTTAAGGCACTTTCAAAGGAAAGTGATTTCCTCTGTAAGGACAGCATTTAGAAAGTGAAGCAACACTCCATTCACTTCGCACAGTGAATTGAAGTGTTGGAACCGACTGCTTCTATTTCCGAGAAACGCATGTGAGTTTCTTGTGAATTCTTGCAAGTTGCTTCAGGCACTTTCAAAGGAAAGTGATTTTCTCTGAAAGGACATAATTTAGAAAGTGAAGCAACACTCCATTCACTTCGCACAGTGAATTGAAGTGTTGGAACAGTCTGCTTCTCTTTCAGAGAAACACATGTGAGCTTCTTCCTAATGCTTGCAAGTAGCTTAAGGCACTTTCAAAGGAAAGTGATTTTCTCTGAAAGGACAGCATTTAGAAAGTGAAGCAACACTCCATTCACTTCGCACAGTGAATTGAAGTGTTGGAACAGACTGCTTCTCTTTCAGAGAAACGCATGTGAGTTTCTTGTGAATGCTTGCAAGTTGCTTAAGGCACTTTCAAAGGAAAGTGATTTTCTCTGAAAGGACAGCATTTAGAAACTGAAGCAACACTCCATTCACTTTGCACAGTGAATTGAAGTGTTGGAACAGACTGCTTCTCTTTAAGAGAAACGCATGTGAATTTTTTGCGAATGCTTGAAAGTAGTTTAAGGCACTTTCAAAGAAAAGTGATTTTCTCTGAAAGGACAGCATTTAGAAAGTGAAGCAACACTCCATTCACTTCTCACAGTGAATTGAAGTGTTGGAACAGACTGCTTCTCTTTCAGAGAAACGCTTGTGAGTTGTTTGTGAATGCTTGAAAGTAGTTTAAGGCACTTTCAAAAGAAAGTGATTTTCTCTGAAAGGACAGCATTTAGAAACTGAAGCAACACTCCATTCAATTCGCAGAGTGAATTGAAGTATTGGAACAGACTGCTTCTCTTTCAGAGATACGCATGTGAGTTTCTGTTGAATGCTTGTAAGTAGCTTAAGGCACTTTCAAAGGAAAGTGATTTTCTCTGAAAGGACAGCATTTAGAAAGTGAAGCAACACTCCATTCACTTCGCACAGTGAATTGAAGTTTTGGAACAGACTGCTTCTCTTTCAGAGAAACTCATGTGAGTTTTTTGTGAATGCTTGAAAGTAGTTTAAGGCACTTTCAAAGGAAAGTGATTTTCTCTGAAAGGACAGAATTTAGATAGTGAAGTAACACTCCATTCACTTCGCATAGTGAATTGAAGTGTTTGAAAAGTCTGCTTCTCTTTCAGAGAAACGCATGTGAGTTTCTTCCTAATGCTTGCAAGTAGCTTAAGGCACTTTCAAAAGAAAGTGATTTTCTCTGAAAGGACAGCATTTAGAAAGTGAAGCAACACTCCATTCACTTCGCACAGTGAATTGAAGTGTTGGAACAGACTGCTTCTCTTTCAGAGAAACGCATGTAAGTTTCTGGTGAATGCTTGTAAGAAGCTTAAGGCACTTTCAAAGGAAAGTGATTTTCTCTGAAAGGACAGCATTTAGAAACTGAAGCAACACTCCATTCACTTCTCACAGTGAATTGAAGTGTTGGAACCGACTGCTTCTCTTTCAGAGATACGCATGTGAATTTCTGGTGAATGCTTGTAAGTAGCTTAAGGCACTTTCAAAGGAAAGTGATTTTCTCTGAAAGGACAGCATTTAGAAAGTGAAGCAACACTCCAATCACTTCGCACAGTGAATTGAAGTGTTGGAACAGAGTACTTCTCTTTCATATAAACGCATTAGTGTTTCTTGTGAATGCTTGCAAGTTGCTTAAGGCACTTTCAAAGGAAAGTGATTTTCTCTGAAAGGACAGCATTTAGAAAGTGAAGCAACACTCCATTCACTTCGCACAGTGAATTGAAGTGTTGGAACAGACTGCTTCTCTTTCAGAGAAACGCATGTTAGTTTTTTGTGAATGCTTGAAAGTAGTTTAAGGCACATTCAAAGGAAAGTGATTTTCTCTGAAAGGACATAATTTAGAAAGTGAAGCAACACTCCATTCACTTCGCACAGTGAATTGAAGTGTTTGAACAGTCTGCTTCTCTTTCAGAGAAACGCATGTGAGTTTCTTCCTAATGCTTGCAAGTAGCTTAAGGCACTTTCAAAGGAAAGTGATTTTCTCTGAAAGGACAGCATTTAGAAAGTGAAGCAACACTCCATTCACTTCGCACAGTGAATTGAAGTGTTGGAACAGACTGCTTCTCTTTCAGAGAAACGCATGTGAGTTTCTGGTGAATGCTTGTAAGAAGCTTAAGGCACTTTCAAAGGACAGTGATTTTCTCTGAAAGGACAGCATTTAGAAACTGAAGCAACACTCCATTCACTTCTCACAGTGAATTGAAGTGTTGGAACCGACTGCTTCCCTTTCAGAGATACACATGTGAATTTCTGGTGAATGCTTGTAAGTAGCTTAAGGCACTTTCAAAGGAAAGTGATTTTCTCTAAAAGGACAGCATTTAGAAAGTGAAGCAACACTCCATTCACTTCGCACAGTGAATTGAAGTATTGGAACAGACTGCTTCTCTTTCAGAGAAACGCATGTGAGTTTCTGGTGAATGCTTGTAAGAAGCTTAAGGCACTTTCAAAGGAAAGTGATTTCCTCTGTAAGGACAGCATTTAGAAAGTGAAGCAACATTCCATTCACTTCGCACAGTGAATTGAAGTGTTGGAACAGACTGCTTCTCTTTCAGAGAAACGCATGTGAGTTTCTTGTGAATGCTTGCAAGTTGCTTAAGGCACTTTCAAAGGAAAGTGATTTTCTCTGAAAGGACAGCATTTAGAAACTGAAGCAACACTCCATTCACTTTGCACAGTGAATTGAAGTGTTGGAACAGACTGTTTCTCTTTAAGAGAAACGCATATGAATTTTTTGCGAATGCTTGAAAGTAGTTTAAGGCACTTTCAAAGAAAAGTGATTTTCTCTGAAAGGACAGCATTTAGAAAGTGAAGCAACACTCCATTCACTTCGCACAGTGAATTGAAGTGTTGGAACAGACTGCTTCTCTTTCAGAGAAACGCTTGTGAGTTGTTTGTGAATGCTTGAAAGTAGTTTAAGGCACTTTCAAAGGAAAGTGATTTTCTCTGAAAGGACAGCATTTAGAAACTGAAGCAACACTCCATTCAATTCGCAGAGTGAATTGAAGTATTGGAACAGACTGCTTCTCTTTCAGAGATACGCATGTGAGTTTCTGTTGAATGCTTGTAAGTAGCTTAAGGCACTTTCAAAGGAAAGTGATTTTCTCTGAAAGGACAGCATTTAGAAAGTGAAGCAACACTCCATTCACTTCGCACAGTGAAGTGAAGTTTTGGAACAGACTGCTTCTCTTTCAGAGAAACTCATGTGAGTTTTTTGTGAATGCTTGAAAGTAGTTTAAGGCACTTTCAAAGGAAAGTGATTTTCTCTGAAAGGACAGAATTTAGATAGTGAAGTAACACTCCATTCACTTCGCATAGTGAATTGAAGTGTTTGAAAAGTCTGCTTCTCTTTCAGAGAAACGCATGTGAGTTTCTTCCTAATGCTTGCAAGTAGCTTAAGGCACTTTCAAAGGAAAGTGATTTTCTCTGAAAGGACAGCATTTAGAAAGTGAAGCAACACTCCATTCACTTCGCACAGTGAATTGAAGTGTTGGAACAGACTGCTTCTCTTTCAGAGAAACGCATGTAAGTTTCTGGTGAATGCTTGTAAGAAGCTTAAGGCACTTTCAAAGGAAAGTGATTTTCTCTGAAAGGACAGCATTTAGAAACTGAAGCAACACTCCATTCACTTCTCACAGTGAATTGAAGTGTTGGAACCGACTGCTTCTCTTTCAGAGATACGCATGTGAGTTTCTGGTGAAAGCTTGTAAGTAGCTTAAGGCACTTTCAAAGGAAAGTGATTTTCTCTGAAAGGACAGCATTTAGAAAGTGAAGCAACACTCCATTCACTTCGCACAGTGAATTGAAGTGTTGGAACAGAGTACTTCTCTTTCATATAAACGCATTAGTGTTTCTTGTGAATGCTTGCAAGTTGCTTAAGGCACTTTCAAAGGAAAGTGATTTTCTCTGAAAGGACAGCATTTAGAAAGTGAAGCAACACTCCATTCACTTCGCACAGTGAATTGAAGTGTTGCAACAGACTGCTTCTCTTTCAGAGAAACGCATGTGAGTTTTTTGTGAATGCTTGAAAGTAGTTTAAGGCACTTTCAAAGGAAAGTGATTTTCTCTGAAAGGACAGAATTTAGAAAGTGAAGCAACACTCCATTCACTTCGCACAGTGAATTGAAGTGTTTGAACAGTCTGCTTCTCTTTCAGAGAAACGCATGTGAGTTTCTTCCTAATGCTTGCTAGTAGCTTAAGGCACTTTCAAAGGAAAGTGATTTTCTCTGAAAGGACAGCATTTAGAAAGTGAAGCAACACTCCATTCACTTCGCACAGTGAATTGAAGTGTTGGAACAGACTGCTTCTCTTTCAGAGAAACGCATGTGAGTTTCTGGTGAATGCTTGTAAGAAGCTTAAGGCACTTTCAAAGGAAAGTGATTTTCTCTGAAATGACAGCATTTAGAAAGTGAAGCAACACTCCATTCACTTCTCACAGTGAATTGAAGTGTTGGAACAGACTGCTTCTCTTTCAGAGAAACGCTTGTGAGTTGTTTGTGAATGCTTGAAAGTAGTTTAAGGCACTTTCAAAGGAAAGTGATTTTCTCTGAAAGGACAGAATTTAGAAAGTGATGCAACACTCCATTCACTTCGCACAGTGAATTGAAGTGTTGGAACAGACTGCTTCTCTTTCAGAGAAACGCATGTTAGTTTCTGGTGAATGCTTGTAAGTAGCTTAAGGTACTTTCAAAGGAAAGTGATTTTCTCTGAAAGGACAGCATTTAGAAAGTGAAGCAACACTCCATTCACTTCGCACAGTGAATTGAAGTGTTGGAACAGACTGCTTCTCTTTCAGAGAAATGCATGTGAGTTTCTGTTGAATGCTTGTAAGTAGCTTAAGGCACTTTCAAAGGAAAGTGATTTTCTCTGAATGGACAGCATTTAGAAAGTGAAGCAACACTCCATTCACTTCGCAGAGTGAATTGAAGTATTGGAACAGACTGCTTCTCTTTCAGAGAAACGCATGTGAGTTTCTGGTGAATGCTTGTAAGAAGCTTAAGGCACTTTCAAAGGAAAGTGATTTCCTCTGAAAGGACAGCATTTAGAAAGTGAAGCAACACTCCATTCACTTCGCACAGTGAATTGAAGTGTTGGAACAGACTGCTTCTCTTTCCGAGAAACGCATGTGAGTTTCTTGTGAATTCTTGCAAGTTGCTTCAGGCACTATCAAAGAAAGTGATTTTCTCTGAAAGGACAGCATTTAGAAAGTGAAGCAACACTCCATTCACTTCGCACAGTGAATTGAAGTGTTGGAACAGACTGCTTCTCTTTCAGAGAAACGCATGTGAGTTTTTTGTGAATGCTTGAAAGTAGTTTAAGGCACTTTCAAAGGAAAGTGATTTTCTCTGAAAGGACAGAATTTAGAAAGTGAAGCAAAACTCCATTCACTTCGCACAGTGAATTGAAGTGTTGGAACAGTCTGCTTCTCTTTCAGAGAAACGCATGTGAGCTTCTTCCTAATGCTTGCAAGTAGCTTAAGGCACTTTCAAAGGAAAGTGATTTTCTCTGAAAGGACAGCATTTAGAAAGTGAAGCAACACTCCATTCACTTCGCACAGTGAATTGAAGTGTTGGAACAGACTGCTTCTCTTTCAGAGAAACGCATGTGAGTTTCTTGTGAATGCTTGCAAGTTGCTTAAGGCACTTTCAAAGGAAAGTGATTTTCTCTGAAAGGACAGCATTTAGAAACTGAAGCAACACTCCATTCACTTTGCACAGTGAATTGAAGTGTTGGAACAGACTGCTTCTCTTTAAGAGAAACGCATGTGAGTTTTTTGTGAATGCTTGAAAGTAGTTTAAGGCACTTTCAAAGGAAAGTGATTTTCTCTGAAAGGACAGCATTTAGAAAGTGAAGCAACACTCCATTCACTTCGCACAGTGAATTGAAGTTTTGGAACAGACTGCTTCTCTTTCAGAGAAACTCATGTGAGTTTTTTGTGAATGCTTGAAAGTAGTTTAAGGCACTTTCAAAGGAAAGTGATTTTCTCTGAAAGGACAGAATTTAGATAGTGAAGTAACACTCCATTCACTTCGCACAGTGAATTGAAGTGTTTGAACAGTCTGCTTCTCTTTCAGAGAAACGCATGTGAGTTTCTTCCTAATGCTTGCAAGTAGCTTAAGGCACTTTCAAAGGAAAGTGATTTTCTCTGAAAGGACAGCATTTAGAAAGTGAAGCAACACTCCATTCACTTCGCACAGTGAATTGAAGTGCTGGAAAAGACTGCTTCTCTTTCAGAGAAACGCATGTAAGTTTCTGGTGAATGCTTGTAAGAAGCTTAAGGCACTTTCAAAGGAAAGTGATTTTCTCTGAAAGGACAGCATTTAGAAACTGAAGCAACACTCCATTCACTTCTCACAGTGAATTGAAGTGTTGGAACAGACTGCTTCTCTTTCAGAGATACGCATGTGAGTTTCTTCCTAATGCTTGCTAGTAGCTTAAGGCACTTTCAAAGGAAAGTGATTTTCTCTGAAAGGACAGCATTTAGAAAGTGAAGCAACACTCCATTCACTTCGCACAGTGAATTGAAGTGTTGGAACAGACTGCTTCTCTTTCAGAGAAACGCATGTGAGTTTCTGGTGAATGCTTGTAAGAAGCTTAAGGCACTTTCAAAGGAAAGTGATTTTCTCTGAAAGGACAGCATTTAGAAACTGAAGCAACACTCCATTCACTTTGCACAGTGAATTGAAGTGTTGGAACAGACTGCTTCTCTTTAAGAGAAACGCATGTGAGTTTTTTGTGAATGCTTGAAAGTAGTTTAAGGCACTTTCAAAGGAAAGTGATTTTCTCTGAAAGGACAGCATTTAGAAAGTGAAGCAACACTCCATTCACTTCGCACAGTGAATTGAAGTGTTTGAACAGTCTGCTTCTCTTTCAGAGAAACGCATGTGAGTTTTTTGTGAATGCTTGAAAGTAGTTTAAGGCACTTTCAAAGGAAAGTGATTTTCTCTGAAAGGACAGAATTTAGATAGTGAAGTAACACTCCATTCACTTCGCACAGTGAATTGTAGTGTTTGAACAGTCTGCTTCTCTTTCAGAGAAACGCATGTGAGTTTCTTCCTAATGCTTGCAAGTAGCTTAAGGCACTTTCAAAGGAAAGTGATTTTCTCTGAAAGGACAGCATTTAGAAAGTGAAGCAACACTCCATTCACTTCGCACAGTGAATTGAAGTGCTGGAACAGACTGCTTCTCTTTCAGAGAAACGCATGTAAGTTTCTGGTGAATGCTTGTAAGAAGCTTAAGGCACTTTCAAAGGAAAGTGATTTTCTCTGAAAGGACAGCATTTAGAAACTGAAGCAACACTCCATTCACTTCTCACAGTGAATTGAAGTGTTGGAACAGACTGCTTCTCTTTCAGAGATACGCATGTGAATTTCTGGTGAATGCTTGTAAGTAGCTTAAGGCACTTTCAAAGGAAAGTGATTTTCTCTGAAAGGACAGCATTTAGAAAGTGAAGCAACACTCCATTCACTTCGCACAGTGAATTGAAGTGTTTGAACAGTCTGCTTCTCTTTCAGAGAAACGCATGTGAGTTTCTTCCTAATGCTTGCTAGTAGCTTAAGGCACTTTCAAAGGAAAGTGATTTTCTCTGAAAGGACAGCATTTAGAAAGTGAAGCAACACTCCATTCACTTCGCACAGTGAATTGAAGTGTTGGAACAGACTGCTTCTCTTTCAGAGAAACGCATGTGAGTTTCTTCCTAATGCTTGCTAGTAGCTTAAGGCACTTTCAAAGGAAAGTGATTTTCTCTGAAAGGACAGCATTTAGAAAGTGAAGCAACACTCCATTCACTTCGCACAGTGAATTGAAGTGTTTGAACAGTCTGCTTCTCTTTCAGAGAAACGCATGTGAGTTTCTTCCTAATGCTTGCTAGTAGCTTAAGGCACTTTCAAAGGAAAGTGATTTTCTCTGAAAGGACAGCATTTAGAAAGTGAAGCAACACTCCATTCACTTCGCACAGTGAATTGAAGTGTTGGAACAGACTGCTTCTCTTTCAGAGAAACGCTTGTGAGTTGTTTGTGAATGCTTGAAAGTAGTTTAAGGCACTTTCAAAGGAAAGTGATTTTCTCTGAAAGGACAGCATTTAGAAACTGAAGCAACACTCCATTCACTTCTCACAGTGAATTGAAGTGTTGGAACAGACTGCTTCTCTTTCAGAGATACGCATGTGAATTTCTGGTGAATGCTTGTAAGTAGCTTAAGGCACTTTCAAAGGAAAGTGATTTTCTCTGAAAGGACAGCATTTAGAAAGTGAAGCAACACTCCATTCACTTCGCACAGTGAATTGAAGTGTTGGAACAGACTGCTTCTCTTTCAGAGAAATGCATGTGAGTTTCTGTTGAATGCTTGTAAGTAGCTTAAGGCACTTTCAAAGGAAAGTGATTTTCTCTGAAAGGACAGCATTTAGAAAGTGAAGCAACACTCCATTCACTTCGCAGAGTGAATTGAAGTATTGGAACAGACTGCTTCTCTTTCAGAGAAACGCATGTGAGTTTCTGGTGAATGCTTGTAAGAAGCTTAAGGCACTTACAAAGGAAAGTGATTTCCTCTGAAAGGACAGCATTTAGAAAGTGAAGCAACACTCCATTCACTTCGCACAGTGAATTGAAGTGTTGGAACCGACTGCTTCTCTTTCCGAGAAACGCATGTGAGTTTCTTGTGAATTCTTGCAAGTTGCTTCAGGCACTATCAAAGGAAAGTGATTTTCTCTGAAAGGACAGCATTTAGAAAGTGAAGCAACACTCCATTCACTTCGCACAGTGAACTGAAGTGTTGGAACAGACTGCTTCTCTTTCAGAGAAACGCATGTGAGTTTTTTGTGAATGCTTGAAAGTAGTTTAAGGCACTTTCAAAGGAAAGTGATTTTCTCTGAAAGGACAGCATTTAGAAACTGAAGCAACACTCCATTCACTTCTCACAGTGAATTGAAGTGTTGGAACAGACTGCTTCTCTTTCAGAGATACGCATGTGAATTTCTGGTGAATGCTTGTAAGTAGCTTAAGGCACTTTCAAAGGAAAGTGATTTTCTCTGAAAGGACAGCATTTAGAAAGTGAAGCAACACTCCATTCACTTCGCACAGTGAATTGAAGTGTTGGAACAGAGTACTTCTCTTTCATATAAACGCATTAGTGTTTCTTGTGAATGCTTGCAAGTTGCTTAAGGCACTTTCAAAGGAAAGTGATTTTCTCTCAAAGGACAGCATTTAGAAAGTGAAGCAACACTCCATTCACTTCGCACAGTGAATTGAAGTGTTGGAACAGACTGCTTCTCTTTCAGAGAAACGCATGTGAGTTTTTTGTGAATGCTTGAAAGTAGTTTAAGGCACTTTCAAAGGAAAGTGATTTTCTCTGAAAGGACAGAATTTAGAAAGTGAAGCAACACTCCATTCACTTCGCACAGTGAATTGAAGTGTTTGAACAGTCTGCTTCTCTTTCAGAGAAACGCATGTGAGTTTCTTCCTAATGCTTGCTAGTAGCTTAAGGCACTTTCAAAGGAAAGTGATTTTCTCTGAAAGGACAGCATTTAGAAAGTGAAGCAACACTCCATTCACTTCGCACAGTGAATTGAAGTGTTGGAACAGACTGCTTCTCTTTCAGAGAAACGCATGTGAGTTTCTGGTGAATGCTTGTAAGAAGCTTAAGGCACTTTCAAAGGAAAGTGATTTTCTCTGAAAGGACAGCATTTAGAAACTGAAGCAACACTCCATTCACTTTGCACAGTGAATTGAAGTGTTGGAACAGACTGCTTCTCTTTAAGAGAAACGCATGTGAGTTTTTTGTGAATGCTTGAAAGTAGTTTAAGGCACTTTCAAAGGAAAGTGATTTTCTCTGAAAGGACAGCATTTAGAAAGTGAAGCAACACTCCATTCACTTCGCACAGTGAATTGAAGTGTTTGAACAGTCTGCTTCTCTTTCAGAGAAACGCATGTGAGTTTTTTGTGAATGCTTGAAAGTAGTTTAAGGCACTTTCAAAGGAAAGTGATTTTCTCTGAAAGGACAGAATTTAGATAGTGAAGTAACACTCCATTCACTTCGCACAGTGAATTGAAGTGTTTGAACAGTCTGCTTCTCTTTCAGAGAAACGCATGTGAGTTTCTTCCTAATGCTTGCAAGTAGCTTAAGGCACTTTCAAAGGAAAGTGATTTTCTCTGAAAGGACAGCATTTAGAAAGTGAAGCAACACTCCATTCACTTCGCACAGTGAATTGAAGTGCTGGAACAGACTGCTTCTCTTTCAGAGAAACGCATGTAAGTTTCTGGTGAATGCTTGTAAGAAGCTTAAGGCACTTTCAAAGGAAAGTGATTTTCTCTGAAAGGACAGCATTTAGAAACTGAAGCAACACTCCATTCACTTCGCACAGTGAATTGAAGTGTTGGAACAGACTGCTTCTCTTTCAGAGATACGCATGTGAATTTCTGGTGAATGCTTGTAAGTAGCTTAAGGCACTTTCAAAGGAAAGTGATTTTCTCTGAAAGGACAGCATTTAGAAAGTGAAGCAACACTCCATTCACTTCGCACAGTGAATTGAAGTGTTTGAACAGTCTGCTTCTCTTTCAAAGAAACGCATGTGAGTTTCTTCCTAATGCTTGCTAGTAGCTTAAGGCACTTTCAAAGGAAAGTGATTTTCTCTGAAAGGACAGCATTTAGAAAGTGAAGCAACACTCCATTCACTTCGCACAGTGAATTGAAGTGTTGGAACAGACTGCTTCTCTTTCAGAGAAACGCATGTGAGTTTCTTCCTAATGCTTGCTAGTAGCTTAAGGCACTTTCAAAGGAAAGTGATTTTCTCTGAAAGGACAGCATTTAGAATGTGAAGCAACACTCCATTCACTTCGCACAGTGAATTGAAGTGTTTGAACAGTCTGCTTCTCTTTCAGAGAAACGCATGTGAGTTTCTTCCTAATGCTTGCTAGTAGCTTAAGGCACTTTCAAAGGAAAGTGATTTTCTCTGAAAGGACAGCATTTAGAAAGTGAAGCAACACTCCATTCACTTCGCACAGTGAATTGAAGTGTTGGAACAGACTGCTTCTCTTTCAGAGAAACGCTTGTGAGTTGTTTGTGAATGCTTGAAAGTAGTTTAAGGCACTTTCAAAGGAAAGTGATTTTCTCTGAAAGGACAGCATTTAGAAACTGAAGCAACACTCCATTCACTTCTCACAGTGAATTGAAGTGTTGGAACAGACTGCTTCTCTTTCAGAGATACGCATGTGAATTTCTGGTGAATGCTTGTAAGTAGCTTAAGGCACTTTCAAAGGAAAGTGATTTTCTCTGAAAGGACAGCATTTAGAAAGTGAAGCAACACTCCATTCACTTCGCACAGTGAATTGAAGTGTTGGAACAGACTGCTTCTCTTTCAGAGAAATGCATGTGAGTTTCTGTTGAATGCTTGTAAGTAGCTTAAGGCACTTTCAAAGGAAAGTGATTTTCTCTGAAAGGACAGCATTTAGAAAGTGAAGCAACACTCCATTCACTTCGCAGAGTGAATTGAAGTATTGGAACAGACTGCTTCTCTTTCAGAGAAACGCATGTGAGTTTCTGGTGAATGCTTGTAAGAAGCTTAAGGCACTTTCAAAGGAAAGTGATTTCCTCTGAAAGGACAGCATTTAGAAAGTGAAGCAACACTCCATTCACTTCGCACAGTGAATTGAAGTGTTGAAACAGACTGCTTCTCTTTCCGAGAAACGCATGTGAGTTTCTTGTGAATTCTTGCAAGTTGCTTCAGGCACTATCAAAGAAAGTGATTTTCTCTGAAAGGACAGCATTTAGAAAGTGAAGCAACACTCCATTCACTTCGCACAGTGAATTGAAGTGTTGGAACAGACTGCTTCTCTTTCAGAGAAACGCATGTGAGTTTTTTGTGAATGCTTGAAAGTAGTTTAAGGCACTTTCAAAGGAAAGTGATTTTCTCTGAAAGGACAGAATTTAGAAAGTGAAGCAACACTCCATTCACTTCGCACAGTGAATTGAAGTGTTGGAACAGTCTGCTTCTCTTTCAGAGAAACGCATGAGAGCTTCTTCCTAATGCTTGCAAGTAGCTTAAGGCACTTTCAAAGGAAAGTGATTTTCTCTGAAAGGACAGCATTTAGAAAGTGAAGCAACACTCCATTCACTTCGCACAGTGAATTGAAGTGTTGGAACAGACTGCTTCTCTTTCAGAGAAACGCTTGTGAGTTGTTTGTGAATGCTTGAAAGTAGTTTAAGGCACTTTCAAAGGAAAGTGATTTTCTCTGATGGACAGAATTTAGAAAGTGATGCAACACTCCATTCACTTCGCACAGTGAATTGAAGTGTTGGAACAGACTGCTTCTCTTTCAGAGAAATGCATGTGAGTTTCTGTTGAATGCTTGTAAGTAGCTTAAGGCACTTTCAAAGGAAAGTGATTTTCTCTGAAAGGACAGCATTTAGAAAGTGAAGCAACACTCCATTCACTTCGCAGAGTGAATTGAAGTATTGGAACAGACTGCTTCTCTTTCAGAGAAACGCATGTGAGTTTCTGGTGAATGCTTGTAAGAAGCTTAAGGCACTTTCAAAGGAAAGTGATTTCCTCTGAAAGGACAGCATTTAGAAAGTGAAGCAACACTCCATTCATTTCGCACAGTGAATTGAAGTGTTGGAACCGACTGCTTCTCTTTCCGAGAAACGCATGTGAGTTTCTTGTGAATTCTTGCAAGTTGCTTCAGGCACTATCAAAGAAAAGTGATTTTCTCTGAAAGGACAGCATTTAGAAAGTGAAGCAACACTCCATTCACTTCGCACAGTGAATTGAAGTGTTGGAACAGACTGCTTCTCTTTCAGAGAAACGCATGTGAGTTTTTTGTGAATGCTTGAAAGTAGTTTAAGGCACTTTCAAAGGAAAGTGATTTTCTCTGAAAGGACAGAATTTAGAAAGTGAAGCAACACTCCATTCACTTCGCACAGTGAATTGAAGTGTTGGAACAGTCTGCTTCTCTTTCAGAGAAACGCATGTGAGCTTCTTCCTAATGCTTGCAAGTAGCTTAAGGCACTTTCAAAGGAAAGTGATTTTCTCTGAAAGGACAGCATTTAGAAAGTGAAGCAACACTCCATTCACTTCGCACAGTGAATTGAAGTGTTGGAACAGACTGCTTCTCTTTCAGAGAAACGCATGTGAGTTTCTTGTGAATGCTTGCAAGTTGCTTAAGGCACTTTCAAAGGAAAGTGATTTTCTCTGAAAGGACAGCATTTAGAAACTGAAGCAACACTCCATTCACTTTGCACAGTGAATTGAAGTGTTGGAACACACTGCTTCTCTTTAAGAGAAACGCATGTGAGTTTTTTGTGAATGCTTGAAAGTAGTTTAAGGCACTTTCAAAGGAAAGTGATTTTCTCTGAAAGGACAGCATTTAGAAAGTGAAGCAACACTCCATTCACTTCGCACAGTGAATTGAAGTTTTGGAACAGACTGCTTCTCTTTCAGAGAAACTCATGTGAGTTTTTTGTGAATGCTTGAAGGAGTTTAAGGCACTTTCAAAGGAAAGTGATTTTCTCTGAAAGGACAGAATTTAGATAGTGAAGTAACACTCCATTCACTTCGCACAGTGAATTGAAGTGTTTGAACAGTCTGCTTCTCTTTCAGAGAAAGGCATGTGAGTTTCTTCCTAATGCTTGCAAGTAGCTTAAGGCACTTTCAAAGGAAAGTGATTTTCTCTGAAAGGACAGCATTTAGAAAGTGAAGCAACACTCCATTCACTTCGCACAGTGAATTGAAGTGCTGGAACAGACTGCTTCTCTTTCAGAGAAACGCATGTAAGTTTCTGGTGAATGCTTGTAAGAAGCTTAAGGCACTTTCAAAGGAAAGTGATTTTCTCTGAAAGGACAGCATTTAGAAACTGAAGCAACACTCCATTCACTTCGCACAGTGAATTGAAGTGTTTGAACAGTCTGCTTCTCTTTCAGAGAAATGCATGTGAGTTTCTTCCTAATGCTTGCTAGTAGCTTAAGGCACTTTCAAAGGAAAGTGATTTTCTCTGAAAGGACAGCATTTAGAAAGTGAAGCAACACTCCATTCACTTCGCACAGTGAATTGAAGTGTTGGAACAGACTGCTTCTCTTTCAGAGAAACGCATGTGAGTTTCTGGTGAATGCTTGTAAGAAGCTTAAGGCACTTTCAAAGGAAAGTGATTTTCTCTGAAAGGATAGCATTTAGAAAGTGAAGCAACACTCCATTCACTTCGCACAGTGAATTGAAGTGTTGGAACAGACTGCTTCTCTTTCAGAGAATCGCTTGTGAGTTGTTTGTGAATGCTTGAAAGTAGTTTAAGGCACTTTCAAAGGAAAGTGATTTTCTCTGAAAGGACAGCATTTAGAAACTGAAGCAACACTCCATTCACTTCTCACAGTGAAGTGAAATGTTGGAACAGACTGCTTCTCTTTCAGAGATACGCATGTGAATTTCTGGTGAATGCTTGTAAGTAGCTTAAGGCACTTTCAAAGGAAAGTGATTTTCTCTGAAAGGACAGCATTTAGAAAGTGAAGCAACACTCCATTCACTTCGCACAGTGAATTGAAGTGTTGGAACAGAATACTTCTCTTTCATATAAACGCATTAGTGTTTCTTGTGAATGCTTGCAAGTTGCTTAAGGCACTTTCAAAGGAAAGTGATTTTCTCTGAAAGGACAGCATTTAGAAAGTGAAGCAACACTCCATTCACTTCGCACAGTGAATTGAAGTGTTGGAACAGACTGCTTCTCTTTCAGAGAAACGCATGTGAGTTTTTTGTGAATGCTTGAAAGTAGTTTAAGGCACTTTCAAAGGAAAGTGATTTTCTCTGAAAGGACAGAATTTAGATAGTGAAGTAACACTCCATTCACTTCGCACAGTGAATTGAAGTGTTTGAACAGTCTGCTTCTCTTTCAGAGAAAGGCATGTGAGTTTCTTCCTAATGCTTGCAAGTAGCTTAAGGCACTTTCAAAGGAAAGTGATTTTCTCTGAAAGGACAGCATTTAGAAAGTGAAGCAACACTCCATTCACTTCGCACAGTGAATTGAAGTGCTGGAACAGACTGCTTCTCTTTCAGAGAAACGCATGTAAGTTTCTGGTGAATGCTTGTAAGAAGCTTAAGGCACTTTCAAAGGAAAGTGATTTTCTCTGAAAGGACAGCATTTAGAAACTGAAGCAACACTCCATTCACTTCTCACAGTGAATTGAAGTGTTGTAACAGACTGCTTCTCTTTCAGAGATACGCATGTGAATTTCTGGTGAATGCTTGTAAGTAGCTTAAGGCACTTTCAAAGGAAAGTGATTTTCTCTGAAAGGACAGCATTTAGAAAGTGAAGCAACACTCCATTCACTTCGCACAGTGAATTGAAGTGTTGGAACAGAGTACTTCTCTTTCATATAAACGCATTAGTGTTTCTTGTGAATGCTTGCAAGTTGCTTAAGGCACTTTCAAAGGAAAGTGATTTTCTCTGAAAGGACAGCATTTAGAAAGTGAAGCAACACTCCATTCACTTCGCACAGTGAATTGAAGTGTTGGAACAGACTGCTTCTCTTTCAGAGAAACGCATGTGAGTTTTTTGTGAATGCTTGAAAGTAGTTTAAGGCACTTTCAAAGGAAAGTGATTTTCTCTGAAAGGACAGAATTTAGAAAGTGAAGCAACACTCCATTCACTTCGCACAGTGAATTGAAGTGTTTGAACAGTCTGCTTCTCTTTCAGAGAAACGCATGTGAGTTTCTTCCTAATGCTTGCTAGTAGCTTAAGGCACTTTCAAAGGAAAGTGATTTTCTCTGAAAGGACAGCATTTAGAAAGTGAAGCAACACTCCATTCACTTCGCACAGTGAATTGAAGTGTTGGAACAGACTGCTTCTCTTTCAGAGAAACGCATGTGAGTTTCTGGTGAATGCTTGTAAGAAGCTTAAGGCACTTTCAAAGGAAAGTGATTTTCTCTGAAAGGATAGCATTTAGAAAGTGAAGCAACACTCCATTCACTTCGCACAGTGAATTGAAGTGTTGGAACAGACTGCTTCTCTTTCAGAGAAACGCTTGTGAGTTGTTTGTGAATGCTTGAAAGTAGTTTAAGGCACTTTCAAAGGAAAGTGATTTTCTCTGAAAGGACAGCATTTAGAAACTGAAGCAACACTCCATTCACTTCTCACAGTGAATTGAAATGTTGGAACAGACTGCTTCTCTTTCAGAGATACGCATGTGAATTTCTGGTGAATGCTTGTAAGTAGCTTAAGGCACTTTCAAAGGAAAGTGATTTTCTCTGAAAGGACAGCATTTAGAAAGTGAAGCAACACTCCATTCACTTCGCACAGTGAATTGAAGTGTTGGAACAGAATACTTCTCTTTCATATAAACGCATTAGTGTTTCTTGTGAATGTTTGCAAGTTGCTTAAGGCACTTTCAAAGGAAAGTGATTTTCTCTGAAAGGACAGCATTTAGAAAGTGAAGCAACACTCCATTCACTTCGCACAGTGAATTGAAGTGTTGGAACAGACTGCTTCTCTTTCAGAGAAACGCATGTGAGTTTTTTGTGAATGCTTGAAAGTAGTTTAAGGCACTTTCAAAGGAAAGTGATTTTCTCTGAAAGGACAGAATTTAGAAAGTGAAGCAACACTCCATTCACTTCGCACAGTGAATTGAAGTGTTTGAACAGTCTGCTTCTCTTTCAGAGAAACGCATGTGAGTTTCTTCCTAATGCTTGCTAGTAGCTTAAGGCACTTTCAAAGGAAAGTGATTTTCTCTGAAAGGACAGCATTTAGAAAGTGAAGCAACACTCCATTCACTTCGCACAGTGAATTGAAGTGTTGGAACAGACTGCTTCTCTTTCAGAGAAACGCATGTGAGTTTCTGGTGAATGCTTGTAAGAAGCTTAAGGCACTTTCAAAGGAAAGTGATTTTCTCTGAAAGGATAGCATTTAGAAAGTGAAGCGACACTCCATTCCCTTCGCACAGTGAATTGAAGTGTTGGAACAGACTGCTTCTCTTTCAGAGAAACGCTTGTGAGTTGTTTGTGAATGCTTGAAAGTAGTTTAAGGCACTTTCAAAGGAAAGTGATTTTCTCTGAAAGGACAGAATTTAGAAAGTGATGCAACACTCCATTCACTTCGCACAGTGAATTGAAGTGTTGGAACAGACTGCTTCTCTTTCAGAGAAACGCATGTTAGTTTCTGGTGAATGCTTGTAAGTAGCTTAAGGTACTTTCAAAGGAAAGTGATTTTCTCTGAAAGGACAGCATTTAGAAAGTGAAGCAACACTCCATTCACTTCGCACAGTGAATTGAAGTGTTGGAACAGACTGCTTCTCTTTCAGAGAAACGCATGTGAGTTTCTGGTGAATGCTTGTAAGAAGCTTAAGGCACTTTCAAAGGAAAGTGATTTCCTCTGAAAGGACAGCATTTAGAAAGTGAAGCAACACTCCATTCACTTCGCACAGTGAATTGAAGTGTTGGAACCGACTGCTTCTCTTTCCGAGAAACGCATGTGAGTTTCTTGTGAATTCTTGCAAGTTGCTTCAGGCACTATCAAAGGAAAGTGATTTTCTCTGAAAGGACAGCATTTAGAAAGTGAAGCAACACTCCATTCACTTCGCACAGTGAATTGAAGTGTTGGAACAGACTGCTTCTCTTTCAGAGAAACGCATGTGAGTTTTTTGTGAATGCTTGAAAGTAGTTTAAGGCACTTTCAAAGGAAAGTGATTTTCTCTGAAAGGACAGCATTTAGAAAGTGAAGCAACACTCCATTCACTTCGCACAGTGAATTGAAGTGTTGGAACAGTCTGCTTCTCTTTCAGAGAAACGCATGTGAGCTTCTTCCTAATGCTTGCAAGTAGCTTAAGGCATTTTCAAAGGAAAGTGATTTTCTCTGAAAGGACAGCATTTAGAAAGTGAAGCAACACTCCATTCACTTCGCACAGTGAATTGAAGTGTTGGAACAGACTGCTTCTCTTTCAGAGAAACGCATGTGAGTTTCTTGTGAATGCTTGCAAGTTGCTTAAGGCACTTTCAAAGGAAAGTGATTTTCTCTGAAAGGACAGCATTTAGAAACTGAAGCAACACTCCATTCACTTTGCACAGTGAATTGAAGTGTTGGAACAGACTGCTTCTCTTTAAGAGAAACGCATGTGAGTTTTTTGCGAATGCTTGAAAGTAGTTTAAGGCACTTTCAAAGGAAAGTGATTTTCTCTGAAAGGACAGCATTTAGAAACTGAAGCAACACTCCATTCACTTCGCACAGTGAATTGAAGTGTTGGAACAGACTGCTTCTCTTTCAGAGAAACGCATGTGAGTTTTTTGTGAATGCTTGAAAGTAGTTTAAGCACTTTCAAAGGAAAGTGATTTTCTCTGAAAGGACAGGATTTAGAAAGTGATGCAACACTCCATTCACTTCGCACAGTGAATTGAAGTGTTGGAACAGACTGCTTCTCTTTCAGAGAAACGGATGTTAGTTTCTGGTGAATGCTTGTAAGTAGCTTAAGGCACTTTCAAAGGAAAGTGATTTTCTCTGAAAGGACAGCATTTAGAAAGTGAAGCAACACTCCATTCACTTCGCACAGTGAATTGAAGTGTTGGAACAGACTGCTTCTCTTTAAGAGAAACGCATGTGAGTTTTTTGTGAATGCTTGAAAGTAGTTTAAGGCACTTTCAAAGGAAAGTGATTTTCTCTGAAAGGACAGAATTTAGAAAGTGATGCAACACACCATTCACTTCGCACAGTGAATTGAAGTGTTGGAACCGACTGCTTCTCTTTCAGAGAAACGGATGTTAGTTTCTGGTGAATGCTTGTAAGTAGCTTAAGGCACTTTCAAAGGAAAGTGATTTTCTCTGAAAGGACAGCATTTAGAAAGTGAAGCAACACTCCATTCACTTCGCACAGTGAATTGAAGTGTTGGAACAGACTGCTTCTCTTTAAGAGAAATGCATGTGAGTTTCTGTTGAATGCTTGTAAGTAGCTTAAGGCACTTTCAAAGGAAAGTGATTTTCTCTGAAAGGACAGCATTTAGAAAGTGAAGCAACACTCCATTCCCTTCGTGCAGTGAATTGAAGTGTTGGAAGAGACTGCTTCTCTTTCAGAGAAATGCATGTGAGTTTCTGTTGAATGCTTGTAAGTAGCTTAAGGCACTTTCAAAGGAAAGTGATTTTCTCTGAAAGGACAGCATTTAGAAAGTGAAGCAACACTCCATTCACTTCGCAGAGTGAATTGAAGTATTGGAACAGACTGCTTCTCTTTCAGAGAAACGCATGTGAGTTTCTTGTGAATTCTTGCAAGTTGCTTAAGGCACTTTCAAAGGAAAGTGATTTTCTCTGAAAGGACAGCATTTAGAAAGTGAAGCAACACTCCATTCACTTCGCACAGTGAATTGAAGTGTTGGAATAGACTGCTTCTCTTTAAGAGAAACGCATGTGAGTTTTTTGTGAATGCTTGAAAGTAGTTTAAGGCACTTTCAAAGGAAAGTGATTTTCTCTGAAAGGACAGAATTTAGAAAGTGATGCAACACTCCATTCACTTCGCACAGTGAATTGAAGTGTTGGAACAGACTGCTTCTCTTTCAGAGAAAAGCATGTGAGTTTCTTCCTAATGCTTGTAAGTAGCTTAAGGCACTTTCAAAGGAAAGAGATTTTCTCTGAAAGGTCAGCATTTAGAAAGTGAAGCAACACTCCATTCCCTTCGTGCAGTGAATTGAAGTGTTGGAACAGAGTGCTTCTCTTTCATAGAAACGCATTAGTGTTTCTTGTGAATGCGTGCAAGTGGCTTAAGGCACTTTCAAAGGAAAGTGATTTTCTCTGAAAGGACAGCATTTAGAAAGTGAAGCAACACTCCATTTACTTCGCACAGTGAATTGAAGTGTTGGAACAGACTGCTTCTCTTTCCGAGAAACGCATGTGAGTTTCTTGTGAATTCTTGCAAGTTGCTTCAGGCACTTTCAAAGGAAAGTGATTTTCTCTGAAAGGACAGCATTTAGAAAGTGAAGCAACACTCCATTCACTTCACACAGTGAATTGAAGTGTTGGAACAGACTGCTTCTCTTTCAGAGAAACGCATGTGAGTTTCTTCCTAATGCTTGCAAGTAGCTTAAGGCACTATCAAAGGAAAGTGATTTTCTCTGAAAGGACAGCATTTAGAAAGTGAAGCAACACTCCATTCACTTCGCACAGTGAATTGAAGTGTTGCAACAGACTGCTTCTCTTTCAGAGAAACGCATGTGAGTTTTTTATGAATGCTTGAAAGTAGATTAAGGCACGTTCAAAGGAAAGTGATTTTCTCTGAAAGGACAGCATTTAATAAGTGAGGCAACACTCCATTCACTTCGCACAGTGAATTGAAGTGTGGAACAGACTGATTCTCTTTCAGAGAAACGCATGTGAGTTTCTTCCTAATGCTTGCAAGTAGCTTAAGGCACTTTCAAAGGAAAGTGATTTTCTCTGAAAGGACAGCATTTAGAAAGTGAAGCAACACTCCATTCACTTCGCACATTGAATTGAAGCGTTGGAACCTACTGCTTCTCTTTCAGAGAAACGCATGTGAGTTTCTGGTGAATGCTTGTAAGTAGCTTAAGGCACTTTCAAAGGAAAGTGATTTTCTCTGAAAGGACAGCATTTAGAAAGTGAAGCAACACACCATTCCCTTCGTGCAGTGAATTGGAATGTTGGAACAGAGTACTTCTCTTTCATATAAACGCATTAGTGTTTCTTGTGAATGCTTGCAAGTTGCTTAAGGCACTTTCAAAGGAAAGTGATTTTCTCTGAAAGGACATAATTTAGAAAGTGAAGCAACACTCCATTCACTTCGCACATTGAATTGAAATGTTGGAACAGACTGCTTCTCTTTCAGAGAAACGCATGTGAGTTTCTGGTGAATGCTTGTAAGTAGCTTAAGGCACTTTCAAAGGAAAGTGATTTTCTCTGAAAGGACAGCATTTAGAAAGTGTGGCAACACTCCATTCACTTCACACAGTGAATTGAAGTGTTGGAACAGACTGCTTCTCTTTCAGAGAAACGCATGTGAGTTTCTTCCTAATGCTTGCAAGTAGCTTAAGGCACTTTCAAAGGAAAGTGATTTTCTCTGAAAGGACAGCATTTAAAAAGTGAGGCAACACTCCATTCACATCACACAGTGAATTGAAGTGTTGCAACAGACTGCTTCTCTTTCAGAGAAATTCATGTGACTTTCTGTTGAATGCTTGTAAGTAGCTTAAGGCACTTTCAAAGGAAAGTGATTTTCTCTGAAACGACAGCATTTAGAAAGTGAAGCAACACTCCATTCACTTCGCAGATAAATTGAAGTATTGGAACAGACTGCTTCTCTTTCAGAGAAACGCATGTGAGTTTCTGGTGAATGCTTGTAAGTAGCTTAAGGCACTTTCAAAGGAAAGTGATTTTCTCTGAAAGGACAGCATTTAGAAAGTGAAGGAACACTCCATTCACTTCGCACAGTGAATTGAAGTGTTGGAACAGACTGCTTCTCTTTAAGAGAAACGCATGTGAGTTTTTTGTGAATGCTTGAAAGTAGTTTACGGCACTTTCAAAGGAAAGTGATTTTCTCTGAAGGGACAGAATTTAGAAAGTGAAGCAACACTCCATTCACTTCACACAGTGAATTGAATTGTTGGAACAGACTGCTTCTCTTTCAGAGAAACACATGTGAGTTTCTTCCTAAAGCTTGTAAGTAGCTTAAGGCACTTTCAAAGGAAAGTGATTTTCTCTGAAAGGACAGCATTTAGAAAGTGAAGCAACACTCCATTCCCTTCGTGCAGTTAATTGAAGTGTTGGAACAGAGTGCTTCTCTTTCATAGAAACGCATTAGTGTTTCTTGTGAATGCTTGCAAGTTGCTTAAGGCACTTTCAAAGGAAAGTGATTTTCTCTGAAAGGACAGCATTTAGAAAGTGAAGCAACACTCCATTCACTTTGTACAGTGAATTGAAGTGTTGGAACAGACTCCTTCTCTTTCAGAGAAATGCATGTGAGTTTCTGTTGAATGCTTGTAAGTAGCTTAAGGCTCTTTCAAAGGAAAGTGATTTTCTCTGAAAGAACAGAATTTAGAAAGTAAAGCAACACTCAATTCCCTTCGCGCAATGAATTGAAGTGTTGGAACAGACTGCTTCTCTTTCGTAGAAACGCATTAGTGTTTCTTGTGAATGCTTGCAAGTAGCTTAAGGCACTTTCAAAGGAAAGTGATTTTCTCTGAAAGGACAGCATTTAGAAAGTGAAGCAACACTCCATTCACTTCGCACAGTGAATTGAAGTGTTGGAACAGACTGCTTCTCTTTCAGAGAAACGCATGTGAATTTCTTGTGAATTCTTGCAAGTTGCTTAAGGCACTTTCAAAGGAAAGTGATTTTCTCTGAAAGGACAGCATTTAGAAACTGAAGCAACACTCCATTTACTTCGGACAGTGAATTGAAGTGTTGGAACAGACTGCTTCTCTTTCACAGAAACGCATGTGAGTTTTTTGTAAATGCTTGAAAGTAGTTTAAGGCACTTTCAAAGGAAAGTGATATTCTCTGAAAGGACAGAATTTAGAAACTGAAGCAACACTCCATTCACTTCGCACAGTGAATTGAAGTGTTGGAACAGACTGCTTCTCTTTCAGAGAAACGCATGTGAGTTTCTTCCTAATGCTTGCAAGTAGCTTAAGGCACTTTCAAAGGAAAGTGATTTTCTCTGATTGGACAGCATTTAGAAAGTGAAGCAACACTCCATTCACTTCGCACAGTGAATTGAAGTGTTGGAACAGACTGCTTCTCTTTCAGAGAAACGCATGTGAGTTTCTGGTGAATGCTTGTAAGTAGCTTAAGGCACTTTCACAGGAAAGTGATTTTCTCTGAAAGGACAGCATTTAGAAAGTGAAGCAACACTCCATTCACTTCGCAGAGTGAATTGAAGTGTTGGAACAGAGTGCTTCTCTTTCATAGAAACGCATTAGTGTTTCTTGTGAATGCTTGCAAGTGGCTTAAGGCACTTTCAAAGGAAAGTGATTTTCTCTGAAAGGACAGCATTTAGAAAGTGAAGCAACACTCCATTCACTTCGCACATTGAATTGAAGTGTTGGAAGAGACTGCTTCTCTTTCCGAGAAACGCATGTGAGTTTCTTGTGAATTCTTGCAAGTTGCTTCAGGCACTTTCAAAGAAAGTGATTTTCTCTGAAAGGACAGCATTTAGAAAGTGAAGCAACACTCCATTCACTTAACACAGTGAATTGAAGTGTTGGAACAGACTGCTTCTCTTTCAGAGAAACGCATGTGAGTTTCTTCCTAATGCTTGCAAGTAGCTTAAGGCACTATCAAAGGAAAGTGATTTTCTCTGAAAGGACAGCATTTAGAAAGTGAAGCAACACTCCATTCACTTCGCACAGTGAATTGAAGTGTTGGAACAGACTGCTTCTCTTTCAGAGAAACGCATGTGAGTTTTTTATGAATGCTTGAAAGTAGTTTAAGGCACTTTAAAAGGAAAGTGATTTTCTCTGAAAGGAAAGCATTTAGAAAGTGAGGCAACACTCCATTCACTTCGCACAGTGAATTGAAGTGTTGGGACAGACTGATTCTCTTTCAGAGAAACGCATGTGAGTTTCTTCCTAATGCTTGCAAGTAGCTTAAGGCACTTTCAAAGGAAAGTGATTTTCTCTGAAAGGACAGCATTTAGAAAGTGAAGCAACACTCCATTCACTTCTCACAGTGAATTGAAATGTTGGAACAGTCTGCTTCTCTTTTAGAGAAACGCATGTGAGTTTCTTCCTAATGCTTTTAAGTAGCTTAAGGCACTTTCAAAGGAAAGTGATTTTCTCTGAAAGGACAGCATTTAGAAAGTGAAGCAACACTCCATTCACTTCTCACAGTGAATTGAAGTATTGGAACAGACTGCTTCTCTTTCAGACAAACGCATGTGAGTTTCTGGTGAATGCTTGCAAGTAGCTTAAAGCACTTTCAAAGGAAAGTAATTTTCTCTGAAAGGACAGCATTTAAAAAGTGAGGCAACACTCCATTCACTTCACACAGTGAATTGAAGTGTTGCAACAGACTGCTTCTCTTTCAGAGAAATGCATGTGAGTTTCTGGTGAATGCTTGTAAGTAGCTTAAGGCACTTTCAAAGGAAAGTGATTTTCTCTGAAAGGACAGCATTTAGAAAGTGAAGCAACACTCCATTCACTTCGCAGAGTGAATTGAAGTATTGGAACAGACTGCTTCTCTTTCAGAGAAACGCATGTGAGTTTCTGGTGAATGCTTGTAAGTAGCTTAAGGCACTTTCAAAGGAAAGTGATTTTCTCTGAAAGGACAGCATTTAGAAAGTGAAGCAACACTCCATTCACTTCGCACAGTGAATTGAAGTGTTGGAACAGACTGCTTCTCTTTCCGAGAAACGCATGTGAGTTTCTTGTGAATTCTTCCAAGTTGCTTCAGGCACTTTCCAAGAAAGTGATTTTCTCTGAAATGACAGCATTTAGAAAGTGAAGCAACACTCCATTCACTTAACACAGTGAATTGAAGTGTTGGAACAGACTGCTTCTCTTTCAGAGAAACGCATGTGAGTTTCTTCCTAATGCTTGCAAGTAGCTTAAGGCACTATCAAAGGAAAGTGATTTTCTCTGAAAGGACAGCATTTAGAAAGTGAAGCAACACTCCATTCACTTCGCACAGTGAATTGAAGTGTTGGAACAGACTGCTTCTCTTTCACAGAAACGCATGTGAGTTTTTTATGAATGCTTGAAAGTAGTTTAAGGCACTTTAAAAGGAAAGTGATTTTCTCTGAAAGGACAGCATTTAGAAAGTGAAGCAACACTCCATTCCCTTCGTGCAGTGAATTGAAGTGTTGGAACAGAGTACTTCTCTTTCATATAAACGCATTAGTGTTTCTTGTGAATGCTTGCAAGTTGCTTAAGGCACTTTCAAAGGAAAGTGATTTTCTCTGAAAGGACAGCATTTAGAAAGTGAAGCAACACTCCATTCACTTCGCACTTTGAATTGAAGTGTTGGAACAGACTGCTTCTCTTTCAGAGAAACGCATGTGAGTTGCTGGTGAATGCTTGTAAGTAGCTTAAGGCACTTTCAAAGGAAAGTGATTTTCTCTGAAAGGACAGCATTTAGAAAGTGAGGCAACACTCCATTCACTTCACACAGTGAATTGAAGTGTTGGAACAGACTGCTTCTCTTTCAGAGAAACGCATGTGAGTTTCTTACTAATGCTTGCAAGTAGCTTAAGGCACTTTCAAAGGAAAGTGATTTTCTCTGAAAGGACAGCATTTAGAAAGTGAAGCAACACTCCATTCACTTCGCACAGTGAATTGAAGTGTTGGAACAGAATGCTTCTCTTTTAGAGAAACGCATGTGAGTTTCTTCCTAATGCTTGCAAGTAGCTTAAGGCACTTTCAAAGGAAAGTGATTTTCTCTGAAAGGACAGCATTTAGAAAGTGAAGCAACACTCCATTCACTTCGCACAGTGAATTGAAGTGTTGGAACAGACTACTTCTCTTTCAGAGAAATGCATGTGAGTTTCTGTTGAATGCTTGTAAGTAGCTTAAGGCACTTTCAAAGGAAAGTGATTTTCTCTGAAAGGACAGCATTTAGAAAGTGAAGCAACACTCCATTCACTTCGCAGAATGAATTGAAGTATTGGAACAGACTGCTTCTCTTTCAGAGAAACGCATGTGAGTTTCTGGTGAATGCTTGCAAGTATCTTAAGGCACTTTCAAAGGAAAGTGATTTTCTCTGAAAGGACAGCATTTAAAAAGTGAGGCAACACTCCATTCACTTCACACAGTGAATTGAAGTGTTGCAACAGACTGCTTCTCTTTCAGAGAAATGCATGTGAGTTTCTGTTGAATGCTTGTAAGTAGCTTAAGGCACTTTCAAAGGAAAGTGATTTTCTCTGAAACGACAGCATTTAGAAAGTGAAGCAACACTCCATTCACTTCGCAGAGTGAATTGAAGTATTGGAACAGACTGCTTCTCTTTCAGAGAAACGCATGTGAGTTTCTGGTGAATGCTTGTAAGAAGCTTAAGGCACTTTCAAAGGAAAGTGATTTTCTCTGAAAGGACAGCATTTAGAAAGTGAAGCAACACTCCATTCACTTCGCACAGTGAACTGAAGTGTTGGAACAGACTGCTTCTCTTTCAGAGAAACGCATGTGAGTTTCTTGTGAATTCTTGCAAGTTGCTTAAGGCACTTTCAAAGGAAAGTGATTTTCTCTGAAAGGACAGCATTTAGAAACTGAAGCAACACTCCATTCACTTCGCACAGTGAATTGAAGTGTTGGAACAGACTGCTTCTCTTTAAGAGAAACGCATGTGAGTTTTTTGTGAATGCGTGAAAGTAGTTTAAGGCACTTTCAAAGGAAAGTGATTTTCTCTGAAAGGACAGAATTTAGAAAGTGCTGCAACACTCCATTCACTTCGCACAGTGAATTGAAGTGTTGGAACAGACTGCTTCTCTTTCAGAGAAACGCATGTGAGTTTCTTCCAAATGCTTGTAAGTAGCTTAAGGCACTTTCAAAGGAAAGTGATTTTCTCTGAAAGGACAGCATTTAGAAAGTGAAGCAACACTCCATTCCCTTCGTGCAGTGAATTGAAGTGTTGGAACAGAGTGCTTCTCTTTCAGAGAAACGCATGTGAGTTTTTTATGAATGCTTGAAAGTAGTTTAAGGCACTTTAAAAGGAAAGTGATTTTCTCTGAAAGGAAAGCATTTAGAAAGTGAGGCAACACTCCATTCACTTCGCACAGTGAATTGAAGTGTTGGGACAGACTGATTCTCTTTCAGAGAAACGCATGTGAGTTTCTTCCTAATGCTTGCAAGTAGCTTAAGGCACTTTCAAAGGAAAGTGATTTTCTCTGAAAGGACAGCATTTAGAAAGTGAAGCAACACTCCATTCACTTCTCACAGTGAATTGAAATGTTGGAACAGTCTGCTTCTCTTTTAGAGAAACGCATGTGAGTTTCTTCCTAATGCTTTTAAGTAGCTTAAGGCACTTTCAAAGGAAAGTGATTTTCTCTGAAAGGACAGCATTTAGAAAGTGAAGCAACACTCCATTCACTTCTCACAGTGAATTGAAGTATTGGAACAGACTGCTTCTCTTTCAGAGAAACGCATGTGAGTTTCTGGTGAATGCTTGCAAGTAGCTTAAAGCACTTTCAAAGGAAAGTAATTTTCTCTGAAAGGACAGCATTTAAAAAGTGAGGCAACACTCCATTCACTTCACACAGTGAATTGAAGTGTTGCAACAGACTGCTTCTCTTTCAGAGAAATGCATGTGAGTTTCTGGTGAATGCTTGTAAGTAGCTTAAGGCACTTTCAAAGGAAAGTGATTTTCTCTGAAAGGACAGCATTTAGAAAGTGAAGCAACACTCCATTCACTTCGCAGAGTGAATTGAAGTATTGGAACAGACTGCTTCTCTTTCAGAGAAACGCATGTGAGTTTCTGGTGAATGCTTGTAAGTAGCTTAAGGCACTTTCAAAGGAAAGTGATTTTCTCTGAAAGGACAGCATTTAGAAAGTGAAGCAACACTCCATTCACTTCGCACAGTGAATTGAAGTGTTGGAACAGACTGCTTCTCTTTCCGAGAAACGCATGTGAGTTTCTTGTGAATTCTTCCAAGTTGCTTCAGGCACTTTCCAAGAAAGTGATTTTCTCTGAAATGACAGCATTTAGAAAGTGAAGCAACACTCCATTCACTTAACACAGTGAATTGAAGTGTTGGAACAGACTGCTTCTCTTTCAGAGAAACGCATGTGAGTTTCTTCCTAATGCTTGCAAGTAGCTTAAGGCACTATCAAAGGAAAGTGATTTTCTCTGAAAGGACAGCATTTAGAAAGTGAAGCAACACTCCATTCACTTCGCACAGTGAATTGAAGTGTTGGAACAGACTGCTTCTCTTTCACAGAAACGCATGTGAGTTTTTTATGAATGCTTGAAAGTAGTTTAAGGCACTTTAAAAGGAAAGTGATTTTCTCTGAAAGGACAGCATTTAGAAAGTGAAGCAACACTCCATTCCCTTCGTGCAGTGAATTGAAGTGTTGGAACAGAGTACTTCTCTTTCATATAAACACATTAGTGTTTCTTGTGAATGCTTGCAAGTTGCTTAAGGCACTTTCAAAGGAAAGTGATTTTCTCTGAAAGGACAGCATTTAGAAAGTGAAGCAACACTCCATTCACTTCGCACTTTGAATTGAAGTGTTGGAACAGACTGCTTCTCTTTCAGAGAAACGCATGTGAGTTGCTGGTGAATGCTTGTAAGTAGCTTAAGGCACTTTCAAAGGAAAGTGATTTTCTCTGAAAGGACAGCATTTAGAAAGTGAGGCAACACTCCATTCACTTCACACAGTGAATTGAAGTGTTGGAACAGACTGCTTCTCTTTCAGAGAAACGCATGTGAGTTTCTTACTAATGCTTGCAAGTAGCTTAAGGCACTTTCAAAGGAAAGTGATTTTCTCTGAAAGGACAGCATTTAGAAAGTGAAGCAACACTCCATTCACTTCGCACAGTGAATTGAAGTGTTGGAACAGAATGCTTCTCTTTTAGAGAAACGCATGTGAGTTTCTTCCTAATGCTTGCAAGTAGCTTAAGGCACTTTCAAAAGAAAGTGATTTTCTCTGAAAGGACAGCATTTAGAAAGTGAAGCAACACTCCATTCACTTCGCACAGTGAATTGAAGTGTTGGAACAGACTGCTTCTCTTTCAGAGAAATGCATGTGAGTTTCTGTTGAATGCTTGTAAGTAGCTTAAGGCACTTTCAAAGGAAAGTGATTTTCTCTGAAAGGACAGCATTTAGAAAGTGAAGCAACACTCCATTCACTTCGCAGAATGAATTGAAGTATTGGAACAGACTGCTTCTCTTTCAGAGAAACGCATGTGAGTTTCTGGTGAATGCTTGCAAGTATCTTAAGGCACTTTCAAAGGAAAGTGATTTTCTCTGAAAGGACAGCATTTAAAAAGTGAGGCAACACTCCATTCACTTCACACAGTGAATTGAAGTGTTGCAACAGACTGCTTCTCTTTCAGAGAAATGCATGTGAGTTTCTGTTGAATGCTTGTAAGTAGCTTAAGGCACTTTCAAAGGAAAGTGATTTTCTCTGAAACGACAGCATTTAGAAAGTGAAGCAACACTCCATTCACTTCGCAGAGTGAATTGAAGTATTGGAACAGACTGCTTCTCTTTCAGAGAAACGCATGTGAGTTTCTGGTGAATGCTTGTAAGAAGCTTAAGGCACTTTCAAAGGAAAGTGATTTTCTCTGAAAGGACAGCATTTAGAAAGTGAAGCAACACTCCATTCACTTCGCACAGTGAACTGAAGTGTTGGAACAGACTGCTTCTCTTTCAGAGAAACGCATGTGAGTTTCTTGTGAATTCTTGCAAGTTGCTTAAGGCACTTTCAAAAGAAAGTGATTTTCTCTGAAAGGACAGCATTTAGAAACTGAAGCAACACTCCATTCCCTTCGCACAGTGAATTGAAGTGTTGGAACAGACTGCTTCTCTTTAAGAGAAACGCATGTGAGTTTTTTGTGAATGCGTGAAAGTAGTTTAAGGCACTTTCAAAGGAAAGTGATTTTCTCTGAAAGGACAGAATTTAGAAAGTGCTGCAACACTCCATTCACTTCGCACAGTGAATTGAAGTGTTGGAACAGACTGCTTCTCTTTCAGAGAAACGCATGTGAGTTTCTTCCAAATGCTTGTAAGTAGCTTAAGGCACTTTCAAAGGAAAGTGATTTTCTCTGAAAGGACAGCATTTAGAAAGTGAAGCAACACTCCATTCCCTTCGTGCAGTGAATTGAAGTGTTGGAACAGAGTGCTTCTCTTTCATAGAAACGCATTAGTGTTTCTTGTGAATGCTTGCATGTTGCTTAAGGCACTTTCAAAGGAAAGTGATTTTCTCTGAAAGGACAGCATTTAGAAAGTGAAGCAACACTCCATTCACTTTGTAAAGTGAATTGAAGTGTTGGAACACACTGCTTCTCTTTCAGAGAAATGCATGTGAGTTTCTGTTGAATGCTTGTAAGTAGCTTAAGGCTCTTTCAAAGGAAAGTGATTTTCTCCTAAAGGACAGCATTTAGAAAGTAAAGCAACACTCAATTCCCTTCGCGCAATGAATAGAAGTGTTGGAACAGACTGCTTCTCTTTCATAGAAACGCATTAGTGTTTCTTGTGAATGCTTGCAAGTAGCTTAAGGCACTTTTAAAGGAAAGTGATTTTCTCTGAAAGGACAGCATTTAGAAAGTGAAGCAACACTCCATTCACTTCGCACAGTGAATTGAAGTGTTGGAACAGACTGCTTCTCTTTCAGAGAAACGCATGTGAGTTTCTTGTGAATTCTTGCAAGTTGCTTAAGGCACATTCAAAGGAAAGTGATTTTCTCTGAAAGGACAGCATATAGAAACTGAAGCAACACTCCATTTACTTCGGACAGTGAATTGCAGTGTTGGAACAGAATGCTTCTCTTTCACAGAAACGCATGTGAGTTTTTTGTAAATGCTTGAAAGTAGTTTAAGGCACTTTCAAAGGAAAGTGATTTTCTCTGAAAGGACAGAATTTAGAAAGTGAAGCAACACTCCATTCACTTCGCACAGTGAATTGAAGTGTTGGAACAGACTGCTTCTCTTTCAGAGAAACGCATGTGAGTTTCTGGTGAATGCTTGTAAGTAGATTAAGGCACTTTCAAAGGAAAGTGATTTTCTCTGAAAGGACAGCATTTAGAAAGTGAAGCAACACTCCATTCCCTTCGTGCAGTGAATTGAAGTGTTGGAACAGACTGCTTCTCTTTCATAGAAACGCATTAGTGTTTCTTGTGAATGCTTGTAAGTTGCTTAAGGCACTTTCAAAGGAAAGTGATTTTCTCTGAAAGGACAGCATTTAGAAAGTGAAGCAGCACTCCATTCACTTTGTACAGTGAATTGAAGTGTTGGAACAGACTGCTTCTCTTTCAGAGAAATGCATGTGAGTTTCTGTTGAATGCTTGTAAGTAGCTTAAGGCTCTTTCAAAGGAAAGTGATTTTCTCTGAAAGGACAGCATTTAGAAAGTAAAGCAACACTCCATTCCCTTCTCGCAATGAATTGAAGTGTTGGAACAGACTGCTTCTCTTTCATAGAAACACATTGGTGTTTCTTGTGAATGCTTGTAAGTAGCTTAAGGCACTTTCAAAGGAAAGTGATTTTCTCTGAAAGGACAGCATTTAGAAAGTGAAGCAACACTCCATTCACTTCGCACAGAGAATTGAAGTGTTGGAACAGATTGCTTCTCTTTCAGAGAAATGCATGTGAGTTTCTGATGAATGCTTGTAAGTAGCTTAAGGCACATTCAAAGGAAAGGGATTTTCTCTGAAAGGACAGCATTTAGAAAGTGAACCAACACTCCATTCACTTCGCACAGTGAATTGAAATGTTGGAACAGACTGCTTCTCTTTCAGAGAAACTCATGTGAGTTTTTTGTGAATGCTTGAATGTAGTTTAAGGCACTTTCAATGGAAAGTGATTTTCTCTGAAAGGACAGCATTTAGAAAGTGAGGCAACACTCCATTCACTTCGCACAGTGAATTGAAGTGTTGGAACAGACTGCTTCTCTTTCAGAGAAACGCATGTGAGTTTCTTCCTAATGCTTGAAAGTAGCTTAAGGCACTTTCAAAGGAAAGTGATTTTCTCTGAAAGGACAGCATTTAGAAAGTGAAGCAACACTCCATTCACTTCGCACAGTGAATTGAAGTGTTGGAACGGACTGCTTCTCTTTCAGAGAAACGCATGTGAGTTTCTTCCTAATGCTTGCAAGTAGCTTAAGGCACTTTCAAAGGAAAGTGATTTTCTCTGAAAGAACAGCATTTAGAAAGTGAAGCAACACTCCATTCACTTCGCACAGTGAATTGAAGTAATGGAACAGACTGCTTCTCTTTCAGAGAAACGCATGTGAGTTTCTGTTAAATGCTTGTAAGTAGCTTAAGGCACTTTCAAAGGAAAGTGATTTTCTCTGAAAGGACAGCATTTAGAAAGTGAGGCAACACTCCATTCACTTCACACAGTGAATTGAAGTGTTGGAACAGACTGCTTCTCTTTCAGAGAAACGCATGTGAGTTTCTTCCTAATACTTGCAAGTAGCTTAAGGCACTATCAAAGGAAAGTGATTTTCTCTGAAAGGACAGCATTTAGAAAGTGAAGCAACACTCCATTCACTTCGCACAGTGAATTGAAGTGTTGGAACAGACAGCTTCTCTTTCAGAGAAGCGCATGTGAGTTTTTTGTGAATGCTTGAAAGTAGTTTAAGGCACTTTCAAAGGAAAGTGATTTTCTCTGAAAGGACAGCATTTAGAAAGTGAAGCAACACTCCATTCACTTCGTGCAGTGAATTGAAGTGTTGGAACAGAGTGCTTCTCTTTCATAGAAACGCATTAGTGTTTCTTGTGAATGCTTGCAAGTTGCTTAAGGCACTTTCAAAGGAAAGTGATTTTCTCTGAAAGGACAGCATTTAGAAAGTGTAGCAACACTCCATTCACTTCGCACAGTGAATTGAAGTTTTGGAACAGACTGCTTCTCTTTCAGAGAAATGCATGTGAGTTTCAGTTGAATGCTTGTAAGTAGCTTAAGGCACATTCAAAGGAAAGTGATTTTCTCTGAAAGGACAGCATTTAGAAAGTGAAGCAACACTATATTCACTTCGCACACTGAATTGAAGTGTTGGAACAGACTGCTTCTCTATCAGAGAAACGCATGTGAGTTTTTTGTGAATGCTTGAAAGTAGTTTTGGGCACTTGCAATGGAAAGTGATTTTCTCTGAAAGGACAGCATTTAGAAACTGAAGCAACACTCCATTCACTTCGCACAGTTAATTGAAGTGTTAGAACAGACTGCTTCTCTTTAAGAGAAACGCATGTGAGTTTTTTGTGAATGCTTGAAAGTAGTTTAAGGCACTTTCAAAGGAAAGTGATTTTCTCTTAAAGGACAGCATTTAGAAAGTGAAGCAGCACTCCATTCACTTCGCACAGTGAATTGAAGTGTTGGAACAGACTGCTTCTCTTTCAGAGAAACGCATGTGTGTTTCTGTTGAATGTTTGTAAGTAGCTTAAGGCACTTTCAAAGGAAAGTGATTTTCTCTGAAAGGACAGCATTTAGAAAGTGAAGCATCACTCCATTCCCTTCGTGCAGTGAATTGAAGTGTTGGAACAGACTGCTTCTCTTTTAGAGAAATGCATGTGAGTTTCTGTTGAATGCTTGTAAGTAGCTTAAGGCACTTTCAAAGGAAAGTGATTTTCTCTGAAAGGACAGGATTTAGAAAGTGAAGCAACACTCCATTCACTTCGCACAGTGAATTGAAGTGTTGGAACAGACTGCTTCTCTTTAAGAGAAACGCATGTGAGTTTCTGTTGAATGCTTGCAAGTAGCTTAAGGCACTTTCAAAGGAAAGTGATTTTCTCTGAAACGACAGCATTTAGAAAGTGAAGTAACACTCCATTCACTTCGCAGAGTGAATTGAAGTATTGGAACAGACTGCTTCTCTTTCAGAGAAACGCATGTGAGTTTCTGGTGAATGCTTGTAAGTAGCTTAAGGCACTTTCAAAGGAAAGTGATTTTCTCTGAAAGGACAGCATTTAGAAAGTGAAGCAACACTCCATTCACTTCTCACAGTGAATTGAAGTGTTGGAACAGACTGCTTCTCTTTCAGAGAAACGCATGTGAGTTTCTTGTGAATTCTTGCAAGTTGCTTAAGGCACTTTCAAAGGAAAGTGATTTTCTCTGAAAGGACAGCATTTAGAAACTGAAGCAACACTCCATTCACTTTGCACAGTGAATTGAAGTGTTGGAACAGACTGCTTCTCTTTAAGAGAAACGCATGTGAGTTTTTTGTGAATGCTTGAAAGTAGTTTAAGGCACTTTCAAAGGAAAGTGATTTTCTCTGAAAGGACAGCATTTAGAAAGTGATGCAACACTCCATTCACTTCGCACAGTGAATTGAAGTGTTGGAACAGACTGCTTCTCTTTCAGAGAAACGCATGTGAGTTTCTGTTGAATGCTTGTAAGTAGCTTAAGGCACTTTCAAAGGAAAGTGATTTTCTCTGAAAGGACAGCATTTAGAAAGTAAAGCGACACTCCATTCCCTTCGCGCAATGAATTGAATGTTCGAACAGACTGCTTCTCTTTCAGAGAAACGCATTAGTGTTTCTTGTGAATGCTTGCAAGTAGCTTAAGGCACTTTCAAAGGAAAGTGATTTTCTCTGAAAGGACAGCATTTAGAAAGTGAAGCAACACTCCATTCACTTCGCACAGAGAATTGAAGTGTTGGAACAGATTGCTTCTCTTTCAGAGAAATGCATGTGAGTTTCTGTTGAATGCTTGTAAGTAGCTTAAGGCACATTCAAAGGAAAGGGATTTTCTCTGAAAGGACAGCATTTAGAAAGTGAACCAACACTCCATTCACTTCGCACAGTGAATTGAAGTGTTGGAACAGACTGCTTCTCTTTCAGAGAAACTCATGTGAGTTTTTTGTGAATGCTTGAAAGTAGTTTAAGGCACTTTCAATGGAAAGTGATTTTCTCTGAAAGGACAGCATTTAGAAAGTGAGGCAACACTCCATTCACTTCGCACAGTGAATTGAAGTGTTGGAACAGACTGCTTCTCTTTCAGAGAAACGCATGTGAGTTTCTTCCTAATGCTTGAAAGTAGCTTAAGGCACTTTCAAAGGAAAGTGATTTTCTCTGAAAGGACAGCATTTAGAAAGTGAAGCAACACTCCATTCACTTCGAACAGTGAATTGAAGTGTTGTAACGGACTGCTTCTCTTTCAGAGAAACGCATGTGAGTTTCTTCCTAATGCTTGCAAGTAGCTTAAGGCACTTTCAAAGGAAAGTGATTTTCTCTGAAAGAACAGCATTTAGAAAGTGAAGCAACACTCCATTCACTTCGCACAGTGAATTGAAGTAATGGAACAGACTGCTTCTCTTTCAGAGAAACGCATGTGAGTTTCTGTTAAATGCTTGTAAGTAGCTTAAGGCACTTTCAAAGGAAAGTGATTTTCTCTGAAAGGACTGCATTTAGAAAGTGAGGCAACACTCTATTCACTTCACACAGTGAATTGAAGTGTTGGAACAGACTGCTTCTCTTTCAGAGAAACGCATGTGAGTTTCTTCCTAATGCTTGCAAGTAGCTTAAGGCACTATCAAAGGAAAGTGATTTTCTCTGAAAGGACAGCATTTAGAAAGTGAAGCAACACTCCATTCACTTCGCACAGTGAATTGAAGTGTTGGAACAGACAGCTTCTCTTTCAGAGAAGCGCATGTGAGTTTTTTGTGAATGCTTGAAAGTAGTTTAAGGCACTTTCAAAGGAAAGTGATTTTCTCTGAAAGGACAGCATTTAGAAAGTGAAGCAACACTCCATTCACTTCGTGCAGTGAATTGAAGTGTTGGAACAGAGTGCTTCTCTTTCGTAGAAACGCATTAGTGTTTCTTGTGAATGCTTGCAAGTTGCTTAAGGCACTTTCAAAGGAAAGTGATTTTCTCTGAAAGGACAGCATTTAGAAAGTGAAGCAACACTCCATTCACTTCGCACAGTGAATTGAAGTGTTGGAACAGACTGCTTCTCTTTCAGAGAAATGCCTGTGAGTTTCAGTTGAATGCTTGTAAGTAGCTTAAGGCACATTCAAAGGAAAGTGATTTTCTCTGAAAGGACAGCATTTAGAAAGTGAAGCAACACTATATTCACTTCGCACACTGAATTGAAGTGTTGGAACAGACTGCTTCTCTTTCAGAGAAACGCATGTGAGTTTTTTGTGAATGCTTGAAAGTAGTTTAATGCACTTTCAAAGGAAAGTGATTTTCTCTTAAAGGACAGCATTTAGAAAGTGAAGCAGCACTCCATTCACTTCGCACAGTGAATTGAAGTGTTGGAACAGACTGCTTCTCTTTCAGAGAAATGCATGTGAGTTTCTGTTGAATGCTTGTAAGTAGCTTAAGGCACTTTCAAAGGAAAGTGATTTTCTCTGAAAGGACAGGATTTAGAAAGTGAAGCAACACTCCATTCACTTCGCACAGTGAATTGAAGTGTTGGAACAGACTGCTTCTCTTTAAGAGAAACGCATGTGAGTTTCTGTTGAATGCTTGCAAGTAGCTTAAGGCACTTTCAAAGGAAAGTGATTTTCTCTGAAAGGACAGCATTTAGAAAGTGAAGCAACACTCCTTTCACTTCGCACACTGAATTGAAGTGTTGGAACAGACTGCTTCTCTTTCATAGAAACGCATTAGTGTTTCTTGTGAATGCTTGCAAGTTGCTTAAGGCACTTTCAAAGGAAAGTGATTTTCTCTGAAAGGACATAATTTAGAAAGTGAAGCAACACTCCATTCACTTCGCACAGTGAATTGAAGTGTTGGAACAGAATGCTTCTCTTTCAGAGAAATGCATGTGAGTTTCTGTTGAATGCTTGTAAGTAGCTTAAGGCACTTTCAAAGGAAAGTGATTTTCTCTGAAAGGACAGCATTTAGAAAGTGAAGCAACACTCCATTCACTTCGCACAGTGAATTGAAGTGTTGGAACAGACTGCTTCTCTTTCAGAGAAACGCATGTGAGTTTCTTGTGAATTCTTGCAAGTTGCTTAAGGCACTTTCAAAGGAAAGTGATTTTCTCTGAAAGGACAGCATTTAGAAACTGAAGCAACACTCCATTCACTTTGCACAGTGAATTGAAGTGTTGGAACAGACTGCTTCTCTTTAAGAGAACCGCATGTGAGTTTTTTGTGAATGCTTGAAAGTAGTTTAAGGCACTTTCAAAGGAAAGTGATTTTCTCTGAAAGGACAGCATTTAGAAAGTGAAGCAACACTCCATTCACTTCGCACAGAGAATTGAAGTGTTGGACCAGATTGCTTCTCTTTCAGAGAAATGCATGTGAGTTTCTGTTGAATGCTTGTAAGTAGCTTAAGGCACATTCAAAGGAAAGGGATTTTCTCTGAAAGGACAGCATTTAGAAAGTGAACCAACACTCCATTCACTTCGCACAGTGAATTGAAGTGTTGGAACAGACTGCTTCTCTTTCAGAGAAACTCATGTGAGTTTTTTGTGAATGCTTGAAAGTAGTTTAAGGCACTTTCAATGGAAAGTGATTTTCTCTGAAAGGACAGCATTTAGAAAGTGAGGCAACACTCCATTCACTTCGCACAGTGAATTGAAGTGTTGGAACAGACTGCTTCTCTTTCAGAGAAACGCATGTGAGTTTCTTCCTAATGCTTGAAAGTAGCTTAAGGCACTTTCAAAGGAAAGTGATTTTCTCTGAAAGGACAGCATTTAGAAAGTGAAGCAACACTCCATTCACTTCGCACAGTGAATTGAAGTGTTGGAACGGACTGCTTCTCTTTCAGAGAAACGCATGTGAGTTTCTTCCTAATGCTTGCAAGTAGCTTAAGGCACTTTCAAAGGAAAGTGATTTTCTCTGAAAGAACAGCATTTAGAAAGTGAAGCAACACTCCATTCACTTCGCACAGTGAATTGAAGTAATGGAACAGACTGCTTCTCTTTCAGAGAAACGCATGTGAGTTTCTGTTATATGCTTGTAAGTAGCTTAAGGCACTTTCAAAGGAAAGTGATTTTCTCTGAAAGGACAGCATTTAGAAAGTGAGGCAACACTCTATTCACTTCACACAGTGAATTGAAGTGTTGGAACAGACTGCTTCTCTTTCAGAGAAACGCATGTGAGTTTCTTCCTAATGCTTGCAAGTAGCTTAAGGCACTATCAAAGGAAAGTGATTTTCTCTGAAAGGACAGCATTTAGAAAGTGAAGCCACACTCCATTCACTTCGCACAGTGAATTGAAGTGTTGGAACAGACAGCTTCTCTTTGAGAAGCGCATGTGAGTTTTTTGTGAATGCTTGAAAGTAGTTTAAGGCACTTTCAAAGGAAAGTGATTTTCTCTGAAAGGACAGCATTTAGAAAGTGAAGCAACACTCCATTCACTTCGTGCAGTGAATTGAAGTGTTGGAACAGAGTGCTTCTCTTTCATAGAAACGCATTAGTGTTTCTTGTGAATGCTTGCAAGTTGCTTAAGGCACTTTCAAAGGAAAGTGATTTTCTCTGAAAGGACAGCATTTAGAAAGTGAAGCAACACTCCATTCACTTCGCACAGTGAATTGAAGTTTTGGAACAGACTGCTTCTCTTTCAGAGAAATGCATGTGAGTTTCAGTTGAATGCTTGTAAGTAGCTTAAGGCACATTCAAAGGAAAGTGATTTTCTCTGAAAGGACAGCATTTAGAAAGTGAAGCAACACTATATTCACTTCGCACACTGAATTGAAGTGTTGGAACAGACTGCTTCTCTTTCAGAGAAACGCATGTGAGTTTTTTGTGAATGCTTGAAAGTAGTTTTGGGCACTTTCAATGGAAAGTGATTTTCTCTGAAAGGACAGCATTTAGAAACTGAAGCAACACTCCATTCACTTCGCACAGTTAATTGAAGTGTTAGAACAGACTTCTTCTCTTTAAGAGAAACGCATGTGAGTTTTTTGTGAATGCTTGAAAGTAGTTTAAGGCACTTTCAAAGAAAAGTGATTTTCTCTTAATGGACAGCATTTAGAAAGCGAAGCAGCACTCCATTCACTTCGCACAGTGAATTGAAGTGTTGGAACAGACTGCTTCTCTTTCAGAGAAATGCATGTGTGTTTCTGTTGAATGTTTGTAAGTAGCTTAAGGCACTTTCAAAGGAAAGTGATTTTCTCTGAAAGGACAGCATTTAGAAAGTGAAGCATCACTCCATTCCCTTCGTGCAGTGAATTGAAGTGTTGGAACAGACTGCTTCTCTTTCAGAGAAATGCATGTGAGTTTCTGTTGAATGCTTGTAATTCGCTTAAGGCACTTTCAAAGGAAAGTGATTTTCTCTGAAAGGACAGGATTTAGAAAGTGAAGCAACACTCCATTCACTTCGCACAGTGAATTGAAGTGTTGGAACAGACTGCTTCTCTTTAAGAGAAACGCATGTGAGTTTCTGTTGAATGCTTGCAAGTAGTTTAAGGCACTTTCAAAGGAAAGTGATTTTCTCTGAAAGGACAGGATTTAGAAAGTGAAGCAACACTCCATTCACTTCGTGCAGTGAATTGAAGTGTTGGAACAGAGTGCTTCTCTTTCATAGAAACGCATTAGTGTTTCTTGTGAATGCTTGCAAGTTGCTTAAGGCACTTTCAAAGGAAAGTGATTTTCTCTGAAAGGACAGCATTTAGAAAGTGAAGCAACACTCCATTCACTTCGCACAGTGAATTGAAGTTTTGGAACAGACTGCTTCTCTTTCAGAGAAATGCATGTGAGTTTCAGTTGAATGCTTGTAAGTAGCTTAAGGCACATTCAAAGGAAAGTGATTTTCTCTGAAAGGACAGCATTTAGAAAGTGAAGCAACACTATATTCACTTCGCACACTGAATTGAAGTGTTGGAACAGACTGCTTCTCTTTCAGAGAAACGCATGTGAGTTTTTTGTGAATGCTTGAAAGTAGTTTTGGGCACTTTCAATGGAAAGTGATTTTCTCTGAAAGGACAGCATTTAGAAACTGAAGCAACACTCCATTCACTTCGCACAGTTAATTGAAGTGTTAGAACAGACTTCTTCTCTTTAAGAGAAACGCATGTGAGTTTTTTGTGAATGCTTGAAAGTAGTTTAAGGCACTTTCAAAGGAAAGTGATTTTCTCTTAAAGGACAGCATTTAGAAAGCGAAGCAGCACTCCATTCACTTCGCACAGTGAATTGAAGTGTTGGAACAGACTGCTTCTCTTTCAGAGAAACGCATGTGTGTTTCTGTTGAATGTTTGTAAGTAGCTTAAGGCACTTTCAAAGGAAAGTGATTTTCTCTGAAAGGACAGCATTTAGAAAGTGAAGCATCACTCCATTCCCTTCGTGCAGTGAATTGAAGTGTTGAAACAGACTGCTTCTCTTTCAGAGAAATGCATGTGAGTTTCTGTTGAATGCTTGTAAGTAGCTTAAGGCACTTTCAAAGGAAAGTGATTTTCTCTGAAAGGACAGGATTTAGAAAGTGAAGCAACACTCCATTCACTTCGCACAGTGAATTGAAGTGTTGGAACGGACTGCTTCTCTTTAAGAGAAACGCATGTGAGTTTCTGTTGAATGCTTGCAAGTAGCTTAAGGCACTTTCAAAGGAAAGTGATTTTCTCTGAAAGGACAGCATTTAGAAAGTGAAGCAACACTCCATTCACTTCGCACAGTGAATTGAAGTGTTGGAACAGACTGCTTCTCTTTCAGAGAAACGCATGTGAGTTTCTTGTGAATTCTTGCAAGTTGCTTAAGGCACTTTCAAAGGAAAGTGATTTTCTCTGAAAGGACAGCATTTAGAAAGTGATGCAACACTCCATTCACTTCGCACAGTGAATTGAAGTGTTGGAACAGACTGCTTCTCTTTCAGAGAAACGCATGTGAGTTTCTGGTGAATGCTTGTAAGTAGCTTAAGGCACTTTCAAAGGAAAGTGATTTTCTCTGAAAGGACAGCATTTAGAAAGTAAAGCGACACTCCATTCCCTTCGCGCAATGAATTGAATGTTCGAACAGACTGCTTCTCTTTCAGAGAAACTCATGTGAGTTTTTTGTGAATGCTTGAAAGTAGTTTAAGGCACTTTCAATGGAAAGTGATTTTCTCTGAAAGGACAGCATTTAGAAAGTGAGGCAACACTCCATTCACTTCGCACAGTGAATTGAAGTGTTGGAACAGACTGCTTCTCTTTCAGAGAAACGCATGTGAGTTTCTTCCTAATGCTTGCAAGTAGCTTAAGGCACTTTCAAAGGAAAGTGATTTTCTCTGAAAGGACAGCATTTAGAAAGTAAAGCAACACTCCATTCACTTCGCACAGTGAATTGAAGTGTTGGAATGGACTGCTTCTCTTTCAGAGAAACGCATGTGAGTTTCTTCCTAATGCTTGCAAGTAGCTTAAGGCACTTTCAAAGGAAAGTGATTTTCTCTGAAAGAACAGCATTTAGAAAGTGAAGCAACACTCCATTCACTTCGCACAGTGAATTGAAGTGTTGGAACAGACTGCTTCTCTTTCAGAGAAACGCATGTGAGTTTCTGTTAAATGCTTGTAAGTAGCTTAAGGCATTTTCAAAGGAAAGTGATTTTCTCTGAAAGGACAGCATTTAGAAAGTGAGGCAACACTCTATTCACTTCACACAGTGAATTGAAGTGTTGGAACAGACTGCTTCTCTTTCAGAGAAACGCATGTGAGTTTCTTCCTAATGCTTGCAAGTAGCTTAAGGCACTATCAAAGGAAAGTGATTTTCTCTGAAAGGACAGCATTCAGAAAGTGAAGCAAAACTCCATTCACTTCGCACAGTGAATTGAAGTGTTGGAACAGACTGCTTCTCTTTCAGAGAAACGCATGTGAGTTTTTTCCTAATGCTTGCAAGTAGCTTAAGGCACTATCAAAGGAAAGTGATTTTCTCTGAAAGGACAGCATTTAGAAAATGAAGCAACACTCCATTCACTTCGCACAGTGAATTGAAGTGTTGGAACCGACTGCTTCTTTTTCAGAGAAACGCATGTGATTTTCTGGTGAATGCTTGTAAGAACCTTAAGGCACTTTCAAAGGAAAGTGATTTTCTCTGTAAGGACAGCATTTAGAAAGTGAAGCAACACTCCATTCACTTCGTGCAGTGAATTGAAGTGTTGGAACAGAGTGCTTCTCTTTCATAGAAACGCATTAGTGTTTCTTGTGAATGCTTGCAAGTTGCTTAAGGCACTTTCAAAGGAAAGTGATTTTCTCTTAAAGGACAGCATTTAGAAAGTGATGCAACACTCCATTCACTTCGCACCGTGAATTGAAGTGTTGGATCGGACTGCTTCTATTTCAGAGAAACGCATGTGAGTTTCTTCCTAATGCTTGCAAGTAGCTTAAGGCACTTTCAAAGGAAAGTGATTTTCTCTGAAAGGACAGCATTTAGAAAGTGAAGCAACACTCCATTCACTTCGCACAGTGAATTGAAGTGTTGGAACAGACTGCTTCTCTTTCATAGAAACGCATGTGAGTTTCTGGTGAATGCTTGTAAGTAGCTTAAGGCACTTTCAAAGGAAAGTGATTTTCTCTGAAAGGACAGCATTTAGAAAGTGAAGCAACACTCCATTCACTTCACACAGTGAATTGAAGTGTTGGAAGAGACTGCTTCAGTTTCAGAGAAACGCAAGTGAGTTTTTTGTGATTGCTTGAAAGTAGATTAAGGCACTTTCAAAGGAAAGTGATTTTCTCTGAAAGGACAGCATTTAGAAAGTGAAGCAACACTCCATTCACTTTGAACAGTGAATTGAAGTGTTGGAACATACTGCTTCTCTTTCAGAGAAGTGCATGTGAGTTTTTGTTGAATGCTTGTAAGTAGCTTAAGGCACTTTCAAAGGAATGTGATTTTCTCTGAAAGGACAGCATTTAGAAAGTGAAGCAACACTCCATTCACTTCGCACAGTGAATTGAAGTGTTGGAACAGACTGCTTCTCTTTCAGAGAAATGCATGTGAGTTTCTTCCTAATGCTTGCAAGTAACTTAAGGCACTTTCAAAGGAAAGTGATTTTCTCTGAAAGGACAGCATTTAGAAAGTGAAGCAACACTCCATTCACTTCGCACAGTGAATTGAAGTGTTGGAACAGACTGCTTCTCTTTCAGAGAAACGCATGTGAGTTTCTTGTGAATTCTTGCAAGTTGCTTAAGGCACTTTCAAAGGAAAGTGATTTTCTCTGAAAGGACAGCATTTAGAAAGTGAAGCAACACTCCATTCACTTCGCACAGTGAATTGAAGTGTTGGAACAGACTGCTTCTCTTTCACAGAAACGCATGTGAGTTTTTTGTGAATGCTTGAAAGTAGTTTAAGGCACTTTCAAAGGAAAGTGATTTTCTCTGAAAGGACAGAATTTAGAAAGTGAAGCAACACTCCATTCACTTCGCACAGTGAATTGAAGTGTTGGAACAGACTGCTTCTCTTTCAGAGAAACGCATGTGAGTTTCTTCCTAATGCTTGCAAGTAGCTTAAGGCACTTTCAAAGGAAAGTGATTTTCTCTGAAAGGACAGCATTTAGAAAGTGAAGCAACACTCCATTCACTTCGCACAGTGAAATGAAGTGTTGGAACAGACTGCTTCTCTTTCAGAGAAATGCATGTGAGTTTCTGTTAAATGCTTGTAAGTAGCTTAAGGCACTTTCAAAGGAAAGTGATTTTCCCTGAAAGGACAGCATTTAGAAAGTGAAGCAACACTCCATTCACTTCGCACAGTGAATTGAAGTGTTGGAACAGACTGCTTCTCTTTCAGAGAAATGCATGTGAGTTTTTGTTGAATGCTTGTAAGTAGCTTAAGGCACTTTCAAAGGAAAGTGATTTTCTCTGAAAGGACAGCATTTAGAAAGTGAAGCAACACTCCATTCACTTCGCACAGTGAATTGAAGTGTTGGAACAGACTGCTTCTCTTTCAGAGAAACGCATGTGAGTTTCTTCCTAATGATTGCAAGTAACTTAAGGCACTTTCAAAGGAAAGTGATTTTCTCTGAAAGGACAGCATTTAGAAAGTGAAGCAACACTCCATTCACTTTGCACAGTGAATTGAAGTGTTGGAACAGACTGCTTCTCCTTCAGAGAAACGCATGTGAGTTTTTTGTGAATTCTTGCAAGTTGCTTAAGGCACTTTCAAAGGAAAGTGATTTTCTCTGAAAGGACAGCATTTAGAAACTGAAGCAACACTCCATTCACTTCAAACAGTGAATTGAAGTGTTGGAACAGACTGCTTCTCTTTAAGAGAAATGCATGTGAGTTTTTTGTGAATGCTTGAAAGTAGTTTAAGGCACTTTCAAAGGAAAGTGATTTTCTCTGAAAGGACAGAATTTAGAAAGTGATGCAACACTCCATTCACTTCGCACAGTGAATTGAAGTGTTGGAACAGACTGCTTCTCTTTCAGAGAAACGCATGTGAGTTTCTTCCTAATGCTTGTAAGTAGCTTAAGGCACTTTCAAAGGAAAGTGATTTTCTCTGAAAGGACAGCATTTAGAAAGTGAAGCAACACTCCATTCCCTTCGTGCAGTGAATTGAAGTGTTGGAACAGAGTGCTTCTCTTTCATAGAAACGCATTAGTGTTTCTTGTGAATGCTTGCAAATTGCTTAAGGCACCTTCAAAGGAAAGTGATTTTCTCTGAAAGGACAGCATTTAGAAAGTGAAGCAACACTCCATTCACTTTGTACAGTGAATTGAAGTGTTGGAACAGACTGCTTCTCTTTCAGAGAAATGCATGTGAGTTTCTGTTGAATGCTTGTAAGTAGCTTAAGGCTCTTTCAAAGGAAAGTGATTTTCTCTGAAAGGACAGCATTTAGAAAGTAAAGCGACACTCCATTCCCTTCGGGCAATGAATTGAAGTGTTGGAACAGACTGCTTCTCTTTCATAGAAACGCATTAGTGTTTCTTGTGAATGCTTGCAAGCAGCTTAAGGCACTTTCAAAGGAAAGTGATTTTCTCTGAAAGGACAGCATTTAGAAAGTGAAGCAACACTCCATTCACTTCGCACAGTGAATTGAAGTGTTGGAACAGACTGCTTCTCTTTCAGAGAAACGCATGTGAGTTTCTTGTGAATTCTTGCAAGTTGCTCAAGGCACTTTCAAAGGAAAGTGATTTTCTCTGAAAGGACAGCATTTAGAAAGTGAAGCAACACTCCATTTACTTCGCACAGTGAATTGAAGTGTTGGAACAGACTGCTTCTCTTTCACAGAAACGCATGTGAGTTTTTTGTGAATGCTTGAAAGTAGTTTAAGGCACTTTCAAAGGAAAGTGATTTTCTCTGAAAGGACAGAATTTAGAAAGTGAAGCAACACTCCATTCACTTCGCACAGTGAATTGAAGTGTTGGAACAGACTGCTTCTCTTTCAGAGAAACGCATGTGAGTTTCTTCCTAATGCTTGCAAGTAGCTTAAGGCACTTTCAAAGGAAAGTGATTTTCTCTGAAAGGACAGCATTTATAAAGTGAAGCAACACTCCATTCACTTCGCACAGTGAATTGAAGTGTTGGAACAGACTGCTTCTCTTTCAGAGAAATGCATGTGAGTTTCTGTTGAATGCTTGTAAGTAGCTTAAGGCACTTTCAAAGGAAAGTGATTTTCTCTGAAAGGACAGCATTTAGAAAGTGAAGCATCACTCCATTCCCTTCGTGCAGTGAATTGAAGTGTTGGAACAGACTGCTTCTCTTTCAGAGAAATGCATGTGAGTTTCTGGTGAATGCTTGTAAGTAGCTTAAGGCACTTTCAAAGGAAAGTGATTTTCTCTGAAAGGACAGGATTTAGAAAGTGAAGCAACACTCCATTCACTTCGCACAGTGAATTGAAGTGTTGGAACAGACTGCTTCTCTTTAAGAGAAACGCATGTGAGTTTCTGTTGAATGCTTGCAAGTAGTTTAAGGCACTTTCAAAGGAAAGTGATTTTCTCTGAAAGGACAGCATTTAGAAAGTGAAGCAACACTCCATTCACTTCGTGCAGTGAATTGAAGTGTTGGAACAGAGTGCTTCTCTTTCATAGAAACGCATTAGTGTTTCTTGTGAATGCTTGCAAGTTGCTTAAGGCACTTTCAAAGGAAAGTGATTTTCTCTGAAAGGACAGCATTTAGAAAGTGAAGCAACACTCCATTCACTTCGCACAGTGAATTGAAGTTTTGGAACAGACTGCTTCTCTTTCAGAGAAATGCATGTGAGTTTCTGGTGAATGCTTGTAAGTAGCTTAAGGCACATTCAAAGGAAAGTGATTTTCTCTGAAAGGACAGCATTTAGAAAGTGAAGCAACACTATATTCACTTCGCACACTGAATTGAAGTGTTGGAACAGACTGCTTCTCTTTCAGAGAAACGCATGTGAGTTTTTTGTGAATGCTTGAAAGTAGTTTTGGGCACTTTCAATGGAAAGTGATTTTCTCTGAAAGGACAGCATTTAGAAACTGAAGCAACACTCCATTCACTTCGCACAGTTAATTGAAGTGTTAGAACAGACTTCTTCTCTTTAAGAGAAACGCATGTGAGTTTTTTGTGAATGCTAGAAAGTAGTTTAAGGCACTTTCAAAGGAAAGTGATTTTCTCTTAAAGGACAGCATTTAGAAAGCGAAGCAGCACTCCATTCACTTCGCACAGTGAATTGAAGTGTTGGAACAGACTGCTTCTCTTTCAGAGAAACGCATGTGTGTTTCTGTTGAATGTTTGTAAGTAGCTTAAGGCACTTTCAAAGGAAAGTGATTTTCTCTGAAAGGACAGCATTTAGAAAGTGAAGCATCACTCCATTCCCTTCGTGCAGTGAATTGAAGTGTTGGAACAGACTGCTTCTCTTTCAGAGAAATGCATGTGAGTTTCTGTTGAATGCTTGTAAGTAGCTTAAGGCACTTTCAAAGGAAAGTGATTTTCTCTGAAAGGACAGGATTTAGAAAGTGAAGCAACACTCCATTCACTTCGCACAGTGAATTGAAGTGTTGGAACAGACTGCTTCTCTTTAAGAGAAACGCATGTGAGTTTCTGTTGAATGCTTGCAAGTAGCTTAAGGCACTTTCAAAGGAAAGTGATTTTCTCTGAAAGGACAGCATTTAGAAAGTGAAGCAACACTCCATTCACTTCGCAGAGTTAATTGAAGTATTGGAACAGACTGCTTCTCTTTCAGAGAAACGCATGTGAGTTTCTGGTGAATGCTTGTAAGTAGCTTAAGGCACTTTCAAAGGAAAGTGATTTTCTCTGAAAGGACAGCATTTAGAAAGTGAAGCAACACTCCATTCACTTCGCACAGTGAATTGAAGTGTTGGAACAGACTGCTTCTCTTTCAGAGAAACGCATGTGAGTTTCTTGTGAATTCTTGCAAGTTGCTTAAGGCACTTTCAAAGGAAAGTGATTTTCTCTGAAAGGACAGCATTTAGAAAGTGATGCAACACTCCATTCACTTCGCACAGTGAATTGAAGTGTTGGAACAGACTGCTTCTCTTTCAGAGAAACGCATGTGAGTTTCTGGTGAATGCTTGTAAGTAGCTTAAGGCACTTTCAAAGGAAAGTGATTTTCTCTGAAAGGACAGCATTTAGAAAGTAAAGCGACTCTCCATTCCCTTCGCGCAATGAATTGAATGTTCGAACAGACTGCTTCTCTTTCAGAGAAACGCATGTGAGTTTTTTGTGAATGCTTGAAAGTAGTTTCAGGCACTTTCAATGGAAAGTGATTTTCTCTGAAAGGACAGCATTTAGAAAGTGAGGCAACACTCCATTCACTTCGCACAGTGAATTGAAGTGTTGGAACAGACTGCTTCTCTTTCAGAGAAACGCATGTGAGTTTCTTCCTAATGCTTGCAAGTAGCTTAAGGCACTTTCAAAGGAAAGTGATTTTCTCTGAAAGGACAGCATTTAGAAAGTAAAGCAACACTCCATTCACTTCGCACAGTGAATTGAAGTGTTGGAATGGACTGCTTCTCTCTCAGAGAAACTCATGTGAGTTTCTTCCTAATGCTTGCAAGTAGCTTAAGGCACTTTCAAAGGAAAGTGATTTTCTCTGAAAGAACAGCATTTAGAAAGTGAAGCAACACTCCATTCACTTCGCACAGTGAATTGAAGTGTTGGAACAGACTGCTTCTCTTTCAGAGAAACGCATGTGAGTTTCTGTTAAATGCTTGTAAGTAGCTTAAGGCATTTTCAAAGGAAAGTGATTTTCTCTGAAAGGACAGCATTTAGAAAGTGAGGCAACACTCTATTCACTTCACACAGTGAATTGAAGTGTTGGAACAGACTGCTTCTCTTTCAGAGAAACGCATGTGAGTTTCTTCCTAATGCTTGCAAGTAGCTTAAGGCACTATCAAAGGAAAGTGATTTTCTCTGAAAGGACAGCATTCAGAAAGTGAAGCAAAACTCCATTCACTTCGCACAGTGAATTGAAGTGTTGGAACAGACTGCTTCTCTTTCAGAGAAACGCATGTGAGTTTTTTCCTAATGCTTGCAAGTAGCTTAAGCCACTTTCAAAGGAAAGTGATTTTCTCTGAAAGGACAGCATTTAGAAAATGAAGCAACACTCCATTCACTTCGCACAGTGAATTGAAGTGTTGGAACCGACTGCTTCTTTTTCAGAGAAACGCATGTGATTTTCTGGTGAATGCTTGTAAGAAGCTTAAGGCACTTTCAAAGGAAAGTGATTTTCTCTGTAAGGACAGCATTTAGAAAGTGAAGCAACACTCCATTCACTTCGTGCAGTGAATTGAAGTGTTGGAACAGAGTGCTTCTCTTTCATAGAAACGCATTAGTGTTTCTTGTGAATGCTTGCAAGTTGCTTAAGGCACTTTCAAAGGAAAGTGATTTTCTCAGAAAGGACAGCATTTAGAAAGTGATGCAACACTCCATTCACTTCGCACCGTGAATTGAAGTGTTGGATCGGACTGCTTCTATTTCAGAGAAACGCATGTGAGTTTCTTCCTAATGCTTGCAAGTAGCTTAAGGCACTTTCAAAGGAAAGTGATTTTCTCTGAAAGGACAGCATTTAGAAAGTGAAGCAACACTCCATTCACTTCGCACAGTGAATTGAAGTGTTGGAACAGACTGCTTCTCTTTCATAGAAACGCATGTGAGTTTCTGGTGAAGGCTTGTAAGTAGCTTAAGGCACTTTCAAAGGAAAGTGATTTTCTCTGAAAGGACAGCATTTAGAAAGTGAAGCAACACTCCATTCACTTCACACAGTGAATTGAAGTGTTGGAACAGACTGCTTCTCTTTCAGAGAAATGCATGTGAGTTTTTGTTGAATGCTTGTAAGTAGCTTAAGGCACTTTCAAAGGAAAGTGATTGTCTCTGAAAGGACAGCATTTAGAAAGTGAAGCAACACTCCATTCACTTCGCACAGTGAATTGAAGTGTTGGAACAGACTGCTTCTCTTTCAGAGAAACGCATGTGAGTTTCTTCCTAATGCTTGCAAGTAACTTAAGGCACTTTCAAAGGAAAGTGATTTTCTCTGAAAGGACAGCATTTAGAAAGTGAAGCAACACTCCATTCACTTTGCACAGTGAATTGAAGTGTTGGAACAGACTGCTTCTCTTTCAGAGAAACGCATGTGAGTTTTTTGTGAATTCTTGCAAGTTGCTTAAGGCACTTTCAAAGGAAAGTGATTTTCTCTGAAAGGACAGCATTTAGAAACTGAAGCAACACTCCATTCACTTCAAACAGTGAATTGAAGTGTTGGAACAGACTGCTTCTCTTTAAGAGAAACGCATGTGAGTTTTTTGTGAATGCTTGAAAGTAGTTTAAGGCACTTTCAAAGGAAAGTGATTTTCTCTGAAAGGACAGAATTTAGAAAGTGATGCAACACTCCATTCACTTCGCACAGTGAATTGAAGTGTTGGAACAGACTGCTTCTCTTTCAGAGAAACGCATGTGAGTTTCTTCCTAATGCTTGTAAGTAGCTTAAGGCACTTTGAAAGGAAAGTGATTTTCTCTGAAAGGTCAGCATTTAGAAAGTAAAGCGACACTCCATTCCCTTCGGGCAATGAATTGAAGTGTTGGAACAGACTGCTTCTCTTTCATAGAAACGCATTAGTGTTTCTTGTGAATGCTTGCAAGCAGCTTAAGGCACTTTCAAAGGAAAGTGATTTTCTCTGAAAGGACAGCATTTAGAAAGTGAAGCAACACTCCATTCACTTCGCACAGTGAATTGAAGTGTTGGAACAGACTGCTTCTCTTTCAGAGAAACGCATGTGAGTTTCTTGTGAATTCTTGCAAGTTGCTTAAGGCACTTTCAAAGGAAAGTGATTTTCTCTGAAAGGACAGCATTTAGAAAGTGAAGCAACACTCCATTTACTTCGCACAGTGAATTGAAGTGTTGGAACAGACTGCTTCTCTTTCACAGAAACGCATGTGAGTTTTTTGTGAATGCTTGAATGTAGTTTAAGGCACTTTCAAAGGAAAGTGATTTTCTCTGAAAGACAGAATTTAGAAAGTGAAGCAACACTCCATTCACTTCGCACAGTGAATTGAAGTGTTGGAACAGACTGCTTCTCTTTCAGAGAAACGCATGTGAGTTTCTTCCTAATGCTTGCAAGTAGCTTAAGGCACTTTCAAAGGAAAGTGATTTTCTCTGAAAGGACAGCATTTAGAAAGTGAAGCAACACTCCATTCACTTCGCACAGTGAAATGAAGTGTTGGAACAGACTGCTTCTCTTTCAGAGTAATGCATGTGAGTTTCTGTTAAATGCTTGTAAGTAGCTTAAGGCACTTTCAAAGGAAAGTGATTTTCCCTGAAAGGACAGCATTTAGAAAGTGAAGCAACACTCCATTCACTTCGCACAGTGAATTGAAGTGTTGGAACAGACTGCTTCTCTTTCAGAGAAATGCATGTGAGTTTTTGTTGAATGCTTGTAAGTAGCTTAAGGCACTTTCAAAGGAAAGTGATTTTCTCTGAAAGGACAGCATTTAGAAAGTGAAGCAACACTCCATTCACTTCGCACAGTGAATTGAAGTGTTGGAACAGACTGCTTCTCTTTCAGAGAAACGCATGTGAGTTTCTTCCTAATGATTGCAAGTAACTTAAGGCACTTTCAAAGGAAAGTGATTTTCTCTGAAAGGACAGCATTTAGAAAGTGAAGCAACACTCCATTCACTTTGCACAGTGAATTGAAGTGTTGGAACAGACTGCTTCTCTTTCAGAGAAACGCATGTGAGTTTTTTGTGAATTCTTGCAAGTTGCTTAAGGCACTTTCAAAGGAAAGTGATTTTCTCTGAAAGGACAGCATTTAGAAAGTGAAGCAACACTCCATTCCCTTCGTGCAGTGAATTGAAGTGTTGGAACAGAGTGCTTCTCTTTCATAGAAACGCATTAGTGTTTCTTGTGAATGCTTGCAAATTGCTTAAGGCACCTTCAAAGGAAAGTGATTTTCTCTGAAAGGACAGCATTTAGAAAGTGAAGCAACACTCCATTCACTTTGTACAGTGAATTGAAGTGTTGGAACAGACTGCTTCTCTTTCAGAGAAATGCATGTGAGTTTCTGTTGAATGCTTGTAAGTAGCTTAAGGCTCTTTCAAAGGAAAGTGATTTTCTCTGAAAGGACAGCATTTAGAAAGTAAAGCGACACTCCATTCCCTTCGGGCAATGAATTGAAGTGTTGGAACAGACTGCTTCTCTTTCATAGAAACGCATTAGTGTTTCTTGTGAATGCTTGCAAGCAGCTTAAGGCACTTTCAAAGGAAAGTGATTTTCTCTGAAAGGACAACATTTAGAAAGTGAAGCAACACTCCATTCACTTCGCACAGTGAATTGAAGTGTTGGAACAGACTGCTTCTCTTTCACAGAAACGCATGTGAGTTTTTTGTGAATGCTTGAAAGTAGTTTAAGGCACTTTCAAAGGAAAGTGATTTTCTCTGAAATGACAGAATTTAGAAAGTGAAGCAACACTCCATTCACTTCGCACAGTGAATTGAAGTGTTGGAACAGACTGCTTCTCTTTCAGAGAAACGCATGTGAGTTTCTTCCTAATGCTTGCAAGTAGCTTAAGGCACTTTCAAAGGAAAGTGATTTTCTCTGAAAGGACAGCATTTATAAAGTGAAGCAACACTCCATTCACTTCGCACAGTGAATTGAAGTGTTGGAACAGACTGCTTCTCTTTCAGAGAAATGCATGTGAGTTTCTGTTGAATGCTTGTAAGTAGCTTAAGGCACTTTCAAAGGAAAGTGATTTTCTCTGAAACGACAGCATTTAGAAAGTGAGGCAACACTCCATTCACTTCGCAGAGTGAATTGAAGTATTGGAACAGACTGCTTCTCTTTCAGAGAAACGCATGTGAGTTTCTTCCTAATGCTTGCAAGTAGCTTAAGGCACTTTCAAAGGAAAGTGATTTTCTCTGAAAGGACAGCATTTAGAAAGTAAAGCAACACTCCATTCACTTCGCACAGTGAATTGAAGTGTTGGAATGGACTGCTTCTCTTTCAGAGAAACGCATGTGAGTTTCTTCCTAATGCTTGCAAGTAGCTTAAGGCACTTTCAAAGGAAAGTGATTTTCTCTGAAAGAACAGCATTTAGAAAGTGAAGCAACACTCCATTCACTTCGCACAGTGAATTGAAGTGTTGGAACAGACTGCTTCTCTTTCAGAGAAACGCATGTGAGTTTCTGTTAAATGCTTGTAAGTAGCTTAAGGCATTTTCAAAGGAAAGTGATTTTCTCTGAAAGGACAGCATTTAGAAAGTGAGGCAACACTCTATTCACTTCACACAGTGAATTGAAGTGTTGGAACAGACTGCTTCTCTTTCAGAGAAACGCATGTGAGTTTCTTCCTAATGCTTGCAAGTAGCTTAAGGCACTATCAAAGGAAAGTGATTTTCTCTGAAAGGACAGCATTCAGAAAGTGAAGCAAAACTCCATTCACTTCGCACAGTGAATTGAAGTGTTGGAACAGACTGCTTCTCTTTCAGAGAAACGCATGTGAGTTTTTTCCTAATGCTTGCAAGTAGCTTAAGCCACTTTCAAAGGAAAGTGATTTTCTCTGAAAGGACAGCATTTAGAAAATGAAGCAACACTCCATTCACTTCGCAAAGTGAATTGAAGTGTTGGAACCGACTGCTTCTTTTTCAGAGAAACGCATGTGATTTTTCTGGTGAATGCTTGTAAGAAGCTTAAGGCACTTTCAAAGGAAAGTGATTTTCTCTGTAAGGACAGCATTTAGAAAGTGAAGCAACACTCCATTCACTTCGTGCAGTGAATTGAAGTGTTGGAACAGAGTGCTTCTCTTTCATAGAAACGCATTAGTGTTTCTTGTGAATGCTTGCAAGTTGCTTAAGGCACTTTCAAAGGAAAGTGATTTTCTCAGAAAGGACAGCATTTAGAAAGTGATGCAACACTCCATTCACTTCGCACCGTGAATTGAAGTGTTGGATCGGACTGCTTCTATTTCAGAGAAACGCATGTGAGTTTCTTCCTAATGCTTGCAAGTAGCTTAAGGCACTTTCAAAGGAAAGTGATTTTCTCTGAAAGGACAGCATTTAGAAAGTGAAGCAACACTCCATTCACTTCGCACAGTGAATTGAAGTGTTGGAACAGACTGCTTCTCTTTCATAGAAACGCATGTGAGTTTCTGGTGAATGCTTGTAAGTAGCTTAAGGCACTTTCAAAGGAAAGTGATTTTCTCTGAAAGGACAGCATTTAGAAAGTGAAGCAACACTCCATTCACTTCACACAGTGAATTGAAGTGTTGGAAGAGACTGCTTCGGTTTCAGAGAAACGCAAGTGAGTTTTTTGTGATTGCTTGAAAGTAGATTAAGGCACTTTCAAAGGAAAGTGATTTTCTCTGAAAGGACAGCATTTAGAAAGTGAAGCAACACTCCATTCACTTTGCACAGTGAATTGAAGTGTTGGAATAGACTGCTTCTCTTTCAGAGAAATGCATGTGAGTTTTTGTTGAATGCTTGTAAGTAGCTTAAGGCACTTTCAAAGGAAAGTGATTTTCTCTGAAAGGACAGCATTTAGAAAGTGAAGCAACACTCCATTCACTTCGCACAGTGAATTGAAGTGTTGGAACGGACTGCTTCTCTTTCAGAGAAACGCATGTGAGTTTCTTCCTAATGCTTGCAAGTAGCTTAAGGCACTTTCAAAGGAAAGTGATTTTCTCTGAAAGAACAGCATTTAGAAAGTGAAGCAACACTGCATTCACTTCGGACAGTGAATTGAAGTGTTGGAACAGACTGCTTCTCTTTCAGAGAAACGCATGTGAGTTTCTTTTAAATGCTTGTAAGTAGCTTAAGGAACTTTCAAAGGAAAGTGATTTTCTCTGAAAGGACAGCATTTAGAAAGTGAGGCAACACTCTATTCACTTCACACAGTGAATTGAAGTGTTGGAACCGACTGCTTCTCTTTCAGAGAAACGCATGTGAGTTTCTTCCTAATGCTTGCAAGTAGCTTAAGGCACTATCAAAGGAAAGTGATTTTCTCTGAAAGGACAGCATTTAGAAAGTGAAGCAACACTCCATTCACTTCGCACAGTGAATTGAAGTGTTGGAACAGACTGCTTCTCTTTCAGAGAAGCACATGTGAGTTTTTTGTGAATGCTTGAAAGTAGTTTAAGGCACTTTCAAAGGAAAGTGATTTTCTCTGAAAGGACAGCATTTAGAAAGTGAAGCAACACTCCATTCACTTCGCACAGTGAATTGAAGTGTTGGAACAGACTGCTTCTCTTTCAGAGAAACGCATGTGAGTTTCTTCCTAATGCTTGCAAGTAACTTAAGGCACTTTCAAAGGAAAGTGATTTTCTCTGAAAGGACAGCATTTAGAAAGTGAAGCAACACTCCATTCACTTTGCACAGTGAATTGAAGTGTTGGAACAGACTGCTTCTCTTTCAGAGAAACGCATGTGAGTTTTTTGTGAATTCTTGCAAGTTGCTTAAGGCACTTTCAAAGGAAAGTGATTTTCTCTGAAAGGACAGCATTTAGAAACTGAAGCAACACTCCATTCACTTCGCACAGTGAATTGAAGTGTTGGAACAGACTGCTTCTCTTTCAGAGAAACGCATGTGAGTTTCTTGTGAATTCTTGCAAGTTGCTTAAGGCACTTTCAAAGGAAAGTGATTTTCTCTGAAAGGACAGCATTTAGAAAGTGAAGCAACACTCCATTTACTTCGCACAGTGAATTGAAGTGTTGGAACAGACTGCTTCTCTTTCACAGAAACGCATGTGAGTTTTTTGTGAATGCTTGAAAGTAGTTTAAGGCACTTTCAAAGGAAAGCGATTTTCTCTGAAAGACAGAATTTAGAAAGTGAAGCAACACTCCATTCACTTCGCACAGTGAATTGAAGTGTTGGAACAGACTGCTTCTCTTTCAGAGAAACGCATGTGAGTTTCTTCCTAATGCTTGCAAGTAGCTTAAGGCACTTTCAAAGGAAAGTGATTTTCCCTGAAAGGACAGCATTTAGAAAGTGAAGCAACACTCCATTCACTTCGCACAGTGAATTGAAGTGTTGGAACAGACTGCTTCTCTTTCAGAGAAATGCATGTGAGTTTTTGTTGAATGCTTGTAAGTAGCTTAAGGCACTTTCAAAGGAAAGTGATTTTCTCTGAAAGGACAGCATTTAGAAAGTGAAGCAACACTCCATTCACTTCGCACAGTGAATTGAAGTGTTGGAACAGACTGCTTCTCTTTCAGAGAAACGCATGTGAGTTTCTTCCTAATGATTGCAAGTAACTTAAGGCACTTTCAAAGGAAAGTGATTTTCTCTGAAAGGACAGCATTTAGAAAGTGAAGCAACACTCCATTCACTTTGCACAGTGAATTGAAGTGTTGGAACAGACTGCTTCTCTTTCAGAGAAACGCATGTGAGTTTTTTGTGAATTCTTGCAAGTTGCTTAAGGCACTTTCAAAGGAAAGTGATTTTCTCTGAAAGGACAGCATTTAGAAACTGAAGCAACACTCCATTCACTTCAAACAGTGAATTGAAGTGTTGGAACAGACTGCTTCCCTTTAAGAGAAATGCATGTGAGTTTTTTGTGAATGCTTGAAAGTAGTTTAAGGCACTTTCAAAGGAAAGTGATTTTCTCTGAAAGGACAGAATTTAGAAAGTGATGCAACACTCCATTCACTTCGCACAGTGAATTGAAGTGTTGGAACAGACTGCTTCTCTTTCAGAGAAACGCATGTGAGTTTCTTCCTAATGCTTGTAAGTAGCTTAAGGCACTTTCAAAGGAAAGTGATTTTCTCTGAAAGGACAGCATTTAGAAAGTGAAGCAACACTCCATTCCCTTCGTGCAGTGAATTGAAGTGTTGGAACAGAGTGCTTCTCTTTCATAGAAACGCATTAGTGTTTCTTGTGAATGCTTGCAAATTGCTTAAGGCACCTTCAAAGGAAAGTGATTTTCTCTGAAAGGACAGCATTTAGAAAGTGAAGCAACACTCCATTCACTTTGTACAGTGAATTGAAGTGTTGGAACAGACTGCTTCTCTTTCAGAGAAATGCATGTGAGTTTCTGTTGAATGCTTGTAAGTAGCTTAAGGCTCTTTCAAAGGAAAGTGATTTTCTCTGAAAGGACAGCATTTAGAAAGTAAAGCGACACTCCATTCCCTTCGGGCAATGAATTGAAGTGTTGGAACAGACTGCTTCTCTTTCATAGAAACGCATTAGTGTTTCTTGTGAATGCTTGCAAGCAGCTTAAGGCACTTTCAAAGGAAAGTGATTTTCTCTGAAAGGACAGCATTTAGAAAGTGAAGCAACACTCCATTCACTTCGCACAGTGAATTGAAGTGTTGGAACAGACTGCTTCTCTTTCAGAGAAACGCATGTGAGTTTCTTGTGAATTCTTGCAAGGTGCTTAAGGCACTTTCAAAGGAAAGTGATTTTCTCTGAAAGGACAGCATTTAGAAAGTGAAGCAACACTCCATTTACTTCGCACAGTGAATTGAAGTGTTGGAACAGACTGCTTCTCTTTCACAGAAACGCATGTGAGTTTTTTGTGAATGCTTGAAAGTAGTTTAAGGCACTTTCAAAGGAAAGTGATTTTCTCTGAAAGGACAGAATTTAGAAAGTGAAGCAACACTCCATTCACTTCGCACAGTGAATTGAAGTGTTGGAACAGACTGCTTCTCTTTCAGAGAAACGCATGTGAGTTTCTTCCTAATGCATGCAAGTAGCTTAAGGCACTTTCAAAGGAAAGTGATTTTCTCTGAAAGGACAGCATTTATAAAGTGAAGCAACACTCCATTCACTTCGCACAGTGAATTGAAGTGTTGGAACAGACTGCTTCTCTTTCAGAGAAATGCATGTGAGTTTCTGTTGAATGCTTGTAAGTAGCTTAAGGCACTTTCAAAGGAAAGTGATTTTCTCTGAAACGACAGCATTTAGAAAGTAAGGCAACACTCCATTCACTTCGCAGAGTGAATTGAAGTATTGGAACAGACTGCTTCTCTTTCAGAGAAATGCATGTGAGTTTCTGGTGAATGCTTGTAAGTAGCTTAAGGCACTTTCAAAGGAAAGTGATTTTCTCTGAAAGGACAGCATTTAGAAAGTGAAGCAATACTCCATTCACTTCGCACAGTGAATTGAAGTGTTGGAACAGACTGCTTCTCTTTCAGAGAAACGCATGTGAGTTTCTTGTGAATTCTTGCAAGTTGCTTAAGGCACGTTCAAAGGAAAGTGATTTTCTCTGAAAGGACAGCATTTAGAAACTGAAGCAACACTCCATTCACTTCGCACAGTGAATTGAAGTGTTGGAACAGACTGCTTCTATTTAAGAGAAACGCATGTGAGTTTTTTGTGAATGCTTGAAAGTAGTTTAAGGCACTTTCAAAGGAAAGTGATTATCTCTGAAAGGACAGAATTTAGAAAGTGATGCAACACTCCATTCACTTCGCACAGTGAATTGAAGTGTTGAAAGAGACTGCTTCTCTTTCAGAGAAACGCATGTGAAATTCTTCCTAATGCTTGCAAGTAGCTTAAGGCACTTTCAAAGGAAAGTGATTTTCTCTGAAAGGACAGCATTCAGAAAGTGAAGCAACACTCCATTCCCTTCGTGCAGTGAATTAAAGTGTTGGAACAGAGTGCTTCTCTTTCATAGAAACGCATTAGTGTTTCTTGTGAATGCTTGCAAGTTGCTTAAGGCACTTTCAAAGGAAAGTGATTTTCTCTGAAAGGACAGCATTTAGAAAGTGAAGCAACACTCCATTCACTTTGTAAAGTGAATTGAAGTGTTGGAACAGACTGCTTCTCTTTCAGAGAAATACATGTGAGTTTCTGTTGAATGCTTGTAAGTAGCTTAAGGCTCTTTCAAAGGAAAGTGATTTTCTCTGAAAGGACAGCATTTAGAAAGTAAAGCGACACTCCATTCCCTTCGGGCAATGAATTGAAGTGTTGGAACAGACTGCTTCTCTTTCATAGAAACGCATTAGTGTTTCTTGTGAATGCTTGCAAGTAGCTTAAGGCACTTTCAAAGGAAAGTGATTTTCTCTGAAAGGACAGCATTTAGAAAGTGAAGCAACACTCCATTCACTTCGCACAGTGAATTGAAGTGTTGGAACAGACTGCTTCTCTTTCAGAGAAACGCATGTGAGTTTCTTCCTAATGCTTGTAAGTAGCTTAAGGCACTTTCAAAGGAAAGTGATTTTCTCTGAAAGAACAGCATTTAGAAAGTGAAGCAACACTCCATTCCCTTCGTGCAGTTAATTGAAGTGTTGGAACAGAGTGCTTCTCTTTCATAGAAACGCATTAGTGTTTCTTGTGAATTCTTGCAAGTTGCTTAAGGCACTTTCAAAGGAAAGTGATTTTCTCTGAAAGGACAGCATTTAGAAAGTGAAGCAACACTCCATTCACTTTGTACAGTGAATTGAAGTGTTGGAACAGACTGCTTCTCTTTCAGAGAAATGCATGTGAGTTTCTGTTGAATGCTTGTAAGTAGCTTAAGGCTCTTTCTAAGGAAAGTGATTTTCTCTGAAAGGACAGCATTTAGAAACTGAAGCGACACTCCATTCCCTTCGGGCAATGAATTGAAGTGTTGGAACAGACTGCTTCTCTTTCATAGAAACACATTAATGTTTCTTGTGAATGCTTGCAAGTAGCTTAAGGCACTTTCAAAGGAAAGTGATTTTCTCTGAGAGGACAGCATTTAGAAAGTGAAGCAACACTCCATTCACTTCGCACAGTGAATTGAAGTGTTGGAACAGACTGCTTCTCTTTCAGAGAAACGGCATGTGAGTTTCTTGTGAATTCTTGCAAGTTGCTTATAGCACTTTCAAAGGAAAGTGATTTTCTCTGAAAGGACAGCATTTAGAAACTGAAGCAACACTCCATTTACTTCGCACAGTGAATTGAAGTGTTGGAACAGACTGCTTCTCTTTCACAGAAACGCATGTGAGTTTTTTGTGAATGCGTGAAAGTAGTTTAAGGCACTTTCAAAGGAAAGTGATTTTCTCTGAAAGGACAGCATTTAGAAAGTGAAGCAACACTCCATTCACTTCGCACAGTGAATTGAAGTGTTGGAACAGACTGCTTCTCTTTCAGAGAAACGCATGTGAGTTTCTTCCTAATGCTTGCAAGTAGCTTAAGGCACTTTCAAAGGAAAGTGATTTTCTCTGATTGGACAGCATTTAGAAAGTGAAGCAACACTCCATTCACTTCGCACAGTGAATTGAAGTGTTGGAACAGACTGCTTCTCTTTCAGAGAAATGCATGTGAGTTTCTGGTGAATGCTTGTAAGTAGCTTAAGGCACTTTCAAAGGAAAGTGATTTTCTCTGAAAGGACAGCATTTAGAAAGTGAAGCAACACTCCATTCCCTTCGTGCAGTGAATTGAAGTGTTGGAACAGAGTGCTTCTCTTTCATAGAAACGCATTAGTGTTTCTTGTGAATGCTTGCAAGTTGCTTAAGGCACTTTCAAAGGAAAGTGATTTTCTCTGAAAGGACAGCATTTAGAAAGTGAAGCAACACTCCATTCACTTTGTACAGTGAATTGAAGTGTTGGAACAGACTGCTTCTCTTTCAGAGAAATGCATGTGAGTTTCTGTTGAATGCTTGTAAGTAGCTTAAGGCTCTTTCAAAGGAAAGTGATTTTCTCTGAAAGGACAGCATTTAGAAAGTAAAGCAACACTCCATTCCCTTCGCGCAATGAATTGAAGTGTTGAAACAGACTGCTTCTCTTTCAGAGAAACGCATGTGAGTTTTTTGTGAATGCTTTAAAGTAGTTTTTGCCACTTTCAATGTAAAGTGATTTTCTCTGAAAGGACAGCATTTAGAAAGTGAGGCAACACTCCATTCACTTCGTACAGTGAATTGAAGTGTTGGAACAGACTGCTTCTCTTTCAGAGCAACGCATGTGAATTTCTTCCTAAAGCTTGCAAGTAGCTTAAGGCACTTTCAAAGGAAAGTGATTTTCTCTGAAAGGACAGCATTTAGAAAGTGAAGCAACACTCCATTCACTTCGCACAGTGAATTGAAGTGTTGGAACAGACTGCTTCTCTTTTAGAGATACGCATGTGAGTTTTTTGTGAGTGCTTGAAAGTAGTTTAAGGCACTTTCTATGGAAAGTGATTTTCTCTGAAAGGACAGCATTTAGAAAGTGAGGCAACACTCCATTCACTTCGCACAGTGAATTGAAGTGTTGGAACAGACTGCTTCTCTTTCAGAGAAACGCATGTGAGTTTCTTAATAATGCTTGCAAGTAGCTTAAGGCACTTTCAAAGGAAAGTGATTTTCTCTGAAAGGACAGCATTTAGAAACTGAAGCAACACTCCATTCACTTCGCACAGTGAATTGAAGTGTTGGAACGGACTGCTTCTCTTTCAGAGAAACGCATGTGAGTTTCTTCCTAATGCTTGCAAGTAGCTTAAGGCAATTTCAAAGGAAAGTGATTTTCTCTGAAAGAACAGCATTTAGAAAGTGAAGCAACACTCCATTCACTTCGCACAGTGAATTGAAGTGTTGGAACAGTCTGCTTCTCTTTCAGAGAAGCGCATGTGAGTTTTTTGTGAATGCTTGAAAGTAGTTTAAGGCACTTTCAAAGGAAAGTGATTTTCTCTGAAAGGACAGCATTTAGAAAGTGGGGCAACACTCCATTCACTTCGCACAGTGAATTGAAGTGTTGGAACAGACTGCTTCTCTTTCAGAGAAACACATGTGAGTTTCTGTTGAATGCTTGTAAGTAGCTTAAGGCACTTTCAAAGAAAGTGATTTTCTCTGAAAGGACAGCAGTTAGAAAATGAAGCAACACTCCATTCACTTCGCACAGTGAATTGAAGTGTTTGAACCGACTGCTTCTCTTTCAGAGAAACGCATGTGAGTTTCTGGTGAATGCTTGTAAGAAGCTTAAGGCACTTTCAAAGGAACGTGATTTTCTCTGAAAGGACAGCATTTAGAAAGTGAAGCAACACTCCATTCACTTCGTGCAGTGAATTCAAGTGTTGGAACAGAGTGCTTCTCTTTCATAGAAACGCATTAGTGTTTCTTGTGAATGCTTGCAAGTTGCTTAAGGCACTTTCAAAGGAAAGTGATTTTCTCTGAAAGGACATAATTTAGAAAGTGAAGCAACACTCCATTCACTTCGCACAGTGAATTGAAGTGTTGGAACAGAATGCTTCTCTTTCAGAGAAATGCATGTGAGTTTCTGTTGAATGCTTGTAAGTAGCTTAAGGCACTTTCAAAGGAAAGTGATTTTCTCTGAAAGGACAGCATTTAGAAAGTGAAGCAACACTCCATTCACTTCGAACAGTGAATTGAAGTGTTGGATCAGACTGCTTCTCTTTCAGAGAAACGCATGTGAGTTTCTGGTGAATTCTTGCAAGTTGCTTAAGGCACTTTCAAAGGAAAGTGATTTTCTCTGAAAGGACAGCATTTAGAAACTGAAGCAACACTCCATTTACTTCGCACAGTGAATTGAAGTGTTGGAACAGACTGCTTCTCTTTCACAGAAACGCATGTGAGTTTTTTGTGAATGCTTGAAAGTAGTTTAAGGCACTTTCAAAGGAAAGTGATTTTCTCTGAAAGGACAGAATTTAGAAAGTGAAGCAACACTCCATTCACTTCGGACAGTGAATTGAAGTGTTGGAACAGACTGCTTCTCTTTCAGAGAAACGCATGTGAGTTTCTTCCTAATGCTTGCAAGTAGCTTAAGGCACTTTCAAAGGAAAGAGATTTTCTCTGATTGGACAGCATTTAGAAAGTGAAGCAACACTCCATTCACTTTGCACAGTGAATTGAAGTGTTGGAACAGACTGCTTCTCTTTCAGAGAAACGCATGTGAGTTTCTGGTGAATGCTTGTAAGTAGCTTAAGGAACTTTCAAAGGAAAGTGATTTTCTCTGAAAGGACAGAATTTAGAAAGTGAAGCAACACTCCATTCACTTCGCACAGTGAATTGAAATGTTGGAACAGACTGCTTCTCTTTCAGAGAAACGCATGTGAGTTTCTTCCTAATGCTTGCAAGTAGCTTAAGGCACTTTCAAAGGAAAGTGATTTTCTCTGAAAGGACAGCATTTAGAAACTGAAGCAACACTCCATTTACTTCGCACAGTGAATTGAAGTGTTGGAACAGACTGCTTCTCTTTCACAGAAACGCATGTGAGTTTTTTGTGAATGCTTGAAAGTAGTTTAAGGCACTTTCAAAGGAAAGTGATTTTCTCTGAAAGGACAGCATTTAGAAAGTGATGCAACACTCCATTCACTTCGCACAGTGAATTGAAGTGTTGGAACAGACTGCTTCTCTTTCAGAGAAATGCATGTGAGTTTCTGTTGAATGCTTGTTAGTAGCTTAAGGCAATTTCAAAGGAAAGTGATTTTCTCTCAAAGGACAGCATTTAGAAAGTGAAGCAACACTCCATTCACTTCGCACAATGAATTGAAGTGTTGGAACAGACTGCTTCTCTTTCAGATAAACACATGTGAGTTTCTGGTGAATGCTTGTAAGTAGCTTAAGGAACTTTCAAAGAAAAGTGATTTTCTCTGAAAGGACAGCATTTAGAAAGTGAAGCAACACTCAATTCCCTTCGTGCAGTGAATTGAAGTGTTGGAACAGAGTGCTTCTCTTTCATAGAAACGCATTAGTGTTTCTTGTGAATGCTTGCAAGTTGCTTAAGGCACTTTCAAAGGAATGTGATTTTCTCTGAAAGGACAGCATTTAGAAAGTGAAGCAACACTCCATTCACTTTGTACAGTGAATTGAAGTGTTGGAACAGACTGCTTCTCTTTCAGAGAAATGCATGTAAGTTTCTGTTGAATGCTTGTAAGTAGCTTAAGGCTCTTTCAAAGGAAAGTGATTTTCTCTGAAAGGACAGCATTTAGAAAGTAAAGCAACACTCCATTCCCTTCGCGCAATGAATTGAAATGTTGGAACAGACTGCTTCACTTTCAGAGAAACGCATGTGAGTTTCTGTTGAATGCTTGTAAGTAGCTTAAGGCACTTTCAAAGGAAAGTGATTTTCTCTGAAAGGACAGCATTTAGAAAGTGAGGCAACACTCTATTCCCTTCACACAGTGAATTGAAGTGTTGGAACAGACTGCTTCTCTTTCAGAGAAACGCATGTGAGTTTCTTCCTAATGCTTGAAAGTAGCTTAAGGCACTATCAAAGGAAAGTGATTTTCTCTGAAAGGACAGCATTTAGAAAGTGAAGCAACACTCCATTCCCTTCGCACAGTGAATTGAAGTGTTGGAACAGACTGCGTCTCTTTCAGAGAAGCGAATGTGAGTTTTTTGTGAATGCTTGAAAGTAGTTTAAGGCACTTTCAAAGGAAAGTGATTTTCTCTGAAAGGACAGCATTTAGAAAGTGGGGCAACACTCCATTCACTTCGCACAGTGAATTGAAGTGTTGGAACAGACTGCTTCTCTTTCAGAGAAACACATGTGAGTTTCTGTTGAATGCTTGTAAGTAGCTTAAGGCACTTTCAAAGGAAAGTGATTTTCTCTGAAAGGACAGCAGTTAGAAAATGAAGCAACACTCCATTCACTTCGCACAGTGAATTGAAGTGTTTGAACCGACTGCTTCTCTTTCAGAGAAACGCATGTGAGTTTCTGGTGAATGCTTGTAAGAAGCTTAAGGCACTTTCAAAGGAACGTGATTTTCTCTGAAAGGACAGCATTTAGAAAGTGAAGCAACACTCCATTCACTTCGTGCAGTGAATTCAAGTGTTGGAACAGAGTGCTTCTCTTTCATAGAAACGCATTAGTGTTTCTTGTGAATGCTTGAAAGTTGCTTAAGGCACTTTCAAAGGAAAGTGATTTTCTCTGAAAGGACATAATTTAGAAAGTGAAGCAACACTCCATTCACTTCGCACAGTGAATTGAAGTGTTGGAACAGAATGCTTCTCTTTCAGAGAAATGCATGTGAGTTTCTGTTGAATGCTTGTAAGTAGCTTAAGGCACTTTCAAAGGAAAGTGATTTTCTCTGAAAGGACAGCATTTAGAAAGTGAAGCAACACTCCATTCACTTCGAACAGTGAATTGAAGTGTTGGAACAGACTGCTTCTCTTTCAGAGAAACGCATGTGAGTTTCTGGTGAATTCTTGCAAGTTGCTTAAGGCACTTTCAAAGGAAAGTGATTTTCTCTGAAAGGACAGCATTTAGAAACTGAAGCAACACTCCATTTACTTCGCACAGTGAATTGAAGTGTTGGAACAGACTGCTTCTCTTTCACAGAAACGCATGTGAGTTTTTTGTGAATGCTTGAAAGTAGTTTAAGGCACTTTCAAAGGAAAGTGATTTTCTCTGAAAGGACAGAATTTAGAAAGTGAAGCAACACTCCATTCACTTCGTACAGTGAATTGAAGTGTTGGAACAGACTGCTTCTCTTTCAGAGAAACGCATGTGAGTTTCTTCCTAATGCTTGCAAGTAGCTTAAGGCACTTTCAAAGGAAAGAGATTTTCTCTGATTGGACAGCATTTAGAAAGTGAAGCAACACTCCATTCACTTTGCACAGTGAATTGAAGTGTTGGAACAGACTGCTTCTCTTTCAGAGAAACGCATGTGAGTTTCTGGTGAATGCTTGTAAGTAGCTTAAGGAACTTTCAAAGGAAAGTGATTTTCTCTGAAAGGACAGAATTTAGAAAGTGAAGCAACACTCCATTCACTTCGCACAGTGAATTGAAATGTTGGAACAGACTGCTTCTCTTTCAGAGAAACGCATGTGAGTTTCTTCCTAATGCTTGCAAGTAGCTTAAGGCACTTTCAAAGGAAAGTGATTTTCTCTGAAAGGACAGCATTTAGAAACTGAAGCAACACTCCATTTACTTCGCACAGTGAATTGAAGTGTTGGAACAGACTGCTTCTCTTTCACAGAAACGCATGTGAGTTTTTTGTGAATGCTTGAAAGTAGTTTAAGGCACTTTCAAAGGAAAGTGATTTTCTCTGAAAGGACAGAATTTAGAAAGTGAAGCAACACTCCATTCACTTCGCACAGTGAATTGAAGTGTTGGAACAGACTGCTTCTCTTTCAGAGAAACGCATGTGAGTTTCTTGTGAATGCTTGCAAGTTGCTTAAGGCACTTTCAAAGGAAAGTGATTTTCTCTGAAAGGACAGCATTTAGAAAGTGATGCAACACTCCATTCACTTCGCACAGTGAATTGAAGTGTTGGAACAGACTGCTTCTCTTTCAGAGAAATGCATGTGAGTTTCTGTTGAATGCTTGTTAGTAGCTTAAGGCAATTTCAAAGGAAAGTGATTTTCTCTCAAAGGACAGCATTTAGAAAGTGAAGCAACACTCCATTCACTTCGCACAATGAATTGAAGTGTTGGAACAGACTGCTTCTCTTTCAGATAAACACATGTGAGTTTCTGGTGAATGCTTGTAAGTAGCTTAAGGAACTTTCAAAGAAAAGTGATTTTCTCTGAAAGGACAGCATTTAGAAAGTGAAGCAACACTCAATTCCCTTCGTGCAGTGAATTGAAGTGTTCGAACAGAGTGCTTCTCTTTCATAGAAACGCATTAGTGTTTCTTGTGAATGCTTGCAAGTTGCTTAAGGCACTTTCAAAGGAAAGTGATTTTCTCTGAAAGGACAGCATTTAGAAAGTGAAGCAACACTCCATTCACTTTGTACAGTGAATTGAAGTGTTGGAACAGACTGCTTCTCTTTCAGAGAAATGCATGTAAGTTTCTGTTGAATGCTTGTAAGTAGCTTAAGGCTCTTTCAAAGGAAAGTGATTTTCTCTGAAAGGACAGCATTTAGAAAGTAAAGCAACACTCCATTCCCTTCGCGCAATGAATTGAAATGTTGGAACAGACTGCTTCACTTTCAGAGAAACGCATGTGAGTTTCTGTTGAATGCTTGTAAGTAGCTTAAGGCACTTTCAAAGGAAAGTGATTTTCTCTGAAAGGACAGCATTTAGAAAGTGAGGCAACACTCTATTCCCTTCACACAGTGAATTGAAGTGTTGGAACAGACTGCTTCTCTTTCAGAGAAACGCATGTGAGTTTCTTCCTAATGCTTGAAAGTAGCTTAAGGCACTATCAAAGGAAAGTGATTTTCTCTGAAAGGACAGCATTTAGAAAGTGAAGCAACACTCCATTCCCTTCGCACAGTGAATTGAAGTGTTGGAACAGACTGCGTCTCTTTCAGAGAAGCGAATGTGAGTTTTTTGTGAATGCTTGAAAGTAGTTTAAGGCACTTTCAAAGGAAAGTGATTTTCTCTGAAAGGACAGCATTTAAAAAGTGAGGCAACACTCCATTCACTTCGCACAGTGAATTGAAGTGTTGGAACAGACTGCTTCTCTTTCAGAGAAACGCATGTGAGTTTCTTCCTAATGCTTGCAAGTAGCTTAAGGCACTTTAAAAGGAAAGTGATTTTCTCTGAAAGGACAGCATTTAGAAAATGAAGCAACACTCCATTCACTTCGCACAGTGAATTGAAGTGTTTGAACCGACTGCTTCTCTTTCAGAGAAACGCATGTGAGTTTCTGGTGAATGCTTATAAGAAGCTTAAGGCACTTTCAAAGGAAAGTGATTTTCTCTGAAAGAACAGCATTTAGAAAGTGAAGCAACACTCCATTCACTTCGCACAGTGAATTGAAGTGTTGGAACAGACTGCTTCTCTTTCAGAGAAACGCATGTGAGTTTCTGTTAAATGCTTGTAAGTAGCTTAAGGCACTTTCAAAGGAAAGTGATTTTCTCTGAAAGGACAGCATTTAGAAAATGAGGCAACACTCCATTCACTTCACACAGTGAATTGAAGTGTTGGAACAGACTGCTTCTCTTTCAGAGAAACGCATGTGAGTTTCTTCCTAATGCTTGCAAGTAGCTTAAGGCACTATCAAAGGAAAGTGATTTTCTCTGAAAGGACAGCATTTAGAAAGTGAAGCAACACTCCATTCACTTCGCACAGTGAACTGAAGTGTTGGAACAGACTGCTTCTCTTTCAGAGAAGCGCATGTGAGTTTTTTGTGAATGCTTGAAATTAGTTTAAGGCACTTTCAAAGGAAAGTGATTTTCTCCGAAAAGACAGCATTTAGAAAGTGAGGCAACACTCCATTCACTTCGCACAGTGAATTGAAGTGTTGGAACAGACTGCTTCTCTTTCAGAGAAACGCATGTGAGTTTCTTCCTAATGCTTGCAAGTAGCTTAAGGCACTTTCAAAGGAAAGTGATTTTCTCTGAAAGGACAGCAGTTAGAAAATGAAACAACACTCCATTCACTTCGCACAGTGAATTGAAGTGTTTGAACCGACTGCTTCTCTTTCAGAGAAACGCATGTGAGTTTCTGGTGAATGCTTGTAAGAAGCTTAAGGCACTTTCAAAGGAAAGTGAATTTATCTGAAAGGACAGCATTTAGAAAGTGAAGCAACACTCCATTCACTTCGTGCAGTGAATTGAAGTATTGGAACAGAGTGCTTCTCTTTCATAGAAACGCATTAGTGTTTCTTGTGAATGCTTGCAAGTTGCTTAAGGCACTTTCAAAGGAAAGAGATTTCCTCTGAAAGAACTTAATTTAGAAAGTGAAGCTACACTCCATTCACTTCGCACAGTGAATTGAAGTGTTGGAACAGACTGCTTCTCTTTCAGAGAAATGCATGTGAGTTTCTGTTGAATGCTTGTAAGTAGCTTAAGGCACTTTCAAAGGAAAGTGATTTTCTCTGAAAGGACAGCATTTAGAAAGTGAAGCAACACTCCATTCACTTCGCACAGTGAATTGAAGTGTTGGAACAGACTGCTTCACTTTCAGAGAAACGCATGTGAGTTTCTGTTGAATTCTTGTAAGTAGCTTAAGGCACTTTCAAAGGAAAGTGATTTTCTCTGAGAGGACAGCATTTAGAAAGTGAGGCAACACTCCATTCACTTCACACAGTGAATTGAAGTGTTGGAACAGACTGCTTCTCTTTCAGAGAAACACATGTGAGTTTCTCTTAAATGCTTGTAAGTAGCTTAAGGCACTTTCAAAGGAAAGTGATTTTCTCTGAAAGGACAGCATTTAGAAAGTGATGCAACACTCAATTCACTTCTCACAGTGAATTGAAGTGTTGGAACAGACTGCTTCTCTTTCAGAGAAACGCATGTGAGTTTCTTCCTAATGCTTGCAAGTAGCTTAAGGCACTATCAAAGGAAAGTGATTTTCTCTGAAAGGACAGCATTTAGAAAGTGAAGCAACACTCCATTCACTTCGCACAGTGAATTGAAGTGTTGGAACAGACTGCTTCTCTTTCAGAGAAGCGCATGTGAGTTTTTTGTGAATGCTTGAAATAGTTTAAGGCACTTTCAAAGGAAAGTGATTTTCTCTGAAAGGACAGCATTTAGAAAGTGAGGCAACACTCCATTCACTTCGCACAGTGAATTGAAGTGTTGGAACAGACTGCTTCTCTTTCAGTGAAACGCATGTGAGTTTCTTCCTAATGCTTGCAAGTAGCTTAAGGCACTTTCAAAGGAAAGTGATTTTCTCTGAAAGGACAGCATTTAGAAAATGAAGCAACACTCCATTCACTTCGCACAGTGAATTGAAGTGTTGGAACCGACTGCTTCTCATTCAGAGAAAGGCATGTGAGTTTCTGGTGAATGCTTGTAAGTAGCTTAAGGCACTTTCAAAGGAAAGTGATTTTCTCTGAAAGGACAGCATTTAGAAAGTGAAGCAACACTCCATTCACTTCGTGCAGTGAATTGAAGTGTTGGAACAGAATGCTTCTTTTTCATAGAAACGCATTAGTGTTTCTTGTGAATGCTTGCAAGTTGCTTAAGGCACTTTCAAAGGAAAGTGATTTTCTCTGAGAGGAAATAATTTAGAAAGTGAAGCAACACTCCATTCACTTCGCACAGTGAATTGAAGTGTTGGAACAGACTGCTTCTCTTTCAGAGAAATGCATGTGAGTTTCTGTTGAATGCTTGTAAGTAGCTTAAGGCACTTTCAAAGGAAAGTGATTTTCACTGAAAGGACAGCATTTAGAAAGTGGAGCAACACTCCATTCACTTCGCACAGTGAATTGAAGTGTTGGAACAGACTGCTTCACTTTCAGAGAAACGCATGTGAGTTTCTGTTGAATGCTTGTAAGTAGCTTAAGGCACTTTCAAAGGAAAGTGATTTTCTCTGAGAGGACAGCATTTAGAAAGTGAGGCAACACTCCATTCACTTCGCACAGTGAATTGAAGTGTTGGAACAGACTGCTTCTCTTTCAGAGAAATGCATGTGAGTTTCTGTTGAATGCTTGTAAGTAGCTTAAGGCACTTTCAAAGGAAAGTGATTTTCTCTGAAAGGACAGCATTTAGAAAGTGAAGCAACACTCCATTCACTTCGCACAGTGAATTGAAGTGTTGGAACAGACTGCTTCTCATTCAGAGAAACGCATGTGAGTTTCTGGTGAATGCTTGTAAGAAGCTTAAGGCACTTTCAAAGGAAAGTGATTTTCTCTGAAAGGACAGCATTTAGAAAGTGAAGCAACACACCATTCACTTCGTGCAGTGAATTGAAGTGTTGGAACAGAGTGCTTCTTTTTCATAGAAACGCATTAGTGTTTCTTGTGAATGCTTGCAAGTTGCTTAAGGCACTTTCAAAGGAAAGTGATTTTCTCTGAAAGGACATAATTTAGAAAGTGAAGCAACACTCCATTCACTTCGCACAGTGAATTGAAGTGTTGGAACAGACTGCTTCTCTTTCAGAGAAATGCATGTGAGTTTCTGTTGAATGCTTGTAAGTAGCTTAAGGCACTTTCAAAGGAAAGTGATTTTCTCTGAAAGGACAGCATTTAGAAAGTGAGGCAACACTCCATTCATTTCGCACAGTGAATTGAAGTGTTGGAACAGACTGCTTCTCTTTCAGAGAAACGCATGTGAGTTTCTGGTGAATGCTTTTAAGTAGCTTAAGGCACTTTCAAAGGAAAGTGATTTTCTCTGAAAGGACAGCATTTAGAAAGTGAAGCAACACTCCATTCACTTCGAACACTGAATTGAAGTGTTGGAACAGACTGCTTCTCTTTCAGAGAAATGCATGTGAGTTTCTGTTGAATGCTTGTAAGTAGCTTAAGGCACTTTCAAAGGAAAGTGATTTTCTCTGAAAGGACAGCATTTAGAAAGTGAGGCAACACTCCATTCACTTCACACAGTGAATTGAAGTGTTGGAACAGACTGCTTCTCTTTCAGAGAGACGCATGTGAGTTTCTTTTGAATTCTTGCAAGTTGCTTAAGGCACTTTCAAAGGAAAGTGATTTTCTCTGAAAGGACAGCATTTAGAAACTGAAGCAACACTCCATTCACTTCGCACAGTGAATTGAAGTGTTGGAACAGACTGCTTCTCTTTAAGAGAAACGCATGTGAGTTTTTTGTGAATGCTTGAAAGTAGTTTAAGGCACTTTCAAAGGAAAGTGATTTTCTCTGAAAGGACAGAATTTAGAAAGTGAGGCAACACTCCATTCACTTCGCACAGTGAATTGAAGTGTTGGAACAGACTGCTTCTCTTTCAGAGAAACGCATGTGAATTTCTTCCTAATGCTTGTAAGTAGCTTAAGGAACTTTCAAAGGAAAGTGATTTTCTCTGAAAGGACAGCATTTAGAAAGTGAAGCAACACTCCATTCCCTTCGTGCAGTGAATTGAAGTGTTGGAACAGAGTGCTTCTCTTTCATAGAAACGCATTAGTGTTTCTTGTGAATGCTTGCATGTTGCTTAAGGCACTTTCAAAGGAAAGTGATTTTCTCTGAAAGGACAGCATTTAGAAAGTAAAGCGACACTCCATTCCCTTCGTGCAATGAATTGAAGTGTTGGAACAGACTGCTTCTCTTTCATAGAAACGCATTAGTGTTTCTTGTGAATGCTTGCAAGTAGCTTAAGGCACTTTCAAAGGAAAGTGATTTTCTCTGAAAGGACAGCATTTAGAAAGTGAAGCAACACTCCATTCACTTCGCACAGTGAATTGAAGTGTTGGAACAGACTGCTTCTCTTTCACAGAAACACATGTGAGTTTCTTCCTAATGCTTGCAAGTAGCTTAAGGCACTTTCAAAGGAAAGTGATTTTCTCTGATTGGACAGCATTTAGAAAGTGAAGCAACACTCCATTCACTTCGCACAAAAATTGAAGTGTTGGAACAGACTGCTTCGCATTAAGAGAAACGCATGTGAGTTTCTGGTGAATGCTTGTAAGTAGCTTAAGGCACTTTCAAAGGAAAGTGATTTTCTCTGAAAGGACAGCATTTAGAAAGTGAAGCAACACTCAATTCCCTTCGTGCAGTGAATTGAAATGTTGGAACAGAGTGCTTCTCTTTCATAGAAACGCATTAGTGTTTCTTGTGAATGCTTGCAAGTTGCTTAAGGCACTTTCAAAGGAAAGTGATTTTCTCTGAAAGGACAGCATTTAGAAAGTGAAGCAACACTCCATTCACTTTGCACAGTGAATTGAAGTGTTGGAACAGAGTGCTTCTCTTTCATAGAAACGCATTAGTGTTTCTTGTGAATGCTTGCAAGTTGCTTAAGGCACTTTCAAAGGAAAGTGATTTTCTCTGAAAGGACAGCATTTAGAAAGTGAAGCAACACTCCATTCACTTTGCACAGTGAATTGAAGTGTTGGAACAGACTGCTTCTCTTTCAGAGAAACGCATTAGTGTTTCTTGTGAATGCTTGCAAGTAGCTTAAGGCACTTTCAAAGGAAAGTGATTTTCTCTGAAAGGACAGCATTTAGAAAGTGAAGCAACTCTCCATTCACTTTGCACAGTGAATTGAAGTGTTGGAACAGACTGCTTCTCTTTCAGAGAAACGCATGTGAGTTTCTTGTGAATTCTTGCAAGTTGCTTAAGGCACTTTCAAAGGAAAGTGATTTTCTCTGAAAGGACAGCATTTAGAAACTGAAGCAACACTCCATTTACTTCGCACAGTGAATTGAAGTGTTGGAACAGACTGCTTCACCTCAGAGAAACGCATGTGAGTTTCTGTTGAATGCTTGTAAGTAGCTTAAGGCACTTTCAAAGGAAAGTGATTTTCTCTGAGATGACAGCATTTAGAAAGTGAGGCAACACTCCATTCACTTCACACAGTGAATTGAAGTGTTGGAACAGACTGCTTCTCTTTAAGAGAAACGCATGTGTGTTTTTTGTGAATACTTGAAAGTAGTTTAAGGCACTTTCAAAGGAAAGTGATTTTCTCTGAAAGGACAGAATTTAGAAAGTGATGCAACACTCCATTCACTTCGCGCAGTGAATTGAAGTGTTGGAACAGACTGCTTCTCTTTCAGAGAAACGCATGTGAGTTTCTTCCTAATGCTTGTAAGTAGCTTAAGGAACTTTCAAAGGAAAGTGATTTTCTCTGAAAGGACAGCATTTAGAAAGTGAAGCAACACTCCATTCCCTTCGTGCAGTGAATTGAAGTGTTGGAACAGAGTGCTTCTCTTTCATAGAAACGCATTAGTGTTTCTTGTGAATGCTTGCATGTTGCTTAAGGCACTTTCAAAGGAAAGTGATTTTCTCTGAAAGGACAGCATTTAGAAAGTGAAGCAACACTCCATTCACTTTGTACAGTGAATTGAAGTGTTGGAACAGACTGCTTCTCTTTCAGAGAAATGCATGTGAGTTTCTGTTGAATGCTTGTAAGTAGCTTAAGGCTCTTTCAAAGGAAAGTGATTTTCTCTGAAAGGACAGCATTTAGAAAGTAAAGCGACACTCCATTCCCTTCGTGCAATGAATTGAAGTGTTGGAACAGACTGCTTCTCTTTCATAGAAACGCATTAGTGTTTCTTTTGAATGCTTGCAAGTAGCTTAAGGCACTTTCAAAGGAAAGTGATTTTCTCTGAAAGGACAGCATTTAGAAAGTGAAGCAACACTCCATTCACTTCGCACAGTGAATTGAAGTGTTGGAACAGACTGCTTCTCTTTCAGAGAAACGCATGTGAGTTTCTTGTGAATTCTTGCAAGTTGCTTAAGGCACTTTCAAAGGAAAGTGATTTTCTCTGAAAGGACAGCATTTAGAAACTGAAGCAACACTCCATTTACTTCGCACAGTTAATTGAAGTGTTGGAACAGACTGCTTCTCTTTCACAGAAACGCATGTGAGTTTTTTGTGAATTCTTGAAAGTAGTTTAAGGCACTTTCAAAGGAAAGTGATTTTCTCTGAAAGGACAGAATTTAGAAAGTGAAGCAACACTCCATTCACTTCGCACAGTGAATTGAAGTGTTGGAACGGACTGCTTCTCTTTCAGAGAAACGCATGTGAGTTTCTTCCTAATGCTTGCAATTAGCTTAAGGCACTTTCAAAGGAAAGTGATTTTCTCTGAAAGAACAGCATTTAGAAAGTGAAGCAACACTCCATTCACTTCGCACAGTGAATTGAAGTGTTGGAACAGACTGCTTCTCTTTCAGAGAAACGCATGTGAGTTTCTTCCTAATGCTTGCAAGTAGCTTAAGGCACTTTCAAAGGAAAGTGATTTTCTCTGAAAGGACAGCATTTAGAAAGTGAGGCAACACTCCATTCACTTCACACAGTGAATTGAAGTGTTGGAACAGACTGCTTCTCTTTCAGAGAACCGCATGTGAGTTTTTTGTGAATGCTTGAAAGTAGTTTAAGGCACTTTCAAAGGAAAGTGATTTTCTCTGAAAGGACAGCATTTAGAAAGTGAGGCAACACTCCATTCACTTCGCACAGTGAATTGAAGTGTTGGAACAGACTGCTTCTCTTTCAGAGAATCGCATGTGAGTTTCTTCCTAATGCTTGCAAGTAGCTTAAGGCGCTTTCAAAGGAAAGTGATTTTCTCTGAAAGGACAGCATTTAGAAAGTGAGGAAACACTCCATTCACTTCGCACAGTGAATTGAAGTGTTGGAACAGACTGCTTCTCTTTCAGAGAAACGCATGTGAGTTTCTTCCTAATGCTTGCAAGTAGCTTAAGGCGCTTTCAAAGGAAAGTGATTTTCTCTGAAAGGACAGCATTTAGAAAGTGAAGCAACACTCCATTCACTTCGTGCAGTGAATTGAAGTGTTGGAACAGACTGCTTCTCTTTCATAGAAACGCATTAGTGTTTCTTGTGAATGCTTGCAAGTTGCGTAAGGCACTTTCAAAGGAAAGTGATTTTCTAAGAAAGGACAGCATTTAGAAAGTGAAGCAAAACTCCATTCACTTCGCACAGTGAATTGAAGTGTTGGAACAGACTGCTTCTCTTTCAGAGAAACGCATGTGAGTTATTGGTGAATGCTTGTAAGTAGCTTAAGGCACTTTCAAAGGAAAGTGATTTTCTCTGAAAGGACAGCATTTAGAAAGTGAAGCAACACTCCATTCACTTCGCACAGTGAATTGAAGTGTTGGAACGGACTGCTTCTCTTTCAGAGAAACGCATGTGAGTTTCTTCCTAATGCTTGCAATTAGCTTAAGGCACTTTCAAAGGAAAGTGATTTTCTCTGAAAGAACAGCATTTAGAAAGTGAAGCAACACTCCATTCACTTCGCACAGTGAATTGAAGTGTTGGAACAGACTGCTTCTCTTTCAGAGAAACGCATGTGAGTTTCTTCCTAATGCTTGCAAGTAGCTTAAGGCACTTTCAAAGGAAAGTGATTTTCTCTGAAAGGACAGCATTTAGAAAGTGAGGCAACACTCCATTCACTTCGCACAGTGAATTGAAGTGTTGGAACAGACTGCTTCTCTTTCAGAGAACCGCATGTGAGTTTTTTGTGAATGCTTGAAAGTAGTTTAAGGCACTTTCAAAGGAAAGTGATTTTCTCTGAAAGGACAGCATTTAGAAAGTGAGGCAACACTCCATTCACTTCGCACAGTGAATTGAAGTGTTGGAACAGACTGCTTCTCTTTCAGAGAATCGCATGTGAGTTTCTTCCTAATGCTTGCAAGTAGCTTAAGGCGCTTTCAAAGGAAAGTGATTTTCTCTGAAAGGACAGCATTTAGAAAGTGAGGAAACACTCCATTCACTTCGCACAGTGAATTGAAGTGTTGGAACAGACTGCTTCTCTTTCAGAGAAACGCATGTGAGTTTCTTCCTAATGCTTGCAAGTAGCTTAAGGCGCTTTCAAAGGAAAGTGATTTTCTCTGAAAGGACAGCATTTAGAAAGTGAAGCAACACTCCATTCACTTCGTGCAGTGAATTGAAGTGTTGGAACAGAGTGCTTCTCTTTCATAGAAACGCATTAGTGTTTCTTGTGAATGCTTGCAAGTTGCGTAAGGCACTTTCAAAGGAAAGTGATTTTCTAAGAAAGGACAGCATTTAGAAAGTGAAGCAACACTCCATTCACTTCGCACAGTGAATTGAAGTGTTGGAACAGACTGCTTCTCTTTCAGAGAAACGCATGTGAGTTATTGGTGAATGCTTGTAAGTAGCTTAAGGCACTTTCAAAGGAAAGTGATTTTCTCTGAAAGGACAGCATTTAGAAAGTGAAGCAACACTCCATTCACTTCGAACAGTGAATTGAAGTGTTGGAACAGACTGCTTCTCTTTCAGAGAAATGCATGTGAGTTTCTGGTGAATGCTTGTAAGTAGCTTAAGGCACTTTCAAAGGAAAGTGATTTTCTCTGAAAGGACAGCATTTAGAAAGTGAGGCAGCACTCCATTCACTTCACACAGTGAATTGAAGTGTTGGAACAGACTGCTTCACTTTCAGAGAAACGCATGTGAGTTTCTTCCTAATGCTTGCAAGTAGCTTAAGGCACTTTCAAAGGAAAGTGATTTTCTCTGAAAGGACAGCATTTAGAAAGTGAGGCAACACTCCATTCACTTCGCACAGTGAATTGAAGTGTTGGAACAGACTGCTTCTCTTTCAGAGAAATGCATGTGAGTTTCTTCCTAATGCTTGCAAGTAGCTTAAGGCACTTTCAAAGGAAAGTGATTTTCTCTGAAAGGACAGCATTTAGAAAGTGAAGCAACACTCCATTCACTTCGCACAGTGAATTGAAGTGTTGGAACAGACTGCTTCTCTTTCAGAGAAACGCATGTGAGTTTCTGGTGAATGCTTGTAAGAAGCTTAAGGCACATTCAAAGGAAAGTGATTTTCTCTGAAAGTACAGCATTTAGAAAGTGAAGCAACACTCCATTCACTTCGTGCAGTGAATTGAAGTGTTGGAACAGAGTGCTTCTCTTTCATAGAAACGCATTAGTGTTTCTTGTGAATGCTTGCAAGTTGCTTAAGGCACTTTAAAAGGAAAGTGATTTTCTCTGAAAGGACATAATTTAGAAAGTGAAGAAACACTCCATTCACTTCGCACAGTGAATTGAAGTGTTGGAACAGATTGCTTCTCTTTCAGAGAAATTCATGTGAGTTTCTGTTGAATGCTTGTAAGTAGCTTAAGGCACTTTCAAAGGAAAGTGATTTTCTCTGAAAGGACAGCATTTAGAAAGTGAAGCAACACTCCATTCACTTCGCACAGTGAATTGAAGTGTTGGAACAGACAGCTTCACTTTCAGAGAAACGCATGTGAGTTTCTGTTGAATGCTTGCAAGTAGCTTAAGGCACTTTCAAAGGAAAGTGATTTTCTCTGAGAGGACAGCATTTAGAAAGTGAGGCAACACTCCATTCACATCACACAGTGAATTAAAGTGTTGGAACAGACTGCTTCTCTTTCAGAGAAACGCATGTGAGTTTCTTCCTAATGCTTGCAAGTAGCTTAAGGCACTTTCAAAGGAAAGTGATTTTCTCAGAAAGGACAGCATTTAGAGTGAAGCAACACTCCATTCACTTCGCACAGTGAATTGAAGTGTTGGAACAGACTGCTTCTCTTTCAGAGAAATGCATGTGAGTTTCTTCCTAATGCTTGCAAGTAGCTTAAGGCACTTTCAAAGGAAAGTGATTTTCTCTGAAAGGACAGCATTTAGAAAGTGAAGCAACACTCCATTCACTTCGCACAGTGAATTGAAGTGTTGGAACAGACTGCTTCTCTTTCAGAGAAACGCATGTGAGTTTCTGGTGAATGCTTGTAAGTAGCTTAAGGCACTTTCAAAGGAAAGTGATTTTCTCTGAAAGGACAGCATTTAGAAAGTGAAGCAACACTCCCTTCACTTCGAACAGTGAATTCAAGTGTTGGAACAGACTGCTTCTCTTTCATAGAAATGCATGTGAGTTTCTGTTGAATGCTTGTAATTAGCTTAAGGCACTTTCAAAGGAAAGTGATTTTCTCTGAAAGGACAGCATTTAGAAAGTGAGGCAACACTCCATTCACTTCACACAGTGAATTGAAGTGTTGGAACAGACTGCTTCTCTTTCAGAGAAACGCATGTGAGTTTCTTCCTAATGCTTGCAAGTAGCTTAAGGCACTTTCAAAGGAAAGTGATTTTCTCTGAAAGGACAGCATTTAGAAAGTGAAGCAACACTCCATTCACTTCGCACAGTGAATTTAAGTGTTGGAACAGACTGCTTCTCTTTCAGAGAAACGCATGTGAGTTTCTTCCTAATGCTTGCAAGTAGCTTAAGGCACTTTCAAAGGAAAGTGATTTTCTCTGAAAGGACAGCATTTAGAAAGTGAAGCAAAACTCCATTCACTTCGCAGAGTGAATTGAAGTATTGGAACAGACTGCTTCTCTTTCAGAGAAATGCATGTGAGTTTCTGGTGAATGCTTGTAAGTAGCTTAAGGCACTTTCAAAGGAAAGTGATTTTCTCTGAAAGGACAGCATTTAGAAAGTGAAGCAACACTCCATTCACTTCGCACAGTGAATTGAAGTGTTGGAACAGACTGCTTCACTTTCAGAGAAACGCATGTTAGTTTCTGTTGAATGCTTGTAAGTAGTTTAAGGCACTTTCAAAGGAAAGTGATTTTCTCTGAGAGGACAGCATTTAGAAAGTGAGGCAACACTCCATTCACTTCACACAGTGAATTGAAGTGTTGGAACAGACTGCTTCTCTTTCAGAGAAACGCATGTGAGTTTCTTCCTATTGCTTGCAAGTAGCTTAAGGCACTTTCAAAGGAAAGTGATTTTCTCAGAATGGAGAGCGTTTAGAAAGTGAAGCAACACTCCATTCACTTCGCACAGTGAATTGAAGTGTTGGGACAGACTGCTTCTCTTTCAGAGAAACGCATGTGAGTTTCTGGTGAATGCTTGTAAGTAGCTTAAGGCACTTTCAAAGGAAAGTGATTTTCTCTGAGATGACAGCATTTAGAAAGTGAGGCAACACTCCATTCACTTCACACAGTGAATTGAAGTGTTGGAACAGACTGCTTCTCTTTAAGAGAAACGCATGTGTGTTTTTTGTGAATACTTGAAAGTAGTTTAAGGCACTTTCAAAGGAAAGTGATTTTCTCTGAAAGGACAGAATTTAGAAAGTGATGCAACACTCCATTCACTTCGCGCAGTGAATTGAAGTGTTGGAACAGACTGCTTCTCTTTCAGAGAAACGCATGTGAGTTTCTTCCTAATGCTTGTAAGTAGCTTAAGGAACTTTCAAAGGAAAGTGATTTTCTCTGAAAGGACAGCATTTAGAAAGTGAAGCAACACTCCATTCCCTTCGTGCAGTGAATTGAAGTGTTGGAACAGAGTGCTTCTCTTTCATAGAAACGCATTAGTGTTTCTTGTGAATGCTTGCATGTTGCTTAAGGCACTTTCAAAGGAAAGTGATTTTCTCTGAAAGGACAGCATTTAGAAAGTGAAGCAACACTCCATTCACTTTGTACAGTGAATTGAAGTGTTGGAACAGACTGCTTCTCTTTCAGAGAAATGCATGTGAGTTTCTGTTGAATGCTTGTAAGTAGCTTAAGGCTCTTTCAAAGGAAAGTGATTTTCTCTGAAAGGACAGCATTTAGAAAGTAAAGCGACACTCCATTCCCTTCGTGCAATGAATTGAAGTGTTGGAACAGACTGCTTCTCTTTCATAGAAACGCATTAGTGTTTCTTTTGAATGCTTGCAAGTAGCTTAAGGCACTTTCAAAGGAAAGTGATTTTCTCTGAAAGGACAGCATTTAGAAAGTGAAGCAACACTCCATTCACTTCGCACAGTGAATTGAAGTGTTGGAACAGACTGCTTCTCTTTCAGAGAAACGCATGTGAGTTTCTTGTGAATTCTTGCAAGTTGCTTAAGGCACTTTCAAAGGAAAGTGATTTTCTCTGAAAGGACAGCATTTAGAAACTGAAGCAACACTCCATTTACTTCGCACAGTTAATTGAAGTGTTGGAACAGACTGCTTCTCTTTCACAGAAACGCATGTGAGTTTTTTGTGAATTCTTGAAAGTAGTTTAAGGCACTTTCAAAGGAAAGTGATTTTCTCTGAAAGGACAGCATTTAGAAAGTGAAGCAACACTCCATTCACTTCGCACAGTGAATTGAAGTGTTGGAACGGACTGCTTCTCTTTCAGAGAAACGCATGTGAGTTTCTTCCTAATGCTTGCAATTAGCTTAAGGCACTTTCAAAGGAAAGTGATTTTCTCTGAAAGAACAGCATTTAGAAAGTGAAGCAACACTCCATTCACTTCGCACAGTGAATTGAAGTGTTGGAACAGACTGCTTCTCTTTCAGAGAAACGCATGTGAGTTTCTTCCTAATGCTTGCAAGTAGCTTAAGGCACTTTCAAAGGAAAGTGATTTTCTCTGAAAGGACAGCATTTAGAAAGTGAGGCAACACTCCATTCACTTCACACAGTGAATTGAAGTGTTGGAACAGACTGCTTCTCTTTCAGAGAACCGCATGTGAGTTTTTTGTGAATGCTTGAAAGTAGTTTAAGGCACTTTCAAAGGAAAGTGATTTTCTCTGAAAGGACAGCATTTAGAAAGTGAAGCAACACTCCATTCACTTCGCACAGTGAATTGAAGTGTTGGAACAGACTGCTTCTCTTTCAGAGAATCGCATGTGAGTTTCTTCCTAATGCTTGCAAGTAGCTTAAGGCGCTTTCAAAGGAAAGTGATTTTCTCTGAAAGGACAGCATTTAGAAAGTGAGGAAACACTCCATTCACTTCGCACAGTGAATTGAAGTGTTGGAACAGACTGCTTCTCTTTCAGAGAAACGCATGTGAGTTTCTTCCTAATGCTTGCAAGTAGCTTAAGGCGCTTTCAAAGGAAAGTGATTTTCTCTGAAAGGACAGCATTTAGAAAGTGAAGCAACACTCCATTCACTTCGTGCAGTGAATTGAAGTGTTGGAACAGAGTGCTTCTCTTTCATAGAAACGCATTAGTGTTTCTTGTGAATGCTTGCAAGTTGCGTAAGGCACTTTCAAAGGAAAGTGATTTTCTAAGAAAGGACAGCATTTAGAAAGTGAAGCAACACTCCATTCACTTCGCACAGTGAATTGAAGTGTTGGAACAGACTGCTTCTCTTTCAGAGAAACGCATGTGAGTTATTGGTGAATGCTTGTAAGTAGCTTAAGGCACTTTCAAAGGAAAGTGATTTTCTCTGAAAGGACAGCATTTAGAAAGTGAAGCAACACTCCATTCACTTCGAACAGTGAATTGAAGTGTTGGAACAGACTGCTTCTCTTTCAGAGAAATGCATGTGAGTTTCTGGTGAATGCTTGTAAGTAGCTTAAGGCACTTTCAAAGGAAAGTGATTTTCTCTGAAAGGACAGCATTTAGAAAGTGAGGCAGCACTCCATTCACTTCACACAGTGAATTGAAGTGTTGGAACAGACTGCTTCACTTTCAGAGAAACGCATGTGAGTTTCTTCCTAATGCTTGCAAGTAGCTTAAGGCACTTTCAAAGGAAAGTGATTTTCTCTGAAAGGACAGCATTTAGAAAGTGAGGCAACACTCCATTCACTTCGCACAGTGAATTGAAGTGTTGGAACAGACTGCTTCTCTTTCAGAGAAATGCATGTGAGTTTCTTCCTAATGCTTGCAAGTAGCTTAAGGCACTTTCAAAGGAAAGTGATTTTCTCTGAAAGGACAGCATTTAGAAAGTGAAGCAACACTCCATTCACTTCGCACAGTGAATTGAAGTGTTGGAACAGACTGCTTCTCTTTCAGAGAAACGCATGTGAGTTTCTGGTGAATGCTTGTAAGAAGCTTAAGGCACATTCAAAGGAAAGTGATTTTCTCTGAAAGTACAGCATTTAGAAAGTGAAGCAACACTCCATTCACTTCGTGCAGTGAATTGAAGTGTTGGAACAGAGTGCTTCTCTTTCATAGAAACGCATTAGTGTTTCTTGTGAATGCTTGCAAGTTGCTTAAGGCACTTTAAAAGGAAAGTGATTTTCTCTGAAAGGACATAATTTAGAAAGTGAAGAAACACTCCATTCACTTCGCACAGTGAATTGAAGTGTTGGAACAGACTGCTTCTCTTTCAGAGAAATTCATGTGAGTTTCTGTTGAATGCTTGTAAGTAGCTTAAGGCACTTTCAAAGGAAAGTGATTTTCTCTGAAAGGACAGCATTTAGAAAGTGAAGCAACACTCCATTCACTTCGCACAGTGAATTGAAGTGTTGGAACAGACAGCTTCACTTTCAGAGAAACGCATGTGAGTTTCTGTTGAATGCTTGCAAGTAGCTTAAGGCACTTTCAAAGGAAAGTGATTTTCTCTGAGAGGACAGCATTTAGAAAGTGAGGCAACACTCCATTCACATCACACAGTGAATTAAAGTGTTGGAACAGACTGCTTCTCTTTCAGAGAAACGCATGTGAGTTTCTTCCTAATGCTTGCAAGTAGCTTAAGGCACTTTCAAAGGAAAGTGATTTTCTCTGAAAGGACAGCATTTAGAAAGTGAAGCAACACTCCATTCACTTCGTGCAGTGAATTGAAGTGTTGGAACAGAGTGCTTCTCTTTCATAGAAACGCATTAGTGTTTCTTGTGAATGCTTGCAAGTTGCTTAAGGCACTTTAAAAGGAAAGTGATTTTCTCTGAAAGGACATAATTTAGAAAGTGAAGCAACACTCCATTCACTTCGCACAGTGAATTGAAGTGTTGGAACAGACTGCTTCTCTTTCAGAGAAATTCATGTGAGTTTCTGTTGAATGCTTGTAAGTAGCTTAAGGCACTTTCAAAGGAAAGTGATTTTCTCAGAAAGGACAGCATTTAGAAAGTGAAGCAACACTCCATTCACTTCGCACAGTGAATTGAAGTGTTGGAACAGACTGCTTCTCTTTCAGAGAAATGCATGTGAGTTTCTTCCTAATGCTTGCAAGTAGCTTAAGGCACTTTCAAAGGAAAGTGATTTTCTCTGAAAGGACAGCATTTAGAAAGTGAAGCAACACTCCATTCACTTCGCACAGTGAATTGAAGTGTTGGGACAGACTGCTTCTCTTTCAGAGAAACGCATGTGAGTTTCTGGTGAATGCTTGTAAGTAGCTTAAGGCACTTTCAAAGGAAAGTGATTTTCTCTGAAAGGACAGCATTTAGAAAGTGAAGCAACACTCCCTTCACTTCGAACAGTGAATTGAAGTGTTGGAACAGACTGCTTCTCTTTCAGAGAAATGCATGTGAGTTTCTGTTGAATGCTTGTAAGTAGCTTAAGGCACTTTCAAAGGAAATTGATTTTCTCTGAAAGGACAGCATTTAGAAAGTGAGGCAACACTCCATTCACTTCGCACAGTGAATTGAAGTGTTGGAACCGACTGCTTCTCTTTCAGAGAAACGCATGTGAGTTTCTTCCTAATGCTTGCAAGTAGCTTAAGGCACTTTCAAAGGAAAGTGATTTTCTCTGAAAGGACAGCATTTAGAAAGTGAAGCAACACTCCATTCACTTCGCACAGTGAATTGAAGTGTTGGAACAGACTGCTTCTCTTTCAGAGAAACGCATGTGAGTTTCTGTTGAATGCTTGCAAGTAGCTTAAGGCACTTTCAAAGGAAAGTGATTTTCTCTGAGAGGACAGCATTTAGAAAGTGAGGCAACACTCCATTCACTTCACACAGTGAATTGAAGTGTTGGAACAGACTGCTTCTCTTTCAGAGAAACACATGTGAGTTTCTTCCTAATGCTTGCAAGTAGCTTAAGGCACTTTCAAAGGAAAGTGATTTTCTCTGAAAGGACAGCATTTAGAAAGTGAAGCAACACTCCATTCACTTCGCACAGTGAATTGAAGTGTTGGAACAGACTGCTTCTCTTTCAGAGAAACGCATGTGAGTTTCTTCCTAATGCTTGCAAGTAGCTTAAGGCACTTTCAAAGGAAAGTGATTTTCTCTTAAAGGACAGCATTTAGAAAGTGAAGCAACACTCCATTCACTTCGCACATTGAATTGAAGTGTTGGAACAGACTGCTTCTCTTTCAGAGAAACGCATGTGAGTTTCTGTTGAATGCTTGTAAGTAGCTTAAGGCTCTTTCAAAGGAAAGTGATTTTCTCTGAAAGGACAGCATTTAGAAAGTGAAGCAAAACTCCATTCACTTCGCAGAGTGAATTGAAGTATTGGAACAGACTACTTCTCTTTCAGAGAAACGCATGTGAGTTTCTGTTAAATGCTTGTAAGTAGCTTAAGGCACTTTCAAAGGAAAGTGATTTTCTCTGAAACCACAGCATTTAGAAAGTGAAGCAGCACTCCATTCACTTCGCACAGTGAATTGAAGTGTTGGAACAGACTGCTTCTCTTTCAGAGAAATGCATGTGAGTTTCTGGTGAATGCTTGTAAGTAGCTTAAGGCACTTTCAAAGGAAAGTGATTTTCTCTGAAAGGACAGCATTTAGAAAGTGAAGCAACACTCCCTTCACTTCGAACAATGAATTGAAGTGTTGGAACAGACTACTTCTCTTTCAGAGAAATGCATGTGAGTTTCTGTTAAATGCTTGTAAGTAGCTTAAGGCACTTTCAAAGGAAAGTGATTTTCTCTAAAAGGACAGCATTTAGAAAGTGAGGCAACACTCCATTCACTTCACACAGTGAATTGAAGTGTTGGAACAGACTGCTTCTCTTTCATAGAAACGCATTAGTGTTTCTTGTGAATGCTTGAAAGTTGCTTAAGGCACTTTCAAAGGAAAGTGATTTTCTCTGAAAGGACATAATTTAGAAAGTGAAGCAACACTCCATTCACTTCGCACAGTGAATTGAAGTGTTGGAACAGACTGCTTCTCTTTCAGAGAAATGCATGTGAGTTTCTGTTGAATGCTTGTAAGTAGCTTAAGGCACTTTCAAAGGAAAGTGATTTTCTCTGAAAGGACAGCATTTAGAAAGTGAAGCAACACTCCATTCACTTCGCACAGTGAATTGAAGTGTTGGAACAGACTACTTCACTTTCAGAGAAACGCATGTGAGTTTCTGTTGAATGCTTGTAAGTAGCTTAAGGCACTTTCAAAGGAAAGTGATTTTCTCTGAAAGGACAGCATTTAGAAAGTGAAGCAACACTCCATTCACTTCGCACAGTGAATTGAAGTGTTGGAACAGACTGCTTCTCTTTCAGAGAAATGCATGTGAGTTTCTGTTGAATGCTTGTAAGTAGCTTAAGGCACTTTCATAGGAAAGTGATTTTTTCTGAAAGGACAGCATTTAGAAAGTGAAGCAACACTCCATTCACTTCGCACAGTTAATTGAAGTGTTGGAACAGACTGCTTCACTTTCAGAGAAACGCATGTGAGTTTCTGTTGAATGCTTGTAAGTAGCTTAAGGCACTTTCAAAGGAAAGTGATTTTCTCTGAGATGACAGCATTTAGAAAGTGAGGCAACACTCCATTCATTTCACACAGTGAATTGAAGTGTTGGAACAGACTGCTTCTCTTTCAGAGAAACGCATGTGAGTTTCTTCCTAATGCTTGCAAGTAGCTTAAGGCAATTTCAAAGGAAAGTGATTTTCTCAGAAAGGACAGCATTTAGAAAGTGAAGCAACACTCCATTCACTTCGCACAGTGAATTGAAGTGTTGGAACAGACTGCTTCTCTTTCAGAGAAACGCATGTGAGTTTCTTCCTAATGCTTGCAAGTAGCTTAAGGCACTTTCAAAGGAAAGTGATTTTCTCTGAAAGGACAGCATTTACAAAGTGAAGCAAAACTCCATTCACTTCGCACAGTGAATTGAAGTGTTGGAACAGACTGCTTCTCTTTCAGAGAAACGCATGTGAGTTTCTGTTGAATGCTTGTAAGTAGCTTAAGGCACTTTCAAAGGAAAGGGATTTTCTCTGAAAGGACAGCATTTAGAAAGTGAAGCAACACTCCATTCACTTCGAACAGTGAATTGAAGTGTTGGAACAGACTGCTTCTCTTTCAGAGAAATGCATGTGAGTTTCTGGTGAATGCTTGTAAGTAGCTTAAGGCACTTTCAAAGGAAAGTGATTTTCTCTGAAAGGACAGCATTTAGAAAGTGAGGCAGCACTCCATTTACTTCACACAGTGAATTGAATTGTTGGAACAGTCTGCTTCTCTTTCAGAGAAACGCATGTGAGTTTCTTCCTAATGCTTGCAAGTAGCTTAAGGCACTTCAAAGGAAAGTGATTGTCTCTGAAAGGACAGGATTTAGAAAGTGAGGCAACATACATTCACTTCGCACAGTGAATTGAAGTGTTGGAACAGACTGCTTCTCTTTCAGAGAAACGCATGTGAGTTTCTGGTGAATGCTTGCAAGTAGCTTAAGGCACTTTCAAAGGAAAGTGATTTTCTCTGAAAGGACAGCATTTAGAACGTGAAGCAACACTCCATTCACTTCGCCCAGTGAATTGAAGTGTTGGAACCGATTGCTTCTCTTTCAGAGAAACGCATGTGAGTTTCTGGTGAATGCTTGTAAGTAGCTTAAGGCACTTTCAAAGGAAAGTGATTTTCTCTGAAAGGACAGCATTTAGAAAGTGAAGCAACACTCCCTTCACTTCGAACAATGAATTGAAGTGTTGGAACAGACTGCTTCTCTTTCAGAGAAATGCATGTGAGTTTCTGTTAAATGCTTGTAAGTAGCTTAAGGCACTTTCAAAGGAAAGTGATTTTCTCTAAAAGGACAGCATTTAGAAAGTGAGGCAACACTCCATTCACTTCACACAGTGAATTGAAGTGTTGGAACAGACTGCTTCTCTTTCAGAGAAACGCATGTGAGTTTCTTCCTAATGCTTGCAAGTAGCTTAAGGCACTTTCAAAGGAAAGTGATTTTCTCTGAAAGGACAGCATTTAGAAAGTGAAGCAACACTCCATTCACTTCGCACATTGAATTGAAGTGTTGGAACAGACTGCTTCTCATTCAGAGAAACGCATGTGAGTTTCTGTTGAATGCTTGCAAGTAGCTTAAGGCACTTTCAAAGGAAAGTGATTTTCTCTGAAACGACAGCATTTAGAAAGTGAAGCAACACTCCATTCACTTCGCAGAGTGAATTGAAGTATTGGAACAGACTGCTTCTCTTTCAGAGAAACGCATGTGAGTTTCTGGTGAATGCTTGTAAGTAGCTTAAGTCACCTTCAAAGGAAAGTGATTTTCTCTGAAAGGACAGCATTTAGAAAGTGAAGCAACACTCCATTCACTTCGCACAGTGAATTGAAGTGTTGGAACAGACTGCTTCTCTTTCAGAGAAACGCATGTGAGTTTGTTGTGAATTCTTGCAAGTTGCTTAAGGCACTTTCAAAGGAAAGTGATTTTCTCTGAAAGGACAGCATTTAGAAACTGAAGCAACACTCCATTCACTTCGCACAGTGAATTGAAGTGTTGGAACAGACTGCTTCTCTTTAAGAGAAACGCATGTGAGTTTCTTCCTAATGCTTGGAAGTAGCTTGAGGCACTTTCCAAGGAAAGTGATTTTCTCTGAAAGGACAGCATTTAGAAAGTGAAGCAACACTCCATTCACTTCGCACAGTGAATTGAAGTGTTGGAACAGACTGCTTCACTTTCAGAGAAACGCATGTTAGTTTCTGTTGAATGCTTGTAAGTAGTTTAAGGCACTTTCAAAGGAAAGTGATTTTCTCTGAGAGGACAGCATTTAGAAAGTGAGGCAACACTCCATTCACTTCACACAGTGAATTGATGTGTTGGAACAGACTGCTTCTCTTTCAGAGAAACGCATGTGAGTTTCTTCCTATTGCTTGTAAGTAGCTTAAGGCACTTTCAAAGGAAAGTGATTTTCTCAGAATGGAGAGCGTTTAGAAAGTGAAGCAACACTCCATTCACTTCGCACAGTGAATTGAAGTGTTGGAACAGACTGCTTCTCTTTCAGAGAAACGTATGTGAGTTTCTTCCTAATGCTTGTAAGTAGCTTAAGGCACTTTCAAAGGAAAGTGATTTTCTCTGAAAGGACAGCATTTAGAAAGTGAAGCAACACTCCATTCACTTCGCACAGTGAATTGAAGTGTTGGAACAGACTGCTTCTCTTTCAGAGAAACGCATGTGAGTTTCTGGTGAATGCTTGTAAGTAGCTTAAGGCACTTTCAAAGGAAAGTGATTTTCTCTGAAAGGACAGCATTTAGAAAGTGAAGCAACACTCCATTCACTTTGTACAGTGAATTGAAGTGTTGGAACAGACTGCTTCTCTTTCAGAGAAATGCATGTGAGTTTCTGTTGAATGCTTGTAAGTAGCTTAAGGCACTTTCAAAGTAAAGTGATTTTCTCTGAAAGGACAGCATTTAGAAAGTAAAGCAACACTCCATTCCCTTCGCGCAATGAATTGAAGTGTTGGAACAGACTGCTTCTCTTTCAGAGAAACGCATTAGTGTTTCTTGTGAATGCTTGCAAGTAGCTTAAGGCACTTTCAAAGGAAAGTGATTTTCTCAGAATGGAGAGCGTTTAGAAAGTGAAGCAACACTCCATTCACTTCGCACAGTGAATTGAAGTGTTGGAACAGACTGCTTCTCTTTCAGAGTAACGTATGTGAGTTTCTTCCTAATGCTTGCAAGTAGCTTAAGGCACTTTCAAAGGAAAGTGATTTTCTCTGAAAGGACAGCATTTAGAAAGTGAAGCAACACTCCATTCACTTCGCACAGTGAATAGAAGTGTTGGAACAGACTGCTTCTCTTTCAGAGAAACGCATGTGAGTTTCTGGTGAATGCTTGTAAGTAGCTTAAGGCACTTTCAAAGGAAAGTGATTTTCTCTGAAAGGACAGCATTTAGAAAGTGAAGCAACACTCCATTCACTTTGTACAGTGAATTGAAGTGTTGGAACAGACTGCTTCTCTTTCAGAGAAATGCATGTGAGTTTCTGTTGAATGCTTGTAAGTAGCTTAAGGCACTTTCAAAGGAAAGTGATTTTCTCTGAAAGGACAGCATTTAGAAAGTAAAGCAACACTCCATTCCCTTCGCGCAATGAATTGAAGTGTTGGAACAGACTGCTTCTCTTTCAGAGAAACGCATTAGTGTTTCTTGTGAATGCTTGCAAGTAGCTTAAGGCACTTTCAAAGGAAAGTGATTTTCTCTGAAAGGACAGCATTTAGAAAGTGAAGCAACACTCCATTCACTTCGCACAGAGAATTGAAGTGTTGTAACAGATTGCTTCTCTTTCAGAGAAATGCATGTGAGTTTCTGTTGAATGCTTGTAAGTAGCTTAAGGCACATTCAAAGGAAAGGGATTTTCTCTGAAAGGACAGCATTTAGAAACTGAAGCAACACTCCATTCACTTCGCACAGTGAATTGAAGTGTTGGAACAGACTGCTTCTCTTTCAGAGAAACGCATGTTAGTTTTTTGTGAATGCTTGAAAGTAGTTTAAGGCACTTTCAATGGAAAGTGATTTTCTCTGAAAGGACAGCATTTAGAAAGTGAGGCAACACTCCATTCACTTCGCACAGTGAATTGAAGTGTTGGAACAGACTGCTTCTCTTTCAGAGAAACGCATGTGAGTTTCTTAATAATGCTTGCAAGTAGCTTAAGGCACTTTCAAAGGAAAGTGATTTTCTCTGAAAGGACAGCATTTAGAAAGTGAAGCAACACTCCATTCACTTCGCACAGTGAATTGAAGTGTTGGAACGGACTGCTTCTCTTTCAGAGAAAAGCATGTGAGTTTCTTCCTAATGCTAGCAAGTAGCTTAAGACACTTTCAAAGGAAAGTGATTTTCTCTGAAAGAACAGCATTTAGAAAGTGAAGAAACACTCCATTCACTTCGCGCAGTGAATTGAAGTGTTGGAACAGACTGCATCTCTTTCAGAGAAACGCATGTGAGTTTCTTCCTAATGCTTGCAAGTAGCTTAAGGCACTTTCAAGGGAAAGTGATTGTCTCTGAAAGGACAGCATTTAGAAAGTGAGGCAACACTCCATTCACTTCGCACAGTGAATTGAAGTGTTGGAACAGACTGCTTCTCTTTCAGAGAAACGCATGTGAGTTTCTTCCAAATGCTTGCAAGTAGCTTAAGGCACTTTCAAAGGAAAGTGATTTTCTCTGAAAGGACAGCATTTACAAAGTGAAGCAACACTCCATTCACTTCGCCCAGTGAATTGAAGTGTTGGAACCGACTGCTTCTCTTTCAGAGAAACGCATGTGAGTTTCTGGTGAATGCTTGCAAGAAGCTTAAGGCACTTTCAAAGGAAAGTGATTTTCTCTGAAAGGACAGCATTTAGAAAGTGAAGTAACACTCCTTTCACTTCGTGCAGTGAATTGAAGTGTTGGAACAGAGTGCTTCTCTTTCATAGAAACGCATTAGTGTTTCTTGTGAATGCTTGCAAGTTGCTTAAGGCACTTTCAAAGGAAAGTGATTTTATCTGAAAGGACATAATTTAGAAAGTGAAGCAACACTCCATTCACTTCGCACATTGAATTGAAGTGTTGGAACAGACTGCTTTTCTTTCAGAGAAATGCATGTGAGTTTCTGTTGAATGCTTGTAAGTAGCTTAAGGCTCTTTCAAAGGAAAGTGATTTTCTCTGAGAGGACAGCATTTAGAAAGTGAGGCAACACTCCATTCACTTCACACAGTGAATTGAAGTGTTGGAACAGACTGCCTCTCTTTCAGAGAAACGCATGTGAGTTTCTTCCTAATGCTTGCAAGTAGCTTAAGGCACTTTCAAAGGAAAGTGATTTTCTCAGAAAGGACAGCATTTAGAAAGTGAGGCAACACTCCATTCACTTCGCACAGTGAATTGAAGTGTTGGAACAGACTGCTTCTCTTTCAGAGAAACGCATGTGAGTTTCTTCCTAATGCTTGCAAGTAGCTTAAGGCACTTTCAAAGGAAAGTGATTTTCTCTGAAAGGACAGCATTTAGAAAGTGAAGCAACACTCCATTCACTTCGCACAGTGAATTGAAGTGTTGGAACAGACTGCTTCTCTTTCAGAGAAATGCATGTGAGTTTCTGGTGAATGCTTGTAAGTAGCTTAAGGCACTTTCAAAGGAAAGTGATTTTCTCTGAAAGGACAGCATTTAGAAAGTGAAGCAACACTCCCTTCACTTCGAACAATGAATTGAAGTGTTGGAACAGACTGCTTCTCTTTCAGAGAAATGCATGTGAGTTTCTGTTAAATGCTTGTAAGTAGCTTAAGGCACTTTCAAAGGAAAGTGATTTTCTCTAAAAGGACAGCATTTAGAAAGTGAGGCAACACTCCATTCACTTCACACAGTGAATTGAAGTGTTGGAACAGACTGCTTCTCTTTCAGAGAAACGCATGTGAGTTTCTTCCTAATGCTTGCAAGTAGCTTAAGGCACTTTCAAAGGAAAGTGATTTTCTCTGAAAGGACAGCATTTAGAAAGTGAAGCAACACTCCATTCACTTCGCACATTGAATTGAAGTGTTGGAACAGACTGCTTCTCTTTAAGAGAAACGCATGTGAGTTTCTTCCTAATGCTTGCAAGTAGCTTAAGGCACTTTCAAAGGAAAGTGATTTTCTCTGAAAGGACAGCATTTAGAAAGTGAAGCAACACTCCATTCACTTCGCACAGTGAATTGAAGTGTTGGAACCGACTGCTTCTCTTTCAGTGAAACACATGTCAGTTTCTGGTGAATGCTTGTAAGAAGCTTAAGGCACTTTCAAAGGAAAGTGATTTTTTCTGAAAGGACAGCATTTAGAAAGTGAAGCAACACTCCATTCACTTCGTGCAGTGAATTGAAGTGTTGGAACAGAGTGCTTCTCTTTCAGAGAAATGCATGTGAGTTTCTGTTGAATGCTTGTAAGTAGCTTAAGGCACTTTCAAAGGAAAGTGATTTTCTCTGAAAGGACAGCATTTAGAAAGTGAAGCAACACTCCATTCACTTCGCACAGTGAATTGAAGTTTTGGAACAGACTGCTTCACTTTCAGAGAAACGCATGTGAGTTTCTGTTGAATGCTTGTAAGTAGTTTAAGGCACTTTCAAAGGAAAGTGATTTTCTCTGAGAGGACAGCATTTAGATAGTGAGGCAACACTCCATTCACTTCACACAGTGAATTGAAGTGTTGGAACAGACTGCTTCTCTTTCAGAGAAACGCATGTGAGTTTCTTCCTAATGCTTGCAAGTAGCTTAAGGCACTTTCAAAGGAAAGTGATTTTCTCAGAATGGAGAGCATTTAGAAAGTGAAGCAACACTCCATTCACTTCGCACAGTGAATTGAAGTGTTGGAACAGACTGCTTCTCTTTCAGAGAAACGTATGTGAGTTTCTTCCTAATGCTTGCAAGTAGCTTAAGGAACTTTCAAAGGAAAGTGATTTTCTCTGAAAGGACAGCATTTAGAAAGTGAAGCAACACTCCATTCACTTCGCACAGTGAATTGAAGTGTTGGAACAGACTGCTTCTCTTTCAGAGAAACGCATGTGAGTTTCTGGTGAATGCTTGTAAGTAGCTTAAGGCACTTTCAAAGGAAAGTGATTTTCTCTGAAAGGACAGCATTTAGAAAGTGAAGCAACACTCCATTCACTTTGTACAGTGAATTGAAGTGTTGGAACAGACTGCTTCTCTTTCAGAGAAATGCATGTGTGTTTCTGTTGAATGCTTGTAAGTAGCTTAAGGCACTTTCAAAGGAAAGTGATTTTCTCTGAAAGGACAGCATTTAGAAAGTGAGGCAACACTCCACTCACTTCGCACAGTGAATTGAAGTGTTGGAACAGACTGCTTCTCTTTCAGAGAAACGCATGTGAGTTTCTTCCTAATGCTTGCAAGTAGCTTAAGGCACTTTCAAAGGAAAGTGATTTTCTCTGAAAGGACAGCATTTAGAAAATGAAGCAACACTCCATTCACTTCGCACAGTGAATTGCAGTGTTGGAACAGACTGCTTCTCTTTCAGAGAAACGCATGTGATTTTCTGGTGAATGCTTGTAAGAAGCTTAAGGCACTTTCAAAGGAAAGTGATTTTCTCTGAAAGGCCATCATTTAGAAAGTGAAGCAACACTCCATTCACTTCGTGCAGTGAATTGAAGTGTTGGAACAGACTGCTTCTCTTTCATAGAAACGCATTAGTGTTACTTGTGAATGCTTGCAAGTTGCTTAAGGCACTTTCAAAGGAAAGTGATTTTCTCTGAAAGGACAGCATTTAGAAAGTGAAGCAACACTCCATTCACTTCGCACAGTGAATTGAAGTGTTGGAACAGACTGCTTCTCTTTCACAGAAACGCATGTGAGTTTCTGGTGAATGCTTGAAAGTAGCTTAAGGCACTTTCAAAGGAAAGTGATTTTCTCTGAAAGGACAGCATTTAGAAAGTGAGGCAGCACTCCATTCACTTCACACAGTGAATTGAAATGTTGGAACAGACTGCTTCTCTTTCAGAGAAACGCATGTGAGTTTCTTCCTAATGCTTGCAAGTAGCTTAAGGCACTTTCAAAGGAAAGTGATTTTCTCTGAAAGGACAGCATTTAGAAAGTGAGGCAACACTCCATTCACTTCGCACAGTGAATTGAAGTGTTGGAACAGACTGCTTCTCTTTCAGAGAAACGCATGTGAGTTTCTTCCTAATGCTTGCAAGTTGCTTAAGGCACTTTCAAAGGAAAGTGATTTTCTCTGAAAGGACAGCATTTAGAAAGTGAAGCAACACTCCATTCACTTCGTGCAGTGAATTGAAGTGTTGGAACAGAGTGCTTCTCTTTCATAGAAACACATTAGTGTTTCTTGTGAATGCTTGCAAGTTGCTTAAGGCACTTTCAAAGGAAAGTGATTTTCTCTGAAAGGACATAATTTAGAAAGTGAAGCAACACTCCATTCACTTCGCACAGTGAATTGAAGTGTTGGAACACACTGCTTCTCTTTCAGAGAAATGCATGTGAGTTTCTGTTGAATGCTTGTAAGTAGCTTAAGGCACTTTCAAAGGAAAGTGATTTTCTCTGAAAGGACAGCATTTAGAAAGTGAAGCAACACTCCATTCACTTCGTGCAGTGAATTGAAGTGTTGGAACAGAGTGCTTCTCTTTCAGAGAAATGCATGTGAGTTTCTGTTGAATGCTTGTAAGTAGCTTAAGGCACTTTCAAAGGAAAGTGATTTTCTCTGAAAGGACAGCATTTAGAAAGTGAAGCAACACTCCATTCACTTCGCACAGTGAATTGAAGTGTTGGAACAGACTGCTTCACTTTCAGAGAAACGCATGTGAGTTTCTGTTGAATGCTTGTAAGTAGTTTAAGGCACTTTCAAAGGAAAGTGATTTTCTCTGAGAGGACAGCATTTAGATAGTGAGGCAACACTCCATTCACTTCACACAGTGAATTGAAGTGTTGGAACAGACTGCTTCTCTTTCAGAGAAACGCATGTGAGTTTCTTCCTAATGCTTGCAAGTAGCTTAAGGCACTTTCAAAGGAAAGTGATTTTCTCAGAATGGAGAGCATTTAGAAAGTGAAGCAACACTCCATTCACTTCGCACAGTGAATTGAAGTGTTGGAACAGACTGCTTCTCTTTCAGAGAAACGTATGTGAGTTTCTTCCTAATGCTTGCAAGTAGCTTAAGGCACTTTCAAAGGAAAGTGATTTTCTCTGAAAGGACAGCATTTAGAAAGTGAAGCAACACTCCATTCACTTCGCACAGTGAATTGAATTGTTGGAACAGACTGCTTCTCTTTCAGAGAAACGCATGTGAGTTTCTGGTGAATGCTTGTAAGTAGCTTAAGGCACTTTCAAAGGAAAGTGATTTTCTCTGAAAGGACAGCATTTAGAAAGTGAAGCAACACTCCATTCACTTTGTACAGTGAATTGAAGTGTTGGAACAGACTGCTTCTCTTTCAGAGAAATGCATGTGAGTTTCTGTTGAATGCTTGTAAGTAGCTTAAGGCACTTTCAAAGGAAAGTGATTTTCTCTGAAAGGACAGCATTTAGAAAGTAATGCAACACTCCATTCCCTTCGCGCAATGAATTGAAGTGTTGGAACAGACTGCTTCTCTTTCAGAGAAACGCATTAGTGTTTCTTGTGAATGCTTGCAAGTAGCTTAAGGCACTTTCAAAGGAAAGTGATTTTCTCTGAAAGGACAGCATTTAGAAAGTGAGGCAACACTCCACTCACTTCGCACAGTGAATTGAAGTGTTGGAACAGACTGCTTCTCTTTCAGAGAAACGCATGTGAGTTTCTTCCTAATGCTTGCAAGTAGCTTAAGGCACTTTCAAAGGAAAGTGATTTTCTCTGAAAGGACAGCATTTAGAAAATGAAGCAACACTCCATTCACTTCGCACAGTGAATTGAAGTGTTGGAACCGACTGCTTCTCTTTCAGAGAAACGCATGTGAGTTTCTGGTGAATGCTTGTAAGAAGCTTAAGGCACTTTCAAAGGAAAGTGATTTTCTCTGAAAGGACATCATTTAGAAAGTGAAGCAACACTCCATTCACTTCGCACAGTGAATTGAAGTGTTGGAACAGAGTGCTTCTCTTTTATAGAAACGCATTAGTGTTTCTTGTGAATGCTTGCAAGTTGCTTAAGGCACTTTCAAAGGAAAGTGATTTTCTCTGAAAGGACAGCATTTAGAAAGTGAAGCAACACTCCATTCACTTCGCACAGTGAATTGAAGTGTTGGAACAGACTGCTTCTCTTTCACAGAAACGCATGTGAGTTTCTGGTGAATGCTTGAAAGTAGCTTAAGGCACTTTCAAAGGAAAGTGATTTTCTCTGAAAGGACAGCATTTAGAAAGTGAGGCAGCACTCCATTCACTTCACACAGTGAATTGAAATGTTGGAACAGACTGCTTCTCTTTCAGAGAAACGCATGTGAGTTTCTTCCTAATGCTTGCAAGTAGCTTAAGGCACTTTCAAAGGAAAGTGATTTTCTCTGAAAGGACAGCATTTAGAAAGTGAGGCAACACTCCATTCACTTCGCACAGTGAATTGAAGTGTTGGAACAGACTGCTTCTCTTTCAGAGAAACGCATGTGAGTTTCTTCCTAATGCTTGCAAGTTGCTTAAGGCACTTTCAAAGGAAAGTGATTTTCTCTGAAAGGACAGCATTTAGAAAGTGAAGCAACACTCCATTCACTTCGTGCAGTGAATTGAAGTGTTGGAACAGAGTGCTTCTCTTTCATAGAAACACATTAGTGTTTCTTGTGAATGCTTGCAAGTTGCTTAAGGCACTTTCAAAGGAAAGTGATTTTCTCTGAAAGGACATAATTTAGAAAGTGAAGCAACACTCCATTCACTTCGCACAGTGAATTGAAGTGTTGGAACACACTGCTTCTCTTTCAGAGAAATGCATGTGAGTTTCTGTTGAATGCTTGTAAGTAGCTTAAGGCACTTTCAAAGGAAAGTGATTTTCTCTGAAAGGACAGCATTTAGAAAGTGAAGCAACACTACATTCACTTCGCACAGTGAATTGAAATGTTGGAACAGACTGCTTCACTTTCAGAGAAACGCATGTGAGTTTCTGTTGAATGCTTGTAAGTAGCTTAAGGCACTTTCAAAGGAAAGTGATTTTCTCTGAGAGGACAGCATTTAGAAAGTGAGGCACCACTCCATTCACTTCACACAGTGAATTGAAGTGTTGGAACAGACTGCTTCTCTTTCAGAGAAACGCATGTGAGTTTCTTCCTAATGCTTGCAAGTAGCTTAAGGCTCTTTCAAAGGAAAGTGATTTTCTCTGAAAGGACAGCATTTAGAAAGTGAAGCAACACTCCATTCACTTCGCACAGTGAATTGAAGTGTTGGAACACACTGCTTCACTTTCAGAGAAACGCATGTGAGTTTCTGTTGAATGCTTGTAAGTAGCTTAAGGCACTTTCAAAGGAAAGTGATTTTCTCTGAGAGGACAGCATTTAGAAAGTGAGGCTACACTCCATTCACTTCACACAGTGAATTGAAGTGTTGGAACACACTGCTTCTCTTTCAGAGAAGCGCATGTGAGTTTTTTGTGAATGCTTGAAAGTAGTTTAAGGCACTTTCAAAGGAAAGTGATTTTCTCTGAAAGGACAGCATTTAGAAAGTGAGGCAACACTCCATTCATTTCACACAGTGAATTGAAGTGTTGGAACAGACTGCTTCTCTTTCAGAGAAATGCATGTGAGTTTCTGTTGAATGCTTGTAAGTAGCTTAAGGCACTTTCAAAGGAAAGTGATTTTCTCTGAAAGGACAGCATTTAGAAAGTAAAGCAACACTCCATTCCCTTCGCGCAATGAATTGAAGTGTTGGAACAGACTGCTTCTCTTTCAGAGAAACGCATTAGTGTTTCTTGTGAATGCTTGCAAGTAGCTTAAGGCACTTTCAAAGGAAAGTGATTTTCTCTGAAAGGACAGCATTTAGAAAGTGAGGCAACACTCCACTCACTTCGCACAGTGAATTGAAGTGTTGGAACAGACTGCTTCTCTTTCAGAGAAACGCATGTGAGTTTCTTCCTAATGCTTGCAAGTAGCTTAAGGCACTTTCAAAGGAAAGTTTTTTTCTCTGAAAGGACAGCATTTAGAAAATGAAGCAACACTCCATTCACTTCGCACAGTGAATTGAAGTGTTGGAACCGACTGCTTCTCTTTCAGAGAAACGCATGTGAGTTTCTGGTGAATGCTTGTAAGAAGCTTAAGGCACTTTCAAAGGAAAGTGATTTTCTCTGAAAGGACATCATTTAGAAAGTGAAGCAACACTCCATTCACTTCGTGCAGTGAATTGAAGTGTTGGAACAGAGTGCTTCTCTTTCATAGAAACGCATTAGTGTTTCTTGTGAATGCTTGCAAGTTGCTTAAGGCACTTTCAAAGGAAAGTGATTTTCTCTGAAAGGACAGCATTTAGAAAGTGAAGCAACACTCCATTCACTTCGCACAGTGAATTGAAGTGTTGGAACAGACTGCTTCTCTTTCACAGAAACGCATGTGAGTTTCTGGTGAATGCTTGAAAGTAGCTTAAGGCACTTTCAAAGGAAAGTGATTTTCTCTGAAAGGACAGCATTTAGAAAGTGAGGCAGCACTCCATTCACTTCACACAGTGAATTGAAATGTTGGAACAGACTGCTTCTCTTTCAGAGAAACGCATGTGAGTTTCTTCCTAATGCTTGCAAGTAGCTTAAGGCACTTTCAAAGGAAAGTGATTTTCTCTGAAAGGACAGCATTTAGAAAGTGAGGCAACACTCCATTCACTTCGCACAGTGAATTGAAGTGTTGGAACAGACTGCTTCTCTTTCAGAGAAACGCATGTGAGTTTCTTCCTAATGCTTGCAAGTTGCTTAAGGCACTTTCAAAGGAAAGTGATTTTCTCTGAAAGGACAGCATTTAGAAAGTGAAGCAACACTCCATTCACTTCGTGCAGTGAATTGAAGTGTTGGAACAGAGTGCTTCTCTTTCATAGAAACACATTAGTGTTTCTTGTGAATGCTTGCAAGTTGCTTAAGGCACTTTCAAAGGAAAGTGATTTTCTCTGAAAGGACATAATTTAGAAAGTGAAGCAACACTCCATTCACTTCGCACAGTGAATTGAAGTGTTGGAACACACTGCTTCTCTTTCAGAGAAATGCATGTGAGTTTCTGTTGAATGCTTGTAAGTAGCTTAAGGCACTTTCAAAGGAAAGTGATTTTCTCTGAAAGGACAGCATTTAGAAAGTGAAGCAACACTACATTCACTTCGCACAGTGAATTGAAATGTTGGAACAGACTGCTTCACTTTCAGAGAAACGCATGTGAGTTTCTGTTGAATGCTTGTAAGTAGCTTAAGGCACTTTCAAAGGAAAGTGATTTTCTCTGAGAGGACAGCATTTAGAAAGTGAGGCACGACTCCATTCACTTCACACAGTGAATTGAAGTGTTGGAACAGACTGCTTCTCTTTCAGAGAAACGCATGTGAGTTTCTTCCTAATGCTTGCAAGTAGCTTAAGGCTCTTTCAAAGGAAAGTGATTTTCTCTGAAAGGACAGCATTTAGAAAGTGAAGCAACACTCCATTCACTTCGCACAGTGAATTGAAGTGTTGGAACACACTGCGTCACTTTCAGAGAAACGCATGTGAGTTTCTGTTGAATGCTTGTAAGTAGCTTAAGGCACTTTCAAAGGAAAGTGATTTTCTCTGAGAGGACAGCATTTAGAAAGTGAGGCTACACTCCATTCACTTCACACAGTGAATTGAAGTGTTGGAACAGACTGCTTCTCTTTCAGAGAAGCGCATGTGAGTTTTTTGTGAATGCTTGAAAGTAGTTTAAGGCACTTTCAAAGGAAAGTGATTTTCTCTGAAAGGACAGCATTTAGAAAGTGAGGCAACACTCCATTCATTTCGCACAGTGAATTGTAGTGTTGGAACAGACTGATTCTCTTTCAGAGAAACGCATGTGAGTTTCTTCCTAATGCTTGCAAGTAGCTTAAGGCACTTTCAAAGGAAAGTGATTTTCTCTGAAAGGACAGCATTTAGAAAGTGAAGCAACACTCCATTCACTTCGTGCAGTGCATTGAAGTGTTGGAACAGAGTGCTTCTCTTTCATAGAAACACATTAGTGTTTCTTGTGAATGCTTCCAAGTTGCTTAAGGCACTTTCAAAGGAAAGTGATTTCCTCTGAAAGGACATAATTTAGAAAGTGAAGCAACACTCCATTCACTTCACACAGTGAATTGAAGTGTTGGAACAGACTGCTTCCCTTTCAGAGAAATGAATGTGAGTTTCTGTTGAATGCTTGTAAGTAGCTTAAGGCACTTTCAAAGGAAAGTGATTTTCTCTGAAAGGACAGCATTTAGAAAGTGAAGCAACACTCCATTCACTTCGCACAGTGAATTGAAGTGTTGGAACAGACTGCTTCACTTTCAGAGAAACGCATGTGAGTTTCTGTTGAATGCTTGTAAGTAGCTTAAGGCACTTTCAAAGGAAAGTGATTTTCTCTGAAAGGACAGCATTTAGAAAGTGAGGCAGCACTCCATTCACTTCACACAGTGAATTGAAGTGTTGGAACAGACTGCTTCTCTTTCAGAGAAATGCATGTGAGTTTCTGTTGAATGCTTGTAAGTAGCTTAAGGCACTTTCAAACGAAAGTGATTTTCTCTGAAAGGACAGCATTTAGAAAGTAAAGCAACACTCCATTCCCTTCGCGCAATGAATTGAAGTGTTGGAACAGACTGCTTCTCTTTCAGAGAAACGCATTAGTGTTTCTTGTGAATGCTTGCAAGTAGCTTAAGGCACTTTCAAAGGAAAGTGATTTTCTCTGAAAGGACAGCATTTAGAAAGTGAGGCAACACTCCACTCACTTCGCACAGTGAATTGAAGTGTTGGAACAGACTGCTTCTCTTTCAGAGAAACGCATGTGAGTTTCTTCCTAATGCTTGCAAGTAGCTTAAGGCACTTTCAAAGGAAAGTGATTTTCTCTGAAAGGACAGCATTTAGAAAATGAAGCAACACTCCATTCACTTCGCACAGTGAATTGAAGTGTTGGAACCGACTGCTTCTCTTTCAGAGAAACGCATGTGAGTTTCTGGTGAATGCTTGTAAGAAGCTTAAGGCACTTTCAAAGGAAAGTGATTTTCTTTGAAAGGACATCATTTAGAAAGTGAAGCAACACTCCATTCACTTCGTGCAGTGAATTGAAGTGTTGGAACAGAGTGCTTCTCTTTCATAGAAACGCATTAGTGTTTCTTGTGAATGCTTGCAAGTTGCTTAAGGCACTTTCAAAGGAAAGTGATTTTCTCTGAAAGGACAGCATTTAGAAAGTGAAGCAACACTCCATTCACTTCGCACAGTGAATTGAAGTGTTGGAACAGACTGCTTCTCTTTCACAGAAACGTATGTGAGTTTCTGGTGAATGCTTGTAAGTAGCTTAAGGCACTTTCAAAGGAAAGTGATTTTCTCTGAAAGGACAGCATTTAGAAAGTGAGGCAGCACTCCATTCACTTCACACAGTGAATTGAAATGTTGGAACAGACTGCTTCTCTTTCAGAGAAACGCATGTGAGTTTCTTCCTAATGCTTGCAAGTAGCTTAAGGCACTTTCAAAGGAAAGTGATTTTCTCTGAAAGGACAGCATTTAGAAAGTGAGGCAACACTCCATTCACTTCGCACAGTGAATTGAAGTGTTGGAACAGACTGCTTCTCTTTCAGAGAAACGCATGTGAGTTTCTTCCTAATGCTTGCAAGTTGCTTAAGGCACTTTCAAAGGAAAGTGATTTTCTCTGAAAGGACAGCATTTAGAAAGTGAAGCAACACTCCATTCACTTCGTGCAGTGAATTGAAGTGTTGGAACAGAGTGCTTCTCTTTCATAGAAACACATTAGTGTTTCTTGTGAATGCTTGCAAGTTGCTTAAGGCACTTTCAAAGGAAAGTGATTTTCTCTGAAAGGACATAATTTAGAAAGTGAAGCAACACTCCATTCACTTCGCACAGTGAATTGAAGTGTTGGAACACACTGCTTCTCTTTCAGAGAAATGCATGTGAGTTTCTGTTGAATGCTTGTAAGTAGCTTAAGGCACTTTCAAAGGAAAGTGATTTTCTCTGAAAGGACAGCATTTAGAAAGTGAAGCAACACTACATTCACTTCGCACAGTGAATTGAAATGTTGGAACAGACTGCTTCACTTTCAGAGAAACGCATGTGAGTTTCTGTTGAATGCTTGTAATTAGCTTAAGGCACTTTCAAAGGAAAGTGATTTTCTCTGAGAGGACAGCATTTAGAAAGTGAGGCACCACTCCATTCACTTCACACAGTGAACTGAAGTGTTGGAACAGACTGCTTCTCTTTCAGAGAAACGCATGTGAGTTTCTTCCTAATGCTTGCAAGTAGCTTAAGGCACTTTCAAAGGAAAGGGATTTTCTCAGAAAGGACAGCATTTAGAAAGTGAAGCAACACTCCATTCACTTCGCACAGTGAATTGAAGTGTTGGAACAGACTGCTTCTCTTTCAGAGAAACGCATGTGAGTTTCTTCCTAATGCTTGCAAGTAGCTTAAGGCTCTTTCAAAGAAAGTGATTTTCTCTGAAAGGACAGCATTTAGAAAGTGAAGCAACACTCCATTCACTTCGCACAGTGAATTGAAGTGTTGGAACACACTGCTTCACTTTCAGAGAAACGCATGTGAGTTTCTGTTGAATGCTTGTAAGTAGCTTAAGGCACTTTCAAAGGAAAGTGATTTTCTCTGAGATGACAGCATTTAGAAAGTGAGGCTACACTCCATTCACTTCACACAGTGAATTGTAGTGTTGGAACAGACTGCTTCTCTTTCAGAGAAGCGCATGTGAGTTTTTTGTGAATGCTTGAAAGTAGTTTAAGGCACTTTCAAAGGAAAGTGATTTTCTCTGAAAGGACAGCATTTAGAAAGTGAGGCAACACTCCATTCATTTCGCACAGTGAATTGTAGTGTTGGAACAGACTGATTCTCTTTCAGAGAAACGCATGTGAGTTTCTTCCTAATGCTTGCAAGTAGCTTAAGGCACTTTCAAAGGAAAGTGATTTTCTCTGAAAGGACAGCATTTAGAAAGTGAAGCAACACTCCATTCACTTCGTGCAGTGCATTGAAGTGTTGGAACAGAGTGCTTCTCTTTCATAGAAACACATTAGTGTTTCTTGTGAATGTTTGCAAGTTGCTTAAGGCACTTTCAAAGGAAAGTGATTTCCTCTGAAAGGACATAATTTAGAAAGTGAAGCAACACTCCATTCACTTCACACAGTGAATTGAAGTGTTGGAACAGACTGCTTCTCTTTCAGAGAAATGAATGTGAGTTTCTGTTGAATGCTTGTAAGTAGCTTAAGGCACTTTCAAAGGAAAGTGATTTTCTCTGAAAGGACAGCATTTAGAAAGTGAAGCAACACTCCATTCACTTCGCACAGTGAATTGAAGTGTTGGAACAGACTGCTTCACTTTCAGAGAAAGGCATGTGAGTTTCTGTTGAATGCTTGTAAGTAGCTTAAGGCACTTTCAAAGGAAAGTGATTTTCTCTGAATGGACAGCATTTAGAAAGTGAGGCAGCACTCCATTCACTTCACACAGTGAATTGAAGTGTTGGAACAGACTGCTTCTCTTTCAGAGAAACGCATGTGAGTTTCTTCCTAATGCTTGCAAGTAGTTTAAGGCACTTTCAAAGGAAAGTGATTTTCTCTGAAAGGACAGCATTTAGAAAGTGAGGCAACACTCCATTCACTTCGCACAGTGAATTGAAGTGTTGGAACAGACTGCTTCTCTTTCAGAGAAACGCATGTGAGTTTCTTCCTAATGCTTGCAAGTAGCTTAAGGCACTTTCAAAGGAAAGTGATTTTCTCTGAAAGGACAGCATTTAGAAAGTGAAGCAACACTCCATTCACTTCGCACAGTGAATTGAAGTGTTGGAACAGACTGCTTCTCTTTCAGAGAAACGCATGTGAGTTTCTTCCTAATGCTTGCAAGTAGCTTAAGGCACTTTCAAAGGAAAGTGATTTTCTCTGAAAGGACAGCATTTAGAAAGTGAAGCAACACTCCATTCACTTCGCACAGTAAATTGAAGTGTTGGAACAGACTGCTTCTCTTTCAGAGAAACGCATGTGAGTTTCTGGTGAATGCTTGTAAGAAGCTTAAGGCACTTTCAAAGGAAAGTGATTTTCTCTGAAAGGACATAATTTATAAAGTAAAGCAACACTCCATTCCCTTCGCGCAATGAATTGAAGTGTTGGAACAGACTGCATCTCTTTCAGAGAAACGCATTAGTGTTTCTTGTGAATGCTTGCAAGTAGCTTAAGGCACTTTCAAAGGAAAGTGATTTTCTCTGAAAGGACAGCATTTAGAAAGTGAGGCAACACTCCACTCACTTCGCACAGTGAATTGAAGTGTTGGAACCGACTGCTTCTCTTTCAGAGAAACGCATGTGAGTTTCTGGTGAATGCTTGTAAGAAGCTTAAGGCACTTTCAAAGGAAAGTGATTTTCTCTGAAAGGACATCATTTAGAAAGTGAAGCAACACTCCATTCACTTCGTGCAGTGAATTGAAGTGTTGGAACAGAGTGCTTCTCTTTCATAGAAACGCATTAGTGTTTCTTGTGAATGCTTGCAAGTTGCTTAAGGCACTTTCAAAGGAAAGTGATTTTCTCTGAAAGGACAGCATTTAGAAAGTGAAGCAACACTCCATTCACTTCGCACAGTGAATTGAAGTGTTGGAACAGACTGCTTCTCTTTCACAGAAACGCATGTGAGTTTCTGGTGAATGCTTGTAAGTAGCTTAAGGCACTTTCAAAGGAAAGTGATTTTCTCCGAAAGGACCGCATTTAGAAAGTGAGGCAGAACTCCATTCACTTCACACAGTGAATTGAAATGTTGGAACAGACTGCTTCTCTTTCAGAGAAACGCATGTGAGTTTCTTCCTAATGCTTGCAAGTAGCTTAAGGCACTTTCAAAGGAAAGTGATTTTCTCTGAAAGGACAGCATTTAGAAAGTGAGGCAACACTCCATTCACTTCGCACAGTGAATTGAAGTGTTGGAACAGACTGCTTCTCTTTCAGAGAAACGCATGTGAGTTTCTTCCTAATGCTTGCAAGTTGCTTAAGGCACTTTCAAAGGAAAGTGATTTTCTCTGAAAGGACAGCATTTAGAAAGTGAAGCAACACTCCATTCACTTCGTGCAGTGATTTGAAGTGTTGGAACAGAGTGCTTCTCTTTCATAGAAACACATTAGTGTTTCTTGTGAATGCTTGCAAGTTGCTTAAGGCACTTTCAAAGGAAAGTGATTTTCTCTGAAAGGACATAATTTAGAAAGTGAAGCAACACTCCATTCACTTCGCACAGTGAATTGAAGTGTTGGAACACACTGCTTCTCTTTCAGAGAAATGCATGTGAGTTTCTGTTGAATGCTTGTAAGTAGCTTAAGGCACTTTCAAAGGAAAGTGATTTTCTCTGAAAGGACAGCATTTAGAAAGTGAAGCAACACTACATTCACTTCGCACAGTGAATTGAAGTGTTGGAACAGACTGCTTCACTTTCAGAGAAACGCATGTGAGTTTCTGTTGAATGCTTGTAAGTAGCTTAAGGCACTTTCAAAGGAAAGTGATTTTCTCTGAGAGGACAGCATTTAGAAAGTGAGGCACCACTCCATTCACTTCACACAGTGAATTGAAGTGTTGGAACAGACTGCTTCTCTTTCAGAGAAACGCATGTGAGTTTCTTCCTAATGCTTGCAAGTAGCTTAAGGCACTTTCAAAGGAAAGCGATTTTCTCAGAAAGGACATCATTTAGAAAGTGAAGCAACACTCCATTCCCTTCGTGCAGTGAATTGAAGTGTTGGAACAGACTGCTTCTCTTTCAGAGAAACGCATGTGAGTTTCTTCCTAATGCTTGCAAGTAGCTTAAGGCTCTTTCAAAGGAAAGTGATTTTCTCTGAAAGGACATAATTTATAAAGTGAAGCAACACTCCATTCACTTCGCACAGTGAATTGAAGTGTTGGAACAGACTGCTTCTCTTTCAGAGAAACGCATGTGAGTTTCTGGTGAATGCTTGTAAGTAGCTTAAGGCACTTTCAAAGGAAAGTGATTTTCTCTGAAAGGACAGCATTTAGAAAGTGAAGCAACACTCCCTTCACTTCGAACAGTGAATTGAAGTGTTGGAACAGACTGCTTCTCTTTCAGAGAAATGCATGTGAGTTTCTGTTGAATGCTTGTAAGTAGCTTAAGGCACTTTCAAAGGAAAGTGATTTTCTCTGAAAGGACAGCATTTAGAAAGTGAGGCTACACTCCATTCACTTCACACAGTGAATTGAAGTGTTGGAACAGACTGCTTCTCTTTCAGAGAAGCGCATGTGAGTTTTTTGTGAATGCTTGAAAGTAGTTTAAGGCACTTTCAAAGGAAAGTGATTTTCTCTGAAAGGACAGCATTTAGAAAGTGAGGCAACACTCCATTCATTTCGCACAGTGAATTGTAGTGTTGGAACAGACTGATTCTCTTTCAGAGAAACGCATGTGAGTTTCTTCCTAATGCTTGCAAGTAGCTTAAGGCACTTTCAAAGGAAAGTGATTTTCTCTGAAAGGACAGCATTTAGAAAGTGAAGCAACACTCCATTCACTTCGTGCAGTGCATTGAAGTGTTGGAACAGAGTGCTTCTCTTTCATAGAAACACATTAGTGTTTCTTGTGAATGCTTGCAAGTTGCTTAAGGCACTTTCAAAGGAAAGTGATTTCCTCTGAAAGGACATAATTTAGAAAGTGAAGCAACACTCCATTCACTTCACACAGTGAATTGAAGTGTTGGAACAGACTGCTTCTCTTTCAGAGAAATGAATGTGAGTTTCTGTTGAATGCTTGTAAGTAGCTTAAGGCACTTTCAAAGGAAAGTGATTTTCTCTGAAAGGACAGCATTTAGAAAGTGAAGCAACACTCCATTCACTTCGCAGAGTGAATTGAAGTGTTGGAACAGACTGCTTCACTTTCAGAGAAACGCATGTGAGTTTCTGTTGAATGCTTGTAAGTAGCTTAAGGCACTTTCAAAGGAAAGTGATTTTCTCTGAAAGGACAGCATTTAGAAAGTGAGGCAGCACTCCATTCACTTCACACAGTGAATTGAAGTGTTGGAACAGACTGCTTCTCTTTCAGAGAAACGCATGTGAGTTTCTTCCTAATGCTTGCAAGTAGCTTAAGGCACTTTCAAAGGAAAGTGATTTTCTCTGAAAGGACAGCATTTAGAAAGTGAGGCAACACTCCATTCACTTCGCACATTGAATTGAAGTGTTGGAACAGACTGCTTCTCTTTCAGAGAAACGCATGTGAGTTTCTTCCTAATGCTTGCAAGTAGCTTAAGGCACTTTCAAAGGAAAGTGATTTTCTCTGAAAGGACAGCATTTAGAAAGTGAAGCAACACTCCATTCACTTCGCACAGTGAATTGAAGTGTTGGAACAGACTGCTTCTCTTTCAGAGAAACGCATGTGAGTTTCTGGTGAATGCTTGTAAGTAGCTTAAGGCACTTTCAAAGGAAAGTGATTTTCTCTGAAAGGACAGCATTTAGAAAGTGAAGCAACACTCCATTCACTTCGCACAGTAAATTGAAGTGTTGGAACAGACTGCTTCTCTTTCAGAGAAACGCATGTGAGTTTCTGGTGAATGCTTGTAAGTAGCTTAAGGCACTTTCAAAGGAAAGTGATTTTCTCTGAAAGGACAGCATTTAGAAAGTGAAGCAACACTCCATTCCCTTCGTGCAGTGAATTGAAGTGTTGGAACAGAGTGCTTCTCTTTCATAGAAACGCATTAGTGTTTCTTGTGAATGCTTGCAAGTTGCTTAAGGCACTTTCAAAGGAAAGTGATTTTCTCTGAAAGGACATAATTTAGAAAGTGAAGCAACACTCCATTCACTTCGCACAGTGAATTGAAGTGTTGGAACAGACTGCTTCTCTTTCAGAGAAATGCATGTGAGTTTCTGTTGAATGCTTGTAAGTAGCTTAAGGCACTTTCAAAGGAAAGTGATTTTCTCTGAAAGGACAGCATTTAGAAAGTGAAGCAACACTACATTCACTTCGCACAGTGAACTGAAGTGTTGGAACAGACTGCTTCACTTTCAGAGAAACGAATGTGAGTTTCTGTTGAATGCTTGTAAGTAGCTTAAGGCACTTTCAATGGAAAGTGATTTTCTCTGAGAGGACAGCAATTAGAAAGTGAGGCAACACCACATTCACTTCACACAGTGAATTGAAGTGTTGGAACAGACTGCTTCTCTTTCAGAGAAACGATGTGAGTTTCTTCCTAATGCTTGCAATTAGCTTAAGGCACTTTCAAAGGAAAGTGATTTTCTCAGAAAGGACAGCATTTAGAAAGTGAAGCAACACTCCATTCACTTCGCACAGTGAATTGAAGTGTTGGAACAGACTGCTTCTCTTTCAGAGAAACGCATGTGTGTTTCTTCCTAATGCTTGCAAGTAGCTTAAGGCACTTTCAAAGGAAAGTGATTTTCTCTGAAAGGACAGCATTTAGAAAGTGAAGCAACACTCCATTCACTTCGCACAGTGAATTGAAGTGTTGGAACAGACTGCTTCTCTTTCAGAGAAACGCATGTGAGTTTCTGGTGAATGCTTGCAAGTAGCTTAAGGCACTTTCAAAGGAAAGTGATTTTCTCTGAAAGGACAGCATTTAGAAAGTGAGGCAACACTCCATTCACTTCACACAGTGAACTGAAGTTTGGAACAGACTGCTTCTCTTTCAGAGAAACGCATGTGAGTTTCTTCCTAATGCTTGCAAGTAGCTTAAGGCACTTTCAAAGGAAAGTGATTTTCTCTGAAAGGACAGCATTTAGAAAGTGAAGCAACACTCCATTCACTTCGCACAGTGAATTGAAGTGTTGGAACAGACTGCTTCTCTTTCAGAGAAACGCATGTGAGTTTCTTCCTAATGCTTGCAAGTAGCTTAAGGCACTTTCAAAGGAAAGTGATTTTCTCTGAAAGGACAGTATTTAGAAAGTGAAGCAACACTCCATTCACTTCGCACAGTGAATTGAAGTGTTGGAACAGACTGCTTCTCTTTCAGAGAAACGCATGTGAGTTTCTGTTGAATGCTTGTAAGTAGCTTACGGCACTTTCAAAGGAAAGTGATTTTCTCTGAAAGGACAGCATTTACAAAGTGAAGCAACACTCCGTTCACTTCGCACATTGAATTGAAGTGTTGGAACAGACTGCTTCTCTTTCAGAGAAACGCATGTGAGTTTCTGGTGAATGCTTGTAAGTAGCTTAAGGCACTTTCAAAGGAAAGTGATTTTCTCTGAAAGGACAGCATTTAGAAAGTGAAGCAACACTCCATTCACTTCGAACAGTGAATTGAAGTGTTGGAACAGACTGCTTCTATTTCAGAGATATGCATGTGAGTTTCTGGTGAATGCTTGTAAGTAGCTTAAGGCACTGTCAAAGGAAAGTGATTTTCTCTGAAAGGACAGCATTTAGAAAGTGAGGCAGCACTCCATTCACTTCACACAGTGAATTGAAGTGTTGGAACAGACTGCTTCTCTTTCAGAGAAACGCATGTGAGTTTCTTCCTAATGCTTGCAAGTAGCTTAAGGCACTTTCAAAGGAAAGTGATTTTCTCTGAAAGGACAGCATTTAGAAAGTGAGGCAACACTCCATTCACTTCGCACAGTGAATTGAAGTGTTGGAACAGACTGCTTCTCTTTCAGAGAAACGCATGTGAGTTTCTTCCTAATGCTTGCAAGTAGCTTAAGGCACTTTCAAAGGAAAGTGTTTTTGTCTGAAAGGACAGCATTTAGAACGTGAAGCAACACTCCATTCACTTCGCACAATGAATTGAAGTGTTGGAACCGACTGCTTCTCTTTCAGAGAAACGCATGTGAGTTTCTGGTGAATGCTTGTAAGAAGCTTAAGGCACTTTCAAAGGAAAGTGATTTTCTCTGAAAAGACAGCATTTAGAAAGTGAAGCAACACTCCATTCCCTTCGTGCAGTGAATTGAAGTGTTGGAACAGAGTGCTTCTCTTTCATAGAAACGCATTAGTGTTTCTTGTGAATGCTTGCAAGTTGCTTAAGGCACTTTCAAAGGAAAGTGATTTTCTCTGAAAGGACATAATTTAGAAAGTGAAGCAACACTCCATTCACTTCGCACAGTGAATTGAAGTGTTGGAACAGACTGCTTCTCTTTCAGAGAAATGCATGTGAGTTTCTGGTGAATGCTTGTAAGTAGCTTAAGGCACTTTCAAAGGAAAGTGATTTTCTCTGAAAGGACAGCATTTAGAAAGTGAAGCAACACTCCATTCACTTCGCACAGTGAATTGAAGTGTTGGAACAGACTGCTTCACTTTCAGAGAAACGCATGTGAGTTTCTGTTGAATGCTTGTAAGTAGCTTAAGGCACTTTCAAAGGAAAGTGATTTTCTCTGAGAGGACAGCATTTAGAAAGTGAGGCAACACTCCATTCACTTCACACAGTGAATTGAAGTGTTGGAACAGACTGCTTCTCTTTAAGAGAAACGCATGTGAGTTTCTTCCTAATGCTTGCAAGTAGCTTAAGGCACTTTCAAAGAAAAGTGATTTTCTCAGAAAGGACAGCATTTAGAAAGTGAAGCAACACTCCATTCACTTCGCACAGTGAATTGAAGTGTTGGAACAGACTGCTTCTCTTTCAGAGAAACGCATGTGAGTTTCTGGTGAATGCTGGTAAGTAGCTTAAGGCACTTTCAAAGGAAAGTGATTTTCTCTGAAAGGACAGCATTTAGAAAGTGAAGCAACACTCCATTCCCTTCGTGCAGTGAATTGAAGTGTTGCAACAGAGTGCTTCTCTTTCATAGAAACGCATTAGTGTTTCTTGTGAATGCTTGCAAGTAGCTTAAGGCACTTTCAAAGGAAAGTGATTTTCTCTGAAAGGACATAATTTAGAAAGTGAAGCAACACTCCATTCACTTCGTACAGTGAATTGAAGTGTTGGAACAGACAGCTTCTCTTTCAGAGAAACGCATGTGAGTTTCTGTTGAATGCTTGCAAGTAGCTTAAGGCACTTTCAAAGGAAAGTGATTTTCTCTGAAAGGACAGCATTTACAAAGTGAAGCAACACTCCATTCACTTCGCACAGTGAATTGAAGTGTTGGAACAGACTGCTTCTCTTTCAGAGAAACGCATGTGAGTTTCTGGTGAATGCTTGTAAGTCGCTTAAGGCACTTTCAAAGGAAAGTGATTTTCTCAGAAAGGACAGCATTTAGAAAGTGAAGCAACACTCCATTCACTTCGAACAGTGAATTGAAGTGTTGGAACAGACTGCTTCTCTTTCAGAGAAACGCATGTGAGTTTCTTCCTAATGCTTGCAAGTAGCTTAAGGCACTTTCAAAGGAAAGTGATTTTCTCTGAAAGGACAGCATTTAGAAAGTGAGGCAACACTCCATTCACTTCGCACAGTGAATTGAAGTGTTGGAACAGACTGCTTCTCTTTCAGAGAAATGCATGTGAGTTTCTGGTGAATGCTTGTAAGAAGCTTAAAGCACTTTCAAAGGAAAGTGATTTTCTCTGAAAGGACAGCATTTAGAAAGTGAAGCAACACTCCATTCACTTCGTGCAGTGAATTGAAGTGTTGGAACAGAGTGCTTCTCTTTCATAGAAACGCATTAGTGTTTCTTGTGAATGCTTGCAAGTTGCTTAAGGCACTTTCAAAGGAAAGTGATTTTCTCTGAAAGGACATAATTTAGAAAGTGAGGCAACACTCCATTCACTTCGCACAGTGAATTGAAGTGTTGGAACAGACTGCTTCTCTTTCAGAGAAACGCATGTGAGTTTCTTCCGAATGCTTGCAAGTAGCTTAAGGCACTTTCAAAGGAAAGTGATTTTCTCTGAAAGGACAGCATTTAGAAAGTGAAGCAACACTCCATTCACTTCGCACAATGAATTGAAGTGTTGGAACAGACTGCTTCTCTTTCAGAGAAACGCATGTGAGTTTCTGTTGAATGCTTGTAAGTAGCTTAAGGCACTTTCAAAGGAAAGTGATTTTCTCTGAAAGGACATCATTTAGAAAGTGAAGCAACACTCCATTCCCTTCGTGCAGTGAATTGAAGTGTTGGAACAGAGTGCTTCTCTTTCATAGAAACACATTAGTGTTTCTTGTGAATGCTTGCAAGTTGCTTAAGGCACTTTCAAAGGAAAGTGATTTTCTCTGAAAGGACAGCATTTAGAAAGTGAAGCAACACTCCATTCACTTCGCACAGTGAATTGAAGTGTTGGAACAGACTGCTTCTCTTTCAGAGAAATGCATGTGAGTTTCTGTTGAATGCTTGTAAGTAGCTTAAGGCACTTTCAAAGGAAAGTGATTTTCTCTGAAAGGACAGCATTTAGAAAGTGAAGCAACACTCCATTCACTTCGCACAGTGAATTGAAGTGTTGGAACAGACTGCTTCTCTTTCAGAGAAACGCAGTGAGTTTCTGTTGAATGCTTGTAAGTAGCTTAAGGCACTTTCAAAGGAAAGTGATTTTCTCTGAGAGGACAGCATTTAGAAAGTGAGGCAACTCTCCATTCACTTCACACAGTGAATAGAAGTGTTGGAACAGACTGCTTCTCTTTCAGAGAAACGCATGTGAGTTTCTTCCTAATGCTTGCAAGTAGCTTAAGGCACTTTCAAAGAAAAGTGATTTTCTCTGAAAGGACAGCATTTAGAAAGTGAGGCAACACTCCATTCACTTCGCACAGTGAATTGAAGTGTTGGAACAGACTGCTTCTCTTTCAGAGAAACGCATGTGAGTTTCTTCCTAATGCTTGCAAGTAGCTTAAGGCACTTTCAAAGGAAAGTGATTTTCTCTGAAAGGACAGCATTTAGAAAGTGAAGCAACACTCCATTCACTTCGCACAGTGAATTGAAGTGTTGGAACAGACTGCTTCTCTTTCAGAGAAATGCATGTGAGTTTCTGGTGAATGCTTGTAAGTAGCTTAAGGCACTTTCAAAGGAAAGTGATTTTCTCTGAAAGGACAGCATTTAGAAAATGAAGCAACACTCCCTTCACTTCGAACAGTGAATTGAAGTGTTGGAACAGACTGCTTCTCTTTCAGAGAAATGCATGTGAGTTTCTGTTGAATGCTTGTAAGTAGCTTAAGGCACTTTCAAAGGAAAGTGATTTTCTCTGAAAGGACAGCATTTAGAAAGTGAGGCAACACTCAATTCACTTCACCCAATGAACTGAAGTGTTGGAACAGACTGCTTCTCTTTCAGAGAAACGCATGTGAGTTTCTTCCTAATGCTTGCAAGTAGCTTAAGGCACTTTCAAAGGAAAGTGATTTTCTCTGAAAGGACAGCATTTAGAAAGTGAAGCAACACTCCATTCACTTCGCTCAGTGAATTGAAGTGTTGGAACAGACTGCTTCTCTTTCAGAGAAACGCATGTGAGTTTCTTCCTAATGCCTGCAAGTAGCTTAAGGCACTTTCAAAGGAAAGTGATTTTCTCTGAAAGGACAGCATTTAGAAAGTGAAGCAACACTCCATTCACTTCGCACATTGAATTGAAGTGTTGGAACAGACTGCTTCTCTTTCAGAGAAACGCATGTGAGTTTCTGTTGAATGCTTGTAAGTAGCTTAAGGCACTTTCAAAGGAAAGTGATTTTCTCTGAAAGGACAGCATTTAGAAAGTGAAGCAACATTCCATTCACTTCGCAGAGTGAATTGAAGTATTGGAACAGACTGCTTCTCTTTCAGAGAAACGCATGTGAGTTTCTGTTGAATGCTTGTAAGTAGCTTAAGGCACTTTCAAAGGAAAGTGATTTTCTCTGAGAGGACAGCATTTAGAAAGTGAGGCAACACTCCATTCACTTCACACAGTGAATTGAAGTGATGGAACAGACTGCTTCTCTTTCAGAGAAACGCATGTGAGTTTCTTCCTAATGCTTGCAAGTAGCTTAAGGCACTTTCAAAGGAAAGTGATTTTCTCAGAAAGGACAGCATTTAGAAAGTGAAGCAACACTCCATTCACTTCGCACAGTGAATTGAAGTGTTGGAACAGACTGCTTCTCTTTCAGAGAAACGCATGTGAGTTTCTTCCTCATGCTTGCAAGTAGCTTAAAGCACTTTCAAAGGAAAGTGATTTTCTCTGAAAGGACAGCATTTAGAAAGTGAAGCAACACTCCATTCACTTCGCACAGTGAATTGAAGTGTTGGAACAGACTGCTTCTCTTTCAGAGAAACGCATGTGGGTTTCTGGTGAATGCTTGTAAGTAGCTTAAGGCACTTTCAAAGGAAAGTGATTTTCTCTGAAAGGACAGCATTTAGAAAGTGAAGCAACACTCCCTTCACTTCAAACAGTGAATTGAAGTGTTGGAACAGACTGCTTCTCTTTCAGAGAAATGCATGTGAGTTTCTGTTGAATGCTTGTAAGTAGCTTAAGGCACTTTCAAAGGAAAGTGATTTTCTCTGAAAGGACAGCATTTAGAAAGTGAGGAAACACTCCATTCACTTCACACAGTGAACTGAAGTGTTGGAACAGACTGCTTCTCTTTCAGAGAAACACATGTGAGTTTCTTCCTAATGCTTGCAAGTAGCTTAAGGCACTTTCAAAGGAAAGTGATTTTCTCTGAAAGGACAGCATTTAGAAAGTGAAGCAACTCTCCATTCAGTTCGCACATTGAATTGAAGTGTTGGAACAGACTGCTTCTCTTTCAGAGAAACGCATGTGAGTTTCTGTTGAATGCTTGTAAGTAGCTTAAGGCACCTTCAAAGAAAAGTGATTTTCTCTGAAAGGACAGCATTTAGAAAGGGAAGCAATACTCCATTCACTTCGCAGAGTGAATTGAAGAATTGGAACAGACTGCTTCTCTTTCAGAGAAACGCATGTGAGTTTCTGTTAAATGCTTGTAAGTAGCTTAAGACACTTTCAAAGGAAAGTGATTTTCTCTGAAAGCACAGCATTTAGAAAGTGAGGCAACACTCTATTCACTTCACACAGTGAATTGAAGGGATGGAACAGACTGCTTCTCTTTCAGAGAAACGCATGTGAGTTTCTTCCTAATGCTTGCAAGTAGCTTAAGGCACTATCAAAGGAAAGTGATTTTCTCTGAAAGGACAGCATTTAGAAAGTGAGGCAACACTCCATTCACTTCGCACAGTGAATTGAAGTGTTGGAACAGACTGCTTCTCTTTCAGAGAAACGCATGTGAGTTTCTTCCTAATGCTTGCAAGTAGCTTAAGGCACTTTCAAAGGAAAGTGATTTTCTCTGAAAGGACAGCATTTAGAAAGTGAAGCAACACTCCATTCACTTCGTGCAGTGAATTGAAGTGTTGGAACAGAGTGCTTCTCTTTAATAGAAACGCATTAGTGTTTCTTGTGAATGCTTGCAAGTTGCTTAAGGCACTTTCAAAGGAAAGTGATTTTCTCTGAAAGGACATAATTTAGAAAGTGAAGCAACACTCCATTCACTTCGCACAGTGAATTGAAGTGTTGGAACAGACTGCTTCTCTTTCAGAGAAATGCATGTGAGTTTCTGTTGAATGCTTGTAAGTAGCTGAAGGCACTTTCAAAGGAAAGTGATTTTCTCTGAAAGGACAGCATTTAGAAAGTGAAGCAACACTCCATTCACTTCGCACAGTGAATTGAAGTGTTGGAACAGACTGCTTCACTTTCAGAGAAACACATGTGAGTTTCTGTTGAATGCTTGTAAGTAGCTTAAGGCACTTTCAAAGGAAAGTGATTTTCTCTGAGAGGACAGCATTTAGAAAGTGAGGCAACACTCCATTCACTTCACACAGTGAATTGAAGTGTTGGAACAGACTGCTTCTCTTTCAGAGAAACGCATGTGAGTTTCTTCCTAATGCTTGCAAGTAGCTTAAGGCACTTTCAAAGGAAAGTGATTTTCTCAGAAAGGACAGCATTTAGAAAGTGAAGCAACACTCCATTCACTTCGCACAGTGAATTGAAGTGTTGGAACAGACTGCTTCTCTTTCAGAGAAACGCATGTGAGTTTCTTCCTCATGCTTGCAAGTAGCTTAAAGCACTTTCAAAGGAAAGTGATTTTCTCTGAAAGGACAGCATTTAGAAAGTGAAGCAACACTCCATTCACTTCGCACAGTGAATTGAAGTGTTGGAACACACTGCTTCTCTTTCAGAGAAACGCATGTGAGTTTCTGGTGAATGCTTGTAAGTAGCTTAAGGCACTTTCAAAGGAAAGTGATTTTCTCTGAAAGGACAGCATTTAGAAAGTGAAGCAACACTCCATTCACTGCGCACAGTGAATTGAAGTGTTGGAACAGACTGCTTCTCTTTCAGAGAAATGCATGTGAGTTTCTGTTGAATGCTTGTAAGTAGCTTAAGGCACTTTCAAGGGAAAGTGATTTTCTCTGAAAGGACAGCATTTAGAAAGTGAGGAAACACTCCATTCACTTCACACAGTGAACTGAAGTGTTGGAACAGACTGCTTCTCTTTCAGAGAAACACATGTGAGTTTCTTCCTAATGCTTGCAAGTAGCTTAAGGCACGTTCAAAGGAAAGTGATTTTCTCTGAAAGGACAGCATTTAGAAAGTGAAGCAACATTCCATTCACTTCGCACAGTGAATTGAAGTGTTGGAACAGACTGCTTCTCTTTCAGAGAAACGCATGTGAGTTTCTTCCTAATGCTTGCAAGTAGCTTAATGCACTTTCAAAGGAAAGTGATTTTCTCTGAAAGGACAGCATTTAGAAAGTGAAGCAACACTCCATTCACTTCGCACATTGAATTGAAGTGTTGGAACAGACTGCTTCTCTTTCAGAGAAACGCATGTGAGTTTCTGTTGAATGCTTGTAAGTATCTTAAGGCACTTTCAAAGGAAAGTGATTTTCTCTGAAAGGACAGCATTTTGAAAGTGAAGCAATACTCCATTCACTTCGCAGAGTGAATTGAAGCATTGGAACAGACTGCTTCTCTTTCAGAGAAACGCATGTGAGTTTCTGTTAAATGCTTGTAAGTAGCTTAAGGCACTTTCAAAGGAAAGTGATTTTCTCTGAGAGCACAGCATTTAGAAAGTGAGGCAACACTCTATTCACTTCACACAGTGAATTGAAGTGTTGGAACAGACTGCTTCTCTTTCAGAGAAACGCATGTGAGTTTCTTCCTAATGCTTGCAAGTAGCTTAAGGCACTTTCAAAGGAAAGTGATTTTCTCAGAAAGGACAGCATTTAGAAAGTGAAGCAACACTCCATTCACTTCGCACAGTGAATTGAAGTGTTGGAACAGACTGCTTCTCTTTCAGAGAAACGCATGTGAGTTTCTTCCTCATGCTTGCAAGTAGCTTAAAGCACTTTCAAAGGAAAGTGATTTTCTCTGAAAGGACAGCATTTAGAAAGTGAAGCAACACTCCATTCACTTCGCACAGTGAATTGAAGTGTTGGAACACACTGCTTCTCTTTCAGAGAAACGCATGTGAGTTTTTGGTGAATGCTTGTAAGTAGCTTAAGGCACTTTCAAAGGAAAGTGATTTTCTCTGAAAGGACAGCATTTAGAAAGTGAAGCAACACTCCATTCACTTCGCACAGTGAATTGAAGTGTTGGAACAGACTGCTTCTCTTTCAGAGAAATGCATGTGAGTTTCTGTTGAATGCTTGTAAGTAGCTTAAGGCACTTTCAAGGGAAAGTGATTTTCTCTGAAAGGACAGCATTTAGAAAGTGAGGAAACACTCCATTCACTTCACACAGTGAACTGAAGTGTTGGAACAGACTGCTTCTCTTTCAGAGAAACACATGTGAGTTTCTTCCTAATGCTTGCAAGTAGCTTAAGGCACGTTCAAAGGAAAGTGATTTTCTCTGAAAGGACAGCATTTAGAAAGTGAAGCAACATTCCATTCACTTCGCACAGTGAATTGAAGTGTTGGAACAGACTGCTTCTCTTTCAGAGAAACGCATGTGAGTTTCTTCCTAATGCTTGCAAGTAGCTTAATGCACTTTCAAAGGAAAGTGATTTTCTCTGAAAGGACAGCATTTAGAAAGTGAAGCAACACTCCATTCACTTCGCACATTGAATTGAAGTGTTGGAACAGACTGCTTCTCTTTCAGAGAAACGCATGTGAGTTTCTGTTGAATGCTTGTAAGTATCTTAAGGCACTTTCAAAGGAAAGTGATTTTCTCTGAAAGGACAGCATTTTGAAAGTGAAGCAATACTCCATTCACTTCGCAGAGTGAATTGAAGCATTGGAACAGACTGCTTCTCTTTCAGAGAAACGCATGTGAGTTTCTGTTAAATGCTTGTAAGTAGCTTAAGGCACTTTCAAAGGAAAGTGATTTTCTCTGAGAGCACAGCATTTAGAAAGTGAGGCAACACTCTATTCACTTCACACAGTGAATTGAAGTGTTGGAACAGACTGCTTCTCTTTCAGAGAAATGCATGTGAGTTTCTTCCTAATGCTTGCAAATAGCTTAAGGCACTTTCAAAGGAAAGTGATTTTCTCTGAAAGGACAGCATTTAGAAAATGAAGCAACACTCCGTTCACTTCGCACAGTGAATTGAAGTGTTGGAACCGACTGCTTCTCTTTCAGAGAAACGCATGTGAGTTTCTGGTGAATGCTTGTAAGAAGCTCAAGGCACTTTCAAAGGAAAGTGATTTTCTCTGAAAGGACAGCATTTAGAAAGTGAAGCAACACTCCATTCACTTCGTGCAGTGAATTGAAGTGTTGGAATAGAGTGCTTCTCTTTCATAGAAACGCATTAGTGTTTCTTGTGAATGCTTGCAAGTTGCTTAAGGCACTTTCAAAGGATAGTGATTTTCTCTGAAAGGACATAATTTAGAAAGTGAAGCAACACTCCATTCACTTCGCACAGTGAATTGAAGTGTTGGAACAGACTGCTTCTCTTTCAGAGAAACGCATGTGAGTTTCTGTTGAATGCTTGTAAGTAGCTTAAGGCACTTTCAATGGAAAGTGATTTTCTCTGAAAGGACAGCATTTAGAAAGTGAAGCAACACTCCATTCACTTCGCACAGTGAATTGAAGTTTTGGAAAAGACTGCTTCACTTTCAGAGAAACGCATGTGAGTTTCTGTTGAATGCTTGTAAGTAGCTTAAGGCACTTTCAAAGGAAAGTGATTTTCTCTAAGATGACAGCATTTAGAAAGTGAGGCAACACTCCATTCACTTCACACAGTGAATTGAAGTGTTGGAACAGACTGCTTCTCTTTCAGAGAAACGCATGTGAGTTTCTTCCTAATGCTTGCAAGTAGCTTAAAGCACTTTCAAAGGAAAGTGATTTTCTCAGAAAGGACAGCATTTAAAAGTGAAGCAACACTCCATTCACTTCGCACATTGAATTGAAGTGTTGGAACAGACTGCTTCTCTTTCAGAGAAACGCATGTGAGTTTCTGTTGAATGCTTGAAAGTATCTTAAGGCACTTTCAAAGGAAAGTGATTTTCTCTGAAAGGACAGCATTTTGAAAGTGAAGCAATACTACATTCACTTCGCAGAGTGAATTGAAGTATTGGAACAGACTGCTTCTCTTTCAGAGAAACGCATGTGAGTTTCTGTTAAATGCTTGTAAGTAGCTTAAGTCACTTTCAAAGGAAAGTGATTTTCTCTGAGAGCACAGCATTTAGAAAGTGAGGCAACACTCCATTCACTTCGTGCAGTGAATTGAAGTGTTGGAATAGAGTGCTTCTCTTTCATAGAAACGCATTAGTGTTTCTTGTGAATGCTTGCATGTTGCATAAGGCACTTTCAAAGGATAGTGATTTTCTCTGAAAGGACATAATTTAGAAAGTGAAGCAACACTCCATTCACTTCGCACAGTGAATTGAAGTGTTGGAACAGACTGCTTCTCTTTCAGAGAAATGCATGTGAGTTTCTGTTGAATGCTTGTAAGTAGCTTAAGGCACTTTCAAAGGAAAGTGATTTTCTCTAAGATGACAGCATTTAGAAAGTGAGGCAACACTCCATTCACTTCACACAGTGAATTGAAGTGTTGGAACAGACTGCTTCTCTTTCAGAGAAACGCATGTGAGTTTCTTCCTAATGCTTGCAAGTAGCTTAAGGCACTTTCAAAGGAAAGTGCTTTTCTCAGAAAGGACAGCATTTAGAAAGTGAAGCAACACTCCATTCACTTCGCACAGTGAATTGAAGTGTTGGAACAGACTGCTTCTCTTTCAGAGAAACGCATGTGAGTTTCTGGTGAATGCTTGTAAGTAGCTTAAGGCACTTTCAAAGGAAAGTGATTTTCTCTGAAAGGACAGCATTTAGAAAGTGAAGCAACACTCCCTTCACTTCAAACAGTGAATTGAAGTGTTGGAACAGACTGCTTCTCTTTCAGAGAAATGCATGTGAGTTTCTGTTGAATGCTTGTAAGTAGCTTAAGGCACTTTCAAAGGAAAGTGATTTTCTCTGAAAGGACAGCATTTAGAAAGTGAGGAAACACTCCATTCACTTCACACAGTGAACTGAAGTGTTGGAACAGACTGCTTCTCTTTCAGAGAAACACATGTGAGTTTCTTCCTAATGCTTGCAAGTAGCTTAAGGCACTTTCAAAGGAAAGTGATTTTCTCTGAAAGGACAGCATTTAGAAAGTGAAGCAACACTCCATTCAGTTCGCACAATGAATTGAAGTGTTGGAACAGACTGCTTCTCTTTCAGAGAAACGCATGTGAGTTTCTGTTGAATGCTTGTAAGTAGCTTAAGGCACTTTCAAAGAAAAGTGATTTTCTCTGAAAGGACAGCATTTAGAAAGGGAAGCAATACTCCATTCACTTCGCAGAGTGAATTGAAGTATTGGAACAGACTGCTTCTCTTTCAGAGAAACGCATGTGAGTTTCTGTTAAATGCTTGTAAGTAGCTTAAGACACTTTCAAAGGAAAGTGATTTTCTCTGAAAGCACAGCATTTAGAAAGTGAGGCAACACTCTATTCACTTCACACAGTGAATTGAAGGGATGGAACAGACTGCTTCTCTTTCAGAGAAACGCATGTGAGTTTCTTCCTAATGCTTGCAAGTAGCTTAAGGCACTATCAAAGGAAAGTGATTTTCTCTGAAGGACAGCATTTAGAAAGTGAGGCAACACTCCATTCACTTCGCACAGTGAATTGAAGTGTTGGAACAGACTGCTTCTCTTTCAGAGAAACGCATGTGAGTTTCTTCCTAATGCTTGCAAGTAGCTTAAGGCACTTTCAAAGGAAAGTGATTTTCTCTGAAAGGACAGCATTTAGAAAGTGAAGCAACACTCCATTCACTTCGTGCAGTGAATTGAAGTGTTCGAACAGAGTGCTTCTCTTTAATAGAAACGCATTAGTGTTTCTTGTGAATGCTTGCAAGTTGCTTAAGGCACTTTCAAAGGAAAGTGATTTTCTCTGAAAGGACATAATTTAGAAAGTGAAGCAACACTCCATTCACTTCGCACAGTGAATTGAAGTGTTGGAACAGACTGCTTCTCTTTCAGAGAAATGCATGTGAGTTTCTGTTGAATGCTTGTAAGTAGCTGAAGGCACTTTCAAAGGAAAGTGATTTTCTCTGAAAGGACAGCATTTAGAAAGTGAAGCAACACTCCATTCACTTCGCAGAGTGAATTGAAGTGTTGGAACAGACTGCTTCACTTTCAGAGAAACGCATGTGAGTTTCTGTTGAATGCTTGTAAGTAGCTTAAGGCACTTTCAAAGGAAAGTGATTTTCTCTGAAAGGACAGCATTTAGAAAGTGAGGCAGCACTCCATTCACTTCACACAGTGAATTGAAGTGTTGGAACAGACTGCTTCTCTTTCAGAGAAACGCATGTGAGTTTCTTCCGAATGCTTGCAAGTAGCTTAAGGCACTTTCAAAGGAAAGTGATTTTCTCTGAAAGGACAGTATTTAGAAAGTGAGGCAACACTCCATTCACTTCGCACAGTGAATTGAAGTGTTGGAACAGACTGCTTCTCTTTCAGAGAAACGCATGTGAGTTTCTTCCTAATGCTTGCAAGTAGCTTAAGGCACTTTCAAAGGAAAGTGATTTTCTCTGAAAGGACAGCATTTAGAACGTGAAGCAACACTCCATTCACTTCACACAGTGAATTGAAGTGTTGGAACCGACTGCTTCTCTTTCAGAGAAACGCATGTGAGTTTCTGGTGAATGCTTGTAAGTAGCTTAAGGCACTTTCAAAGGAAAGTGATTTTCTCTGAAAGGACAGCATTTAGAAAGTGAAGCAACACTCCATTCACTTCGCACAGTGAATTGAAGTGTTGGAACAGACTGCTTCTCTTTCAGAGAAATGCATGTGAGTTTCTGTTGAATGCTTGTAAGTAGCTTAAGGCACTTTCAAGGGAAAGTGATTTTCTCTGAAAGGACAGCATTTAGAAAGTGAGGAAACACTCCATTCACTTCACACAGTGAACTGAAGTGTTGGAACAGACTGCTTCTCTTTCAGAGAAACACATGTGAGTTTCTTCCTAATTCTTGCAAGTAGCTTAAGGCACGTTCAAAGGAAAGTGATTTTCTCTGAAAGGACAGCATTTAGAAAGTGAAGCAACATTCCATTCACTTCGCACAGTGAATTGAAGTGTTGGAACAGACTGCTTCTCTTTCAGAGAAACGCATGTGAGTTTCTTCCTAATGCTTGCAAGTAGCTTAATGCACTTTCAAAGGAAAGTGATTTTCTCTGAAAGGACAGCATTTAGAAAGTGAAGCAACACTCCATTCACTTCGCTCATTGAATTGAAGTGTTGGAACAGACTGCTTCTCTTTCAGAGAAACGCATGTGAGTTTCTGTTGAATGCTTGTAAGTATCTTAAGGCACTTTCAAAGGAAAGTGATTTTCTCTGAAAGGACAGCATTTTGAAAGTGAAGCAATACTCCATTCACTTCGCAGAGTGAATTGAAGCATTGGAACAGACTGCTTCTCTTTCAGAGAAACGCATGTGAGTTTCTGTTAAATGCTTGTAAGTAGCTTAAGGCACTTTCAAAGGAAAGTGATTTTCTCTGAGAGCACAGCATTTAGAAAGTGAGGCAACACTCTATTCACTTCACACAGTGAATTGAAGTGTTGGAACAGACTGCTTCTCTTTCAGAGAAATGCATGTGAGTTTCTTCCTAATGCTTGCAAATAGCTTAAGGCACTTTCAAAGGAAAGTGATTTTCTCTGAAAGGACAGCATTTAGAAAATGAAGCAACACTCCGTTCACTTCGCACAGTGAATTGAAGTGTTGGAACCGACTGCTTCTCTTTCAGAGAAACGCATGTGAGTTTCTGGTGAATGCTTGTAAGAAGCTCAAGGCACTTTCAAAGGAAAGTGATTTTCTCTGAAAGGACAGCATTTAGAAAGTGAAGCAACACTCCATTCACTTCGTGCAGTGAATTGAAGTGTTGGAATAGAGTGCTTCTCTTTCATAGAAACGCATTAGTGTTTCTTGTGAATGCTTGCAAGTTGCTTAAGGCACTTTCAAAGGATAGTGATTTTCTCTGAAAGGACATAATTTAGAAAGTGAAGCAACACTCCATTCACTTCGCACAGTGAATTGAAGTGTTGGAACAGACTGCTTCTCTTTCAGAGAAATGCATGTGAGTTTCTGTTGAATGCTTGTAAGTAGCTTAAGGCACTTTCAATGGAAAGTGATTTTCTCTGAAAGGACAGCATTTAGAAAGTGAAGCAACACTCCATTCACTTCGCACAGTGAATTGAAGTTTTGGAACAGACTGCTTCACTTTCAGAGAAACGCATGTGAGTTTCTGTTGAATGCTTGTAAGTAGCTTAAGGCACTTTCAAAGGAAAGTGATTTTCTCTAAGATGACAGCATTTAGAAAGTGAGGCAACACTCCATTCACTTCACACAGTGAATTGAAGTGTTGGAACAGACTGCTTCTCTTTCAGAGAAACGCATGTGAGTTTCTTCCTAATGCTTGCAAGTAGCTTAAAGCACTTTCAAAGGAAAGTGATTTTCTCAGAAAGGACAGCATTTAAAAGTGAAGCAACACTCCATTCACTTCGCACATTGAATTGAAGTGTTGGAACAGACTGCTTCTCTTTCAGAGAAACGCATGTGAGTTTCTGTTGAATGCTTGAAAGTATCTTAAGGCACTTTCAAAGGAAAGTGATTTTCTCTGAAAGGACAGCATTTTGAAAGTGAAGCAATACTACATTCACTTCGCAGAGTGAATTGAAGTATTGGAACAGACTGCTTCTCTTTCAGAGAAACACATGTGAGTTTCTGTTAAATGCTTGTAAGTAGCTTAAGTCACTTTCAAAGGAAAGTGATTTTCTCTGAGAGCACAGCATTTAGAAAGTGAGGCAACACTCCATTCACTTCGTGCAGTGAATTGAAGTGTTGGAATAGAGTGCTTCTCTTTCATAGAAACGCATTAGTGTTTCTTGTGAATGCTTGCATGTTGCATAAGGCACTTTCAAAGGATAGTGATTTTCTCTGAAAGGACATAATTTAGAAAGTGAAGCAACACTCCATTCACTTCGCACAGTGAATTGAAGTGTTGGAACAGACTGCTTCTCTTTCAGAGAAATGCATGTGAGTTTCTGTTGAATGCTTGTAAGTAGCTTAAGGCACTTTCAATGGAAAGTGATTTTCTCTGAAAGGACAGCATTTAGAAAGTGAAGCAACACTCCATTCACTTCGCACAGTGAATTGAAGTGTTGGAACAGACTGATTCACTTTCAGAGAAACGCATGTGAGTTTCTGTTGAATGCTTGTAAGTAGCTTAAGGCACTTTCAAAGGAATGTGATTTTCTCTAAGATGACAGCATTTAGAAAGTGAGGCAACACTCCATTCACTTCACACAGTGAATTGAAGTGTTGGAACAGACTGCTTCTCTTTCAGAGAAACGCATGTGAGTTTCTTCCTAATGCTTGCAAGTAGCTTAAGGCACTTTCAAAGGAAAGTGCTTTTCTCAGAAAGGACAGCATTTAGAAAGTGAAGCAACACTCCATTCACTTCGCACAGTGAATTGAAGTGTTGGAACAGACTGCTTCTCTTTCAGAGAAACGCATGTGAGTTTCTGGTGAATGCTTGTAAGTATCTTAAGGCACTTTCAAAGGAAAGTGATTTTCTCTGAAAGGACAGCATTTTGAAAGTGAAGCAATACTCCATTCACTTCGCAGAGTGAATTGAAGCATTGGAACAGACTGCTTCTCTTTCAGAGAAACGCATGTGAGTTTCTGTTAAATGCTTGTAAGTAGCTTAAGGCACTTTCAAAGGAAAGTGATTTTCTCTGAGAGCACAGCATTTAGAAAGTGAGGCAACACTCTATTCACTTCACACAGTGAATTGAAGTGTTGGAACAGACTGCTTCTCTTTCAGAGAAATGCATGTGAGTTTCTTCCTAATGCTTGCAAATAGCTTAAGGCACTTTCAAAGGAAAGTGATTTTCTCTGAAAGGACAGCATTTAGAAAATGAAGCAACACTCCGTTCACTTCGCACAGTGAATTGAAGTGTTGGAACCGACTGCTTCTCTTTCAGAGAAACGCATGTGAGTTTCTGGTGAATGCTTGTAAGAAGCTCAAGGCACTTTCAAAGGAAAGTGATTTTCTCTGAAAGGACAGCATTTAGAAAGTGAAGCAACACTCCATTCACTTCGTGCAGTGAATTGAAGTGTTGGAATAGAGTGCTTCTCTTTCATAGAAACGCATTAGTGTTTCTTGTGAATGCTTGCAAGTTGCTTAAGGCACTTTCAAAGGATAGTGATTTTCTCTGAAAGGACATAATTTAGAAAGTGAAGCAACACTCCATTCACTTCGCACAGTGAATTGAAGTGTTGGAACAGACTGCTTCTCTTTCAGAGAAATGCATGTGAGTTTCTGTTGAATGCTTGTAAGTAGCTTAAGGCACTTTCAATGGAAAGTGATTTTCTCTGAAAGGACAGCATTTAGAAAGTGAAGCAACACTCCATTCACTTCGCACAGTGAATTGAAGTTTTGGAACAGACTGCTTCACTTTCAGAGAAACGCATGTGAGTTTCTGTTGAATGCTTGTAAGTAGCTTAAGGCACTTTCAAAGGAAAGTGATTTTCTCTAAGATGACAGCATTTAGAAAGTGAGGCAACACTCCATTCACTTCACACAGTGAATTGAAGTGTTGGAACAGACTGCTTCTCTTTCAGAGAAACGCATGTGAGTTTCTTCCTAATGCTTGCAAGTAGCTTAAAGCACTTTCAAAGGAAAGTGATTTTCTCAGAAAGGACAGCATTTAAAAGTGAAGCAACACTCCATTCACTTCGCACATTGAATTGAAGTGTTGGAACAGACTGCTTCTCTTTCAGAGAAACGCATGTGAGTTTCTGTTGAATGCTTGAAAGTATCTTAAGGCACTTTCAAAGGAAAGTGATTTTCTCTGAAAGGACAGCATTTTGAAAGTGAAGCAATACTACATTCACTTCGCAGAGTGAATTGAAGTATTGGAACAGACTGCTTCTCTTTCAGAGAAACACATGTGAGTTTCTGTTAAATGCTTGTAAGTAGCTTAAGTCACTTTCAAAGGAAAGTGATTTTCTCTGAGAGCACAGCATTTAGAAAGTGAGGCAACACTCCATTCACTTCGTGCAGTGAATTGAAGTGTTGGAATAGAGTGCTTCTCTTTCATAGAAACGCATTAGTGTTTCTTGTGAATGCTTGCATGTTGCATAAGGCACTTTCAAAGGATAGTGATTTTCTCTGAAAGGACATAATTTAGAAAGTGAAGCAACACTCCATTCACTTCGCACAGTGAATTGAAGTGTTGGAACAGACTGCTTCTCTTTCAGAGAAATGCATGTGAGTTTCTGTTGAATGCTTGTAAGTAGCTTAAGGCACTTTCAATGGAAAGTGATTTTCTCTGAAAGGACAGCATTTAGAAAGTGAAGCAACACTCCATTCACTTCGCACAGTGAATTGAAGTGTTGGAACAGACTGATTCACTTTCAGAGAAACGCATGTGAGTTTCTGTTGAATGCTTGTAAGTAGCTTAAGGCACTTTCAAAGGAATGTGATTTTCTCTAAGATGACAGCATTTAGAAAGTGAGGCAACACTCCATTCACTTCACACAGTGAATTGAAGTGTTGGAACAGACTGCTTCTCTTTCAGAGAAACGCATGTGAGTTTCTTCCTAATGCTTGCAAGTAGCTTAAGGCACTTTCAAAGGAAAGTGCTTTTCTCAGAAAGGACAGCATTTAGAAAGTGAAGCAACACTCCATTCACTTCGCACAGTGAATTGAAGTGTTGGAACAGACTGCTTCTCTTTCAGAGAAACGCATGTGAGTTTCTGGTGAATGCTTGTAAGTAGCTTAAGGCACTTTCAAAGGAAAGTGATTTTCTCTGAAAGGACAGCATTTAGAAAGTGAAGCAACACTCCCTTCACTTCAAACAGTGAATTGAAGTGTTGGAACAGACTGCTTCTCTTTCAGAGAAATGCATGTGAGTTTCTGTTGAATGCTTGTAAGTAGCTTAAGGCACTTTCAAAGGAAAGTGATTTTCTCTGAAAGGACAGCATTTAGAAAGTGAGGAAACACTCCATTCACTTCACACAGTGAACTGAAGTGTTGGAACAGACTGCTTCTCTTTCAGAGAAACACATGTGAGTTTCTTCCTAATGCTTGCAAGTAGCTTAAGGCACTTTCAAAGGAAAGTGATTTTCTCTGAAAGGACAGCATTTAGAAAGTGAAGCAACACTCCATTCAGTTCGCACAATGAATTGAAGTGTTGGAACAGACTGCTTCTCTTTCAGAGAAACGCATGTGAGTTTCTTCCTAATGCTTGTAAGTAGCTTAAGGCACTTTCAAAGAAAAGTGATTTTCTCTGAAAGGACAGCATTTAGAAAGGGAAGCAATACTCCATTCACTTCGCAGAGTGAATTGAAGTATTGGAACAGACTGCTTCTCTTTTAGAGAAACGCATGTGAGTTTCTGTTAAATGCTTGTAAGTAGCTTAAGACACTTTCAAAGGAAAGTGATTTTCTCTGAAAGCACAGCATTTAGAAAGTGAGGCAACACTCTATTCACTTCACACAGTGAATTGAAGGGATGGAACAGACTGCTTCTCTTTCAGAGAAACGCATGTGAGTTTCTTCCTAATGCTTGCAAGTAGCTTAAGGCACTATCAAAGGAAAGTGATTTTCTCTGAAAGGACAGCATTTAGAAAGTGAGGCAACACTCCATTCACTTCGCACAGTGAATTGAAGTGTTGGAACAGACTGCTTCTCTTTCAGAGAAACGCATGTGAGTTTCTTCCTAATGCTTGCAAGTAGCTTAAGGCACTTTCAAAGGAAAGTGATTTTCTCTGAAAGGACAGCATTTAGAAAGTGAAGCAACACTCCATTCACTTCGTGCAGTGAATTGAAGTGTTCGAACAGAGTGCTTCTCTTTAATAGAAACGCATTAGTGTTTCTTGTGAATGCTTGCAAGTTGCTTAAGGCACTTTCAAAGGAAAGTGATTTTCTCTGAAAGGACATAATTTAGAAAGTGAAGCAACACTCCATTCACTTCGCACAGTGAATTGAAGTGTTGGAACAGACTGCTTCTCTTTCAGAGAAATGCATGTGAGTTTCTGTTGAATGCTTGTAAGTAGCTGAAGGCACTTTCAAAGGAAAGTGATTTTCTCTGAAAGGACAGCATTTAGAAAGTGAAGCAACACTCCATTCACTTCGCAGAGTGAATTGAAGTGTTGGAACAGACTGCTTCACTTTCAGAGAAACGCATGTGAGTTTCTGTTGAATGCTTGTAAGTAGCTTAAGGCACTTTCAAAGGAAAGTGATTTTCTCTGAAAGGACAGCATTTAGAAAGTGAGGCAGCACTCCATTCACTTCACACAGTGAATTGAAGTGTTGGAACAGACTGCTTCTCTTTCAGAGAAACGCATGTGAGTTTCTTCCGAATGCTTGCAAGTAGCTTAAGGCACTTTCAAAGGAAAGTGATTTTCTCTGAAAGGACAGTATTTAGAAAGTGAGGCAACACTCCATTCACTTCGCACAGTGAATTGAAGTGTTGGAACAGACTGCTTCTCTTTCAGAGAAACGCATGTGAGTTTCTTCCTAATGCTTGCAAGTAGCTTAAGGCACTTTCAAAGGAAAGTGATTTTCTCTGAAAGGACAGCATTTAGAACGTGAAGCAACACTCCATTCACTTCACACAGTGAATTGAAGTGTTGGAACCGACTGCTTCTCTTTCAGAGAAACGCATGTGAGTTTCTGGTGAATGCTTGTAAGTAGCTTAAGGCACTTTCAAAGGAAAGTGATTTTCTCTGAAAGGACAGCATTTAGAAAGTAAGCAACACTCCATTCCCTTCGTGCAGTGAATTGAAGTGTTGGAACAGAGTGCTTCTCTTTCATAGAAACGCATTAGTGTTTCTTGTGAATGCTTGCAAGTTGCTTAAGGCACTTTCAAAGGAAAGTGATTTTCTCTGAAAGGACATAATTTAGAAAGTGAAGCAACACTCCATTCACTTCGCACAGTGAATTGAAGTGTTGGAACAGACTGCTTCTCTTTCAGAGAAACGCATGTGAGTTTCTGTTGAATGCTTGTAAGTAGCTTAAGGCACTTTCAAAGGAAAGTGATTTTCTCTGAAAGGACAGCATTTAGAAAGTGAAGCAACACTCCATTCACTTCGCACAGTGAATTGAAGTGTTGGAACAGACTGCTTCACTTTCAGAAAAACGCATGTGAGTTTCTGTTGAATGCTTGTAAGTAGCTTAAGGCACTTTCAAAGGAAAGTGATTTTCTCTGAGAGGACAGCATTTAGAAAGTGAGGCAACACTCCATTCACTTCACACAGTGAATTGAAGTCTTGGAACAGACTGCTTCTCTTTCAGAGAAACACATGTGAGTTTCTTCCTAATGCTTGCAAGTAGCTTAAGGCACTTTCAGAGGAAAGTGATTTTCTCAGAAAGGACAGCATTTAGAAAGTGAAGCAACACTCCATTCACTTCGCACATTGAATTGAAGTGTTGGAACAGACTGCTTCTCTTTCAGAGAAATGCATGTGAGTTTCTGTTGAATGCTTGTAAGTAGCTTAAGGCACTTTCAAAGGAAAGTGATTTTCTCTGAAAGGACAGCATTTAGAAAGTGAAGCAACACTCCATTCACTTCGCACAGTGAATTGAAGTGTTGGAACAGACTGCTTCACTTTCAGAGAAACGCATGTGAGTTTCTGTTGAATGCTTGTAAGTAGCTTAAGGCACTTTCAAAGGAAAGTGATTTTCTCTGAGAGGACAGCATTTAGAAAGTGAAGCAACACTCCATTCCCTTCGTGCAGTGAATTGAAGTGTTGGAACAGAGTGCTTCTCTTTCATAGAAATGCATTAGTGTTTCTTGTGAATGCTTGCAAGTTGCTTAAGGCACTTTCAAAGGAAAGTGATTTTCTCTGAAAGGACATAATTTAGAAAGTGAAGCAACACTCCATTCACTTCGCACAGTGAATTGAAGTGTTGGAACAGACTGCTTCTCTTTCAGAGAAATGCATGTGAGTTTCTGTTGAATGCTTGTAAGTAGCTTAAGGCACTTTCAAAGAAAAGTGATTTTCTCTGAACGGACAGCATTTAGAAAGTGAAGCAACACTCCATTCACTTCGCACAGTGAATTGAAGTGTTGGAACAGACTGCTTCACTTTCAGAGAAACACATATGAGTTTCTGTTGAATGCTTGTAAGTAGCTTAAGGCACTTTCAAAGGAAAGTGATTTTCTTGAGAGGACAGCATTTAGAAAGTGAGGCAACACTCCATTCACTTCACACAGTGAATTGAAGTGTTGAAACAGACTGCTTCTCTTTCAGAGAAACGCATGTGAGTTTCTTCCTAATGCTTGCAAGTAGCTTAATGCACTTTCAAAGGAAAGTGATTTTCTCAGAAAGGACAGCATTTAGAAAGTGAAGCAACACTCCATTCACTTCGCACAGTGAATTGAAGTGTTGGAACAGACTGCTTCTCTTTCAGAGAAACGCATGTGAGTTTCTTCCTCATGCTTGCAAGTAGCTTAAAGCACTTTCAAAGGAAAGTGATTTTCTCTGAAAGGACAGCATTTAGAAAGTGAAGCAACACTCCATTCACTTCGCACAGTGAATTGAAGTGTTGGAACAGACTGCTTCTCTTTCAGAGAAACGCATGTGAGTTTCTGGTGAATGCTTGTAAGTAGCTTAAGGCACTTTCAAAGGAAAGTGATTTTCTCTGAAAGGACAGCATTTAGAAAGTGAAGCAACACTCCCTTCACTTCAAACAGTGAATTGAAGTGTTGGAACAGACTGCTTCTCTTTCAGAGAAATGCATGTGAGTTTCTGTTGAATGCTTGTAAGTAGCTTAAGGCACTTTCAAAGGAAAGTGATTTTCTCTGAAAGGACAGCATTTAGAAAGTGAGGAAACACTCCATTCACTTCACACTGTGAACTGAAGTGTTGGAACAGACTGCTTCTCTTTCAGAGAAACACATGTGAGTTTCTTCCTAATGCTTGCAAGTAGCTTAAGGCACTTTCAAAGGAAAGTGATTTTCTCTGAAAGGACAGCATTTAGAAAGTGAAGCAACACTCCATTCAGTTCTCACATTGAATTGAAGTGTTGGAACAGACTGCTTCTCTTTCAGAGAAACGCATGTGAGTTTCTGTTGAATGCTTGTAAGTAGCTTAAGGCACTTTCAAAGAAAAGTGATTTTCTCTGAAAGGACAGCATTTAGAAAGGGAAGCAATACTCCATTCACTTCGCAGAGTGAATTGAAGTATTGGAACAGACTGCTTCTCTTTCAGAGAAACGCATGTGAGTTTCTGTTAAATGCTTGTAAGTAGCTTAAGACACTTTCAAAGGAAAGTGATTTTCTCTGAAAGCACAGCATTTAGAAAGTGAGGCAACACTCTATTCACTTCACACAGTGAATTGAAGGGATGGAACAGACTGCTTCTCTTTCAGAGAAACGCATGTGAGTTTCTTCCTAATGCTTGCAAGTAGCTTAAGGCACTATCAAAGGAAAGTGATTTTCTCTGAAAGGACATAATTTAGAAAGTGAGGCAACACTCCATTCACTTCGCACAGTGAATTGAAGTGTTGGAACAGACTGCTTCTCTTTCAGAGAAACGCATGTGAGTTTCTGGTGAATGCTTGTAAGTAGCTTAAGGCACTTTCAAAGGAAAGTGATTTTCTCTGAGAGGACAGCATTTAGAAAGTGAGGCAACACTCCATTCACTTCACACAGTGAATTGAAGTCTTGGAACAGACTGCTTCTCTTTCAGAGAAACACATGTGAGTTTCTTCCTAATGCTTGCAAGTAGCTTAAGGCACTTTCAAAGGAAAGTGATTTTCTCAGAAAGGACAGCATTTAGAAAGTGAAGCAACACTCCATTCACTTCGCACAGTGAATTGTAGTGTTGGAACAGACTGCTTCTCTTTCAGAGAAACGCATGTGAGTTTCTTCCTAATGCTTGCAAGTAGCTTAAGGCACTTTCAAAGGAAAGTGATTTTCTCTGAAAGGACAGCATTTAGAAAGTGAAGCAACACTCCATTCACTTCGCACAGTGAATTGAAGTGTTGGAACAGACTGCTTCTCTTTCAGAGAAACGCATGTGAGTTTCTGGTGAATGCTTGTAAGTAGCTTAATGCACTTTCAAAGGAAAGTGATTTTCTCTGAAAGGACAGCATTTAGAAAGTGAAGCAACACTCCATTCCCTTCGTGCAGTGAATTGAAGTGTTGGAACAGAGTGCTTCTCTTTCATAGAAACGCATTAGTGTTTCTTGTGAATGCTTGCAAGTTGCTTAAGGCACTTTCAAAGGAAAGTGATTTTCTCTGAAAGGACATAATTTAGAAAGTGAAGCAACACTCCATTCACTTCGCACAGTGAATTGAAGTGTTGGAACAGACTGCTTCTCTTTCAGAGAAATGCATGTGAGTTTCTGTTGAATGCTTGTAAGTAGCTTAAGGCACTTTCAAAGGAAAGTGATTTTCTCTGAAAGGACAGCATTTAGAAAGTGAAGCAACACTCTATTCACTTCGCACAGTGAATTGAAGTGTTGGAACAGACTGCTTCTCTTTCAGAGAAACGCATGTGAGTTTCTGGTGAATGCTTGTAAGTAGCTTAAGGCACTTTCAAAGGAAAGTGATTTTCTCTGAGAGGACAGCATTTAGAAAGTGAAGCAACACTCCATTCCCTTCGTGCAGTGAATTGAAGTGTTGGAACAGAGTGCTTCTCTTTCATAGAAACGCATTAGTGTTTCTTGTGAATGCTTGCAAGTTGCTTAAGGCACTTTCAAAGGAAAGTGATTTTCTCTGAAAGTACATAATTTAGAAAGTGAAGCAACACTCCATTCACTTCGCACAGTGAATTGAAGTGTTGGAACAGACTGCTTCTCTTTCAGAGAAATGCATGTGAGTTTCTGTTGAATGCTTGTAAGTAGCTTAAGCCACTTTCAAAGGAAAGTGATTTTCTCTGAAAGGACAGCATTTAGAAAGTGAAGCAACACTCCATTCACTTCGCACAGTGAATTGAAGTGTTGGAACAGACTGCTTCACTTTCAGAGAAACACATGTGAGTTTCTGTTGAATGCTTGTAAGTAGCTTTAGGCACTTTCAAAGGAAAGTGATTTTCTCTGAGAGGACAGCATTTAGAAAGTGAGGCAACACTCCATTCACTTCACACAGTGAATTGAAGTGTTGGAACAGACTGCTTCTCTTTCAGAGAAACGCATGTGAGTTTCTTCCTAATGCTTGCAAGTAGCTTAAGGCACTTTCAAAGGAAAGTGATTTTCTCAGAAAGGACAGCATTTAGAAAGTGAAGCAACACTCCATTCACTTCGCACAGTGAATTGAAGTGTTGGAACAGACTGCTTCTCTTTCAGAGAAACGCATGTGAGTTTCTTCCTCATGCTTGCAAGTAGCTTAAAGCACTTTCAAAGGAAAGTGATTTTCTCTGAAAGGACAGCATTTAGAAAGTGAAGCAACACTCCATTCACTTCGTGCAGTGAACTGAAGTGTTGGAACAGAGTGCTTCTCTTTCATAGAAACGCATTAGTGTTTCTTGTGAATGCTAACAAGTTGCTTAAGGCACTTTCAAAGGAAAGTGATTTTCTCTGAAAGGACATAATTTAGAAAGTGAAGCCAAACTCCATTCACTTCGCACAGTGAATTGAAGTGTTGGAACAGACTGCTTCTCTTTCAGAGAAATGCATGTGAGTTTCTGTTGAATGCTTGTAAGTAGCTTAAGGCACTTTCAAAGGAAAGTGATTTTCTCTGAAAGGACAGCATTTAGAAAGTGAAGCAACACTCCATTCACTTCGCACAGTGAATTGAAGTGTTGGAACAGACTGCTTCACTTTCAGAGAAACGCATGTGAGTTTCTGTTGAATGCTTGTAAGTAGCTTAAGGCACTTTCAAAGGAAAGTGATTTTCTCTGAGAGGACAGCATTTAGAAAGTGAGGCAACACTCCATTCACTTCACACAGTGAATTGAAGTGTTGGAACAGACTGCTTCTCTTTCAGAGAAACGCATGTGAGTTTCTTCCTAATGCTTGCAAGTAGCTTAAGGCACTTTCAAAGGAAAGTGATTTTCTCTGAAAGGACATAATTTAGAAAGTGAAGCAAAACTCCATTCACTTCGCACAGTGAATTGAAGTGTTGGAACAGACTGCTGCTCTTTCAGAGAAACGCATGTGAGTTTCTTACTAATGCTTGCAAGTAGCTTAAGGCACTTTCAAAGGAAAGTGATTTTCTCTGAAAGGACAGCATTTAGAAAGTGAAGCAACACTCCATTCACTTCACACAGTGAATTGAAGTGTTGGAACAGACTGCTTCTCTTTCAGAGAAACGCATGTGAGTTTCTGGTGAATGCTTGTAAGTAGCTTAAGGCACTTTCAAAGGAAAGTGATTTTCTCTGAGAGGACAGCATTTAGAAAGTGAAGCAACACTCCATTCCCTTCGTGCAGTGAATTGAAGTGTTGGAACAGAGTGCTTCTCTTTCATAGAAACGCATTAGTGTTTCTTGTGAATGCTTGCAAGTTGCTTAAGGCACTTTCAAAGGAAAGTGATTTTCTCTGAAAGTACATAATTTAGAAAGTGAAGCAACACTCCATTCACTTCGCACAGTGAATTGAAGTGTTGGAACAGACTGCTTCTCTTTCAGAGAAATGCATGTGAGTTTCTGTTGAATGCTTGTAAGTAGCTTAAGGCACTTTCAAAGGAAAGTGATTTTCTCTGAAAGAACAGCATTTAGAAAGTGAAGCAACACTCCATTCACTTCGCACAGTGAATTGAAGTGTTGGAACAGACTGCTTCACTTTCAGAGAAACGCATGTGAGTTTCTGTTGAATGCTTGTAAGTAGCTTAAGGCACTTTCAAAGGAAAGTGATTTTCTCTGAGAGGACAGCATTTAGAAAGTGAGGCAACACTCCATTCACTTCACACAGTGAATTGAAGTGTTGGAACAGACTGCTTCTCTTTCAGAGAAACGCATGTGAGTTTCTTCCTAATGCTTGCAAGTAGCTTAAGGCACTTTCAAAGGAAAGTGATTTTCTCTGAAAGGACATAATTTAGAAAGTGAAGCAAAACTCCATTCACTTCGTACAGTGAATTGAAGTGTTGGAACAGACTGCTTCTCTTTCAGAGAATCGCATGTGAGTTTCTTACTAATGCTTGCAAGTAGCTTAAGGCACTTTCAAAGGAAAGTGATTTTCTCTGAAAGGACAGCATTTAGAAAGTGAAGCAACACTCCATTCACTTCACACAGTGAATTGAAGTGTTGGAACAGACTGCTTCTCTTTCAGAGAAACGCATGTGAGTTTCTGGTGAATGCTTGTAAGTAGCTTAATGCACTTTCAAAGGAAAGTGATTTTCTCTGAAAGGACAGCATTTAGAAAGTAAGCAACACTCCATTCCCTTCGTGCAGTGAATTGAAGTGTTGGAACAGAGTGCTTCTCTTTCATAGAAACACATTAGTGTTTCTTGTGAATGCTTGCAAGTTGCTTAAGGCACTTTCAAAGGAAAGTGATTTTCTCTGAAAGGACATAATTTAGAAAGTGAAGCAACACTCCATTCACTTCGCACAGTGAATTGAAGTGTTGGAACAGACTGCTTCTCTTTCAGAGAAACGCATGTGAGTTTCTGTTGAATGCTTGTAAGTAGCTTAAGGCACTTTCGAAGAAAAGTGATTTTCTCTGAAAGGACAGCATTTAGAAAGGGAAGCAATACTCCATTCACTTCGCAGAGTGAATTGAAGTATTGGAACAGACTGCTTCTCTTTCAGAGAAACGCATGTGAGTTTCTGTTAAATGCTTGTAAGTAGCTTAAGGCACTTTCAAAGGAAAGTGATTTTCTCTGAAAGCACAGCATTTAGAAAGTGAGGCAACACTCTATTCACTTCACACAGTGAATTGAAGGGATGGAACAGACTGCTTCTCTTTCAGAGAAACGGATGTGAGTTTCTTCCTAATGCTTGCAATTAGCTTAAGGCACTTTCAAAGGAAAGTAATTTTCTCTGAAAGGACAGCATTTAGAAAGTGAGGCAACACTCCATTCACTTCGCACAGTGAATTGAAGTGTTGGAACAGACTGCTTCTCTTTCAGAGAAACACATGTGAGTTTCTTCCTAATGCTTGCAAGTAGCTTAAGGCACTTTCAAAGGAAAGTGATTTTCTCTGAAAGGACAGCATTTAGAAAGTGAAGCAACACTCCATTCACTTCGTGCAGTGAATTGAAGTGTTGGAACAGAGTGCTTCTCTTTCATAGAAACGCATTAGTGTTTCTTGTGAATGCTTGCAAGTTGCTTAAGGCACTTTCAAAGGAAAGTGATTTTCTCTGAAAGGACAGCATTTAGAAAGTGAAGCAACACTCCATTCACTTCACACAGTGAATTGAAGTGTTGGAACAGACTGCTTCTCTTTCAGAGAAACGCATGTGAGTTTCTTACTGATGCTTGCAAGTAGCTTAAGGCACTTTCAAAGGAAAGTGATTTTCTCTGAAAGGACAGCATTTAGAAAGTGAAGCAACACTCCATTCACTTCACACAGTGAATTGAAGTGTTGGAACACACTGCTTCTCTTTCAGAGAAACGCATGTGAGTTTCTGGTGAATGCTTGTAAGTAGCTTAAGGCACTTTCAAAGGAAAGTGATTTTCTCTGAGAGGACAGCATTTAGAAAATGAGGCAACACTCCATTCACTTCACACAGTGAATTGAAGTGTTGGAACAGACTGCTTCTCTTTCAGAGAAACGCATGTGAGTTTCTTCCTAATGCTTGCAAGTAGCTTAAGGCACATTCAAAGGAAAGTGATTTTCTCAGAAAGGACAGCATTTAGAAAGTGAAGCAACACTCCATTCACTTCGCACAGTGAATTGAAGTGTTGGAACAGACTGCTTCTCTTTCAGAGAAACGCATGTGAGTTTCTTCCTCATGCTTGCAAGTAGCTTAAAGCACTTTCAAAGGAAAGTGATTTTCTCTGAAAGGACAGCATTTAGAAAGTGAAGCAACACTCCATTCACTTCGCACAGTGAATTGAAGTGTTGGAACACACTGCTTCTCTTTCAGAGAAACGCATGTGAGTTTCTGGTGAATGCTTGTAAGTAGCTTAAGGCACTTTCAAAGGAAAGTGATTTTCTCTGAAAGGACAGCATTTAGAAAGTGAAGCAACACTCCATTCACTTCGCACAGTGAATTGAAGTGTTGGAACAGACTGCTTCTCTTTCAGAGAAATGCATGTGAGTTTCTGTTGAATGCTTGTAAGTAGCTTAAGGCACTTTCAAGGGAAAGTGATTTTCTCTGAAAGGACAGCATTTAGAAAGTGAGGAAACACTCCATTCACTTCACACAGTGAACTGAAGTGTTGGAACAGACTGCTTCTCTTTCAGAGAAACACATGTGAGTTTCTTCCTAATGCTTGCAAGTAGCTTAAGGCACGTTCAAAGGAAAGTGATTTTCTCTGAAAGGACAGCATTTAGAAAGTGAAGCAACATTCCATTCACTTCGCACAGTGAATTGAAGTGTTGGAACAGACTGCTTCTCTTTCAGAGAAACGCATGTGAGTTTCTTCCTAATGCTTGCAAGTAGCTTAATGCACTTTCAAAGGAAAGTGATTTTCTCTGAAAGGACAGCATTTAGAAAGTGAAGCAACACTCCATTCACTTCGCACATTGAATTGAAGTGTTGGAACAGACTGCTTCTCTTTCAGAGAAACGCATGTGAGTTTCTGTTGAATGCTTGTAAGTATCTTAAGGCCCTTTCAAAGGAAAGTGATTTTCTCTGAAAGGACAGCATTTTGAAAGTGAAGCAATACTCCATTCACTTCGCAGAGTGAATTGAAGCATTGGAACAGACTGCTTCTCTTTCAGAGAAACGCATGTGAGTTTCTGTTAAATGCTTGTAAGTAGCTTAAGGCACTTTCAAAGGAAAGTGATTTTCTCTGAGAGCACAGCATTTAGAAAGTGAGGCAACACTCTATTCACTTCACACAGTGAATTGAAGTGTTGGAACAGACTGCTTCTCTTTCAGAGAAATGCATGTGAGTTTCTTCCTAATGCTTGCAAATAGCTTAAGGCACTTTCAAAGGAAAGTGATTTTCTCTGAAAGGACAGCATTTAGAAAATGAAGCAACACTCCGTTCACTTCGCACAGTGAATTGAAGTGTTGGAACCGACTGCTTCTCTTTCAGAGAAACGCATGTGAGTTTCTGGTGAATGCTTGTAAGAAGCTCAAGGCACTTTCAAAGGAAAGTGATTTTCTCTGAAAGGACAGCATTTAGAAAGTGAAGCAACACTCCATTCACTTCGTGCAGTGAATTGAAGTGTTGGAATAGAGTGCTTCTCTTTCATAGAAACGCATTAGTGTTTCTTGTGAATGCTTGCAAGTTGCTTAAGGCACTTTCAAAGGATAGTGATTTTCTCTGAAAGGACATAATTTAGAAAGTGAAGCAACACTCCATTCACTTCGCACAGTGAATTGAAGTGTTGGAACAGACTGCTTCTCTTTCAGAGAAATGCATGTGAGTTTCTGTTGAATGCTTGTAAGTAGCTTAAGGCACTTTCAATGGAAAGTGATTTTCTCTGAAAGGACAGCATTTAGAAAGTGAAGCAACACTCCATTCACTTCGCACAGTGAATTGAAGTTTTGGAACAGACTGCTTCACTTTCAGAGAAACGCATGTGAGTTTCTGTTGAATGCTTGTAAGTAGCTTAAGGCACTTTCAAAGGAAAGTGATTTTCTCTAAGATGACAGCATTTAGAAAGTGAGGCAACACTCCATTCACTTCACACAGTGAATTGAAGTGTTGGAACAGACTGCTTCTCTTTCAGAGAAACGCATGTGAGTTTCTTCCTAATGCTTGCAAGTAGCTTAAAGCACTTTCAAAGGAAAGTGATTTTCTCAGAAAGGACAGCATTTAAAAGTGAAGCAACACTCCATTCACTTCGCACATTGAATTGAAGTGTTGGAACAGACTGCTTCTCTTTCAGAGAAACGCATGTGAGTTTCTGTTGAATGCTTGAAAGTATCTTAAGGCACTTTCAAAGGAAAGTGATTTTCTCTGAAAGGACAACATTTTGAAAGTGAAGCAATACTTCATTCACTTCGCAGAGTGAATTGAAGTATTGGAACAGACTGCTTCTCTTTCAGAGAAACGCATGTGAGTTTCTGTTAAATGCTTGTAAGTAGCTTAAGTCACTTTCAAAGGAAAGTGATTTTCTCTGAGAGCACAGCATTTAGAAAGTGAGGCAACACTCCATTCACTTCGTGCAGTGAATTGAAGTGTTGGAATAGAGTGCTTCTCTTTCATAGAAACGCATTAGTGTTTCTTGTGAATGCTTGCATGTTGCATAAGGCACTTTCAAAGGATAGTGATTTTCTCTGAAAGGACATAATTTAGAAAGTGAAGCAACACTCCATTCACTTCGCACAGTGAATTGAAGTGTTGGAACAGACTGCTTCTCTTTCAGAGAAATGCATGTGAGTTTCTGTTGAATGCTTGTAAGTAGCTTAAGGCACTTTCAATGGAAACTGATTTTCTCTGAAAGGACAGCATTTAGAAAGTGAAGCAACACTCCATTCACTTCGCACAGTGAATTGAAGTGTTGGAACAGACTGATTCACTTTCAGAGAAACGCATGTGAGTTTCTGTTGAATGCTTGTAAGTAGCTTAAGGCACTTTCAAAGGAAAGTGATTTTCTCTAAGATGACAGCATTTAGAAAGTGAGGCAACACTCCATTCACTTCACACAGTGAATTGAAGTGTTGGAACAGACTGCTTCTCTTTCAGAGAAACGCATGTGAGTTTCTTCCTAATGCTTGCAAGTAGCTTAAGGCACTTTCAAAGGAAAGTGCTTTTCTCAGAAAGGACAGCATTTAGAAAGTGAAGCAACACTCCATTCACTTCGCACAGTGAATTGAAGTGTTGGAACAGACTGCTTCTCTTTCAGAGAAACGCATGTGAGTTTCTGGTGAATGCTTGTAAGTAGATTAAGGCACTTTCAAAGGAAAGTGATTTTCTCTGAAAGGACAGCATTTACAAAGTGAAGCAACACTCCATTCACTTCGCACAGTGAATTGAAGTGTTGGAACAGACTGCTTCTCTTTCAGAGAAACGCATGTGAGTTTCTTCCTAATGCTTGCAAGTAGCTTAAGGCACTTTCAAAGGAAAGTGATTTTCTCTGAAAGGACAGCATTTAGAACGTGAAGCAACACTCCATTCACTTCGCACAGTGAATTGAAGTGTTGGAACCGACTGCTTCTCTTTCAGAGAAACGCATGTGAGTTTCTTCCTAATGCTTGCAAGTAGCTTAAGGCACTTTCAAAGGAAAGTGATTTTCTCAGAAAGGACAGCATTTAGAAAGTGAGGCAACACTCCATTCACTTCGCACAGTGAATTGAAGTGTTGGAACAGACTGCTTCTCTTTCAGAGAAACGCATGTGAGTTTCTTCCTAATGCTTGCAAGTAGCTTAAGGCACTTTCAAAGGAAAGTGATTTTCTCTGAAAGGACAGCATTTAGAAAGTGAAGCAACACTCCATTCACTTCGTGCAGTGAATTGAAGTGTTGGAACAGAGTGCTTCTCTTTCATAGAAACGCATTAGTGTTTCTTGTGAATGCTTGCAAGTTGCTTAAGGCACTTTCAAAGGAAAGTGATTTTCTCTGAAAGGACATAATTTAGAAAGTGAAGCAACACTCCATTCACTTCGCACAGTGAATTGAAGTGTTGGAACAGACTGCTTCTCTTTCAGAGAAATGCATGTGAATTTCTGTTGAATGCTTGTAAGTAGCTGAAGGCACTTTCAAAGGAAAGTGATTTTCTCTGAAAGGACAGCATTTAGAAAGTGAAGCAACACTCCATTCACTTCGCAGAGTGAATTGAAGTGTTGGAACAGACTGCTTCACTTTCAGAGAAACGCATGTGAGTTTCTGTTGAATGCTTGTAAGTAGCTTAAGGCACTTTCAAAGGAAAGTGATTTTCTCTGAAAGGACAGCATTTAGAAAGTGAGGCAGCACTCCATTCACTTCACACAGTGAATTGAAGTGTTGGAACAGACTGCTTCTCTTTCAGAGAAACACATGTGAGTTTCTTCCGAATGCTTGCAAGTAGCTTAAGGCACTTTCAAAGGAAAGTGATTTTCTCTGAAAGGACAGTATTTAGAAAGTGAGGCAACACTCCATTCACTTCGCACAGTGAATTGAAGTGTTGGAACAGACTGCTTCTCTTTCAGAGAAACGCATGTGAGTTTCTTCCTAATGCTTGCAAGTAGCTTAAGGCACTTTCAAAGGAAAGTGATTTTCTCTGAAAGGACAGCATTTAGAACGTGAAGCAACACTCCATTCACTTCGCACAGTGAATTGAAGTGTTGGAACCGACTGCTTCTCTTTCAGAGAAATGCATGTGAGTTTCTGGTGAATGCTTGTAAGTAGCTTAAGGCACTTTCAAAGGAAAGTGATTTTCTCTGAAAGGACAGCATTTAGAAAGTGAAGCAACACTCCATTCACTTCGTGCAGTGAACTGAAGTGTGGAACAGAGTGCTTCTCTTTCATAGATACGCATTAGTGTTTCTTGTGAATGCTAACAAGTTGCTTAAGGCACTTTCAAAGGAAAGTGATTTTCTCTGAAAGGACATAATTTAGAAAGTGAAGCAAAACTCCATTCACTTCGCACAGTGAATTGAAGTGTTGGAACAGACTGCTTCTCTTTCAGAGAAATGCATGTGAGTTTCTGTTGAATGCTTGTAAGTAGCTTAAGGCACTTTCAAAGGAAAGTGATTTTCGCTGAAAGGACAGCATTTAGAAAATGAAGCAACACTCCATTCACTTCGCACAGTGAATTGAAGTGTTGGAACAGACTGCTTCACTTTCAGAGAAACGCATGTGAGTTTCTGTTGAATGCTTGTAAGTAGCTTAAGGCACTTTCAAAGGAAAGTGATTTTCTCTGAGAGGACAGCATTTAGAAAGTGAGGCAACAATCCATTCACTTCACACAGTGAATTGAAGTGTTGGAACAGACTGCTTCTCTTTCAGAGAAACGCATGTGAGTTTCTTCCTAATGCTTGCAAGTAGCTTAAGGCACTTTCAAAGGAAAGTGATTTTCTCTGAAAGGACATAATTTAGAAAGTGAAGCAAAACTCCATTCACTTCGCACAGTGAATTGAAGTGTTGGAACAGACTGCTTCTCTTTCAGAGAAACGCATGTGAGTTTCTTACTAATGCTTGCAAGTAGCTTAAGGCACTTTCAAAGGAAAGTGATTTTCTCTGAAAGGACAGCATTTAGAACGTGAAGCAACACTCCATTCACTTCACACAGTGAATTGAAGTGTTGGAACAGACTGCTTCTCTTTCAGAGAAACGCATGTGAGTTTCTGGTGAATGCTTGTAAGTAGCTTAAGGCACTTTCAAAGGAAAGTGATTTTCTCTGAAAGGACAGCATTTAGAAAGTAAGCAACACTCCATTCCCTTCGTGCAGTGAATTGAAGTGTTGGAACCGAGTGCTTCTCTTTCATAGAAACGCATTAGTGTTTCTTGTGAATGCTTGCAAGTTGCTTAAGGCACTTTCAAAGGAAAGTGATTTTCTCTGAAAGGACATAATTTAGAAAGTGAAGCAACACTCCATTCACTTCGCACAGTGAATTGAAGTGTTGGAACAGACTGCTTCTCCTTCAGAGAAATGCATGTGAGTTTCTGTTGAATGCTTGTAAGTAGCTTAAGGCACTTTCAAAGGAAAGTGATTTTCTCTGAGAGGACAGCATTTAGAAAGTGAAGCAACACTCCATTCACTTCGCACAGTGAATTGAAGTGTTGGAACAGACTGCTTCACTTTCAGAGAAACGCATGTGAGTTTCTGTTGAATGCTTGTAAGTAGCTTAAGGCACTTTCAAAGGAAAGTGATTTTCTCTGAGAGGACAGCATTTAGAAAGTGAAGCAACACTCCATTCCCTTCGTGCAGTGAATTGAAGGGTTGGAACAGAGTGCTTCTCTTTCATAGAAATGCATTAGTGTTTCTTGTGAATGCTTGCAAGTTGCTTAAGGCACTTTCAAAGGAAAGTGATTTTCTCTGAAAGGACATAATTTAGAAAGTGAAGCAACACTCCATTCACTTCGCACAGTGAATTGAAGTGTTGGAACAGACTGCTTCTCTTTCAGAGAAATGCATGTGAGTTTCTGTTGAATGCTTGTAAGTAGCTTAAGGCACTTTCAAAGGAAAGTGATTTTCTCTGAAAGGACAGCATTTAGAAAGTGAAGCAACACTCCATTCACTTCGCACAATGAATTGAAGTGTTGGAACAGACTGCTTCACTTTCAGAGAAACACATGTGAGTTTCTGTTGAATGCTTGTAAGTAGCTTAAGGCACTTTCAAAGGAAAGTGATTTTCTCTGAGAGGACAGCATTTAGAAAGTGAGGCAACACTCCATTCACTTCACACAGTGAATTGAAGTGTTGGAACAGACTGCTTCTCTTTCAGAGAAACGCATGTGAGTTTCTTCCTAATGCTTGCAAGTAGCTTAAGGCACTTTCAAAGGAAAGTGATTTTCTCAGAAAGGACAGCATTTAGAAAGTGAAGCAACACTCCATTCACTTCGCACAGTGAATTGAAGTGTTGGAACAGACTGCTTCTCTTTCAGAGAAACGCATGTGAGTTTCTTCCTCATGCTTGCAAGTAGCTTAAAGCACTTTCAAAGGAAAGTGATTTTCTCTGAAAGGACAGCATTTAGAAAGTGAAGCAACACTCCATTCACTTCGCACAGTGAATTGAAGTGTTGGAACAGACTGCTTCTCTTTCAGAGAAACGCATGTGAGTTTCTGGTGAATGCTTGTAAGTAGCTTAAGGCACTTTCAAAGGAAAGTGATTTTCTCTGAAAGGACAGCATTTAGAAAGTGAAGCAACACTCCCTTCACTTCAAACAGTGAATTGAAGTGTTGGAACAGACTGCTTCTCTTTCAGAGAAACGCATGTGAGTTTCTGTTGAATGCTTGTAAGTAGCTTAAGGCACTTTCAAAGGAAAGTGATTTTCTCTGAAAGGACAGCATTTAGAAAGTGAGGAAACACTCCATTCACTTCACACAGTGAACTGAAGTGTTGGAACAGACTGCTTCTCTTTCAGAGAAACACATGTGAGTTTCTTCCTAATGCTTGCAAGTAGTTTAAGGCACTTTCAAAGGAAAGTGATTTTCTCTGAAAGGACATAATTTAGAAAGTGAAGCAACACTCCATTCACTTCGCACAGTGAATTGAAGTGTTGGAACAGACTGCTTCTCTTTCAGAGAAATGCATGTGAGTTTCTGCTGAATGCTTGTAAGTAGCTGAAGGCACTTTCAAAGGAAAGTGATTTTCTCTGAGAGGACAGCATTTAGAAAGTGAAGCAACACTCCATTCCCTTCGTGCAGTGAATTGAAGTGTTGGAACAGAGTGCTTCTCTTTCATAGAAATGCATTAGTGTTTCTTGTGAATGCTTGCAAGTAGCTTAAGGCACTTTCAAAGGAAAGTGATTTTCTCTGAAAGGACATAATTTAGAAAGTGAAGCAACACTCCATTCACTTCGCACAGTGAATTGAAGTGTTGGAACAGACTGCTTCTCTTTCAGAGAAATGCATGTGAGTTTCTGTTGAATGCTTGTAAGTAGCTTAAGGCACTTTCAAAGGAAAGTGATTTTCTCTGAAAGGACAGCATTTAGAAAGTGAAGCAACACTCCATTCACTTCGCAGAGTGAATTGAAGTGTTGGAACAGACTGCTTCACTTTCAGAGAAACACATGTGAGTTTCTGTTGAATGCTTGTAAGTAGCTTAAGGCACTTTCAAAGGAAAGTGATTTTCTCTGAGAGGACAGCATTTAGAAAGTGAGGCAACACTCCATTCACTTCACACAGTGAATTGAAGTGTTGGAACAGACTGCTTCTCTTTCAGAGAAACGCATGTGAGTTTCTTCCTAATGCTTGCAAGTAGCTTAAGGCACTTTCAAAGGAAAGTGATTTTCTCAGAAAGGACAGCATTTAGAAAGTGAAGCAACACTCCATTCACTTCGCACAGTGAATTGAAGTGTTGGAACAGACTGCTTCTCTTTCAGAGAAACGCATGTGAGTTTCTGGTGAATGCTTGTAAGTAGCTTAAGGCACTTTCAAAGGAAAGTGATTTTCTCTGAAAGGACAGCATTTAGAAAGTGAAGCAACACTCCCTTCACTTCAAACAGTGAATTGAAGTGTTGGAACAGACTGCTTCTCTTTCAGAGAAATGCATGTGAGTTTCTGTTGAATGCTTGTAAGTAGCTTAAGGCACTTTCAAAGGAAAGTGATTTTCTCTGAAAGGACAGCATTTAGAAAGTGAGGAAACACTCCATTCACTTCACACAGTGAACTGAAGTGTTGGAACAGACTGCTTCTCTTTCAGAGAAACACATGTGAGTTTCTTCCTAATGCTTGCAAGTAGTTTAAGGCACTTTCAAAGGAAAGTGATTTTCTCTGAAAGGACATAATTTAGAAAGTGAAGCAACACTCCATTCACTTCGCACAGTGAATTGAAGTGTTGGAACAGACTGCTTCTCTTTCAGAGAAATGCATGTGAGTTTCTGCTGAATGCTTGTAAGTAGCTGAAGGCACTTTCAAAGGAAAGTGATTTTCTCTGAAAGGACAGCATTTAGAAAGTGAAGCAACACTCCATTCACTTCGCAGAGTGAATTGAAGTGTTGGAACAGACTGCTTCACTTTCAGAGAAACGCATGTGAGTTTCTGTTGAATGCTTGTATGTAGCTTAAGGCACTTTCAAAGGAAAGTGATTTTCTCTGAAAGGACAGCATTTAGAAAGTGAGGCAGCACTCCATTCACTTTACACAGTGAATTGAAGTGTTGGAACAGACTGCTTCTCTTTCAGAGAAACGCATGTGAGTTTCTTCCGAATGCTTGCAAGTAGCTTAAGGCACTTTCAAAGGAAAGTGATTTTCTCTGAAAGGACAGTATTTAGAAAGTGAGGCAACACTCCATTCACTTCGCACAGTGAATTGAAGTGTTGGAACAGACTGCTTCTTTTTCAGAGAAACGCATGTGAGTTTCTTCCTAATGCTTGCAAGTAGCTTAAGGCACTTTCAAAGGAAAGTGATTTTCTCTGGAAGGACAGCATTTAGAACGTGAAGCAACACTCCATTCACTTCGCACAGTGAATTGAAGTGTTGGAACCGACTGCTTCTCTTTCAGAGAAACGCATGTGAGTTTCTGGTGAATGCTTGTAAGAAGCTTAAGGCACTTTCAAAGAAAGTGATTTTCTATGAAAGGACAGCATTTAGAAAGTGAAGCAACACTCCATTCACTTCGTGCAGTGAACTGAAGTGTTGGAACAGAGTGCTTCTCTTTCATAGAAACGCATTAGTGTTTCTTGTGAATGCTAACAAGTTGCTTAAGGCACTTTCAAAGGAAAGTGATTTTCTCTGAAAGGACATAATTTAGAAAGTGAAGCAAAACTCCATTCACTTCGCACAGTGAATTGAAGTGTTGGAACAGACTGCTTCTCTTTCAGAGAAATGCATGAGAGTTTCTGTTGAATGCTTGTAAGTAGCTTAAGGCACTTTCAAAGGAAAGTGATTTTCTCTGAAAGGACAGCATTTAGAAAGTGAAGCAACACTCCATTCACTTCGCACAGTGAATTGAAGTGTTGGAACAGACTGCTTCACTTTCAGAGAAACGCATGTGAGTTTCTGTTGAATGCTTGTAAGTAGCTTAAGGCACTTTCAAAGGAAAGTGATTTTCTCTGTGAGGACAGCATTTAGAAAGTGAGGCAACACTCCATTCACTTCACACAGTGAATTGAAGTGTTGGAACAGACTGCTTCTCTTTCAGAGAAACGCATGTGAGTTTCTTCCTAATGCTTGCAAGTAGCTTAAGGCACTTTCAAAGGAAAGTGATTTTCTCTGAAAGGACATAATTTAGAAAGTGAAGCAAAACTCCATTCACTTCGCACAGTGAATTGAAGTGTTGGAACAGACTGCTTCTCTTTCAGAGAAACGCATGTGAGTTTCTTACTGATGCTTGCAAGTAGCTTAAGGCACTTTCAAAGGAAAGTGATTTTCTCTGAAAGGACAGCATTTAGAAAGTGAAGCAACACTCCATTCACTTCACACAGTGAATTGAAGTGTTGGAACAGACTGCTTCTCTTTCAGAGAAACGCATGTGAGTTTCTGGTGAATGCTTGTAAGTAGCTTAAAGCACTTTCAAAGGAAAGTGATTTTCTCTGAAAGGACAGCATTTAGAAAGTAAGCAACACTCCATTCCCTTCGTGCAGTGAATTGAAATGTTGGAACAGAGTGCTTCTCTTTCATAGAAACGCATTAGTGTTTCTTGTGAATGCTTGCAAGTTGCTTAAGGCACTTTCAAAGGAAAGTGATTTTCTCTGAAAGGACATAATTTAGAAAGTGAAGCAACACTCCATTCACTTCGCACAGTGAATTGAAGTGTTGGAACAGACTGCTTCTCTTTCAGAGAAACGCATGTGAGTTTCTGTTGAATGCTTGTAAGTAGCTTAAGGCACTTTCAAAGAAAAGTGATTTTCTCTGAAAGGACAGCATTTAGAAAGGGAAGCAATACTCCATTCACTTCGCAGAGTGAATTGAAGTATTGGAACAGACTGCTTCTCTTTCAGTGAAACGCATGTGAGTTTCTGTTAAATGCTTGTAAGTAGCTTAAGGCACTTTCAAAGGAAAGTGATTTTCTCTGAAAGCACAGCATTTAGAAAGTGAGGCAACACTCTATTCACTTCACACAGTGAATTGAAGGGATGGAAGAGACTGCTTCTCTTTCAGAGAAACGGATGTGAGTTTCTTCCTAATGCTTGCAAGTAGCTCAAGGCACTATCAAAGGAAAGTGATTTTCTCTGAAAGGACAGCATTTAGAAAGTGAGGCAACACTCCATTCACTTCGCACAGTGAATTGAAGTGTTGGAACAGACTGCTTCTCTTTCAGAGAAACACATGTGAGTTTCTTCCTAATGCTTGCAAGTAGCTTAAGGCACTTTCAAAGGAAAGTGATTTTCTCTGAAAGGACAGCATTTAGAAAGTGAAGCAACACTCCATTCACTTCGTGCAGTGAATTGAAGTGTTGGAACAGAGTGCTTCTCTTTCATAGAAACGCATTAGTGTTTCTTGTGAATGCTTGCAAGTTGCGTAAGGCACTTTCAAAGGAAAGTGATTTTCTCTGAAAGGACAGCATTTAGAAAGTGAAGCAACACTCCATTCACTTCGCACAGTGAATTGAAGTGTTGGAACAGACTGCTTCTCTTTCAGAGAAACGCATGTGAGTTTCTGGTGAATGCTTGTAAGTAGCTTAAGGCACTTTCAAAGGAAAGTGATTTTCTCTGAGAGGACAGCATTTAGAAAGTGAGGCAACACTCCATCACTTCACACAGTGAATTGAAGTCTTGGAACAGACTGCTTCTCTTTCAGAGAAACACATGTGAGTTTCTTCCTAATGCTTGCAAGTAGCTTAAGGCACTTTCAAAGGAAAGTGATTTTCTCAGAAAGGACAGCATTTAGAAAGTGAAGCAACACTCCATTCACTTCGCACAGTGAATTGTAGTGTTGGAACAGACTGCTTCTCTTTCAGAGAAACGCATGTGAGTTTCTTCCTAATGCTTGCAAGTAGCTTAAGGCACTTTCAAAGGAAAGTGATTTTCTCTGAAAGGACAGCATTTAGAAAGTGAAGCAACACTCCATTCACTTCGCACAGTGAATTGAAGTGTTGGAACAGACTGCTTCTCTTTCAGAGAAACGCATGTGAGTTTCTGGTGAATGCTTGTAAGTAGCTTAAGGCACTTTCAAAGGAAAGTGATTTTCTCTGAAAGGACAGCATTTAGAAAGTGAAGCAACACTCCATTCCCTTCGTGCAGTGAATTGAAGTGTTGGAACAGAGTGCTTCTCTTTCATAGAAACGCATTAGTGTTTCTTGTGAATGCTTGCAAGTTGCTTAAGGCACTTTCAAAGGAAAGTGATTTTCTCTGAAAGGACATAATTTAGAAAGTGAAGCAACACTCCATTCACTTCGCACAGTGAATTGAAGTGTTGGAACAGACTGCTTCTCTTTCAGAGAAATGCATGTGAGTTTCTGTTGAATGCTTGTAAGTAGCTTAAGGCACTTTCAAAGGAAAGTGATTTTCTCTGAAAGGACAGCATTTAGAAAGTGAAGCAACACTCCATTCACTTCGCACAGTGAATTGAAGTGTTGGAACAGACTGCTTCACTTTCAGAGAAACGCATGTGAGTTTCTGTTGAATGCTTGTAAGTAACTTAAGGCACTTTCAAAGGAAAGTGATTTTCTCTGAGAGGACAGCATTTAGAAAGTGAAGCAACACTCCATTCCCTTCGTGCAGTGAATTGAAGTGTTGGAACAGAGTGCTTCTCTTTCATAGAAACGCATTAGTGTTTCTTGTGAATGCTTGCAAGTTGCTTAAGGCACTTTCAAAGGAAAGTGATTTTCTCTGAAAGTACATAATTTAGAAAGTGAAGCAACACTCCATTCACTTCGCACAGTGAATTGAAGTGTTGGAACAGACTGCTTCTCTTTCAGAGAAATGCATGTGAGTTTCTGTTGAATGCTTGTAAGTAGCTTAAGGCACTTTCAAAGGAAAGTGATTTTCTCTGAAAGGACAGCATTTAGAAAGTGAAGCAACACTCCATTCACTTCGCACAGTGAATTGAAGTGTTGGAACAGACTGCTTCACTTTCAGAGAAACACATGTGAGTTTCTGTTGAATGCTTGTAAGTAGCTTAAGGCACTTTCAAAGGAAAGTGATTTTCTCTGAGAGGACAGCATTTAGAAAGTGAGGCAACACTCCATTCACTTCACACAGTGAATTGAAGTGTTGGAACAGACTGCTTCTCTTTCAGAGAAACGCATGTGAGTTTCTTCCTAATGCTTGCAAGTAGCTTAAGGCAATTTCAAAGGAAAGTGATTTTCTCAGAAAGGACAGCATTTAGAAAGTGAAGCAACACTCCATTCACTTCGCACAGTGAATTGAAGTGTTGGAACAGACTGCTTCTCTTTCAGAGAAACGCATGTGAGTTTCTTCCTCATGCTTGCAAGTAGCTTAAAGCACTTTCAAAGGAAAGTGATTTTCTCTGAAAGGACAGCATTTAGAAAGTGAAGCAACACTCCATTCACTTCGTGCAGTGAACTGAAGTGTTGGAACAGAGTGCTTCTCTTTCATAGAAACGCATTAGTGTTTCTTGTGAATGCTAACAAGTTGCTTAAGGCACTTTCAAAGGAAAGTGATTTTCTCTGAAAGGACATAATTTAGAAAGTGAAGCAAAACTCCATTCACTTCGCACAGTGAATTGAAGTGTTGGAACAGACTGCTTCTCTTTCAGAGAAATGCATGAGAGTTTCTGTTGAATGCTTGTAAGTAGCTTAAGGCACTTTCAAAGGAAAGTGATTTTCTCTGAAAGGACAGCATTTAGAAAGTGAAGCAACACTCCATTCACTTCGCACAGTGAATTGAAGTGTTGGAACAGACTGCTTCACTTTCAGAGAAACGCATGTGAGTTTCTGTTGAATGCTTGTAAGTAGCTTAAGGCACTTTCAAAGGAAAGTGATTTTCTCTGTGAGGACAGCATTTAGAAAGTGAGGCAACACTCCATTCACTTCACACAGTGAATTGAAGTGTTGGAACAGACTGCTTCTCTTTCAGAGAAACGCATGTGAGTTTCTTCCTAATGCTTGCAAGTAGCTTAAGGCACTTTCAAAGGAAAGTGATTTTCTCTGAAAGGACATAATTTAGAAAGTGAAGCAAAACTCCATTCACTTCGCACAGTGAATTGAAGTGTTGGAACAGACTGCTTCTCTTTCAGAGAAACGCATGTGAGTTTCTTACTGATGCTTGCAAGTAGCTTAAGGCACTTTCAAAGGAAAGTGATTTTCTCTGAAAGGACAGCATTTAGAAAGTGAAGCAACACTCCATTCACTTCACACAGTGAATTGAAGTGTTGGAACAGACTGCTTCTCTTTCAGAGAAACGCATGTGAGTTTCTGGTGAATGCTTGTAAGTAGCTTAAAGCACTTTCAAAGGAAAGTGATTTTCTCTGAAAGGACAGCATTTAGAAAGTAAGCAACACTCCATTCCCTTCGTGCAGTGAATTGAAATGTTGGAACAGAGTGCTTCTCTTTCATAGAAACGCATTAGTGTTTCTTGTGAATGCTTGCAAGTTGCTTAAGGCACTTTCAAAGGAAAGTGATTTTCTCTGAAAGGACATAATTTAGAAAGTGAAGCAACACTCCATTCACTTCGCACAGTGAATTGAAGTGTTGGAACAGACTGCTTCTCTTTCAGAGAAACGCATGTGAGTTTCTGGTGAATGCTTGTAAGTAGCTTAAGGCACTTTCAAAGAAAAGTGATTTTCTCTGAAAGGACAGCATTTAGAAAGGGAAGCAATACTCCATTCACTTCGCAGAGTGAATTGAAGTATTGGAACAGACTGCTTCTCTTTCAGTGAAACGCATGTGAGTTTCTGTTAAATGCTTGTAAGTAGCTTAAGGCACTTTCAAAGGAAAGTGATTTTCTCTGAAAGCACAGCATTTAGAAAGTGAGGCAACACTCTATTCACTTCACACAGTGAATTGAAGGGATGGAAGAGACTGCTTCTCTTTCAGAGAAACGGATGTGAGTTTCTTCCTAATGCTTGCAAGTAGCTCAAGGCACTATCAAAGGAAAGTGATTTTCTCTGAAAGGACAGCATTTAGAAAGTGAGGCAACACTCCATTCACTTCGCACAGTGAATTGTAGTGTTGGAACAGACTGCTTCTCTTTCAGAGAAACACATGTGAGTTTCTTCCTAATGCTTGCAAGTAGCTTAAGGCACTTTCAAAGGAAAGTGATTTTCTCTGAAAGGACAGCATTTAGAAAGTGAAGCAACACTCCATTCACTTCGTGCAGTGAATTGAAGTGTTGGAACAGAGTGCTTCTCTTTCATAGAAACGCATTAGTGTTTCTTGTGAATGCTTGCAAGTTGCGTAAGGCACTTTCAAAGGAAAGTGATTTTCTCTGAAAGGACAGCATTTAGAAAGTGAAGCAACACTCCATTCACTTCGCACAGTGAATTGAAGTGTTGGAACAGACTGCTTCTCTTTCAGAGAAACGCATGTGAGTTTCTGGTGAATGCTTGTAAGTAGCTTAAGGCACTTTCAAAGGAAAGTGATTTTCTCTGAGAGGACAGCATTTAGAAAGTGAGGCAACACTCCATTCACTTCACACAGTGAATTGAAGTCTTGGAACAGACTGCTTCTCTTTCAGAGAAACACATGTGAGTTTCTTCCTAATGCTTGCAAGTAGCTTAAGGCACTTTCAAAGGAAAGTGATTTTCTCAGAAAGGACAGCATTTAGAAAGTGAAGCAACACTCCATTCACTTCGCACAGTGAATTGTAGTGTTGGAACAGACTGCTTCTCTTTCAGAGAAACGCATGTGAGTTTCTTCCTAATGCTTGCAAGTAGCTTAAGGCACTTTCAAAGGAAAGTGATTTTCTCTGAAAGGACAGCATTTAGAAAGTGAAGCAACACTCCATTCACTTCGCACAGTGAATTGAAGTGTTGGAACAGACTGCTTCTCTTTCAGAGAAACGCATGTGAGTTTCTGGTGAATGCTTGTAAGTAGCTTAAGGCACTTTCAAAGGAAAGTGATTTTCTCTGAAAGGACAGCATTTAGAAAGTGAAGCAACACTCCATTCCCTTCGTGCAGTGAATTGAAGTGTTGGAACAGAGTGCTTCTCTTTCATAGAAACGCATTAGTGTTTCTTGTGAATGCTTGCAAGTTGCTTAAGGCACTTTCAAAGGAAAGTGATTTTCTCTGAAAGGACATAATTTAGAAAGTGAAGCAACACTCCATTCACTTCGCACAGTGAATTGAAGTGTTGGAACAGACTGCTTCACTTTCAGAGAAACGCATGTGAGTTTCTGTTGAATGCTTGTAAGTAACTTAAGGCACTTTCAAAGGAAAGTGATTTTCTCTGAGAGGACAGCATTTAGAAAGTGAAGCAACACTCCATTCCCTTCGTGCAGTGAATTGAAGTGTTGGAACAGAGTGCTTCTCTTTCATAGAAACGCATTAGTGTTTCTTGTGAATGCTTGCAAGTTGCTTAAGGCACTTTCAAAGGAAAGTGATTTTCTCTGAAAGTACATAATTTAGAAAGTGAAGCAACACTCCATTCACTTCGCACAGTGAATTGAAGTGTTGGAACAGACTGCTTCTCTTTCAGAGAAATGCATGTGAGTTTCTGTTGAATGCTTGTAAGTAGCTTAAGGCACTTTCAAAGGAAAGTGATTTTCTCTGAAAGGACAGCATTTAGAAAGTGAAGCAACACTCCATTCACTTCGCACAGTGAATTGAAGTGTTGGAACAGACTGCTTCACTTTCAGAGAAACACATGTGAGTTTCTGTTGAATGCTTGTAAGTAGCTTAAGGCACTTTCAAAGGAAAGTGATTTTCTCTGAGAGGACAGCATTTAGAAAGTGAGGCAACACTCCATTCACTTCACACAGTGAATTGAAGTGTTGGAACAGACTGCTTCTCTTTCAGAGAAACGCATGTGAGTTTCTTCCTAATGCTTGCAAGTAGCTTAAGGCAATTTCAAAGGAAAGTGATTTTCTCAGAAAGGACAGCATTTAGAAAGTGAAGCAACACTCCATTCACTTCGCACAGTGAATTGAAGTGTTGGAACAGACTGCTTCTCTTTCAGAGAAACGCATGTGAGTTTCTTCCTCATGCTTGCAAGTAGCTTAAAGCACTTTCAAAGGAAAGTGATTTTCTCTGAAAGGACAGCATTTAGAAAGTGAAGCAACACTCCATTCACTTCGTGCAGTGAACTGAAGTGTTGGAACAGAGTGCTTCTCTTTCATAGAAACGCATTAGTGTTTCTTGTGAATGCTAACATGTTGCTTAAGGCACTTTCAAAGGAAAGTGATTTTCTCTGAAAGGACATAATTTAGAAAGTGAAGCCAAACTCCATTCACTTCGCACAGTGAATTGAAGTGTTGGAACAGACTGCTTCTCTTTCAGAGAAATGCCTGTGAGTTTCTGCTGAATGCTTGTAAGTAGCTGAAGGCACTTTCAAAGGAAAGTGATTTTCTCTGAAAGGACAGCATTTAGAAAGTGAAGCAACACTCCATTCACTTCGCAGAGTGAATTGAAGTGTTGGAACAGACTGCTTCACTTTCAGAGAAACGCATGTGAGTTTCTGTTGAATGCTTGTAAGTAGCTTAAGGCACTTTCAAAGGAAAGTGATTTTCTCTGAAAGGACAGCATTTAGAAAGTGAGGCAGCACTCCATTCACTTCACACAGTGAATTGAAGTGTTGGAACAGACTGCTTCTCTTTCAGAGAAACGCATGTGAGTTTCTTCCGAATGCTTGCAAGTAGCTTAAGGCACTTTCAAAGGAAAGTGATTTTCTCTGAAAGGACAGTATTTAGAAAGTGAGGCAACACTCCATTCACTTCGCACAGTGAATTGAAGTGTTGGAACAGACTGCTTCTTTTTCAGAGAAACGCATGTGAGTTTCTTCCTAATGCTTGCAAGTAGCTTAAGGCACTTTCAAAGGAAAGTGATTTTCTCTGAAAGGACAGCATTTAGAACGTGAAGCAACACTCCATTCACTTCGCACAGTGAATTGAAGTGTTGGAACCGACTGCTACTCTTTCAGAGAAACGCATGTGAGTTTCTGGTGAATGCTTGTAAGAAGCTTAAGGCACTTTCAAAGGAAAGTGATTTTCTCTGAAAGGACAGCATTTAGAAAGTGAAGCAACACTCCATTCACTTCGTGCAGTGAACTGAAGTGTTGGAACAGAGTGCTTCTGTTTCATAGAAACGCATTAGTGTTTCTTGTGAATGCTAACAAGTTGCTTAAGGCACTTTCAAAGGAAAGTGATTTTCTCTGAAAGGACAGCATTTAGAAAGTGAAGCAACACTCCATTCACTTCGCACAGTGAATTGAAGTGTTGGAAGAGACTGCTTCTCTTTCAGAGAAACGCATGTGAGTTTCTTCCTAATGCTTGCAAGTAGCTTAAGGCACTTTCAAAGGAAAGTGATTTTCTCTGAAAGGACATAATTTAGAAAGTGAAGCAAAACTCCATTCACTTCGCACAGTGAATTGAAGTGTTGGAACAGACTGCTTCTCTTTCAGAGAAACGCATGTGAGTTTCTTACTAATGCTTGCAAGTAGCTTAAGGCACTTTCAAAGGAAAGTGATTTTCTCTGAAAGGACAGCATTTAGAAAGTGAAGCAACACTCCATTCACTTCACACAGTGAATTGAAGTGTTGGAACAGACTGCTTCTCTTTCAGAGAAACGCATGTGAGTTTCTGGTGAATGCTTGTAAGTAGCTTAAGGCACTTTCAAAGGAAAGTGATTTTCTCTGAAAGGACAGCATTTAGAAAGTAAGCAACACTCCATTCCCTTCGTGCAGTGAATTGAAATGTTGGAACAGAGTGCTTCTCTTTCATAGAAACGCATTAGTGTTTCTTGTGAATGCTTGCAAGTTGCTTAAGGCACTTTCAAAGGAAAGTGATTTTCTCTGAAAGGACATAATTTAGAAAGTGAAGCAACACTCCATTCACTTCGCACAGTGAATTGAAGTGTTGGAACAGACTGCTTCTCTTTCAGAGAAACGCATGTGAGTTTCTGGTGAATGCTTGTAAGTAGCTTAAGGCACTTTCAAAGGAAAGTGATTTTCTCTGAAAGGACAGCATTTAGAAAGTGAAGCAACACTCCATTCCCTTCGTGCAGTGAATTGAAGTGTTGGAACAGAGTGCTTCTCTTTCATAGAAACGCATTAGTGTTTCTTGTGAATGCTTGCAAGTTGCTTAAGGCACTTTCAAAGGAAAGTGATTTTCTCTGAAAGGACATAATTTAGAAAGTGAAGCAACACTCCATTCACTTCGCACAGTGAATTGAAGTGTTGGAACAGACTGCTTCTCTTTCAGAGAAATGCATGTGAGTTTCTGTTGAATGCTTGTAAGTAGCTTAAGGCACTTTCAAAGGAAAGTGATTTTCTCTGAAAGGACAGCATTTAGAAAGTGAAGCAACACTCCATTCACTTCGCACAGTGAATTGAAGTGTTGGAACAGACTGCTTCACTTTCAGAGAAACGCATGTGAGTTTCTGTTGAATGCTTGTAAGTAGCTTAAGGCACTTTCAAAGGAAAGTGATTTTCTCTGAGAGGACAGCATTTAGAAAGTGAAGCAACACTCCATTCCCTTCGTGCAGTGAATTGAAGTGTTGGAACAGAGTGCTTCTCTTTCATAGAAACGCATTAGTGTTTCTTGTGAATGCTTGCAAGTTGCTTAAGGCACTTTCAAAGGAAAGTGATTTTCTCTGAAAGTACATAATTTAGAAAGTGAAGCAACACTCCATTCACTTCGCACAGTGAATTGAAGTGTTGGAACAGACTGCTTCACTTTCAGAGAAACACATGTGAGTTTCTGTTGAATGCTTGTAAGTAGCTTAAGGCACTTTCAAAGGAAAGTGATTTTCTCTGAGAGGACAGCATTTAGAAAGTGAGGCAACACTCCATTCACTTCACACAGTGAATTGAAGTGTTGGAACAGACTGCTTCTCTTTCAGAGAAACGCATGTGAGTTTCTTCCTAATGCTTGCAAGTAGCTTAAGGCAATTTCAAAGGAAAGTGATTTTCTCAGAAAGGACAGCATTTAGAAAGTGAAGCAACACTCCATTCACTTCGCACAGTGAATTGAAGTGTTGGAACAGACTGCTTCTCTTTCAGAGAAACGCATGTGAGTTTCTTCCTCATGCTTGCAAGTAGCTTAAAGCACTTTCAAAGGAAAGTGATTTTCTCTGAAAGGACAGCATTTAGAAAGTGAAGCAACACTCCATTCACTTCGTGCAGTGAACTGAAGTGTTGGAACAGAGTGCTTCTCTTTCATAGAAACGCATTAGTGTTTCTTGTGAATGCTAACATGTTGCTTAAGGCACTTTCAAAGGAAAGTGATTTTCTCTGAAAGGACATAATTTAGAAAGTGAAGCCAAACTCCATTCACTTCGCACAGTGAATTGAAGTGTTGGAACAGACTGCTTCTCTTTCAGAGAAATGCCTGTGAGTTTCTGCTGAATGCTTGTAAGTAGCTGAAGGCACTTTCAAAGGAAAGTGATTTTCTCTGAAAGGACAGCATTTAGAAAGTGAAGCAACACTCCATTCACTTCGCAGAGTGAATTGAAGTGTTGGAACAGACTGCTTCACTTTCAGAGAAACGCATGTGAGTTTCTGTTGAATGCTTGTAAGTAGCTTAAGGCACTTTCAAAGGAAAGTGATTTTCTCTGAAAGGACAGCATTTAGAAAGTGAGGCAGCACTCCATTCACTTCACACAGTGAATTGAAGTGTTGGAACAGACTGCTTCTCTTTCAGAGAAACGCATGTGAGTTTCTTCCGAATGCTTGCAAGTAGCTTAAGGCACTTTCAAAGGAAAGTGATTTTCTCTGAAAGGACAGTATTTAGAAAGTGAGGCAACACTCCATTCACTTCGCACAGTGAATTGAAGTGTTGGAACAGACTGCTTCTTTTTCAGAGAAACGCATGTGAGTTTCTTCCTAATGCTTGCAAGTAGCTTAAGGCACTTTCAAAGGAAAGTGATTTTCTCTGAATTACAGCATTTAGAACGTGAAGCAACACTCCATTCACTTCGCACAGTGAATTGAAGTGTTGGAACCGACTGCTTCTCTTTCAGAGAAACGCATGTGAGTTTCTGGTGAATGCTTGTAAGAAGCTTAAGGCACTTCCAAAGGAAAGTGATTTTCTCTGAAAGGACAGCATTTAGAAAGTGAAGCAACACTCCATTCACTTCGTGCAGTGAACTGAAGTGTTGGAACAGAGTGCTTCTGTTTCATAGAAACGCATTAGTGTTTCTTGTGAATGCTAACAAGTTGCTTAAGGCACTTTCAAAGGAAAGTGATTTTCTCTGAAAGGACAGCATTTAGAAAGTGAAGCAACACTCCATTCACTTCGCACAGTGAATTGAAGTGTTGGAACAGACTGCTTCTCTTTCAGAGAAACGCATGTGAGTTTCTTCCTAATGCTTGCAAGTAGCTTAAGGCACTTTCAAAGGAAAGTGATTTTCTCTGAAAGGACATAATTTAGAAAGTGAAGCAAAACTCCATTCACTTCGCACAGTGAATTGAAGTGTTGGAACAGACTGCTTCTCTTTCAGAGAAACGCATGTGAGTTTCTTACTTATGCTTGCAAGTAGCTTAAGGCACTTTCAAAGGAAAGTGATTTTCTCTGAAAGGACAGCATTTAGAAAGTGAAGCAACACTCCATTCACTTCACACAGTGAATTGAAGTGTTGGAACAGACTGCTTCTCTTTCAGAGAAACGCATGTGAGTTTCTGGTGAATGCTTGTAAGTAGCTTAAGGCACTTTCAAAGGAAAGTGATTTTCTCTGAAAGGACAGCATTTAGAAAGTAAGCAACACTCCACTCCCTTCGTGCAGTGAATTGAAATGTTGGAACAGAGTGCTTCTCTTTCATAGAAACGCATTAGTGTTTCTTGTGAATGCTTGCAAGTTGCTTAAGGCACTTTCAAAGGAAAGTGATTTTCTCTGAAAGGACATAATTTAGAAAGTGAAGCAACACTCCATTCACTTCGCACAGTGAATTGAAGTGTTGGAACAGACTGCTTCTCTTTCAGAGAAACGCATGTGAGTTTCTTTTAAATGCTTGTAAGTAGCTTAAGGAACTTTCAAAGAAAAGTGATTTTCTCTGAAAGGACAGCATTTAGAAAGGGAAGCAATACTCCATTCACTTCGCAGAGTGAATTGAAGTATTGGAACAGACTGCTTCGCTTTCAGTGAAACGCATGTGAGTTTCTGTTAAATGCTTGTAAGTAGCTTAAGGCACTTTCAAAGGAAAGTGATTTTCTCTGAAAGCACAGCATTTAGAAAGTGAGGCAACACTCTATTCACTTCACACAGTGAATTGAAGGGATGGAACAGACTGCTTCTCTTTCAGAGAAACGGATGTGAGTTTCTTCCTAATGCTTGCAAGTAGCTCAAGGCACTATCAAAGGAAAGTGATTTTCTCTGAAAGGACAGCATTTAGAAAGTGAGGCAACACTACATTCACTTCGCACAGTGAATTGAAGTGTTGGAACAGACTGCTTCTCTTTCAGAGAAACACATGTGAGTTTCTTCCTAATGCTTGCAAGTAGCTTAAGGCACTTTCAAAGGAAAGTGATTTTCTCTGAAAGGACAGCATTTAGAAAGTGAAGCAACACTCCATTCACTTCGTGCAGTGAATTGAAGTGTTGGAACAGAGTGCTTCTCTTTCATAGAAACGCATTAGTGTTTCTTGTGAATGCTTGCAAGTTGCTTAAGGCACTTTCAAAGGAAAGTGATTTTCTCTGAAAGGACAGCATTTAGAAAGTGAAGCAACACTCCATTCACTTTGCACAGTGAATTGAAGTGTTGGAACAGACTGCTTCTCTTTCAGAGAAACGCATGTGAGTTTCTGGTGAATGCTTGTAAGTAGCTTAAGGCACTTTCAAAGGAAAGTGATTTTCTCTGAGAGGACAGCATTTAGAAAGTGAGGCAACACTCCATTCACTTCACACAGTGAATTGAAGTCTTGGAACAGACTGCTTCTCTTTCAGAGAAACACATGTGAGTTTCTTAATAATGCTTGCAAGTAGCTTAAGGCACTTTCAAAGGAAAGTGATTTTCTCAGAAAGGACAGCATTTAGAAAGTGAAGCAACACTCCATTCACTTCGCACAGTGAATTGTAGTGTTGGAACAGACTGCTTCTCTTTCAGAGAAACGCATGTGAGTTTCTTCCTAATGCTTGCAAGTAGCTTAAGGCACTTTCAAAGGAAAGTGATTTTCTCTGAAAGGACAGCATTTAGAAAGTGAAGCAACACTCCATTCCCTTCGTGCAGTGAATTGAAGTGTTGGAACAGAGTGCTTCTCTTTCATAGAAACGCATTAGTGTTTCTTGTGAATGCTTGCAAGTTGCTTAAGGCACTTTCAAAGGAAAGTGATTTTCTCTGAAAGGACATAATTTAGAAAGTGAAGCAACACTCCATTCACTTCGCACAGTGAATTGAAGTGTTGGAACAGACTGCTTCTCTTTCAGAGAAATGCATGTGAGTTTCTGTTGAATGCTTGTAAGTAGCTTAAGGCACTTTCAAAGGAAAGTGATTTTCTCTGAAAGGACAGCATTTAGAAAGTGAAGCAACACTCCATTCACTTCGCACAGTGAATTGAAGTGTTGGAACAGACTGCTTCACTTTCAGAGAAACGCATGTGAGTTTCTGTTGAATGCTTGTAAGTAGCTTAAGGCACTTTCAAAGGAAAGTGATTTTCTCTGAGAGGACAGCATTTAGAAAGTGAAGCAACACTCCATTCCCTTCGTGCAGTGAATTGAAGTGTTGGAACAGAGTGCTTCTCTTTCATAGAAACGCATTAGTGTTTCTTGTGAATGCTTGCAAGTTGCTTAAGGCACTTTCAAAGGAAAGTGATTTTCTCTGAAAGGACATAATTTAGAAAGTGAAGCAACACTCCATTCACTTCGCACAGTGAATTGAAGTGTAGGAACAGACTGCTTCTCTTTCAGAGAAATGCATGTGAGTTTCTGTTGAATGCTTGTAAGTAGCTTAAGGCACTTTCAAAGGAAAGTGATTTTCTCTGAAAGGACAGCATTTAGAAAGTGAAGCAACACTCCATTCACTTCGCACAGTGAATTGAAGTGTTGGAACAGACTGCTTCACTTTCAGAGAAACACATGTGAGTTTCTGTTGAATGCTTGTAAGTAGCTTAAGGCACTTTCAAAGGAAAGTGATTTTCTCTGAGAGGACAGCATTTAGAAAGTGAGGCAACACTCCATTCACTTCACACAGTGAATTGAAGTGTTGGAACAGACTGCTTCTCTTTCAGAGAAACGCATGTGAGTTTCTTCCTAATGCTTGCAAGTAGCTTAAGGCAATTTCAAAGGAAAGTGATTTTCTCAGAAAGGACAGCATTTAGAAAGTGAAGCAACACTCCATTCACTTCGCACTGTGAATTGAAGTGTTGGAACAGACTGCTTCTCTTTCAGAGAAACGCATGTGAGTTTCTTCCTCATGCTTGCAAGTAGCTTAAAGCACTTTCAAAGGAAAGTGATTTTCTCTGAAAGGACAGCATTTAGAAAGTGAAGCAACACTCCATTCACTTCGTGCAGTGAACTGAAGTGTTGGAACAGAGTGCTTCTCTTTCATAGAAACGCATTAGTGTTTCTTGTGAATGCTAACAAGTTGCTTAAGGCACTTTCAAAGGAAAGTGATTTTCTCTGAAAGGACATAATTTAGAAAGTGAAGCCAAACTCCATTCACTTCGCACAGTGAATTGAAGTGTTGGAACAGACTGCTTCTCTTTCAGAGAAATGCCTGTGAGTTTCTGCTGAATGCTTGTAAGTAGCTGAAGGCACTTTCAAAGGAAAGTGATTTTCTCTGAAATGACAGCATTTAGAAAGTGAAGCAACCCTCCATTCACTTCGCAGAGTGAATTGAAGTGTTGGAACAGACTGCTTCACTTTCAGAGAAACGCATGTGAGTTTCTGTTGAATGCTTGTAAGTAGCTTAAGGCACTTTCAAAGGAAAGTGATTTTCTCTGAAAGGACAGCATTTAGAAAGTGAGGCAGCACTCCATTCACTTCACACAGTGAATTGAAGTGTTGGAACAGACTGCTTCTCTTTCAGAGAAACGCATGTGAGTTTCTTCCGAATGCTTGCAAGTAGCTTAAGGCACTTTCAAAGGAAAGTGATTTTCTCTGAAAGGACAGTATTTAGAAAGTGAGGCAACACTCCATTCACTTCGCACAGTGAATTGAAGTGTTGGAACAGACTGCTTCTTTTTCAGAGAAACGCATGTGAGTTTCTTCCTAATGCTTGCAAGTAGCTTAAGGCACTTTCAAAGGAAAGTGATTTTCTCTGAATGGACAGCATTTAGAACGTGAAGCAACACTCCATTCCCTTCGTGCAGTGAATTGAAGTGTTGGAACAGAGTGCTTCTCTTTCATAGAAACGCATTAGTGTTTCTTGTGAATGCTTGCAAGTTGCTTAAGGCACTTTCAAAGGAAAGTGATTTTCTCTGAAAGGACATAATTTAGAAAGTGAAGCAACACTCCATTCACTTCGCACAGTGAATTGAAGTGTTGGAACAGACTGCTTCTCTTTCAGAGAAATGCATGTGAGTTTCTGTTGAATGCTTGTAAGTAGCTTAAGGCACTTTCAAAGGAAAGTGATTTTCTCTGAAAGGACAGCATTTAGAAAGTGAAGCAACACTCCATTCACTTCGCACAGTGAATTGAAGTGTTGGAACAGACTGCTTCACTTTCAGAGAAACGCATGTGAGTTTCTGTTGAATGCTTGTAAGTAGCTTAAGGCACTTTCAAAGGAAAGTGATTTTCTCTGAGAGGACAGCATTTAGAAAGTGAAGCAACACTCCATTCCCTTCGTGCAGTGAATTGAAGTGTTGGAACAGAGTGCTTCTCTTTCATAGAAACGCATTAGTGTTTCTTGTGAATGCTTGCAAGTTGCTTAAGGCACTTTCAAAGGAAAGTGATTTTCTCTGAAAGTACATAATTTAGAAAGTGAAGCAACACTCCATTCACTTCGCACAGTGAATTGAAGTGTTGGAACAGACTGCTTCTCTTTCAGAGAAATGCATGTGAGTTTCTGTTGAATGCTTGTAAGTAGCTTAAGGCACTTTCAAAGGAAAGTGATTTTCTCTGAAAGGACAGCATTTAGAAAGTGAAGCAACACTCCATTCACTTCGCACAGTGAATTGAAGTGTTGGAACAGACTGCTTCACTTTCAGAGAAACACATGTGAGTTTCTGTTGAATGCTTGTAAGTAGCTTAAGGCACTTTCAAAGGAAAGTGATTTTCTCTGAGAGGACAGCATTTAGAAAGTGAGGCAACACTCCATTCACTTCACACAGTGAATTGAAGTGTTGGAACAGACTGCTTCTCTTTCAGAGAAACGCATGTGAGTTTCTTCCTAATGCTTGCAAGTAGCTTAAGGCAATTTCAAAGGAAAGTGATTTTCTCAGAAAGGACAGCATTTAGAAAGTGAAGCAACACTCCATTCACTTCGCACAGTGAATTGAAGTGTTGGAACAGACTGCTTCTCTTTCAGAGAAACGCATGTGAGTTTCTTCCTCATGCTTGCAAGTAGCTTAAAGCACTTTCAAAGGAAAGTGATTTTCTCTGAAAGGACAGCATTTAGAAAGTGAAGCAACACTCCATTCACTTCGTGCAGTGAACTGAAGTGTTGGAACAGAGTGCTTCTCTTTCATAGAAACGCATTAGTGTTTCTTGTGAATGCTAACAAGTTGCTTAAGGCACTTTCAAAGGAAAGTGATTTTCTCTGAAAGGACATTATTTAGAAAGTGAAGCCAAACTCCATTCACTTCGCACAGTGAATTGAAGTGTTGGAACAGACTGCTTCTCTTTCAGAGAAATGCCTGTGATTTTCTGCTGAATGCTTGTAAGTAGCTGAAGGCACTTTCAAAGGAAAGTGATTTTCTCTGAAAGGACAGCATTTAGAAAGTGAAGCAACACTCCATTCACTTCGCAGAGTGAATTGAAGTGTTGGAACAGACTGCTTCACTTTCAGAGAAACGCATGTGAGTTTCTGTTGAATGCTTGTAAGTAGCTTAAGGCACTTTCAAAGGAAAGTGATTTTCTCTGAAAGGACAGCATTTAGAAAGTGAGGCAGCACTCCATTCACTTCACACAGTGAATTGAAGTGTTGGAACAGACTGCTTCTCTTTCAGAGAAACGCATGTGAGTTTCTTCCGAATGCTTGCAAGTAGCTTAAGGCACTTTCAAAGGAAAGTGATTTTCTCTGAAAGGACAGTATTTAGAAAGTGAGGCAACACTCCATTCACTTCGCACAGTGAATTGAAGTGTTGGAACAGACTGCTTCTTTTTCAGAGAAACGCATGTGAGTTTCTTCCTAATGCTTGCAAGTAGCTTAAGGCACTTTCAAAGGAAAGTGATTTTCTCTGAAAGGACAGCATTTAGAACGTGAAGCAACACTCCATTCACTTCGCACAGTGAATTGAAGTGTTGGAACCGACTGCTTCTCTTTCAGAGAAACGCATGTGAGTTTCTGGTGAATGCTTGTAAGAAGCTTAAGGCACTTTCAAAGGAAAGTGATTTTCTCTGAAAGGACAGCATTTAGAAAGTGAAGCAACACTCCATTCACTTCGTGCAGTGAACTGAAGTGTTGGAACAGAGTGCTTCTGTTTCATAGAAACGCATTAGTGTTTCTTGTGAATGCTAACAAGTTGCTTAATGCACTTTCAAAGGAAAGTGATTTTCTCTGAAAGGACAGCATTTAGAAAGTGAAGCAACACTCCATTCACTTCGCACACTGAATTGAAGTGTTGGAACAGACTGCTTCACTTTCAGAGAAACGCATGTGAGTTTCTGTTGAATGCTTGTAAGTAGCTTAAGGCACTTTCAAAGGAAAGTGATTTTCTCTGAGAGGACAGCATTTAGAAAGTGAGGCAACACTCCATTCACTTCACACAGTGAATTGAAGTGTTGGAACAGACTGCTTCTCTTTCAGAGAAACGCATGTGAGTTTCTTCCTAATGCTTGCAAGTAGCTTAAGGCACTTTCAAAGGAAAGTGATTTTCTCTGAAAGGACATAATTTAGAAAGTGAAGCAAAACTCCATTCACTTCGCACAGTGAATTGAAGTGTTGGAACAGACTGCTTCTCTTCAGAGAAACGCATGTGAGTTTCTGTTGAATGCTTGCAAGTAGCTTAAGGCACTTTCAAAGGAAAGTGATTTTCTCTGAAAGGACAGAATTTAGAAAGTGAAGCAACACTCCATTCACTTCACACAGTGAATTGAAGTGTTGGAACAGACTGCTTCTCTTTCAGAGAAACGCATGTGAGTTTCTGGTGAATGCTTGTAAGTAGCTTAAGGCACTTTCAAAGGAAAGTGATTTTCTCTGAAAGGACAGCATTTAGAAAGTAAGCAACACTCCATTCCCTTCGTGCAGTGAATTGAAGTGTTGGAACAGAGTGCTTCTCTTTCAGAGAAACGCATTAGTGTTTCTTGTGAATGCTTGCAAGTTGCTTAAGGCACTTTCAAAGGAAAGTGATTTTCTCTGAAAGGACATAATTTAGAAAGTGAAGCAACACTCCATTCACTTCGCACAGTGAATTGAAGTGTTGGAACAGACTGCTTCTCTTTCAGAGAAACGCATGTGAGTTTCTGTTGAATGCTTGTAAGTAGCTTAAGGCACTTTCAAAGAAAAGTGATTTTCTCTGAAAGGACAGCATTTAGAAAGGGAAGCAATACTCCATTCACTTCGCAGAGTGAATTGAAGTATTGGAACAGACTGCTTCTCTTTCAGAGAAATGCATGTGAGTTTCTGTTAAATGCTTGTAAGTAGCTTAAGGCACTTTCAAAGGAAAGTGATTTTCTCTGAAAGCACAGCATTTAGAAAGTGAGGCAACACTCTATTCACTTCACACAGTGAATTGAAGGGATGGAACAGACTGCTTCTCTTTCAGAGAAACGCATGTGAGTTTCTTCCTAATGCTTGCAAGTAGCTTAAGGCACTATCAAAGGAAAGTGATTTTCTCTGAAAGGACAGCATTTAGAAAGTGAGGCAACACTCCATTCACTTCGCACAGTGAATTGAAGTGTTGGAACAGACTGCTTCTCTTTCAGAGAAACACATGTGAGTTTCTTCCTTATGCTTGCAAGTAGCTTAAGGCACTTTCAAAGGAAAGTGATTTTCTCTGAAAGGACAGCATTTAGAAAGTGAAGCAACACTCCATTCACTTCGTGCAGTGAATTGAAGTGTTGGAACAGAGTGCTTCTCTTTCATAGAAACGCATTAGTGTTTCTTGTGAATGCTTGCAAGTTGCTGAAGGCACTTTCAAAGGAAAGTGATTTTCTCTGAAAGGACAGCATTTAGAAAGTGAAGCAACACTCCATTCACTTCGCACAGTGAATTGAAGTGTTGGAACAGACTGCTTCTCTTTCAGAGAAACGCATGTGAGTTTCTGGTGAATGCTTGTAAGTAGCTTAAGGCACTTTCAAAGGAAAGTGATTTTCTCTGAGAGGACAGCATTTAGAAAGTGAGGCAACACTCCATTCACTTCACACAGTGAATTGAAGTCTTGGAACAGACTGCTTCTCTTTCAGAGAAACACATGTGAGTTTCTTCCTAATGCTTGCAAGTAGCTTAAGGCACTTTCAAAGGAAAGTGATTTTCTCAGAAAGGACAGCATTTAGAAAGTGAAGCAACACTCCATTCACTTCGCACAGTGAATTGTAGTGTTGGAACAGAGTGCTTCTCTTTCAGAGAAACGCATGTGAGTTTCTTCCTAATGCTTGCAAGTAGCTTAAGGCACTTTCAAAGGAAAGTGATTTTCTCTGAAAGGACAGCATTTAGAAAGTGAAGCAACACTCCATTCACTTCGCACAGTGAATTGAAGTGTTGGAACAGACTGCTTCTCTTTCAGAGAAACGCATGTGAGTTTCTGGTGAATGCTTGTAAGTAGCTTAATGCACTTTCAAAGGAAAGTGATTTTCTCTGAAAGGACAGCGTTTAGAAAGTGAAGCAACACTCCATTCCCTTCGTGCAGTGAATTGAAGTGTTGTAACAGAGTGCTTCTCTTTCATAGAAACGCATTAGAGTTTCTTGTGAATGCTTGCAAGTTGCTTAAGGCACTTTCAAAGGAAAGTGATTTTCTCTGAAAGGACAGCATTTAGAAAGTGAAGCAACACTCCATTCACTTCGCACAGTGAATTGAAGTGTTGGAACAGACTGCTTCTCTTTCAGAGAAATGCATGTGAGTTTCTGTTGAATGCTTGTAAGTAGCTTAAGGCACTTTCAAAGGAAAGTGATTTTCTCTGAAAGGACAGCATTTAGAAAGTGAAGCAACACTCCATTCACTTCGCACAGTGAATTGAAGTGTTGGAACAGACTGCTTCACTTTCAGAGAAATGCATGTGAGTTTCTGTTGAATGCTTGTAAGTAGCTTAAGGCACTTTCAAAGGAAAGTGATTTTCTCTGAGAGGACAGCATTTAGAAAGTGAAGCAACACTCCATTCCCTTCGTGCAGTGAATTGAAGTGTTGGAACAGAGTGCTTCTCTTTCATAGAAACGCATTAGTGTTTCTTGTGAATGCTTGCAAGTTGCTTAAGGCACTTTCAAAGGAAAGTGATTTTCTCTGAAAGTACATAATTTAGAAAGTGAAGCAACACTCCATTCACTTCGCACAGTGAATTGAAGTGTTGGAACAGACTGCTTCTCTTTCAGAGAAATGCATGTGAGTTTCTGTTGAATGCTTGTAAGTAGCTTAAGGCACTTTCAAAGGAAAGTGATTTTCTCTGAAAGGACAGCATTTAGAAAGTGAAGCAACACTCCATTCACTTCGCACAGTGAATTGAAGTGTTGGAACAGACTGCTTCACTTTCAGAGAAACACATGTGAGTTTCTGTTGAATGCTTGTAAGTAGCTTAAGGCTCTTTCAAAGGACAGTGATTTTCTCTGAGAGGACAGCATTTAGAAAGTGAGGCAACACTCCATTCACTTCACACAGTGAATTGAAGTGTTGGAACAGACTGCTTCTCTTTCAGAGAAACGCATGTGAGTTTCTTCCTAATGCTTGCAAGTAGCTTAAGGCACTTTCAAAGGAAAGTGATTTTCTCAGAAAGGACAGCATTTAGAAAGTGAAGCAACACTCCATTCACTTCGCACAGTGAATTGAAGTGTTGGAACAGACTGCTTCTCTTTCAGAGAAACGCATGTGAGTTTCTTCCTCATGCTTGCAAGTAGCTTAAAGCACTTTCAAAGGAAAGTGATTTTCTCTGAAAGGACAGCATTTAGAAAGTGAAGCAACACTCCATTCACTTCGTGCAGTGAACTGAAGTGTTGGAACAGAGTGCTTCTCTTTCATAGAAACGCATTAGTGTTTCTTGTGAATGCTAACAAGTTGCTTAAGGCACTTTCAAAGGAAAGTGATTTTCTCTGAAAGGACATAATTTAGAAAGTGAAGCCAAACTCCATTCACTTCGCACAGTGAATTGAAGTGTTGGAACAGACTGCTTCTCTTTCAGAGAAACGCATGTGAGTTTCTGTTGAATGCTTGTAAGTAGCTTAGGGCACTTTCAAAGGAAAGTGATTTTCTCTGAGAGGACAGCATTTAGAAAGTGAGGCAACACTCCATTCACTTCACACAGTGAATTGAAGTGTTGGAACAGACTGCTTCTCTTTCAGAGAAACGCATGTGAGTTTCTTCCTAATGCTTGCAAGTAGCTTAAGGCACTTTCAAAGGAAAGTGATTTTCTCTGAAAGGACAGCATTTAGAAAGTGAGGCAACACTCCATTCACTTCGCACAGTGAACTGAAGTGTTGGAACAGACTGCTTCTCTTTCAGAGAAACACATGTGAGTTTCTTCCTAATGCTTGCAAGTAGCTTAAGGCACTTTCAAAGGAAAGTGATTTTCTCAGAAAGGACAGCATTTAGAAAGTGAAGCAACACTCCATTCACTTCGCACAGTGAATTGTAGTGTTGGAACAGACTGCTTCTCTTTCAGAGAAACGCATGTGAGTTTCTTCCTAATGCTTGCAAGTAGCTTAAGGCACTTTCAAAGGAAAGTTATTTTCTCTGAAAGGACAGCATTTAGAAAGTGAAGCAACACTCCATTCACTTCGCACAGTGAATTGAAGTGTTGGAACAGACTGCTTCTCTTTCAGAGAAACGCATGTGAGTTTCTGGTGAATGCTTGTAAGTAGCTTAATGCAATTTCAAAGGAAAGTGATTTTCTCTGAAAGGACAGCATTTAGAAAGTGAAGCAACACTCCATTCCCTTCGTGCAGTGAATTGAAGTGTTGGAACAGAGTGCTTCTCTTTCATAGAAACGCATTAGTGTTTCTTGTGAATGCTTGCAAGTTGCTTAAGGCACTTTCAAAGGAAACTGATTTTCTCTGAAAGGACATAATTTAGAAAGTGAAGCAACACTCCATTCACTTCGCACAGTGAATTGAAGTGTTGGAACAGACTGCTTCTCTTTCAGAGAAATGCATGTGAGTTTCTGTTGAATGCTTGTAAGTAGCTTAAGGCACTTTCAAAGGAAAGTGATTTTCTCTGAAAGGACAGCATTTAGAAAGTGAAGCAACACTCCATTAACTTCGCACAGTGAATTGAAGTGTTGGAACAGACTGCTTCACTTTCAGAGAAACGCATGTGAGTTTCTGTTGAATGCTTGTAAGTAGCTTAAGGCACTTTCAAAGGAAAGTGATTTTCTCTGAGAGGACAGCATTTAGAAAGTGAAGCAACACTCCATTCCCTTCGTGCAGTGAATTGAAGTGTTGGAACAGAGTGCTTCTCTTTCATAGAAACGCATTAGTGTTTCTTGTGAATGCTTGCAAGTTGCTTAAGGCACTTTCAAAGGAAAGTGATTTTCTCTGAAAGTACATAATTTAGAAAGTGAAGCAACACTCCATTCACTTCGCACAGTGAATTGAAGTGTTGGAACAGACTGCTTCTCTTTCAGAGAAATGCATGTGAGTTTCTGTTGAATGCTTGTAAGTAGCTTAAGGCACTTTCAAAGGAAAGTGATTTTCTCTGAAAGGACAGCATTTAGAAAGTGAAGCAACACTCCATTCACTTCGCACAGTGAATTGAAGTGTTGGAACAGACTGCTTCACTTTCAGAGAAACGCATGTGAGTTTCTGTTGAATGCTTGTAAGTAGCTTAAGGCACTTTCAAAGGAAAGTGATTTTCTCTGAGAGGACAGCATTTAGAAAGTGAGGCAACACTCCATTCACTTCACACAGTGAATTGAAGTGTTGGAACAGACTGCTTCTCTTTCAGAGAAACGCATGTGAGTTTCTTCCTAATGCTTGCAAGTAGCTTAAGGCACTTTCAAAGGAAAGTGATTTTCTCTGAAAGGACATAATTTAGAAAGTGAAGCAAAACTCCATTCACTTCGCACAGTGAATTGTAGTGTTGGAACAGACTGCTTCTCTTTCAGAGAATCGCATGTGAGTTTCTTACTAATGCTTGCAAGTAGCTTAAGGCACTTTCAAAGGAAAGTGATTTTCTCTGAAAGGACAGCATTTAGAAAGTGAAGCAACACTCCATTCACTTCACACAGTGAATTGAAGTGTTGGAACAGACTGCTTCTCTTTCAGAGAAACGCATGTGAGTTTCTGGTGAATGCTTGTAAGTAGCTTAAGGCACTTTCAAAGGAAAGTGATTTTCTCTGAAAGGACAGCATTTAGAAAGTAAGCAACACTCCATTCCCTTCGTGCAGTGAATTGAAGTGTTGGAACAGAGTGCTTCACTTTCATAGAAACACATTAGTGTTTCTTGTGAATGCTTGCAAGTTGCTTAAGGCACTTTCAAAGGAAAGTGATTTTCTCTGAAAGGACATAATTTAGAAAGTGAAGCAACACTCCATTCACTTCGCACAGTGAATTGAAGTGTTGGAACAGACTGCTTCTCTTTCAGAGAAACGCATGTGAGTTTCTGTTGAATGCTTGAAAGTATCTTAAGGCACTTTCAAAGGAAAGTGATTTTCTCTGAAAGGACAGCATTTTGAAAGTGAAGCAATACTCCATTCACTTCGCAGAGTGAATTGAAGTATTGGAACAGACTGCTTCTCTTTCAGAGAAACGCATGTGAGTTTCTGTTAAATGCTTGCAAGTAGCTTAAGTCACTTTCAAAGGAAAGTGATTTTCTCTGAGAGCACAGCATTTAGAAAGTGAGGCAAAACTCCATTCACTTCGTGCAGTGAATTGAAGTGTTGGAATAGAGTGCTTCTCTTTCATAGAAACGCATTAGTGTTTCTTGTGAATGCTTGCATGTTGCATAAGGCACTTTCAAAGGATAGTGATTTTCTCTGAAAGGACATAATTTAGAAAGTGAAGCAACACTCCATTCACTTCGCACAGTGAATTGAAGTGTTGGAACAGACTGCTTCTCTTTCAGAGAAATGCATGTGAGTTTCTGTTGAATGCTTGTAAGTAGCTTAAGGCACTTTCAATGGAAAGTGATTTTCTCTGAAAGGACAGCATATAGAAAGTGAAGCAACACTCCATTCACTTCGCACAGTGAATTGAAGTGTTGGAACAGACTGCTTCACTTTCAGAGAAACGCATGTGAGTTTCTGTTGAATGCTTGTAAGTAGCTTAAGGCACTTTCAAAGGAAAGTGATTTTCTCTAAGGTGACAGCATTTAGAAAGTGAGGCAACACTCCATTCACTTCACACAGTGATTTGAAGTGTTGGAACAGACTGCTTCTCTTTCAGAGAAACGCATGTGAGTTTCTTCCTAATGCTTGCAAGTAGCTTAAGGCACTTTCAAAGGAAAGTGATTTTCTCAGAAAGGACAGCATTTAGAAAGTGAAGCAACACTCCATTCACTTCGCACATTGAATTGAAGTGTTGGAACAGACTGCTTCTCTTTCAGAGAAACGCATGTGAGTTTCTGTTGAATGCTTGAAAGTATCTTAAGGCACTTTCAAAGGAAAGTGATTTTCTCTGAAAGGACAGCATTTTGAAAGTGAAGCAATACTCCATTCACTTCGCAGAGTGAATTGAAGTATTGGAACAGACTGCTTCTCTTTCAGAGAAACGCATGTGAGTTTCTGTTAAATGCTTGCAAGTAGCTTAAGTCACTTTCAAAGGAAAGTGATTTTCTCTGAGAGCACAGCATTTAGAAAGTGAGGCAAAACTCCATTCACTTCGTGCAGTGAATTGAAGTGTTGGAATAGAGTGCTTCTCTTTCATAGAAACGCATTAGTGTTTCTTGTGAATGCTTGCATGTTGCATAAGGCACTTTCAAAGGATAGTGATTTTCTCTGAAAGGACATAATTTAGAAAGTGAAGCAACACTCCATTCACTTCGCACAGTGAATTGAAGTGTTGGAACAGACTGCTTCTCTTTCAGAGAAATGCATGTGAGTTTCTGTTGAATGCTTGTAAGTAGCTTAAGGCACTTTCAATGGAAAGTGATTTTCTCTGAAAGGACAGCATATAGAAAGTGAAGCAACACTCCATTCACTTCGCACAGTGAATTGAAGTGTTGGAACAGACTGCTTCACTTTCAGAGAAACGCATGTGAGTTTCTGTTGAATGCTTGTAAGTAGCTTAAGGCACTTTCAAAGGAAAGTGATTTTCTCTAAGGTGACAGCATTTAGAAAGTGAGGCAACACTCCATTCACTTCACACAGTGATTTGAAGTGTTGGAACAGACTGCTTCTCTTTCAGAGAAACGCATGTGAGTTTCTTCCTAATGTTTGCAAGTAGCTTAAGGCACTTTCAAAGGAAAGTGATTTTCTCAGAAAGGACAGCATTTAGAAAGTGAAGCAACACTCCATTCACTTCGCACAGTGAATTGAAGTGTTGGAACAGACTGCTTCTCTTTCAGAGAAACGCATGTGAGTTTCTTCCTAATGCTTGCAAATAGCTTAAGGCACTATCAAAGGAAAGTGATTTTCTCTGAAAGGACAGCATTTAGAAAGTGAAGCAACACTCCACTCACTTCATACAGAGAATTGAAGTGTTGGAACAGACTGCTTCTCTTTCAGAGAAACGCATGTGAGTTTCTGATGAATGCTTGTAAGTAGCTTAAGGCACTTTCAAAGGAAAGTGATTTTCTCTGAAAGGACAGCATTTAGAAAGTAAGCAACACTCCATTCCCTTCGTGCAGTGAATTGAAGTGTTGGAACAGAGTGCTTCTCTTTCATAGAAACGCATTAGTGTTTCTTGTGAATGCTTGCAAGTTGCTTAAGGCACTTTCAAAGGAAAGTGATTTTCTCTGAAAGGACATAATTTAGAAAGTGAAGCAACACTCCATTCACTTCGCACAGTGAATTGAAGTGTTGGAACAGACTGCTTCTCTTTCAGAGAAACACATGTGAGTTTCTGTTGAATGCTTGTAAGTAGATTAAGGCACTTTCAAAGAAAAGTGATTTTCTCTGAAAGGACAGCATTTAGAAAGGGAAGCAATACTCCATTCACTTCGCAGAGTGAATTGAAGTATTGGAACAGACTGCTTCTCTTTCAGAGAAACGCATGTGAGTTTCTGTTAAATGCTTGTAAGTAGCTTAAGGCACTTTCAAAGGAAAGTGATTTTCTCTGAAAGCACAGCATTTAGAAAGTGAGGCAACACTCTATTCACTTCACACAGTGAATTGAAGGGATGGAACAGACTGCTTCTCTTTCAGAGAAACGCATGTGAGTTTCTTCCTAATGCTTGCAAGTAGCTTAAGGCACTATCAAAGGAAAGTGATTTTCTCTGAAAGGACAGCATTTAGAAAGTGAGGCAACACTCCATTCAATTCGCACAGTGAATTGAAGTGTTGGAACAGACTGCTTCTCTTTCAGAGAAACGCATGTGAGTTTCTTCCTAATGCTTGCAAGTTGCTTAAGGCACTTTCAAAGGAAAGTGATTTTCTCTGAAAGGACAGCATTTAGAAAGTGAAGCAACACTCCATTCACTTCGCACAGTGAATTGAAGTGTTGGAACAGACTGCTTCTCTTTCAGAGAAACGCATGTGATTTTCTGGTGAATGCTTGTAAGTAGCTTAAGGCACTTTCAAAGGAAAGTGATTTTCTCTGAGAGGACAGCATTTAGAAAGTGAGGCAACACTCCATTCACTTCACACAGTGAATTGAAGTCTTGGAACAGACTGCTTCCCTTTCAGAGAAACACATGTGAGTTTCTTCCTAATGCTTGCAAGTAGCTTAAGGCACTTTCAGAGGAAAGTGATTTTCTCAGAAAGGACAGCATTTAGAAAGTGAAGCAACACTCCATTCACTTCGCACAGTGAATTGTAGTGTTGGAACAGACTGCTTCTCTTTCAGAGAAACGCATGTGAGTTTCTTCCTAATGCGTGCAAGTAGCTTAAGGCACTTTCAAAGGAAAGTGATTTTCTCTGAAAGGACAGCATTTAGAAAGTGAAGCAACACTCCATTCACTTCGCACAGTGAATTGAAGTGTTGGAACAGACTGCTTCTCTTTCAGAGAAACGCATGTGAGTTTCTGGTTAATGCTTGTAAGTAGCTTAATGCACTTTCAAAGGAAAGTGATTTTCTCTGAAAGGACAGCATTTAGAAAGTGAAGCAACACTCCATTCCCTTCGTGCAGTGAATTGAAGTGTTCGAACAGAGTGCTTCTCTTTCATAGAAACGCATTAGTGTTTCTTGTGAATGCTTGCAAGTTGCTTAAGGCACTTTCAAAGGAAAGTGATTTTCTCTGAAAGGACATAATTTAGAAAGTGAAGCAACACTCCATTCACTTCGCACAGTGAATTGAAGTGTTGGAACAGACTGCTTCTCTTTCAGAGAAATGCATGTGAGTTTCTGTTGAATGCTTGTAAGTAGCTTAAGGCACTTTCAAAGGAAAGTGATTTTCTCTGAAAGGACAGCATTTAGAAAGTGAAGCAACACTCCATTCACTTCGCACAGTGAATTGAAGTGTTGGAACAGACTGCTTCACTTTCAGAGAAACGCATGTGAGTTTCTGTTGAATGCTTGTAAGTAGCTTAAGGCACTTTCAAAGGAAAGTGATTTTCTCTGAGAGGACAGCATTTAGAAAGTGAAGCAACACTCCATTCCCTTCGTGCAGTGAATTGAAGTGTTGGAACAGAGTGCTTCTCTTTCATAGAAACGCATTAGTGTTTCTTGTGAATGCTTGCAAGTTGCTTAAGGCACTTTCAAAGGAAAGTGATTTTCTCTGAAAGTACATAATTTAGAAAGTGAAGCAACACTCCATTCACTTCGCACAGTGAATTGAAGCGTTGGAACAGACTGCTTCTCTTTCAGAGAAATGCATGTGAGTTTCTGTTGAATGCTTGTAAGTAGCTTAAGGCACTTTCAAAGGAAAGTGATTTTCTCTGAAAGGACAGCATTTAGAAAGTGAAGCAACACTCCATTCACTTCGCACAGTGAATTGAAGTGTTGGAACAGACTGCTTCACTTTCAGAGAAACACATGTGAGTTTCTGTTGAATGCTTGTAAGTAGCTTAAGGCACTTTCAAAGGAAAGTGATTTTCTCTGAGAGGACAGCATTTAGAAAGTGAGGCAACACTCCATTCACTTCACACAGTGAATTGAAGTGTTGGAACAGACTGCTTCTCTTTCAGAGAAACGCATGTGAGTTTCTTCCTAATGCTTGCAAGTAGCTTAAGGCACTTTCAAAGGAAAGTGATTTTCTCAGAAAGGACAGCATTTAGAAAGTGAAGCAACACTCCATTCACTTCGCACAGTGAATTGAAGTGTTGGAACAGACTGCTTCTCTTTCAGAGAAACGCATGTGAGTTTCTTCCTCATGCTTGCAAGTAGCTTAAAGCACTTTCAAGGAAAGTGATTTTCTCTGAAAGGACAGCATTTAGAAAGTGAAGCAACACTCCATTCACTTCGCACAGTGAATTGAAGTGTTGGAACACACTGCTTCTCTTTCAGAGAAACGCATGTGAGTTTCTTCCTCATGCTTGCAAGTAGCTTAAAGCACTTTCAAGGAAAGTGATTTTCTCTGAAAGGACAGCATTTAGAAAGTGAAGCAACACTCCATTCACTTCGCACAGTGAATTGAAGTTTTGGAACAGACTGCTTCACTTTCAGAGAAACGCATGTGAGTTTCTGTTGAATGCTTGTAAGTAGCTTAAGGCACTTTCAAAGGAAAGTGATTTTCTCTAAGATGACAGCATTTAGAAAGTGAGGCAACACTCCATTCACTTCACACAGTGAATTGAAGTGTTGGAACAGACTGCTTCTCTTTCAGAGAAACGCATGTGAGTTTCTTCCTAATGCTTGCAAGTAGCTTAAGGCACTTTCAAAGGAAAGTGATTTTCTCAGAAAGGACAGCATTTAGAAAGTGACGCAACACTCCATTCACTTCGCACATTGAATTGAAGTGTTGGAACAGACTGCTTCTCTTTCAGAGAAACGCATGTGAGTTTCTGTTGAATGCTTGAAAGTATCTTAAGGCACTTTCAAAGGAAAGTGATTTTCTCTGAAAGGACAGCATTTTGAAAGTGAAGCAATACTCCATTCACTTCGCAGAGTGAATTGAAGTATTGGAACAGACTGCTTCTCTTTCAGAGAAACGCATGTGAGTTTCTGTTAAATGCTTGCAAGTAGCTTAAGTCACTTTCAAAGGAAAGTGATTTTCTCTGAGAGCACAGCATTTAGAAAGTGAGGCAAAACTCCATTCACTTCGTGCAGTGAATTGAAGTGTTGGAATAGAGTGCTTCTCTTTCATAGAAACGCATTAGTGTTTCTTGTGAATGCTTGCATGTTGCATAAGGCACTTTCAAAGGATAGTGATTTTCTCTGAAAGGACATAATTTAGAAAGTGAAGCAACACTCCATTCACTTCGCACAGTGAATTGAAGTGTTGGAACAGACTGCTTCTCTTTCAGAGAAATGCATGTGAGTTTCTGTTGAATGCTTGTAAGTAGCTTAAGGCACTTTCAATGGAAAGTGATTTTCTCTGAAAGGACAGCATATAGAAAGTGAAGCAACACTCCATTCACTTCGCACAGTGAATTGAAGTGTTGGAACAGACTGCTTCACTTTCAGAGAAACGCATGTGAGTTTCTGTTGAATGCTTGTAAGTAGCTTAAGGCACTTTCAAAGGAAAGTGATTTTCTCTAAGGTGACAGCATTTAGAAAGTGAGGCAACACTCCATTCACTTCACACAGTGATTTGAAGTGTTGGAACAGACTGCTTCTCTTTCAGAGAAACGCATGTGAGTTTCTTCCTAATGCTTGCAAGTAGCTTAAGGCACTTTCAAAGGAAAGTGCTTTTCTCAGAAAGGACAGCATTTAGAAAGTGAAGCAACACTCCATTCACTTCGCACAGTGAATTGAAGTGTTGGAACAGACTGCTTCTCTTTCAGAGAAACGCATGTGAGTTTCTTCCTAATGCTTGCAAGTAGCTTAAGGCACTATCAAAGGTAAGTGATTTTCTCTGAAAGGACAGCATTTAGAAAGTGAAGCAACACTCCACTCACTTCACACAGAGAATTGAAGTGTTGGAACAGACTGCTTCTCTTTCAGAGAAACGCATGTGAGTTTCTGATGAATGCTTGTAAGTAGCTTAAGGCACTTTCAAAGGAAAGTGATTTTCTCTGAAAGGACAGCATTTAGAAAGTAAGCAACACTCCATTCCCATCGTGCAGTGAATTGAAGTGTTGGAACAGAGTGCTTCTCTTTCATAGAAACGCATTAGTGTTTCTTGTGAATGCTTGCAAGTTGCTTAAGGCACTTTCAAAGGAAAGTGATTTTCTCTGAAAGGACATAATTTAGAAAGTGAAGCAACACTCCATTCACTTCGCACAGTGAATTGAAGTGTTGGAACAGACTGCTTCTCTTTCAGAGAAACACATGTGAGTTTCTGTTGAATGCTTGTAAGTAGCTTAAGGCACTTTCAAAGAAAAGTGATTTTCTCTGAAAGGACAGCATTTAGAAAGGGAAGCAATACTCCATTCACTTCGCAGAGTGAATTGAAGTATTGGAACAGACTGCTTCTCTTTCAGAGAAACGCATGTGAGTTTCTGTTAAATGCTTGTAAGTAGCTTAAGGCACTTTCAAAGGAAAGTGATTTTCTCTGAAAGCACAGCATTTAGAAAGTGAGGCAACACTCTATTCACTTCACACAGTGAATTGAAGGGATGGAACAGACTGCTTCTCTTTCAGAGAAACGCATGTGAGTTTCTTCCTAATGCTTGCAAGTAGCTTAAGGCACTATCAAAGGAAAGTGATTTTCTCTGAAAGGACAGCATTTAGAAAGTGAGGCAACACTCCATTCAATTCGCACAGTGAATTGAAGTGTTGGAACAGACTGCTTCTCTTTCAGAGAAACGCATGTGAGTTTCTTCCTAATGCTTGCAAGTAGCTTAAGGCACTTTCAAAGGAAAGTGATTTTCTCTGAAAGGACAGCATTTAGAAAGTGAAGCAACACTCCATTCACTTCGTGCAGTGAATTGAAGTGTTGGAACAGAGTGCTTCTCTTTCATAGAAACGCATTAGTGTTTCTTGTGAATGCTTGCAAGTTGCTTAAGGCACTTTCAAAGGAAAGTGATTTTCTCTGAAAGGACAGCATTTAGAAAGTGAAGCAACACTCCATTCACTTCGCACAGTGAATTGAAGTGTTGGAACAGACTGCTTCTCTTTCAGAGAAACGCATGTGATTTTCTGGTGAATGCTTGTAAGTAGCTTAAGGCACTTTCAAAGGAAAGTGATTTTCTCTGAGAGGACAGCATTTAGAAAGTGAGGCAACACTCCATTCACTTCACACAGTGAATTGAAGTCTTGGAACAGACTGCTTCACTTTCAGAGAAACACAAGTGAGTTTCTTCCTAATGCTTGCAAGTAGCTTAAGGCACTTTCAAAGGAAAGTGATTTTCTCAGAAAGGACAGCATTTAGAAAGTGAAGCAACACTCCATTCACTTCGCACAGTGAATTGTAGTGTTGGAACAGACTGCTTCTCTTTCAGAGAAACGCATGTGAGTTTCTTCCTAATGCTTGCAAGTAGCTTAAGGCACTTTCAAAGGAAAGTGATTTTCTCTGAAAGGACAGCATTTAGAAAGTGAAGCAACACTCCATTCACTTCGCACAGTGAATTGAAGTGTTGGAACAGACTGCTTCTCTTTCAGAGAAACGCATGTGAGTTTCTGGTTAATGCTTGTAAGTAGCTTAATGCACTTTCAAAGGAAAGTGATTTTCTCTGAAAGGACAGCATTTAGAAAGTGAAGCAACACTCCATTCCCTTCGTGCAGTGAATTGAAGTGTTCGAACAGAGTGCTTCTCTTTCATAGAAACGCATTAGTGTTTCTTGTGAATGCTTGCAAGTTGCTTAAGGCACTTTCAAAGGAAAGTGATTTTCTCTGAAAGGACATAATTTAGAAAGTGAAGCAACACTCCATTCACTTCGCACAGTGAATTGAAGTGTTGGAACAGACTGCTTCTCTTTCAGAGAAATGCATGTGAGTTTCTGTTGAATGCTTGTAAGTAGCTTAAGGCACTTTCAAAGGAAAGTGATTTTCTCTGAAAGGACAGCATTTAGAAAGTGAAGCAACACTCCATTCACTTCGCACAGTGAATTGAAGTGTTGGAACAGACTGCTTCACTTTCAGAGAAACGCATGTGAGTTTCTGTTGAATGCTTGTAAGTAGCTTAAGGCACTTTCAAAGGAAAGTGATTTTCTCTGAGAGGACAGCATTTAGAAAGTGAAGCAACACTCCATTCCCTTCGTGCAGTGAATTGAAGTGTTGGAACAGAGTGCTTCTCTTTCATAGAAACGCATTAGTGTTTCTTGTGAATGCTTGCAAGTTGCTTAAGGCACTTTCAAAGGAAAGTGATTTTCTCTGAAAGTACATAATTTAGAAAGTGAAGCAACACTCCATTCACTTCGCACAGTGAATTGAAGTGTTGGAACAGACTGCTTCTCTTTCAGAGAAATGCATGTGAGTTTCTGTTGAATGCTTGTAAGTAGCTTAAGGCACTTTCAAAGGAAAGTGATTTTCTCTGAAAGGACAGCATTTAGAAAGTGAAGCAACACTCCATTCACTTCGCACAGTGAATTGAAGTGTTGGAACAGACTGCTTCACTTTCAGAGAAACACATGTGAGTTTCTGTTGAATGCTTGTAAGTAGCTTAAGGCACTTTCAAAGGAAAGTGATTTTCTCTGAGAGGACAGCATTTAGAAAGTGAGGCAACACTCCATTCACTTCACACAGTGAATTGAAGTGTTGGAACAGACTGCTTCTCTTTCAGAGAAACGCATGTGAGTTTCTTCCTAATGCTTGCAAGTAGCTTAAGGCACTTTCAAAGGAAAGTGATTTTCTCAGAAAGGACAGCATTTAGAAAGTGAAGCAACACTCCATTCACTTCGCACAGTGAATTGAAGTGTTGGAACAGACTGCTTCTCTTTCAGAGAAACGCATGTGAGTTTTTCCTCATGCTTGCAAGTAGCTTAAAGCACTTTCAAGGAAAGTGATTTTCTCTGAAAGGACAGCATTTAGAAAGTGAAGCAACACTCCATTCACTTCGCACAGTGAATTGAAGTGTTGGAACACACTGCTTCTCTTTCAGAGAAACGCATGTGAGTTTCTGGTGAATGCTTGTAAGTAGCTTAAGGCACTTTCAAAGGAAAGTGATTTTCTCTGAAAGGACAGCATTTAGAAAGTGAAGCAACACTCCCTTCACTTCAAACAGTGAATTGAAGTGTTGGAACAGACTGCTTCTCTTTCAGAGAAATGCATGTGAGTTTCTGTTGAATGCTTGTAAGTAGCTTAAGGCACTTTCAACGGAAAGTGATTTTCTCTGAAAGGACAGCATTTAGAAAGTGAGGAAACACTCCATTCACTTCACACAGTGAACTGAAGTGTTGGAACAGACTGCTTCTCTTTCAGAGAAACACATGTGAGTTTCTTCCTAATGCTTGCAAGTAGCTTAAGGCACGTTCAAAGGAAAGTGATTTTCTCTGAAAGGACAGCATTTAGAAAGTGAAGCAACATTCCATTCACTTCGCACAGTGAATTGAAGTGTTGGAACAGACTGCTTCTCTTTCAGAGAAACGCATGTGAGTTTCTTCCTAATGCTTGCAAGTAGCTTAATGCACTTTCAAAGGAAAGTGATTTTCTCTGAAAGGACAGCATTTAGAAAGTGAAGCAACACTCCATTCACTTCGCACATTGAATTGAAGTGTTGGAACAGACTGCTTCTCTTTCAGAGAAACGCATGTGAGTTTCTGTTGAATGCTTGTAAGTATCTTAAGGCACTTTCAAAGGAAAGTGATTTTCTCTGAAAGGACAGCATTTTGAAAGTGAAGCAATACTCCATTCACTTCGCAGAGTGAATTGAAGCATTGGAACAGACTGCTTCTCTTTCAGAGAAACGCATGTGAGTTTCTGTTAAATGCTTGCAAGTAGCTTAAGGCACTTTCAAAGGAAAGTGATTTTTTCTGAGAGCACAGCATTTAGAAAGTGAGGCAACACTCTATTCACTTCACACAGTGAATTGAAGTGTTGGAACAGACTGCTTCTCTTTCAGAGAAATGCATGTGAGTTTCTTCCTAATGCTTGCAAGTAGCTTAAGGCACTTTCAAAGGAAAGTGATTTTCTCTGAAAAGACAGCATTTAGAAAATGAAGCAACACTCCGTTCACTTCGCACAGTGAATTGAAGTGTTGGAACCGACTGCTTCTCTTTCAGAGAAACGCATGTGAGTTTCTGGTGAATGCTTGTAAGAAGCTCAAGGCACTTTCAAAGGAAAGTGATTTTCTCTGAAAGGACAGCATTTAGAAAGTGAAGCAACACTCCATTCACTTCGTGCAGTGAATTGAAGTGTTGGAATAGAGTGCTTCTGTTTCATAGAAACGCATTAGTGTTTCTTGTGAATGCTTGCAAGTTGCTTAAGGCACTTTCAAAGGATAGTGATTTTCTCTGAAAGGACATAATTTAGAAAGTGAAGCAACACTCCATTCACTTCGCACAGTGAATTGAAGTGTTGGAACAGACTGCTTCTCTTTCAGAGAAATGCATGTGAGTTTCTGTTGAATGTTTGTAAGTAGCTTAAGGCACTTTCAATGGAAAGTGATTTTCTCTGAAAGGACAGCATTTAGAAAGTGAAGCAACACTCCATTCACTTCGCACAGTGAATTGAAGTTTTGGAACAGACTGCTTCACTTTCAGAGAAACGCATGTGAGTTTCTGTTGAATGCTTGTAAGTAGCTTAAGGCACTTTCAAAGGAAAGTGATTTTCTCTAAGATGACAGCATTTAGAAAGTGAGGCAACACTCCATTCACTTCACACAGTGAATTGAAGTGTTGGAACAGACTGCTTCTCTTTCAGAGAAACGCATGTGAGTTTCTTCCTAATGCTTGCAAGTAGCTTAAGGCACTTTCAAAGGAAAGTGATTTTCTCAGAAAGGACAGCATTTAGAAAGTGAAGCAACACTCCATTCACTTCGCACATTGAATTGAAGTGTTGGAACAGACTGCTTCTCTTTCAGAGAAACGCATGTGAGTTTCTGTTGAATGCTTGTAAGTATCTTAAGGCACTTTCAAAGGAAAGTGATTTTCTCTGAAAGGACAGCATTTCGAAAGTGAAGCAATACTCCATTCACTTCGCAGAGTGAATTGAAGTATTGGAACAGACTGCTTCTCTTTCAGAGAAACGCATGTGAGTTTCTGTTAAATGCTTGTAAGTAGCTTAAGGCACTTTCAAAGGAAAGTGATTTTCTCTGAGAGCACAGCATTTAGAAAGTGAGGCAACACTCCATTCACTTCGTGCAGTGAATTGAAGTGTTGGAATAGAGTGCTTCTCTTTCATAGAAACGCATTAGTGTTTCTTGTGAATGCTTGCAAGTTGCATAAGGCACTTTCAAAGGATAGTGATTTTCTCTGAAAGGACATAATTTAGAAAGTGAAGCAACACTCCATTCACTTCGCACAGTGAATTGAAGTGTTGGAACAGACTGCTTCTCTTTGAGAGAAATGCATGTGAGTTTCTGTTGAATGCTTGTAAGTAGCTTAAGGCACTTTCAATGGAAAGTGATTTTCTCTGAAAGGACAGCATTTAGAAAGTGAAGCAACACTCCATTCACTTCGCACAGTGAATTGAAGTGTTGGAACAGACTGCTTCACTTTCAGAGAAACGCATGTGAGTTTCTGTTGAATGCTTGTAAGTAGCTTAAGGCACTTTCAAAGGAAAGTGATTTTCTCTAAGATGACAGCATTTAGAAAGTGAGGCAACACTCCATTCACTTCACACAGTGAATTGAAGTGTTGGAACAGACTGCTTCTGTTTCAGAGAAACGCATGTGAGTTTCTTCCTAATGCTTGCAAGTAGCTTAAGGCACTTTCAAAGGAAAGTGATTTACTCAGAAAGGACAGCATTTAGAAAGTGAAGCAACACTCCATTCACTTCGCACAGTGAATTGAAGTGTTGGAACAGACTGCTTCTCTTTCAGAGAAACGCATGTGAGTTTCTGGTGAATGCTTTTAAGTAGCTTAAGGCACTTTCAAAGGAAAGTGATTTTCTCTGAAAGGACAGCATTTACAAAGTGAAGCAACACTCCATTCACTTCGCACAGTGAATTGAAGTGTTGGAACAGACTGCTTCTCTTTCAGAGAAACGCATGTGAGTTTCTGGTGAATGCTTGTAAGTAGCTTAAGGCACTTTCAAAGGAAAGTGATTTTCTCTGAAAGGACAGCATTTAGAATGTGAAGCAACACTCCATTCACTTCGAACAGTGAATTGAAGTGTTGGAACAGACTGCTTCTCTTTAAGAGAAATGCATGTGAGTTTCTGGTGAATGCTTGTAAGTAGCTTAAGGCACTTTCAAAGGAAAGTGATTTTCTCTGAAAGGACAGCATTTAGAAAGTGAGGCAGCACTCCATTCACTTCACACAGTGAACTGAAGTGTTGGAACAGACTGCTTCTCTTTCAGAGAAACGCATGTGAGTTTCTTCCTAATGCTTGCAAGTAGCTTAAGGCACTATCAAAGGAAAGTGATTTTCTCTGAAAAGACAGCATTTAGAAAGTGAAGCAACACTCCATTCACTTCGCACAGTGAATTGAAGTGTTGGAACAGACTGCTTCTCTTTCAGAGAAGCGCATGTGAGTTTTTTGTGAATGCTTGAAAGTAGTTTAAGGCACTTTCAAAGGAAAGTGATTTTCTCTGAAAGGACAGCATTTAGAAAGTGAAGCAACACTCCATTCACTTCGCACATTGAATTGAAGTGTTGGAACAGACTGCTTCTCTTTCAGAGAAACACATGTGAGTTTCTGTTGAAAGCTTGTAAGTAGCTTAAGGCACTTTCAAAGGAAAGTGATTTTCTCTGAAAGGACAGCATTTAGAAAGTGAAGCAACACTCCATTCACTTCCCAGAGTGAATTGAAGTATTGGAACAGACTGCTTCTCTTTCACAGAAACGCATGTGAGTTTCTGTTAAATGCTTGTAAGTAGCTTAAGGCACTTTCAAAGGAAAGTGATTTTCTCTGAAAGCACAGCATTTAGAAAGTGAGGCAACACTCTATTCACTTCACACAGTGAATTGAAGTGTTGGAACAGACTGCTTCTCTTTCAGAGAAACGCATGTGAGTTTCTTCCTAATGCTTGCAAGGAGCTAAAGGCACTATCAAAGGAAAGTGATTTTCTCTGAAAGGGCAGCATTTAGAAAGTGAAGCAACACTCCATTCACTTCGCACAGTGAATTGAAGTGTTGGAACAGACTGCTTCTCTTTCAGAGAAGCGCATGTGAGTTTTTTGTGAATGCTTGAAAGTAGTTTAAGGCACTTTCAAAGGAAAGTGATTTTCTCTGAAAAGACAGCATTTAGAAAGTGAGGCAACACTCCATTCACTTCGCACAGTGAATTGAAGTGTTGGAACAGACTGCATCTCTTTCAGAGAAATGCATGTGAGTTTCTTCCTAATGCTTGCAAGTAGCTTAAGGCACTTTCAAAGGAAAGTGATTTTCTCTGAAAGGACAGCATTTAGAAAGTGAAGCAACACTCCATTCACTTCGTGCAGTGAATTGAAGTGTTGGAACAGAGTGCTTCTCTTTCATAGAAACGCATTAGTGTTTCTTGTGAATGCTTGCAAGTTGCTTAAGGCACTTTCAAAGGAAAGTGATTTTCTCTGAAAGGACATAATTTAGAAAGGGAAGCAACACTCCATTCACTTCGCACAGTGAATTGAAGTGTTGGAACAGACTGCTTCTCTTTCAGAGAAACGCATGTGAGTTTCTTCCTCATGCTTGCAAGTATCTTAAAGCACTTTCAAAGGAAAGTGATTTTCTCTGAAAGGACAGCATTTAGAAAGTGAAGCAACACTCCATTCACTTCGCACAGTGAATTGAAGTGTTGGAACACACTGCTTCTCTTTCAGAGAAACGCATGTGAGTTTCTGGTGAATGCTTGCAAGTAGCTTAAGGCACTTTCAAAGGAAAGTGATTTTCTCTGAAAGGACAGCATTTAGAAAGTGAAGCAACACTCCCTTCACTTCAAACAGTGAATTGAATTGTTGGAACAGACTGCTTCTCTTTCAGAGAAATGCATGTGAGTTTCTGTTGAATGCTTGTAAGTAGCTTAAGGCACTTTCAAAGGAAAGTGATTTTCTCTGAAAGGACAGCATTTAGAAAGTGAGGAAACACTCCATTCACTTCACACAGTGAACTGAAGTGTTGGAACAGACTGCTTCTCTTTCAGAGAAACACATGTGAGTTTCTTCCTAATGCTTGCAAGTAGCTTAAGGCACGTTCAAAGGAAAGTGATTTTCTCTGAAAGGACAGCATTTAGAAAGTGAAGCAACATTCCATTCACTTCGCACAGTGAATTGAAGTGTTGGAACAGACTGCTTCTCTTTCAGAGAAACGCATGTGAGTTTCTTCCTAATGCTTGCAAGTAGCTTAATGCACTTTCAAAGGAAAGTGATTTTCTCTGAAAGGACAGCATTTAGAAAGTGAAGCAACACTCCATTCACTTCGCACATTGAATTGAAGTGTTGGAACAGACTGCTTCTCTTTCAGAGAAACGCATGTGAGTTTCTGTTGAATGCTTGTAAGTATCTTAAGGCACTTTCAAAGGAAAGTGATTTTCTCTGAAAGGACAGCATTTTGAAAGTGAAGCAATACTCCATTCACTTCGCAGAGTGAATTGAAGCATTGGAACAGACTGCTTCTCTTTCAGAGAAACGCATGTGAGTTTCTGTTAAATGCTTGCAAGGAGCTTAAGGCACTTTCAAAGGAAAGTGATTTTTTCTGAGAGCACAGCATTTAGAAAGTGAGGCAACACTCTATTCACTTCACACAGTGAATTGAAGTGTTGGAACAGACTGCTTCTCTTTCAGAGAAATGCATGTGAGTTTCTTCCTAATGCTTGCAAGTAGCTTAAGGCACTTTCAAAGGAAAGTGATTTTCTCTGAAAAGACAGCATTTAGAAAATGAAGCAACACTCCGTTCACTTCGCACAGTGAATTGAAGTGTTGGAACCGACTGCTTCTCTTTCAGAGAAACGCATGTGAGTTTCTGGTGAATGCTTGTAAGAAGCTCAAGGCACTTTCAAAGGAAAGTGATTTTCTCTGAAAGGACAGCATTTAGAAAGTGAAGCAACACTCCATTCACTTCGTGCAGTGAATTGAAGTGTTGGAATAGAGTGCTTCTGTTTCATAGAAACGCATTAGTGTTTCTTGTGAATGCTTGCAAGTTGCTTAAGGCACTTTCAAAGGATAGTGATTTTCTCTGAAAGGACATAATTTAGAAAGTGAAGCAACACTCCATTCACTTCGCACAGTGAATTGAAGTGTTGGAACAGACTGCTTCTCTTTCAGAGAAATGCATGTGAGTTTCTGTTGAATGTTTGTAAGTAGCTTAAGGCACTTTCAATGGAAAGTGATTTTCTCTGAAAGGACAGCATTTAGAAAGTGAAGCAACACTCCATTCACTTCGCACAGTAAATTGAAGTTTTGGAACAGACTGCTTCACTTTCAGAGAAACGCATGTGAGTTTCTGTTGAATGCTTGTAAGTAGCTTAAGGCACTTTCAAAGGAAAGTGATTTTCTCTAAGATGACAGCATTTAGAAAGTGAGGCAACACTCCATTCACTTCACACAGTGAATTGAAGTGTTGGAACAGACTGCTTCTCTTTCAGAGAAACGCATGTGAGTTTCTTCCTAATGCTTGCAAGTAGCTTAAGGCACTTTCAAAGGAAAGTGATTTTCTCAGAAAGGACAGCATTTAGAAAGTGAAGCAACACTCCATTCACTTCGCACATTGAATTGAAGTGTTGGAACAGACTGCTTCTCTTTCAGAGAAACGCATGTGAGTTTCTGTTGAATGCTTGTAAGTATCTTAAGGCACTTTCAAAGGAAAGTGATTTTCTCTGAAAGGACAGCATTTCGAAAGTGAAGCAATACTCCATTCACTTCGCAGAGTGAATTGAAGTATTGGAACAGACTGCTTCTCTTTCAGAGAAACGCATGTGAGTTTCTGTTAAATGCTTGTAAGTAGCTTAAGGCACTTTCAAAGGAAAGTGATTTTCTCTGAGAGCACAGCATTTAGAAAGTGAGGCAACACTCCATTCACTTCGTGCAGTGAATTGAAGTGTTGGAATAGAGTGCTTCTCTTTCATAGAAACGCATTAGTGTTTCTTGTGAATGCTTGCAAGATGCATAAGGCACTTTCAAAGGATAGTGATTTTCTCTCAAAGGACATAATTTAGAAAGTGAAGCAACACTCCATTCACTTCGCACAGTGAATTGAAGTGTTGGAACAGACTGCTTCTCTTTCAGAGAAATGCATGTGAGTTTCTGTTGAATGCTTGTAAGTAGCTTAAGGCACTTTCAATGGAAAGTGATTTTCTCTGAAAGGACAGCATTTAGAAAGTGAAGCAACACTCCATTCACTTCGCACAGTGAATTGAAGTGTTGGAACAGACTGCTTCACTTTCAGAGAAACGCATGTGAGTTTCTGTTGAATGCTTGTAAGTAGCTTAAGGCACTTTCAAAGGAAAGTGATTTTCTCTAAGATGACAGCATTTAGAAAGTGAGGCAGCACTCCATTCACTTCACACAGTGAATTGAAGTGTTGGAACAGACTGCTTCTCTTTCAGAGAAACGCATGTGAGTTTCTTCCTAATGCTTGCAAGTAGCTTAAGGCACTTTCAAAGGAAAGTGATTTTCTCAGAAAGGACAGCATTTAGAAAGTGAAGCAACACTCCATTCACTTCGCACAGTGAATTGAAGTGTTGGAACAGACTGCTTCTCTTTCAGAGAAACGCATGTGAGTTTCTGGTGAATGCTTGTAAGTAGATTAAGGCACTTTCAAAGGAAAGTGATTTTCTCTGAAAGGACAGCATTTACAAAGTGAAGCAACACTCCATTCACTTCGCACAGTGAATTGAAGTGTTGGAACAGACTGCTTCTCTTTCAGAGAAACGCATGTGAGTTTCTGGTGAATGCTTGTAAGTAGCTTAAGGCACTTTCAAAGGAAAGTGATTTTCTCTGAAAGGACAGCATTTAGAAAGTGAAGCAACACTCCATTCACTTCGAACAGTGAATTGAAGTGTTGGAACAGACTGCTTCTCTTTAAGAGAAATGCATGTGAGTTTCTGGTGAATGCTTGTAAGTAGCTTAAGGCACTTTCAAAGAAAGTGATTTTCTCTGAAAGGACAGCATTTAGAAAGTGAGGCAGCACTCCATTCACTTCACACAGTGAACTGAAGTGTTGGAACAGACTGCTTCTCTTTCAGAGAAACGCATGTGAGTTTCTTCCTAATGCTTGCAAGTAGCTTAAGGCACTATCAAAGGAAAGTGATTTTCTCTGAAAAGACAGCATTTAGAAAGTGAAGCAACACTCCATTCACTTCGCACAGTGAATTGAAGTGTTGGAACAGACTGCTTCTCTTTCAGAGAAGCGCATGTGAGGTTTTTGTGAATGCTTGAAAGTAGTTTAAGGCACTTTCAAAGGAAAGTGATTTTCTCTGAAAGGACAACATTTAGAAAGTGAAGCAACACTCCATTCACTTCGCACAGTGAATTGAAGTGTTGGAACAGACTGCTTCTCTTTCAGAGAAACGCATGTGAGTTTCTTCCTAATGTTTGCAAGTAGCTTAAGGCACTTTCAAAGGAAAGTGATTTTCTCTGAAAGGACAGCATTTAGAAAGTGAGGCAACACTCCATTCACTTCGCACAGTGAATTGAAGTGTTGGAACAGACTGCTTCTCTTTCAGAGAAACGCATGTGAGTTTCTTCCTAATGCTTGCAAGTAGCTTAAGGCACTTTCAAAGGAAAGTGATTTTCTCTGAAAGGACAGCATTTAGAAAGTGAAGCAACACACCATTCACTTGGCACAGTGAATTGAAGTGTTGGAACCGAGTGAATCTCTTTCAGTGAAACGCATGTGAGTTTCTGGTGAATGCTTGTAAGAAGCTTAAGGCACGTTCAAAGGAAAGTGATTTTCTCTGAAAGGACAGCATTTAGAAAGTGAAGCAACACTCCATTCACTTCGTGCAGTGAATTGAAATGTTGGAACAGAGTGCTTCTCTTTCATAGAAACGCATTAGTGTTTCTTGTGAATGCTTGCAAGTTGCTTAAGGCACTTTCAAAGGAAAGTGATTTTCTCTGAAAGGACATAATTTAGAAAGTGAAGCAACACTCCATTCACTTCGCACAGTGAATTGAAGTGTTGGAACAGACTGCTTCTCTTTCAGAGAAATGCATGTGAGTTTCTGTTGAATGCTTGTAAGTAGCTTAAGGCACTTTCAAAGGAAAGTGATTTTCTCTGAAAGGACAGCATTTAGAAAGTGAGGCAACACTTCATTCACTTCGCACAGTGAATTGAAGTGTTGGAACAGACTGCTTCTCTTTCAGAGAAACGCATGTGAGTTTCTTCCTAATGCTTGCAAGTAGCTTAAGGCACTTTCAAAGGAAAGTGATTTTCTCTGAAAGGACAGCATTTAGAAAGTGAAGCAACACTCCATTCACTTCGCACATTGAATTGAAGTGTTGGAACAGACTGCTTCTCTTTCAGAGAAACGCATGTGAGTTTCTGTTGAATGCTTGTAAGTAGCTTAAGGCACTTTCAAAGGAAAGTGATTTTCTCTGAAAGGACAGCATTTAGAAAGTGAAGCAACACTCCATTCACTTCCCAGAGTGAATTGAAGTATTGGAACAGACTGCTTCTCTTTCAGAGAAACGCATGTGAGTTTCTGTTAAATGCTTGTAAGTAGCTTAAGGCACTTTCAAAGGAAAGTGATTTTCTCTGAAAGCACAGCATTTAGAAAGTGAGGCAACACTCTATTCACTTCACACAGTGAATTGAAGTGTTGGAACAGACTGCTTCTCTTTCAGAGAAACGCATGTGAGTTTCTTCCTAATGCTTGCAAGTAGCTTAAGGCACTATCAAAGGAAAGTGATTTTCTCTGAAAAGACAGCATTTAGAAAGTGAAGCAACACTCCATTCACTTCGCACAGTGAATTGAAGTGTTGGAACAGACTGCTTCTCTTTCAGAGAAGCGCATGTGAGGTTTTTGTGAATGCTTGAAAGTAGTTTAAGGCACTTTCAAAGGAAAGTGATTTTCTCTGAAAGGACAACATTTAGAAAGTGAAGCAACACTCCATTCACTTCGCACAGTGAATTGAAGTGTTGGAACAGACTGCATCTCTTTCAGAGAAACGCATGTGAGTTTCTTCCTAATGCTTGCAAGTAGCTTAAGGCACTTTCAAAGGAAAGTGATTTTCTCTGAAAGGACAGCATTTAGAAAGTGAAGCAACACTCATTCACTTCGTGCAGTGAATTGAAGTGTTGGAACAGAGTGCTTCTCTTTCATAGAAACGCATTAGTGTTTCTTGTGAATGCTTGCAAGTTGCTTAAGGCACTTTCAAAGGAAAGTGATTTTCTCTGAAAGGACATAATTTAGAAAGGGAAGCAACACTCCATTCACTTCGCACAGTGAATTGAAGTGTTGGAACAGACTGCTTCTCTTTCAGGAAATGCATGTGAGTTTCTGTTGAATGTTTGTAGTAGCTTAAGGCACTTTCAAAGGAAAGAGATTTTCTCTGAAAGGACAGCATTTAGAAAGTGAAGCAACACTCCATTCACTTCGCAGAGTGAATTGAAGTGTTGGAACAGACTGCTTCACTTTCAGAGAAACGCATGTGAGTTTCTGTTGAATGCTTGTAAGTAGCTTAAGGCACTTTCAAAGGAAAGTGATTTTCTCTGAGATGACAGCATTTAGAAAGTGAGGCAACACTCCATTCACTTCACACAGTGAATTGAAGTGTTGGAACAGACTGCTTCTCTTTCAGAGAAACGCATGTGTGTTTCTTCCTAATGCTTGCAAGTAGCTTAAGGCACTTTCAAAGGAAAGTGATTTTCTCAGAAAGGACAGCATTTAGAAAGTGAAGCAACACTCCATTCACTTCGCACAGTGAATTGAAGTGTTGGAACAGACTGCTTCTCTTTCAGAGAAATGCATGTGAGCTTCTGGTGAATGCTTGTAAGTAGCTTAAGGCACTTTCAAAGTAAAGTGATTTTCTCTTAAAGGACAGCATTTAGAAAGTGAGGCAGCACTCCATTCACTTCACACAGTGAATTGAAGTGTAGGAACAGACTGCTTTTCTTTCAGAGTAATGCATGTGAGTTTCTGTTGAATGCTTGTAAGTAGCTTAAGGCACTTTCAAAGGAAAGTGATTTTCTCTGAAAGTATAGCATTTAGAAAGTGAGGCAACACTCCATTCACTTCACACAGTGAATTGAAGTGTTGGAACAGACTGCTTCTCTTTCAGAGAAACGCATGTGAGTTTCTTCCTAATGCTTGCAAGTAGCTTAAGGCACTTTCAAAGGAAAGTGATTTTCTCTGAAAGGACAGCATTTAGAAAGTGAGGCAACACTCCATTCACTTCGCACAGTGAATTGAAGTGTTGGAACAGACTGCTTCTCTTTCAGAGAAACGCATGTGAGTTTCTTCCTAATGCTTGCAAGTAGCTTAAGGCACTTTCAAAGGAAAGTGACTTTCTCTGAAAGGACAGCATTTAGAAAGTGAAGCAACACTCCCTTCACTTCGAACAGTGAATTGAAGTGTTGGAACAGACTGCTTCTCTTTCAGAGTAATGTATGTGAGTTTCTGTTGAATGCTTGTAAGTAGCTTAAGGCACTTTCAAAGGAAAGTGATTTTCTCTGAAATTACAGCATTTAGAAAGTGAGGCAACACTCCATTCACTTCACACAGTGAATTGAAGTGTTGGAACAGACTGCTTCTCTTTCAGAGAAACACATGTGAGTTTCTTCCTAATGCTTGCAAGGAGCTAAAGGCACTATCAAAGGAAAGTGATTTTCTCTGAAAGGACAGCATTTAGAAAGTGAAGCAACACTCCATTCACTTCGCACAGTGAATTGAAGTGTTGGAACAGACTGCTTCTCTTTCAGAGAAGCGCATGTGAGTTTTTTGTGAATGCTTGAAAGTAGTTTAAGGCACTTTCAAAGGAAAGTGATTTTCTCTGAAAAGACAGCATTTAGAAAGTGAGGCAACACTCCATTCACTTCGCACAGTGAATTGAAGTGTTGGAACAGACTGCATCTCTTTCAAAGAAATGCATGTGAGTTTCTTCCTAATGCTTGCAAGTAGCTTAAGGCACTTTCAAAGGAAAGTGATTTTCTCTGAAAGGACAGCATTTAGAAAGTGAAGCAACACTCCATTCACTTCGTGCAGTGAATTGAAGTGTTGGAACAGAGTGCTTCTCTTTCATAGAAACGCATTAGTGTTTCTTGTGAATGCTTGCAAGTTGCTTAAGGCACTTTCAAAGGAAAGTGATTTTCTCTGAAAGGACATAATTTAGAAAGGGAAGCAACACTCCATTCACTTCGCACAGTGAATTGAAGTGTTGGAACGGACTTCTTCTCTTTCAGAGAAACGCATGTGAGTTTCTTCCTAATGCTTGCAAGTAGCTTAAGGCACTTTCAAAGGAAAGTGATTTTCTCTGAAAGGACAGCATTTAGAAAGTGAGGCAACACTCCATTCACTTCGCACAGTGAATTGAAGTGTTGGAACAGACTGCTTCTCTTTCAGAGAAACGCATGTGAGTTTCTTCCTAATGCTTGCAAGTAGCTTAAGGCACTTTCAAAGGAAAGTGACTTTCTCTGAAAGGACAGCATTTAGAAAGTGAAGCAACACTCCCTTCACTTCGAACAGTGAATTGAAGTGTTGGAACAGACTGCTTCTCTTTCAGAGTAATGTATGTGAGTTTCTGTTGAATGCTTGTAAGTAGCTTAAGGCACTTTCAAAGGAAAGTGATTTTCTCTGAAATTACAGCATTTAGAAAGTGAGGCAACACTCCATTCACTTCACACAGTGAATTGAAGTGTTGGAACAGACTGCTTCTCTTTCAGAGAAACACATGTGAGTTTCTTCCTAATGCTTGCAAGGAGCTAAAGGCACTATCAAAGGAAAGTGATTTTCTCTGAAAGGACAGCATTTAGAAAGTGAAGCAACACTCCATTCACTTCGCACAGTGAATTGAAGTGTTGGAACAGACTGCTTCTCTTTCAGAGAAGCGCATGTGAGGTTTTTGTGAATGCTTGAAAGTAGTTTAAGGCACTTTCAAAGGAAAGTGATTTTCTCTGAAAGGACAACATTTAGAAAGTGAAGCAACACTCCATTCACTTCGCACAGTGAATTGAAGTGTTGGAACAGACTGCATCTCTTTCAGAGAAACGCATGTGAGTTTCTTCCTAATGCTTGCAAGTAGCTTAAGGCACTTTCAAAGGAAAGTGATTTTCTCTGAAAGGACAGCATTTAGAAAGTGAAGCAACACTCATTCACTTCGTGCAGTGAATTGAAGTGTTGGAACAGAGTGCTTCTCTTTCATAGAAACGCATTAGTGTTTCTTGTGAATGCTTGCAAGTTGCTTAAGGCACTTTCAAAGGAAAGTGATTTTCTCTGAAAGGACATAATTTAGAAAGGGAAGCAACACTCCATTCACTTCGCACAGTGAATTGAAGTGTTGGAACAGACTGCTTCTCTTTCAGGAAATGCATGTGAGTTTCTGTTGAATGTTTGTAGTAGCTTAAGGCACTTTCAAAGGAAAGAGATTTTCTCTGAAAGGACAGCATTTAGAAAGTGAAGCAACACTCCATTCACTTCGCAGAGTGAATTGAAGTGTTGGAACAGACTGCTTCACTTTCAGAGAAACGCATGTGAGTTTCTGTTGAATGCTTGTAAGTAGCTTAAGGCACTTTCAAAGGAAAGTGATTTTCTCTGAGATGACAGCATTTAGAAAGTGAGGCAACACTCCATTCACTTCACACAGTGAATTGAAGTGTTGGAACAGACTGCTTCTCTTTCAGAGAAACACATGTGAGTTTCTTCCTAATGCTTGCAAGGAGCTAAAGGCACTATCAAAGGAAAGTGATTTTCTCTGAAAGGACAGCATTTAGAAAGTGAAGCAACACTCCATTCACTTCGCACAGTGAATTGAAGTGTTGGAACAGACTGCTTCTCTTTCAGAGAAGCGCATGTGAGTTTTTTGTGAATGCTTGAAAGTAGTTTAAGGCACTTTCAAAGGAAAGTGATTTTCTCTGAAAAGACAGCATTTAGAAAGTGAGGCAACACTCCATTCACTTCGCACAGTGAATTGAAGTGTTGGAACAGACTGCATCTCTTTCAAAGAAATGCATGTGAGTTTCTTCCTAATGCTTGCAAGTAGCTTAAGGCACTTTCAAAGGAAAGTGATTTTCTCTGAAAGGACAGCATTTAGAAAGTGAAGCAACACTCCATTCACTTCGTGCAGTGAATTGAAGTGTTGGAACAGAGTGCTTCTCTTTCATAGAAACGCATTAGTGTTTCTTGTGAATGCTTGCAAGTTGCTTAAGGCACTTTCAAAGGAAAGTGATTTTCTCTGAAAGGACATAATTTAGAAAGGGAAGCAACACTCCATTCACTTCGCACAGTGAATTGAAGTGTTGGAACGGACTTCTTCTCTTTCAGAGAAACGCATGTGAGTTTCTTCCTAATGCTTGCAAGTAGCTTAAGGCACTTTCAAAGGAAAGTGATTTTCTCTGAAAGGACAGCATTTAGAAAGTGAGGCAACACTCCATTCACTTCGCACAGTGAATTGAAGTGTTGGAACAGACTGCTTCTCTTTCAGAGAAACGCATGTGAGTTTCTTCCTAATGCTTGCAAGTAGCTTAAGGCACTTTCAAAGGAAAGTGACTTTCTCTGAAAGGACAGCATTTAGAAAGTGAAGCAACACTCCCTTCACTTCGAACAGTGAATTGAAGTGTTGGAACAGACTGCTTCTCTTTCAGAGTAATGTATGTGAGTTTCTGTTGAATGCTTGTAAGTAGCTTAAGGCACTTTCAAAGGAAAGTGATTTTCTCTGAAATTACAGCATTTAGAAAGTGAGGCAACACTCCATTCACTTCACACAGTGAATTGAAGTGTTGGAACAGACTGCTTCTCTTTCAGAGAAACACATGTGAGTTTCTTCCTAATGCTTGCAAGGAGCTAAAGGCACTATCAAAGGAAAGTGATTTTCTCTGAAAGGACAGCATTTAGAAAGTGAAGCAACACTCCATTCACTTCGCACAGTGAATTGAAGTGTTGGAACAGACTGCTTCTCTTTCAGAGAAGCGCATGTGAGGTTTTTGTGAATGCTTGAAAGTAGTTTAAGGCACTTTCAAAGGAAAGTGATTTTCTCTGAAAGGACAACATTTAGAAAGTGAAGCAACACTCCATTCACTTCGCACAGTGAATTGAAGTGTTGGAACAGACTGCATCTCTTTCAGAGAAACGCATGTGAGTTTCTTCCTAATGCTTGCAAGTAGCTTAAGGCACTTTCAAAGGAAAGTGATTTTCTCTGAAAGGACAGCATTTAGAAAGTGAAGCAACACTCATTCACTTCGTGCAGTGAATTGAAGTGTTGGAACAGAGTGCTTCTCTTTCATAGAAACGCATTAGTGTTTCTTGTGAATGCTTGCAAGTTGCTTAAGGCACTTTCAAAGGAAAGTGATTTTCTCTGAAAGGACATAATTTAGAAAGGGAAGCAACACTCCATTCACTTCGCACAGTGAATTGAAGTGTTGGAACAGACTGCTTCTCTTTCAGGAAATGCATGTGAGTTTCTGTTGAATGTTTGTAGTAGCTTAAGGCACTTTCAAAGGAAAGAGATTTTCTCTGAAAGGACAGCATTTAGAAAGTGAAGCAACACTCCATTCACTTCGCAGAGTGAATTGAAGTGTTGGAACAGACTGCTTCACTTTCAGAGAAACGCATGTGAGTTTCTGTTGAATGCTTGTAAGTAGCTTAAGGCACTTTCAAAGGAAAGTGATTTTCTCTGAGATGACAGCATTTAGAAAGTGAGGCAACACTCCATTCACTTCACACAGTGAATTGAAGTGTTGGAACAGACTGCTTCTCTTTCAGAGAAACGCATGTGTGTTTCTTCCTAATGCTTGCAAGTAGCTTAAGGCACTTTCAAAGGAAAGTGATTTTCTCAGAAAGGACAGCATTTAGAAAGTGAAGCAACACTCCATTCACTTCGCACAGTGAATTGAAGTGTTGGAACAGACTGCTTCTCTTTCAGAGAAATGCATGTGAGCTTCTGGTGAATGCTTGTAAGTAGCTTAAGGCACTTTCAAAGTAAAGTGATTTTCTCTTAAAGGACAGCATTTAGAAAGTGAGGCAGCACTCCATTCACTTCACACAGTGAATTGAAGTGTAGGAACAGACTGCTTTTCTTTCAGAGTAATGCATGTGAGTTTCTGTTGAATGCTTGTAAGTAGCTTAAGGCACTTTCAAAGGAAAGTGATTTTCTCTGAAAGTATAGCATTTAGAAAGTGAGGCAACACTCCATTCACTTCACACAGTGAATTGAAGTGTTGGAACAGACTGCTTCTCTTTCAGAGAAACGCATGTGAGTTTCTTCCTAATGCTTGCAAGTAGCTTAAGGCACTTTCAAAGGAAAGTGATTTTCTCTGAAAGGACAGCATTTAGAAAGTGAGGCAACACTCCATTCACTTCGCACAGTGAATTGAAGTGTTGGAACAGACTGCTTCTCTTTCAGAGAAACGCATGTGAGTTTCTTCCTAATGCTTGCAAGTAGCTTAAGGCACTTTCAAAGGAAAGTGACTTTCTCTGAAAGGACAGCATTTAGAAAGTGAAGCAACACTCCCTTCACTTCGAACAGTGAATTGAAGTGTTGGAACAGACTGCTTCTCTTTCAGAGTAATGTATGTGAGTTTCTGTTGAATGCTTGTAAGTAGCTTAAGGCACTTTCAAAGGAAAGTGATTTTCTCTGAAATTACAGCATTTAGAAAGTGAGGCAACACTCCATTCACTTCACACAGTGAATTGAAGTGTTGGAACAGACTGCTTCTCTTTCAGAGAAACACATGTGAGTTTCTTCCTAATGCTTGCAAGGAGCTAAAGGCACTATCAAAGGAAAGTGATTTTCTCTGAAAGGACAGCATTTAGAAAGTGAAGCAACACTCCATTCACTTCGCACAGTGAATTGAAGTGTTGGAACAGACTGCTTCTCTTTCAGAGAAGCGCATGTGAGTTTTTTGTGAATGCTTGAAAGTAGTTTAAGGCACTTTCAAAGGAAAGTGATTTTCTCTGAAAAGACAGCATTTAGAAAGTGAGGCAACACTCCATTCACTTCGCACAGTGAATTGAAGTGTTGGAACAGACTGCATCTCTTTCAAAGAAATGCATGTGAGTTTCTTCCTAATGCTTGCAAGTAGCTTAAGGCACTTTCAAAGGAAAGTGATTTTCTCTGAAAGGACAGCATTTAGAAAGTGAAGCAACACTCCATTCACTTCGTGCAGTGAATTGAAGTGTTGGAACAGAGTGCTTCTCTTTCATAGAAACGCATTAGTGTTTCTTGTGAATGCTTGCAAGTTGCTTAAGGCACTTTCAAAGGAAAGTGATTTTCTCTGAAAGGACATAATTTAGAAAGGGAAGCAACACTCCATTCACTTCGCACAGTGAATTGAAGTGTTGGAACGGACTTCTTCTCTTTCAGAGAAACGCATGTGAGTTTCTTCCTAATGCTTGCAAGTAGCTTAAGGCACTTTCAAAGGAAAGTGATTTTCTCTGAAAGGACAGCATTTAGAAAGTGAGGCAACACTCCATTCACTTCGCACAGTGAATTGAAGTGTTGGAACAGACTGCTTCTCTTTCAGAGAAACGCATGTGAGTTTCTTCCTAATGCTTGCAAGTAGCTTAAGGCACTTTCAAAGGAAAGTGACTTTCTCTGAAAGGACAGCATTTAGAAAGTGAAGCAACACTCCCTTCACTTCGAACAGTGAATTGAAGTGTTGGAACAGACTGCTTCTCTTTCAGAGTAATGTATGTGAGTTTCTGTTGAATGCTTGTAAGTAGCTTAAGGCACTTTCAAAGGAAAGTGATTTTCTCTGAAATTACAGCATTTAGAAAGTGAGGCAACACTCCATTCACTTCACACAGTGAATTGAAGTGTTGGAACAGACTGCTTCTCTTTCAGAGAAACACATGTGAGTTTCTTCCTAATGCTTGCAAGGAGCTAAAGGCACTATCAAAGGAAAGTGATTTTCTCTGAAAGGACAGCATTTAGAAAGTGAAGCAACACTCCATTCACTTCGCACAGTGAATTGAAGTGTTGGAACAGACTGCTTCTCTTTCAGAGAAGCGCATGTGAGTTTTTTGTGAATGCTTGAAAGTAGTTTAAGGCACTTTCAAAGGAAAGTGATTTTCTCTGAAAAGACAGCATTTAGAAAGTGAGGCAACACTCCATTCACTTCGCACAGTGAATTGAAGTGTTGGAACAGACTGCATCTCTTTCAAAGAAATGCATGTGAGTTTCTTCCTAATGCTTGCAAGTAGCTTAAGGCACTTTCAAAGGAAAGTGATTTTCTCTGAAAGGACAGCATTTAGAAAGTGAAGCAACACTCCATTCACTTCGTGCAGTGAATTGAAGTGTTGGAACAGAGTGCTTCTCTTTCATAGAAACGCATTAGTGTTTCTTGTGAATGCTTGCAAGTTGCTTAAGGCACTTTCAAAGGAAAGTGATTTTCTCTGAAAGGACATAATTTAGAAAGGGAAGCAACACTCCATTCACTTCGCACAGTGAATTGAAGTGTTGGAACAGACTGCTTCTCTTTCAGAGAAACGCATGTGTGTTTCTTCCTAATGCTTGCAAGTAGCTTAAGGCACTTTCAAAGGAAAGTGATTTTCTCAGAAAGGACAGCATTTTGAAAGTGAAGCAACACTCCATTCACTTCGCACAGTGAATTGAAGTGTTGGAACGGACTTCTTCTCTTTCAGAGAAACGCATGTGAGTTTCTTCCTAATGCTTGCAAGTAGCTTAAGGCACTTTCAAAGGAAAGTGATTTTCTCTGAAAGGACATAATTTAGAAAGTGAAGCAACACTCCATTCACTTCGCACAGTGAATTGAAGTGTTGGAACAGACTGCTTCTCTTTCAGAGAAACGCATGTGAGTTTCTGTTGAATGCTTGTAAGTAGCTTAAGGCACTTTCAATGGAAAGTGATTTTCTCTGAAAGGACAGCATTTAGAAAGTGAAGCAACACTCCATTCACTTCGCACAGTGAATTGAAGTGTTGGAACAGACTGCTTCACTTTCAGAGAAACGCATGTGAGTTTCTGTTGAATGCTTGTAAGTAGCTTAAGGCACTTTCAAAGGAAAGTGATTTTCTCTAAGATGACAGCATTTAGAAAGTGAGGCAACACTCCATTCACTTCACACAGTGAATTGAAGTGTTGGAACAGACTGCTTCTCTTTCAGAGAAACGCATGTGAGTTTCTTCCTAATGCGTGCTAGTAGCTTAAGGCACTTTCAAAGGAAAGTGATTTTCTCAGAAAGGACAGCATTTAGAAAGTGAAGCAACACTCCATTCACTTCGCACAGTGAATTGAAGTGTTGGAACAGACTGCTTCTCTTTCAGAGAAACGCATGTGAGTTTCTGGTGAATGCTTGTAAGTAGATTAAGGCACTTTCAAAGGAAAGTGATTTTCTCTGAAAGGACAGCATTTACAAAGTGAAGCAACACTCCATTCACTTCGCACAGTGAATTGAAGTGTTGGAACAGACTGCTTCTCTTTCAGAGAAACGCATGTGAGTTTCTGGTGAATGCGTGTAAGTAGCTTAAGGCACTTTCAAAGGAAAGTGATTTTCTCTGAAAGGACAGCATTTAGAAAGTGAAGCAACACTCCATTCACTTCGAACAGTGAATTGAAGTGTTGGAACAGACTGCTTCTCTTTCAGAGAAATGCATGTGAGTTTCTGGTGAATGCTTGTAAGTAGCTTAAGGCACTTTCAAAGGAAAGTGATTTTCTCTGAAAGGACAGCATTTAGAAAGTGAGGCAGCACTCCATTCACTTCACACAGTGAACTGAAATGTTGGAACACACTGCTTCTCTTTCAGAGAAACGCATGTGAGTTTCTTCCTAATGTTTGCAAGTAGCTTAAGGCACATTCAAAGGAAAGTGATTTTCTCTGAAAGGACAGCATTTAGAAAGTGAAGCAACACTCCATTCACTTCGTGCAGTGAATTGAAGTGTTGGAACAGAGTGCTTCTCTTTCATAGAAACGCATTAGTGTTTCTTGTGAATGCTTGCAAGTTGCTTAAGGCACTTTCAAAGGAAAGTGATTTTCTCTGAAAGGACATAATTTAGAAAGGGAAGCAACACTCCATTCACTTCGCACAGTGAATTGAAGTGTTGGAACAGACTGCTTCTCTTTCAGAGAAATGCATGTGAGTTTCTGTTGAATGTTTGTAGTAGCTTAAGGCACTTTCAAAGGAAAGAGATTTTCTCTGAAAGGACAGCATTTAGAAAGTGAAGCAACACTCCATTCACTTCGCAGAGTGAATTGAAGTGTTGGAACAGACTGCTTCACTTTCAGAGAAACGCATGTGAGTTTCTGTTGAATGCTTGTAAGTAGCTTAAGGCACTTTCAAAGGAAAGTGATTTTCTCTGAGACGACAGCATTTAGAAAGTGAGGCAACACTCCATTCACTTCACACAGTGAATTGAAGTGTTGGAACAGACTGCTTCTCTTTCAGAGAAACGCATGTGTGTTTCTTCCTATTGCTTGCAAGTAGCTTATGGCACTTTCAAAGGAAAGTGATTTTCTCAGAAAGGACAGCATTTAGAAAGTGAAGCAACACTCCATTCACTTCGCACAGTGAATTGAAGTGTTGGAACAGACTGCTTCTCTTTCAGAGAAATGCATGTGAGTTTCTGGTGAATGCTTGTAAGTAGCTTAAGGCACTTTCAAAGGAAAGTGATTTTCTCTGAAAGGACAGCATTTAGAAAGTGAGGCAACACTCCATTCACTTCGCACAGTGAATTGAAGTGTTGGAACAGACTGCTTCTCTTTCAGAGAAACGCATGTGAGTTTCTTCCTAATGCTTGCAAGTAGCTTAAGGCACTTTCAAAGGAAAGTGACTTTCTCTGAAAGGACAGCATTTAGAAAGTGAAGCAACACTCCCTTCACTTCGAACAGTGAATTGAATTGTTGGAACAGACTGCTTCTCTTTCAGAGTAATGTATGTGAGTTTCTGTTGAATGCTTGTAAGTAGCTTAAGGCACTTTCAAAGGAAAGTGATTTTCTCTGAAAGTACAGCATTTAGAAAGTGAGGCAACACTCCATTCACTTCACACAGTGAATTGAAGTGTTGGAACAGACTGCTTCTCTTTCAGAGAAACACATGTGAGTTTCTTCCTAATGCTTGCAAGTAGCTTTAGGCACTTTCAAAGGAAAGTGATTTCCTCTGAAAGGACAGCATTTAGAAAGTGAGGCAACACTCCATTCACTTCGCACAGTGAATTGAAGTGTTGGAACAGACTGCTTCTCTTTCAGAGAAACGCATGTGAGTTTCTTCCTAATGCTTGCAAGTAGCTTAAGGCACTTTCAAAGGAAAGTGATTTTCTCTGCAAGGACAGCATTTAGAAAGTGAAGCAACACTCCATTCACTTCGCACATTGAATTGAAGTGTTGGAACAGACTGCTTCTCTTTCAGAGAAACGCATGTGAGTTTCTGTTGAAAGCTTGTAAGTAGCTTAAGGCACTTTCAAAGGAAAGTGATTTTCTCTGAAAGGACAGCATTTAGAAAGTGAAGCAACACTCCATTCACTTCCCAGAGTGAATTGAAGTATTGGAACAGACTGCTTCTCTTTCAGAGAAACGCATGTGAGTTTCTGTTAAATGCTTGTAAGTAGCTTAAGGCACTTTCAAAGGAAAGTGATTTTCTCTGAAAGCACAGCATTTAGAAAGTGAGGCAACACTCTATTCACTTCACACAGTGAATTGAAGTGTTGGAACAGACTGCTTCTCTTTCAGAGAAACGCATGTGAGTTTCTTCCTAATGCTTGCAAGGAGCTAAAGGCACTATCAAAGGAAAGTGATTTTCTCTGAAAGGACAGCATTTAGAAAGTGAAGCAACACTCCATTCACTTCGCACAGTGAATTGAAGTGTTGGAACAGACTGCTTCTCTTTCAGAGAAGCGCATGTGAGTTTTTTGTGAATGCTTGAAAGTAGTTTAAGGCACTTTCAAAGGAAAGTGATTTTCTCTGAAAAGACAGCATTTAGAAAGTGAGGCAACACTCCATTCACTTCGCACAGTGAATTGAAGTGTTGGAACAGACTGCATCTCTTTCAGAGAAATGCATGTGAGTTTCTTCCTAATGCTTGCAAGTAGCTTAAGGCACTTTCAAAGGAAAGTGATTTTCTCTGAAAGGACAGCATTTAGAAAGTGAAGCAACACTCCATTCACTTCGTGCAGTGAATTGAAGTGTTGGAACAGAGTGCTTCTCTTTCATAGAAACGCATTAGTGTTTCTTGTGAATGCTTGCAAGTTGCTTAAGGCACTTTCAAAGGAAAGTGATTTTCTCTGAAAGGACATAATTTAGAAAGGGAAGCAACACTCCATTCACTTCGCACAGTGAATTGAAGTGTTGGAACAAACTGCTTCTCTTTCAGAGAAATGCATGTGAGTTTCTGTTGAATGCTTGTAGTAGCTTAAGGCACTTTCAAAGGAAAGTGATTTTCTCTGAAAGAACAGCATTTAGAAAGTGAAGCAACACTCCATTCACTTCGCAGAGTGAATTGAAGTGTTGGAACAGACTGCTTCACTTTCAGAGAAGCGCATGTGAGTTTCTGTTGAATGCTTGTAAGTAGCTTAAGGCACTTTCAAAGGAAAGTGATTTTCTCTGAGATGACAGCATTTAGAAAGTGAGGCAACACTCCATTCACTTCACACAGTGAATTGAAGTGTTGGAACAGACTGCTTCTCTTTCAGAGAAACGCATGTGTGTTTCTTCCTAATGCTTGCAAGTAGCTTAAGGCACTTTCAAAGGAAAGTGATTTTCTCAGAAAGGACAGCATTTTGAAAGTGAAGCAACACTCCATTCACTTCGCACAGTGAATTGAAGTGTTGGAACGGACTTCTTCTCTTTCAGAGAAACGCATGTGAGTTTCTTCCTAATGCTTGCAAGTAGCTTAAGGCACTTTCAAAGGAAAGTGATTTTCTCTGAAAGGACATAATTTAGAAAGTGAAGCAACACTCCATTCACTTCGCACAGTGAATTGAAGTGTTGGAACAGACTGCTTCTCTTTCAGAGAAACGCATGTGAGTTTCTGTTGAATGCTTGTAAGTAGCTTAAGGCACTTTCAATGGAAAGTGATTTTCTCTGAAAGGACAGCATTTAGAAAGTGAAGCAACACTCCATTCACTTCGCACAGTGAATTGAAGTGTTGGAACAGACTGCTTCACTTTCAGAGAAACGCATGTGAGTTTCTGTTGAATGCTTGTAAGTAGCTTAAGGCACTTTCAAAGGAAAGTGATTTTCTCTAAGATGACAGCATTTAGAAAGTGAGGCAACACTCCATTCACTTCACACAGTGAATTGAAGTGTTGGAACAGACTGCTTCTCTTTCAGAGAAACGCATGTGAGTTTCTTCCTAATGCGTGCTAGTAGCTTAAGGCACTTTCAAAGGAAAGTGATTTTCTCAGAAAGGACAGCATTTAGAAAGTGAAGCAACACTCCATTCACTTCGCACAGTGAATTGAAGTGTTGGAACAGACTGCTTCTCTTTCAGAGAAACGCATGTGAGTTTCTGGTGAATGCTTGTAAGTAGATTAAGGCACTTTCAAAGGAAAGTGATTTTCTCTGAAAGGACAGCATTTACAAAGTGAAGCAACACTCCATTCACTTCGCACAGTGAATTGAAGTGTTGGAACAGACTGCGTCTCTTTCAGAGAAACGCATGTGAGTTTCTGGTGAATGCGTGTAAGTAGCTTAAGGCACTTTCAAAGGAAAGTGATTTTCTCTGAAAGGACAGCATTTAGAAAGTGAAGCAACACTCCATTCACTTCGAACAGTGAATTGAAGTGTTGGAACAGACTGCTTCTCTTTCAGAGAAATGCATGTGAGTTTCTGGTGAATGCTTGTAAGTAGCTTAAGGCACTTTCAAAGGAAAGTGATTTTCTCTGAAAGGACAGCATTTAGAAAGTGAGGCAGCACTCCATTCACTTCACACAGTGAACTGAAGTGTTGGAACACACTGCTTCTCTTTCAGAGAAACGCATGTGAGTTTCTTCCTAATGTTTGCAAGTAGCTTAAGGCACATTCAAAGGAAAGTGATTTTCTCTGAAAGGACAGCATTTAGAAAGTGAGGCAACATTCCATTCACTTCGCACAGTGAATTGAAGTGTTGGAACAGACTGCTACTCTTTCAGAGAAACGCATGTGAGTTTCTGGTGAATGCTTGTAAGAAGCTTAAGGCACTTTCAAAGGAAAGTGATTTTCTCTGAAAGGACAGCATTTAGAAAGTGAAGCAACACTCCATTCACTTCGTGCAGTGAATTGAAGTGTTGGAACAGAGTGCTTCTCTTTCATAGAAACGCATTAGTGTTTCTTGTGAATGCTTGCAAGTTGCTTAAGGCACTTTCAAAGGAAAGTGATTTTCTCTGAAAGGACATAATTTAGAAAGTGAAGCAACACTCCATTCACTTCGCACAGTGAATTGAAGTGTTGGAACAGACTGCTTCTCTTTCAGAGAAATGCATGTGAGTTTCTGTTGAATGCTTGTAAGTAGCTTAAGGCACTTTCAAAGGAAAGTGATTTTCTCTGAAAGTACAGCATTTAGAAAGTGAGGCAACACTCCATTCACTTCACACAGTGAATTGAAGTGTTGGAACAGTCTGCTTCTCTTTCAGAGTAATGCATGTGAGTTTCTGTTGAATGCTTGTAAGTAGCTTAAGGCACTTTCAAAGGAAAGTGATTTTCTCTGAAAGTACAGCATTTAGAAAGTGAGGCAACACTCCATTCACTTCACACAGTGAATTGAAGTGTTGGAACAGACTGCTTTTCTTTCAGAGAAACGCATGTGAGTTTCTTCCTAATGCTTGCAAGTAGCTTAAGGCACTTTCAAAGGAAAGTGACTTTCTCTGAAAGGACAGCATTTAGAAAGTGAAGCAACACTCCCTTCACTTCGCACATTGAATTGAAGTGTTGGAACAGACTGCTTCTCTTTCAGAGTAATGCATGTGAGTTTCTGTTGAATGCTTGTAAGTAGCTTAAGGCACTTTCAAAGGAAAGTGATTTTCTCTGAAAGTACAGCATTTAGAAAGTGAGGCAACACTCCATTCACTTCACACAGTGAATTGAAGTGTTGGAACAGACTGCTTCTCTTTCAGAGAAACGCATGTGAGTTTCTTCCTAATGCTTGCAAGTAGCTTAAGGCACTTTCAAAGGAAAGTGATTTTCTCTGAAAGGACAGCATTTAGAAAGTGAAACAACACTCCATTCACTTCGTGCAGTGAATTGAAGTGTTGGAACAGACTGCTTCTCTTTCATAGAAACGCATTAGTGTTTCTTGTGAATGCTTGCAAGTTGCTTAAGGCACTTTCAAAGGAAAGTGATTTTCTCTGAAAGGACATAATTTAGAAAGGGAAGCAACACTCCATTCACTTCGCACAGTGAATTGAAGTGTTGGAACAGACTGCTTCTCTTTCAGAGAAACGCATGTGAGTTTCTGTTGAATGCTTGTAAGTAGCTTAAGGCTCTTTCAAAGGAAAGTGATTTTCTCTGAAAGGACAGCATTTAGAAAGTGAAGCAACACTCCATTCACTTCGCAGAGTGAATTGAAGTGTTGGAACAGACTGCTTCACTTTCAGAGAAACGCATGTGAGTTTCTGTTGAATGCTTGTAAGTAGCTTAAGGCACTTTCAAAGGAAAGTGATTTTCTCTGAGATGACAGCATTTAGAAAGTGAGGCAACACTCCATTCACTTCACACAGTGAATTGAAGTGTTGGAACAGACTGCTTCTCTTTCAGAGAAACGCATGTGTGTTTCTTCCTAATGCTTGCAAGTAGCTTAAGGCACTTTCAAAGGAAAGTGATTTTCTCAGAAAGGACAGCATTTAGAAAGTGAAGCAACACTCCATTCACTTCGCACAGTGAATTGAAGTGTTGGAACAGACTGCTTCTCTTTCAGAGAAATGCATGTGAGTTTCTTCCTAATGCTTGCAAGTAGCTTAAGGCACTTTCAAAGGAAAGTGATTTTCTCTGAAAGGACAGCATTTACAAAGTGAAGCAACACTCCATTCACTTCGCACAGTGAATTGAAGTGTTGGAACAGACTGCTTCTCTTTCAGAGAAATGCATGTGAGTTTCTGGTGAATGCTTGTAAGTAGCTTAAGGCACTTTCAAAGGAAAGTGATTTTCTCTGAAAGGACAGCATTTAGAAAGTGAGGCAGCACTCCATTCACTTCACACAGTGAATTGAAGTGTTGGAACAGACTGCTTCTCTTTCAGAGAAACGCATGTGAGTTTCTTCCTAATGCTTGCAAGTAGCTTAAGGCACTTTCAAGGGAAAGTGATTTTCTCTGAAAGGACAGCATTTAGAAAGTGAGGCAACACTCCATTCACTTCACACAGTGAATTGAAGTGTTGGAACCGACTGCTTCTATTTCAGAGAAACGCATGTGAGTTTCTGGTGAATGCTTGTCAGAAGCTTAAGGCACTTTCAAAGGAAAGTGATTTTCTCTGAAAGGACAGCATTTAGAAAGTGAAGCAACACTCCATTCACTTCGTGCAGTGAATTGAAGTGTTGGAACAGACTGCTTCTCTTTCAGAGAAACGCATGTGAGTTTCTTCCTAATGCTTGCAAGTAGCTTAAGGCACTTTCAAAGGAAAGTGATTTTCTCTGAAAGGACAGCATTTAGAAAGTGAAGCAACACTCCATTCACTTCGCACATTGAATTGAAGTGTTGGAACAGACTGCTTCTCTTTCAGAGAAACGCATGTGAGTTTCTGTTGAATGCTTGTAAGTAGCTTAAGGCACTTTCAAAGGAAAGTGATTTTCTCTGAAAGGACAGCATTTAGAAAGTGAGGCAGCACTCCATTCACTTCACACAGTGAATTGAAGTGTTGGAACAGACTGCTTCTCTTTCAGAGAAACGCATGTGAGTTTCTTCCTAATGCTTGCAAGTAGCTTAAGGCACTTTCAAAGGAAAGTAATTTTCTCTGAAAGGACAGCATTTAGAAAGTGAGGCAACACTCCATTCACTTCACACAGTGAATTGAAGTGTTGGAACAGACTGCTTCTCTTTCAGAGAAATGCATGTGAGTTTCTTCCTAATGTTTGCAAGTAGCTTAAGGCACTTTCAAAGGAAAGTGTTTTTCTCTGAAAGGACAGCATTTAGAACGTGAAGCAACACTCCATTCACTTCGCACAGTGAATGGAAGTGTTGGAACCGACTGCTTCTCTTTCAGAGAAACGCATGTGAGTTTCTGGTGAATGCTTGTAAGAAGCTTAAGGCACTTTCAAAGGAAAGTGATTTTCTCTGAAAGGACAGCATTTAGAAAGTGAAGCAACACTCCATTCACTTCGTGCAGTGAATTGAAGTGTTGGAACAGACTGCTTCTCTTTCAGAGAAACGCATTAGTGTTTCTTGTGAATGCTTGCAAGTTGCTTAAGGCACTTTCAAAGGAAAGTGATTTTCTCTGAAAGGACATAATTTAGAAAGTGAAGCAACACTCCATTCACTTCGCACAGTGAATTGAAGTGTTGGAACAGACTGCTTCTCTTTCAGAGAAATGCATGTGAGTTTCTGTTGAATGCTTGTAAGTAGCTTAAGGCACTTTCAAAGGAAAGTGATTTTCTCTGAAAGGACAGCATTTAGAAAGTGAAGCAACACTCCATTCACTTCGCACAGTGAATTGAAGTATTGGAATAGACTGCTTCTCTTTCAGAGAAACGCATGTGAGTTTCTGTTGAATGCTTGTAAGTAGCTTAAGGCACTTTCAAAGGAAAGTGATTTTCTCTGAAAGGACAGCATTTAGAAAGTGAAGCAACACTCCATTCACTTCGCACAGTGAATTGAAGTGTTGGACAGACTGCTTCTCTTTCAGAGAAACGCATGTGAGTTTCTTCCTAATGCTTGCAAGTAGCTTAAGGCACTTTCAAAGGAAAGTGACTTTCTCTGAAAGGACAGCCTTTAGAAAGTGAAGCAACACTCCCTTCACTTCGAACAGTGAATTGAAGTGTTGGAACAGACTGCTTCTCTTTCAGAGTAATGCATGTGAGTTTCTGTTGAATGCTTGTAAGTAGCTTAAGGCACTTTCAAAGGAAAGTGATTTTCTCTGAAAGTACAGCATTTAGAAAGTGAGGCAACACTCCATTCACTTCACACAGTGAATTGAAGTGTTGGAACAGACTGCTTCTCTTTCATAGAAACGCATGTGAGTTTCTTCCTAATGCTTGCAAGTAGCTTAAGGCACTTTCAAAGGAAAGTGATTTTCTCTGAAAGGACAACATTTAGAAAGTGAGGCAACACTCCATTCACTTCGCACAGTGAATTGAAGTGTTGGAACAGACTGCTTCTCTTTCAGAGAAACGCATGTGAGTTTCTTCCTAATGCTTGCAAGTAGCTTAAGGCACTTTCAAAGGAAAGTGATTTTCTCTGAAAGGACAGCATTTAGAAAGTGAAGCAACACTCCATTCACTTCGCACATTGAATTGAAGTGTTGGAACAGACTGCTTCTCTTTCAGAGAAACGCAAGTGAGTTTCTGTTGAATGCTTGTAATTAGCTTACGGCACTTTCAAAGGAAAGTGATTTTCTCTGAAAGGACAGCATTTAGAAAGTGAAGCAACACTCCATTCACTTCCCAGAGTGAATTGAAGTATTGGAACAGACTGCTTCTCTTTCAGAGAAACGCATGTGAGTTTCTGTTAAATGCTTGTAAGTAGCTTAAGGCACTTTCAAAGGAAAGTGATTTTCTCTGAAAGCACAGCATTTAGAAAGTGAGGCAACACTCTATTCACTTCACACAGTGAATTGAAGTGTTGGAACAGACTGCTTCTCTTTCATAGAAACGCATGTGAGTTTCTTCCTAATGCTTACAAGTAGCTTAAGGCACTATCAAAGGAAAGTGATTTTCTCTGAAACGACAGCATTTAGAAAGTGAAGCAACACTCCATTCACTTCGCACAGTGAATTGAAGTGTTGGAACAGACTGCTTCTCTTTCAGAGAAGCGCATGTGAGTTTTTTGTGAATGCTTGAAAGTAGTTTAAGGCACTTTCAAAGGAAAGTGATTTTCTCTGAAAGGACAGCATTTAGAAAGTGAGGCAACACTCCATTCACTTCGCACAGTGAATTGAAGTGTTGGAACAGACTGCTTCTCTTTCAGAGAAATGCATGTGGGTTTCTTCCTAATGCTTGCAAGTAGCTTAAGGCACTTTCAAAGGAAAGTGATTTTCTCTGAAAGGACATAATTTAGAAAGGGAAGCAACACTCCATTCACTTCGCACAGTGAATTGAAGTGTTGGAACAGACTGCTTCTCTTTCAGAGAAATGCATGTGAGTTTCTGATGAATGCTTGTAAGTAGCTTAAGGCACTTTCAAAGGAAAGTGATTTTCTCTGAAAGGACAGCATTTAGAAAGTGAAGCAACACTCCATTCACTTCGCAGAGTGAATTGAAGTGTTGGAACAGACTGCTTCTCTTTCAGAGAAACGCATGTGAGTTTCTGTTGAATGCTTGTAAGTAGCTTAAGGCACATTCAAAGGAAAGGGATTTTCTCTGAAAGGACAGCATTTAGAAAGTGAAGCAACACTCCATTCACTTCGCACATTGAATTGAAGTGTTGGAACATACTGCTTCTCTTTCAGAGAAACGCATGTGAGTTTCTGTTGAATGCTTGTAAGTAGCTTACGGCACTTTCAAAGGAAAGTGATTTTCTCTGAAAGGACAGCATTTAGAAAGTGAAGCAACACTCCATTCACTTCCCAGAGTGAATTGAAGTATTGGAACAGACTGCTTCTCTTTCAGAGAAACGCATGTGAGTTTCTGTTAAATGCTTGTAAGTAGCTTAAGGCACTTTCAAAGGAAAGTGATTTTCTCTGAAAGCACAGCATTTAGAAAGTGAGGCAACACTCTATTCACTTCACACAGTGAATTGAAGTGTTGGAACAGACTGCTTCTCTTTCAGAGAAACGCATGTGAGTTTCTTCCTAATGCTTGCAAGTAGCTTAAGGCACTATCAAAGGAAAGTGATTTTCTCTGAAAGGACAGCATTTAGAAAGTGAAGCAACACTCCATTCACTTCGCACAGTGAATTGAAGTGTTGGAACAGACTGCTTCTCTTTCAGAGAAATGCATGTGGGTTTCTTCCTAATGCTTGCAAGTAGCTTAAGGCACTTTCAAAGGAAAGTGATTTTCTCTGAAAGGACATAATTTAGAAAGGGAAGCAACACTCCATTCACTTCGCACAGTGAATTGAAATGTTGGAACAGACTGCTTCTCTTTCAGAGAAATGCATGTGAGTTTCTGATGAATGCTTGTAAGTAGCTTAAGGCACTTTCAAAGGAAAGTGATTTTCTCTGAAAGGACAGCATTTAGAAAGTGAAGCAACACTCCATTCACTTCGCAGAGTGAATTGAAGTGTTGGAACAGACTGCTTCACTTTCAGAGAAACGCATTTGAGTTTCTGTTGAATGCTTGTAAGTAGCTTAAGGCACTTTCAAAGGAAAGTGATTTTCTCTGAGATGACAGCATTTAGAAAGTGAGGCAACACTCCATTCACTTCACACAGTGAATTGAAGTGTTGGAACAGACTGCTTCTCTTTCAGAGAAACGCATGTGTGTTTCTTCCTAATGCTTGCAAGTAGCTTAAGGCACTTTCAAAGGAAAGTGATTTTCTCAGAAAGGACAGCATTTAGAAAGTGAAGCAACACTCCATTCACTTCGCACAGTGAATTGAAGTGTTGGAACAGACTGCTTCTCTTTCAGAGAAATGCATGTGTGTTTCTGGTGAATGCTTGTAAGTAGCTTAAGGCACTTTCAAAGGAAAGTGATTTTCTCTTAAAGGACAGCATTTAGAAAGTGAGGCAGCACTCCATTCACTTCACACAATGAATTGAAGTGTTGGAACAGACTGCTTCTCTTTCAGAGTAATGCATGTGAGTTTCTGTTGAATGCTTGTAAGTAGCTTTAGGCACTTTCAAAGGAAAGTGATTTTCTCTGAAAGTACAGCATTTAGAAAGTGAGGCAACACTCCATTCACTTCACACAGTGAATTGAAGTGTTGGAACAGACTGCTTCTCTTTCAGAGAAACGCATGTGAGTTTCTTCCTAATGCTTGCAAGTAGCTTAAGGCACTTTCAAAGGAAAGTGATTTTCTCTGAAAGGACAGTATTTAGAAAGTGAGGCAACACTCCATTCACTTCGCACAGTGAATTGAAGTGTTGGAACAGACTGCTTCTCTTTCAGAGAAACGCATGTGAGTTTCTTCCTAATACTTGCAAGTAGCTTAAGGCACTTTCAAAGGAAAGTGACTTTCTCTGAAAGGACAGCATTTAGAAAGTGAAGCAACACTCCCTTCACTTCGAACAGTGAATTGAAATGTTGGAACAGACTGCTTCTCTTTCAGAGTAATGCATGTGAGTTTCTGTTGAATGCTTGTAAGTAGCTTAAGGCACTTTCAAAGGAAAGTGATTTTCTCTGAAAGTACAGCATTTAGAAAGTGAGGCAACACTCCATTCACTTCACACAGTGAATTGAAGTGTTGGAACAGACTGCTTCTCTTTCAGAGAAACGCATGTGAGTTTCTTCCTAATGCTTGCAAGTAGCTTAAGGCACTTTCAAGGGAAAGTGATTTTCTCTGAAAGGACAGCATTTAGAAAGTGAGGCAACACTCCATTCACTTCGCACAGTGAATTGAAGTGTTGGAACAGACTGCTTCTCTTTCAGAGAAACGCATGTGAGTTTCTTCCTAATGCTTGCAAGTAGCTTAAGGCACTTTCAAAGGAAAGTGATTTTCTCTGAAAGGACAGCATTTAGAAAGTGAAGCAACACTCCATTCACTTCACACATTGAATTGAAGTGTTGGAACAGACTGCTTCTCTTTCAGAGAAACGCATGTGAGTTTCTGTTGAATGCTTGTAAGTAGCTTAAGGCACTTTCAAAGGAAAGTGATTTTCTCTGAAAGGACAGCATTTAGAAAGTGAGGCAACACTCCATTCACTTCACACAGTGAATTGAAGTGTTGGAACAGACTGCTTCTCTTTCAGAGAAACGCATGTGAGTTTCTTCCTAATGCTTGCAAGTAGCTTAAGGCACTTTCAAGGGAAAGTGATTTTCTCTGAAAGGACAGCATTTAGAAAGTGAGGCAACACTCCATTCACTTCGCACAGTGAATTGAAGTGTTGGAACAGACTGCTTCTCTTTCAGAGAAACGCATGTGAGTTTCTTCCTAATGCTTGCAAGTAGCTTAAGGCACATTCAAAGGAAAGTGATTTTCTCTGAAAGGACAGCATTTAGAAAGTGAAGCAACACTCCATTCACTTCACACATTGAATTGAAGTGTAGGAACAGACTGCTTCTCTTTCAGAGAAACGCATGTGAGTTTCTGTTGAATGCTTGTAAGTAGCTTAAGGCACTTTCAAAGGAAAGTGATTTTCTCTGAAAGGACAGCATTTAGAAAGTGAGGCAACACTCTATTCACTTCACACAGTGAATTGAAGTGTTGGAACAGACTGCTTCTCTTTCAGAGAAACGCATGTGAGTTTCTTCCTAATGCTTGCAAGTAGCTTAAGGCACTATCAAAGGAAAGTGATTTTCTCTGAAAGGACAGCATTTAGAAAGTGAGGCAACACTCCATTCACTTCGTGCAGTGAATTGAAGTGTTGGAACAGAGTGCTTCTCTTTCATAGAAACGCATTAGTGTTTCTTGTGAATGCTTGCAAGTAGCTTAAGGCACTTTCAAAGGAAAGTGATTTTCTCTGAAAGGACATAATTTAGAAAGGGAAGCAACACTCCATTCACTTCGCACAGTGAATTGAAGTGTTGGAACAGACTGCTTCTCTTTCAGAGAAATGCATGTGAGTTTCTGATGAATGCTTGTAAGTAGCTTAAGGCACTTTCAAAGGAAAGTGATTTTCTCTGAAAGGACAGCATTTAGAAAGTGAAGCAACACTCCATTCACTTCGCAGAGTGAATTGAAGTGTTGGAACAGACTGCTTCTCTTTCAGAGAAACGCATGTGAGTTTCTGTTGAATGCTTGTAAGTAGCTTAAGGCACATTCAAAGGAAATGGATTTTCTCTGAAAGGACAGCATTTAGAAAGTGAAGCAACACTCCATTCACTTCGCACATTGAATTGAAGTGTTGGAACAGACTGCTTCTCTTTCAGAGAAACGCATGTGAGTTTCTGTTGAATGCTTGTAAGTAGCTTAAGGCACTTTCAAAGGAAAGTGATTTTCTCTGAAAGGACAGCATTTAGAAAGTGAAGCAACACTCCATTCACTTCCCAGAGTGAATTGAAGTATTGGAACAGACTGCTTCTCTTTCAGAGAAACGCATGTGAGTTTCTGTTAAATGCTTGTAAGTAGCTTAAGGCACTTTCAAAGGAAAGTGATTTTCTCTGAAAGCACAGCATTTAGAAAGTGAGGCAACACTCTATTCACTTCACACAGTGAATTGAAGTGTTGGAACATACTGCTTCTCTTTCAGAGAAACGCATGTGAGTTTCTTCCTAATGCTTGCAAGTAGCTTAAGGCACTATCAAAGGAAAGTGATTTTCTCTGAAAGGACAGCATTTAGAAAGTGAAGCAACACTCCATTCACTTCGCACAGTGAATTGAAGTGTTGGAACAGACTGCTTCTCTTTCAGAGAAGCGCATGTGAGTTTTTTGTGAATGCTTGAAAGTAGTTTAAGGCACTTTCAAAGGAAAGTGATTTTCTCTGAAAGGACAGCATTTAGAAAGTGAGGCAACACTCCATTCACTTCGCACAGTGAATTGAAGTGTTGGAACAGACTGCTTCTCTTTCAGAGAAATGCATGTGGGTTTCTTCCTAATGCTTGCAAGTAGCTTAAGGCACTTTCAAAGGAAAGTGATTTTCTCTGAAAGGACATAATTTAGAAAGGGAAGCAACACTCCATTCACTTCGCACAGTGAATTGAAATGTTGGAACAGACTGCTTCTCTTTCAGAGAAATGCATGTGAGTTTCTGATGAATGCTTGTAAGTAGCTTAAGGCACTTTCAAAGGAAAGTGATTTTCTCTGAAAGGACAGCATTTAGAAAGTGAAGCAACACTCCATTCACTTCGCAGAGTGAATTGAAGTGTTGGAACAGACTGCTTCACTTTCAGAGAAACGCATTTGAGTTTCTGTTGAATGCTTGTAAGTAGCTTAAGGCACTTTCAAAGGAAAGTGATTTTCTCTGAGATGACAGCATTTAGAAAGTGAGGCAACACTCCATTCACTTCACACAGTGAATTGAAGTGTTGGAACAGACTGCTTCTCTTTCAGAGAAACGCATGTGTGTTTCTTCCTAATGCTTGCAAGTAGCTTAAGGCACTTTCAAAGGAAAGTGATTTTCTCAGAAAGGACAGCATTTAGAAAGTGAAGCAACACTCCATTCACTTCGCACAGTGAATTGAAGTGTTGGAACAGACTGCTTCTCTTTCAGAGAAATGCATGTGAGTTTCTGGTGAATGCTTGTAAGTAGCTTAAGGCACTTTCAAAGGAAAGTGATTTTCTCTTAAAGGACAGCATTTAGAAAGTGAGGCAGCACTCCATTCACTTCACACAATGAATTGAAGTGTTGGAACAGACTGCTTCTCTTTCAGAGTAATGCATGTGAGTTTCTGTTGAATGCTTGTAAGTAGCTTTAGGCACTTTCAAAGGAAAGTGATTTTCTCTGAAAGTACAGCATTTAGAAAGTGAGGCAACACTCCATTCACTTCACACAGTGAATTGAAGTGTTGGAACAGACTGCTTCTCTTTCAGAGAAACGCATGTGAGTTTCTTCCTAATGCTTGCAAGTAGCTTAAGGCACTTTCAAAGGAAAGTGATTTTCTCTGAAAGGACAGTATTTAGAAAGTGAGGCAACACTCCATTCACTTCGCACAGTGAATTGAAGTGTTGGAACAGACTGCTTCTCTTTCAGGGAAACGCATGTGAGTTTCTTCCTAATACTTGCAAGTAGCTTAAGGCACTTTCAAAGGAAAGTGACTTTCTCTGAAAGGACAGCATTTATAAAGTGAAGCAACACTCCCTTCACTTCGAACAGTGAATTGAAGTGTTGGAACAGACTGCTTCTCTTTCAGAGTAATGCATGTGAGTTTCTGTTGAATGCTTGTAAGTAGCTTAAGGCACTTTCAAAGGAAAGTGATTTTCTCTGAAAGTACAGCATTTAGAAAGTGAGGCAACACTCCATTCACTTCACACAGTGAATTGAAGTGTTGGAACAGACTGCTTCTCTTTCAGAGAAACGCATGTGAGTTTCTTCCTAATGCTTGCAAGTAGCTTAAGGCACTTTCAAGGGAAAGTGATTTTCTCTGAAAGGACAGCATTTAGAAAGTGAGGCAACACTCCATTCACTTCGCACAGTGAATTGAAGTGTTGGAACAGACTGCTTCTCTTTCAGAGAAACGCATGTGAGTTTCTTCCTAATGCTTGCAAGTAGCTTAAGGCACTTTCAAAGGAAAGTGATTTTCTCTGAAAGGACAGCATTTAGAAAGTGAAGCAACACTCCATTCACTTCACACATTGAATTGAAGTGTTGGAACAGACTGCTTCTCTTTAAGAGAAACGCATGTGAGTTTCTGTTGAATGCTTGTAAGTAGCTTAAGGCACTTTCAAAGGAAAGTGATTTTCTCTGAAAGGACAGCATTTAGAAAGTGAGGCAACACTCTATTCACTTCACACAGTGAATTGAAGTGTTGGAACAGACTGCTTCTCTTTCAGAGAAACGCATGTGAGTTTCTTCCTAATGCTTGCAAGTAGCTTAAGGCACTATCAAAGGAAAGTGATTTTCTCTGAAAGGACAGCATTTAGAAAGTGAGGCAACACTCCATTCACTTCGTGCAGTGAATTGAAGTGTTGGAACAGAGTGCTTCTCTTTCATAGAAACGCATTAGTGTTTCTTGTGAATGCTTGCAAGTAGCTTAAGGCACTTTCAAAGGAAAGTGATTTTCTCTGAAAGGACATAATTTAGAAAGGGTAGCAACACTCCATTCACTTCGCACAGTGAATTGAAGTGTTGGAACAGACTGCTTCTCTTTCAGAGAAATGCATGTGAGTTTCTGTTGAATGCTTGTAAGTAGCTTAAGGCACTTTCAAAGGAAAGTGATTTTCTCTGAAAGGACAGCATTTAGAAAGTGAAGCAACACTCCATTCACTTCGCAGAGTGAATTGAAGTGTTGGAACAGACTGCTTCACTTTCAGAGAAACGCATGTGAGTTTCTGTTGAATGCTTGTAAGTAGCTTAAGGCCCTTTCAAAGGAAAGTGATTTTCTCTGAGATGACAGCATTTAGAAAGTGAGGCAACACTCCATTCACTTCACACAGTGAATTGAAGTGTTGGAACAGACTGCTTCTCTTTCAGAGAAACGCATGTGAGTTTCTGGTGAATGCTTGTAAGTAGCTTAAGGCAATTTCAAAGGAAAGTGATTTTCTCTGAAAGGACAGCATTTAGAAAGTGAAGCAACACTCCATTCACTTCGAACAGTGAATTGAAGTGTTGGAACAGACTGCTTCTCTTTCAGAGAAATGCATGTGAGTTTCTGGTGAATGCTTGTAAGTAGCTTAAGGCACTTTCAAAGGAAAGTGATTTTCTCTGAAAGGACAGCATTTAGAAAGTGAGGCAGCACTCCATTCACTTCACACAGTGAATTGAAGTGTTGGAACAGACTGCTTCTCTTTCAGAGAAACGCATGTGAGTTTCTTCCTAATGCTTGCAAGTAGCTTAAGGCACTTTCAAAGGAAAGTGATTTTCTCTGAAAGGACAGCATTTAGAATGTGAAGCAACACTCCATTCACTTCGCACAGTGAATGGAAGTGTTGGAACCGACTGCTTCTCTTTCAGAGAAACGCATGTGAGTTTCTGGTGAATGCTTGTAAGAAGCTTAAGGCACTTTCATAGGAAAGTGATTTTCTCTGAAAGGACAGCATTTAGAAAGTGAAGCAACACTCCATTCACTTCGTGCAGTGAATTGAAGTGTTGGAACAGACTGCTTCTCTTTCAGAGAAACGCATTAGTGTTTCTTGTGATTGCTTGCAAGTTGCTTAAGGCACTTTCAAAGGAAAGTGATTTTCTCTGAAAGGACATAATTTAGAAAGTGAAGCAACACTCCATTCACTTCGCACAGTGAATTGAAGTGTTGGAACAGACTGCTTCTCTTTCAGAGAAATGCATGTGAGTTTCTGTTGACTGCTTGTAAGTAGCTTAAGGCACTTTCAAAGGAAAGTGATTTTCTCTGAAAGGACAGCATTTAGAAAGTGAAGCAACACTCCATTCACTTCGCAGAGTGAATTGAAGTATTGGAATAGACTGCTTCTCTTTCAGAGAAACGCATGTGAGTTTCTGTTGAATGCTTGTAAGTAGCTTAAGGCACTTTCAAAGGAAAGTGATTTTCTCTGAAAGGACAGCATTTAGAAAGTGAAGCAACACTCCATTCACTTCGCACAGTGAATTGTGGTGTTGGAACAGACTGCTTCTCTTTCAGAGAAGCGCATGTGAGTTTTTTGTGAATGCTTGAAAGTAGTTTAAGGCACTTTCAAAGGAAAGTGATTTTCTCTGAAAGGACAGCATTTAGAAAGTGAGGCAACACTCCATTCACTTCGCACAGTGAATTGAAGTGTTGGAACAGACTGCTTCTCTTTCAGAGAAACGCATGTGAGTTTCTTCCTAATGCTTGCAAGTAGCTTAAGGCACTTTCAAAGGAAAGTGATTTTCTCTGAAAGGACAGCATTTAGAAAATGAAGCAACACTCCATTCACTTCGCACAGTGAATTGAAGTGTTGGAACCGACTGCTTCTCTTTCAGAGAAACGCATGTGATTTTCTGGTGAATGCTTGTAAGAAGCTTAAGGCACTTTCAAAGGAAAGTGATTTTCTCTGAAAGGACAGCATTTAGAAAGTGAAGCAACACTCCATTTACTTCGTGCAGTGAATTGAAGTGTTGGAACAGAGTGCTTCTCTTTCATAGAAACGCATTAGTGTTTCTTGTGAATGCTTGTAAGTTGCTTAAGGCACTTTCAAAGGAAAGTGATTTTCTCTGAAAGGACATAATTTAGAAAGTGAAGCAACACTCCATTCACTTCGCACAGTGAAGTGAAGTGTTCGAACAGACTGCTTCTCTTTCAGAGAAATGCATGTGAGTTTCTGTTGAATGCTTGTAAGTAGCTTAAGGCACTTTCAAAGGAAAGTGATTTTCTCTGAAAGGACAGCACTTAGAAAGTGAAGCAACACTCCATTCACTTCGCACAGTGAATTGAAGTGTTGGAACGGACTGCTTCACTTTCAGAGAAACGCATGTGAGTTTCTGTTGAATGCTTGTAAGTAGCTTAAGGCACTTTCAAAGGAAAGTGATTTTCTCTGAGATGACAGCATTTAGAAAGTGAGGCAACACTCCATTCACTTCACGCAGTGAATTGAAGTGTTGGAACAGACTGCTTGTCTTTCAGAGAAACGCATGTGAGTTTCTTCCTAATGCTTGCAAGTAGCTTAAGGCACTTTCAAAGGAAAGTGATTTTCTCAGAAAGGACAGCATTTAGAAAGTGAGGCAACACTCCATTCACTTCGCACAGTGAATTGAAGTGTTGGAACAGACTGCTTCTCTTTCAGAGAAACGCATGTGAGTTTCTTCCTAATGCTTGCAAGTAGCTTAAGGCACTTTCAAAGGAAAGTGATTTTCTCTGAAAGGACAGCATTTAGAAAGTGAAGCAACACTCCATTCACTTCGCACATTGAATTGAAGTGTTGGAAGAGACTGCTTCTCTTTCAGAGAAATGCATGTGAGTTTCTGTTGAATGCTTGCAAGTAGCTTAAGGCACTATCAAAGGAAAGTGATTTTCTCTGAAAGGACAGCATTTAGAAAGTGAGGCAACACTCCATTCACTTCGTGCAGTGAATTGAAGTGTTGGAACAGAGTGCTTCTCTTTCATAGAAACGCATTAGTGTTTCTTGTGAATGCTTGCAAGTTGCTTAAGGCACTTTCAAAGGAAAGTGATTTTCTCTGAAAGGACATAATTTAGAAAGGGAAGCAACACTAAATTCACTTCGCACAGTGAATTGAAGTGTTGGAACAGACTGCTTCACTTTCAGAGAAACGCATGTGAGTTTCTGTTGAATGCTTGTAAGTGGCTTAAGGCCCTTTCAAAGGAAAGTGATTTTCTCTGAGATGACAGCATTTAGAAAGTGAGGCAACACTCCATTCACTTCACACAGTGAATTGAAGTGTTGGAACAGACTGCTTCTCTTTCAGAGAAACGCATGTGAGTTTCTGGTGAATGCTTGTAAGTAGCTTAAGGAAATTTCAAAGGAATGTGATTTTCTCTGAAAGGACAGCATTTAGAAAGTGAAGCAACACTCCATTCACTTCGAACAGTGAATTGAAGTGTTGGAACAGACTGCTTCTCTTTCAGAGAAATGCATGTGAGTTTCTGGTGAATGCTTGTAAGTAGCTTAAGGCACTTTCAAAGGAAAGTGATTTTCTCTGAAAGGACAGCATTTAGAAAGTGAGGCAGCACTCCATTCACTTCACACAGTGAATTGAAGTGTTGGAACAGACTGCTTCTCTTTCAGAGAAACGCATGTGAGTTTCTTCCTAATGCTTGCAAGTAGCTTAAGGCACTTTCAAAGGAAAGTGATTTTCTCTGAAAGGACAGCATTTAGAAAGTGAGGCAACACTCCATTCACTTCGCACAGTGAATTGAAGTGTTGGAACAGACTGCTTCTCTTTCAGAGAAATGCATGTGAGTTTCTTCCTAATGCTTGCAAGTAGCTTAAGGCACTTTCAAAGGAAAGTGATTTTCTCTGAAAGGACAGCATTTAGAACGTGAAGCAACACTCCATTCTCTTCGCACAGTGAATGGAAGTGTTGGAACCGACTGCTTCTCTTTCAGAGAAACGCATGTGAGTTTCTGGTGAATGCTTGAAAGTAGTTTAAGGCACTTTCAAAGGAAAGTGATTTTCTCTGAAAGGACAGCATTTAGAAAGTGAGGCAACACTCCATTTACTTCGCACAGTGAATTGAAGTGTTGGAACAGACTGCTTCTCTTTCAGAGAAACGCATGTGAGTTTCTTCCTAATGCTTGCAAGTAGCTTAAGGCACTTTCAAAGGAAAGTGATTTTCTCTGAAAGTACAGCATTTAGAAAATGAAGCAACACTCCATTCACTTCGCCCAGTGAATTGAAGTGTTGGAACCGACTGCTTCTCTTTCAGAGAAACGTATGTGATTTTCTGGTGAATGCTTGTAAGAAGCTTAAGGCACTTTCAAAGGAAAGTGATTTTCTCTGAAAGGACAGCATTTAGAAAGTGAAGCAACACTCCATTTACTTCGTGCAGTGAATTGAAGTGTTGGAACAGAGTGCTTCTCTTTCATAGAAACGCATTAGTGTTTCTTGTGAATGCTTGTAAGTTGCTTAAGGCACTCTCAAAGGAAAGTGATTTTCTCTGAAAGGACATAATTTAGAAAGTGAAGCAACACTCCATTCACTTCGCACAGTGAATTGAAGTGTTGGAACAGACTGCTTCTCTTTCAGAGAAATGCATGTGAGTTTCTGTTGAATGCTTGTAAGTAGCTTAAGGCACTTTCAAAGGAAAGTGATTTTCTCTGAAAGGACAGCCCTTAGAAAGTGAAGCAACACTCCATTCACTTCGCACAGTGAATTGAAATGTTGGAACGGACTGCTTCACTTTCAGAGAAACGCATGTGAGTTTCTGTTGAATGCTTGTAAGTAGCTTAAGGCACTTTCAAAGGAAAGTGATTTTCTCTGAGATGACAGCATTTAGAAAGTGAGGCAACACTCCATTCACTTCACGCAGTGAATTGAAGTGTTGGAACAGACTGCTTGTCTTTCAGAGAAACACATGTGAGTTTCTTCCTAATGCTTGCAAGTAGCTTAAGGCACTTTCAAAGGAAAGTGATTTTCTCAGAAAGGACAGCATTTAGAAAGTGAAGCAAAACTCCATTCACTTCGCACAGTGAATTGAAGTGTTGGAACAGACTGCTTCTCTTTCAGAGAAACGCATGTGAGTTTCTTCCTAATGCTTGCAAGTAGCTGAAGGCACTTTCAAAGGAAAGTGATTTTCTCTGAAAGGACAGCATTTACAAAGTGAAGCAACACTCCATTCACTTCGCACAGTGAATTGAAGTGTTGGAACAGACTGCTTCTCTTTCAGAGAAATGCATGTGAGTTTCTGTTGAATGCTTGCAAGTAGCTTAAGGAACTATCAAAGGAAAGTGATTTTCCCTGAAAGGACAGCATTTAGAAAGTGAGGCAACACTCCATTCACTTCGTGCAGTGAATTGAAGTGTTGGAACAGAGTGCTTCTCTTTCATAGAAACGCATTAGTGTTTCTTGTGAATGCTTGCAAGTTGCTTAAGGCACTTTCAAAGGAAAGTGATTTTCTCTGAAAGGACATAATTTAGAAAGGGAAGCAACACTCCATTCACTTCGCACAGTGAATTGAAGTGTTGGAACAGACTGCTTCTCTTTCAGAGAAATGCATGTGAGTTTCTGTTGAATGCTTGTAAGTAGCTTAAGGCACTTTCAAAGGAAAGTGATTTTCTCTGAAAGGACAGCATTTAGAAAGTGAAGCAACACTCCATTCACTTCGCAGAGTGAATTGAAGTGTTGGAACAGACTGCTTCACTTTCAGAGAAACGCATGTTAGTTTCTGTTGAATGCTTGTAAGTAGCTTAAGGCCCTTTCAAAGGAAAGTGATTTTCTCTGAGATGACAGCATTTAGAAAGTGAGGCAACACTCCATTCACTTCACACAGTGAATTGAAGTGTTGGAACAGACTGCTTCTCTTTCAGAGAAACGCATGTGAGTTTCTGGTGAATGCTTGTAAGTAGCTTAAGGCAATTTCAAAGGAAAGTGATTTTCTCTGAAAGGACAGCATTTAGAAAGTGAAGCAACACTCCATTCACTTCGAACAGTGAATTGAAGTGTTGGAACAGACTGCTTCTCTTTCAGAGAAATGCATGTGAGTTTCTGGTGAATGCTTGTAAGTAGCTTAAGGCACTTTCAAAGGAAAGTGATTTTCTCTGAAAGGACAGCATTTAGAAAGTGAGGCAGCACTCCATTCACTTCACACAGTGAATTGAAGTGTTGGAACAGACTGCTTCTCTTTCAGAGAAACGCATGTGAGTTTCTTCCTAATGCTTGCAAGTAGCTTAAGGCACTTTCAAAGGAAAGTGATTTTCTCTGAAAGGACAGCATTTAGAAAGTGAGGCAACACTCCATTCACTTCGCACAGTGAATTGAAGTGTTGGAACAGACTGCTTCTCTTTCAGAGAAAGGCATGTGAGTTTCTTCCTAATGCTTGCAAGTAGCTTAAGGCACTTTCAAAGGAAAGTGATTTTCTCTGAAAGGACAGCATTTAGAACGTGAAGCAACACTCCATTCTCTTCGCACAGTGAATGGAAGTGTTGGAACCGACTGCTTCTCTTTCAGAGAAACGCATGTGAGTTTCTGGTGAATGCTTGTAAGAAGCTTAAGGCACTTTCATAGGAAAGTGATTTTCTCTGAAGGGAAAGCATTTAGAAAGTGAAGCTACACTCCATTCACTTCGTGCAGTGAATTGAAGTGTTGGAACAGACTGCTTCTCTTTCAGAGATACGCATTAGTGTTTCTTGTGATTGCTTGCAATTTGCTTAAGGCACTTTCAAAGGAAAGTGATTTTCTCTGAAAGGACATAATTTAGAAAATGAAGCAACACTCCATTCACTTCGCACAGTGAATTGAAGTGTTGGAACAGACTGCTTCACTTTCAGAGAAACGCATGTGAGTTTCTGTTGAATGCTTGTAAGTAGCTTAAGGCACTTTCAAAGGAAAGTGATTTTCTCTGAAAGGACAGCATTTAGAAAGTGAAGCAACACTCCATTCACTTCGCAGAGTGAATTGAAGTATTGGAATAGACTGCTTCTCTTTCAGAGAAACGCATGTGAGTTTCTGTTGAATGCTTGTAAGTAGCTTAAGGCACTTTCAAAGGAAAGTGATTTTCTCTGAAAGGACAGCATTTAGAAAGTGAAGCAACACTCCATTCACTTCGCAGAGTGAATTGAAGTATTGGAACAGACTGCTTCTCTTTCAGAGAAACGCATGTGAGTTTCTGTTGAATGCTTGTAAGTAGCTTAAGGCACTTTCAAAGGAAAGTGATTTTCTCTGAAAGGACAGCATTTAGAAAGTGAAGCAACACTCCATTCACTTCGCAGAGTGAATTGAAGTATTGGAACAGACTGCTTCTCTTTCAGAGAAACGCATGTGAGTTTCTGGTGAATGCTTGTAAGTAGCTTAAGGCACTTTCAAAGGAAAGTGATTTTCTCTGAAAGGACAGCAGTTAGAAAGTGAAGCAACACTCCATTCACTTCGCACAGTGAATTGAAGTGTTGGAACAGACTGCTTCTCTTACAGAGAAACGCATGTGAGTTTGTTGTGAATTCTTGCAAGTTGCTTAAGGCACTTTCAAAGGAAAGTGATTTTCTCTGAAAGGACATAATTTAGAAAGTGAAGCAACACTCCATTCACTTCGCACAGTGAATTGAAGTGTTGGAACAGACTGCTTCTCTTTCAGAGAAGCGCATGTGAGTTTTTTGTGAATGCTTGAAAGTAGTTTAAGGCACTTTCAAAGGAAAGTGATTTTCTCTGAAAGGACAGCATTTAGAAAGTGAGGCAACACTCCACTCACTTCGCACAGTGAATTGAAATGTTGGAACAGACTGCTTCTCTTTCAGAGAAACGCATGTGAGTTTCTTCCTAATGCTTGCAAGTAGCTTAAGGCACTTTCAAAGGAAAGTGATTTTCTCTGAAAGGACAGCATTTAGAAAATGAAGCAACACTCCATTCACTTCGCACAGTGAATTGAAGTGTTGGAACCGACTGCTTCTCTTTCAGAGAAACGCATGTGATTTTCTGGTGAATGCTTGTAAGAAGCTTAAGGCACTTTCAAAGGAAAGTGATTTTCTCTGAAAGGACAGCATTTAGAAAGTGAAGCAACACTCCATTTACTTCGTGCAGTGAATTGAAGTGTTGGAACAGAGTGCTTCTCTTTCATAGAAACGCATTAGTGTTTCTTGTGAATGCTTGTAAGTAGCTTAAGGCACTTTCAAAGGAAAGTGATTTTCTCTGAAAGGACAGCATTTAGAAAGTGAAGCAACACTCCATTCACTTCGCAGAGTTAATTGAAGTATTGGAACAGACTGCTTCTCTTTCAGAGAAACGCATGTGAGTTTCTGTTGAATGCTTGTAAGTGGCTTAAGGCCCTTTCAAAGGAAAGTGATTTTCTCTGAGATGACAGCATTTAGAAAGTGAGGCAACACTCCATTCACTTCACACAGTGAATTGAAGTGTTGGAACAGACTGCTTCTCTTTCAGAGAAACGCATGTGAGTTTCTGGTGAATGCTTGTAAGTAGCTTAAGGCAATTTCAAAGGAAAGTGATTTTCTCTGAAAGGACAGCATTTAGAAAGTGAAGCAACACTCCATTCACTTCGAACAGTGAATTGAAGTGTTGGAACAGACTGCTTCTCTTTCAGAGAAATGCATGTGAGTTTCTGGTGAATGCTTGTAAGTAGCTTAAGGCACTTTCAAAGGAAAGTGATTTTCTCTGAAAGGACAGCATTTAGAAAGTGAGGCAGCACTCCATTCACTTCACACAGTGAATTGAAGTGTTGGAACAGACTGCTTCTCTTTCAGAGAAACGCATGTGAGTTTCTTCCTAATGCTTGCAAGTAGCTTAAGGCACTTTCAAAGGAAAGTGATTTTCTCTGAAAGGACAGCATTTAGAAAGTGAGGCAACACTCCATTCACTTCGCACAGTGAATTGAAGTGTTGGAACAGACTGCTTCTCTTTCAGAGAAATGCATGTGAGTTTCTTCCTAATGCTTGCAAGTAGCTTAAGGCACTTTCAAAGGAAAGTGATTTTCTCTGAAAGAACAGCATTTAGAACGTGAAGCAACACTCCATTCTCTTCGCACAGTGAATGGAAGTGTTGGAACCGACTGCTTCTCTTTCAGAGAAACGCATGTGAGTTTCTGGTGAATGCTTGAAAGTAGTTTAAGGCACTTTCAAAGGAAAGTGATTTTCTCTGAAAGGACAGCATTTAGAAAGTGAGGCAACACTCCATTTACTTCGCACAGTGAATTGAAGTGTTGGAACAGACTGCTTCTCTTTCAGAGAAACGCATGTGAGTTTCTTCCTAATGCTTGCAAGTAGCTTAAGGCACTTTCAAAGGAAAGTGATTTTCTCTGAAAGTACAGCATTTAGAAAATGAAGCAACACTCCATTCACTTCGCACAGTGAATTGAAGTGTTGGAACCGACTGCTTCTCTTTCAGAGAAACGTATGTGATTTTCTGGTGAATGCTTGTAAGAAGCTTAAGGCACTTTCAAAGGAAAGTGATTTTCTCTGAAAGGACAGCATTTAGAAAGTGAAGCAACACTCCATTTACTTCGTGCAGTGAATTGAAGTGTTGGAACAGAGTGCTTCTCTTTCATAGAAACGCATTAGTGTTTCTTGTGAATGCTTGTAAGTTGCTTAAGGCACTTTCAAAGGAAAGTGATTTTCTCTGAAAGGACATAATTTAGAAAGTGAAGCAACACTCCATTCACTTCGCACAGTGAATTGAAGTGTTGGAACAGACTGCTTCTCTTTCAGAGAAATGCATGTGAGTTTCTGTTGAATGCTTGTAAGTAGCTTAAGGCACTTTCAAAGGAAAGTGATTTTCTCTGAAAGGACAGCCCTTAGAAAGTGAAGCAACACTCCATTCACTTCGCACAGTGAATTGAAATGTTGGAACGGACTGCTTCACTTTCAGAGAAACGCATGTGAGTTTCTGTTGAATGCTTGTAAGTAGCTTAAGGCACTTTCAAAGGAAAGTGATTTTCTCTGAGATGACAGCATTTAGAAAGTGAGGCAACACTCCATTCACTTCACGCAGTGAATTGAAGTGTTGGAACAGACTGCTTGTCTTTCAGAGAAACGCATGTGAGTTTCTTCCTAATGCTTGCAAGTAGCTTAAGGCACTTTCAAAGGAAAGTGATTTTCTCAGAAAGGACAGCATTTAGAAAGTGAAGCAACACTCCATTCACTTCGCACAGTGAATTGAAGTGTTGGAACAGACTGCTTCTCTTTCAGAGAAACGCATGTGAGTTTCTTCCTAATGCTTGCAAGTAGCTGAAGGCACTTTCAAAGGAAAGTGATTTTCTCTGAAAGGACAGCATTTACAAAGTGAAGCAACACTCCATTCACTTCGCACAGTGAATTGAAGTGTTGGAACAGACTGCTTCTCTTTCAGAGAAATGCATGTGAGTTTCTGTTGAATGCTTGCAAGTAGCTTAAGGCACTATCAAAGGAAAGTGATTTTCTCTGAAAGGACAGCATTTAGAAAGTGAGACAACACTCCATTCACTTCGTGCAGTGAATTGAAGTGTTGGAACAGAGTGCTTCTCTTTCATAGAAACGCATTAGTGTTTCTTGTGAATGCTTGCAAGTTGCTTAAGGCACTTTCAAAGGAAAGTGATTTTCTCTGAAAGGACATAATTTAGAAAGGGAAGCAACACTCCATTCACTTCGCACAGTGAATTGAAGTGTTGGAACAGACTGCTTCTCTTTCAGAGAAATGCATGTGAGTTTCTGTTGAATGCTTGTAAGTAGCTTAAGGCACTTTCAAAGGAAAGTGATTTTCTCTGAAAGGACAGCATTTAGAAAGTGAAGCAACACTCCATTCACTTCGCAGAGTGAATTGAAGTGTTGGAACAGACTGCTTCACTTTCAGAGAAACGCATGTGAGTTTCTGTTGAATGCTTGTAAGTAGCTTAAGGCCCTTTCAAAGGAAAGTGATTTTCTCTGAGATGACAGCATTTAGAAAGTGAAGCAACACTCCATTCACTTCGCAGAGTGAATTGAAGTATTGGAACAGACTGCTTCTCTTTCAGAGAAACGCATGTGAGTTTCTGTTGAATGCTTGTAAGTAGCTTAAGGCACTTTCAAAGGAAAGTGATTTTCTCTGAAAGGACAGCATTTAGAAAGTGAAGCAACACTCCATTCACTTCGCAGAGTGAATTGAAGTATTGGAACAGACTGCTTCTCTTTCAGAGAAACGCATGTGAGTTTCTGGTGAATGCTTGTAAGTAGCTTAAGGCACTTTCAAAGGAAAGTGATTTTCTCTGAAAGGACAGCATTTAGAAAGTGAAGCAACACTCCATTCACTTCGCACAGTGAATTGAAGTGTTGGAACAGACTGCTTCTCTTTCAGAGAAACGCATGTGAGTTTGTTGTGAATTCTTGCAAGTTGCTTAAGGCACTTTCAAAGGAAAGTGATTTTCTCTGAAAGGACATAATTTAGAAAGTGAAGCAACACTCCATTCACTTCGCACAGTGAATTGAAGTGTTGGAACAGACTGCTTCTCTTTCAGAGAAGCGCATGTGAGTTTTTTGTGAATGCTTGAAAGTAGTTTAAGGCACTTTCAAAGGAAAGTGATTTTCTCTGAAAGGACAGCATTTAGAAAGTGAGGCAACACTCCACTCACTTCGCACAGTGAATTGAAGTGTTGGAACAGACTGCTTCTCTTTCAGAGAAACGCATGTGAGTTTCTTCCTAATGCTTGCAAGTAGCTTAAGGCACTTTCAAAGGAAAGTGATTTTCTCTGAAAGGACAGCATTTAGAAAATGAAGCAACACTCCATTCACTTCGCACAGTGAATTGAAGTGTTGGAACCGACTGCTTCTCTTTCAGAGAAACGCATGTGATTTTCTGGTGAATGCTTGTAAGAAGCTTAAGGCACTTTCAAAGGAAAGTGATTTTCTCTGAAAGGACAGCATTTAGAAAGTGAAGCAACACTCCATTTACTTCGTGCAGTGAATTGAAGTGTTGGAACAGAGTGCTTCTCTTTCATAGAAACGCATGTGAGTTTCTGTTGAATGCTTGTAAGTAGCTTAAGGCACTTTCAAAGGAAAGTGATTTTCTCTGAAAGGACAGCCCTTAGAAAGTGAAGCAATACTCCATTCACTTCGCACAGTGAATTGAAGTGTTGGAACGGACTGCTTCACTTTCAGAGAAACGCATGTGAGTTTCTGTTGAATGCTTGTAAGTAGCTTAAGGCACTTTCAAAGGAAAGTGATTTTCTCTGAGATGACAGCATTTAGAAAGTGAGGCAACACTCCATTCACTTCACGCAGTGAATTGAAGTGTTGGAACAGACTGCTTGTCTTTCAGAGAAACGCATGTGAGTTTCTTCCTAATGCTTGCAAGTAGCTTAAGGCACTTTCAAAGGAAAGTGATTTTCTCAGAAAGGACAGCATTTAGAAAGTGAAGCAACACTCCATTCACTTCGCACAGTGAATTGAAGTGTTGGAACAGACTGCTTCTCTTTCAGAGAAACGCATGTGAGTTTCTTCCTAATGCTTGCAAGTAGCTTAAGGCACTTTCAAAGGAAAGTGATTTTCTCTGAAAGGACAGCATTTACAAAGTGAAGCAACACTCCATTCACTTCGCACAGTGAATTGAAGTGTTGGAACAGACTGCTTCTCTTTCAGAGAAATGCATGTGAGTTTCTGTTGAATGCTTGTAAGTAGCTTAAGGCACTTTCAAAGGAAAGTGATTTTCTCTGAAAGGACAGCATTTAGAAAGTGAGGCAGCACTCCATTCACTTCACACATGAATGGAAGTGTTGGAACAGATTGCTTCTCTTTCAGAGAAACGCATGTGAGTTTCTTCCTAATGCTTGCAAGTGGCTTAAGGCACTTTCAAAGGAAAGTGATTTTCTCTGAAAGGACAGCATTTAGAAAGTGAAGCAACACTCCATTCACTTCGCACAGTGAATTGAAGTTTTGGAACAGAGTGCTTCTCTTTCATAGAAACGCATTAGTGTTTCTTGTGAATGCTTGTAAGTTGCTTAAGGCACTTTCAAAGGAAAGTGATTTTCTCTGAAAGGACAGCATTTAGAAAGTGAAGCAACACTCCATTCACTTCGCACAGTGAATTGAAGTGTTGGAACAGACTGCTTCTCTTTCAGAGAAATGCATGTGAGTTTCTGTTGAATGCTTGTAAGTAGCTTAAGGCACTTTCAAAGGAAAGTGATTTTCTCTGAAAGGACAGCACTTAGAAAGTGAAGCAACACTCCATTCACTTCGCACAGTGAATTGAAGTGTTGGAACGGACTGCTTCACTTTCAGAGAAACGCATGTGAGTTTCTGTTGAATGCTTGTAAGTAGCTTAAGGCACTTTCAAAGGAAAGTGATTTTCTCTGAGATGACAGCATTTAGAAAGTGAGGCAACACTCCATTCACTTCACGCAGTGAATTGAAGTGTTGGAACAGACTGCTTGTCTTTCAGAGAAACACATGTGAGTTTCTTCCTAATGCTTGCAAGTAGCTTAAGGCACTTTCAAAGGAAAGTGATTTTCTCTGAAAGGACAGTATTTAGAAAGTGAAGCAACACTCCAATCACTTCGCACAGTGAATTGAAGTGTTGGAACAGACTGCTTCTCTTTCAGAGAAACGCATGTGAGTTTCTTCCTAATGCTTACAAGTAGCTTAAGGCACTTTCAAAGGAAAGTGATTTTCTCTGAAAGGACAGCATTTAGAAAGTAAAGCAACACTCCATTCACTTCGCAGAGTGAATTGAAGTGTTGGAACAGACTGCTTCACTTTCAGAGAAACGCATGTGAGTTTCTGTTGAATGCTTGTAAGTAGCTTAAGGCCCTTTCAAAGGAAAGTGATTTTCTCTGAGATGACAGCATTTAGAAAGTGAGGCAACACTCCATTCACTTCACACAGTGAATTGAAGTGTTGGAACAGACTGCTTCTCTTTCAGAGAAACGCATGTGAGTTTCTGGTGAATGCTTGTAAGTAGCTTAAGGCAATTTCAAAGGAAAGTGATTTTCTCTGAAAGGACAGCATTTAGAAAGTGAAGCAACACTCCATTCACTTCGAACAGTGAATTGAAGTGTTGGAACAGACTGCTTCTCTTTCAGAGAAATGCATGTGAGTTTCTGGTGAATGCTTGTAAGTAGCTTAAGGCACTTTCAAAGGAAAGTGATTTTCTCTGAAAGGACAGCATTTAGAAAGTGAGGCAGCACTCCATTCACTTCACACAGTGAATTGAAGTGTTGGAGCAGACTGCTTCTCTTTCAGAGAAACGCATGTGAGTTTCTTCCTAATGCTTGCAAGTAGCTTAAGGCACTTTCAAAGGAAAGTGATTTTCTCTGAAAGGACAACATTTAGAAAGTGAGGCAACACTCCATTCACTTCGCACAGTGAATTGAAGTGTTGGAACAGACTGCTTCTCTTTCAGAGAAATGCATGTGAGTTTCTTCCTAATGCTTGCAAGTAGCTTAAGGCACTTTCAAAGGAAAGTGATTTTCTCTGAAAGGACAGCATTTAGAACGTGAAGCAACACTCCATTCTCTTCGCACAGTGAATGGAAGTGTTGGAACCGACTGCTTCTCTTTCAGAGAAACGCATGTGAGTTTCTGGTGAATGCTTGTAAGAAGCTTAAGGCACTTTCATAGGAAAGTGATTTTCTCTGAAGGGACAGCATTTAGAAAGTGAAGCAACACTCCATTCACTTCGTGCAGTGAATTGAAGTGTTGGAACAGACTGCTTCTCTTTCAGGAAAACGCATTAGTGTTTCTTGTGATTGCTTGCAAGTTGCTTAAGGCACTTTCAAAGGAAAGTGATTTTCTCTGAAAGGACAGCATTTAGAAAGTGAAGCAACACTCCATTCACTTCGCAGAGTGAATTTAAGTGTTGGAACAGACTGCTTCACTTTCAGAGAAATGCATGTGAGTTTCTGTTGAATGCTTGTAAGTAGCTTAAGGCACTTTCAAAGGAAAGTGATTTTCTCTGAAAGGACAGCATTTAGAAAGTGATGCAACACTCCATTCACTTCGCAGAGTGAATTGAAGTATTGGAATAGACTGCTTCTCTTTCAGAGAAACGCATGTGAGTTTCTGTTGAATGCTTGTAAGTAGCTTAAGGCACTTTCAAAGGAAAGTGATTTTCTCTGAAAGGACAGCATTTAGAAAGTGAAGCAACACTCCATTCACTTCGCACAGTGAATTGAAGTGTTGGAACAGACTGCTTCTCTTTCAGAGAAGCGCATGTGAGTTTTTTGTGAATGCTTGAAAGTAGTTTAAGGCACTTTCAAAGGAAAGTGATTTTCTCTGAAAGGACAGCATTTAGAAAGTGAGGCAACACTCCATTCACTTCGCACAGTGAATTGAAGTGTTGGAACAGACTGCTTCTCTTTCAGAGAAACGCATGTGAGTTTCTTCCTAATGCTTGCAAGTAGCTTAAGGCACTTTCAAAGGAAAGTGATTTTCTCTGAAAGGACAGCATTTAGAAAATGAAGCAACACTCCATTCACTTCGTACAGTGAATTGAAGTGTTGGAACCGACTGCTTCTCTTTCAGAGAAACGCATGTGATTTTCTGGTGAATGCTTGTAAGAAGCTTAAGGCACTTTCAAAGGAAAGTGATTTTCTCTGAAAGGACAGCATTTAGAAAGTGAAGCAACACTCCATTTACTTCGTGCAGTGAATTGAAGTGTTGGAACAGAGTGCTTCTCTTTCATAGAAACGCATTAGTGTTTCTTGTGAATGCTTGTAAGTTGCTTAAGGCACTTTCAAAGGAAAGTGATTTTCTCTGAAAGGACATAATTTAGAAAGTGAAGCAACACTCCATTCACTTCGCACAGTGAATTGAAGTGTTGGAACAGACTGCTTCTCTTTCAGAGAAATGCATGTGAGTTTCTGTTGAATGCTTGTAAGTAGCTTAAGGCACTTTCAAAGGAAAGTGATTTTCTCTGAAAGGACAGCACTTAGAAAGTGAAGCAACACTCCATTCACTTCGCACATTGAATTGAAGTGTTGGAACGGACTGCTTCACTTTCAGAGAAACGCATGTGAGTTTCTGTTGAATGCTTGTAAGTAGCTTAAGGCACTGTCAAAGGAAAGTGATTTTCTCTGAGGTGACAGCATTTAGAAAGTGAGGCAACACTCCATTCACTTCACGCAGTGAATTGAAGTGTTGGAACAGACTGCTTGTCTTTCAGAGAAACGCATGTGAGTTTCTTCCTAATGCTTGCAAGTAGCTTAAGGCACTTTCAAAGGAAAGTGATTTTCTCAGAAAGGACAGCATTTAGAAAGTGACGCAACACTCCATTCACTTCGCACAGTGAATTGAAGTGTTGGAACAGACTGCTTCTCTTTCAGAGAAACGCATGTGAGTTTCTTCCTAATGCTTGCAAGTAGCTTAAGGCACTTTCAAAGGAAAGTGATTTTCTCTGAAAGGACAGCATTTACAAAGTGAAGCAACACTCCATTCACTTCGCACATTGAATTGAAGTGTTGGAAGAGACTGCTTCTCTTTCAGAGAAATGCATGTGAGTTTCTGTTGAATGCTTGCAAGTAGCTTAAGGCACTATCAAAGGAAAGTGATTTTCTCTGAAAGGACAGCATTTAGAAAGTGAGGCAACACTCCATTCACTTCGTGCAGTGAATTGAAGAGTTGGAACAGAGTGCTTCTCTTTCATAGAAACGCATTAGTGTTTCTTGTGAATGCTTGCAAGTTGCTTAAGGCACTTTCAAAGGAAAGTGATTTTCTCTGAAAGGACATAATTTAGAAAGGGAAGCAACACTCCATTCACTTCGCACAGTGAATTGAAGTGTTGGAACAGACTGCTTCACTTTCAGAGAAACGCATGTGAGTTTCTGTTGAATGCTTGTAAGTGGCTTAAGGCCCTTTCAAAGGAAAGTGATTTTCTCTGAGATGACAGCATTTAGAAAGTGAGGCAACACTCCATTCACTTCACACAGTGAATTGAAGTGTTGGAACAGACTGCTTCTCTTTCAGAGAAACGCATGTGAGTTTCTGGTGAATGCTTGTAAGTAGCTTAAGGCAATTTCAAAGGAAAGTGATTTTCTCTGAAAGGACAGCATTTAGAAAGTGAAGCAACACTCCATTCACTTCGAACAGTGAATTGAAGTGTTGGAACAGACTGCTTCTCTTTCAGAGAAATGCATGTGAGTTTCTGGTGAATGCTTGTAAGTAGCTTAAGGCACTTTCAAAGGAAAGTGATTTTCTCTGAAAGGACAGCATTTAGAAAGTGAGGCAGCACTCCATTCACTTCACACAGTGAATTGAAGTGTTGGAACAGACTGCTTCTCTTTCAGAGAAACGCATGTGAGTTTCTTCCTAATGCTTGCAAGTAGCTTAAGGCACTTTCAAAGGAAAGTGATTTTCTCTGAAAGGACAGCATTTAGAAAGTGAGGCAACACTCCATTCACTTCGCACAGTGAATTGAAGTGTTGGAACAGACTGCTTCTCTTTCAGAGAAATGCATGTGAGTTTCTTCCTAATGCTTGCAAGTAGCTTAAGGCACTTTCAAAGGAAAGTGATTTTCTCTGAAAGAACAGCATTTAGAACGTGAAGCAACACTCCATTCTCTTCGCACAGTGAATGGAAGTGTTGGAACCGACTGCTTCTCTTTCAGAGAAACGCATGTGAGTTTCTGGTGAATGCTTGAAAGTAGTTTAAGGCACTTTCAAAGGAAAGTGATTTTCTCTGAAAGGACAGCATTTAGAAAGTGAGGCAACACTCCATTTACTTCGCACAGTGAATTGAAGTGTTGGAACAGACTGCTTCTCTTTCAGAGAAACGCATGTGAGTTTCTTCCTAATGCTTGCAAGTAGCTTAAGGCACTTTCAAAGGAAAGTGATTTTCTCTGAAAGTACAGCATTTAGAAAATGAAGCAACACTCCATTCACTTCGCACAGTGAATTGAAGTGTTGGAACCGACTGCTTCTCTTTCAGAGAAACGTATGTGATTTTCTGGTGAATGCTTGTAAGAAGCTTAAGGCACTTTCAAAGGAAAGTGATTTTCTCTGAAAGGACAGCATTTAGAAAGTGAAGCAACACTCCATTTACTTCGTGCAGTGAATTGAAGTGTTGGAACAGAGTGCTTCTCTTTCATAGAAACGCATTAGTGTTTCTTGTGAATGCTTGTAAGTTGCTTAAGGCACTTTCAAAGGAAAGTGATTTTCTCTGAAAGGACATAATTTAGAAAGTGAAGCAACACTCCATTCACTTCGCACAGTGAATTGAAGTGTTGGAACAGACTGCTTCTCTTTCAGAGAAATGCATGTGAGTTTCTGTTGAATGCTTGTAAGTAGCTTAAGGCACTTTCAAAGGAAAGTGATTTTCTCTGAAAGGACAGCCCTTAGAAAGTGAAGCAACACTCCATTCACTTCGCACAGTGAATTGAAATGTTGGAACGGACTGCTTCACTTTCAGAGAAACGCATGTGAGTTTCTGTTGAATGCTTGTAAGTAGCTTAAGGCACTTTCAAAGGAAAGTGATTTTCTCTGAGATGACAGCATTTAGAAAGTGAGGCAACACTCCATTCACTTCACGCAGTGAATTGAAGTGTTGGAACAGACTGCTTGTCTTTCAGAGAAACGCATGTGAGTTTCTTCCTAATGCTTGCAAGTAGCTTAAGGCACTTTCAAAGGAAAGTGATTTTCTCAGAAAGGACAGCATTTAGAAAGTGAAGCAACACTCCATTCACTTCGCACAGTGAATTGAAGTGTTGGAACAGACTGCTTCTCTTTCAGAGAAACGCATGTGAGTTTCTTCCTAATGCTTGCAAGTAGCTGAAGGCACTTTCAAAGGAAAGTGATTTTCTCTGAAAGGACAGCATTTACAAAGTGAAGCAACACTCCATTCACTTCGCACAGTGAATTGAAGTGTTGGAACAGACTGCTTCTCTTTCAGAGAAATGCATGTGAGTTTCTGTTGAATGCTTGCAAGTAGCTTAAGGCACTATCAAAGGAAAGTGATTTTCTCTGAAAGGACAGCATTTAGAAAGTGAGACAACACTCCATTCACTTCGTGCAGTGAATTGAAGTGTTGGAACAGAGTGCTTCTCTTTCATAGAAACGCATTAGTGTTTCTTGTGAATGCTTGCAAGTTGCTTAAGGCACTTTCAAAGGAAAGTGATTTTCTCTGAAAGGACATAATTTAGAAAGGGAAGCAACACTCCATTCACTTCGCACAGTGAATTGAAGTGTTGGAACAGACTGCTTCTCTTTCAGAGAAATGCATGTGAGTTTCTGTTGAATGCTTGTAAGTAGCTTAAGGCACTTTCAAAGGAAAGTGATTTTCTCTGAAAGGACAGCATTTAGAAAGTGAAGCAACACTCCATTCACTTCGCAGAGTGAATTGAAGTGTTGGAACAGACTGCTTCACTTTCAGAGAAACGCATGTGAGTTTCTGTTGAATGCTTGTAAGTAGCTTAAGGCCCTTTCAAAGGAAAGTGATTTTCTCTGAGATGACAGCATTTAGAAAGTGAAGCAACACTCCATTCACTTCGCAGAGTGAATTGAAGTATTGGAACAGACTGCTTCTCTTTCAGAGAAACGCATGTGAGTTTCTGTTGAATGCTTGTAAGTAGCTTAAGGCACTTTCAAAGGAAAGTGATTTTCTCTGAAAGGACAGCATTTAGAAAGTGAAGCAACACTCCATTCACTTCGCAGAGTGAATTGAAGTATTGGAACAGACTGCTTCTCTTTCAGAGAAACGCATGTGAGTTTCTGGTGAATGCTTGTAAGTAGCTTAAGGCACTTTCAAAGGAAAGTGATTTTCTCTGAAAGGACAGCATTTAGAAAGTGAAGCAACACTCCATTCACTTCGCACAGTGAATTGAAGTGTTGGAACAGACTGCTTCTCTTTCAGAGAAACGCATGTGAGTTTGTTGTGAATTCTTGCAAGTTGCTTAAGGCACTTTCAAAGGAAAGTGATTTTCTCTGAAAGGACATAATTTAGAAAGTGAAGCAACACTCCATTCACTTCGCACAGTGAATTGAAGTGTTGGAACAGACTGCTTCTCTTTCAGAGAAGCGCATGTGAGTTTTTTGTGAATGCTTGAAAGTAGTTTAAGGCACTTTCAAAGGAAAGTGATTTTCTCTGAAAGGACAGCATTTAGAAAGTGAGGCAACACTCCACTCACTTCGCACAGTGAATTGAAGTGTTGGAACAGACTGCTTCTCTTTCAGAGAAACGCATGTGAGTTTCTTCCTAATGCTTGCAAGTAGCTTAAGGCACTTTCAAAGGAAAGTGATTTTCTCTGAAAGGACAGCATTTAGAAAATGAAGCAACACTCCATTCACTTCGCACAGTGAATTGAAGTGTTGGAACCGACTGCTTCTCTTTCAGAGAAACGCATGTGATTTTCTGGTGAATGCTTGTAAGAAGCTTAAGGCACTTTCAAAGGAAAGTGATTTTCTCTGAAAGGACAGCATTTAGAAAGTGAAGCAACACTCCATTTACTTCGTGCAGTGAATTGAAGTGTTGGAACAGAGTGCTTCTCTTTCATAGAAACGCATTAGTGTTTCTTGTGAATGCTTGTAAGTTGCTTAAGGCACTTTCAAAGGAAAGTGATTTTCTCTGAAAGGACATAATTTAGAAAGTGAAGCAACACTCCATTCACTTCGCACAGTGAATTGAAGTGTTGGAACAGACTGCTTCTCTTTCAGAGAAATGCATGTGAGTTTCTGTTGAATGCTTGTAAGTAGCTTAAGGCACTTTCAAAGGAAAGTGATTTTCTCTGAAAGGACAGCACTTAGAAAGTGAAGCAACACTCCATTCACTTCGCACAGTGAATTGAAGTGTTGGAACGGACTGCTTCACTTTCAGAGAAACGCATGTGAGTTTCTGTTGAATGCTTGTAAGTAGCTTAAGGCACTTTCAAAGGAAAGTGATTTTCTCTGAGATGACAGCATTTAGAAAGTGAGGCAACACTCCATTCACTTCACGCAGTGAATTGAAGTGTTGGAACAGACTGCTTGTCTTTCAGAGAAACGCATGTGAGTTTCTTCCTAATGCTTGCAAGTAGCTTAAGGCACTTTCAAAGGAAAGTGATTTTCTCAGAAAGGACAGCATTTAGAAAGTGAAGCAACACTCCATTCACTTCGCACAGTGAATTGAAGTGTTGGAACAGACTGCTTCTCTTTCAGAGAAACGCATGTGAGTTTCTTCCTAATGCTTGCAAGTAGCTTAAGGCACTTTCAAAGGAAAGTGATTTTCTCTGAAAGGACAGCATTTACAAAGTGAAGCAACACTCCATTCACTTCGCACAGTGAATTGAAGTGTTGGAACAGACTGCTTCTCTTTCAGAGAAATGCATGTGAGTTTCTGTTGAATGCTTGTAAGTAGCTTAAGGCACTTTCAAAGGAAAGTGATTTTCTCTGAAAGGACAGCATTTAGAAAGTGAGGCAGCACTCCATTCACTTCACACATGAATGGAAGTGTTGGAACAGATTGCTTCTCTTTCAGAGAAACGCATGTGAGTTTCTTCCTAATGCTTGCAAGTGGCTTAAGGCACTTTCAAAGGAAAGTGATTTTCTCTGAAAGGACAGCATTTAGAAAGTGAAGCAACACTCCATTCACTTCGCACAGTGAATTGAAGTTTTGGAACAGAGTGCTTCTCTTTCATAGAAACGCATTAGTGTTTCTTGTGAATGCTTGTAAGTTGCTTAAGGCACTTTCAAAGGAAAGTGATTTTCTCTGAAAGGACAGCATTTAGAAAGTGAAGCAACACTCCATTCACTTCGCACAGTGAATTGAAGTGTTGGAACAGACTGCTTCTCTTTCAGAGAAATGCATGTGAGTTTCTGTTGAATGCTTGTAAGTAGCTTAAGGCACTTTCAAAGGAAAGTGATTTTCTCTGAAAGGACAGCACTTAGAAAGTGAAGCAACACTCCATTCACTTCGCACAGTGAATTGAAGTGTTGGAACGGACTGCTTCACTTTCAGAGAAACGCATGTGAGTTTCTGTTGAATGCTTGTAAGTAGCTTAAGGCACTTTCAAAGGAAAGTGATTTTCTCTGAGATGACAGCATTTAGAAAGTGAGGCAACACTCCATTCACTTCACGCAGTGAATTGAAGTGTTGGAACAGACTGCTTGTCTTTCAGAGAAACACATGTGAGTTTCTTCCTAATGCTTGCAAGTAGCTTAAGGCACTTTCAAAGGAAAGTGATTTTCTCTGAAAGGACAGCATTTAGAAAGTGAAGCAACACTCCAATCACTTCGCACAGTGAATTGAAGTGTTGGAACAGACTGCTTCTCTTTCAGAGAAACGCATGTGAGTTTCTTCCTAATGCTTACAAGTAGCTTAAGGCACTTTCAAAGGAAAGTGATTTTCTCTGAAAGGACAGCATTTAGAAAGTAAAGCAACACTCCATTCACTTCGCAGAGTGAATTGAAGTGTTGGAACAGACTGCTTCACTTTCAGAGAAACGCATGTGAGTTTCTGTTGAATGCTTGTAAGTAGCTTAAGGCCCTTTCAAAGGAAAGTGATTTTCTCTGAGATGACAGCATTTAGAAAGTGAGGCAACACTCCATTCACTTCACACAGTGAATTGAAGTGTTGGAACAGACTGCTTCTCTTTCAGAGAAACGCATGTGAGTTTCTGGTGAATGCTTGTAAGTAGCTTAAGGCAATTTCAAAGGAAAGTGATTTTCTCTGAAAGGACAGCATTTAGAAAGTGAAGCAACACTCCATTCACTTCGAACAGTGAATTGAAGTGTTGGAACAGACTGCTTCTCTTTCAGAGAAATGCATGTGAGTTTCTGGTGAATGCTTGTAAGTAGCTTAAGGCACTTTCAAAGGAAAGTGATTTTCTCTGAAAGGACAGCATTTAGAAAGTGAGGCAGCACTCCATTCACTTCACACAGTGAATTGAAGTGTTGGAGCAGACTGCTTCTCTTTCAGAGAAACGCATGTGAGTTTCTTCCTAATGCTTGCAAGTAGCTTAAGGCACTTTCAAAGGAAAGTGATTTTCTCTGAAAGGACAACATTTAGAAAGTGAGGCAACACTCCATTCACTTCGCACAGTGAATTGAAGTGTTGGAACAGACTGCTTCTCTTTCAGAGAAATGCATGTGAGTTTCTTCCTAATGCTTGCAAGTAGCTTAAGGCACTTTCAAAGGAAAGTGATTTTCTCTGAAAGGACAGCATTTAGAACGTGAAGCAACACTCCATTCTCTTCGCACAGTGAATGGAAGTGTTGGAACCGACTGCTTCTCTTTCAGAGAAACGCATGTGATTTTCTGGTGAATGCTTGTAAGAAGCTTAAGGCACTTTCAAAGGAAAGTGATTTTCTCTGAAAGGACAGCATTTAGAAAGTGAAGCAACACTCCATTTACTTCGTGCAGTGAATTGAAGTGTTGGAACAGAGTGCTTCTCTTTCATAGAAACGCATTAGTGTTTCTTGTGAATGCTTGTAAGTTGCTTAAGGCACTTTCAAAGGAAAGTGATTTTCTCTGAAAGGACATAATTTAGAAAGTGAAGCAACACTCCATTCACTTCGCACAGTGAATTGAAGTGTTGGAACAGACTGCTTCTCTTTCAGAGAAATGCATGTGAGTTTCTGTTGAATGCTTGTAAGTAGCTTAAGGCACTTTCAAAGGAAAGTGATTTTCTCTGAAAGGACAGCACTTAGAAAGTGAAGCAACACTCCATTCACTTCGCACATTGAATTGAAGTGTTGGAACGGACTGCTTCACTTTCAGAGAAACGCATGTGAGTTTCTGTTGAATGCTTGTAAGTAGCTTAAGGCACTGTCAAAGGAAAGTGATTTTCTCTGAGATGACAGCATTTAGAAAGTGAGGCAACACTCCATTCACTTCACGCAGTGAATTGAAGTGTTGGAACAGACTGCTTGTCTTTCAGAGAAACGCATGTGAGTTTCTTCCTAATGCTTGCAAGTAGCTTAAGGCACTTTCAAAGGAAAGTGATTTTCTCAGAAAGGACAGCATTTAGAAAGTGACGCAACACTCCATTCACTTCGCACAGTGAATTGAAGTGTTGGAACAGACTGCTTCTCTTTCAGAGAAACGCATGTGAGTTTCTTCCTAATGCTTGCAAGTAGCTTAAGGCACTTTCAAAGGAAAGTGATTTTCTCTGAAAGGACAGCATTTACAAAGTGAAGCAACACTCCATTCACTTCGCACATTGAATTGAAGTGTTGGAAGAGACTGCTTCTCTTTCAGAGAAATGCATGTGAGTTTCTGTTGAATGCTTGCAAGTAGCTTAAGGCACTATCAAAGGAAAGTGATTTTCTCTGAAAGGACAGCATTTAGAAAGTGAGGCAACACTCCATTCACTTCGTGCAGTGAATTGAAGAGTTGGAACAGAGTGCTTCTCTTTCATAGAAACGCATTAGTGTTTCTTGTGAATGCTTGCAAGTTGCTTAAGGCACTTTCAAAGGAAAGTGATTTTCTCTGAAAGGACATAATTTAGAAAGGGAAGCAACACTCCATTCACTTCGCACAGTGAATTGAAGTGTTGGAACAGACTGCTTCACTTTCAGAGAAACGCATGTGAGTTTCTGTTGAATGCTTGTAAGTGGCTTAAGGCCCTTTCAAAGGAAAGTGATTTTCTCTGAGATGACAGCATTTAGAAAGTGAGGCAACACTCCATTCACTTCACACAGTGAATTGAAGTGTTGGAACAGACTGCTTCTCTTTCAGAGAAACGCATGTGAGTTTCTGGTGAATGCTTGTAAGTAGCTTAAGGCAATTTCAAAGGAAAGTGATTTTCTCTGAAAGGACAGCATTTAGAAAGTGAAGCAACACTCCATTCACTTCGAACAGTGAATTGAAGTGTTGGAACAGACTGCTTCTCTTTCAGAGAAATGCATGTGAGTTTCTGGTGAATGCTTGTAAGTAGCTTAAGGCACTTTCAAAGGAAAGTGATTTTCTCTGAAAGGACAGCATTTAGAAAGTGAGGCAGCACTCCATTCACTTCACACAGTGAATTGAAGTGTTGGAACAGACTGCTTCTCTTTCAGAGAAACGCATGTGAGTTTCTTCCTAATGCTTGCAAGTAGCTTAAGGCACTTTCAAAGGAAAGTGATTTTCTCTGAAAGGACAGCATTTAGAAAGTGAGGCAACACTCCATTCACTTCGCACAGTGAATTGAAGTGTTGGAACAGACTGCTTCTCTTTCAGAGAAATGCATGTGAGTTTCTTCCTAATGCTTGCAAGTAGCTTAAGGCACTTTCAAAGGAAAGTGATTTTCTCTGAAAGAACAGCATTTAGAACGTGAAGCAACACTCCATTCTCTTCGCACAGTGAATGGAAGTGTTGGAACCGACTGCTTCTCTTTCAGAGAAACGCATGTGAGTTTCTGGTGAATGCTTGAAAGTAGTTTAAGGCACTTTCAAAGGAAAGTGATTTTCTCTGAAAGGACAGCATTTAGAAAGTGAGGCAACACTCCATTTACTTCGCACAGTGAATTGAAGTGTTGGAACAGACTGCTTCTCTTTCAGAGAAACGCATGTGAGTTTCTTCCTAATGCTTGCAAGTAGCTTAAGGCACTTTCAAAGGAAAGTGATTTTCTCTGAAAGTACAGCATTTAGAAAATGAAGCAACACTCCATTCACTTCGCACAGTGAATTGAAGTGTTGGAACCGACTGCTTCTCTTTCAGAGAAACGTATGTGATTTTCTGGTGAATGCTTGTAAGAAGCTTAAGGCACTTTCAAAGGAAAGTGATTTTCTCTGAAAGGACAGCATTTAGAAAGTGAAGCAACACTCCATTTACTTCGTGCAGTGAATTGAAGTGTTGGAACAGAGTGCTTCTCTTTCATAGAAACGCATTAGTGTTTCTTGTGAATGCTTGTAAGTTGCTTAAGGCACTTTCAAAGGAAAGTGATTTTCTCTGAAAGGACATAATTTAGAAAGTGAAGCAACACTCCATTCACTTCGCACAGTGAATTGAAGTGTTGGAACAGACTGCTTCTCTTTCAGAGAAATGCATGTGAGTTTCTGTTGAATGCTTGTAAGTAGCTTAAGGCACTTTCAAAGGAAAGTGATTTTCTCTGAAAGGACAGCCCTTAGAAAGTGAAGCAACACTCCATTCACTTCGCACAGTGAATTGAAATGTTGGAACGGACTGCTTCACTTTCAGAGAAACGCATGTGAGTTTCTGTTGAATGCTTGTAAGTAGCTTAAGGCACTTTCAAAGGAAAGTGATTTTCTCTGAGATGACAGCATTTAGAAAGTGAGGCAACACTCCATTCACTTCACGCAGTGAATTGAAGTGTTGGAACAGACTGCTTGTCTTTCAGAGAAACGCATGTGAGTTTCTTCCTAATGCTTGCAAGTAGCTTAAGGCACTTTCAAAGGAAAGTGATTTTCTCAGAAAGGACAGCATTTAGAAAGTGAAGCAACACTCCATTCACTTCGCACAGTGAATTGAAGTGTTGGAACAGACTGCTTCTCTTTCAGAGAAACGCATGTGAGTTTCTTCCTAATGCTTGCAAGTAGCTGAAGGCACTTTCAAAGGAAAGTGATTTTCTCTGAAAGGACAGCATTTACAAAGTGAAGCAACACTCCATTCACTTCGCACAGTGAATTGAAGTGTTGGAACAGACTGCTTCTCTTTCAGAGAAATGCATGTGAGTTTCTGTTGAATGCTTGCAAGTAGCTTAAGGCACTATCAAAGGAAAGTGATTTTCTCTGAAAGGACAGCATTTAGAAAGTGAGACAACACTCCATTCACTTCGTGCAGTGAATTGAAGTGTTGGAACAGAGTGCTTCTCTTTCATAGAAACGCATTAGTGTTTCTTGTGAATGCTTGCAAGTTGCTTAAGGCACTTTCAAAGGAAAGTGATTTTCTCTGAAAGGACATAATTTAGAAAGGGAAGCAACACTCCATTCACTTCGCACAGTGAATTGAAGTGTTGGAACAGACTGCTTCTCTTTCAGAGAAATGCATGTGAGTTTCTGTTGAATGCTTGTAAGTAGCTTAAGGCACTTTCAAAGGAAAGTGATTTTCTCTGAAAGGACAGCATTTAGAAAGTGAAGCAACACTCCATTCACTTCGCAGAGTGAATTGAAGTGTTGGAACAGACTGCTTCACTTTCAGAGAAACGCATGTGAGTTTCTGTTGAATGCTTGTAAGTAGCTTAAGGCCCTTTCAAAGGAAAGTGATTTTCTCTGAGATGACAGCATTTAGAAAGTGAAGCAACACTCCATTCACTTCGCAGAGTGAATTGAAGTATTGGAACAGACTGCTTCTCTTTCAGAGAAACGCATGTGAGTTTCTGTTGAATGCTTGTAAGTAGCTTAAGGCACTTTCAAAGGAAAGTGATTTTCTCTGAAAGGACAGCATTTAGAAAGTGAAGCAACACTCCATTCACTTCGCAGAGTGAATTGAAGTATTGGAACAGACTGCTTCTCTTTCAGAGAAACGCATGTGAGTTTCTGGTGAATGCTTGTAAGTAGCTTAAGGCACTTTCAAAGGAAAGTGATTTTCTCTGAAAGGACAGCATTTAGAAAGTGAAGCAACACTCCATTCACTTCGCACAGTGAATTGAAGTGTTGGAACAGACTGCTTCTCTTTCAGAGAAACGCATGTGAGTTTGTTGTGAATTCTTGCAAGTTGCTTAAGGCACTTTCAAAGGAAAGTGATTTTCTCTGAAAGGACATAATTTAGAAAGTGAAGCAACACTCCATTCACTTCGCACAGTGAATTGAAGTGTTGGAACAGACTGCTTCTCTTTCAGAGAAGCGCATGTGAGTTTTTTGTGAATGCTTGAAAGTAGTTTAAGGCACTTTCAAAGGAAAGTGATTTTCTCTGAAAGGACAGCATTTAGAAAGTGAGGCAACACTCCACTCACTTCGCACAGTGAATTGAAGTGTTGGAACAGACTGCTTCTCTTTCAGAGAAACGCATGTGAGTTTCTTCCTAATGCTTGCAAGTAGCTTAAGGCACTTTCAAAGGAAAGTGATTTTCTCTGAAAGGACAGCATTTAGAAAATGAAGCAACACTCCATTCACTTCGCACAGTGAATTGAAGTGTTGGAACCGACTGCTTCTCTTTCAGAGAAACGCATGTGATTTTCTGGTGAATGCTTGTAAGAAGCTTAAGGCACTTTCAAAGGAAAGTGATTTTCTCTGAAAGGACAGCATTTAGAAAGTGAAGCAACACTCCATTTACTTCGTGCAGTGAATTGAAGTGTTGGAACAGAGTGCTTCTCTTTCATAGAAACGCATGTGAGTTTCTGTTGAATGCTTGTAAGTAGCTTAAGGCACTTTCAAAGGAAAGTGATTTTCTCTGAAAGGACAGCCCTTAGAAAGTGAAGCAACACTCCATTCACTTCGCACAGTGAATTGAAGTGTTGGAACGGACTGCTTCACTTTCAGAGAAACGCATGTGAGTTTCTGTTGAATGCTTGTAAGTAGCTTAAGGCACTTTCAAAGGAAAGTGATTTTCTCTGAGATGACAGCATTTAGAAAGTGAGGCAACACTCCATTCACTTCACGCAGTGAATTGAAGTGTTGGAACAGACTGCTTGTCTTTCAGAGAAACGCATGTGAGTTTCTTCCTAATGCTTGCAAGTAGCTTAAGGCACTTTCAAAGGAAAGTGATTTTCTCAGAAAGGACAGCATTTAGAAAGTGAAGCAACACTCCATTCACTTCGCACAGTGAATTGAAGTGTTGGAACAGACTGCTTCTCTTTCAGAGAAACGCATGTGAGTTTCTTCCTAATGCTTGCAAGTAGCTTAAGGCACTTTCAAAGGAAAGTGATTTTCTCTGAAAGGACAGCATTTACAAAGTGAAGCAACACTCCATTCACTTCGCACAGTGAATTGAAGTGTTGGAACAGACTGCTTCTCTTTCAGAGAAATGCATGTGAGTTTCTGTTGAATGCTTGTAAGTAGCTTAAGGCACTTTCAAAGGAAAGTGATTTTCTCTGAAAGGACAGCATTTAGAAAGTGAGGCAGCACTCCATTCACTTCACACATGAATGGAAGTGTTGGAACAGATTGCTTCTCTTTCAGAGAAACGCATGTGAGTTTCTTCCTAATGCTTGCAAGTGGCTTAAGGCACTTTCAAAGGAAAGTGATTTTCTCTGAAAGGACAGCATTTAGAAAGTGAAGCAACACTCCATTCACTTCGCACAGTGAATTGAAGTTTTGGAACAGAGTGCTTCTCTTTCATAGAAACGCATTAGTGTTTCTTGTGAATGCTTGTAAGTTGCTTAAGGCACTTTCAAAGGAAAGTGATTTTCTCTGAAAGGACAGCACTTAGAAAGTGAAGCAACACTCCATTCACTTCGCACAGTGAATTGAAGTGTTGGAACGGACTGCTTCACTTTCAGAGAAACGCATGTGAGTTTCTGTTGAATGCTTGTAAGTAGCTTAAGGCACTTTCAAAGGAAAGTGATTTTCTCTGAGATGACAGCATTTAGAAAGTGAGGCAACACTCCATTCACTTCACGCAGTGAATTGAAGTGTTGGAACAGACTGCTTGTCTTTCAGAGAAACACATGTGAGTTTCTTCCTAATGCTTGCAAGTAGCTTAAGGCACTTTCAAAGGAAAGTGATTTTCTCTGAAAGGACAGCATTTAGAAAGTGAAGCAACACTCCAATCACTTCGCACAGTGAATTGAAGTGTTGGAACAGACTGCTTCTCTTTCAGAGAAACGCATGTGAGTTTCTTCCTAATGCTTACAAGTAGCTTAAGGCACTTTCAAAGGAAAGTGATTTTCTCTGAAAGGACAGCATTTAGAAAGTAAAGCAACACTCCATTCACTTCGCAGAGTGAATTGAAGTGTTGGAACAGACTGCTTCACTTTCAGAGAAACGCATGTGAGTTTCTGTTGAATGCTTGTAAGTAGCTTAAGGCCCTTTCAAAGGAAAGTGATTTTCTCTGAGATGACAGCATTTAGAAAGTGAGGCAACACTCCATTCACTTCACACAGTGAATTGAAGTGTTGGAACAGACTGCTTCTCTTTCAGAGAAACGCATGTGAGTTTCTGGTGAATGCTTGTAAGTAGCTTAAGGCAATTTCAAAGGAAAGTGATTTTCTCTGAAAGGACAGCATTTAGAAAGTGAAGCAACACTCCATTCACTTCGAACAGTGAATTGAAGTGTTGGAACAGACTGCTTCTCTTTCAGAGAAATGCATGTGAGTTTCTGGTGAATGCTTGTAAGTAGCTTAAGGCACTTTCAAAGGAAAGTGATTTTCTCTGAAAGGACAGCATTTAGAAAGTGAGGCAGCACTCCATTCACTTCACACAGTGAATTGAAGTGTTGGAGCAGACTGCTTCTCTTTCAGAGAAACGCATGTGAGTTTCTTCCTAATGCTTGCAAGTAGCTTAAGGCACTTTCAAAGGAAAGTGATTTTCTCTGAAAGGACAACATTTAGAAAGTGAGGCAACACTCCATTCACTTCGCACAGTGAATTGAAGTGTTGGAACAGACTGCTTCTCTTTCAGAGAAATGCATGTGAGTTTCTTCCTAATGCTTGCAAGTAGCTTAAGGCACTTTCAAAGGAAAGTGATTTTCTCTGAAAGGACAGCATTTAGAACGTGAAGCAACACTCCATTCTCTTCGCACAGTGAATGGAAGTGTTGGAACCGACTGCTTCTCTTTCAGAGAAACGCATGTGAGTTTCTGGTGAATGCTTGTAAGAAGCTTAAGGCACTTTCATAGGAAAGTGATTTTCTCTGAAGGGACAGCATTTAGAAAGTGAAGCAACACTCCATTCACTTCGTGCAGTGAATTGAAGTGTTGGAACAGACTGCTTCTCTTTCAGGAAAACGCATTAGTGTTTCTTGTGATTGCTTGCAAGTTGCTTAAGGCACTTTCAAAGGAAAGTGATTTTCTCTGAAAGGACAGCATTTAGAAAGTGAAGCAACACTCCATTCACTTCGCAGAGTGAATTTAAGTGTTGGAACAGACTGCTTCACTTTCAGAGAAATGCATGTGAGTTTCTGTTGAATGCTTGTAAGTAGCTTAAGGCACTTTCAAAGGAAAGTGATTTTCTCTGAAAGGACAGCATTTAGAAAGTGAAGCAACACTCCATTCACTTCGCAGAGTGAATTGAAGTATTGGAATAGACTGCTTCTCTTTCAGAGAAACGCATGTGAGTTTCTGTTGAATGCTTGTAAGTAGCTTAAGGCACTTTCAAAGGAAAGTGATTTTCTCTGAAAGGACAGCATTTAGAAAGTGAAGCAACACTCCATTCACTTCGCACAGTGAATTGAAGTGTTGGAACAGACTGCTTCTCTTTCAGAGAAGCGCATGTGAGTTTTTTGTGAATGCTTGAAAGTAGTTTAAGGCACTTTCAAAGGAAAGTGATTTTCTCTGAAAGGACAGCATTTAGAAAGTGAGGCAACACTCCATTCACTTCGCACAGTGAATTGAAGTGTTGGAACAGACTGCTTCTCTTTCAGAGAAACGCATGTGAGTTTCTTCCTAATGCTTGCAAGTAGCTTAAGGCACTTTCAAAGGAAAGTGATTTTCTCTGAAAGGACAGCATTTAGAAAATGAAGCAACACTCCATTCACTTCGCACAGTGAATTGAAGTGTTGGAACCGACTGCTTCTCTTTCAGAGAAACGCATGTGATTTTCTGGTGAATGCTTGTAAGAAGCTTAAGGCACTTTCAAAGGAAAGTGATTTTCTCTGAAAGGACAGCATTTAGAAAGTGAAGCAACACTCCATTTACTTCGTGCAGTGAATTGAAGTGTTGGAACAGAGTGCTTCTCTTTCATAGAAACGCATTAGTGTTTCTTGTGAATGCTTGTAAGTTGCTTAAGGCACTTTCAAAGGAAAGTGATTTTCTCTGAAAGGACATAATTTAGAAAGTGAAGCAACACTCCATTCACTTCGCACAGTGAATTGAAGTGTTGGAACAGACTGCTTCTCTTTCAGAGAAATGCATGTGAGTTTCTGTTGAATGCTTGTAAGTAGCTTAAGGCACTTTCAAAGGAAAGTGATTTTCTCTGAAAGGACAGCACTTAGAAAGTGAAGCAACACTCCATTCACTTCGCACATTGAATTGAAGTGTTGGAACGGACTGCTTCACTTTCAGAGAAACGCATGTGAGTTTCTGTTGAATGCTTGTAAGTAGCTTAAGGCACTGTCAAAGGAAAGTGATTTTCTCTGAGGTGACAGCATTTAGAAAGTGAGGCAACACTCCATTCACTTCACGCAGTGAATTGAAGTGTTGGAACAGACTGCTTGTCTTTCAGAGAAACGCATGTGAGTTTCTTCCTAATGCTTGCAAGTAGCTTAAGGCACTTTCAAAGGAAAGTGATTTTCTCAGAAAGGACAGCATTTAGAAAGTGACGCAACACTCCATTCACTTCGCACAGTGAATTGAAGTGTTGGAACAGACTGCTTCTCTTTCAGAGAAACGCATGTGAGTTTCTTCCTAATGCTTGCAAGTAGCTTAAGGCACTTTCAAAGGAAAGTGATTTTCTCTGAAAGGACAGCATTTACAAAGTGAAGCAACACTCCATTCACTTCGCACATTGAATTGAAGTGTTGGAAGAGACTGCTTCTCTTTCAGAGAAATGCATGTGAGTTTCTGTTGAATGCTTGCAAGTAGCTTAAGGCACTATCAAAGGAAAGTGATTTTCTCTGAAAGGACAGCATTTAGAAAGTGAGGCAACACTCCATTCACTTCGTGCAGTGAATTGAAGAGTTGGAACAGAGTGCTTCTCTTTCATAGAAACGCATTAGTGTTTCTTGTGAATGCTTGCAAGTTGCTTAAGGCACTTTCAAAGGAAAGTGATTTTCTCTGAAAGGACATAATTTAGAAAGGGAAGCAACACTCCATTCACTTCGCACAGTGAATTGACGTGTTGGAACAGACTGCTTCACTTTCAGAGAAACGCATGTGAGTTTCTGTTGAATGCTTGTAAGTGGCTTAAGGCCCTTTCAAAGGAAAGTGATTTTCTCTGAGATGACAGCATTTAGAAAGTGAGGCAACACTCCATTCACTTCACACAGTGAATTGAAGTGTTGGAACAGACTGCTTCTCTTTCAGAGAAACGCATGTGAGTTTCTGGTGAATGCTTGTAAGTAGCTTAAGGCAATTTCAAAGGAAAGTGATTTTCTCTGAAAGGACAGCATTTAGAAAGTGAAGCAACACTCCATTCACTTCGAACAGTGAATTGAAGTGTTGGAACAGACTGCTTCTCTTTCAGAGAAATGCATGTGAGTTTCTGGTGAATGCTTGTAAGTAGCTTAAGGCACTTTCAAAGGAAAGTGATTTTCTCTGAAAGGACAGCATTTAGAAAGTGAGGCAGCACTCCATTCACTTCACACAGTGAATTGAAGTGTTGGAACAGACTGCTTCTCTTTCAGAGAAACGCATGTGAGTTTCTTCCTAATGCTTGCAAGTAGCTTAAGGCACTTTCAAAGGAAAGTGATTTTCTCTGAAAGGACAGCATTTAGAAAGTGAGGCAACACTCCATTCACTTCGCACAGTGAATTGAAGTGTTGGAACAGACTGCTTCTCTTTCAGAGAAATGCATGTGAGTTTCTTCCTAATGCTTGCAAGTAGCTTAAGGCACTTTCAAAGGAAAGTGATTTTCTCTGAAAGAACAGCATTTAGAACGTGAAGCAACACTCCATTCTCTTCGCACAGTGAATGGAAGTGTTGGAACCGACTGCTTCTCTTTCAGAGAAACGCATGTGAGTTTCTGGTGAATGCTTGAAAGTAGTTTAAGGCACTTTCAAAGGAAAGTGATTTTCTCTGAAAGGACAGCATTTAGAAAGTGAGGCAACACTCCATTTACTTCGCACAGTGAATTGAAGTGTTGGAACAGACTGCTTCTCTTTCAGAGAAACGCATGTGAGTTTCTTCCTAATGCTTGCAAGTAGCTTAAGGCACTTTCAAAGGAAAGTGATTTTCTCTGAAAGTACAGCATTTAGAAAATGAAGCAACACTCCATTCACTTCGCACAGTGAATTGAAGTGTTGGAACCGACTGCTTCTCTTTCAGAGAAACGTATGTGATTTTCTGGTGAATGCTTGTAAGAAGCTTAAGGCACTTTCAAAGGAAAGTGATTTTCTCTGAAAGGACAGCATTTAGAAAGTGAAGCAACACTCCATTTACTTCGTGCAGTGAATTGAAGTGTTGGAACAGAGTGCTTCTCTTTCATAGAAACGCATTAGTGTTTCTTGTGAATGCTTGTAAGTTGCTTAAGGCACTTTCAAAGGAAAGTGATTTTCTCTGAAAGGACATAATTTAGAAAGTGAAGCAACACTCCATTCACTTCGCACAGTGAATTGAAGTGTTGGAACAGACTGCTTCTCTTTCAGAGAAATGCATGTGAGTTTCTGTTGAATGCTTGTAAGTAGCTTAAGGCACTTTCAAAGGAAAGTGATTTTCTCTGAAAGGACAGCCCTTAGAAAGTGAAGCAACACTCCATTCACTTCGCACAGTGAATTGAAATGTTGGAACGGACTGCTTCACTTTCAGAGAAACGCATGTGAGTTTCTGTTGAATGCTTGTAAGTAGCTTAAGGCACTTTCAAAGGAAAGTGATTTTCTCTGAGATGACAGCATTTAGAAAGTGAGGCAACACTCCATTCACTTCACGCAGTGAATTGAAGTGTTGGAACAGACTGCTTGTCTTTCAGAGAAACGCATGTGAGTTTCTTCCTAATGCTTGCAAGTAGCTTAAGGCACTTTCAAAGGAAAGTGATTTTCTCAGAAAGGACAGCATTTAGAAAGTGAAGCAACACTCCATTCACTTCGCACAGTGAATTGAAGTGTTGGAACAGACTGCTTCTCTTTCAGAGAAACGCATGTGAGTTTCTTCCTAATGCTTGCAAGTAGCTGAAGGCACTTTCAAAGGAAAGTGATTTTCTCTGAAAGGACAGCATTTACAAAGTGAAGCAACACTCCATTCACTTCGCACAGTGAATTGAAGTGTTGGAACAGACTGCTTCTCTTTCAGAGAAATGCATGTGAGTTTCTGTTGAATGCTTGCAAGTAGCTTAAGGCACTATCAAAGGAAAGTGATTTTCTCTGAAAGGACAGCATTTAGAAAGTGAGACAACACTCCATTCACTTCGTGCAGTGAATTGAAGTGTTGGAACAGAGTGCTTCTCTTTCATAGAAACGCATTAGTGTTTCTTGTGAATGCTTGCAAGTTGCTTAAGGCACTTTCAAAGGAAAGTGATTTTCTCTGAAAGGACATAATTTAGAAAGGGAAGCAACACTCCATTCACTTCGCACAGTGAATTGAAGTGTTGGAACAGACTGCTTCTCTTTCAGAGAAATGCATGTGAGTTTCTGTTGAATGCTTGTAAGTAGCTTAAGGCACTTTCAAAGGAAAGTGATTTTCTCTGAAAGGACAGCATTTAGAAAGTGAAGCAACACTCCATTCACTTCGCAGAGTGAATTGAAGTGTTGGAACAGACTGCTTCACTTTCAGAGAAACGCATGTGAGTTTCTGTTGAATGCTTGTAAGTAGCTTAAGGCCCTTTCAAAGGAAAGTGATTTTCTCTGAGATGACAGCATTTAGAAAGTGAAGCAACACTCCATTCACTTCGCAGAGTGAATTGAAGTATTGGAACAGACTGCTTCTCTTTCAGAGAAACGCATGTGAGTTTCTGTTGAATGCTTGTAAGTAGCTTAAGGCACTTTCAAAGGAAAGTGATTTTCTCTGAAAGGACAGCATTTAGAAAGTGAAGCAACACTCCATTCACTTCGCAGAGTGAATTGAAGTATTGGAACAGACTGCTTCTCTTTCAGAGAAACGCATGTGAGTTTCTGGTGAATGCTTGTAAGTAGCTTAAGGCACTTTCAAAGGAAAGTGATTTTCTCTGAAAGGACAGCATTTAGAAAGTGAAGCAACACTCCATTCACTTCGCACAGTGAATTGAAGTGTTGGAACAGACTGCTTCTCTTTCAGAGAAACGCATGTGAGTTTGTTGTGAATTCTTGCAAGTTGCTTAAGGCACTTTCAAAGGAAAGTGATTTTCTCTGAAAGGACATAATTTAGAAAGTGAAGCAACACTCCATTCACTTCGCACAGTGAATTGAAGTGTTGGAACAGACTGCTTCTCTTTCAGAGAAGCGCATGTGAGTTTTTTGTGAATGCTTGAAAGTAGTTTAAGGCACTTTCAAAGGAAAGTGATTTTCTCTGAAAGGACAGCATTTAGAAAGTGAGGCAACACTCCACTCACTTCGCACAGTGAATTGAAGTGTTGGAACAGACTGCTTCTCTTTCAGAGAAACGCATGTGAGTTTCTTCCTAATGCTTGCAAGTAGCTTAAGGCACTTTCAAAGGAAAGTGATTTTCTCTGAAAGGACAGCATTTAGAAAATGAAGCAACACTCCATTCACTTCGCACAGTGAATTGAAGTGTTGGAACCGACTGCTTCTCTTTCAGAGAAACGCATGTGATTTTCTGGTGAATGCTTGTAAGAAGCTTAAGGCACTTTCAAAGGAAAGTGATTTTCTCTGAAAGGACAGCATTTAGAAAGTGAAGCAACACTCCATTTACTTCGTGCAGTGAATTGAAGTGTTGGAACAGAGTGCTTCTCTTTCATAGAAACGCATTAGTGTTTCTTGTGAATGCTTGTAAGTTGCTTAAGGCACTTTCAAAGGAAAGTGATTTTCTCTGAAAGGACATAATTTAGAAAGTGAAGCAACACTCCATTCACTTCGCACAGTGAATTGAAGTGTTGGAACAGACTGCTTCTCTTTCAGAGAAATGCATGTGAGTTTCTGTTGAATGCTTGTAAGTAGCTTAAGGCACTTTCAAAGGAAAGTGATTTTCTCTGAAAGGACAGCACTTAGAAAGTGAAGCAACACTCCATTCACTTCGCACAGTGAATTGAAGTGTTGGAACGGACTGCTTCACTTTCAGAGAAACGCATGTGAGTTTCTGTTGAATGCTTGTAAGTAGCTTAAGGCACTTTCAAAGGAAAGTGATTTTCTCTGAGATGACAGCATTTAGAAAGTGAGGCAACACTCCATTCACTTCACGCAGTGAATTGAAGTGTTGGAACAGACTGCTTGTCTTTCAGAGAAACGCATGTGAGTTTCTTCCTAATGCTTGCAAGTAGCTTAAGGCACTTTCAAAGGAAAGTGATTTTCTCAGAAAGGACAGCATTTAGAAAGTGAAGCAACACTCCATTCACTTCGCACAGTGAATTGAAGTGTTGGAACAGACTGCTTCTCTTTCAGAGAAACGCATGTGAGTTTCTTCCTAATGCTTGCAAGTAGCTTAAGGCACTTTCAAAGGAAAGTGATTTTCTCTGAAAGGACAGCATTTACAAAGTGAAGCAACACTCCATTCACTTCGCACAGTGAATTGAAGTGTTGGAACAGACTGCTTCTCTTTCAGAGAAATGCATGTGAGTTTCTGTTGAATGCTTGTAAGTAGCTTAAGGCACTTTCAAAGGAAAGTGATTTTCTCTGAAAGGACAGCATTTAGAAAGTGAGGCAGCACTCCATTCACTTCACACATGAATGGAAGTGTTGGAACAGATTGCTTCTCTTTCAGAGAAACGCATGTGAGTTTCTTCCTAATGCTTGCAAGTGGCTTAAGGCACTTTCAAAGGAAAGTGATTTTCTCTGAAAGGACAGCATTTAGAAAGTGAAGCAACACTCCATTCACTTCGCACAGTGAATTGAAGTTTTGGAACAGAGTGCTTCTCTTTCATAGAAACGCATTAGTGTTTCTTGTGAATGCTTGTAAGTTGCTTAAGGCACTTTCAAAGGAAAGTGATTTTCTCTGAAAGGACAGCATTTAGAAAGTGAAGCAACACTCCATTCACTTCGCACAGTGAATTGAAGTGTTGGAACAGACTGCTTCTCTTTCAGAGAAATGCATGTGAGTTTCTGTTGAATGCTTGTAAGTAGCTTAAGGCACTTTCAAAGGAAAGTGATTTTCTCTGAAAGGACAGCACTTAGAAAGTGAAGCAACACTCCATTCACTTCGCACAGTGAATTGAAGTGTTGGAACGGACTGCTTCACTTTCAGAGAAACGCATGTGAGTTTCTGTTGAATGCTTGTAAGTAGCTTAAGGCACTTTCAAAGGAAAGTGATTTTCTCTGAGATGACAGCATTTAGAAAGTGAGGCAACACTCCATTCACTTCACGCAGTGAATTGAAGTGTTGGAACAGACTGCTTGTCTTTCAGAGAAACACATGTGAGTTTCTTCCTAATGCTTGCAAGTAGCTTAAGGCACTTTCAAAGGAAAGTGATTTTCTCTGAAAGGACAGCATTTAGAAAGTGAAGCAACACTCCAATCACTTCGCACAGTGAATTGAAGTGTTGGAACAGACTGCTTCTCTTTCAGAGAAACGCATGTGAGTTTCTTCCTAATGCTTACAAGTAGCTTAAGGCACTTTCAAAGGAAAGTGATTTTCTCTGAAAGGACAGCATTTAGAAAGTAAAGCAACACTCCATTCACTTCGCAGAGTGAATTGAAGTGTTGGAACAGACTGCTTCACTTTCAGAGAAACGCATGTGAGTTTCTGTTGAATGCTTGTAAGTAGCTTAAGGCCCTTTCAAAGGAAAGTGATTTTCTCTGAGATGACAGCATTTAGAAAGTGAGGCAACACTCCATTCACTTCACACAGTGAATTGAAGTGTTGGAACAGACTGCTTCTCTTTCAGAGAAACGCATGTGAGTTTCTGGTGAATGCTTGTAAGTAGCTTAAGGCAATTTCAAAGGAAAGTGATTTTCTCTGAAAGGACAGCATTTAGAAAGTGAAGCAACACTCCATTCACTTCGAACAGTGAATTGAAGTGTTGGAACAGACTGCTTCTCTTTCAGAGAAATGCATGTGAGTTTCTGGTGAATGCTTGTAAGTAGCTTAAGGCACTTTCAAAGGAAAGTGATTTTCTCTGAAAGGACAGCATTTAGAAAGTGAGGCAGCACTCCATTCACTTCACACAGTGAATTGAAGTGTTGGAGCAGACTGCTTCTCTTTCAGAGAAACGCATGTGAGTTTCTTCCTAATGCTTGCAAGTAGCTTAAGGCACTTTCAAAGGAAAGTGATTTTCTCTGAAAGGACAACATTTAGAAAGTGAGGCAACACTCCATTCACTTCGCACAGTGAATTGAAGTGTTGGAACAGACTGCTTCTCTTTCAGAGAAATGCATGTGAGTTTCTTCCTAATGCTTGCAAGTAGCTTAAGGCACTTTCAAAGGAAAGTGATTTTCTCTGAAAGGACAGCATTTAGAACGTGAAGCAACACTCCATTCTCTTCGCACAGTGAATGGAAGTGTTGGAACCGACTGCTTCTCTTTCAGAGAAACGCATGTGAGTTTCTGGTGAATGCTTGTAAGAAGCTTAAGGCACTTTCATAGGAAAGTGATTTTCTCTGAAGGGACAGCATTTAGAAAGTGAAGCAACACTCCATTCACTTCGTGCAGTGAATTGAAGTGTTGGAACAGACTGCTTCTCTTTCAGGAAAACGCATTAGTGTTTCTTGTGATTGCTTGCAAGTTGCTTAAGGCACTTTCAAAGGAAAGTGATTTTCTCTGAAAGGACAGCATTTAGAAAGTGAAGCAACACTCCATTCACTTCGCAGAGTGAATTTAAGTGTTGGAACAGACTGCTTCACTTTCAGAGAAATGCATGTGAGTTTCTGTTGAATGCTTGTAAGTAGCTTAAGGCACTTTCAAAGGAAAGTGATTTTCTCTGAAAGGACAGCATTTAGAAAGTGAAGCAACACTCCATTCACTTCGCAGAGTGAATTGAAGTATTGGAATAGACTGCTTCTCTTTCAGAGAAACGCATGTGAGTTTCTGTTGAATGCTTGTAAGTAGCTTAAGGCACTTTCAAAGGAAAGTGATTTTCTCTGAAAGGACAGCATTTAGAAAGTAAAGCAACACTCCATTCACTTCGCAGAGTGAATTGAAGTGTTGGAACAGACTGCTTCACTTTCAGAGAAACGCATGTGAGTTTCTGTTGAATGCTTGTAAGTAGCTTAAGGCCCTTTCAAAGGAAAGTGATTTTCTCTGAGATGACAGCATTTAGAAAGTGAGGCAACACTCCATTCACTTCACACAGTGAATTGAAGTGTTGGAACAGACTGCTTCTCTTTCAGAGAAACGCATGTGAGTTTCTGGTGAATGCTTGTAAGTAGCTTAAGGCAATTTCAAAGGAAAGTGATTTTCTCTGAAAGGACAGCATTTAGAAAGTGAAGCAACACTCCATTCACTTCGAACAGTGAATTGAAGTGTTGGAACAGACTGCTTCTCTTTCAGAGAAATGCATGTGAGTTTCTGGTGAATGCTTGTAAGTAGCTTAAGGCACTTTCAAAGGAAAGTGATTTTCTCTGAAAGGACAGCATTTAGAAAGTGAGGCAGCACTCCATTCACTTCACACAGTGAATTGAAGTGTTGGAGCAGACTGCTTCTCTTTCAGAGAAACGCATGTGAGTTTCTTCCTAATGCTTGCAAGTAGCTTAAGGCACTTTCAAAGGAAAGTGATTTTCTCTGAAAGGACAACATTTAGAAAGTGAGGCAACACTCCATTCACTTCGCACAGTGAATTGAAGTGTTGGAACAGACTGCTTCTCTTTCAGAGAAATGCATGTGAGTTTCTTCCTAATGCTTGCAAGTAGCTTAAGGCACTTTCAAAGGAAAGTGATTTTCTCTGAAAGGACAGCATTTAGAACGTGAAGCAACACTCCATTCTCTTCGCACAGTGAATGGAAGTGTTGGAACCGACTGCTTCTCTTTCAGAGAAACGCATGTGAGTTTCTGGTGAATGCTTGTAAGAAGCTTAAGGCACTTTCATAGGAAAGTGATTTTCTCTGAAGGGACAGCATTTAGAAAGTGAAGCAACACTCCATTCACTTCGTGCAGTGAATTGAAGTGTTGGAACAGACTGCTTCTCTTTCAGGAAAACGCATTAGTGTTTCTTGTGATTGCTTGCAAGTTGCTTAAGGCACTTTCAAAGGAAAGTGATTTTCTCTGAAAGGACAGCATTTAGAAAGTGAAGCAACACTCCATTCACTTCGCAGAGTGAATTTAAGTGTTGGAACAGACTGCTTCACTTTCAGAGAAATGCATGTGAGTTTCTGTTGAATGCTTGTAAGTAGCTTAAGGCACTTTCAAAGGAAAGTGATTTTCTCTGAAAGGACAGCATTTAGAAAGTGAAGCAACACTCCATTCACTTCGCAGAGTGAATTGAAGTATTGGAATAGACTGCTTCTCTTTCAGAGAAACGCATGTGAGTTTCTGTTGAATGCTTGTAAGTAGCTTAAGGCACTTTCAAAGGAAAGTGATTTTCTCTTAAAGGACAGCATTTAGAAAGTGAAGCAACACTCCATTCACTTCGCAGAGTGAATTGAAGTGTTGGAACGGACTGCTTCACTTTCAGAGAAACGCATGTGAGTTTCTGTTGAATGCTTGTAAGTAGCTTAAGGCACTTTCAAAGGAAAGTGATTTTCTCTGAGATGACAGCATTTAGAAAGTGAGGCAACACTCCATTCACTTCACGCAGTGAATTGAAGTGTTGGAACAGACTGCTTGTCTTTCAGAGAAACGCATGTGAGTTTCTTCCTAATGCTTGCAAGTAGCTTAAGGCACTTTCAAAGGAAAGTGATTTTCTCAGAAAGGACAGCATTTAGAAAGTGAAGCAACACTCCATTCACTTCGCACAGTGAATTGAAGTGTTGGAACAGACTGCTTCTCTTTCAGAGAAACGCATGTGAGTTTCTTCCTAATGCTTGCAAGTAGCTTAAGGCACTTTCAAAGGAAAGTGATTTTCTCTGAAAGGACAGCATTTACAAAGTGAAGCAACACTCCATTCACTTCGCACAGTGAATTGAAGTGTTGGAACAGACTGCTTCTCTTTCAGAGAAATGCATGTGAGTTTCTGTTGAATGCTTGTAAGTAGCTTAAGGCACTTTCAAAGGAAAGTGATTTTCTCTGAAAGGACAGCATTTAGAAAGTGAGGCAGCACTCCATTCACTTCACACATGAATGGAAGTGTTGGAACAGATTGCTTCTCTTTCAGAGAAACGCATGTGAGTTTCTTCCTAATGCTTGCAAGTGGCTTAAGGCACTTTCAAAGGAAAGTGATTTTCTCTGAAAGGACAGCATTTAGAAAGTGAAGCAACACTCCATTCACTTCGCACAGTGAATTGAAGTTTTGGAACAGAGTGCTTCTCTTTCATAGAAACGCATTAGTGTTTCTTGTGAATGCTTGTAAGTTGCTTAAGGCACTTTCAAAGGAAAGTGATTTTCTCTGAAAGGACAGCATTTAGAAAGTGAAGCAACACTCCATTCACTTCGCACAGTGAATTGAAGTGTTGGAACAGACTGCTTCTCTTTCAGAGAAATGCATGTGAGTTTCTGTTGAATGCTTGTAAGTAGCTTAAGGCACTTTCAAAGGAAAGTGATTTTCTCTGAAAGGACAGCACTTAGAAAGTGAAGCAACACTCCATTCACTTCGCACAGTGAATTGAAGTGTTGGAACGGACTGCTTCACTTTCAGAGAAACGCATGTGAGTTTCTGTTGAATGCTTGTAAGTAGCTTAAGGCACTTTCAAAGGAAAGTGATTTTCTCTGAGATGACAGCATTTAGAAAGTGAGGCAACACTCCATTCACTTCACGCAGTGAATTGAAGTGTTGGAACAGACTGCTTGTCTTTCAGAGAAACACATGTGAGTTTCTTCCTAATGCTTGCAAGTAGCTTAAGGCACTTTCAAAGGAAAGTGATTTTCTCTGAAAGGACAGCATTTAGAAAGTGAAGCAACACTCCAATCACTTCGCACAGTGAATTGAAGTGTTGGAACAGACTGCTTCTCTTTCAGAGAAACGCATGTGAGTTTCTTCCTAATGCTTACAAGTAGCTTAAGGCACTTTCAAAGGAAAGTGATTTTCTCTGAAAGGACAGCATTTAGAAAGTAAAGCAACACTCCATTCACTTCGCAGAGTGAATTGAAGTGTTGGAACAGACTGCTTCACTTTCAGAGAAACGCATGTGAGTTTCTGTTGAATGCTTGTAAGTAGCTTAAGGCCCTTTCAAAGGAAAGTGATTTTCTCTGAGATGACAGCATTTAGAAAGTGAGGCAACACTCCATTCACTTCACACAGTGAATTGAAGTGTTGGAACAGACTGCTTCTCTTTCAGAGAAACGCATGTGAGTTTCTGGTGAATGCTTGTAAGTAGCTTAAGGCAATTTCAAAGGAAAGTGATTTTCTCTGAAAGGACAGCATTTAGAAAGTGAAGCAACACTCCATTCACTTCGAACAGTGAATTGAAGTGTTGGAACAGACTGCTTCTCTTTCAGAGAAATGCATGTGAGTTTCTGGTGAATGCTTGTAAGTAGCTTAAGGCACTTTCAAAGGAAAGTGATTTTCTCTGAAAGGACAGCATTTAGAAAGTGAGGCAGCACTCCATTCACTTCACACAGTGAATTGAAGTGTTGGAGCAGACTGCTTCTCTTTCAGAGAAACGCATGTGAGTTTCTTCCTAATGCTTGCAAGTAGCTTAAGGCACTTTCAAAGGAAAGTGATTTTCTCTGAAAGGACAACATTTAGAAAGTGAGGCAACACTCCATTCACTTCGCACAGTGAATTGAAGTGTTGGAACAGACTGCTTCTCTTTCAGAGAAATGCATGTGAGTTTCTTCCTAATGCTTGCAAGTAGCTTAAGGCACTTTCAAAGGAAAGTGATTTTCTCTGAAAGGACAGCATTTAGAACGTGAAGCAACACTCCATTCTCTTCGCACAGTGAATGGAAGTGTTGGAACCGACTGCTTCTCTTTCAGAGAAACGCATGTGAGTTTCTGGTGAATGCTTGTAAGAAGCTTAAGGCACTTTCATAGGAAAGTGATTTTCTCTGAAGGGACAGCATTTAGAAAGTGAAGCAACACTCCATTCACTTCGTGCAGTGAATTGAAGTGTTGGAACAGACTGCTTCTCTTTCAGGAAAACGCATTAGTGTTTCTTGTGATTGCTTGCAAGTTGCTTAAGGCACTTTCAAAGGAAAGTGATTTTCTCTGAAAGGACAGCATTTAGAAAGTGAAGCAACACTCCATTCACTTCGCAGAGTGAATTTAAGTGTTGGAACAGACTGCTTCACTTTCAGAGAAATGCATGTGAGTTTCTGTTGAATGCTTGTAAGTAGCTTAAGGCACTTTCAAAGGAAAGTGATTTTCTCTGAAAGGACAGCATTTAGAAAGTGAAGCAACACTCCATTCACTTCGCAGAGTGAATTGAAGTATTGGAATAGACTGCTTCTCTTTCAGAGAAACGCATGTGAGTTTCTGTTGAATGCTTGTAAGTAGCTTAAGGCACTTTCAAAGGAAAGTGATTTTCTCTGAAAGGACAGCATTTAGAAAGTAAAGCAACACTCCATTCACTTCGCAGAGTGAATTGAAGTGTTGGAACAGACTGCTTCACTTTCAGAGAAACGCATGTGAGTTTCTGTTGAATGCTTGTAAGTAGCTTAAGGCCCTTTCAAAGGAAAGTGATTTTCTCTGAGATGACAGCATTTAGAAAGTGAGGCAACACTCCATTCACTTCACACAGTGAATTGAAGTGTTGGAACAGACTGCTTCTCTTTCAGAGAAACGCATGTGAGTTTCTGGTGAATGCTTGTAAGTAGCTTAAGGCAATTTCAAAGGAAAGTGATTTTCTCTGAAAGGACAGCATTTAGAAAGTGAAGCAACACTCCATTCACTTCGAACAGTGAATTGAAGTGTTGGAACAGACTGCTTCTCTTTCAGAGAAATGCATGTGAGTTTCTGGTGAATGCTTGTAAGTAGCTTAAGGCACTTTCAAAGGAAAGTGATTTTCTCTGAAAGGACAGCATTTAGAAAGTGAGGCAGCACTCCATTCACTTCACACAGTGAATTGAAGTGTTGGAGCAGACTGCTTCTCTTTCAGAGAAACGCATGTGAGTTTCTTCCTAATGCTTGCAAGTAGCTTAAGGCACTTTCAAAGGAAAGTGATTTTCTCTGAAAGGACAACATTTAGAAAGTGAGGCAACACTCCATTCACTTCGCACAGTGAATTGAAGTGTTGGAACAGACTGCTTCTCTTTCAGAGAAATGCATGTGAGTTTCTTCCTAATGCTTGCAAGTAGCTTAAGGCACTTTCAAAGGAAAGTGATTTTCTCTGAAAGGACAGCATTTAGAACGTGAAGCAACACTCCATTCTCTTCGCACAGTGAATGGAAGTGTTGGAACCGACTGCTTCTCTTTCAGAGAAACGCATGTGAGTTTCTGGTGAATGCTTGTAAGAAGCTTAAGGCACTTTCATAGGAAAGTGATTTTCTCTGAAGGGACAGCATTTAGAAAGTGAAGCAACACTCCATTCACTTCGTGCAGTGAATTGAAGTGTTGGAACAGACTGCTTCTCTTTCAGGAAAACGCATTAGTGTTTCTTGTGATTGCTTGCAAGTTGCTTAAGGCACTTTCAAAGGAAAGTGATTTTCTCTGAAAGGACAGCATTTAGAAAGTGAAGCAACACTCCATTCACTTCGCAGAGTGAATTTAAGTGTTGGAACAGACTGCTTCACTTTCAGAGAAATGCATGTGAGTTTCTGTTGAATGCTTGTAAGTAGCTTAAGGCACTTTCAAAGGAAAGTGATTTTCTCTGAAAGGACAGCATTTAGAAAGTGAAGCAACACTCCATTCACTTCGCAGAGTGAATTGAAGTATTGGAATAGACTGCTTCTCTTTCAGAGAAACGCATGTGAGTTTCTGTTGAATGCTTGTAAGTAGCTTAAGGCACTTTCAAAGGAAAGTGATTTTCTCTTAAAGGACAGCATTTAGAAAGTGAAGCAACACTCCATTCACTTCGCAGAGTGAATTGAAGTATTGGAACAGACTGCTTCTCTTTCAGAGAAACGCATGTGAGTTTCTGTTGAATGCTTGTAAGTAGCTTAAGGCACTTTCAAATGAAAGTGATTTTCTCTGAAAGGACAGCATTTAGAAAGTGAAGCAACACTCCATTCACTTCGCAGAGTGAATTGAAGTATTGGAACAGACTGCTTCTCTTTCAGAGAAACGCATGTGAGTTTCTGGTGAATGCTTGTAAGTAGCTTAAGGCACTTTCAAAGGAAAGTGATTTTCTCTGAAAGGACAGCATTTAGAAAGTGAAGCAACACTCCATTCACTTCGCACAGTGAATTGAAGTGTTGGAACAGACTGCTTCTCTTTCAGAGAAACGCATGTGAGTTTGTTGTGAATTCTTGCAAGTTGCTTAAGGCACTTTCAAAGGAAAGTGATTTTCTCTGAAAGGACATAATTTAGAAAGTGAAGCAACACTCCATTCACTTCGCACAGTGAATTGAAGTGTTGGAACAGACGGCTTCTCTTTCAGAGAAGCGCATGTGAGTTTTTTGTGAATGCTTGAAAGTAGTTTAAGGCACTTTCAAAGGAAAGTGATTTTCTCTGAAAGGACAGCATTTAGAAAGTGAGGCAACACTCCATTCACTTCGCACAGTGAATTGAAGTGTTGGAACAGACTGCTTCTCTTTCAGAGAAAAGCATGTGAGTTTCTTCCTAATGCTTGCAAGTAGCTTAAGGCACTTTCAAAGGAAAGTGATTTTCTCTGAAAGGACAGCATTTAGAAAATGAAGCAACACTCCATTCACTTCGCACAGTGAATTGAAGTGTTGGAACCGACTGCTTCTCTTTCAGAGAAACGCATGTGATTTTCTGGTGAATGCTTGTAAGAAGCTTAAGGCACTTTCAAAGGAAAGTGATTTTCTCTGAAAGGACAGCATTTAGAAAGTGAAGCAACACTCCATTTACTTCGTGCAGTGAATTGAAGTGTTGGAACAGAGTGCTTCTCTTTCATAGAAACGAATTAGTGTTTCTTGTGAATGCTTGTAAGTTGCTTAAGGCACTTTCAAAGGAAAGTGATTTTCTCTGAAAGGACATAATTTAGAAAGTGAAGCAACACTCCATTCACTTCGCACAGTGAATTGAAGTGTTGGAACAGACTGCTTCTCTTTCAGAGAAATGCATGTGAGTTTCTGTTGAATGCTTGTAAGTAGCTTAATGCACTTTCAAAGGAAAGTGATTTTCTCTGAAAAGACAGCACTTAGAAAGTGAAGCAACACTCCATTCACTTCGCACAGTGAATTGAAGTGTTGGAACGGACTGCTTCACTTTCAGAGAAACGCATGTGAGTTTCTGTTGAATGCTTGTAAGTAGATTAAGGCACATTCAAAGGAAAGTGATTTTCTCTGAGATGACAGCATTTAGAATGTGAGGCAACACTCCATTCACTTCACGCAGTGAATTGAAGTGTTGGAACAGACTGCTTGTCTTTCAGAGAAACGCATGTGAGTTTCTTCCTAATGCTTGCAAGTAGCTTAAGGCACTTTCAAAGGAAAGTGATTTTCTCAGAAAGGACAGCATTTAGAAAGTGAAGCAACACTCCATTCACTTCGCACAGTGAATTGAAGTGTTGGAACAGACAGCTTCTCTTTCAGAGAAACGCATGTGAGTTTCTTCCTAATGCTTGCAAGTAGCTTAAGGCACTTTCAAAGGAAAGTGATTTTCTCTGAAAGGACAGCATTTACAAAGTGAAGCAACACTCCATTCACTTCGCACAGTGAATTGAAGTGTTGGAACAGACTGCTTCTCTTTCAGAGAAATGCATGTGAGTTTCTGTTGAATGCTTGTAAGTAGCTTAAGGCACTTTCAAAGGAAAGTGATTTTCTCTGAAAGGACAGCATTTAGAAAGTGAAGCAACACTCCATTCACTTCGCACAGTGAATTGAAGTGTTGGAACAGACTGCTTCTCTTTCAGAGAAATGCATGTGAGTTTCTGGTGAATGCTTGTAAGTAGCTTAAGGCACTTTCAAAGGAAAGTGATTTTCTCTGAAAGGACAGCACTTAGAAAGTGAAGCAACACTCCATTCACTTCGCACAGTGAATTGAAGTGTTGGAACGGACTGCTTCACTTTCAGAGAAACGCATGTGAGTTTCTGTTGAATGCTTGTAAGTAGCTTAAGGCACTTTCAAAGGAAAGTGATTTTCTCTGAGATGACAGCATTTAGAAAGTGAGGCAACACTCCATTCACTTCACGCAGTGAATTGAAGTGTTGGAACAGACTGCTTGTCTTTCAGAGAAACACATGTGAGTTTCTTCCTAATGCTTGCAAGTAGCTTAAGGCACTTTCAAAGGAAAGTGATTTTCTCTGAAAGGACAGCATTTAGAAAGTGAAGCAACACTCCAATCACTTCGCACAGTGAATTGAAGTGTTGGAACAGACTGCTTCTCTTTCAGAGAAACGCATGTGAGTTTCTTCCTAATGCTTACAAGTAGCTTAAGGCACTTTCAAAGGAAAGTGATTTTCTCTGAAAGGACAGCATTTAGAAAGTAAAGCAACACTCCATTCACTTCGCAGAGTGAATTGAAGTGTTGGAACAGACTGCTTCACTTTCAGAGAAACGCATGTGAGTTTCTGTTGAATGCTTGTAAGTAGCTTAAGGCCCTTTCAAAGGAAAGTGATTTTCTCTGAGATGACAGCATTTAGAAAGTGAGGCAACACTCCATTCACTTCACACAGTGAATTGAAGTGTTGGAACAGACTGCTTCTCTTTCAGAGAAACGCATGTGAGTTTCTGGTGAATGCTTGTAAGTAGCTTAAGGCAATTTCAAAGGAAAGTGATTTTCTCTGAAAGGACAGCATTTAGAAAGTGAAGCAACACTCCATTCACTTCGAACAGTGAATTGAAGTGTTGGAACAGACTGCTTCTCTTTCAGAGAAATGCATGTGAGTTTCTGGTGAATGCTTGTAAGTAGCTTAAGGCACTTTCAAAGGAAAGTGATTTTCTCTGAAAGGACAGCATTTAGAAAGTGAGGCAGCACTCCATTCACTTCACACAGTGAATTGAAGTGTTGGAGCAGACTGCTTCTCTTTCAGAGAAACGCATGTGAGTTTCTTCCTAATGCTTGCAAGTAGCTTAAGGCACTTTCAAAGGAAAGTGATTTTCTCTGAAAGGACAACATTTAGAAAGTGAGGCAACACTCCATTCACTTCGCACAGTGAATTGAAGTGTTGGAACAGACTGCTTCTCTTTCAGAGAAATGCATGTGAGTTTCTTCCTAATGCTTGCAAGTAGCTTAAGGCACTTTCAAAGGAAAGTGATTTTCTCTGAAAGGACAGCATTTAGAACGTGAAGCAACACTCCATTCTCTTCGCACAGTGAATGGAAGTGTTGGAACCGACTGCTTCTCTTTCAGAGAAACGCATGTGAGTTTCTGGTGAATGCTTGTAAGAAGCTTAAGGCACTTTCATAGGAAAGTGATTTTCTCTGAAGGGACAGCATTTAGAAAGTGAAGCAACACTCCATTCACTTCGTGCAGTGAATTGAAGTGTTGGAACAGACTGCTTCTCTTTCAGGAAAACGCATTAGTGTTTCTTGTGATTGCTTGCAAGTTGCTTAAGGCACTTTCAAAGGAAAGTGATTTTCTCTGAAAGGACAGCATTTAGAAAGTGAAGCAACACTCCATTCACTTCGCAGAGTGAATTTAAGTGTTGGAACAGACTGCTTCACTTTCAGAGAAATGCATGTGAGTTTCTGTTGAATGCTTGTAAGTAGCTTAAGGCACTTTCAAAGGAAAGTGATTTTCTCTGAAAGGACAGCATTTAGAAAGTGAAGCAACACTCCATTCACTTCGCAGAGTGAATTGAAGTATTGGAATAGACTGCTTCTCTTTCAGAGAAACGCATGTGAGTTTCTGTTGAATGCTTGTAAGTAGCTTAAGGCACTTTCAAAGGAAAGTGATTTTCTCTTAAAGGACAGCATTTAGAAAGTGAAGCAACACTCCATTCACTTCGCAGAGTGAATTGAAGTATTGGAACAGACTGCTTCTCTTTCAGAGAAACGCATGTGAGTTTCTGTTGAATGCTTGTAAGTAGCTTAAGGCACTTTCAAATGAAAGTGATTTTCTCTGAAAGGACAGCATTTAGAAAGTGAAGCAACACTCCATTCACTTCGCAGAGTGAATTGAAGTATTGGAACAGACTGCTTCTCTTTCAGAGAAACGCATGTGAGTTTCTGGTGAATGCTTGTAAGTAGCTTAAGGCACTTTCAAAGGAAAGTGATTTTCTCTGAAAGGACAGCATTTAGAAAGTGAAGCAACACTCCATTCACTTCGCACAGTGAATTGAAGTGTTGGAACAGACTGCTTCTCTTTCAGAGAAACGCATGTGAGTTTGTTGTGAATTCTTGCAAGTTGCTTAAGGCACTTTCAAAGGAAAGTGATTTTCTCTGAAAGGACATAATTTAGAAAGTGAAGCAACACTCCATTCACTTCGCACAGTGAATTGAAGTGTTGGAACAGACGGCTTCTCTTTCAGAGAAGCGCATGTGAGTTTTTTGTGAATGCTTGAAAGTAGTTTAAGGCACTTTCAAAGGAAAGTGATTTTCTCTGAAAGGACAGCATTTAGAAAGTGAGGCAACACTCCATTCACTTCGCACAGTGAATTGAAGTGTTGGAACAGACTGCTTCTCTTTCAGAGAAAAGCATGTGAGTTTCTTCCTAATGCTTGCAAGTAGCTTAAGGCACTTTCAAAGGAAAGTGATTTTCTCTGAAAGGACAGCATTTAGAAAATGAAGCAACACTCCATTCACTTCGCACAGTGAATTGAAGTGTTGGAACCGACTGCTTCTCTTTCAGAGAAACGCATGTGATTTTCTGGTGAATGCTTGTAAGAAGCTTAAGGCACTTTCAAAGGAAAGTGATTTTCTCTGAAAGGACAGCATTTAGAAAGTGAAGCAACACTCCATTTACTTCGTGCAGTGAATTGAAGTGTTGGAACAGAGTGCTTCTCTTTCATAGAAACGAATTAGTGTTTCTTGTGAATGCTTGTAAGTTGCTTAAGGCACTTTCAAAGGAAAGTGATTTTCTCTGAAAGGACATAATTTAGAAAGTGAAGCAACACTCCATTCACTTCGCACAGTGAATTGAAGTGTTGGAACAGACTGCTTCTCTTTCAGAGAAATGCATGTGAGTTTCTGTTGAATGCTTGTAAGTAGCTTAATGCACTTTCAAAGGAAAGTGATTTTCTCTGAAAAGACAGCACTTAGAAAGTGAAGCAACACTCCATTCACTTCGCACAGTGAATTGAAGTGTTGGAACGGACTGCTTCACTTTCAGAGAAACGCATGTGAGTTTCTGTTGAATGCTTGTAAGTAGATTAAGGCACATTCAAAGGAAAGTGATTTTCTCTGAGATGACAGCATTTAGAATGTGAGGCAACACTCCATTCACTTCACGCAGTGAATTGAAGTGTTGGAACAGACTGCTTGTCTTTCAGAGAAACGCATGTGAGTTTCTTCCTAATGCTTGCAAGTAGCTTAAGGCACTTTCAAAGGAAAGTGATTTTCTCAGAAAGGACAGCATTTAGAAAGTGAAGCAACACTCCATTCACTTCGCACAGTGAATTGAAGTGTTGGAACAGACAGCTTCTCTTTCAGAGAAACGCATGTGAGTTTCTTCCTAATGCTTGCAAGTAGCTTAAGGCACTTTCAAAGGAAAGTGATTTTCTCTGAAAGGACAGCATTTACAAAGTGAAGCAACACTCCATTCACTTCGCACAGTGAATTGAAGTGTTGGAACAGACTGCTTCTCTTTCAGAGAAATGCATGTGAGTTTCTGTTGAATGCTTGTAAGTAGCTTAAGGCACTTTCAAAGGAAAGTGATTTTCTCTGAAAGGACAGCATTTAGAAAGTGAAGCAACACTCCATTCACTTCGCACAGTGAATTGAAGTGTTGGAACAGACTGCTTCTCTTTCAGAGAAATGCATGTGAGTTTCTGGTGAATGCTTGTAAGTAGCTTAAGGCACTTTCAAAGGAAAGTGATTTTCTCTGAAAGGACAGCATTTAGAAAGTGAGGCAGCACTCCATTCACTTCACACATGAATGGAAGTGTTGGAACAGATTGCTTCTCTTTCAGAGAAACGCATGTGAGTTTCTTCCTAATGCTTGCAAGTGGCTTAAGGCACTTTCAAAGGAAAGTGATTTTCTCTGAAAGGACAGCATTTAGAAAGTGAAGCAACACTCCATTCACTTCGCACAGTGAATTGAAGTATTGGAACAGACTGCTTCTCTTTCAGTGAAACACATGTGAGTTTCTGGTGAATGCTTGTAAGAAGCTTAAGGCACTTTCAAAGGGAAGTGATTTTCTCTGAAAGGACAGCATTTAGAAAGTGAAGCAACACTCCATTCACTTCGTGCAGTGAATTGAAGTGTTGGAACAGAGTGCTTCTCTTTCATAGAAACGCATTAGTGTTTCTTCTGAATGCTTGCAAGTTGCTTAAGGCACTTTCAAAGGAAAGTGATTTTCTCTGAAAGGACATAATTTAGAAAGTGAAGCAACACTCCATTCACTTCGCACAGTTAATTGAAGTGTTGGAACAGACTGCTTCTCTTTCAGAGAAATGCATGTGAGTTTCTGTTGAATCCTTGTAAGTAGCTTAAGGCACTTTCAAAGGAAAGTGATTTTCTCTGAAAGGACAGCATTTAGAAAGTGAAGCAACACTCCATTCACTTCGCAGAGTGAATTTAAGTGTTGGAACAGACTGCTTCACTTTCAGAGAAACGCATGTGAGTTTCTTCCTAATACTTGCAAGTAGCTTAAGGCACTTTCAAAGGAAAGTGATTTTCTCAGAAAGGACAGCATTTAGAAAGTGAAGCAACACTCCATTCACTTCACACAGTGAATTGAAGTGTTGGAACAGACTGCTTCTCTTTCAGAGAAACGCATATGAGTTTCTGGTGAATGCTTGTAAGTAGCTTAACGCACTTTCAAAGGAAAGTGATTTTCTCTGAAAGGACAGCATTTAGAAAGTGAAGCAACACTCCATTCACTTCGAACAGTGAATTGAAGTGTTGGAACAGACTGCTTCTCTTTCAGAGAAATGCATGTGAGTTTCTGGTGAATGCTTGTAAGTAGCTTAAGGCACTTTCAAAGGAAAGTGATTTTCTCTGAAAGGACAGCATTTAGAAAGTGAGGCAGCACTCCATTCACTTCACACAGTGAATTGAAGTGTTGGAACAGACTGCTTTTCTTTCAGAGAAACACATGTGAGTTTCTTCCTAATGCTTGCAAGTAGCTTAAGGCACTTTCAAAGGAAAGTGATTTTCTCTGAAAGGACAGCATTTAGAAAGTGAGGCAACACTCCATTCACTTCGCACAGTGAATTGAAGTGTTGGAACAGACTGCTTCTCTTTCAGAGTAACGCATGTGAGTTTCTTCCTAATGCTTGCAAGTAGCTTAAGGCACTTTCAAAGGAAAGTGATTTTCTCAGAAAGGACAGCATTTAGAAAGTGAAGCAACACTCCATTCACTTCGCACAGTGAATTGAAGTGTTGGAACCGACTGCTTCTCTTTCAGAGAAAAGCATGTGAGTTTTTGGTGAATGCTTGTAAGAAGCTTAAGGCACTTTCAAAGGAAAGTGATTTTCTCTGAAAGGACAGCATTTAGAAAGTGAAGCAACACTCCATTCACTTCGTGCAGTGAATTGAAGTGTTAGAACAGAGTGCTTTTCTTTCATAGAAACGCATTAGTGTTTCTTGTGAATGCTTGCAAGTTGCTTAAGGCACTTTCAAAAGAAAGTGATTTTCTCTGAAAGGACATAATTTAGAAAGTGAAGCAAGACTCCATTCACTTCGCACAGTGAATTGAAGTGTTGGAACAGACTGCTTCTCTTTCAGAGAAACGCATGTGAGTTTCTGTTGAATGCTTGTAAGTAACTTAAGGCACTTACAAAGGAAAGTGATTTTCTCTGAAAGGACAGCATTTAGAAAGTGAAGCAACACTCCATTCACTTCGCACAGTGAATTGATGTGTTGGAACAGACTGCTTCTCTTTCAGAGAAATGCATGTGAGTTTCTGTTTAATGCTTGTAAGTAGCTTAAGGCACTTTCAAAGTAAAGTGATTTTCTCTGAAAGGACAGCACTTAGAAAGTGAAGCAACACTCCATTCACTTCGCACAGTTAATTTAAATGTTGGAACGGAGTGCTTCACTTTCAGAGAAACGCATGTGAGTTTCTGTTGAATGCTTGTAAGTAGTTTAAGGCACTTTCAAAGGAAAGTGATTTTCTCTGAGATGACAGCATTTAGAAAGTGAGGCAACACTCCATTCACTTCACACAGTGAATTGAAGTGTTGGAACAGACTGCTTGTCTTTCAGAGAAACGCATGTGGGTTTCTTCCTAATGCTTGCAAGTAGCTTAAGGCACTTTCAAAGGAAAGTGATTTTCTCAGAAAGGACAGCATTTAGAAAGTGAAGCAACACTCCATTCACTTCGCACAGTGAATTGAAGTGTTGGAACAGACTGCTTCTCTTTCAGATAAACGCATGTGAGTTTCTTCCTAATGCTTGCAAGTAGCTTAAGGCACTTTCAAAGGAAAGTGATTTTCTCTGAAAGGAGAGCATTTACAAAGTGAAGCAACACTCCATTCACTTCGCACAGAGAATTGAAGTGTTGGAACAGACTGCTTCTCTTTCAGAGAAACACATGTGAGTTTCTGTTGAATGCTTGTAAGTAGCTTAAGGCACTTTCAAAGGAAAGTGATTTTCTCTGAAAGGACAGCATTTAGAAAGTGAGGCAGCACTCCATTCACTTCACACATGAATTGAAGTGTTGGAAAAGACTGCTTCTCTTTCAGAGAAATGCACGTGAGTTTCTGGTGAATGCTTGTAAGTAGCTTAAGGCACTTTCAAAGGAAAGTGATTTTCTCTGAAAGGACAGCATTTAGAAAGTGAAGCAACACTCCATTCACTTCGCACAGTGAATTGAAGTGTTGGAACCGACTGCTTCTCTTTCAGTGAAACGCATGTGAGTTTCTGGTGAATGCTTGTGAGAAGCTTAAGGCACTTTCAAAGGAAAGTGATTTTCTCTGTAAGGACAGCATTTAGAAAGTGAAGCAACACTCCATTCACTTCGTGCAGTGAATTGAAGTGTTGGAACAGAGTGCTTCTCTTTCATAGAAACACATTAGTGTTTCTTGTGAATGCTTGCAAGTTGCTTAAGGCAATTTCAAAGGAAAGTGATTTTCTCTGAAAGGACATAATTTAGAAAGTGAAGCAACACTCCATTCACTTCGCACAGTGAATTGAAGTGTTGGAACAGACTGCTTCTCTTTCAGAGAAATGCACGTGAGTTTCTGTTGAATGCTTGTAAGTAGCTTAAGGCACTTTCAAAGGAAAGTGATTTTCTCTGAAAGGACAGCATTTAGAAAGTGAAGCAACACTCCATTCACTTCGCAGAGTGAATTGAAGTGTTGGAACAGACTGCTTCACTTTCAGAGAAACGCATGTGAGTTTCTGTTGAATGCTTGTAAGTAGCTTAAGGCACTTTCAAAGGAAAGTGATTTTCTCTGAGATGACAGCATTTAGAAAGTGAGGCAACACTCCATTCACTTCACACAGTGAATTGAAGTGTTGGAACAGACTGCTTCTCTTTCAGAGAAACGCATGTGAGTTTCTTCCTAATGCTTGCAAGTAGCTTAAGGCACTTTCAAAGGAAAGTTATTTTCTCTGAAAGGACAGCATTTAGAAAGTGAAGCAACACTCCATTCACTTCGCACAGTTAATTGAAGTGTTGGAACAGACTGCTTCTCTTTCAGAGAAACGCATGTGAGTTTCTGGTGAATGCTTGTAAGTAGCTTAAGACACTTTCAAAGGAAAGTGATTTTCTCTGAAAGGACAGCATTTAGAAAGTGAAGCAACACTCCATTCACTTCGCACAGAGAATTGAAGTGTTGGAACAGATTGCTTCTATTTCAGAGAAATGAATGTGAGTTTCTGTTGAATGCTTGTAAGTAGCTTAAGGCACTTTCAAAGGAAAGTGATTTTCTCTGAAAGGACAGCATTTAGAGAGTGAAGCAACACTCCATTCACTTCGCACATTGAATTGAAGTGTTGGAACAGACTGCTTCTCTTTCAGAGAAACGCATGTGAGTTTCTTCCTAATGGTTGCAAGTAGCTTAAGGCACTTTCAAAGGAAAGTGATTTTCTCTGAAAGGACAGCATTTAGAAAGTGAAGCAACACTCCATTCACTTCGCACAGTGAATTGAAGTGTTAGAAAAGACTGCTTCTCTTTCAGAGAAATGCATGTGAGTTTCTTCCTAATGCTTGCAAGTAGCTTAAGGCACTTTCAAAGGAAAGTGATTTTCTCTGAAAGGACAGCATTTAGAAAGTGAAGCAACACTCCATTTACTTCGCACAGTGAATTGAAGTGTTGGAACAGACTGCTTCTCTTTCAGAGAAACGCATGTGAGTTTCTGTTGAATGCTTGTAAGTAGCTTAAGGCACTTTGAAAGGAAAGTGATTTTCTCTGAAAGGACAGCATTTAGAAAGTGAAGCAACACTCCATTCACTTCGCAGAGTGAATTGAAGTATTGGAACAGACTGCTTCTCTTTCAGAGAAATGCATGTGAGTTTCTGGTGAATGCTTGTAAGTAGCTTAAGGCACTTTCAAAGGAAAGTGATTTTCTCTGAAAGGACAGCATTTAGAAAGTGAAGCAACACTCCATTCACTTCGCACATTGAATTGAAGTGTTGGAACAGACTGCTTCTCTTTCAGAGAAACGCATGTGAGTTTGTTGTGAATTCTTGCAAGTTGCTTAAGGCACTTTCAAAGGAAAGTGATTTTCTCTGAAAGGACATAATTTAGAAAGTGAAGCAACACTCCATTCACTTCGCACACTGAATTGAAGTGTTGGAACAGACTGCTTTTCTTTCAGAGATATGCATGTGAGTTTCTGTTGAATGCTTGTAAGTAGCTTAAGGCACTTTCAAAGGAAAGTGATTTTCTCTGAAAGGACAGCATTTAGAAAGTGATGCAACACTCCATTCACTTCGCACAGTGATTTGAAGTGTTGGAACAGACTCCTTTACTTTCAGAGAAACGCATGTGAGTTTCTGTTGAATGCTTGTAAGTAGCTTAAGGCACTTTCAAAGGAAAGTGATTTTCTCTGAGAGGACAGCATTTAGAAAGTGAAGCAACACTCCATTCACTTCGCACAGTGAATTGAAGTGTTGGAACAGACTGCTTCTCTTTCAGAGAAACGCATGTGAGTTTCTTCCTAATGCTTGCAAGTAGCTTAAGGCACTTTCAAAGGAAAGTGATTTTCTCTGAAAGGACAGCATTTAGAAAGTGAAGCAACACTATATTCACTTCGCACACTGAATTGAAGTGTTGGAACAGACTGCTTCTCTTTCAGAGAAACGCTTGTGATTTTTTTGTGAATGCTCGAAAGTAGTTTTGGGCACTTTCAATGGAAAGTGATTTTCTCTGAAAGGACAGCATTTAGAAAGTGAGGCAACACTCCATTCACTTCGCACAGTGAATTGAAGTGTTGGAACAGACTGCTTCTCTTTCAGAGAAATGTATGTGAGTTTCTTCCTAATGCTTGCAAGTAGCTTAAGGCACTTTCAAAGGAAAGTGATTTTCTCTGAAAGGACAGCATTTAGAGAGTGAAGCAACACTCCATTCACTTCGCACATTGAATTGAAGTGTTGGAACAGACTGCTTCTCTTTCAGAGAAACGCATGTGAGTTTCTTCCTAATGGTTGCAAGTAGCTTAAGGCACTTTCAAAGGAAAGTGATTTTCTCTGAAAGGACAGCATTTAGAAAGTGAAGCAACACTCCATTCACTTCGCACAGTGAATTGAAGTGTTAGAAAAGACTGCTTCTCTTTCAGAGAAATGCATGTGAGTTTCTTCCTAATGCTTGCAAGTAGCTTAAGGCACTTTCAAAGGAAAGTGATTTTCTCTGAAAGGACAGCATTTAGAGAGTGAAGCAACACTCCATTCACTTCGCACATTGAATTGAAGTGTTGGAACAGACTGCTTCTCTTTCAGAGAAACGCATGTGAGTTTCTTCCTAATGGTTGCAAGTAGCTTAAGGCACTTTCAAAGGAAAGTGATTTTCTCTGAAAGGACAGCATTTAGAAAGTGAAGCAACACTCCATTCACTTCGCACAGTGAATTGAAGTGTTAGAAAAGACTGCTTCTCTTTCAGAGAAATGCATGTGAGTTTCTTCCTAATGCTTGCAAGTAGCTTAAGGCACTTTCAAAGGAAAGTGATTTTCTCTGAAAGGACAGCATTTAGAAAGTGAAGCAACACTCCATTTACTTCGCACAGTGAATTGAAGTGTTGGAACAGACTGCTTCTCTTTCAGAGAAACGCATGTGAGTTTCTGTTGAATGCTTGTAAGTAGCTTAAGGCACTTTGAAAGGAAAGTGATTTTCTCTGAAAGGACAGCATTTAGAAAGTGAAGCAACACTCCATTCACTTCGCAGAGTGAATTGAAGTATTGGAACAGACTGCTTCTCTTTCAGAGAAATGCATGTGAGTTTCTGGTGAATGCTTGTAAGTAGCTTAAGGCACTTTCAAAGGAAAGTGATTTTCTCTGAAAGGACAGCATTTAGAAAGTGAAGCAACACTCCATTCACTTCGCACATTGAATTGAAGTGTTGGAACAGACTGCTTCTCTTTCAGAGAAACGCATGTGAGTTTGTTGTGAATTCTTGCAAGTTGCTTAAGGCACTTTCAAAGGAAAGTGATTTTCTCTGAAAGGACATAATTTAGAAAGTGAAGCAACACTCCATTCACTTCGCACACTGAATTGAAGTGTTGGAACAGACTGCTTTTCTTTCAGAGATATGCATGTGAGTTTCTGTTGAATGCTTGTAAGTAGCTTAAGGCACTTTCAAAGGAAAGTGATTTTCTCTGAAAGGACAGCATTTAGAAAGTGATGCAACACTCCATTCACTTCGCACAGTGATTTGAAGTGTTGGAACAGACTCCTTTACTTTCAGAGAAACGCATGTGAGTTTCTGTTGAATGCTTGTAAGTAGCTTAAGGCACTTTCAAAGGAAAGTGATTTTCTCTGAGAGGACAGCATTTAGAAAGTGAAGCAACACTCCATTCACTTCGCACAGTGAATTGAAGTGTTGGAACAGACTGCTTCTCTTTCAGAGAAACGCATGTGAGTTTCTTCCTAATGCTTGCAAGTAGCTTAAGGCACTTTCAAAGGAAAGTGATTTTCTCTGAAAGGACAGCATTTAGAAAGTGAAGCAACACTATATTCACTTCGCACACTGAATTGAAGTGTTGGAACAGACTGCTTCTCTTTCAGAGAAACGCTTGTGATTTTTTTGTGAATGCTCGAAAGTAGTTTTGGGCACTTTCAATGGAAAGTGATTTTCTCTGAAAGGACAGCATTTAGAAAGTGAGGCAACACTCCATTCACTTCGCACAGTGAATTGAAGTGTTGGAACAGACTGCTTCTCTTTCAGAGAAATGTATGTGAGTTTCTTCCTAATGCTTGCAAGTAGCTTAAGGCACTTTCAAAGGAAAGTGATTTTCTCTGAAAGGACAGCATTTAGAAAGTGAAGCAACACTCCATTCACTTCGAACAGTGAATTAAAGTGTTGGAACAGACTGCTTCTCTTTCATAGAAACGCATTAGTGTTTCTTGTGAATGCTTGCAAGTAGCTTAAGGCACTTTCAAAGGAAAGTGATTTTCTCTGAAAGGACAGCATATAGAAAGTGAAGCAACACTCCATTCACTTCGCACAGTGAATTGAGGTGTTGGAACAGACTGCTTCTCTTTCAGAGAAACGCATGTGAGTTTCTGGTGAATGCTTGTAAGTAGCTTAAGGCACTTTCAAAGGAAAGTGATTTTCTCTGAAAGGACAGCATTTAGAAAGTGAAGCAAAACTCCCTTCACTTCGAACAGTGAATTGAAGTGTTGGAACAGACTGCTTCTCTTTCAGAGAAATGCATGTGAGTTTCTGTTGAATGCTTGTAAGTAGCTTAAGACACTTTCAAAGGAAAGTGATTTTCTCTGAAAGGACAGCATTTAGAAAGTGAGGCAACACTCCATTCACTTCACACAGTGAACTGAAGTGTTGGAACAGACTGCTTCTCTTTCAGAGAAACGCATGTGAGTTTCTTCCTAATGCTTGCAAGTAGCTTAAGGCACTTTCAAAGGAAAGTGATTTTCTCTGAAAGGACAGCATTTAGAAAGTGAAGCAACACTCCATTCACTTCGCACAGTGAATTGAAGTGTTGGAACAGACTGCTTCTCTTTCAGAGAAACGCATGTGAGTTTCTTCCTAATGCTTGCAAGTAGCTTAAGGCACTTTCAAAGGAAAGTGATTTTCTCTGAAAGGACAGCATTTAGAAAGTGAAGCAACACTCCATTCACTTCGCACATTGAATTGAAGTGTTGGAACAGACTGCTTCTCTTTCAGAGAAACGCTTGTTAGTTTCTGTTGAATGCTTGTAAGTAGCTTAAGGCACTTTCAAAGGAAAGTGATTTTCTCTGAAAGGACATCATTTAGAAAGTGAAGCAACACTCCATTCACTTCGCAGAGTGAATTGAAGTGTTGGAACAGACTGCTTCACTTTCAGAGAAACGCATGTGAGTTTCTGTTGAATGCTTGTAATTAGCTTAAGGCACTTTCAAAGGAAAGTGATTTTCTCTGAGAGGACAGCATTTAGAAAGTGAGGCAACACTCCATTCACTTCACACAGTGAATTGAAGTGTTGGAACAGACTGCTTCTCGTTCAGAGAAACGCATGTGAGTTTCTGTTGAATGCTTGTAAGTAGCTTAAGGCATTTTCAAAGGAAAGTGATTTTCTCTGAAAGGACAGCATTTAGAAAGTGAAGCAACACTCCATTCACTTCGCACATTGAATTGAATTGTTGGAACAGACTGCTTCTCTTTCAGAGAAACGCATGTGAGTTTCTGTTGAATGCTTGTAAGTAGCTTAAGGCACTTTCAAAGGAAAGTGATTTTCTCTGAAAGGACAGCATTTAGAAAGTGAGGCAACACTCCATTCACTTCACACAGTGAATTGAAGTGTTGGAACAGACTGCTTCTCTTTCAGAGAAACACATGTGAGTTTCTTCCTAATGCTTGCAAGTAGCTTTAGGCACGTTCAAAGGATAGTGATTTTTTCTGAAACGACAGCATTTAGAAAGTGAAGCAACACTCCATTCACTTCGCACAGTGAATTGTAGTGTTGGAACAGACTGTTTCTCTTTCAGAGAAACGCTTGTGAGTTTCTTCCTAATGCTTGCAAGTAGCTTAAGGCACTTTCAAAGGAAAGTGATTTTCTCAGAAAGGACAGCATTTAGAAAGTGAAGCAACACTCCTTTCACTTCGCACAGTGAATTGAAGTGTTGGAACAGACTGCTTCTCTTTCAGAGAAACGCATGTGAGTTTTTTGTGAATGCTTGAAAGTAGTTTAAGGCACTTTCAAAGGAAAGTGATTTTCTCTTAAAGGGCAGCATTTAGAAAGTGAAGCAACACTCCATTCACTTCGCAGAGTGAATTGAATTATTGGAACAGACTGCTTCTCTTTCAGAGAAACGCATGTGAGTTTCTGTTGAATGCTTGTAAGTAGCTTAAGGCACTTTCAAAGGAAAGTGATTTTCTCTGAAAAGACATATTTTAGAAAGTGAAGCAACACTCCATTCACTTCGCACAGTGAATTGAAGTGTTGGAACAGACTGCTTCTCTTTCAGAGAAACGCATGTGAGTTTCTGTTGAATGCTTGTAAGTAGCTTAAGGCACTTTCAAGGGAAAGTGATTTTCTCTGAGAGGACAGCATTTAGAAAGTGAGGCAACACTCCATTCACTTCACACAGTGAATTGAAGTGTTGGAACAGACTGCTTCTCTTTCACAGAAACGCATGTGAGTTCCTTCCTAATGCTTGTAAGTAGCTTAAGGCACTTTCAAAGAAAAGTGATTTTCTCAGAAAGGACAGCATTTAGAAAGTGAAGCAACACTCCATTCACTTCGCACAGTGAATTGAAGTGTTGGAACAGACTGCTTCTCTTTCAGAGAAACGCATGTGAGTTTCTTCCTAATGCTTGCAAGTAGCTTAAGGCACTTTCAAAGGAAAGTGATTTTCTCTGAAAGGACAGCATTTAGAAAGTGAAGCAACACTCCATTCACTTCGCACAGTGAATTGAAGTGTTGGAACAGACTGCTTCTCTTTCAGAGAAACGCATGTGAGTTTCTGGTGAATGCTTGTAAGTAGCTTAAGGCACTTTCAAAGGAAAGTGATTTTCTCTGAAAGGACAGCATTTAGAAAGTGAAGCAACACTCCCTTCACTTCGAACAGTGAATTGAAGTGTTGGAACAGACTGCTTCTCTTTCAGAGAAATGCATGTGAGTTTCTGTTGAATGCTTGTAAGTAGCTTAAGGCACTTTCAAAGGAAAGTGATTTTCTCTGAAAGGACAGCATTTAGAAAGTGAAGCAACACTCTATTCACTTCGCACATTGAATTGAAGTGTTGGAACAGACTGCTTCTCTTTCAGAGAAACGCATGTGAGTCTGTTGAATGCTTGTAAGTAGCTTAAGGCACTTTCAAAAGAAAGTGATTTTATCTGAAAGGACAGCATTTAGAAAGTGAGGCAACACTTCATTCACTTCACACAGTGAATTGAAGTGTTGGAACAGACTGCTTCTCTTTAAGAGAAACGCATGTGAGTTTCTTCCTAATGCTTGCAAGTAGCTTTAGGCACTTTCAAAGGTAGTGATTTTTTCTGAAAGGACAGCATTTCGAAAGTGAAGCAACACTCCATTCACTTCGCACAGTGAATTGAAGTGTTGGAACAGACTGCTTCTCTTTCAGAGAAACGCATGTGAGTTTCTTCCTAATGCTTGCAAGTAGCTTAAGGCACTTTCAAAGGAGAGTGATTTTCTCAGAAAGGACAGCATTTAGAAAGTGACGCAACACTCCATTCACTTCGCACAGTGAATTGAAGTGTTGGAACAGACTGCTTCTCTTTCAGAGAAACGCATGTGAGTTTCTTCCTAATGCTTGCAAGTAGCTTAAGGCACTTTCAAAGGAAAGTGATTTTCTCTGAAAGGACAGCATTGAGAAAGTGAAGCAGCACTCCATTCACTTCGCACAGTGAATTGAAGTGTTGGAACAGACTGCTTCTCTTTCAGAGAAATGCATGTGAGTTTCTGTTGAATGCTTGTAAGTAGCTTAAGGCACTTACAAAGGAAAGTGATTTTCTCTGAAAGGACAGCATTTAGAAAGTGAGGCAACACTCCATTCACTTCACACAGTGAATTGAAGTGTTGGAACAGACTGCTTCTCTTTCAGAGAAACCCATGTGAGTTTCTTCCTAATGCTTGCAAGTAGCTTAAGGCACTTTCAAAGGAAAGTGATTTTCTCTGAAAGGACAGCATTTAGAAAGTGAAGCAACACTCCATTCACTTCGCACAGTGAATTGAAGTGTTGGAACAGACTGCTTCTCTTTCAGAGAAACGCTTGTTAGTTTCTGTTGAATGCTTGTAAGTAGCTTAAGGCACTTTCAAAGGAAAGTGATTTTCTCTGAAAGGACATCATTTAGAAAGTGAAGCAACACTCCATTCACTTCGCAGAGTGAATTGAAGTGTTGGAACAGACTGCTTCACTTTCAGAGAAACGCATGTGAGTTTCTGTTGAATGCTTGTAATTAGCTTAAGGCACTTTCAAAGGAAAGTGATTTTCTCTGAGAGGACAGCATTTAGAAAGTGAGGCAACACTCCATTCACTTCACACAGTGAATTGAAGTGTTGGAACAGACTGCTTCTCGTTCAGAGAAACGCATGTGAGTTTCTGTTGAATGCTTGTAAGTAGCTTAAGGCATTTTCAAAGGAAAGTGATTTTCTCTGAAAGGACAGCATTTAGAAAGTGAAGCAACACTCCATTCACTTCGCACATTGAATTGAATTGTTGGAACAGACTGCTTCTCTTTCAGAGAAACGCATGTGAGTTTCTGTTGAATGCTTGTAAGTAGCTTAAGGCACTTTCAAAGGAAAGTGATTTTCTCTGAAAGGACAGCATTTAGAAAGTGAGGCAACACTCCATTCACTTCACACAGTGAATTGAAGTGTTGGAACAGACTGCTTCTCTTTCAGAGAAACACATGTGAGTTTCTTCCTAATGCTTGCAAGTAGCTTTAGGCACGTTCAAAGGATAGTGATTTTTTCTGAAACGACAGCATTTAGAAAGTGAAGCAACACTCCATTCACTTCGCACAGTGAATTGTAGTGTTGGAACAGACTGTTTCTCTTTCAGAGAAACGCTTGTGAGTTTCTTCCTAATGCTTGCAAGTAGCTTAAGGCACTTTCAAAGGAAAGTGATTTTCTCAGAAAGGACAGCATTTAGAAAGTGAAGCAACACTCCTTTCACTTCGCACAGTGAATTGAAGTGTTGGAACAGACTGCTTCTCTTTCAGAGAAACGCATGTGAGTTTTTTGTGAATGCTTGAAAGTAGTTTAAGGCACTTTCAAAGGAAAGTGATTTTCTCTTAAAGGGCAGCATTTAGAAAGTGAAGCAACACTCCATTCACTTCGCAGAGTGAATTGAATTATTGGAACAGACTGCTTCTCTTTCAGAGAAACGCATGTGAGTTTCTGTTGAATGCTTGTAAGTAGCTTAAGGCACTTTCAAAGGAAAGTGATTTTCTCTGAAAAGACATATTTTAGAAAGTGAAGCAACACTCCATTCACTTCGCACAGTGAATTGAAGTGTTGGAACAGACTGCTTCTCTTTCAGAGAAACGCATGTGAGTTTCTGTTGAATGCTTGTAAGTAGCTTAAGGCACTTTCAAGGGAAAGTGATTTTCTCTGAGAGGACAGCATTTAGAAAGTGAGGCAACACTCCATTCACTTCACACAGTGAATTGAAGTGTTGGAACAGACTGCTTCTCTTTCACAGAAACGCATGTGAGTTCCTTCCTAATGCTTGTAAGTAGCTTAAGGCACTTTCAAAGAAAAGTGATTTTCTCAGAAAGGACAGCATTTAGAAAGTGAAGCAACACTCCATTCACTTCGCACAGTGAATTGAAGTGTTGGAACAGACTGCTTCTCTTTCAGAGAAACGCATGTGAGTTTCTTCCTAATGCTTGCAAGTAGCTTAAGGCACTTTCAAAGGAAAGTGATTTTCTCTGAAAGGACAGCATTTAGAAAGTGAAGCAACACTCCATTCACTTCGCACAGTGAATTGAAGTGTTGGAACAGACTGCTTCTCTTTCAGAGAAACGCATGTGAGTTTCTGGTGAATGCTTGTAAGTAGCTTAAGGCACTTTCAAAGGAAAGTGATTTTCTCTGAAAGGACAGCATTTAGAAAGTGAAGCAACACTCCCTTCACTTCGAACAGTGAATTGAAGTGTTGGAACAGACTGCTTCTCTTTCAGAGAAATGCATGTGAGTTTCTGTTGAATGCTTGTAAGTAGCTTAAGGCACTTTCAAAGGAAAGTGATTTTCTCTGAAAGGACAGCATTTAGAAAGTGAAGCAACACTCTATTCACTTCGCACATTGAATTGAAGTGTTGGAACAGACTGCTTCTCTTTCAGAGAAACGCATGTGAGTCTGTTGAATGCTTGTAAGTAGCTTAAGGCACTTTCAAAAGAAAGTGATTTTATCTGAAAGGACAGCATTTAGAAAGTGAGGCAACACTTCATTCACTTCACACAGTGAATTGAAGTGTTGGAACAGACTGCTTCTCTTTAAGAGAAACGCATGTGAGTTTCTTCCTAATGCTTGCAAGTAGCTTTAGGCACTTTCAAAGGTAGTGATTTTTTCTGAAAGGACAGCATTTCGAAAGTGAAGCAACACTCCATTCACTTCGCACAGTGAATTGAAGTGTTGGAACAGACTGCTTCTCTTTCAGAGAAACGCATGTGAGTTTCTTCCTAATGCTTGCAAGTAGCTTAAGGCACTTTCAAAGGAGAGTGATTTTCTCAGAAAGGACAGCATTTAGAAAGTGACGCAACACTCCATTCACTTCGCACAGTGAATTGAAGTGTTGGAACAGACTGCTTCTCTTTCAGAGAAACGCATGTGAGTTTCTTCCTAATGCTTGCAAGTAGCTTAAGGCACTTTCAAAGGAAAGTGATTTTCTCTGAAAGGACAGCATTGAGAAAGTGAAGCAGCACTCCATTCACTTCGCACAGTGAATTGAAGTGTTGGAACAGACTGCTTCTCTTTCAGAGAAATGCATGTGAGTTTCTGTTGAATGCTTGTAAGTAGCTTAAGGCACTTACAAAGGAAAGTGATTTTCTCTGAAAGGACAGCATTTAGAAAGTGAGGCAACACTCCATTCACTTCACACAGTGAATTGAAGTGTTGGAACAGACTGCTTCTCTTTCAGAGAAACCCATGTGAGTTTCTTCCTAATGCTTGCAAGTAGCTTAAGGCACTTTCAAAGGAAAGTGATTTTCTCTGAAAGGACAGCATTTAGAAAGTGAAGCAACACTCCATTCACTTCGCACAGTGAATTGAAGTGTTGGAACAGACTGCTTCTCTTTCAGAGAAACGCATGTGAGTTTCTTCCTAATGCTTGCAAGTAGCTTAAGGCACTTTCAAAGGAAAGTGATTTTCTCTGAAAGGACAGCATTTAGAAAGTGAAGCAACACTCCATTCACTTCGCACATTGAATTGAAGTGTTGGAACAGACTGCTTCTCTTTCAGAGAAACGCATGTGAGTTTCTGTTGAATGCTTGTAAGTAGCTTAAGGCACTTTGAAAGGAAAGTGATTTTCTCTGAAAGGACAGCATTTAGAAAGTGAAGCAACACTCCATTCACTTCGCAGAGTGAATTGAAGTATTGGAACAGACTGCTTCTCTTTCAGAGAAACGCATGTGAGTTTCTGGTGAATGCTTGTAAGTAGCTTAAGGCACTTTCTAAGGAAAGTGATTTTCTCTGAGAGGACAGCATTTAGAAAGTGAGGCAACACTCCATTCACTTCACACAGTGAATTGAAGTGTTGGAACAGACTGCTTCTCTTTCAGAGAAACGCATGTGAGTTTCTTCCTAATGCTTGTAAGTAGCTTAAGGCACTTTCAAAGGAAAGTGATTTTCTCAGAAATGACAGCATTTAGAAAGTGAAGCAACACTCCATTCACTTCGCACAGTGAATTGAAGTGTTGGAACAGACTGCTTCTCTTTCAGAGAAACGCATGTGAGTTTCTTCCTAATGCTTGCAAGTAGCTTAAGGCACTTTCAAAGGAAAGTGATTTTCTCTGAAAGGACAGCATTTAGAAAGTGAAGCAACACTCCATTCACTTCGCACAGTGAATTGAAGTGTTGGAACAGACTGCTTCTCTTTCAGAGAAACGCATGTGAGTTTCTGGTGAATGCTTGTAAGTAGCTTAAGGCACTTTCAAAGGAAAGTGATTTTCTCTGAAAGGACAGCATTTAGAAAGTGAAGCAACACTCCCTTCACTTCGAACAGTGAATTGAAGTGTTGGAACAGACTGCTTCTCTTTCAGAGAAATGCATGTGAGTTTCTGTTGAATGCTTGTAAGTAGCTTAAGGCACTTTCAAAGGAAAGTGATTTTCTCTGAAAGGACAGCATTTAGAAAGTGAAGCAACACTCAATTCACTTCGCACATTGAATTGAAGTGTTGGAACAGACTGCTTCTCTTTCAGAGAAACGTATGTGAGTTTCTGTTGAATGCTTGTAAGTAGCTTAAGGCACTTTCAAAGGAAAGTGATTTTCTCTGAAAGGACAGCATTTAGAAAGTGAAGCAACACTCCATTCACTTCACACAGTGAATTGAAGTGTTGGAACAGACTGCTTCTCTTTCAGAGAAACGCATGTGAGTTTCTTCCTAATGCTTGCAAGTAGCTTAAGGCACTTTCAAAGGAAAGTGATTTTCTCTGAAAGGACAGCATTTAGAAAGTGAAGCAACACTCCATTCACTTCGCACATTGAATTGAAGTGTTGGAACAGACTGCTTCTCTTTCAGAGAAACGCATGTGAGTTTCTGTTGAATGCTTGTAAGTAGCTTAAGGCACTTTGAAAGGAAAGTAATTTTCTCTGAAAGGACAGCATTTAGAAAGTGAAGCAACACTCCATTCACTTCGCAGAGTGAATTGAAGTATTGGAGCAGACTGCTTCTCTTTCAGAGAAACGCATGTGAGTTTCTGGTGAATGCTTGTAAGTAGCTTAAGGCACTTTCAAAGGAAAGTGATTTTCTCTGAAAGGACAGCATTTAGAAAGTGAAGCAACACTCCATTCACTTCGCACAGTGAATTGAAGTGTTGGAACAGACTGCTTCTCTTTCAGAGAAACGCATGTGAGTTTGTTGTGAATTCTTGCAAGTTGCTTAAGGCACTTTCAAAGGAAAGTGATTTTCTCTGAAAGGACATAATTTAGAAAGTGAAGCAACACTCCATTCACTTCGCACAGTGAATTGAAGTGTTGGAACAGACTGCTTCTCTTTCAGAGATATGCATGTGAGTTTCTGTTGAATGCTTGTAAGTAGCTTAAGGCAATTTCAAAGGAAAGTGATTTTCTCTGAAAGGACAGCATTTAGAAAGTGAAGCAACACTCCATTCACTTCGCACAGTGAATTGAAGTGTTGGAACAGACTGCTTCTCTTTCAGAGAAACGCATGTGAGTTTCTTCCTAATGCTTGCAAGTAGCTTAAGGCACTTTCAAAGGAAAGTGATTTTCTCTGAAAGGACAGCATTTAGAAAGTGAAGCAACACTCCATTCACTTCGCACAGTGAATTGAAGTGTTGGAACAGACTGCTTCTCTTTCAGAGAAACGCATGTGAGTTTCTGGTGAATGCTTGTAAGTAGCTTAAGGCACTTTCAAAGGAAAGTGATTTTCTCTGAAAGGACAGCATTTAGAAAGTGAAGCAACACTCCCTTCACTTCGAACAGTGAATTGAAGTGTTGGAACAGACTGCTTCTCTTTCAGAGAAATGCATGTGAGTTTCTGTTGAATGCTTGTAAGTAGCTTAAGGCACTTTCAAAGGAAAGTGAATTTCTCTGAAAGGACAGCATTTAGAAAGTGAAGCAACACTCAATTCACTTCGCACATTGAATTGAAGTGTTGGAACAGACTGCTTCTCTTTCAGAGAAACGCATGTGAGTTTCTGTTGAATGCTTGTAAGTAGCGTAAGGCACTTTCAAAGGAAAGTGATTTTCTCTGAAAGGACAGCATTTAGAAAGTGAAGCAACACTCCATTCACTTCACACAGTGAATTGAAATGTTGGAACAGACTGCTTCTCTTTCAGAGAAACCCATGTGAGTTTCTTCCTAATGCTTGCAAGTAGCTTAAGGCACTTTCAAAGGAAAGTGATTTTCTCTGAAAGGACAGCATTTAGAAAGTGAAGCAACACTCCATTCACTTCGCACATTGAATTGAAGTGTTGGAACAGACTGCTTCTCTTTCAGAGAAACGCATGTGAGTTTCTGTTGAATGCTTGTAAGTAGCTTAAGGCACTTTGAAAGGAAAGTAATTTTCTCTGAAAGGACAGCATTTAGAAAGTGAAGCAACACTCCATTCACTTCGCAGAGTGAATTGAAGTATTGGAACAGACTGCTTCTCTTTCAGAGAAACGCATATGAGTTTCTGTTGAATGCTTGTAAGTAGCTTGAGGCACTTTCAAAGGAAAGTGATTTTCTGTGAGAGGACAGCATTTAGAAAGTGAAGCAACACTCCATTCACTTCGCACAGTGAATTGAAGTGTTGGAACAGACTGCTTCTCTTTCAGAGAAACGCATGTGAGTTTCTTCCTAATGCTTGCAAGTAGCTTAAGGCACTTTCAAAGGAAAGTGATTTTCTCTGAAAGGACAGCATTTAGAAAGTGAAGCAATACTATATTCACTTCGCACACTGAATTGAAGTTTTGGAACAGACTGCTTCTCTTTCAGAGAAACGCATGTGAGTTTTTTGTGAATGCTCGAAAGTAGTTTTGGGCACTTTCAAAGGAAAGTGATTTTCTCTGAAAGGACAGCATTTAGAAAGTGAAGCAACACTCCATTCACTTCGCACAGTGAATTGAAGTGTTGGAACAGACTGCTTCTCTTTCAGAGAAATGCATGTGAGTTTCTGTTGAATGCTTGTAAGTAGCTTAAGGCACTTTCAAAGGAAAGTGATTTTCTCTGAAAGGACAGCATTTAGAAAGTGAAGTAATACTCCATTCACTTCGCACAGTGAATTGAAGTGTTGGAACAGACTGCTTCTCTTTCAGAGAAACGCATGTGAGTTTCTTCCTAATGCTTGCAAGTAGCTCAAGGCACTTTCAAAGGAAAGTGATTTTCTCAGAAAGGACAGCATTTAGAAAGTGAAGCAACACTCCATTCACTTCGCACAGTGAATTGAAGTGTTGGAACAGACTGCTTCTCTTTCAGAGAAACACATGTGAGTTTTTTGTGAATGCTTGAAAGTAGTTTAAGGCACTTTCAAAGGAAAGTGATTTTCTCTTAAAGGACAGCATTTAGAAAGTGAAGCAACACTCCATTCACTTCGCAGAGTGAATTGAAGTATTGGAACAGACTGCTTCTCTTTCAGAGAAACGCATGTGAGTTTCTGTTGAATGCTTGTAAGTAGCTTAAGGCACTTTCAAAGGAAAGTGATTTTCTCTGAAAGGACAGCATTTAGAAAGTGAAGCAACACTCCATTCACTTCGCAGAGTGAATTGAAGTGTTGGAACAGACTGCTTCTCTTTCAGAGAAACGCATGTGAGTTTGTTGTGAATTCTTGCAAGTTGCTTAAGGCACTTTCAAAGGAAAGTGATTTTCTCTGAAAGGACATAATTTAGAAAGTGAAGAAACACTCCATTCACTTCGCACAGTGAATTGAAGTGTTGGAACAGACTGCTTCTTTTTCAGAGAAATGCATATGAGTTTCTGTTGAATGCTTGTAAGTAGCTTAAGGCACTTTCAAAGGAAAGTGATTTTCTCTGAAAGGACAGCATTTAGAAAGTGAAGCAACACTCCATTCACTTCGCACAGTGAATTGAAGTGTTGGAACAGACTGCTTCACTTTCAGAGAAACGCATGTGAGTTTCTGTTGAATGCTTGTAAGTAGCTTAAGGCTCTTTCAAAGGAAAGTGATTTTCTCTGAGAGGACAGCATTTAGAAAGTGAGGCAACACTCCATTCACTTCACACAGTGAATTGAAGTGTTGGAACAGACTGCTTCTCTTTCAGAGAAACGCATATGAGTTTCTTCCTAATGCTTGTAAGTAGCTTAAGGCACTTTCAAAGGAAAGTGATTTTCTCAGAAAGGACAGCATTTAGAAAGTGAAGCAACACTCCATTCACTTCGCACAGTGAATTGAAGTGTTGGAACAGACTGCTTCTCTTTCAGAGAAACGCATGTGAGTTTCTTGTGAATTCTTGCAAGTTGCTTAAGGCACTTTCAAAGGAAAGTGATTTTCTCTGAAAGGACAGCATTTAGAAACTGAAGCAACACTCCATTCACTTCGCACAGTGAATTGAAGTGTTGGAACAGACTGCTTCTCTTTAAGAGAAACGCATGTGAGTTTTTTGTGAATGCTTGAAAGTAGTTTAAGGCACTTTCAAAGGAAAGTGATTTTCTCTGAAAGGACAGAATTTAGAAAGTGATGCAACACTCCATTCACTTCGCACAGGGAATTGAAGTGTTGGAACAGACTGCTTCTCTTTCAGAGAAACGCATGTGAGTTTCTTCCTAATGCTTGTAAGTAGCTTAAGGCACTTTCAAAGGAAAGTGATTTTCTCTGAAAGGACAGCATTTAGAAAGTGAAGCAACACTCCATTCCCCTCAAGCATTGAATTGAAGTGTTGGAACAGAGTGCTTCTCTTTCATAGAAACGCATTAGTGTTTCTTGTGAATGCTTGCAAGTTGCTTAAGGCACTTTCAAAGGAAAGTGATTTTCTCTGAAAGGACAGCATTTAGAAAGTGAAGCAACACTCCATTCACTTTGTACAGTGAATTGAAGTGTTGGAACAGACCTCTTCTCTTTCAGAGAAATGCATGTGAGTTTCTGTTGAATGCTTGTAAGTAGCTTAAGGCTCTTTCAAAGGAAAGTGATTTTCTCTGAAAGGACAGCATTTAGAAAGTAAAGCAACACTCCATTCCCTTCGCGCAATGAATTGAAGTGTTGGAACAGACTGCTTCTCTTTCATAGAAACGCATTAGTGTTTCTTGTGAATGCTTGCAAGTAGCGTAAGGCACTTTCAAAGGAAAGTGATTTTCTCTGAAAGGACAGCATTTAGAAAGAGAAGCAACACTCCATTCACTTCGCACAGTGAATTGAAGTGTTGGAACAGACTGCTTCTCTTTCAGAGAAGCGCATGTGAGTTTCTTGTGAATTCTTGAAAGTTGCTTAAGGCACTTTCAAAGGAAAGTGATTTTCTCTGAAAGGACAGCATTTAGAAATTGAAGCAACACTCCATTTACTTCGGACAGTGAATTGAAGTTTTGGAACAGACTGCTTCTCTTTCACAGAAACGCATGTGAGTTTTTTGTGAATGCTTGCAAGTAGTTTAAGGCACTTTCAAAAGAAAGTGATATTCTCTGAAAGGACAGAATTTAGAAAGTGAAGCAACACTCCATTCACTTCGCACAGTGAATTGAAGTGTTGGAACAGACTGCTTCTCTTTCAGAGAAACGCATGTGAGTTTCTTCCTAATGCTTGCAAGTAGCTTAAGGCACTTTCAAAGGAAAGTGATTTTCTCTGATTGGGCAGTATTTAGAAAGTGAAGCAACACTCCATTCACTTCGCACAGTGAATTGAAGTGTTGGAACAGACTGCTTCTCTTTCAGAGAAACGCATGTGAGTTTCTGGTGAATGCTTGTAAGTAGCTTAAGGCACTTTCAAAGGAAAGTGATTTTCTCTGAAAGGACAGCATTTAGAAAGTGAAGCAACACTCCATTCCCTTCGTGCAGTGAATTGAAGTGTTGGAACAGACTGCTTCTCTTTCATAGAAACGCATTAGTGTTTCTTGTGAATGCTTGTAAGTTGCTTAAGGCACTTTCAAAGGAAAGTGATTTTCTCTAAAAGGACAGCATTTAGAAATTGAAGCAACACTCCATTCACTTTGTATAGTGAATTGAAGTGTTGGAACAGACTGCTTCTCTTTCAGAGAAATGCATGTGAGTTTCTGTTGAATGCTTGTAAGTAGCTTAAGGCTCTTTCAAAGGAAAGTGATTTTCTCTGAAAGGAAATGCATGTGAGTTTCTGTTGAATGCTTGTAAGTAGCTTAAGGCACATTCAAAGGAAAGGGATTTTCTCTGAAAGGACAGCATTTAGAAAGTGAAGCAACACTCCATTCACTTCGCACAGTGAATTGAAGTGTTGGAACGGACTGCTTCTCTTTCAGAGAAACGCATGTGAGTTTCTTCCTAATGCTTGCAAGTAGCTTAAGGCACGTTCAAAGGAAAGTGATTTTCTCTGAAAGAACAGCATTTAGAAAGTGAAGCAACACTCCATTCACTTCGCACAGTGAATTGAAGTGTTGGAACACACTGCTTCTCTTTCAGAGAAACGCATGTGAGTTTCTTTTAAATGCTTGTAAGTAGCTTAAGGAACTTTCAAAGGAAAGTGATTTTCGCTGAAAGGACAGCATTTAGAAAGTGAGGCAACACTCTATTCACTTCACACAGTGAATTGAAGTGTTGGAACAAACTGCTTCTCTTTCAGAGAAACGCATGTGAGTTTCTTTTAATGCTTGTAAGTAGCTTAAGGCACTTTCAAAGGAAAGTGATTTTCTCTGAAAGGACAGCATTTAGAAAGTGAGGCAACACTCCATTCCCCTCGTGCATTGAATTGAAGTGTTGGAACAGAGTGCTTCTCTTTCATAGAAACGCATTAGTGTTTCTTGTGAATGCTTGCAAGTTGCTTAAGGCACTTTCAAAGGAAAGTGATTTTCTCTGAAAGGACAGCATTTAGAAAGTGAAGCAACACTCCATTCACTTTGTACAGTGAATTGAAGTGTTGGAACAGACTGCTTCTCTTTCAGAGAAATGCATGTGAGTTTCTGTTGAATGCTTGTAAGTAGCTTAAGGCTCTTTCAAAGGAAAGTGATTTTCTCTGAAAGGACAGCATTTAGAAAGTAAAGCAACACTCCATTCCCTTCGCGCAGTGAATTGAAGTGTTGGAACAGACTGCTTCTCTTTCATTGAAACACATTAGTGTTTCTTGTGAATGCTTGCAAGTAGCTTAAGGCACTTTCAAAGGAAAGTGATTTTCTCTGAAAGGACAGCATTTAGAAAGTGAAGCAACACTCCATTCACTTCGCACAGTGAATTGAAGTGTTGGAACACACTGCTTCTCTTTCAAAGAAACGCATGTGAGTTTTTTGTGAATGCTTGAAAGTAGTTTAAGGCACTTTCAAAGGAAAGTGATATTCTCTGAAAGAACAGAATTTAGAAAGTGAAGCAACACTCCATTCACTTCGCACAGTGAATTGAAGTGTTGGAACAGACTGCTTCTATTTCAGAGAAACGCATGTGAGTTTCTTCCTAATGCTTGCAAGTAGCTTAAGGCACTTTCAAAGGAAAGTGATTTTCTCTGATTGGACAGTATTTAGAAAGTGAAGCAACACTCCATTCACTTCGCACAGTGAACTGAAGTGTTGGAACAGACTGCTTCTCTTTCAGAGAAACGCATGTGAGTTTCTGGTGAATGCTTGTAAGTAGCTTAAGGCACTTTCAAAGGAAAGTGATTTTCTCTGAAAGGACAGCATTTAGAAAGTGAAGCAACACTCCATTCCCTTCGTGCAGTGAATTGAAGTGTTGGAACAGACTGCTTCTCTTTCATAGAAACGCATTAGTGTTTCTTGTGAATGCTTGTAAGTTGCTTAAGGCAGTTTCAAAGGAAAGTGATTTTCTCTGAAAGGACAGCATTTAGAAAGTGAAGCAACACTCCATTCACTTCGCACAGTGAATTGAAGTGTTAGAACAGACTGCTTCTCTTTCAGAGAAATGCATGTGAGTTTCTGTTGAATGCTTGTAAGTAGCTTAAGGCTCTTTCAAAGGAAAGTGATTTTCTCTGAAAGGACAGCATTTAGAAAGTAAAGCAACACTCCATTCCCTTCGCGCAATGAATTGAATGTTGGAACAGACTGCTTCTCTTTCATAGAAACGCATTAGTGTTTCTTGTGAATGCTTGCAAGTAGCTTAAGGCACTTTCAAAGGAAAGTGATTTTCTCTGAAAGGACAGCATTTAGAAAGTGAAGCAACACTCCATTCACTTCGCACAGAGAATTGAAGTGTTGGAACAGATTGCTTCTCTTTCAGAGAAATGCATGTGAGTTTCTGTTGAATGCTTGTAAGTAGCTTAAGGCACATTCAAAGGAAAGGGATTTTTCCCTGAAAGGACAGCATTTAGAAAGTGAAGCAACACTCCATTCACTTCGCACAGTGAATTGAAGTGTTGGAACAGACTGCTTCTCTTTCAGAGAAACGCATGTGAGTTTTTTTTGAATGCTTGAAAGTAGTTTAAGGAACTTTCAATGGAAAGTGATTTTCTCTGAAAGGACAGCATTTAGAAAGTGAGGCAACACTCCATTCACTTCGCACAGTGAATTGAAGTGTTGGAACAGACTGCTTCTCTTTCAGAGAAACGCATGTGAGTTTCTTCCTAATGCTTGAAAATAGCTTAAGGCACTTTCAAAGGAAAGTGATTTTCTCTGAAAGGACAGCATTTAGAAAGTGAAGCAACACTCCATTCACTTCGCACAGTGAATTGAAGTGTTGGAACGGACTGCTTCTCTTTCAGAGAAACGCATGTGAGTTTCTCCCTAATGCTTGCAAGTAGCTTAAGGCACTTTCAAAGGAAAGTGATTTTCTCTGAAAGGACAGCATTTAGAAAGTGAAGCAACACTCCATTACTTCGTGCAGTGAATTGAAGTGTTGGAACAGAGTGATTCTCTTTCATAGAAACGCACTAGTGTTTCTTGTGAATGCTTGCAAGTTGCTTAAGGCACTTTCAAAGGAAAGTGATTTTCTCTGAAAGGACATAATTTAGAAAGTGAAGCAACACTCCATTCACTTCGCACAGTGAATTGAAGTGTTGGAACAGACAGCTTCTCTTTCAGAGTAATGCATGTGAGTTTCTGTTGAATGCTTGCAAGTAGCTTAAGGCACTTTCAAAGGAAAGTGATTTTCTCTGATTGGACAGCATTTAGAAAGTGAAGCAACACTCCATTCACTTCGCACAGTGAATTGAAGTGTTGGAACAGACTGCTTCTCTTTCAGAGAAACGCATGTGAGTTTCTTCCTAATGCTTGCAAGTAGCTTAAGGCACTTTCAAAGGAAAGTGATTTTCTCTGATTGGACAGTATTTAGAAAGTGAAGCAACACTCCATTCACTTCGCACAGTGAATTAAAGTGTTGGAACAGACTGCTTCTCTTTCAGAGAAACGCATGTGAGTTTCTGGTGAATGCTTGTAAGTAGCTTAAGGCACTTTCAAAGGAAAGTGATTTTCTCTGAAAGGACAGCATTTAGAAAGTGAAGCAACACTCCATTCCCTTCGTGCAGTGAATTGAAGTGTTGGAACAGACTGCTTCTCTTTCATAGAAACGCATTAGTGTTTCTTGTGAATGCTTGTAAGTTGCTTAAGGCACTTTCAAAGGAAAGTGATTTTCTCTGAAAGGACAGCTTTTAGAAAGTGAAGCAACACTCCATTCACTTCGCACAGTGAATTGAAGTGTTAGAACAGACTGCTTCTCTTTCAGAGAAATGCATGTGAGTTTCTGTTGAATGCTTGTAAGTAGCTTAAGGCTCTTTCAAAGGAAAGTGATTTTCTCTGAAAGGACAGCATTTAGAAAGTAAAGCAACACTCCATTCCCTTCGCGCAATGAATTGAATGTTGGAACAGACTGCTTCTCTTTCAGAGAAACGCATTAGTGTTTCTTGTGAATGCTTGCAAGTAGCTTAAGGCACTTTCAAAGGAAAGTGATTTTCTCTGAAAGGACATAATTTAGAAAGTGAAGCAACACTCCATTCACTTCGCACAGAGAATTGAAGTGTTGGAACAGATTGCTTCTCTTTCAGAGAAATGCATGTGAGTTTCTGTTGAATGCTTGTAAGTAGCTTAAGGCACATTCAAAGGAAAGGGATTTTCTCTGAAAGGACAGCATTTAGAAAGTGAAGCAACACTCCATTCACTTCGCACAGTGAATTGAAGTGTTGGAACAGACTGCTTCTCTTTCAGAGAAACGCATGTGAGTTTTTTGTGAATGCTTGAAAGTAGTTTAAGGCACTTTCAATGGAGAGTGATTTTCTCTGAAAGGACAGCATTTAGAAAGTGAGGCAACACTCCATTCACTTCGCACAGTGAATTGAAGTGTTGGAACAGACTGCTTCTCTTTCAGAGAAACGCATGTGAGTTTCTTCCTAATGCTTGAAAGTAGCTTAAGGCACTTTCAAAGGAAAGTGATTTTCTCTGAAAGGACAGCATTTAGAAAATGAAGCAACACTTCATTCACTTCGCACAGTGAATTGAAGTGTTGGAACGGACTGCTTCTCTTTCAGAGAAACGCATGTGAGTTTCTGGTGAATGCTTGCAAGTAGCTTAAGGCACTTTCAAAGGAAAGTGATTTTCTCTGAAAGGACAGCATTTAGAAAGTGAAGCAACACTCCATTCACTTCGTGCAGTGAATTGAAGTGTTGGAACAGAGTGATTCTCTTTCATAGAAACGCACTAGTGTTTCTTGTGAATGCTTGCAAGTTGCTTAAGGCACTTTCAAAGGAAAGTGATTTTCTCTGAAAGGACATAATTTAGAAAGTGAAGCATCACTCCATTCACTTCGCACAGTGAATTGAAGTGTTGGAACAGACAGCTTCTCTTTCAGAGAAATGCATGTGAGTTTCTGTTGAATGCTTGCAAGTAGCTTAAGGCACTTTCAAAGGAAAGTGATTTTCTCTGATTGGACAGCATTTAGAAAGTGAAGCAACACTCCATTCACTTCGCACAGTGAATTGAAGTGTTGGAACAGACTGCTTCTCTTTCAGAGAAACGCATGTGAGTTTCTTCCTAATGCTTGCAAGTAGCTTAAGGCACTTTCAAAGGAAAGTGATTTTCTCTGATTGGACAGTATTTAGAAAGTGAAGCAACACTCCATTCACTTCGCACAGTGAATTGAAGTGTTGGAACAGACTGCTTCTCTTTCATAGAAACGCATTAGTGTTTCTTGTGAATGCTTGTAAGTTGCTTAAGGCACTTTCAAAGGAAAGTGATTTTCTCTGAAAGGACAGCTTTTAGAAAGTGAAGCAACACTCCATTCACTTCGCACAGTGAATTGAAGTGTTAGAACAGACTGCTTCTCTTTCAGAGAAATGCATGTGAGTTTCTGTTGAATGCTTGTAAGTAGCTTAAGGCTCTTTCAAAGGAAAGTGATTTTCTCTGAAAGGACAGCATTTAGAAAGTAAAGCAACACTCCATTCCCTTCGCGCAATGAATTGAATGTTGGAACAGACTGCTTCTCTTTCATAGAAACGCATTAGTGTTTCTTGTGAATGCTTGCAAGTAGCTTAAGGCACTTTCAAAGGAAAGTGATTTTCTCTGAAAGGACAGCATTTAGAAAGTGAAGCAACACTCCATTCACTTCGCACAGAGAATTGAAGTGTTGGAACAGATTGCTTCTCTTTCAGAGAAATGCATGTGAGTTTCTGTTGAATGCTTGTAAGTAGCTTAAGGCACATTCAAAGGAAAGGGATTTTCTCTGAAAGGACAGCATTTAGAAAGTGAAGCAACACTCCATTCACTTCGCACAGTGAATTGAAGTGTTGGAACAGACTGCTTCTCTTTCAGAGAAACGCATGTGAGTTTTTTGTGAATGCTTGAAAGTAGTTTAAGGCACTTTCAATGGAAAGTGATTTTCTCTGAAAGGACAGCATTTAGAAAGTGAGGCAACACTCCATTCACTTCGCACAGTGAATTGAAGTGTTGGAACAGACTGCTTCTCTTTCAGAGAAACGCATGTGAGTTTCTTCCTAATGCTTGAAAGTAGCTTAAGGCACTTTCAAAGGAAAGTGATTTTCTCTGAAAGGACAGCATTTAGAAAATGAAGCAACACTTCATTCACTTCGCACAGTGAATTGAAGTGTTGGAACGGACTGCTTCTCTTTCAGAGAAACGCATGTGAGTTTCTGGTGAATGCTTGCAAGTAGCTTAAGGCACTTTCAAAGGAAAGTGATTTTCTCTGAAAGGACAGCATTTAGAAAGTGAAGCAACACTCCATTCACTTCGTGCAGTGAATTGAAGTGTTGGAACAGAGTGATTCTCTTTCATAGAAATGCACTAGTGTTTCTTGTGAATGCTTGCAAGTTGCTTAAGGCACTTTCAAAGGAAAGTGATTTTCTCTGAAAGGACATAATTTAGAAAGTGAAGCATCACTCCATTCACTTCGCACAGTGAATTGAAGTGTTGGAACAGACAGCTTCTCTTTCAGAGAAATGCATGTGAGTTTCTGTTGAATGCTTGCAAGTAGCTTAAGGCACTTTCAAAGGAAAGTGATTTTCTCTGATTGGACAGCATTTAGAAAGTGAAGCAACACTCCATTCACTTCGCACAGTGAATTGAAGTGTTGGAACAGACTGCTTCTCTTTGAGAGAAACGCATGTGAGTTTCTTCCTAATGCTTGCAAGTAGCTTAAGGCACTTTCAAAGGAAAGTGATTTTCTCTGATTGGACAGTATTTAGAAAGTGAAGCAACACTCCATTCACTTCGCACAGTGAATTGAAGTGTTGGAACAGACTGCTTCTCTTTCAGAGAAACGCATGTGAGTTTCTGGTGAATGCTTGTAAGTAGCTTAAGGCACTTTCAAAGGAAAGTGATTTTCTCTGAAAGGACAGCATTTAGAAAGTGAAGCAACACTCCATTCCCTTCGTGCAGTGAATTGAAGTGTTGGAACAGACTGCTTCTCTTTCATAGAAACGCATTAGTGTTTCTTGTGAATGCTTGTAAGTTGCTTAAGGCAGTTTCAAAGGAAAGTGATTTTCTCTGAAAGGACAGCATTTAGAAAGTGAAGCAACACTCCATTCACTTCGCACAGTGAATTGAAGTGTTAGAACAGACTGCTTCTCTTTCAGAGAAATGCATGTGAGTTTCTGTTGAATGCTTGTAAGTAGCTTAAGGCACTTTCAAAGGAAAGTGATTTTCTCTGAAAGGACAGCATTTAGAAAGTGAAGCAACACTCCATTCACTTCGCACAGAGAATTGAAGTGTTGGAACAGATTGCTTCTCTTTCAGAAAAATGCATGTGAGTTTCTGTTGAATGCTTGTAAGTAGCTTAAGGCACATTCAAAGGAAAGTGATTTTCTCTGAAAGGACAGCATTTAGAAAGTGAAGCAACACTCCATTCACTTCGCACAGAGAATTGAAGTGTTGGAACAGATTGCTTCTCTTTCAGAAAAATGCATGTGAGTTTCTGTTGAATGCTTGTAAGTAGCTTAAGGCACATTCAAAGGAAAGTGATTTTCTCTGAAAGGACAGCATTTAGAAAGTGAAGCAACACTCCATTCACTTCGCACAGTGAATTGAAGTGTTGGAACAGACTGCTTCTCTTTCAGAGAAACGCATGTGAGTTTTTTGTGAATGCTTGAAAGTAGTTTAAGGCACTTTCAAAGGAAAGTGATTTTCTCTGAAAGGACAGCATTTAGAAAATGAAGCAACACTTCATTCACTTCGCACAGTGAATTGAAGTGTTGGAACGGACTGCTTCTCTTTCAGAGAAACGCATGTGAGTTTCTCCCTAATGCTTGCAAGTAGCTTAAAACACTTTCAAAGGAAAGTGATTTTCTCTGAAAGGACAGCATTTAGAAAGTGAAGCAACACTCCATTCACTTCGTGCAGTGAATTGAAGTGTTGGAACAGAGTGATTCTCTTTCATAGAAACGCATTAGTGTTTCTTGTGAATGCTTGCAAGTTGCTTAAGGCACTTTCAAAGGAAAGTGATTTTCTCTGAAAGGACATAATTTAGAAAGTGAAGCAACACTCCATTCACTTCGCACAGTGAATTGAAGTGTTGGAACAGACAGCTTCTCTTTCAGAGAAATGCATGTGAGTTTCTGTTGAATGCTTGTAAGTAGCTTAAGGCACTTTCAAAGGAAAGTGATTTTCTCTGAAAGGACAGCATTTAGAAAGTGAAGCAACACTCCATTCACTTCGCACAATGAATTGAAGTGTTGGAACAGACTGCTTCACTTTCAGAGAAATGCATGTGAGTTTCTGTTGAATGCTTGTAAGTAGCTTAAGGCACTTTCAAAGGAATGTGATTTTCTCTGAGAGGACAGCATTTAGAAAGTGAGGCAACACTCCATTCACTTCACACAGTGAATTGAAGTGTTGGAACAGACTGCTTCTCTTTCAGAGAAATGCATGTGAGTTTCTGTTGAATGCTTGTAAGTAGCTTAAGGCACTTTCAAAGGAAAGTGTTTTCTATGAAAGGACAGCATTTAGAAAGTGAGGCAACACTCCATTCACTTCACACAGTGAATTGAAGTGCTGGAACCGACTGCTTCTCTTTCAGAGAAACGCATGTGAGTTTCTTCCTAATGCTTGCAAGTAGCTTAAGGCAATTTCAAAGGAAAGTGATTTTCTCTGATTGGACAGCATTTAGAAAGGGAAGCAACACTCCATTCACTTCGCACAGTGAATTGAAGTGTTGGAACAGACTGCTTCTCTTTCAGAGAAACGCATGTGAGTTTCTGGTGAATGCTTGTAAGTAGCTTAAGGCACTTTCAAAGGAAAGTGATTTTCTCTGAAAGGACAGCATTTAGAAAGTGAAGCAACACTCAATTCCCTTCGTGCACTGAATTGAAGTGTTGGTACAGAGTGCTTCTCTTTCATAGAAACGCATTAGTGTTTCTTGTGAATGCTTGCAAGTTGCTTAAGGCACTTTCAAAGGAAAGTGATTTTCTCTGAAAGGACAGCATTTAGAAAGTGAGGCAACACTCCATTCACTTCGCACAGTGAATTGAAGTGTTAGAACAGACTGCTTCTCTTTCAGAGAAACACATGTGAGTTTCTTAATAATGCTTGCAAGTAGCTTAAGGCACTTTCAAAGGAAAGTGATTTTCTCTGAAAGGACAGCATTTAGAAAATGAAGCAACACTCCATTCACTTCGCACAGTGAATTGAAGTGTTGGAACGGACTGCTTCTCTTTCAGAGAAACGCATGTGAGTTTCTTCCTAATGCTTGCAAGTAGCTTAAGGCACTTTCAAAGGAAAGTGATTTTCTCTGAAAGAACAGCATTTAGAAAGTGAAGCAACACTCCATTCACTTCGCACAGTGAATTGAAGTGTTGGAACAGACTGCTTCTCTTTCAGAGAAACGCATGTGAGTTTCTGTTAAATGCTTGTAAGTAGCTTAAGGCACTCTCAAAGGAAAGTGATTCTCTCTGAAAGCAAGCATTTAGAAAGTGAGGCAACACTCTATTCACTTCACACAGTGAATTGAAGTGTTGGAACCGACTGCTTCTCTTTCAGAGAAACGCATGTGAGTTTCTTCCTAATGCTTGCAAGTAGCTTAAGGCAATTTCAAAGGAAAGTGATTTTCTCTGATTGGACAGCATTTAGAAAGGGAAGCAACACTCCATTCACTTCGCACAGTGAATTGAAGTGTTGGAACAGACTGCTTCTCTTTCAGAGAAACGCATGTGAGTTTCTGGTGAATGCTTGTAAGTAGCTTAAGGCACTTTCAAAGGAAAGTGATTTTCTCTGAAAGGACAGCATTTAGAAAGTGAAGCAACACTCAATTCCCTTCGTGCACTGAATTGAAGTGTTGGAACAGAGTGCTTCTCTTTCATAGAAACGCATTAGTGTTTCTTGTGAATGCTTGCAAGTTGCTTAAGGCACTTTCAAAGGAAAGTGATTTTCTCTGAAAGGACAGCATTTAGAAAGTGAGGCAACACTCCATTCACTTCGCACAGTGAATTGAAGTGTTAGAACAGACTGCTTCTCTTTCAGAGAAACACATGTGAGTTTCTTAATAATGCTTGCAAGTAGCTTAAGGCACTTTCAAAGGAAAGTGATTTTCTCTGAAAGGACAGCATTTAGAAAATGAAGCAACACTCCATTCACTTCGCACAGTGAATTGAAGTGTTGGAACGGACTGCTTCTCTTTCAGAGAAACGCATGTGAGTTTCTTCCTAATGCTTGCAAGTAGCTTAAGGCACTTTCAAAGGAAAGTGATTTTCTCTGAAAGAACAGCATTTAGAAAGTGAAGCAACACTCCATTCACTTCGCACAGTGAATTGAATTGTTGGAACCGACTGCTTCTCTTTCAGAGAAACGCATGTGAGTTTCTGGTGAATGCTTGTAAGAAGCTTAAGGCACTTTCAAATGAAAGTGATTTTCTCTGAAAGGACAGCATTTAGAAAGTGAAGCAACACTCCATTCACTTCGTGCAGTGAATTGAAGTGTTGGAACAGAGTGCTTCTCTTTCATAGAAACGCATTAGTGTTTCTTGTGAATGCTTGCAAGTTACTTAATGCACTTTCAAAGGAAAGTGATTTTCTCTGAAAGGACATAATTTAGAAAGTGAAGCAACACTCCATTCACTTAGCACAGTGAATTGAAGTGTTGGAACAGACTGCTTCTCTTTCAGAGAAATGCATGTGAGTTTCTGTTGAATGCTTGTAAGTAGCTTAAGGCACTTTCAAAGGAAAGTGATTTTCTCTGAAAGGACAGCATTTAGAAAGTGAAGCAACACTCCATTCCCTTCGTGCAGTGAATTGAAGTGTTGGAACAGAGTAATTCTCTTTCATAAAAACGCATTAGTGTTTCTTGTGAATGCTTGCAAGTTGCTTAAGGCACTTTCAAAGGAAAGTGATTTTCTCTGAAAGGACATAATTTAGAAAGTGAAGCAACACTCCATTCACTTCGCACATTGAATTGAAGTGTTGGAACAGACTGCTTCTCTTTCAGAGAAACGCATGTGAGTTTCTGGTGAATGCTTGTAAGTAGCTTAAGGCACTTTCAAGGGAAAGTGATTTTCTCTGAAAGGACAGCATTTAGAAAGTGAGGCAACACTCCATTCACTTCACACAGTGAATTGAAGTGTTGGAACAGACTGCTTCTCTTTCAGAGAAACGCATGTGCGTTTCTTCCTAATGCTTGCAAGTAGCTTAAAGCACTTTCAAAGGAAAGTGATTTTCTCTAAAAGGACAGCATTTAGAAAGTGAAGCAACACTCCATTCACTTCGCAGAGTGAATTGAAGTATTGGAACAGACTGCTTCTCTTTCAGAGAAACGCATGTGAGTTTCTGGTGAATGTTTGTAAGTAGCTTAAGGCACTTTCAAAGGAAAGTGATTTTCTCTGAAAGGACAGCATTTAGAAAGTGAGGCAACACTCCATTCACTTCACACAGTGAATTGAAGTGTTGGAACAGACTGCTTCTCTTTCAGAGAAATGCATGTGAGTTTCTGTTGAATGCTTGTAAGTAGCTTAAGGCACTTTCAAAGGAAAGTGATTTTCTCTGAAACGACAGCATTTAGAAAGTGAAGCAACACTCCATTCACTTCGCAGAGTGAATTGAAGTATTGGAACAGACTGCTTCTCTTTCAGAGAAACGCATGTGAGTTTCTGGTGAATGCTTGTAAGAAGCTTAAGGCACTTTCAAATGAAAGTGATTTTCTCTGAAAGGACAGCATTTAGAAAGTGAAGCAACACTCCATTCACTTCGTGCAGTGAATTGAAGTGTTGGAACAGAGTGCTTCTCTTTCATAGAAACGCATTAGTGTTTCTTGTGAATGCTTGCAAGTTGCTTAATGCACTTTCAAAGGAAAGTGATTTTCTCTGAAAGGACATAATTTAGAAAGTGAAGCAACACTCCATTCACTTAGCACAGTGAATTGAAGTGTTGGAACAGACTGCTTCTCTTTCAGAGAAATGCATGTGAGTTTCTGTTGAATGCTTGTAAGTAGCTTAAGGCACTTTCAAAGGAAAGTGATTTTCTCTGAAAGGACAGCATTTAGAAAGTGAAGCAACACTCCATTCCCTTCGTGCAGTGAATTGAAGTGTTGGAACAGAGTACTTCTCTTTCATAAAAACGCATTAGTGTTTCTTGTGAATGCTTGCAAGTTGCTTAAGGCACTTTCAAAGGAAAGTGATTTTCTCTGAAAGGACATAATTTAGAAAGTGAAGCAACACTCCATTCACTTCGCACATTGAATTGAAGTGTTGGAACAGACTGCTTCTCTTTCAGAGAAACACATGTGAGTTTCTGGTGAATGCTTGTAAGTAGCTTAAGGCACTTTCAAGGGAAAGTGATTTTCTCTGAAAGGACAGCATTTAGAAAGTGAGGCAACACTCCATTCACTTCACACAGTGAATTGAAGTGTTGGAACAGACTGCTTCTCTTTCAGAGAAACGCATGTGCGTTTCTTCCTAATGCTTGCAAGTAGCTTAAAGCACTTTCAAAGGAAAGTGATTTTCTCTAAAAGGACAGCATTTAGAAAGTGAAGCAACACTCCATTCACTTCGCAGAGTGAATTGAAGTATTGGAACAGACTGCTTCTCTTTCAGAGAAACGCATGTGAGTTTCTGGTGAATGTTTGTAAGTAGCTTAAGGCACTTTCAAAGGAAAGTGATTTTCTCTGAAAGGACAGCATTTAGAAAGTGAGGCAACACTCCATTCACTTCACACAGTGAATTGAAGTGTTGGAACAGACTGCTTCTCTTTCAGAGAAATGCATGTGAGTTTCTGTTGAATGCTTGTAAGTAGCTTAAGGCACTTTCAAAGGAAAGTGATTTTCTCTGAAACGACAGCATTTAGAAAGTGAAGCAACACTCCATTCACTTCGCAGAGTGAATTGAAGTATTGGAACAGACTGCTTCTCTTTCAGAGAAACGCATGTGAGTTTCTGGTGAATGCTTGTAAGTAGCTTAAGGCACTTTCAAAGGAAAGTGATTTTCTCTGAAAGGACAGCATTTAGAAAGTGAAGCAACACTCCATTCACTTCGCACAGTGAATTGAAGTGTTGGAACAGACTGCTTCTCTTTCAGAGAAACGCATGTGAGTTTCTTGTGAATTCTTGCAAGTTGCTTAAGGCACTTTCAAAGGAAAGTGATTTTCTCTGAAAGGACAGCATTTAGAAACTGAAGCAACACTCCATTCACTTCGCACAGTGAATTGAAGTGTTGGAACAGACTGCTTTCTTTAAGAGAAATGCATGTGAGTTTTTTGTGAATGCTTGAAAGTAGTTTAAGGCACTTTCAAAGGAAAGTGATTTTCTCTGAAAGGACAGAATTTAGAAAGTGATGCAACACTCCATTCACTTCGCACAGTGAATTGAAGTGTTGGAACAGACTGCTTCTCTTTCAGAGAAACGCATGTGAGTTTCTTCCTAATGCTTGAAAGTAGCTTAAGGCACTTTCAAAGGAAAGTGATTTTCTCTGAAAGGACAGCATTTAGAAAGTGAAGCAACACTCCATTCCCCTCGTGCATTGAATTGAAGTGTTGGAACAGAGTGCTTCTCTTTCATAGAAACGCATTAGTGTTTCTTGTGAATGCTTGCAAGTTGCTTAAGGCACTTTCAAAGGAAAGTGATTTTCTCTGAAAGGACAGCATTTAGAAAGTGAAGCAACACTCCATTCACTTCGCACAGTGAATTGAAGTGTTGGAACGGACTGCTTCTCTTTCAGAGAAACGCATGTGAGTTTCTGGTGAATGCTTGTAAGTAGCTTAAGGCACTTTCAAAGGAAAGTGATTTTCTCTGAAAGGACAGCATTTAGAAAGTGAAGCAACACTCCATTCCCTTCGTGCAGTGAATTGAAGTGTTGGAACAGACTGCTTCTCTTTCATAGAAACACATTAGTGTTTCTTGTGAATGCTTGTAAGTTGCTTAAGGCAGTTTCAAAGGAAAGTGATTTTCTCTGAAAGGACAGCATTTAGAAAGTGAAGCAACACTCCATTCACTTCGCACAGTGAATTGAAGTGTTGGAACAGACTGCTTCTCTTTCAGAGAAATGCATGTGAGTTTCTGTTGAATGCTTGTAAGTAGCTTAAGGCTCTTTCAAAGGAAAGTAATTTTCTCTGAAAGGACAGCATTTAGAAAGTAAAGCAACACTCCATTCCCTTCGCGCAATGAATTGAAGTGTTGGAACAGACTGCTTCTCTTTCATAGAAACGCATTAGTGTTTCTTGTGAATGCTTGCAAGTAGCTTAAGGCACTTTCAAAGGAAAGTGATTTTCTCTGAAAGGACAGCATTTAGAAAGTGAAGCAACACTCCATTCACTTCGCACAGAGAATTGAAGTGTTGGAACAGATTGCTTCTCTTTCAGAGAAATGCATGTGAGTTTCTGTTGAATGCTTGTAAGTAGCTTAAGGCACATTCAAAGGAAAGGGATTTTCTCTGAAAGGACAGCATTTAGAAAGTGAAGCAGCACTCCATTCACTTCGCACAGTGAATTGAAGTGTTGGAACCGACTGCTTCTCTTTCAGAGAAACGCATGTGAGTTTCTGGTGAATGCTTGTAAGAAGCTTAAGGCACTTTCAAAGGAAAGTGATTTTCTCTGAAAGGACAGCATTTAGAAAGTGAAGCAACACTCCATTCACTTCGCACAGTGAATTGAAGTTTTGGAACAGACTGCTTCTCTTTCAGAGAAATGCATGTGAGTTTCTGTTGAATGCTTGTAAGTAGCTTAAGGCTCTTTCAAAGGAAAGTGATTTTCTCTGAAAGGACAGCATTTAGAAAGTAAAGCAACACTCCATTCCCTTCGCGCAGTGAATTGAGGTGTTAGAACAGACTGCTTCTCTTTCATAGAAACGCATTAGTGTTTCTTGTAAATGCTTGCAAGTAGCTTAAGGCACTTTCAAAGGAAAGTGATTTTCTCTGAAAGGACAGCATTTAGAAAGTGAAGCAACACTCCATTCACTTCGCACAGTGAATTGAAGTGTAGGAATAGACTGCTTCTCTTTCACAGAAACGCATGTGAGTTTTTTGTGAATGCTTGAAAGTAGTTTAAGGCACTTTCAAAGGAAAGTGATATTCTCTGAATGGACAGAATTTAGAAAGTGAAGCAACACTCCATTCACTTCGCACAGTGAATTGAAGTGTTGGAAAAGACTGCTTCTCCTTCAGAGAAACGCATGTGAGTTTCTTCCTAATCCTTGCAAGTAGCTTAAGGCACTTTCAAAGGAAAGTGATTTTCTCTGATTGGACAGTATTTAGAAAGTGAAGCAACACTCCATTCACTTCGCACAGTGAATTGAAGTGTTGGAACAGACTGCTTCTCTTTCAGAGAAACGCATGTGAGTTTCTGGTGAATGCTTGTAAGTAGCTAAGGGCACTTTCAAAGGAAAGTGATTTTCTCTGAAAGGACAGCATTTAGAAAGTGAAGCAACACTCCATTCCCTTCGTGCAGTGAATTGAAGTGTTGGAACAGACTGCTTCTCTTTCATAGAAACGCATTAGTGTTTCTTGTGAATGCTTGTAAGTTGCTTAAGGCAGTTTCAAAGGAAAGTGATTTTCTCTGAAAGGACAGCATTTAGAAAGTGAAGCAACACTCCATTCACTTCGCACAGTGAATTGAAGTGTTGGAACAGACTGCTTCTCTTTCAGAGAAATGCATGTGAGTTTCTGTTGAATGCTTGTAAGTAGCTTAAGGCTCTTTCAAAGGAAAGTGATTTTCTCTGAAAGGACAGCATTTAGAAAGTAAAGCAACACTCCATTCCCTTCGCGCAATGAATTGAAGTGTTGGAACAGACTGCTTCTCTTTCATAGAAACGCATTAGTGTTTCTTGTGAATGCTTGCAAGTAGCTTAAGGCACTTTCAAAGGAAAGTGATTTTCTCTGAAAGGACAGCATTTAGAAAGTGAAGCAACACTCTATTCACTTCGCACAGAGAATTGAAGTGTTGGAACAGATTGCTTCTCTTTCAGAGAAACGCATGTGAGTTTCTTCCTAATGCTTGAAAGTAGCTTAAGGCACTTTCAAAGGAAAGTGATTTTCTCTGAAAGGACAGCATTTAGAAAGTGAAGCAACACTCCATTCACTTCGCACAGTGAATTGAAGTGTTGGAACGGACTGCTTCTCTTTCAGAGAAACGCATGTGAGTTTCTTCCTAATGCTTGAAGTAGCTTAAGGCACTTTCAAAGGAAAGTGATTTTCTCTGAAACTACAGCATTTAGAAAGTGAAGCAACACTCCATTCACTTCGCACAATGAATTGAAGTGTTGGAACAGACTGCTTCTCTTTCAGAGAAGCGCATGTGAGTTTTTTGTGAATGCTTGAAAGTAGTTTAAGGCACTTTCAAAGGAAAATGATTTTCTCTGAAAGGACAGCATTTAGAAAGTGAAGCAACACTCCATTCATTTCGCACAGTGAATTGAAGTGTTGGAACAGACTGCTTCTCTTTCAGAGAAACGCATGTGAGTTTCTGGTGAATGCTTGCAAGTAGCTTAAGGCACTTTCAAAGGAAAGTGATTTTCTCTGAAAGGACAGCATTTAGAAAGTGAAGCAACACTCCATTCCCTTCGTGCAGTGAATTGAAGTGTTGGAACAGAGTGATTCTCTTTCATAGAAACGCATTAGTGTTTCTTGTGAATGCTTGCAAGTTGCTTAAGGCACTTTCAAAGGAAAGTGATTTTCTCTGAAAGGACATAATTTAGAAAGTGAAGCAACACTCCCTTCACTTCACACAGTGAATTGAAGTGTTGGAAAAGACTGCTTCTCTTTCAGAGAAATGCATGTGAGTTTCTGTTGAATGCTTGTATGTAGCTTAAGGCACTTTCAAAGGAAAGTGATTTTCTCTGAAAGGACAGCATTTAGAAAGTGAAGCAACACTCCATTCAATTCGCACAGTGAATTGAAGTGTTGGAACAGACTGCTTCACTTTCAGAGAAACGCATGTGAGTTTCTGTTGAATGCTTGTAAGTAGCTTAAGGCACTTTCAAAGGAAAGTGATTTTCTCTGAGAGGACAGCATTTAGAAAGTGAGGCAACACTCCATTCACTTCGCACAGTGAATTGAAGTGTTGGAACAGACTGCTTCTCTTTCAGAGAAACGCATGTGAGTTTCTGGTGAATGCTTGTAAGTAGCTAAGGGCACTTTCAAAGGAAAGTGATTTTCTCTGAAAGGACAGCATTTAGAAAGTGAAGCAACACTCCATTCCCTTCGTGCAGTGAATTGAAGTGTTGGAACAGACTGCTTCTCTTTCATAGAAACGCATTAGTGTTTCTTGTGAATGCTTGTAAGTTGCTTAAGGCAGTTTCAAAGGAAAGTGATTTTCTCTGAAAGGACAGCATTTAGAAAGTGAAGCAACACTCCATTCACTTCGCACAGTGAATTGAAGTGTTGGAACAGACTGCTTCTCTTTCAGAGAAATGCATGTGAGTTTCTGTTGAATGCTTGTAAGTAGCTTAAGGCTCTTTCAAAGGAAAGTGATTTTCTCTGAAAGGACAGCATTTAGAAAGTAAAGCAACACTCCATTCCCTTCGCGCAATGAATTGAAGTGTTGGAACAGACTGCTTCTCTTTCATAGAAACGCATTAGTGTTTCTTGTGAATGCTTGCAAGTAGCTTAAGGCACTTTCAAAGGAAAGTGATTTTCTCTGAAAGGACAGCATTTAGAAAGTGAAGCAACACTCCATTCACTTCGCACAGAGAATTGAAGTGTTGGAACAGATTGCTTCTCTTTCAGAGAAACGCATGTGAGTTTCTTCCTAATGCTTGAAAGTAGCTTAAGGCACTTTCAAAGGAAAGTGATTTTCTCTGAAAGGACAGCATTTAGAAAGTGAAGCAACACTCCATTCACTTCGCACAGTGAATTGAAGTGTTGGAACGGACTGCTTCTCTTTCAGAGAAACGCATGTGAGTTTCTTCCTAATGCTTGAAGTAGCTTAAGGCACTTTCAAAGGAAAGTGATTTTCTCTGAAACTACAGCATTTAGAAAGTGAAGCAACACTCCATTCACTTCGCACAGTGAATTGAAGTGTTGGAACAGACTGCTTCTCTTTCAGAGAAGCGCATGTGAGTTTTTTGTGAATGCTTGAAAGTAGTTTAAGGCACTTTCAAAGGAAAATGATTTTCTCTGAAAGGACAGCATTTAGAAAGTGAAGCAACACTCCATTCATTTCGCACAGTGAATTGAAGTGTTGGAACAGACTGCTTCTCTTTCAGAGAAACGCATGTGAGTTTCTGGTGAATGCTTGCAAGTAGCTTAAGGCACTTTCAAAGGAAAGTGATTTTCTCTGAAAGGACAGCATTTAGAAAGTGAAGCAACACTCCATTCCCTTCGTGCAGTGAATTGAAGTGTTGGAACAGAGTGATTCTCTTTCATAGAAACGCATTAGTGTTTCTTGTGAATGCTTGCAAGTTGCTTAAGGCACTTTCAAAGGAAAGTGATTTTCTCTGAAAGGACATAATTTAGAAAGTGAAGCAACACTCCCTTCACTTCACACAGTGAATTGAAGTGTTGGAAAAGACTGCTTCTCTTTCAGAGAAATGCATGTGAGTTTCTGTTGAATGCTTGTATGTAGCTTAAGGCACTTTCAAAGGAAAGTGATTTTCTCTGAAAGGACAGCATTTAGAAAGTGAAGCAACACTCCATTCAATTCGCACAGTGAATTGAAGTGTTGGAACAGACTGCTTCACTTTCAGAGAAACGCATGTGAGTTTCTGTTGAATGCTTGTAAGTAGCTTAAGGCACTTTCAAAGGAAAGTGATTTTCTCTGAGAGGACAGCATTTAGAAAGTGAGGCAACACTCCATTCACTTCACACAGTGAATTGAAGTGTTGGAACAGACTGCTTCTCTTTCAGAGAAACGCATGTGAGTTTCTTCCTAATGCTTGCAAGTAGCTTAAGGCACTTTCAAAGGAAAGTGATTTTCTCAGAAAGGACAGCATTTAGAAAGTGAAGCAACACTCCATTCACTTCGCACCGTGAATTGAAGTGTTGGAACAGACTGCTTCTCTTTCAGAGAAACGCATGTGAGTTTCTTCCTAATGCTTGCAAGTAGCTTAAGGCACTTTCAAAGGAAAGTGATTTTCTCTGAAAGGACAGCATTTACAAATGGAAGCAACACTCCATTCACTTCGCACAGTGAATTGAAGTGTTGGAACAGACTGCTTCTCTTTCAGAGAAATGCATGTGAGTTTCTGTTGAATGCTTGTAAGTAGCTTAAGGCACTTTCAAAGGAAAGTAATTTTCTCTGAAAGGACAGAATTTAGAAAGTGATGCAACACTCCATTCACTTCGCACAGTGAATTGAAGTGTTGGAACAGACTGCTTCTCTTTCAGAGAAACGCATGTGAGTTTCTTCCTAATGCTTGTAAGTAGCTTAAGGCACTTTCAAAGGAAAGTGATTTTCTCTGAAAGAACAGCACTTAGAAAGTGAAGCAACACTCCATTCCCTTCGTGCAGTGAATTGAAGTGTTGGAACAGAGTGCTTCTCTTTCATAGAAACGCATTAGTGTTTCTTGTGAATGCTTGCAAGTAGCTTAAGGCACTTTCAAAGGAAAGTGATTTTCTCTGAAAGGACAGAATTTAGAAAGTGAAGCAACACTCCATTCACTTCGCACAGTGAATTGAAGTGTTGGAACAGACTGCTTCTCTTTCAGAGAAACGCATGTGAGTTTCTTGTGAATTCTTGCAAGTTGCTTAAGGCACTTTCAAAGGAAAGTGATTTTCTCTGAAAGGACAGCATTTAGAAACTGAAGCAACACTCCATTTACTTCGCACAGTGAATTGAAGTGTTGGAACAGACTGCTTCTCTTTCACAGAAACGCATGTGAGTTTTTTGTGAATGCTTGAAAGTAGTTTAAGGCACATTCAAAGGAAAGTGATTTTCACTGAAAGGACAGAATTTAGAAAGTGAAGCAACACTCCATTCACTTCGCACAGTGAATTGAAGTGTTGGAACAGACTGCTTCTCTTTCAGAGAAACGCATGTTAGTTTCTTCCTAATGCTTGCAAGTAGCTTAAGGCACTTTCAAAGTAAAGTGATTTTCTCTGATTGGACAGCATTTAGAACGTGAAGCAACACTCCATTCACTTCGCACAGTGAATTGAAGTGTTGGAACAGACTGCTTCTCTTTTAGAGAAACGCATGTGAGTTTCTGGTGAATGCTTGTAAGTAGCTTAAGGCACTTTCAAAGGAAAGTGATTTTCTCCGAAAGGACAGCATTTAGAAAGTGAAGCAACACTCAATTCCCTTCGTGCAGTGAATTGAAGTGTTGGAACAGACTGCCTCTCTTTCATAGAAATGCATTAGTGTTTCTTGTGAATGCTTGCAAGTTGCTTAAGGCACTTTCAAAGGAAAGTGATTTTCTCTGAAAGGACAGCATTTAGAAAGTGAGGCAACACTCCATTCACTTCGCACAGTGAATTGAAGTGTTGGAACAGACTGCTTCTCTTTCAGAGAAACGCATGTGAGTTTCTTCCTAAAGCTTGCAAGTAGCTTAAGGCGCTTTCAAAGGAAAGTGATTTTCTCTGAAAGGACAGCATTTAGAAAGTGAAGCAACACTCCATTCACTTCGCACAGTGAATTGAAGTGTTGGAACAGACTGCTTCTCTTTCAGAGAAATGCATGTGAGTTTTTTGTGAATGCTTGAAAGTAGTTTAAGGCACTTTCAATGGAAAGTGATTTTCTCTGAAAGGACAGCATTTAGAAAGTGAGGCAACACTCCATTCACTTCGCACAGTGAATTGAAGTGTTAGAACAGACTGCTTCTCTTTCAGAGAAACGCATGTGAGTTTCTTAATAATGCTTGCAAGTAGCTTAAGGCACTTTCAAAGGAAAGTGATTTTCTCTGAAAGGACAGCATTTAGAAAATGAAGCAACACTCCATTCACTTCGCACAGTGAATTGAAGTGTTGGAACGGACTGCTTCTCTTTCAGAGAAACGCAAGTGAGTTTCTTCCTAATGCTTGCAAGTAGCTTAAGGCACTTTCAAAGGAAAGTGATTTTCTCTGAAAGAACAGCATTTAGAAAGTGAAGCAACACTCCATTCACTTCGCACAGTGAATTGAAGTGTTGGAACAGACTGCTTCTCTTTCAGAGAAGCGCATGTGAGTTTTTTGTGAATGCTTGAAAGTAGTTTAAGGCACTTTCAAAGGAAAGTGATTTTCTCTGAAAGGACAGCATTTAGAAAGTGAGGCAACACTCCATTCACTTCGCACAGTGAATTGAAGTGTTGGAACAGACTGCTTCTCTTTCAGAGAAACGCATGTGAGTTTCTTCCTAATGCTTGCAAGAAGCTTAAGGCACTTTCAAAGGAAAGTGATTTTCTCTAAAAGGACAGCATTTAGAAAATGAAGCAACACTCCATTCACTTCGCACAGTGAATTGAAGTGTTGGAACCGACTGCTTCTCTTTCAGAGAAACGCATGTGAGTTTCTGGTGAATGCTTGTAAGAAGCTTAAGGCACTTTCAAATGAAAGTGATTTTCTCTGAAAGGACAGCATTTAGAAAGTGAAGCAACACTCCATTCACTTCGTGCAGTGAATTGAAGTGTTGGAACAGAGTACTTCTCTTTCATAGAAACGCATTAGTGTTTCTTGTGAATGCTTGCAAGTTGCTTAAGGCACTTTCAAAGGAAAGTGATTTTCTCTGAAAGGACATAATTTAGAAGTGAAGCAACACTCCATTCACTTCGCACAGTGAATTGAAGTGTTGGAACAGACTGCTTCTCTTTCAGAGAAATGCATGTGAGTTTCTGTTGAATGCTTGTAAGTAGCTTAAGGCACTTTCAAAGGAAAGTGATTTTCTCTGAAAGGACAGCATTTAGAAAGTGAAGCAACACTCCATTCCCTTCGTGCAGTGAATTGAAGTGTTGGAACAGAGTACTTCTCCTTCATATAAACACATTAGTGTTTCTTGTGAATGCTTGCAAGTTGCTTAAGGCACTTTCAAAGGAAAGTGATTTTCTCTGAAAGGACATAATTTAGAAAGTGAAGCAACACTCCATTCACTTTGCACATTGAATTGAAGTGTTGGAACAGACTGCTTCTCTTTCGGAGAAACGCATGTGAGTTTCTGGTGAATGCTTGTAAGTAGCTTAAGGCACTTTCAAAGGAAAGTGATTTTCTCTGAAAGGACAGCATTTAGAAAGTGAGGCAACACTCCATTCACTTCACACAGTGAATTGAAGTGTTGGAACAGACTGCTTCTCTTTCAGAGAAACGCATGTGAGTTTCTTCCTAATGCTTGCAAGTAGCTTAAGGCACTTTCAAAGGAAAGTGATTTTCTCTGAAAGGACAGCATTTAGAAAGTGAAGCAACACTCCATTCACTTCGCAGAGTGAATTGAAGTATTGGAACAGACTGCTTCTCTTTCAGAGAAACGCATGTGAGTTTCTGGTAAATGTTTGTAATTAGCTTAAGGCACTTTCAAAGGAAAGTGATTTTCTCTGAAAGGACAGCATTTAGAAAGTGAGGCAACACTCCATTCACTTCACACAGTGAATTGAAGTGTTGGAACAGACTGCTTCTCTTTCAGAGAAATGCATGTGAGTTTCTGTTAAATGCTTGCAAGTAGCTTAAGGCACTTTCAAAGGAAAGTGATTTTCTCTAAAAGGACAGCATTTAGAAAATGAAGCAACACTCCATTCACTTCGCACAGTGAATTGAAGTGTTGGAACCGACTGCTTCTCTTTCAGAGAAACGCATGTGAGTTTCTGGTGAATGCTTGTAAGAAGCTTAAGGCACTTTCAAATGAAAGTGATTTTCTCTGAAAGGACAGCATTTAGAAAGTGAAGCAACACTCCATTCACTTCGTGCAGTGAATTGAAGTGTTGGAACAGAGTACTTCTCTTTCATAGAAACGCATTAGTGTTTCTTGTGAATGCTTGCAAGTTGCTTAAGGCACTTTCAAAGGAAAGTGATTTTCTCTGAAAGGACATAATTTAGAAAGTGAAGCAACACTCCATTCACTTCGCACAGTGAATTGAAGTGTTGGAACAGACTGCTTCTCTTTCAGAGAAATGCATGTGAGTTTCTGTTGAATGCTTGTAAGTAGCTTAAGGCACTTTCAAAGGAAAGTGATTTTCTCTGAAAGGACAGCATTTAGAAAGTGAAGCAACACTCCATTCCCTTCGTGCAGTGAATTGAAGTGTTGGAACAGAGTACTTCTCCTTCATATAAACACATTAGTGTTTCTTGTGAATGCTTGCAAGTTGCTTAAGGCACTTTCAAAGGAAAGTGATTTTCTCTGAAAGGACATAATTTAGAAAGTGAAGCAACACTCCATTCACTTTGCACATTGAATTGAAGTGTTGGAACAGACTGCTTCTCTTTCAGAGAAATGCATGTGAGTTTCTGTTAAATGCTTGTAAGTAGCTTAAGGCACTTTCAAAGGAATGTGATTTTCTCTGAAAGGACAGCATTTAGAAAGTGAAGCAACACTCCATTCACTTCGCAGAGTGAATTGAAGTATTGGAACAGACTGCTTCTCTTTCAGAGAAACGCATGTGAGTTTCTGGTGAATGCGTGTAAGTAGCTTAAGGCACTTTCAAAGGAAAGTGATTTTCTCTGAAAGGACAGCATTTAGAAAGTGAAGCAGCACTCCATTCACTTCGCACAGTGAATTGAAGGGTTGGAACAGACTGCTTCTCTTTCAGAGAAACGCATGTGAGTTTCTTGTGAATTCTTGCAAGTTGCTTAAGGCACTTTCAAAGGAAAGTGATTTTCTCTGAAAGGACAGCATTTAGAAACTGAAGCAACACTCCATTTACTTCAGACAGTGAATTGAAGTGTTGGAACAGACTGCTTCTCTTTCACAGAAATGCATGTGAGTTTTTTGTGAATGCTTGAAAGTAGTTTAAGGCACTTTCAAAGGAAAGTGATATTCTCTGAAAGGACAGAATTTAGAAAGTGAAGCAACACTCCATTCACTTCGCACAGTGAATTGAAGTGTTGGAACAGACTGCTTCTCTTTCAGAGAAACGCATGTGAGTTTCTTCCTAATGCTTGCAAGTAGCTTAAGGCACTTTCAAAGGAAAGTGATTTTCTCTGATTGGACAGTATTTAGAAAGTGAAGCAACACTCCATTCACTTCGCACAATGAATTGAAGTGTTGGAACAGACTGCTTCTCTTTCACAGAAACGCATGTGAGTTTCTGGTGAATGCTTGTAAGTAGCTTAAGGCACTTTCAAAGGAAAGTGATTTTCTCTGAAAGGACAGCATTTAGAAAGTGAAGCAACACTCCATTCCCTTCGTGCAGTGAATTGAAGTGTTGGAACAGACTGCTTCTCTTTCAGAGAAGCGCATGTGAGTTTTTTGTGAATGCTTGAAAGTAGTTTAAGGCACTTTCAAAGGAAAGTGATTTTCTCTGAAAGGACAGCATTTAGAAAGTGAGGCAACACTCCATTCACTTCGCACAGTGAATTGAAGTGTTGGAACAGACTGCTTCTCTTTCAGAGAAACGCATGTGAGTTTCTTCCTAATGCTTGCAAGTAGCTTAAGGCACTTTCAAAGGAAAGTGATTTTCTCTAAAAGGACAGCATTTAGAAAATGAAGCAACACTCCATTCACTTTGCACAGTGAATTGAAGTGTTGGAACCGACTGCTTCTCTTTCAGAGAAACGCATGTGAGTTTCTGTTGAATGCTTGTAAGTAGCTTAAGGCACTTTCAAAGGAAAGTGATTTTCTCTGAAAGGACAGCATTTAGAAAGTGAAGCAACACTCCATTCCCTTCGTGCAGTGAACTGAAGTGTTGGAACAGAGTACTTCTCCTTCATATAAACGCATTAGTGTTTCTTGTGAATGCTTGCAAGTTGCTTAAGGCACTTTCAAAGGAAAGTGATTTTCTGTGAAAGGACATAATTTAGAAAGTGAAGCAACACTCCATTCACTTTGCACATTGAATTGATGTGTTGGAACAGACTGCTTCTCTTTCAGAGAAACGCATGTGAGTTTCTGGTGAATGCTTGTAAGTAGCTTAAGGCACTTTCAAAGGAAAGTGATTTTCTCTGAAAGGACAGCATTTAGAAAGTGAGGCAACACTCCATTCACTTCACACAGTGAATTGAAGTGTTGGAACAGACTGCTTCTCTTTCAGAGAAACGCATGTGAGTTTCTTCCTAATGCTTGCAAGTAGCTTAAGGCACTTTCAAAGGAAAGTGATTTTCTCTGAAAGGACAGCATTTAGAAAGTGAAGCAACACTCCATTCACTTCGCAGAGTGAATTGAAGTATTGGAACAGACTGCTTCTCTTTCAGAGAAACGCATGTGAGTTTCTGGTGAATGTTTGTAATTAGCTTAAGGCACTTTCAAAGGAAAGTGATTTTCTCTGAAAGGACAGCATTTAGAAAGTGAGGCAACACTCCATTCACTTCACACAGTGAATTGAAGTGTTGGAACAGACTGCTTCTCTTTCAGAGAAACGCATGTGAGTTTCTTCCTAATGCTTGCAAGTAGCTTAAGGCACTTTCAAAGGAAAGTGATTTTCTCTGATTGGACAGTATTTAGAAAGTGAAGCAACACTCCATTCACTTCGCACAGTGAATTGAAGTGTTGGAACAGACTGCTTCTCTTTCAGAGAAACACATGTGAGTTTCTGGTGAGTGCTTGTAAGTACCTTAATGCACTTTCAAAGGAAAGTGATTTTCTCTGAAAGGACAGCATTTAGAAAGTGAAGCAACACTCCATTCCCTTCGTGCAGTGAATCGAAGTGTTGGAACAGAGTGCTTCTCTTTCATAGAAACGCATTAGCGTTTCTTGTGAATGCTTGCAAGTTGCTTAAGGCACTTTCAAAGGAAAGTGATTTTCTCTGAAAGGACATAATTTAGAAAGTGAAGCAACACTCCATTCACTTCGCACAGTGAATTGAAGTGTTGGAACAGACTGCTTCTCTTTCAGAGAAATGCATGTGAGTTTCTGGTGAAAGCTTGTAAGTAGCTTAAGGCACTTTCAAAGGAAAGTGATTTTCTCTGAAAGGACAGCATATAGAAAGTGAAGCAACACTCAATTCCCTTCGTGCAGTGAATTGAAGTGTTGGAACAGAGTGCTTCTCTTTCATAGAAACGCATTAGTGTTTCTTGTGAATGCTTGCAAGTTGCTTAAGGCACTTTCAAAGGAAACTGATTTTCTCTGAAAGGACAGCATTTAGAAAGTGAAGCAACACTCCATTCACTTTGTACAGTGAATTGAAGTGTTGGAACAGACTGCTTCTCTTTCAGAGAAACGCATGTGAGTTTCTTCCTAATGCTTGCAAGTAGCTTAATGCACTTTCAAAGGAAAGTGATTTTCTCTGAAAGGACAGCATTTAGAAAGTGAGGCAACACTCCATTCACTTCGCACAGTGAATTGAAGTGTTGAAACAGACTGCTTCTCTTTCAGAGAAACGCATGTGAGTTTCTTCCTAATACTTGCAAGTAGCTTAAGGCACTTTCAAAGGAAAGTGATTTTCTCTGAAAGGACGGCATTTAGAAAGTGAAGCAACACTCCATTCACTTCGCACAGTGAATTGAAGTGTTGGAACCGACTGCATCTCTTTCAGAGAAACGCATGTGAGTTTCTGGTGAATGCTTGTAAGAAGCTTAAGGCACTTTCAAAGGAAAGTGATTTTCTCTGAAAGGACAGCATTTAGAAAGTGAAGCAACACTCCATTCACTTCGTGCAGAGAATTGAAGTGTTGGAACAGAGTGCTTCTCTTTCATAGAAACGCATTAGTGTTTCTTGAGAATGCTTGCAAGTTGCTTAAGGCACTTTCAAAAGAAAGTGATTTTCTCTGAAAGGACAGCATTTACAAAGTGAAGCAACACTCCATTCACTTCGCACAGTGAATTGAAGTGTTGGAACAGACTGCTTCCCTTTCAGAGAAACGCATGTGAGTTTCTGTTGAATGCTTGTAAGTAGCTTAAGGCACTTTCAAAGGAAAGTGATTTTCTCTGAAAGGACAGCATTTAGAAAGTGAAGCAACACTCCATTCACTTCGCACAGTGAATTGAAGTGTTGGAACAGACTGCTTCTCTTTCAGAGAAATGCATGTGAGTTTCTGTTGAATGCTTGTAAGTAGCTTAAGGCACTTTCAAAGGAAAGTGATTTTCTCTGAAAGGACAGAATTTAGAAAGTGAAGCAACACTCCATTCACTTTGTACAGTGAATTGAAGTGTTGGAACAGACTGCTTCTCTTTCAGAGAAACGCATGTGAGTTTCTTCCTAATGCTTGTAAGTAGCTTAAGGCTCTTTCAAAGGAAAGTGATTTTCTCTGAAAGGACAGCATTTAGAAGGTAAAGCGACACTCCATTCCCTTCGCGCAATGAATTGAAGTGTTGGAACAGACTGCTTCTCTTTCGTAGAAACGCATTAGTGTTTCTTGTGAATGCTTGCAAGTAGCTTAAGGCACTTTCAAAGGAAAGTGATTTTCTCTGAAAGGACAGAATTTAGAAAGTGAAGCAACACTCCATTCACTTCGCACAGTGAATTGAAGTGTTGGAACAGACTGCTTCTCTTTCAGAGAAACGCATGTGAGTTTCTTGTGAATTCTTGCAAGTTGCTTAAGGCACTTTCAAAGGAAAGTGATTTTCTCTGAAAGGACAGCATTTAGAAACTGAAGCAACACTCCATTTACTTCGCACAGTGAATTGAAGTGTTGGAACAGACTGCTTCTCTTTCACAGAAATGCATGTGAGTTTTTTGTGAATGCTTAAAAGTAGTTTAAGGCACTTTCAAAGGAAAGTGATTTTCTCTGAAAGGACAGAATTTAGAAAGTGAAGCAACACTCCATTCACTTCGCACAGTGAATTGAATTGTTGGAACAGACTGCTTCTCTTTCAGAGAAACGTATGTTAGTTTCTTCCTAATGCTTGCAAGTAGCTTAAGGCACTTTCAAAGGAAAGTGATTTTCTCTGATTGGACAGCATTTAGAAAGTGAAGCAACACTCCATTCACTTCGCACAGTGAATTGAAGTGTTGGAACAGACTGCTTCTCTTTCAGAGAAATGCATGTGAGTTTCTGGTGAAAGCTTGTAAGTAGCTTAAGGCACTTTCAAAGGAAAGTGATTTTCTCTGAAAGGACAGCATATAGAAAGTGAAGCAACACTCAATTCCCTTCGTGCAGTGAATTGAAGTGTTGGAACAGAGTGCTTCTCTTTCATAGAAACGCATTAGTGTTTCTTGTGAATGCTTGCAAGTTGCTTAAGGCACTTTCAAAGGAAACTGATTTTCTCTGAAAGGACAGCATTTAGAAAGTGAAGCAACAATCCATTCACTTTGTACAGTGAATTGAAGTGTTGGAACAGACTGCTTCTCTTTCAGAGAAACGCATGTGAGTTTCTTCCTAATGCTTGCAAGTAGCTTAATGCACTTTCAAAGGAAAGTGATTTTCTCTGAAAGGACAGCATTTAGAAAGTGAGGCAACACTCCATTCACTTCGCACAGTGAATTGAAGTGTTGAAACAGACTGCTTCTCTTTCAGAGAAACGCATGTGAGTTTCTTCCTAATACTTGCAAGTAGCTTAAGGCACTTTCAAAGGAAAGTGATTTTCTCTGAAAGGGCAGCATTTAGAAAGTGAAGCAACACTCCATTCACTTCGCACAGTGAATTGAAGTGTTGGAACCGACTGCATCTCTTTCAGAGAAACGCATGTGAGTTTCTGGTGAATGCTTGTAAGAAGCTTAAGGCACTTTCAAAGGAAAGTGATTTTCTCTGAAAGGACAGCATTTAGAAAGTGAAGCAACACTCCATTCACTTCGTGCAGAGAATTGAAGTGTTGGAACAGAGTGCTTCTCTTTCATAGAAACGCATTAGTGTTTCTTGTGAATGCTTGCAAGTTGCTTAAGGCACTTTCAAAAGAAAGTGATTTTCTCTGAAAGGACAGCATTTAGAAAGTGAAGCAACACTCCCGTCACTTCGAACAGTGAATTGAAGTGTTGGAACAGACTGGTTCTCTTTCAGAGAAGCACATGTGAGTTTCTGTTGAATGCTTGTAAGTAGTTTAAGGCACTTTCAAAGGAAAGTGATTTTCTCTGAAAGGACAGCATTTAGAAAGTGAGGCAAAACTCCATTCACTTCACACAGTGAATTGAAGTGTTGGAACAGACTGTTTCTCTTTCAGAGAAATGCATGTGAGTTGCTGGTGAATGCTTGTAAGTAGCTTAAGGCACTTTCAAAGGAAAGTGATTTTCTCTGAAAGGACAGCATTTAGAAAGTGAGGCAGCACTCCATTCACTTCACACAGTGAATTGAAGTGTTGGAACAGACTGCTTCTCTTTCAGAGAAACGCATGTGAGTTTCTTCCTAATGCTTGCAAGTAGCTTAAGGCACTTTCAAAGGAAAGTGATTTTCTCTGAAAGGACAGCATTGAGAAAGTGAAGCAACACTCCATTCACTTCGCACAGTGAATTGAAGTGTTGGAACCGACTGCTTCTCTTTCAGAGAAACGCATGTGAGTTCCTGGTGAATGCTTGTAAGAAGCTTAAGGCACTTTCAAAGGAAAGTGATTTTCTCTGAAAGGACAGCATTTAGAAAGTGAAGCAACACTCCATTCACTTCGTGCAGTGAATTGAAGTGTTGGAACAGAGTGCTTCTCTTTCATAGAAACGCATTAGTGTTTCTTGTGAATGCTTGCAAGTTGCTTAAGGCACTTTCAAAGGAAACTGATTTTCTCTGAAAGGACAGCATTTAGAAAGTGAAGCAACAATCCATTCACTTTGTACAGTGAATTGAAGTGTTGGAACAGACTGCTTCTCTTTCAGAGAAACGCATGTGAGTTTCTTCCTAATGCTTGCAAGTAGCTTAATGCACTTTCAAAGGAAAGTGATTTTCTCTGAAAGGACAGCATTTAGAAAGTGAGGCAACACTCCATTCACTTCGCACAGTGAATTGAAGTGTTGAAACAGACTGCTTCTCTTTCAGAGAAACGCATGTGAGTTTCTTCCTAATACTTGCAAGTAGCTTAAGGCACTTTCAAAGGAAAGTGATTTTCTCTGAAAGGACAGCATTTAGAAAGTGAAGCAACACTCCATTCACTTCGCACAGTGAATTGAAGTGTTGGAACCGACTGCATCTCTTTCAGAGAAACGCATGTGAGTTTCTGGTGAATGCTTGTAAGAAGCTTAAGGCACTTTCAAAGGAAAGTGATTTTCTCTGAAAGGACAGCATTTAGAAAGTGAAGCAACACTCCATTCACTTCGTGCAGAGAATTGAAGTGTTGGAACAGAGTGCTTCTCTTTCATAGAAACGCATTAGTGTTTCTTGTGAATGCTTGCAAGTTGCTTAAGGCACTTTCAAAAGAAAGTGATTTTCTCTGAAAGGACAGCATTTAGAAAGTGAAGCAACACTCCCGTCACTTCGAACAGTGAATTGAAGTGTTGGAACAGACTGGTTCTCTTTCAGAGAAGCACATGTGAGTTTCTGTTGAATGCTTGTAAGTAGTTTAAGGCACTTTCAAAGGAAAGTGATTTTCTCTGAAAGGACAGCATTTAGAAAGTGAGGCAAAACTCCATTCACTTCACACAGTGAATTGAAGTGTTGGAACAGACTGTTTCTCTTTCAGAGAAATGCATGTGAGTTGCTGGTGAATGCTTGTAAGTAGCTTAAGGCACTTTCAAAGGAAAGTGATTTTCTCTGAAAGGACAGCATTTAGAAAGTGAGGCAGCACTCCATTCACTTCACACAGTGAATTGAAGTGTTGGAACAGACTGCTTCTCTTTCAGAGAAACGCATGTGAGTTTCTTCCTAATGCTTGCAAGTAGCTTAAGGCACTTTCAAAGGAAAGTGATTTTCTCTGAAAGGACAGCATTGAGAAAGTGAAGCAACACTCCATTCACTTCGCACAGTGAATTGAAGTGTTGGAACCGACTGCTTCTCTTTCAGAGAAACGCATGTGAGTTCCTGGTGAATGCTTGTAAGAAGCTTAAGGCACTTTCAAAGGAAAGTGATTTTCTCTGAAAGGACAGCATTTAGAAAGTGAAGCAACACTCCATTCACTTCGTGCAGTGAATTGAAGTGTTGGAACAGAGTGCTTCTCTTTCATAGAAAAGCATTAGTGTTTCTTGTGAATGCTTGCAAGTTGCTTAAGGCACTTTCAAAGGAAAGTGATTTTCTCTGAAAGGACATAATTTAGAAAGTGAAGCAACACTCCATTCACTTCGCACAATGAATTGAATGTTGGAACAGACTGCTTCTCTTTCAGAGAAATGCATGTGAGTTTCTGTTGAATGCTTGTAAGTAGCTTAAGGCACTTTCAAAGGAAAGTGATTTTCTCTGAAAGGACAGCATTTAGAAAGTGAGGCAGCACTCCATTCACTTCACACAGTGAATTGAAGTGTTGGAACAGACTGCTTCTCTTTCAGAGAAACACATGTGAGTTTCTTCCTAATGCTTGCAAGTAGCTTAAGGCACTTTCAAAGGAAAGTGATTTTCTCTGAAAGGACAGCATTGAGAAAGTGAAGCAACACTCCATTCACTTCGCACAGTGAATTGAAGTGTTGGAACCGACTGCTTCTCTTTCAGAGAAACGCATGTGAGTTCCTGGTGAATGCTTGTAAGAAGCTTAAGGCACTTTCAAAGGAAAGTGATTTTCTCTGAAAGGACAGCATTTAGAAAGTGAAGCAACACTCCATTCACTTCGTGCAGTGAATTGAAGTGTTGGAACAGAGTGCTTCTCTTTCATAGAAACGCATTAGTGTTTCTTGTGAATGCTTGCAAGTTGCTTAAGGCACTTTCAAAGGAAAGTGATTTTCTCTGAAAGGACATAATTTAGAAAGTGAAGCAACACTCCATTCACTTCGCACAATGAATTGAAGTGTTGGAACAGACTGCTTCTCTTTCAGAGAAATGCATGTGAGTTTCTGTTGAATGCTTGTAAGTAGCTTAAGGCACTTTCAAAGGAAAGTGATTTTCTCTGAAAGGACAGCATTTAGAAAGTGAAGCAACACTCCATTCACTTCGCACAGTGAATTGAAGTGTTGGAACAGACTGCTTCTCTTTCAGAGAAATGCATGTGAGTTTCTGTTGAATGCTTGTAAGTAGCTTAAGGCACTTTCAAAGGAAAGTGATTTTCTCTGAGAGGACAGCATTTAGAATGTGAGGCAACACTCCATTCACTTCACACAGTGAATTGAAGTGTTGGAACAGACTGCTTCTCTTTCAGAGAAACGCATGTGAGTTTCTTCCTAATGCTTGCAAGTAGCTTAAGGCACTTTCAAAGGAAAGTGATTTTCTCTGAAAGGACAGCATTTACAAAGTGAAGCAACACTCCATTCACTTCGCACAGTGAATTGAAGTGTTGGAACAGACTGCTTCTCTTTCAGAGAAACGCATGTGAGTTTCTGGTGAATGCTTGTAAGTAGCTTAAGGCACTTTCAAAGGAAAGTGATTTTCTCTGAAAGGACGGCATTTAGAAAGTGAAGCAACACTCCATTCACTTCGAACAGTGAATTGAAGTGTTGGAACAGACTGCTTCTCTTTCAGAGAAATGCATGTGAGTTTCTGGTGAATGCTTGTAAGTGGCTTAAGGCACTTTCAAAGGAAAGTGATTTTCTCTGAAAGGACAGCATTTAGAAAGTGAGGCAGCACTCCATTCACTTCACACAGTGAATTGAAGTGTTGGAACAGACTGCTTCTCTTTCAGAGAAACGCATGTGAGTTTCTTCCTAATGCTTGCAAGTAGCTTAAGGCACTTTCAAAGGAAAGTGATTTTCTCTGAAAGGACAGCATTTAGAAAGTGAGGCAACACTCCATTCACTTCGCACAGTGAATTGAAGTGTTGGAACAGACTGCTTCTCTTTCAGAGAAACGCATGTGAGTTTCTGGTAAATGCTTGCATGTAGCTTAAGGCACTTTCAAAGGAAAGTGATTTTCTCTGAAAGGACAGCATTTAGAAAGTGAAGCAACACTCCATTGACTTCGCACAGTGAATTGAAGTGTTGGAACCGACTGCTTCTCTTTCAGAGAAACGCATGTGAGTTTCTGGTGAATGCTTGTAAGAAGCTTAAGGCACTTTCAAAGGAAAGTGATTTTCTCTGAAAGGACAGCATTTAGAAAGTGAAGCAACACTCCATTCACTTCGTGCAGTGAATTGAAGTGTTGGAACAGAGTGCTTCTCTTTCATAGAAACGCATTAGTGTTTCTTGTGAATGCTTGCAAGTTGCTTAAGGCACTTTCAAAGGAAAGTGATTTTCTCTGAAAGGACAGCATTTAGAAAGTGAAGCAACACTCCATTCACTTCGCACAGTTAATTGAAGTGTTGGAACAGACTGCTTCTCTTTCAGAGAAATGCATGTGAGTTTCTGTTGAATGCTTGTAAGTAGCTTAAGGCACTTTCAAAGGAAAGTGATTTTCTCTGAAAGGACAGCATTTAGAAAGTGAAGCAACACTCCATTCACTTCGCACAGTGAATTGAAGTGTTGGAACAGACTGCTTCACTTTCAGAGAAACCCATGTGAGTTTCTGTTTAATGCTTGTAAGTAGCTTAAGGCACTTTCAAAGGAAAGTGATTTTCTCTGAGAGGACAGCATTTAGAATGTGAGGCAACACTCCATTCACTTCACACAGTGAATTGAAGTGTTGGAACAGACTGCTTCTCTTTCAGAGAAACGCATGTGAGTTTCTTCCTAATGCTTGCAAGTAGCTTAAGGCACTTTCAAAGGAAAGTGATTTTCTCTGAAAGGACAGCATTTACAAAGTGAAGCAACACTCCATTCACTTCGCACAGTGAATTGAAGTGTTGGAACAGACTGCTTCTCTTTCAGAGAAACGCATGTGAGTTTCTGGTGAATGCTTGTAAGTAGCTTAAGGCACTTTCAAAGGAAAGTGATTTTCTCTGAAAGGACAGCATTTAGAATGTGAAGCAACACTCCATTCACTTCGAACAGTGAATTGAAGTGTTGGAACAGACTGCTTCTCTTTCAGAGAAATGCATGTGAGTTTCTGGTGAATGCTTGTAAGTGGCTTAAGGCACTATCAAAGGAAAGTGATTTTCTCTGAAAGGACAGCATTTAGAAAGTGAGGCAGCACTCCATTCACTTCACACAGTGAATTGAAGTGTTGGAACAGACTGCTTCTCTTTCAGAGAAACGCATGTGAGTTTCTTCCTAATGCTTGCAAGTAGCTTAAGGCACTTTCAAAGGAAAGTGATTTCCTCTGAAAGGACAGCATTTAGAAAGTGAGGCAACACTCCATTCACTTCGCACAGTGAATTGAAGTGTTGGAACAGACTGCTTCTCTTTCAGAGAAACGCATGTGAGTTTCTGGTGAATGCTTGCATGTAGCTTAAGGCACTTTCAAAGGAAAGTGATTTTCTCTGAAAGGACAGCATTTAGAAAGTGAAGCAACACTCCATTGTCTTCGCACAGTGAATTGAAGTGTTGGAACCGACTGCTTCTCTTTCAGAGAAACGCATGTGAGTTTCTGGTGAATGCTTGTAAGAAGCTTAAGGCACTTTCAAAGGAAAGTGATTTTCTCTGAAAGGACAGCATTTAGAAAGTGAAGCAACACTCCATTCACTTCGTGCAGTGAATTGAAGTGTTGGAACAGAGTGCTTCTCTTTCATAGAAACGCATTAGTGTTTCTTGTGAATGCTTGCAAGTTGCTTAAGGCACTTTCAAAGGAAAGTGATTTTCTCTGAAAGGACATAATTTAGAAAGTGAAGCAACACTCCATTCACTTCGCACAGTGAATTGAAGTGTTGGAACAGACTGCTTCTCTTTCAGAGAAATGCATGTGAGTTTCTGTTGAATGCTTGTAAGTAGCTTAAGGCACTTTCAAAGGAAAGTGATTTTCTCTGAGAGGACAGCATTTAGAAAGTGAGGCAACACTTCATTCTCTTCGCACCGTGAATTGAAGTGTTGGAACAGACTGCTTCTCTTTCAGAGAAACACATGTGTGTTTCTTCCTAATGCTTGCAAGTAGCTTAAGGCACTTTCAAAGGAAAGTGATTTTCTCTGAAAGGACAGCATTTACAAAGTGAAGCAACACTCCATTCACTTCGCACAGTGAATTGAAGTGTTGGAACAGACTGCTTCCCTTTCAGAGAAACGCATGTGAGTTTCTGGTGAATGCTTGTAAGTAGCTTAAGGCACTTTCAAAGGAAAGTGATTTTCTCTGAAAGGACAGCATTTAGAAAGTGAAGCAACACTCCATTCACTTCGCACAGTGAATTGAAGTGTTGGAACAGACTGCTTCTCTTTCAGAGAAATGCATGTGAGTTTCTGTTGAATGCTTGTAAGTAGCTTAAGGCACTTTCAAAGGAAAGTGATTTTCTCTGAGAGGACAGCATTTAGAAAGTGAGGCAACACTTCATTCTCTTCGCACCGTGAATTGAAGTGTTGGAACAGACTGCTTCTCTTTCACAGAAACACATGTGTGTTTCTTCCTAATGCTTGCAAGTAGCTTAAGGCACTTTCAAAGGAAAGTGATTTTCTCTGAAAGGACAGCATTTACAAAGTGAAGCAACACTCCATTCACTTCGCACAGTGAATTGAAGTGTTGGAACAGACTGCTTCCCTTTCAGAGAAACGCATGTGAGTTTCTGGTGAATGCTTGTAAGTGGCTTAAGGCACTTTCAAAGGAAAGTGATTTTCTCTGAAAGGACAGCATTTAGAAAGTGAAGCAACACTCCATTCACTTCGCACAGTGAATTGAAGTGTTGGAACAGACTGCTTCTCTTTCAGAGAAATGCATGTGAGTTTCTGTTGAATGCTTGTAAGTAGCTTAAGGCACTTTCAAAGGAAAGTGATTTTCTCTGAAAGGACAGCATTTAGAAAGTGAAGCAACACACAATTCCCTTCGTGCAGTGAATTGAAGTGTTGGAACAGAGTGCTTCTCTTTCATAGAAACGCATTAGTGTTTCTTGTGAATGCTTGCAAGTTGCTTAAGGCACTTTCAAAGGAAAGTGATTTTCTCTGAAAGGACAGCATTTAGAAAGTGACGCAACACTCCATTCACTTTGTACAGTGAATTGAAGTGTTGGAACAGACTGCTTCTCTTTCAGAGAAACGCATGTGAGTTTCTTCCTAATGCTTGCAAGTAGCTTAATGCACTTTCAAAGGAAAGTGATTTTCTCTGAAAGGACAGCATTTAGAAAGTGAGGCAACACTCCATTCACTTCGCACAGTGAATTGAAGTGTTGGAACAGACTGCTTCTCTTTCAGAGAAACGCATGTGAGTTTCTTAATAATGCTTGTAAGTAGCTTAAGGCACTTTCAAAGGAAAGTGATTTTCTCTGAAAGGACAGCATTTAGAAAGTGAAGCAACACTCCATTCACTTCGCACAGTGAATTGAAGTGTTGGAACAGACTGGATCTCTTTCAGAGAAACGCATGTGAGTTTCTGGTGAATGCTTGTAAGAAGCTTAAGGCACTTTCAAAGGAAAGTGATTTTCTCTGAAAGGACAGCATTCAGAAAGTGAAGCAACACTCCATTCACTTCGTGCAGAGAATTGAAGTGTTGGAACAGAGTGCTTCTCTTTCATAGAAACGCATTAGTGTTTCTTGTGAATGCTTGCAAGTTGCTTAAGGCACTTTCAAAAGAAAGTGATTTTCTCTGAAAGGACAGCATTTAGAAAGTGAAGCAACACTCCCGTCACTTCGAACAGTGAATTGAAGTGTTGGAACAGACTGGTTCTCTTTCAGAGAAATGCATGTGAGTTTCTGTTCAATGCTTGTAAGTAGCTTAAGGCACTTTCAAAGGAAAGTGATTTTCTCTGAAAGGACAGCATTTAGAAAGTGAGGCAACACTCCATTCACTTCACACAGTGAATTGAAGTGTTGGAACAGACTGCTTCTCTTTCAGAGAAATGCATGTGAGTTGCTGGTGAATGCTTGTAAGTAGCTTAAGGCACTTTCAAAATCAAGTGATTTTCTCTGAAAGGACAGCATTTAGAAAGTGAGGCAGCACTCCATTCACTTCACACAGTGAATTGAAGTGTTGGAACAGACTGCTTCTCTTTCAGAGAAATGCATGTGAGTTTCTTCCTAATGCTTGCAAGTAGCTTAAGGCACTTTCAAAGGAAAGTGATTTTCTCTGAAAGGACAGCATTTAGAAAGTGAGGCAACACTCCATTCACTTCGCACAGTGAATTGAAGTGTTGGAACAGACTGCTTCTCTTTCAGAGAAACGCATGTGAGTTTCTGGTGAATGCTTGTAAGAAGCTTAAGGCACTTTCAAAGGAAAGTGATTTTCTCAGAAAGGACAGCATTTAGAAAGTGAAGCAACACTCCATTCACTTCGTGCGTTGAATTGAAGTGTTGGAACAGAGTGCTTCTCTTTCATAGAAACGCATTAGTGTTTCTTGTGAATGCTTGCAAGTTGCTTAAGGCACTTTCAAAGGAAAGTGATTTTCTCTGAAAGGACATAATTTAGAAAGTGAAGCAACACTCCATTCACTTCGCACAGTGAATTGAAGTGTTGGAACAGACTGCTTCTCTTTCAGAGAAATGCATGTGAGTTTCTGTTGAATGCTTGTAAGTAGCTTAAGGCACTTTCAAAGGAAAGTGATTTTCTCTGAAAGGACAGCATTTAGAAAGTGAAGCAACACTCCATTCACTTCGCACAATGAATTGAAGTGTTGGAACAGACAGCTTCACTTTCAGAGAAATGCATGTGAGTTTCTGTTGAATGCTTGTAAGTAGCTTAAGGCACTTTCAAAGTAAAGTGATTTTCTCTGAAAGGACAGCATTTAGAAAGTGAGGCAGCACTCCATTCACTTCACACAGTGAATTGAAGTGTTGGAACAGACTGCTTCTCTTTCAGAGAAACGCATGTGAGTTTCTTCCTAATGCTTGCAAGTAGCTTAAGGCACTTTCAAAGGAAAGTGATTTTCTCTGAAAGGACAGCATTTAGAAAGTGAGGCAACACTCCATTCACTTCGCACAGTGAATTGAAGTGTTGGAACAGACTGCTTCTCTTTCAGAGAAACGCATGTGAGTTTCTGGTGAATGCTTGTAAGAAGCTTAAGGCACTTTCAAAGGAAAGTGATTTTCTCTGAAAGGACAGCATTTAGAAAGTGAAGCAACACTCCATTCACTTCGTGCAGTGAATTGAAGTGTTGGAACAGAGTGCTTCTCTTTCATAGAAACGCATTAGTGTTTCTTGTGAATGCTTGCAAGTTGCTTAAGGCACTTTCAAAGGAAAGTGATTTTCTCTGAAAGGACATAATTTAGAAAGTGAAGCAACACTCCATTCACTTCGCACAGTGAATTGAAGTGTTGGAACAGACTGCTTCTCTTTCAGAGAAATGCATGTGAGTTTCTGTTGAATGCTTGTAAGTAGCTAAAGGCACTTTCAAAGGAAAGTGATTTTCTCTGAAAGGACAGCATTTAGAAAGTGAAGCAACACTCCATTCACTTCGCACAGTGAATTGAAGTGTTGGAACAGACTGCTTCACTTTCAGAGAAACCCATGTGAGTTTCTGTTAAATGCTTGTAAGTAGCTTAAGGATCTTTCAAAGGAAAGTGATTTTCTCTGAAAGGACAACATTTAGAAAGTGAGGCAGCACTCCATTCACTTCACACAGTGAATTGAAGTGTTGGAACAGACTGCTTCTCTTTCAGAGAAACGCATGTGAGTTTCTTCCTAATGCTTGCAAGTAGCTTAAGGCACTTTCAAAGGAAAGTGATTTTCTCTGAAAGGACAGCATTTAGAAAGTGAAGCAACACTCCATTCACTTCTTGCAGTGAATTGAAGTGTTGGAACAGAGTGCTTCTGTTTCATAGAAACGCATTAGTGTTTCTTGTGAATGCTTGCAAGTTGCTTAAGGCACTTTCAAAGGAAAGTGATTTTCTCTGACAGGACATAATTTAGAAAGTGAAGCAACACTCCATTCACTTCGCACAGTGAATTGAAGTGTTGGAACAGACTGCTTCTCTTTCAGAGAAATGCATGTGAGTTTCTGTTGAATGCTTGCAAGTAGCTTAAGGCACTATCAAAGGAAAGTGATTTTCTCTGAAAGGACAGCATTTAGAAAGTGAAGCAACACTCCATTCACTTCGCACAGTGAATTGAAGTGTTGGAACAGACTGCTTCACTTTCAGAGAAACGCATTTGAGTTTCTGTTGAATGCTTGTAAGTAGCTTAAGGCACTTTCAAAGGAAAGTGATTTTCTCTGAGAGGACAGCATTTAGAAAGTGAGGCAACACTTCATTCTCTTCACACAGTGAATTGAAGTGTTGGAACAGACAGCTTCTCTTTCAGAGAAACGCATGTGAGTTTCTTCCTAATGCTTGCAAGTAGCTTAAGGCACTTTCAATGGAAAGTGATTTTCTCTGAAAGGACAGCATTTAGAAAGTGAGGCAACACTCCATTCACTTCGCACAGTGAATTGAAGTGTTGGATCAGACTGCTTCTCTTTCAGAGAAACGCATGTGAGTTTCTTAATAATGCTTGCAAGTAGCTTAAGGCACTTTCAAAGGAAAGTGATTTTCTCTGAAAGGACAGCATTTAGAAAATGAAGCAACACTCCATTCACTTCGCACAGTGAATTGAAGTGTTGGAACGGACTGCTTCTCTTTCAGAGAAACGCATGTAAGTTTCTTCCTAATGCTTGCAAGTAGCTTAAGGCACTTTCAAAGGAAAGTGATTTTCTCTGAAAGAACAGCATTTAGAAAGTGAGGCAACACTCCATTCACTTCGCACAGTGAATTGAAGTGTTGGAACAGACTGCTTCTCTTTCAGAGAAACGCATGTGAGTTTCTGGTGAATGCTTGCTAGTAGCTTAAGGCACTTTCAAAGGAAAGTGATTTTCTCTGAAAGGACAGCATTTAGAAAGTGAAGCAACACTCCATTCACTTCGCACAGTGAATTGAAGTGTTGGAACCGACTGCTTCTCTTTCAGAGAAACGCATGTGAGTTTCTGGTGAATGCTTGTAAGAAGCTTAAGGCACTTTCAAAGGAAAGGGATTTTCTCTGAAAGGACAGCATTTAGAAAGTGAAGCAACACTCCATTCACTTCGTGCAGTGAATTGAAGTGTTGGAACAGAGTGCTTCTCTTTCATAGAAACGCATTAGTGTTTCTTGTGAATGCTTGCAAGTTGCTTAAGGCATTATCAAAGGAAAGTGATTTTCTCTGAAAGGACATAATTTAGAAAGTGAAGCAACACTCCCTTCACTTCGCACAGTGAATTGAAGTGTTGGAACAGACTGCTTCTCTTTCAGAGAAACGCATGTGAGTTTCTGTTGAATGCTTGTAAGTAGCTTAAGGCACTTTCAAAGAAAGTGATTTTCTCTGAAAGGACAGCATTTAGAAAGTGAAGAAACACTCCATTCACTTCGCACAGTGAATTGAAGTGTTGGAACAGACTGCTTCACTTTCAGAGAAACGCATGTGAGTTTCTGTTGAATGCTTGTAAGTAGCTTAAGGCACTTTCAAAGGAAAGTGATTTTCTCTGAGAGGACAGCATTTAGAAAGTGAGGCAACACTTCATTCTCTTCGCACCGTGAATTGAAGTGTTGGAACAGACAGCTTCTCTTTCAGAGAAACACATGTGTGTTTCTTCCTAATGCTTTCAAGTAGCTTAAGGCACTTTCAAAGGAAAGTGATTTTCTCTGAAAGGACAGCATTTAGAAAGTGAAGCAAAACTCCATTCACTTCGCACAGTGAATTGAAGTGTTGGAACAGACTGCTTCCCTTTCAGAGAAATGCATGTGAGTTTCTGGTGAATGCTTGTAAGTAGCTTAAGGCACTTTCAAAGGAAAGTGATTTTCTCTGAAAGGACAGCATTTAGAAAGTGAAGCAACACTCCATTCACTTCGCACAGTGAATTGAAGTGTTGGAACAGACTGCTTCTCTTTCAGAGAAATGCATGTGAGTTTCTGGTGAATGCTTGTAAGTAGCTTAAGGCACTTTCAAAGTAAAGTGATTTTCTCTGAAAGGACAGCATTTAGAAAGTGAGGCAGCACTCCATTCACTTCACACAGTGAATTGAAGTGTTGGAACAGACTGCTTCTCTTTCAGAGAAACGCATGTGAGTTTCTTCCTAATGCTTGCAAGTAGCTTAAGGCACTTTCAAAGGAAAGTGATTTTCTCTGAAAGGACAGCATTTAGAAAGTGAGGCAACACTCCATTCACTTCGCACAGTGAATTGAAGTGTTGGAACAGAGTGCTTCTCTTTCAGAGAAACGCATGTGAGTTTCTGGTGAATGCTTGTAAGAAGCTTAAGGCACTTTCAAAGGAAAGTGATTTTCTCTGAAAGGACAGCATTTAGAAAGTGAAGCAACACTCCATTTACTTCGTGCAGTGAATTGAAGTGTTGGAACAGAGTGCTTCTCTTTCATAGAAACGCATTAGTGTTTCTTGTGAATGCTTGCAAGTTGCTTAAGGCACTTTCAAAGGAAAGTGATTTTCTCTGAAAGGACATAATTTAGAAAGTGAAGCAACACTTCATTCACTTCGCACAGTGAATTGAAGTGTTGGAAAAGACTGCTTCTCTTTCAGAGAAATGCATGTGAGTTTCTGTTAAATGCTTGTAAGTAGCTTAAGGCACTTTCAAAGGAAAGTGATTTTCTCTGAAAGGACAGCATTTAGAAAGTGAAGCAACACTCCATTCACTTCGCACAGTGAATTGAAGTGTTGGAACAGACTGCTTCACTTTCAGAGAAATGCATGTGAGTTGCTGGTGAATGCTTGTAAGTAGCTTAAGGCACTTTCAAAGTAAAGTGATTTTCTCTGAAAGGACAGCATTTAGAATGTGAGGCAGCACTCCATTCACTTCAAACAGTGAATTGAAGTGTTGGAACAGACTGCTTCTTTTCAGAGAAACGCATGTGAGTTTCTTCCTAATGCTTGCAAGTAGCTTAAGGCACTTTCAAAGGAAAGTGATTTTCTCTGAAAGGACAGCATTTAGAAAGTGAGGCAACACTCCATTCACTTCGCACAGTGAATTGAAGTGTTGGAACAGACTGCTTCTCTTTCAGAGAAACGCATGTGAGTTTCTGGTGAATGCTTGTAAGAAGCTTAAGGCACTTTCAAAGGAAAGTGATTTTCTCTGAAAGGACAGCATTTAGAAAGTGAAGCAACACTCCATTCACTTCGCGCAGTGAATTGAAGTGTTTGAACAGAGTGCTTATCTTGCATAGAAACGCATTAGTGTTTCTTGTGAATGCTTGCAAGTTGCTTAAGGCACTTTCAAAGGAAAGTGATTTTCTCTGAAAGGACATAATTTAGAAAGTGAAGCAACACTCCATTCACTTCGCACAGTGAATTGAAGTGTTGGAACAGACTGCTTCTCTTTCAGAGAAATGCATGTGAGTTTCTGTTGAATGCTTGTAAGTAGCTTAAGGCACTTTCAAAGGAAAGTGATTTTCTCTGAAAGGACAGCATTTAGAAAGTGAAGCAACACTCCATTCACTTCGCACAGTGAATTGAAGTATTGGAACAGACTGCTTCTCTTTCAGAGAAACGCATGTGAGTTTCTGTTGAATGCTTGTAAGTAGCTTAAGGCACTTTCAAAGGAAAGTGATTTTCTCTGAAAGGACAGCATTGAGAAAGTGAAGCAACACTCCATTCACTTCGAACAGTGAATTGAAGTGTTGGAACAGACTGCTTCTCTTTCAGAGAAATGCATGTGAGTTTCTGGTGAATGCTTGTAAGTAGCTTAAGGCACTTTCAAAGGAAAGTGATTTTCTCTGAAAGGACAGCATTTAGAAAGTGAGGCAGCACTCCATTCACTTCACACAGTGAATTGAAGTGTTGGAACAGACTGCTTCTCTTTCAGAGAAACGCATGTGAGTTTCTTCCTAATGCTTGCAAGTAGCTTAAGGCACTTTCAAAGGAAAGTGATTTTCTCTGAAAGGACAGCATTTAGAAAGTGAGGCAACACTCCATTCACTTCGCACAGTGAATTGAAGTGTTGGAACAGACTGCTTCTCTTTCAGAGAAACGCATGTGAGTTTCTGGTGAATGCTTGCAAGTAGCTTAAGGCATTTTCAAAGGAAAGTGATTTTCTCTGAAAAGACAGCATTTAGAAAGTGAAGCAACACTCCATTGACTTCGCACAGTGAATTGAAGTGTTGGAACCGACTGCTTCTCTTTCAGAGAAACGCATGTGAGTTTCTGGTGAATGCTTGTAAGAAGCTTAAGGCACTTTCAAAGGAAAGTGATTTTCTCTGAAAGGACAGCATTTAGAAAGTGAAGCAACACTCCATTCACTTCGTGCAGTGAATTGAAGTGTTGGAACAAAGTGCTTCTCTTTCATAGAAACGCATTAGTGTTTCTTGTGAATGCTTGCAAGTTGCTCAAGGCACTTTCAAAGGAAAGTGATTTTCTCTGAAAGGACATAATTTAGAAAGTGAAGCAACACTCCAATCACTTCGCACATTGAATTGAAGTGTTGGAACAGACTGCTTCTCTTTCAGAGAAATGCATGTGAGTTTCTGTTGCATGCTTGTAAGTAGCTTAAGGCACTTTCAAAGGAAAGTGATTTTCTCTGAAAGGACAGCATTTAGAAAGTGAAGCAACACTTCATTCATTTCGCACAGTGAATTGAAGTGTTGGAACAGACTGCTTCACTTTCAGAGAAACGCATTTGAGTTTCTGTTGAATGCTTGTAAGTAGTTTAAGGCACTTTCAAAGGAAAGTGATTTTCTCTGAGAGGACAGCATTTAGAAAGTGAGGCAACACTTCATTCTCTTCACACAGTGAATTGAAGTGTTGGAACAGACTGCTTCTCTTTCAGAGAAACGCATGTGAGTTTCTTCCTAATGCTTGCAAGTAGCTTAAGGCACTTTCAATGGAAAGTGATTTTCTCTGAAAGGACAGCATTTAGAAAGTGAGGCAACACTCCATTCACTTCGCACAGTGAATTGAAGTTTGGAACAGACTGCTTCTCTTTCAGAGAAACGCATGTGAGTTTCTTAATAATGCTTGCAAGTAGCTTAAGGCACTTTCAAAGGAAAGTGATTTTCTCTGAAAGGACAGCATTTAGAAAATGAAGCAACACTCCATTCACTTCGCACAGTGAATTGAAGTGTTGGAACGGACTGCTTCTCTTTCAGAGAAACGCATGTAAGTTTCTTCCTAATGCTTGCAAGTAGCTTAAGGCACTTTCAAAGGAAAGTGATTTTCTCTGAAAGAACAGCATTTAGAAAGTGAAGCAACACTCCATTCACTTCGCACAGTGAATTGAAGTGTTGGAACAGACTGCTTCTCTTTCAGAGAAACGCATGTGAGTTTCTGTTAAATGCTTGTAAGTAGCTTAAGGCACTTTCAAAGGAAAGTGATTTTCTCTGAAAGGACAGCATTTAGAAAGTGAAGCAACACTCCATTGACTTCGCACAGTGAATTGAAGTGTTGGAACAGACTGCTTCACTTTCAGAGAAACGCATGTGAGTTTCTGTTGAATGCTTGTAAGTAGCTTAAGGCACTTTCAAAGGAAAGTGATTTTCTCTGAGATGACAGCATTTAGAAAGTGAGGCAACACTCCATTCACTTCACACAGTGAATTGAAGTGTTGGAACAGACTGCCTCTCTTTCAGAGAAACGCATGTGAGTTTCTTCCTAATGCTTGCAAATAGTTTAAGGCACTTTCAAAGGAAAGTGATTTTCTCAGAAAGGACAGCATTTAGAAAGTGAAGCAACACTCCTTTCACTTCGCACAGTGAATTGAAGTGTTGGAACAGACTGCTTCTCTTTGATAGAAACGCATGTGAGTTTCTTCCTAATGCTTGCAAGTAGCTTAAGGCACTTTCAAAGGAAAGTGATTTTCTCTGAAAGGACAGCATTTAGAAAGTGAAGCAACACTCCATTCAATTCGCACAGTGAATTGAAGTGTTGGAACAGACTGCTTCTCTTTCAGAGAAACGCATGTGAGTTTCTGGTGAATGCTTGTAAGTAGCTTAAGGCACTTTCAAAGGAAAGTGATTTTCTCTGAAAGGACAGCATTTAGAAAGTGAAGCAACACTCCATTCACTTCGAACAGTGAATTGAAGTGTTGGAACAGACTGCTTCTCTTTCAGAGAAATGCATGTGAGTTTCTGTTGAATGCTTGTAAGTAGCTTAAGGCACTTTCAAAGGAAAGTGATTTTCTCTGAAAGGACAGCATTTAGAAAGTGAGGCAGCACTCCATTCACTTCACACAGTGAATTGAAGTGTTGGAACAGACTGCTTCTCTTTCAGAGAAACGCATGTGAGTTTCTTCCTAATGCTTGCAAGTAGCTGAAGGCACTTTCAAAGGAAAGTGATTTTCTCTGAAAGGACAGCATTTAGAAAGTGAGGCAACACTCCATTCACTTCGCACAGTGAATTGAAGTGTTGGAACAGACTGCTTCTCTTTCAGAGAAACGCATGTTTCTGGTGAATGCTTGCAAGTAGCTTAAGGCACTTTCAAAGGAAAGTGATTTTCTCTGAAAGGACAGCATTTAGAAAGTGAAGCAACACTCCATTCACTTCGCACAGTGAATTGAAGTGTTGGAACCAACTGCTTCTCTTTCAGAGAAACGCATGTGAGTTTCTTCCTAATGCTTGTAAGAAGCTTAAGGCACTTTCAAAGGAAAGTGATTTTCTCTGAAAGTACAGCATTTAGAAAGTGAAGCAACACTCCATTCACTTCGTGCAGTGAATTGAAGTTTTGGAACAGAGTGCTTCTCTTTCCTAGAAACGCATTAGTGTTTCTTGTGAATGCTTGCATGTTGCTTAAGGCACTTTCAAAGGAAAGTGATTTTCTCTGAAAGGACATGATTTAGAAAGTGAAGCAACACTCCATTCACTTCGCACAGTGAATTGAAGTGTTGGAACAGACTGCTTCTCTTTCAGAGAAATGCATGTGAGTTTCTGTTGAATGCTTGTAAGTAGCTTAAGGCACTTTCAAAGGAAAGTGATTTTCTCTGAAAGGACATAATTTAGAAAGTGAAGAAACACTCCATTCACTTCGCACAGTGAATTGAAGTGTTGGAACAGACTGCTTCACTTTCAGAGAAACGCATGTGAGTTTCTGTTGAATGCTTGTAAGTAGCTTAAGGCACTTTCAAAGGAAAGTGATTTTCTCTGAGAGGACAGCATTTAGAAAGTGAGGCAACACTCCATTCACTTCACACAGTGAATTGAAGGGTTGGAACAGACTGCTTCTCTTTCAGAGAAACGCATGTGAGTTTCTTCCTAATGCTTGCAAGTAGCTTAAGGCACTTTCAAAGGAAAGTGATTTTCTCAGAAAGGACAGCATTTAGAAAGTGAAGCAACACTCCATTCACTTCGCACAGTGAATTGAAGTGTTGGAACAGACTGCTTCTCTTTCAGAGAAACGCATGTGAGTTTCTTCCTAATGCTTGCAAGTAGCTTAAGGCACTTTGAAAGGAAAGTGATTTTCTCTGAAAGGACAGCATTTAGAAAGTGAAGCAACACTCCATTCACTTCGCACAGTGAACTGAAGTGTTGGAACAGACTGCTTCTCTTTCAGAGAAACACATGTGAGTTTCTGGTGAATGCTTGTAAGCAGCTTAAGGCACTTTCAAAGGAAAGTGATTTTCTCTGAAAGGACAGCATTTAGAAAGTGAAGCAACACTCCATTCACTTCGCACAGTGAATTGAAGTGTTGGAACAGACTGCTTCTCTTTCAGAGAAATGCATGTGAGTTTCTGTTGAATGCTTGTAAGTAGCTTAAGGCACTTTCAAAGGAAAGTGATTTTCTCTGAAAGGACAGCATTTAGAAAGAGAGGCAACACTCCATTTACTTAACACAGTGAATTGAAGTGTTGGAACAGACTGCTTCTCTTTCAGAGAAACGCATGTGAGTTTCTTCCTAATGCTTGCAAGTAGCTTAAGGCACTTTCAAAGGAAAGTGATTTTCTCTGAAAGGACAGCATTTAGAAAGTGAAGCAACACTATATTCACTTCGCACACTGAATTGAAGTGTTGGAACAGACTGCTTCTCTTTCAGAGAAACGCATGTGAGTTTCTGTTGAATGCTTGTAAGTAGCTTAAGGCACTTTCTAAGGAAAGTGATTTTCTCTGAAAGGACTGCATTTAGAAAGTGAGGCAACACTCCATTCACTTCACACAGTGAATTGAAGTGTTGGAACAGACTGCTTCTCTTTCAGAGAAACGCATGTGAGTTTCTTCCTAATGCTTGCAAGTAGCTTAAGGCACTTTCAAAGGAAAGTGATTTTCTCTGAGAGGACAGCATTTAGAAAGTGAGGCTACACTCCATTCACTTCACACAGTGAATTGAAGTGTTGGAACAGACTGCTTCTCTTTCAGAGAAGCGCATGTGAGTTTTTTGTGAATGCTTGAAAGTAGTTTAAGGCACTTTCAAAGGAAAGTGATTTTCTCTGAAAGGACAGCATTTAGAAAGTGAGGCAACACTCCATTCATTTCGCACAGTGAATTGTAGTGTTGGAACAGACTGATTCTCTTTCAGAGAAACGCATGTGAGTTTCTTCCTAATGCTTGCAAGTAGCTTAAGGCACTTTCAAAGGAAAGTGATTTTCTCTGAAAGGACAGCATTTAGAAAGTGAAGCAACACTCCATTCACTTCGTGCAGTGCATTGAAGTGTTGGAACAGAGTGCTTCTCTTTCATAGAAACACATTAGTGTTTCTTGTGAATGCTTGCAAGTTGCTTAAGGCACTTTCAAAGGAAAGTGATTTCCTCTGAAAGGACATAATTTAGAAAGTGAAGCAACACTCCATTCACTTCACACAGTGAATTGAAGTGTTGGAACAGACTGCTTCTCATTCAGAGAAATGAATGTGAGTTTCTGTTGAATGCTTGTAAGTAGCTTAAGGCACTTTCAAAGGAAAGTGATTTTCTCTGAAAGGACAGCATTTAGAAAGTGAAGCAACACTCCATTCACTTCGCACAGTGAATTGAAGTGTTGGAACAGACTGCTTCACTTTCAGAGAAACGCATGTGAGTTTCTGTTGAATGCTTGTAAGTAGCTTAAGGCACTTTCAAAGGAAAGTGATTTTCTCTGAAAGGACAGCATTTAGAAAGTGAGGCAGCACTCCATTCACTTCACACAGTGAATTGAAGTGTTGGAACAGACTGCTTCTCTTTCAGAGAAACGCATGTGAGTTTCTTCCTAATGCTTGCAAGTAGCTTAAGGCACTTTCAAAGGAAAGTGATTTTCTCTGAAAGGACAGCATTTAGAAAGTGAGGCAACACTACATTCACTTCGCACAGTGAATTGAAGTGTTGGAACAGACTGCTTCTCCTTCAGAGAAACGCATGTGAGTTTCTTCCTAATGCTTGCAAGTAGCTTAAGGCACTTTCAAAGGAAAGTGATTTTCTCTGAAAGGACAGCATTTAGAAAGTGAAGCAACACTCCATTCACTTCGCACAGTGAATTGAAGTGTTGGAACAGACTGCTTCTCTTTCAGAGAAACGCATGTGAGTTTCTTCCTAATGCTTGCAAGTAGCTTAAGGCACTTTCAAAGGAAAGTGATTTTCTCTGAAAGGACAGCATTTAGGAAGTGAAGCAACACTCCATTCACTTCGCACAGTAAATTGAAGTGTTGGAACAGACTGCTTCTCTTTCAGAGAAACGCATGTGAGTTTCTGGTGAATGCTTGTAAGAAGCTTAAGGCACTTTCAAAGGAAAGTGATTTTCTCTGAAAGGACAGCATTTAGAAAGTAAAGCAACACTCCATTCCCTTCGCGCAATGAATTGAAGTGTTGGAACAGACTGCTTCTCTTTCAGAGAAACGCATGTGAGTTTCTGTTGAATGCTTGTAAGTAGCTTAAGGCACTTTCAAACGAAAGTGATTTTCTCTGAAAGGACAGCATTTAGAAAGTAAAGCAACACTCCATTCCCTTCGCGCAATGAATTGAAGTGTTGGAACAGACTGCTTCTCTTTCAGAGAAACGCATTAGTGTTTCTTGTGAATGCTTGCAAGTAGCTTAAGGCACTTTCAAAGGAAAGTGATTTTCTCTGAAAGGACAGCATTTAGAAAGTGAGGCAACACTCCACTCACTTCGCACAGTGAATTGAAGTGTTGGAACAGACTGCTTCTCTTTCAGAGAAACGCATGTGAGTTTCTTCCTAATACTTGCAAGTAGCTTAAGGCACTTTCAAAGGAAAGTGATTTTATCTGAAAGGACAGCATTTAGAAAATGAAGCAACACTCCATTCACTTTGCACAGTGAATTGAAGTGTTGGAACCGACTGCTTCTCTTTCAGAGAAACGCATGTGAGTTTCTGGTGAATGCTTGTAAGAAGCTTAAGGCACTTTCAAAGGAAAGTGATTTTCTCTGAAAGGACATCATTTAGAAAGTGAAGCAACACTCCATTCACTTCGTGCAGTGAATTGAAGTGTTGGAACAGAGTGCTTCTCTTTCATAGAAACGCATTAGTGTTTCTTGTGAATGCTTGCAAGTTGCTTAAGGCACTTTCAAAGGAAAGTGATTTTCTCTGAAAGGACAGCATTTAGAAAGTGAAGCAACACTCCATTCACTTCGCACAGTGAATTGAAGTGTTGGAACAGACTGCTTCTCTTTCACAGAAACGCATGTGAGTTTCTGGTGAATGCTTGTAAGTAGCTTAAGGCACTTTCAAAGGAAAGTGATTTTCTCTGAAAGGACAGCATTTAGAAAGTGAGGCAGCACTCCATTCACTTCACACAGTGAATTGAAATGTTGGAACAGACTGCTTCTCTTTCAGAGAAACGCATGTGAGTTTCTTCCTAATGCTTGCAAGTAGCTTAAGGCACTTTCAAAGGAAAGTGATTTTCTCTGAAAGGACAGCATTTAGAAAGTGAGGCAACACTCCATTCACTTCGCACAGTGAATTGAAGTGTTGGAACAGACTGCTTCTCTTTCAGAGAAACGCATGTGAGTTTCTTCCTAATGCTTGCAAGTTGCTTAAGGCACTTTCAAAGGAAAGTGATTTTCTCTGAAAGGACAGCATTTAGAAAGTGAAGCAACACTCCATTCCCTTCGTGCAGTGAATTGAAGTGTTGGAACAGAGTGCTTCTCTTTCATAGAAACGCATTAGTGTTTCTTGTGAATGCTTGCAAGTTGCTTAAGGCACTTTCAAAGGAAAGTGATTTTCTCTGAAAGGACATAATTTAGAAAGTGAAGCAACACTCCATTCACTTCGCACAGTGAATTGAAGTGTTGGAACAGACTGCTTCTCTTTCAGAGAAATGCATGTGAGTTTCTGTTGAATGCTTGTAAGTAGCTTAAGGCACTTTCAAAGGAAAGTGATTTTCTCTGAAAGGACAGAATTTAGAAAGTGAAGCAACACTACATTCACTTCGCACAGTGAACTGAAGTGTTGGAACAGACTGCTTCACTTTCAGAGAAACGCATGTGAGTTTCTGTTGAATGCTTGTAAGTAGCTAAAGGCACTTTCAATGGAAAGTGATTTTCTCTGAGAGGACAGCAATTAGAAAGTGAGGCAACACCACATTCACTTCACACAGTGAATTGAAGTGTTGGAACAGACTGCTTCTCTTTCAGAGAAACGCATGTGAGTTTCTTCCTAATGCTTGCAATTAGCTTAAGGCACTTTCCAAGGAAAGTGATTTTCTCAGAAAGGACAGCATTTAGAACGTGAAGCAACACTCCATTCACTTCGCACAGTGAATTGAAGTGTTGGAACAGACTGCTTCTCTTTCAGAGAAACGCATGTGTGTTTCTTCCTAATGCTTGCAAGTAGCTTAAGGCACTTTCAAAGGAAAGTGATTTTCTCTGAAAGGACAGCATTTAGAAAGTGAAGCAACACTCCATTCACTTCGCACAGTGAATTGAAGTGTTGGAACAGACTGCTTCTCTTTCAGAGAAACGCATGTGAGTTTCTGGTGAATGCTTGTAAGTAGCTTAAGGCACTTTCAAAGGAAAGTGATTTTCTCTGAAAGGACAGCATTTAGAAAGTGAAGCAACACTCCCTTCACTTCGAGCAGTGAATTGAAGTGTTGGAACAGACTGCTTCTCTTTCAGAGAAATGCATGTGAGTTTCTGTTGAATGCTTGCAAGTAGCTTAAGGCACTTTCAAAGGAAAGTGATTTTCTCTGAAAGGACAGCATTTAGAAAGTGAGGCAACACTCCATTCACTTCACACAGTGAACTGAAGTTTGGAACAGACTGCTTCTCTTTCAGAGAAACGCATGTGAGTTTCTTCCTAATGCTTGCAAGTAGCTTAAGGCACTTTCAAAGGAAAGTGATTTTCTCTGAAAGGACAGCATTTAGAAAGTGAAGCAACACTCCATTCACTTCGCACAGTGAATTGAAGTGTTGGAACAGACTGCTTCTCTTTCAGAGAAACGCATGTGAGTTTCTTCCTAATGCTTGCAAGTAGCTTAAGGCACTTTCAAAGGAGAGTGATTTTCTCTGAAAGGACAGTATTTAGAAAGTGAAGCAACACTCCATTCACTTCGCACAGTGAATTGAAGTGTTGGAACAGACTGCTTCTCTTTCAGAGAAACGCATGTGAGTTTCTGTTGAATGCTTGTAAGTAGCTTATGGCACTTTCAAAGGAAAGTGATTTTCTCTGAAAGGACAGCATTTACAAAGTGAAGCAACACTCCGTTCACTTCGCACATTGAATTGAAGTGTTGGAACAGACTGCTTCTCTTTCAGAGAAACGCATGTGAGTTTCTGGTGAATGCTTGTAAGTAGCTTAAGGCACTTTCAAAGGAAAGTGATTTTCTCTGAAAGGACAGCATTTAGAAAGTGAAGCAACACTCCATTCACTTCGAACAGTGAATTGAAGTGTTGGAACAGACTGCTTCTATTTCAGAGATATGCATGTGAGTTTCTGGTGAATGCTTGTAAGTAGCTTAAGGCACTTTCAAAGGAAAGTGATTTTCTCTGAAAGGACAGCATTTAGAAAGTGAGGCAGCACTCCATTCACTTCACACAGTGAATTGAAGTGTTGGAACAGACTGCTTCTCTTTCAGAGAAACGCATGTGAGTTTCTTCCTAATGCTTGCAAGTAGCTTAAGGCACTTTCAAAGGAAAGTGATTTTCTCTGAAAGGACAGCATTTAGAAAGTGAGGCAACACTCCATTCACTTCGCACAGTGAATTGAAGTGTTGGAACAGACTGCTTCTCTTTCAGAGAAACGCATGTGAGTTTCTTCCTAATGCTTGCAAGTAGCTTAAGGCACTTTCAAAGGAAAGTGTTTTTGTCTGAAAGGACAGCATTTAGAACGTGAAGCAACACTCCATTCACTTCGCACAATGAATTGAAGTGTTGGAACCGACTGCTTCTCTTTCAGAGAAACGCATGTGAGTTTCTGGTGAATGCTTGTAAGAAGCTTAAGGCACTTTCAAAGGAAAGTGATTTTCTCTGAAAGGACAGCATTTAGAAAGTGAAGCAACACTCCATTCCCTTCGTGCAGTGAATTGAAGTGTTGGAACAGAGTGCTTCTCTTTCATAGAAACGCATTAGTGTTTCTTGTGAATGCTTGCAAGTTGCTTAAGGCACTTTCAAAGGAAAGTGATTTTCTCTGAAAGGACAGCATTTAGAAAGTGAAGCAACACTCCATTCACTTCGCACAGTAAATTGAAGTGTTGGAACAGACTGCTTCTCTTTCAGAGAAACGCATGTGAGTTTCTGGTGAATGCTTGTAAGAAGCTTAAGGCACTTTCAAAGGAAAGTGATTTTCTCTGAAAGGACAGCATTTAGAAAGTAAAGCAACACTCCATTCCCTTCGCGCAATGAATTGAAGTGTTGGAACAGACTGCTTCTCTTTCAGAGAAACGCATGTGAGTTTCTGTTGAATGCTTGTAAGTAGCTTAAGGCACTTTCAAACGAAAGTGATTTTCTCTGAAAGGACAGCATTTAGAAAGTAAAGCAACACTCCATTCCCTTCGCGCAATGAATTGAAGTGTTGGAACAGACTGCTTCTCTTTCAGAGAAACGCATTAGTGTTTCTTGTGAATGCTTGCAAGTAGCTTAAGGCACTTTCAAAGGAAAGTGATTTTCTCTGAAAGGACAGCATTTAGAAAGTGAGGCAACACTCCACTCACTTCGCACAGTGAATTGAAGTGTTGGAACAGACTGCTTCTCTTTCAGAGAAACGCATGTGAGTTTCTTCCTAATGCTTGCAAGTAGCTTAAGGCACTTTCAAAGGAAAGTGATTTTCTCTGAAAGGACAGCATTTAGAAAATGAAGCAACACTCCATTCACTTCGCACAGTGAATTGAAGTGTTGGAACAGACTGCTTCTCTTTCAGAGAAACGCATGTGAGTTTCTTCCTAATGCTTGCAAGTTGCTTAAGGCACTTTCAAAGGAAAGTGATTTTCTTTGAAAGGACATCATTTAGAAAGTGAAGCAACACTCCATTCACTTCGTGCAGTGAATTGAAGTGTTGGAACAGAGTGCTTCTCTTTCATAGAAACGCATTAGTGTTTCTTGTGAATGCTTGCAAGTTGCTTAAGGCACTTTCAAAGGAAAGTGATTTTCTCTGAAAGGACAGCATTTAGAAAGTGAAGCAACACTCCATTCACTTCGCACAGTGAATTGAAGTGTTGGAACAGACTGCTTCTCTTTCACAGAAACGCATGTGAGTTTCTGGTGAATGCTTGTAAGTAGCTTAAGGCACTTTCAAAGGAAAGTGATTTTCTCTGAAAGGACAGCATTTAGAAAGTGAGGCAGCACTCCATTCACTTCACACAGTGAATTGAAATGTTGGAACAGACTGCTTCTCTTTCAGAGAAACGCATGTGAGTTTCTTCCTAATGCTTGCAAGTAGCTTAAGGCACTTTCAAAGGAAAGTGATTTTCTCTGAAAGGACAGCATTTAGAAAGTGAGGCAACACTCCATTCACTTCGCACAGTGAATTGAAGTGTTGGAACAGACTGCTTCTCTTTCAGAGAAATGCATGTGAGTTTCTTCCTAATGCTTGCAAGTTGCTTAAGGCACTTTCAAAGGAAAGTGATTTTCTCTGAAAGGACAGCATTTAGAAAGTGAAGCAACACTCCATTCACTTCGTGCAGTGAATTGAAGTGTTGGAACAGAGTGCTTATCTTTCATAGAAACACATTAGTGTTTCTTGTGAATGCTTGCAAGTTGCTTAAGGCACTTTCAAAGGAAAGTGATTTTCTCTGAAAGGACATAATTTAGAAAGTGAAGCAACACTCCATTCACTTCGCACAGTGAATTGAAGTGTTGGAACACACTGCTTCTCTTTCAGAGAAATGCATGTGAGTTTCTGTTGAATGCTTGTAAGTAGCTTAAGGCACTTTCAAAGGAAAGTGATTTTCTCTGAAAGGACAGCATTTAGAAAGTGAAGCAACACTACATTCACTTCGCACAGTGAATTGAAATGTTGGAACAGACTGCTTCACTTTCAGAGAAACGCATGTGAGTTTCTGTTGAATGCTTGTAAGTAGCTTAAGGCACTTTCAAAGGAAAGTGATTTTCTCTGAGAGGACAGCATTTAGAAAGTGAGGCACCACTCCATTCACTTCACACAGTGAATTGAAGTGTTGGAACAGACTGCTTCTCTTTCAGAGAAACGCATGTGAGTTTCTTCCTAATGCTTGCAAGAAGCTTAAGGCACTTTCAAAGGAAAGGGATTTTCTCAGAAAGGACAGCATTTAGAAAGTGAAGCAACACTCCATTCACTTCGCACAGTGAATTGAAGTGTTGGAACAGACTGCTTCTCTTTCAGAGAAACGCATGTGAGTTTCTTCCTAATGCTTGCAAGTAGCTTAAGGCTCTTTCAAAGGAAAGTGATTTTCTCTGAAAGGACAGCATTTAGAAAGTGAAGCAACACTCCATTCACTTCGCACTGTGAATTGAAGTGTTGGAACACACTGCTTCACTTTCAGAGAAACGCATGTGAGTTTCTGTTGAATGCTTGTAAGTAGCTTAAGGCACTTTCAAAGGAAAGTGATTTTCTCTGAGAGGACAGCATTTAGAAAGTGAGGCTACACTCCATTCACTTCACACAGTGAATTGAAGTGTTGGAACAGACTGCTTCTCTTTCAGAGAAGCGCATGTGAGTTTTTTGTGAATGCTTGAAAGTAGTTTAAGGCACTTTCAAAGGAAAGTGATTTTCTCTGAAAGGACAGCATTTAGAAAGTGAGGCAACACTCCATTCATTTCGCACAGTGAATTGTAGTGTTGGAACAGACTGATTCTCTTTCAGAGAAACGCATGTGAGTTTCTTCCTAATGCTTGCAAGTAGCTTAAGGCACTTTCAAAGGAAAGTGATTTTCTCTGAAAGGACAGCATTTAGAAAGTGAAGCAACACTCCATTCACTTCGTGCAGTGCATTGAAGTGTTGGAACAGAGTGCTTCTCTTTCATAGAAACACATTAGTGTTTCTTGTGAATGTTTGCAAGTTGCTTAAGGCACTTTCAAAGGAAAGTGATTTCCTCTGAAAGGACATAATTTAGAAAGTGAAGCAACACTCCATTCACTTCACACAGTGAATTGAAGTGTTGGAACAGACTGCTTCTCTTTCAGAGAAATGAATGTGAGTTTCTGTTGAATGCTTGTAAGTAGCTTAAGGCACTTTCAAAGGAAAGTGATTTTCTCTGAAAGGACAGCATTTAGAAAGTGAAGCAACACTCCATTCACTTCGCACAGTGAATTGAAGTGTTGGAACAGACTGCTTCACTTTCAGAGAAACGCATGTGAGTTTCTGTTGAATGCTTGTAAGTAGCTTAAGGCACTTTCAAAGGAAAGTGATTTTCTCTGAAAGGACAGCATTTAGAAAGTGAGGCAGCACTCCATTCACTTCACACAGTGAATTGAAGTGTTGGAACAGACTGCTTCTCTTTCAGAGAAACGCATGTGAGTTTCTTCCTAATGCTTGCAAGTAGCTTAAGGCACTTTCAAAGGAAAGTGATTTTCTCTGAAAGGACAGCATTTAGAAAGTGAGGCAACACTCCATTCACTTCGCACAGTGAATTGAAGTGTTGGAACAGACTGCTTCTCTTTCAGAGAAACGCATGTGAGTTTCTTCCTAATGCTTGCAAGTAGCTTAAGGCACTTTCAAAGGAAAGTGATTTTCTCTGAAAGGACAGCATTTAGAAAGTGAAGCAACACTCCATTCACTTCGCACAGTGAATTGAAGTGTTGGAACAGACTGCTTCTCTTTCAGAGAAACGCATGTGAGTTTCTTCCTAATGCTTGCAAGTAGCTTAAGGCACTTTCAAAGGAAAGTGATTTTCTCTGAAAGGACAGCATTTAGAAAGTGAAGCAACACTCCATTCACTTCGCACAGTAAATTGAAGTGTTGGAACAGACTGCTTCTCTTTCAGAGAAACGCATGTGAGTTTCTGGTGAATGCTTGTAAGAAGCTTAAGGCACTTTCAAAGGAAAGTGATTTTCTCTGAAAGGACAGCATTTAGAAAGTAAAGCAACACTCCATTCCCTTCGCGCAATGAATTGAAGTGTTGGAACAGACTGCTTCTCTTTCAGAGAAACGCATGTGAGTTTCTGTTGAATGCTTGTAAGTAGCTTAAGGCACTTTCAAACGAAAGTGATTTTCTCTGAAAGGACAGCATTTAGAAAGTAAAGCAACACTCCATTCCCTTCGCGCAATGAATTGAAGTGTTGGAACAGACTGCTTCTCTTTCAGAGAAACGCATTAGTGTTTCTTGTGAATGCTTGCAAGTAGCTTAAGGCACTTTCAAAGGAAAGTGATTTTCTCTGAAAGGACAGCATTTAGAAAGTGAGGCAACACTCCTCTCACTTCGCACAGTGAATTGAAGTGTTGGAACAGACTGCTTCTCTTTCAGAGAAACGCATGTGAGTTTCTTCCTAATACTTGCAAGTAGCTTAAGGCACTTTCAAAGGAAAGTGATTTTCTCTGAAAGGACAGCATTTAGAAAATGAAGCAACACTCCATTCACTTTGCACAGTGAATTGAAGTGTTGGAACCGACTGCTTCTCTTTCAGAGAAACGCATGTGAGTTTCTGGTGAATGCTTGTAAGAAGCTTAAGGCACTTTCAAAGGAAAGTGATTTTCTCTGAAAGGACATCATTTAGAAAGTGAAGCAACACTCCATTCACTTCGTGCAGTGAATTGAAGTGTTGGAACAGAGTGCTTCTCTTTCATAGAAACGCATTAGTGTTTCTTGTGAATGCTTGCAAGTTGCTTAAGGCACTTTCAAAGGAAAGTGATTTTCTCTGAAAGGACAGCATTTAGAAAGTGAAGCAACACTCCATTCACTTCGCACAGTGAATTGAAGTGTTGGAACAGACTGCTTCTCTTTCACAGAAACGCATGTGAGTTTCTGGTGAATGCTTGTAAGTAGCTTAAGGCACTTTCAAAGGAAAGTGATTTTCTCTGAAAGGACAGCATTTAGAAAGTGAGGCAGCACTCCATTCACTTCACACAGTGAATTGAAATGTTGGGACAGACTGCTTCTCTTTCAGAGAAACGCATGTGAGTTTCTTCCTAATGCTTGCAAGTAGCTTAAGGCACTTTCAAAGGAAAGTGATTTTCTCTGAAAGGACAGCATTTAGAAAGTGAGGCAACACTCCATTCACTTCGCACAGTGAATTGAAGTGTTGGAACAGACTGCTTCTCTTTCAGAGAAACGCATGTGAGTTTCTTCCTAATGCTTGCAAGTTGCTTAAGGCACTTTCAAAGGAAAGTGATTTTCTCTGAAAGGACAGCATTTAGAAAGTGATGCAACACTCCATTCCCTTCGTGCAGTGAATTGATGTGTTGGAACAGAGTGCTTCTCTTTCATAGAAACGCATTAGTGTTTCTTGTGAATGCTTGCAAGTTGCTTAAGGCACTTTCAAAGGAAAGTGATTTTCTCTGAAAGGACATAATTTAGAAAGTGAAGCAACACTCCATTCACTTCGCACAGTGAATTGAAGTGTTGGAACAGACTGCTTCTCTTTCAGAGAAATGCATGTGAGTTTCTGTTGAATGCTTGTAAGTAGCTTAAGGCACTTTCAAAGGAAAGTGATTTTCTCTGAAAGGACAGAATTTAGAAAGTGAAGCAACACTACATTCACTTCGCACAGTGAACTGAAGTGTTGGAACAGACTGCTTCACTTTCAGAGAAACGCATGTGAGTTTCTGTTGAATGCTTGTAAGTAGCTAAAGGCACTTTCAATGGAAAGTGATTTTCTCTGAGAGGACAGCAATTAGAAAGTGAGGCAACACCACATTCACTTCACACAGTGAATTGAAGTGTTGGAACAGACTGCTTCTCTTTCAGAGAAACGCATGTGAGTTTCTTCCTAATGCTTGCAATTAGCTTAAGGCACTTTCCAAGGAAAGTGATTTTCTCAGAAAGGACAGCATTTAGAAAGTGAAGCAACACTCCATTCACTTCGCACAGTGAATTGAAGTGTTGGAACAGACTGCTTCTCTTTCAGAGAAACGCATGTGTGTTTCTTCCTAATGCTTGCAAGTAGCTTAAGGCACTTTCAAAGGAAAGTGATTTTCTCTGAAAGGACAGCATTTAGAAAGTGAAGCAACACTCCATTCACTTCGCACAGTGAATTGAAGTGTTGGAACAGACTGCTTCTCTTTCAGAGAAACGCATGTGAGTTTCTGGTGAATGCTTGTAAGTAGCTTAAGGCACTTTCAAAGGAAAGTGATTTTCTCTGAAAGGACAGCATTTAGAAAGTGAAGCAACACTCCCTTCACTTCGAGCAGTGAATTGAAGTGTTGGAACAGACTGCTTCTCTTTCAGAGAAATGCATGTGAGTTTCTGTTGAATGCTTGCAAGTAGCTTAAGGCACTTTCAAAGGAAAGTGATTTTCTCTGAAAGGACAGCATTTAGAAAGTGAGGCAACACTCCATTCACTTCACACAGTGAACTGAAGTTTGGAACAGACTGCTTCTCTTTCAGAGAAACGCATGTGAGTTTCTTCCTAATGCTTGCAAGTAGCTTAAGGTACTTTCAAAGGAAAGTGATTTTCTCTGAAAGGACAGCATTTAGAAAGTGAAGCAACACTCCATTCACTTCGCACAGTGAATTGAAGTGTTGGAACAGACTGCTTCTCTTTCAGAGAAACGCATGTGAGTTTCTTCCTAATGCTTGCAAGTAGCTTAAGGCACTTTCAAAGGAAAGTGATTTTCTCTGAAAGGACAGTATTTAGAAAGTGAAGCAACACTCCATTCACTTCGCACAGTGAATTGAAGTGTTGGAACAGACTGCTTCTCTTTCAGAGAAACGCATGTGAGTTTCTGTTGAATGCTTGTAAGTAGCTTACGGCACTTTCAAAGGAAAGTGATTTTCTCTGAAAGGACAGCATTTACAAAGTGAAGCAACACTCCGTTCACTTCGCACATTGAATTGAAGTGTTGGAACAGACTGCTTCTCTTTCAGAGAAACGCATGTGAGTTTCTGGTGAATGCTTGTAAGTAGCTTAAGGCACTTTCAAAGGAAAGTGATTTTCTCTGAAAGGACAGCATTTAGAAAGTGAAGCAACACTCCATTCACTTCGAACAGTGAATTGAAGTGTTGGAACAGACTGCTTCTATTTCAGAGATATGCATGTGAGTTTCTGGTGAATGCTTGTAAGTAGCTTAAGGCACTTTCAAAGGAAAGTGATTTTCTCTGAAAGGACAGCATTTAGAAAGTGAGGCAGCACTCCATTCACTTCACACAGTGAATTGAAGTGTTGGAACAGACTGCTTCTCTTTCAGAGAAACGCATGTGAGTTTCTTCCTAATGCTTGCAAGTAGCTTAAGGCACTTTCAAAGGAAAGTGATTTTCTCTGAAAGGACAGCATTTAGAAAGTGAGGCAACACTCCATTCACTTCGCACAGTGAATTGAAGTGTTGGAACAGACTGCTTCTCTTTCAGAGAAACGCATGTGAGTTTCTTCCTAATGCTTGCAAGTAGCTTAAGGCACTTTCAAAGGAAAGTGTTTTTGTCTGAAAGGACAGCATTTAGAACGTGAAGCAACACTCCATTCACTTCGCACAATGAATTGAAGTGTTGGAACCGACTGCTTCTCTTTCAGAGAAACGCATGTGAGTTTCTGGTGAATGCTTGTAAGAAGCTTAAGGCACTTTCAAAGGAAAGTGATTTTCTCTGAAAGGACAGCATTTAGAAAGTGAAGCAACACTCCATTCCCTTCGTGCAGTGAATTGAAGTGTTGGAACAGAGTGCTTCTCTTTCATAGAAACGCATTAGTGTTTCTTGTGAATGCTTGCAAGTTGCTTAAGGCACTTTCAAAGGAAAGTGATTTTCTCTGAAAGGACATAATTTAGAAAGTGAAGCAACACTTCATTCACTTCGCACAGTGAATTGAAGTGTTGGAACAGACTGCTTCTCTTTCAGAGAAATGCATGTGAATTTCTGTTGAATGCTTGTAAGTAGCTTAAGGCACTTTCAAAGGAAAGTGATTTTCTATGAAAGGACAGCATTTAGAAAGTGAAGCAACACTCCATTCACTTCGCACAGTGAATTGAAGTGTTGGAACAGACTGCTTCACTTTCAGAGAAACGCATGTGAGTTTCTGTTGAATGCTTGTAAGTAGCTTAAGGCACTTTCAAAGGAAAGTGATTTTCTCTGAGAGGACAGCATTTAGAAAGTGAGGCAACACTCCATTCACTTCACACAGTGAATTGAAGTGTTGGAACAGACTGCTTCTCTTTAAGAGAAACGCATGTGAGTTTCTTCCTAATGCTTGCAAGTAGCTTAAGGCACTTTCAAAGAAAAGTGATTTTCTCAGAAAGGACAGCATTTAGAAAGTGAAGCAACACTCCATTCACTTCGCACAGTGAATTGAAGTGTTGGAACAGAGTGCTTCTCTTTCATAGAAACGCATTAGTGTTTATTGTGAATGCTTGCAAGTAGCTTAAGGCACTTTCAAAGGAAAGTGATTTTCTGTGAAAGGACATAATTTAGAAAGTGAAGCAACACTCCATTCACTTCGTACAGTGAATTGAAGTGTTGGAACAGACAGCTTCTCTTTCAGAGAAACGCATGTGAGTTTCTGTTGAATGCTTGCAAGTAGCTTAAGGCACTTTCAAAGGAAAGTGATTTTCTCTGAAAGGACAGCATTTACAAAGTGAAGCAACACTCCATTCACTTCGCACAGTGAATTGAAGTGTTGGAACAGACTGCTTCTCTTTCAGAGAAACGCATGTGAGTTTCTGGTGAATGCTTGTAAGTCGCTTAAGGCACTTTCAAAGGAAAGTGATTTTCTCTGAAAGGACAGCATTTAGAAAGTGAAGCAACACTCCATTCACTTCGCACAGTGAATTGAAGTGTTGGAACAGACTGCTTCTCTTTCAGAGAAACGCATGTGAGTTTCTTCCTAATGCTTGCAAGTAGCTTAAGGCACATTCAAAGAAAGTGATTTTCTCTGAAAGGACAGCATTTAGAAATTGAAGCAACACTCCATTCACTTCGCACATTGAATTGAAGTGTTGGAACAGACTGCTTCTCTTTCAGAGAAACGCATGTGAGTTTCTTCCTAATGCTTGCAAGTAGCTTAAGGCACTTTCAAAGGAAAGTGATTTTCTCTGAAAGGACAGCATTTAGAAAGTGAGGCAACACTCCATTCACTTCGCCCAGTGAATTGAAGTGTTGGAACAGACTGCTTCTCTTTCAGAGAAACGCATGTGAGTTTCTTCCTAATGCTTGCAAGTAGCTTAAGGCACTTTCAAAGGAAAGTGATTTTCTCTGAAAGGACAGCATTTAGAACGTGAAGCAACACTCCATTCACTTCGCACAGTGAATTGAAGTGTTGGAACCGACTGCTTCTCTTTCAGAGAAACGCATGTGAGTTTCTGGTGAATGCTTGTAAGAAGCTTAAAGCACTTTCAAAGGAAAGTGATTTTCTCTGAAAGGACAGCATTTAGAAAGTGAAGCAACACTCCATTCACTTCGTGCAGTGAATTGAAGTGTTGGAACAGAGTGCTTCTCTTTCATAGAAACGCATTAGTGTTTCTTGTGAATGCTTGCAAGTTGCTTAAGGCACTTTCAAAGGAAAGTGATTTTCTCTGAAAGGACATAATTTAGAAAGTGAGGCAACACTCCATTCACTTCGCACAGTGAATTGAAGTGTTGGAACAGACTGCTTCTCTTTCAGAGAAATGCATGTGAGTTTCTGTTGAATGCTTGTAAGTAGCTTAAGGCACTTTCAAAGGAAAGTGATTTTCTCTGAGAGGACAGCATTTAGAAAGTGAAGCAACACTCCATTCACTTCGCACAGTGAATTGAAGTGTTGAAACAGACTGCTTCACTTTCAGAGGAACGCATGTGAGTTTCTGTTGAATGCTTGTAAGTAGCTTAAGGCACTTTCAAAGGAAAGTGATTTTCTCTGAGAGGACAGCATTTAGAAAGTGAGGCAACACTCCATTCACTTCACACAGTGAATTGAAGTGATGGAACAGACTGCTTCTCTTTCAGAGAAACGCATGTGAGTTTCTTCCTAATGCTTGCAAGTAGCTTAAGGCACTTTCAAAGGAAAGTGATTTTCTCAGAAAGGACAGCATTTAGAAAGTGAAGCAACACTCCATTCACTTCGCACAGTGAATTGAAGTGTTGGAACAGACTGCTTCTCTTTCAGAGAAACGCATGTGAGTTTCTTCCTAATGCTTGCAAGTAGCTTAAGGCACTTTCAAAGGAAAGTGATTTTCTCTGAAAGGACAGCATTTAGAAAGTGAAGCAACACTCCATTCACTTCGAACAATGAATTGAAGTGTTGGAACAGACTGCTTCTCTTTCAGAGAAACGCATGTGAGTTTCTGTTGAATGCTTGTAAGTAGCTTAAGGCACTTTCAAAGGAAAGTGATTTTCTCTGAAAGGACAGCATTTAGAAAGTGAAGCAACACTCCATTCCCTTCGTGCAGTGAATTGAAGTGTTGGAACAGAGTGCTTCTCTTTCATAGAAACACATTAGTGTTTCTTGTGAATGCTTGCAAGTTGCTTAAGGCACTTTCAAAGGAAAGTGATTTTCTCTGAAAGGACAGCATTTAGAAAGTGAAGCAACACTCCATTCACTTCGCACAGTGAATTGAAGTGTTGGAACAGACTGCTTCTCTTTCAGAGAAATGCATGTGAGTTTCTGGTGAATGCTTGTAAGTAGCTTAAGGCACTTTCAAAGGAAAGTGATTTTCTCTGAAAGGACAGCATTTAGAAAGTGAAGCAACACTCCCTTCACTTCGAACAGTGAATTGAAGTGTTGGAACAGACTGCTTCTCTTTCAGAGAAATGCATGTGAGTTTCTGTTGAATGCTTGTAAGTAGCTTAAGGCACTTTCAAAGGAAAGTGATTTTCTCTGAAAGGACAGCATTTAGAAAGTGAGGCAACACTCAATTCACTTCACCCAATGAACTGAAGTGTTGAAACAGACTGCTTCACTTTCAGAGGATCGCATGTGAGTTTCTGTTGAATGCTTGTAAGTAGCTTAAGGCACTTTCAAAGGAAAGTGATTTTCTCTGAGAGGACAGCATTTAGAAAGTGAGGCAACACTCCATTCACTTCACACAGTGAATTGAAGTGATGGAACAGACTGCTTCTCTTTCAGAGAAACGCATGTGAGTTTCTTCCTAATGCTTGCAAGTAGCTTAAGGCACTTTCAAAGGAAAGTGATTTTCTCAGAAAGGACAGCATTTAGAAAGTGAAGCAACACTCCATTCACTTCGCACAGTGAATTGAAGTGTTGGAACAGACTGCTTCTCTTTCAGAGAAACGCATGTGAGTTTCTTCCTAATGCTTGCAAGTAGCTTAAGGCACTTTCAAAGGAAAGTGATTTTCTCTGAAAGGACAGCATTTAGAAAGTGAAGCAACACTCCATTCACTTCGCACAATGAATTGAAGTGTTGGAACAGACTGCTTCTCTTTCAGAGAAACGCATGTGAGTTTCTGTTGAATGCTTGTAAGTAGCTTAAGGCACTTTCAAAGGAAAGTGATTTTCTCTGAAAGGACAGCATTTAGAAAGTGAAGCAACACTCCATTCCCTTCGTGCAGTGAATTGAAGTGTTGGAACAGAGTGCTTCTCTTTCATAGAAACACATTAGTGTTTCTTGTGAATGCTTGCAAGTTGCTTAAGGCACTTTCAAAGGAAAGTGATTTTCTCTGAAAGGACAGCATTTAGAAAGTGAAGCAACACTCCATTCACTTCGCACAGTGAATTGAAGTGTTGGAACAGACTGCTTCTCTTTCAGAGAAATGCATGTGAGTTTCTGTTGAATGCTTGTAAGTAGCTTAAGGCACTTTCAAAGGAAAGTGATTTTCTCTGAAAGGACAGCATTTAGAAAGTGAAGCAACACTCCATTCACTTCGCACAGTGAATTGAAGTGTTGGAACAGACTGCTTCTCTTTCAGAGAAACGCATGTGAGTTTCTGTTGAATGCTTGTAAGTAGCTTAAGGCACTTTCAAAGGAAAGTGATTTTCTCTGAGAGGACAGCATTTAGAAAGTGAGGCAACACTCCATTCACTTCACACAGTGAATAGAAGTGTTGGAACAGACTGCTTCTCTTTCAGAGAAACGCATGTGAGTTTCTTCCTAATGCTTGCAAGTAGCTTAAGGCACTTTCAAAGAAAAGTGATTTTCTCTGAAAGGACAGCATTTAGAAAGTGAGGCAACACTCCATTCACTTCGCACAGTGAATTGAAGTGTTGGAACAGACTGCTTCTCTTTCAGAGAAACGCATGTGAGTTTCTTCCTAATGCTTGCAAGTAGCTTAAGGCACTTTCAAAGGAAAGTGATTTTCTCTGAAAGGACAGCATTTAGAAAGTGAAGCAACACTCCATTCACTTCGCACAGTGAATTGAAGTGTTGGAACAGACTGCTTCTCTTTCAGAGAAATGCATGTGAGTTTCTGGTGAATGCTTGTAAGTAGCTTAAGGCACTTTCAAAGGAAAGTGATTTTCTCTGAAAGGACAGCATTTAGAAAGTGAAGCAACACTCCCTTCACTTCGAACAGTGAATTGAAGTGTTGGAACAGACTGCTTCTCTTTCAGAGAAATGCATGTGAGTTTCTGTTGAATGCTTGTAAGTAGCTTAAGGCACTTTCAAAGGAAAGTGATTTTCTCTGAAAGGACAGCATTTAGAAAGTGAGGCAACACTCAATTCACTTCACCCAATGAACTGAAGTGTTGAAACAGACTGCTTCACTTTCAGAGGAACGCATGTGAGTTTCTGTTGAATGCTTGTAAGTAGCTTAAGGCACTTTCAAAGGAAAGTGATTTTCTCTGAGAGGACAGCATTTAGAAAGTGAGGCAACACTCCATTCACTTCACACAGTGAATTGAAGTGATGGAACAGACTGCTTCTCTTTCAGAGAAACGCATGTGAGTTTCTTCCTAATGCTTGCAAGTAGCTTAAGGCACTTTCAAAGGAAAGTGATTTTCTCAGAAAGGACAGCATTTAGAAAGTGAAGCAACACTCCATTCACTTCGCACAGTGAATTGAAGTGTTGGAACAGACTGCTTCTCTTTCAGAGAAACGCATGTGAGTTTCTTCCTAATGCTTGCAAGTAGCTTAAGGCACTTTCAAAGGAAAGTGATTTTCTCTGAAAGGACAGCATTTAGAAAGTGAAGCAACACTCCATTCACTTCGCACAATGAATTGAAGTGTTGGAACAGACTGCTTCTCTTTCAGAGAAACGCATGTGAGTTTCTGTTGAATGCTTGTAAGTAGCTTAAGGCACTTTCAAAGGAAAGTGATTTTCTCTGAAAGGACAGCATTTAGAAAGTGAAGCAACACTCCATTCCCTTCGTGCAGTGAATTGAAGTTTTGGAACAGAGTGCTTCTCTTTCATAGAAACACATTAGTGTTTCTTGTGAATGCTTGCAAGTTGCTTAAGGCACTTTCAAAGGAAAGTGATTTTCTCTGAAAGGACAGCATTTAGAAAGTGAAGCAACACTCCATTCACTTCGCACAGTGAATTGAAGTGTTGGAACAGACTGCTTCTCTTTCAGAGAAATGCATGTGAGTTTCTGTTGAATGCTTGTAAGTAGCTTAAGGCACTTTCAAAGGAAAGTGATTTTCTCTGAAAGGACAGCATTTAGAAAGTGAAGCAACACTCCATTCACTTCGCACAGTGAATTGAAGTGTTGGAACAGACTGCTTCTCTTTCAGAGAAACGCATGTGAGTTTCTGTTGAATGCTTGTAAGTAGCTTAAGGCACTTTCAAAGGAAAGTGATTTTCTCTGAGAGGACAGCATTTAGAAAGTGAGGCAACACTCCATTCACTTCACACAGTGAATAGAAGTGTTGGAACAGACTGCTTCTCTTTCAGAGAAACGCATGTGAGTTTCTTCCTAATGCTTGCAAGTAGCTTAAGGCACTTTCAAAGAAAAGTGATTTTCTCTGAAAGGACAGCATTTAGAAAGTGAGGCAACACTCCATTCACTTCGCACAGTGAATTGAAGTGTTGGAACAGACTGCTTCTCTTTCAGAGAAACGCATGTGAGTTTCTTCCTAATGCTTGCAAGTAGCTTAAGGCACTTTCAAAGGAAAGTGATTTTCTCTGAAAGGACAGCATTTAGAAAGTGAAGCAACACTCCATTCACTTCGCACAGTGAATTGAAGTGTTGGAACAGACTGCTTCTCTTTCAGAGAAATGCATGTGAGTTTCTGGTGAATGCTTGTAAGTAGCTTAAGGCACTTTCAAAGGAAAGTGATTTTCTCTGAAAGGACAGCATTTAGAAAGTGAAGCAACACTCCCTTCACTTCGAACAGTGAATTGAAGTGTTGGAACAGACTGCTTCTCTTTCAGAGAAATGCATGTGAGTTTCTGTTGAATGCTTGTAAGTAGCTTAAGGCACTTTCAAAGGAAAGTGATTTTCTCTGAAAGGACAGCATTTAGAAAGTGAGGCAACACTCAATTCACTTCACCCAATGAACTGAAGTGTTGGAACAGACTGCTTCTCTTTCAGAGAAACGCATGTGAGTTTCTTCCTAATGCTTGCAAGTAGCTTAAGGCACTTTCAAAGGAAAGTGATTTTCTCTGAAAGGACAGCATTTAGAAAGTGAAGCAACACTCCATTCACTTCGCTCAGTGAATTGAAGTGTTGGAACAGACTGCTTCTCTTTCAGAGAAACGCATGTGAGTTTCTTCCTAATGCTTGCAAGTAGCTTAAGGCACTTTCAAAGGAAAGTGATTTTCTCTGAAAGGACAGCATTTAGAAAGTGAAGCAACACTCCATTCACTTCGCACATTGAATTGAAGTGTTGGAACAGACTGCTTCTCTTTCAGAGAAACGCATGTGAGTTTCTGTTGAATGCTTGTAAGTAGCTTAAGGCACTTTCAAAGGAAAGTGATTTTCTCTGAAAGGACAGCATTTAGAAAGTGAAGCAACATTCCATTCACTTCGCAGAGTGAATTGAAGTATTGGAACAGACTGCTTCTCTTTCAGAGAAACGCATGTGAGTTTCTGTTAAATGCTTGTAAGTAGCTTAAGGCACTTTCAAAGGAAAGTGATTTTCTCTGAAAGCACAGCATTTAGAAAGTGAGGCAACACTCTATTCACTTCACACAGTGTATTGAAGTGTTGGAACAGACTGCTTCTCTTTCAGAAAAACACATGTGAGTTTCTTCCTAATGCTTGCAAGTAGCTTAAGGCACTTTCAAAGGAAAGTGATTTTCTCTGAAAGGACAGCATTTAGAAAATGAAGCAACACTCCGTTCACTTCGCACAGTGAATGGAAGTGTTGGAACCGACTGCTTCTCTTTCAGAGAAACGCATGTGAGTTTCTGCTGAATGCTTGTAAGAAGCCTAAGGCACTTTCAAAGGAAAGTGATTTTCTCTGAAAGGACAGCATTTAGAAAGTGAAGCAACACTCCATTCCCTTCGTGCAGTGAATTGAAGTGTTGGAACAGAGTGCTTCTCTTTCATAGAAACACATTAGTGTTTCTTGTGAATGCTTGCAAGTTGCTTAAGGCACTTTCAAAGGAAAGTGATTTTCTCTGAAAGGACAGCATTTAGAAAGTGAAGCAACACTCCATTCACTTCGCACAGTGAATTGAAGTGTTGGAACAGACTGCTTCTCTTTCAGAGAAATGCATGTGAGTTTCTGTTGAATGCTTGTAAGTAGCTTAAGGCACTTTCAAAGGAAAGTGATTTTCTCTGAAAGGACAGCATTTAGAAAGTGAAGCAACACTCCATTCACTTCGCACAGTGAATTGAAGTGTTGGAACAGACTGCTTCTCTTTCAGAGAAACGCATGTGAGTTTCTGTTGAATGCTTGTAAGTAGCTTAAGGCACTTTCAAAGGAAAGTGATTTTCTCTGAGAGGACAGCATTTAGAAAGTGAGGCAACACTCCATTCACTTCACACAGTGAATAGAAGTGTTGGAACAGACTGCTTCTCTTTCAGAGAAACGCATGTGAGTTTCTTCCTAATGCTTGCAAGTAGCTTAAGGCACTTTCAAAGAAAAGTGATTTTCTCTGAAAGGACAGCATTTAGAAAGTGAGGCAACACTCCATTCACTTCGCACAGTGAATTGAAGTGTTGGAACAGACTGCTTCTCTTTCAGAGAAACGCATGTGAGTTTCTTCCTAATGCTTGCAAGTAGCTTAAGGCACTTTCAAAGGAAAGTGATTTTCTCTGAAAGGACAGCATTTAGAAAGTGAAGCAACACTCCATTCACTTCGCACAGTGAATTGAAGTGTTGGAACAGACTGCTTCTCTTTCAGAGAAATGCATGTGAGTTTCTGGTGAATGCTTGTAAGTAGCTTAAGGCACTTTCAAAGGAAAGTGATTTTCTCTGAAAGGACAGCATTTAGAAAGTGAAGCAACACTCCCTTCACTTCGAACAGTGAATTGAAGTGTTGGAACAGACTGCTTCTCTTTCAGAGAAATGCATGTGAGTTTCTGTTGAATGCTTGTAAGTAGCTTAAGGCACTTTCAAAGGAAAGTGATTTTCTCTGAAAGGACAGCATTTAGAAAGTGAGGCAACACTCAATTCACTTCACCCAATGAACTGAAGTGTTGGAACAGACTGCTTCTCTTTCAGAGAAACGCATGTGAGTTTCTTCCTAATGCTTGCAAGTAGCTTAAGGCACTTTCAAAGGAAAGTGATTTTCTCTGAAAGGACAGCATTTAGAAAGTGAAGCAACACTCCATTCACTTCGCTCAGTGAATTGAAGTGTTGGAACAGACTGCTTCTCTTTCAGAGAAACGCATGTGAGTTTCTTCCTAATGCTTGCAAGTAGCTTAAGGCACTTTCAAAGGAAAGTGATTTTCTCTGAAAGGACAGCATTTAGAAAGTGAAGCAACACTCCATTCACTTCGCACATTGAATTGAAGTGTTGGAACAGACTGCTTCTCTTTCAGAGAAACGCATGTGAGTTTCTGTTGAATGCTTGTAAGTAGCTTAAGGCACTTTCAAAGGAAAGTGATTTTCTCTGAAAGGACAGCATTTAGAAAGTGAAGCAACATTCCATTCACTTCGCAGAGTGAATTGAAGTATTGGAACAGACTGCTTCTCTTTCAGAGAAACGCATGTGAGTTTCTGTTAAATGCTTGTAAGTAGCTTAAGGCACTTTCAAAGGAAAGTGATTTTCTCTGAAAGCACAGCATTTAGAAAGTGAGGCAACACTCTATTCACTTCACACAGTGTATTGAAGTGTTGGAACAGACTGCTTCTCTTTCAGAAAAACACATGTGAGTTTCTTCCTAATGCTTGCAAGTAGCTTAAGGCACTTTCAAAGGAAAGTGATTTTCTCTGAAAGGACAGCATTTAGAAAATGAAGCAACACTCCGTTCACTTCGCACAGTGAATTGAAGTGTTGGAACCGACTGCTTCTCTTTCAGAGAAACGCATGTGAGTTTCTGCTGAATGCTTGTAAGAAGCCTAAGGCACTTTCAAAGGAAAGTGATTTTCTCTGAAAGGACATAATTTAGAAAGTGAGGCAACACTCCATTCACTTCGCACAGTGAATTGAAGTGTTGGAACAGACTGCTTCTCTTTCAGAGAAATGCATGTGAGTTTCTGTTGAATGCTTGTAAGTAGCTTAAGGCACTTTCAAAGGAAAGTGATTTTCTCTGAGAGGACAGCATTTAGAAAGTGAGGCAACACTCCATTCACTTCACACAGTGAATTGAAGTGATGGAACAGACTGCTTCTCTTTCAGAAAAATGCATGTGAGTTTCTTCCTAATGCTTGCAAGTAGCTTAAGGCACTTTCAAAGGAAAGTGATTTTCTCAGAAAGGACAGCATTTAGAAAGTGAAGCAACACTCCATTCACTTCGCACAGTGAATTGAAGTGTTGGAACAGACTGCTTCTCTTTCAGAGAAACGCATGTGAGTTTCTTCCTAATGCTTGCAAGTAGCTTAAGGCACTTTCAAAGGAAAGTGATTTTCTCTGAAAGGACAGCATTTAGAAAGTGAAGCAACACTCCATTCACTTCGCACAATGAATTGAAGTGTTGGAACAGACTGCTTCTCTTTCAGAGAAACGCATGTGAGTTTCTGTTGAATGCTTGTAAGTAGCTTAAGGCACTTTCAAAGGAAAGTGATTTTCTCTGAAAGGACAGCATTTAGAAAGTGAAGCAACACTCCATTCCCTTCGTGCAGTGAATTGAAGTGTTGGAACAGAGTGCTTCTCTTTCATAGAAACACATTAGTGTTTCTTGTGAATGCTTGCAAGTTGCTTAAGGCACTTTCAAAGGAAAGTGATTTTCTCTGAAAGGACAGCATTTAGAAAGTGAAGCAACACTCCATTCACTTCGCACAGTGAATTGAAGTGTTGGAACAGACTGCTTCTCTTTCAGAGAAATGCATGTGAGTTTCTGTTGAATGCTTGTAAGTAGCTTAAGGCACTTTCAAAGGAAAGTGATTTTCTCTGAAAGGACAGCATTTAGAAAGTGAAGCAACACTCCATTCACTTCGCACAGTGAATTGAAGTGTTGGAACAGACTGCTTCTCTTTCAGAGAAACGCATGTGAGTTTCTGTTGAATGCTTGTAAGTAGCTTAAGGCACTTTCAAAGGAAAGTGATTTTCTCTGAGAGGACAGCATTTAGAAAGTGAGGCAACACTCCATTCACTTCACACAGTGAATAGAAGTGTTGGAACAGACTGCTTCTCTTTCAGAGAAACGCATGTGAGTTTCTTCCTAATGCTTGCAAGTAGCTTAAGGCACTTTCAAAGAAAAGTGATTTTCTCTGAAAGGACAGCATTTAGAAAGTGAGGCAACACTCCATTCACTTCGCACAGTGAATTGAAGTGTTGGAACAGACTGCTTCTCTTTCAGAGAAACGCATGTGAGTTTCTTCCTAATGCTTGCAAGTAGCTTAAGGCACTTTCAAAGGAAAGTGATTTTCTCTGAAAGGACAGCATTTAGAAAGTGAAGCAACACTCCATTCACTTCGCACAGTGAATTGAAGTGTTGGAACAGACTGCTTCTCTTTCAGAGAAATGCATGTGAGTTTCTGGTGAATGCTTGTAAGTAGCTTAAGGCACTTTCAAAGGAAAGTGATTTTCTCTGAAAGGACAGCATTTAGAAAGTGAAGCAACACTCCCTTCACTTCGAACAGTGAATTGAAGTGTTGGAACAGACTGCTTCTCTTTCAGAGAAATGCATGTGAGTTTCTGTTGAATGCTTGTAAGTAGCTTAAGGCACTTTCAAAGGAAAGTGATTTTCTCTGAAAGGACAGCATTTAGAAAGTGAGGCAACACTCAATTCACTTCACCCAATGAACTGAAGTGTTGGAACAGACTGCTTCTCTTTCAGAGAAACGCATGTGAGTTTCTTCCTAATGCTTGCAAGTAGCTTAAGGCACTTTCAAAGGAAAGTGATTTTCTCTGAAAGGACAGCATTTAGAAAGTGAAGCAACACTCCATTCACTTCGCTCAGTGAATTGAAGTGTTGGAACAGACTGCTTCTCTTTCAGAGAAACGCATGTGAGTTTCTTCCTAATGCTTGCAAGTAGCTTAAGGCACTTTCAAAGGAAAGTGATTTTCTCTGAAAGGACAGCATTTAGAAAGTGAAGCAACACTCCATTCACTTCGCACAGTGAATTGAAGTGTTGGAACAGACTGCTTCTCTTTCAGAGAAAGGCATGTGAGTTTCTGTTGAATGCTTGTAAGTAGCTTAAGGCACTTTCAAAGGAAAGTGATTTTCTCTGAAAGGACAGCATTTAGAAAGTGAAGCAACATTCCATTCACTTCGCAGAGTGAATTGAAGTATTGGAACAGACTGCTTCTCTTTCAGAGAAACGCATGTGAGTTTCTGTTAAATGCTTGTAAGTAGCTTAAGGCACTTTCAAAGGAAAGTGATTTTCTCTGAAAGCACAGCATTTAGAAAGTGAGGCAACACTCTATTCACTTCACACAGTGTATTGAAGTGTTGGAACAGACTGCTTCTCTTTCAGAAAAACACATGTGAGTTTCTTCCAAATGCTTGCAAGTAGCTTAAGGCACTTTCAAAGGAAAGTGATTTTCTCTGAAAGGACAGCATTTAGAAAATGAAGCAACACTCCGTTCGCTTCGCACAGTGAATTGAAGTGTTGGAACCGACTGCTTCTCTTTCAGAGAAACGCATGTGAGTTTCTTCCTAATGCTTGCAAGTAGCTTAAGGCACTTTCAAAGGAACGTGATTTTCTCTGAAAGGACAGCATTTAGAAAGTGAAGCAACACTCCATTCACTTCGTGCAGTGAATTGAAGTGTTGGAACAGAGTGCTTCTCTTTCATAGAAACGCATTAGTGTTTCTTGTGAATGCTTGCAAGTTGCTTAAGGCACTGTCAAAGGAAAGTGATTTTCTCTGAAAGGACATAATTTAGAAAGTGAAGCAACACTCCATTCACTTCGCACAGTGAATTGAAGTGTTGGAACAGACTGCTTCTCTTTCAGAGAAATGCATGTGAGTTTCTGTTGAATGCTTGTAAGTAGCTGAAGGCACTTTCAAAGGAAAGTGATTTTCTCTGAAAGGACAGCATTTAGAAAGTGAAGCAACACTCCATTCACTTCGCAGAGTGAATTGAAGTGTTGCAACAGACTGCTTCACTTTCAGAGAAACGCATGTGAGTTTCTGTTGAATGCTTGTAAGTAGCTTAAGGCACTTTCAAAGGAAAGTGATTTTCTCTGAAAGGACAGCATTTAGAAAGTGAGGCAGCACTCCATTCACTTCACACAGTGAATTGAAGTGTTGGAACAGACTGATTCTCTTTCAGAGAAACGCATGTGAGTTTCTTCCGAATGCTTGCAAGTAGCTTAAGGCACTTTCAAAGGAAAGTGATTTTCTCTGAAAGGACAGCATTTAGAAAGTGAGGCAACACTCCATTCACTGCGCACAGTGAATTGAAGTGTTGGAACAGACTGCTTCTCTTTCAGAGAAACGCATGTGAGTTTCTTCCTAATGCTTGCAAGTAGCTTAAGGCACTTTCAAAGGAAAGTGATTTTCTCTGAAAGGACAGCATTTAGAACGTGAAGCAACACTCCCTTCACTTCGCACAGTGAATTGAAGTGTTGGAACCGACTGCTTCTCTTTCAGAGAAACGCATGTGAGTTTCTGGTGAATGCTTGTAAGAAGCTTAAGGCACTTTCAAAGGAAAGTGATTTTCTCTGAAAGGACAGCATTTAGAAAGTGAAGCAACACTCCATTCACTTCGTGAGGTGAACTGAAGTGTTGGAACAGAGTGCTTCTCTTTCATAGAAACGCATTAGTGTTTCTTGTGAATGCTAACAAGTTGCTTAAGGCACTTTCAAAGGAAAGTGATTTTCTCTGAAAGGACATAATTTAGAAAGTGAAGCAAAACTCCATTCACTTCGCACAGTGAATTGAAGTGTTGGAACAGACTGCTTCTCTTTCAGAGAAATGCATGTGAGTTTCTGTTGAATGCTTGTAAGTAGCTTAAGGCACTTTCAAAGGAAAGTGATTTTCTCAGAAAGGACAGCATTTAGAAAGTGAAGCAACACTCCATTCACTTCGCACAGTGAATTGAAGTGTTGGAACAGACTGCTTCACTTTCAGAGAAACGCATGTGAGTTTCTGTTGAATGCTTGTAAGTAGCTTAAGGCACTTTCAAAGGAAAGTGATTTTCTCTGAGAGGACAGCATTTAGAAAGTGAGGCAACACTCCATTCACTTCACACAGTGAATTGAAGTGTTGGAACAGACTGCTTCTCTTTCAGAGAAACGCATGTGAGTTTCTTCCTAATGCTTGCAAGTAGCTTAAGGCACTTTCAAAGGAAAGTGATTTTCTCTGAAAAGACATAATTTAGAAAGTGAAGCAAAACTCCATTCACTTCGCACAGTGAATTGAAGTGTTGGAACAGACTGCTTCTCTTTCAGAGAAACGCATGTGAGTTTCTTACTAATGCTTGCAAGTAGCTTAAGGCACTTTCAAAGGAAAGTGATTTTCTCTGAAAGGACAGCATTTCGAAAGTGAAGCAACACTCCATTCACTTCACACAGTGAATTGAAGTGTTGGAACAGACTGCTTCTCTTTAAGAGAAACGCATGTGAGTTTCTGGTGAATGCTTGTAAGTAGCTTAAGGCACTTTCAAAGGAAAGTGATTTTCTCTGAAAGGACAGCATTTAGAAAGTAAGCAACACTCCATTCCCTTCGTGCAGTGAATTGAAGTGTTGGAACAGAGTGCTTCTCTTTCATAGAAACGCATTAGTGTTTCTTGTGAATGCTTGCAAGTTGCTTAAGGCACTTTCAAAGGAAAGTGATTTTCTCTGAAAGGACATAATTTAGAAAGTGAAGCAACACTCCATTCACTTCGCACAGTGAATTGAAGTGTTGGAACAGACTGCTTCTCTTTCAGAGAAATGCATGTGAGTTTCTGTTGAATGCTTGTAAGTAGCTTAAGGCACTTTCAAAGGAAAGTGATTTTCTCTGAAAGGACAGCATTTAGAAAGTGAAGCAACACTCCATTCACTTCGCACAGTGAATTGAAGTGTTGGAACAGACTGCTTCACTTTCAGAAAAACGCATGTGAGTTTCTGTTGAATGCTTGTAAGTAGCTTAAGGCACTTTCAAAGGAAAGTGATTTTCTCTGAGAGGACAGCATTTAGAAAGTGAGGCAACACTCCATTCACTTCACACAGTGAATTGAAGTCTTGGAACAGACTGCTTCTCTTTCAGAGAAACACATGTGAGTTTCTTCCTAATGCTTGCAAGTAGCTTAAGGCACTTTCAGAGGAAAGTGATTTTCTCAGAAAGGACAGCATTTAGAAAGTGAAGCAACACTCCATTCACTTCGCACAGTGAATTGTAGTGTTGGAACAGACTGCTTCTCTTTCAGAGAAACGCATGTGAGTTTCTTCCTAATGCTTGCAAGTAGCTTAAGGCACTTTCAAAGGAAAGTGATTTTCTCTGAAAGGACAGCATTTAGAAAGTGAAGCAACACTCCATTCACTTCGCACAGTGAATTGAAGTGTTGGAACAGACTGCTTCTCTTTCAAAGAAACGCATGTGAGTTTCTGGTGAATGCTTGTAAGTAGCTTAATGCACTTTCAAAGGAAAGTGATTTTCTCTGAAAGGACAGCATTTAGAAAGTGAAGCAACACTCCATTCCCTTCGTGCAGTGAATTGAAGTGTTGGAACAGAGTGCTTCTCTTTCATAGAAACGCATTAGTGTTTCTTGTGAATGCTTGCAAGTTGCTTAAGGCACTTTCAAAGGAAAGTGATTTTCTCTGAAAGGACATAATTTAGAAAGTGAAGCAACACTCCATTCACTTCGCACAGTGAATTGAAGTGTTGGAACAGACTGCTTCTCTTTCAGAGAAATGCATGTGAATTTCTGTTGAATGCTTGTAAGTAGCTTAAGGCACTTTCAAAGGAAAGTGATTTTCTCTGAAAGGACAGCATTTAGAAAGTGAAGCAACACTCCATTCACTTCGCACAGTGAATTGAAGTGTTGGAACAGACTGCTTCACTTTCAGAGAAACGCATGTGAGTTTCTGGTGAATGCTTGTAAGAAGCTTAAGGCACTTTCAAAGGAAAGTGATTTTCTCTGAAAGGACAGCATTTAGAAAGTGAAGCAACACTCCATTCACTTCGTGAGGTGAACTGAAGTGTTGGAACAGAGTGCTTCTCTTTCATAGAAACGCATTAGTGTTTCTTGTGAATGCTAACAAGTTGCTTAAGGCACTTTCAAAGGAAAGTGATTTTCTCTGAAAGTACATAATTTAGAAAGTGAAGCAAAACTCCATTCACTTCGCACAGTGAATTGAAGTGTTGGAACAGACTGCTTCTCTTTCAGAGAAATGCATGTGAGTTTCTGTTGAATGCTTGTAAGTAGCTTAAGGCACTTTCAAAGGAAAGTGATTTTCTCAGAAAGGACAGCATTTAGAAAGTGAAGCAACACTCCATTCACTTCGCACAGTGAATTGAAGTGTTGGAACAGACTGCTTCACTTTCAGAGAAACGCATGTGAGTTTCTGTTGAATGCTTGTAAGTAGCTTAAGGCACTTTCAAAGGAAAGTGATTTTCTCTGAGAGGACAGCATTTAGAAAGTGAGGCAACACTCCATTCACTTCACACAGTGAATTGAAGTGTTGGAACAGACTGCTTCTCTTTCAGAGAAACGCATGTGAGTTTCTTCCTAATGCTTGCAAGTAGCTTAAGGCACTTTCAAAGGAAAGTGATTTTCTCTGAAAAGACATAATTTAGAAAGTGAAGCAAAACTCCATTCACTTCGCACAGTGAATTGAAGTGTTGGAACAGACTGCTTCTCTTTCAGAGAAACGCATGTGAGTTTCTTCCTAATGCTTGCAAGTAGCTTAAGGCACTTTCAAAGGAAAGTGATTTTCTCTGAAAGGACAGCATTTCGAAAGTGAAGCAACACTCCATTCACTTCACACAGTGAATTGAAGTGTTGGAACAGACTGCTTCTCTTTCAGAGAAACGCATGTGAGTTTCTGGTGAATGCTTGTAAGTAGCTTAAGGCACTTTCAAAGGAAAGTGATTTTCTCTGAAAGGACAGCATTTAGAAAGTAAGCAACACTCCATTCCCTTCGTGCAGTGAATTGAAGTGTTGGAACAGAGTGCTTCTCTTTCATAGAAACGCATTAGTGTTTCTTGTGAATGCTTGCAAGTTGCTTAAGGCACTTTCAAAGGAAAGTGATTTTCTCTGAAAGGACATAATTTAGAAAGTGAAGCAACACTCCATTCACTTCGCACAGTGAATTGAAGTGTTGGAACAGACTGCTTCTCTTTCAGAGAAATGCATGTGAGTTTCTGTTGAATGCTTGTAAGTAGCTTAAGGCACTTTCAAAGGAAAGTGATTTTCTCTGAAAGGACAGCATTTAGAAAGTGAAGCAACACTCCATTCACTTCGCACAGTGAATTGAAGTGTTGGAACAGACTGCTTCACTTTCAGAAAAACGCATGTGAGTTTCTGTTGAATGCTTGTAAGTAGCTTAAGGCACTTTCAAAGGAAAGTGATTTTCTCTGAGAGGACAGCATTTAGAAAGTGAGGCAACACTCCATTCACTTCACACAGTGAATTGAAGTCTTGGAACAGACTGCTTCTCTTTCAGAGAAACACATGTGAGTTTCTTCCTAATGCTTGCAAGTAGCTTAAGGCACTTTCAGAGGAAAGTGATTTTCTCAGAAAGGACAGCATTTAGAAAGTGAAGCAACACTCCATTCACTTCGCACAGTGAATTGTAGTGTTGGAACAGACTGCTTCTCTTTCAGAGAAACGCATGTGAGTTTCTTCCTAATGCTTGCAAGTAGCTTAAGGCACTTTCAAAGGAAAGTGATTTTCTCTGAAAGGACAGCATTTACAAAGTGAAGCAACACTCCATTCACTTCGCACAGTGAATTGAAGTGTTGGAACAGACTGCTTCTCTTTCAGAGAAACGCATGTGAGTTTCTGGTGAATGCTTGTAAGTAGCTTAATGCACTTTCAAAGGAAAGTGATTTTCTCTGAAAGGACAGCATTTAGAAAGTGAAGCAACACTCCATTCCCTTCGTGCAGTGAATTGAAGTGTTGGAACAGAGTGCTTCTCTTTCATAGAAACGCATTAGTGTTTCTTGTGAATGCTTGCAAGTTGCTTAAGGCACTTTCAAAGGAAAGTGATTTTCTCTGAAAGGACATAATTTAGAAAGTGAAGCAACACTCCATTCACTTCGCACAGTGAATTGAAGTGTTGGAACAGACTGCTTCTCTTTCAGAGAAATGCATGTGAATTTCTGTTGAATGCTTGTAAGTAGCTTAAGGCACTTTCAAAGGAAAGTGATTTTCTCTGAAAGGACAACATTTAGAAAGTGAAGCAACACTCCATTCACTTCGCACAGTGAATTGAAGTGTTGGAACAGACTGCTTCACTTTCAGAGAAACGCATGTGAGTTTCTGTTGAATGCTTGTAAGTAGCTTAAGGCACTTTCAAAGGAAAGTGATTTTCTCTGAGAGGACAGCATTTAGAAAGTGAGGCAACACTCCATTCACTTCACACAGTGAATTGAAGTGTTGGAACAGACTGCTTCTCTTTAAGAGAAACGCATGTGAGTTTCTTCCTAATGCTTGCAAGTAGCTTAAGGCACTTTCAAAGAAAAGTGATTTTCTCAGAAAGGACAGCATTTAGAAAGTGAAGCAACACTCCATTCACTTCGCACAGTGAATTGAAGTGTTGCAACAGACTGCTTCACTTTCAGAGAAACACATGTGAGTTTCTGTTGAATGCTTGTAAGTAGCTTAAGGCACTTTCAAAGGAAAGTGATTTTCTCTGAAAGGACAGCATTTAGAAAGTGAGGCAACGCTCCATTCACTTCGCACAGTGAATTGAAGTGTTGGAACAGACTGCTTCTCTTTCAGAGAAACGCATGTGAGTTTCTTCCTAATGCTTGCAAGTAGCTTAAGGCACTTTCAAAGGAAAGTGATTTTCTCTGAAAGGACAGCATTTAGAACGTGAAGCAACACTCCATTCACTTCACACAGTGAATTGAAGTGTTGGAACAGACTGCTTCTCTTTCAGAGAAACGCATGTGAGTTTCTGGTGAATGCTTGTAAGTAGCTTAATGCACTTTCAAAGGAAAGTGATTTTCTCTGAAAGGACAGCATTTAGAAAGTGAAGCAACACTCCATTCCCTTCGTGCAGTGAATTGAAGTGTTGGAACAGAGTGCTTCTCTTTCATAGAAACGCATTAGTGTTTCTTGTGAATGCTTGCAAGTTGCTTAAGGCACTTTCAAAGGAAAGTGATTTTCTCTGAAAGGACATAATTTAGAAAGTGAAGCAACACTCCATTCACTTCGCACAGTGAATTGAAGTGTTGGAACAGACTGCTTCTCTTTCAGAGAAATGCATGTGAGTTTCTGTTGAATGCTTGTAAGTAGCTTAAGGCACTTTCAAAGGAAAGTGATTTTCTCTGAAAGGACAGCATTTAGCAAGTGAAGCAACACTCCATTCACTTCGCACAGTGAATTGAAGTGTTGGAACAGACTGCTTCACTTTCAGAGAAACGCATGTGAGTTTCTGTTGAATGCTTGTAAGTAGCTTAAGGCACTTTCAAAGGAAAGTGATTTTCTCTGAAAGGACAGCATTTAGAAAGTGAAGCAACACTCCATTCCCTTCGTGCAGTGAATTGAAGTGTTGGAACAGAGTGCTTCTCTTTCATAGAAATGCATTAGTGTTTCTTGTGAATGCTTGCAAGTTGCTTAAGGCACTTTCAAAGGAAAGTGATTTTCTCTGAAAGGACATAATTCAGAAAGTGAAGCAACACTCCATTCACTTCGCACAGTGAATTGAAGTGTTGGAACAGACTGCTTCTCTTTCAGAGAAATGCATGTGAGTTTCTGTTGAATGCTTGTAAGTAGCTTAAGGCACTTTCAAAGGAAAGTGATTTTCTCTGAAAGGACAGCATTTAGAAAGTGAAGCAACACTCCATTCACTTCGCACAGTGAATTGAAGTGTTGGAACAGACTGCTTCTCTTTCATAGAAACGCATGTGAGTTTCTTCCTAATGCTTGCAAGTAGCTTAAGGCACTTTCAAAGGAAAGTGATTTTCTCTGAAAGGACAGCATTTAGAAAGTGAAGCAACACTCCATTCACTTCGCACAGTGAATTGAAGTGTTGGAACAGACTGCTTCACTTTCAGAGAAACACATGTGAGTTTCTGTTGAATGCTTGTAAGTAGCTTAAGGCACTTTCAAAGGAAAGTGATTTTCTCTGAGAGGACAGCATTTAGAAAGTGAGGCAACACTCCATTCACTTCACACAGTGAATTGAAGTGTTGGAACAGACTGCTTCTCTTTCAGAGAAACGCATGTGAGTTTCTTCCTCATGCTTGCAAGTAGCTTAAAGCACTTTCAAAGGAAAGTGATTTTCTCTGAAAGGACAGCATTTAGAAAGTGAAGCAACACTCCATTCACTTCGCACAGTGAATTGAAGTGTTGGAACAGACTGCTTCTCTTTCAGAGAAACGCATGTGAGTTTCTGGTGAATGCTTGTAAGTAGCTTAAGGCACTTTCAAAGGAAAGTGATTTTCTCTGAAAGGACAGCATTTAGAAAGTGAAGCAACACTCCCTTCACTTCAAACAGTGAATTGAAGTGTTGGAACAGACTGCTTCTCTTTCAGAGAAATGCATGTGAGTTTCTGTTGAATGCTTGTAAGTACCTTAAGGCACTTTCAAAGGAAAGTGATTTTCTCTGAAAGGACAGCATTTAGAAAGTGAGGAAACACTCCATTCACTTCACACAGTGAACTGAAGTGTTGGAACAGACTGCTTCTCTTTCAGAGAAACACATGTGAGTTTCTTCCTAATGCTTGCAAGTAGCTTAAGGCACTTTCAAAGGAAAGTGATTTTCTCTGAAAGGACAGCATTTAGAAAGTGAAGCAACACTCCATTCAATTCGCACAATGAATTGAAGTGTTGGAACAGACTGCTTCTCTTTCAGAGAAACGCATGTGAGTTTCTGTTGAATGCTTGTAAGTAGCTTAAGGCACTTTCAAAGAAAAGTGATTTTCTCTGAAAGGACAGCATTTAGAAAGGGAAGCAATACTCCATTCACTTCGCAGAGTGAATTGAAGTATTGGAACAGACTGCTTCTCTTTCAGAGAAACGCATGTGAGTTTCTGTTAAATGCTTGTAAGTAGCTTAAGACACTTTCAAAGGAAAGTGATTTTCTCTGAAAGCACAGCATTTAGAAAGTGAGGCAACACTCTATTCACTTCACACAGTGAATTGAAGGGATGGAACAGACTGCTTCTCTTTCAGAGAAACGCATGTGAGTTTCTTCCTAATGCTTGCAAGTAGCTTAAGGCACTATCAAAGGAAAGTGATTTTCTCTGAAAGGACAGCATTTAGAAAGTGAGGCAACACTCCATTCACTTCGCCCAGTGAATTGAAGTGTTGGAACAGACTGCTTCTCTTTCAGAGAAACGCATGTGAGTTTCTTCCTAATGCTTGCAAGTAGCTTAAGGCACTTTCAAAGGAAAGTGATTTTCTCTGAAAGGACAGCATTTAGAAAGTGAAGCAACACTCCATTCACTTCGTGCAGTGAATTGAAGTGTTGGAACAGAGTGCTTCTCTTTAATAGAAACGCATTAGTGTTTCTTGTGAATGCTTGCAAGTTGCTTAAGGCACTTTCAAAGGAAAGTGATTTTCTCTGAAAGGACAGCATTTAGAACGTGAAGCAACACTCCATTCACTTCACACAGTGAATTGAAGTGTTGGAACAGACTGCTTCTCTTTCAGATAAATTCATGTGAGTTTCTGTTGAATGCTTGTAAGTAGCTGAAGGCACTTTCAAAGGAAAGTGATTTTCTCTGAAAGGACAGCATTTAGAAAGTGAAGCAACACTCCATTCACTTCGCAGAGTGAATTGAAGTGTTGGAACAGAGTGCTTCACTTTCAGAGAAACGCATGTGAGTTTCTGTTGAATGCTTGTAAGTAGCTTAAGGCACTTTCAAAGGAAAGTGATTTTCTCTGAAAGGACAGCATTTAGAAAGTGAGGCAGCACTCCATTCACTTCACACAGTGAATTGAAGTGTTGGAACAGACTGCTTCTCTTTCAGAGAAACCCATGTGAGTTTCTTCCGAATGCTTGCAAGTAGCTTAAGGCACTTTCAAAGGAAAGTGATTTTCTCTGAAAGGACAGTATTTAGAAAGTGAGGCAACACTCCATTCACTTCGCACAGTGAATTGAAGTGTTGGAACAGACTGCTTCTCTTTCAGAGAAACGCATGTGAGTTTCTTCCTAATGCTTGCAAGTAGCTTAAGGCACTTTCAAAGGAAAGTGATTTTCTCTGAGAGGACAGCATTTAGAAAGTGAGGCAACACTCCATTCACTTCACACAGTGAATTGAAGTGTTGGAACAGACTGCTTCTCTTTCAGAGAAACGCATGTGAGTTTCTTCCTAATGCTTGCAAGTAGCTTAAGGCACTTTCAAAGGAAAGTGATTTTCTCAGAAAGGACAGCATTTAGAAAGTGAAGCAACACTCCATTCACTTCGCACAGTGAATTGAAGTGTTGGAATAGAGTGCTTCTCTTTCATAGAAACGCATTAGTGTTTCTTGTGAATGCTTGCAAGTTGCTTAAGGCACTTTCAAAGGATAGTGATTTTCTCTGAAAGGACATAATTTAGAAAGTGAAGCAACACTCCATTCACTTCGCACAGTGAATTGAAGTGTTGGAACAGACTGCTTCTCTTTCAGAGAAATGCATGTGAGTTTCTGTTGAATGCTTGTAAGTAGCTTAAGGCACTTTCAATGGAAAGTGATTTTCTCTGAAAGGACAGCATTTAGAAAGTGAAGCAACACTCCATTCACTTCGCACAGTGAAATGAAGTTTTGGAACAGACTGCTTCACTTTCAGAGAAACGCATGTGAGTTTCTGTTGAATGCTTGTAAGTAGCTTAAGGCACTTTCAAAGGAAAGTGATTTTCTCTAAGATGACAGCATTTAGAAAGTGAGGCAACACTTCATTCACTTCACACAGTGAATTGAAGTGTTGGAACAGACTGCTTCTCTTTCAGAGAAACGCATGTGAGTTTCTTCATAATGCTTGCAAGTAGCTTAAGGCACTTTCAAAGGAAAGTGATTTTCTCAGAAAGGACAGCATTTAGAAAGTGAAGCAACACTCCATTCACTTCGCACATTGAATTGAAGTGTTGGAACAGACTGCTTCTCTTTCAGAGAAACGCATGTGAGTTTCTGTTGAATGCTTGAAAGTATCTTAAGGCACTTTCAAAGGAAAGTGATTTTCTCGAAAGGACAGCATTTTGAAAGTGAAGCAATACTACATTCACTTCGCAGAGTGAATTGAAGTATTGGAACAGACTGCTTCTCTTTCAGAGAAACGCATGTGAGTTTCTGTTAAATGCTTGTAAGTAGCTTAAGTCACTTTCAAAGGAAAGTGATTTTCTCTGAGAGCACAGCATTTAGAAAGTGAGGCAACACTCCATTCACTTCGTGCAGTGAATTGAAGTGTTGGAATAGAGTGCTTCTCTTTCATAGAAACGCATTAGTGTTTCTTGTGAATGCTTGCATGTTGCATAAGGCACTTTCAAAGGATAGTGATTTTCTCTGAAAGGACATAATTTAGAAAGTGAAGCAACACTCCATTCACTTCGCACAGTGAATTGAAGTGTTGGAACAGACTGCTTCTCTTTCAGAGAAATGCATGTGAGTTTCTGTTGAATGCTTGTAAGTAGCTTAAGGCACTTTCAATGGAAAGTGATTTTCTCTGAAAGGACAGCATTTAGAAAGTGAAGCAACACTCCATTCACTTCGCACAGTGAATTGAAGTGTTGGAACAGACAGCTTCTCTTTCAGAGAAACGCATGTGAGTTTCTTCCTAATGCTTGCAAGTAGCTTAAGGCACTATCAAAGGAAAGTGATTTTCTCTGAAAGGAAAGCATTTAGAAAGTGAGGCAACACTCCATTCACTTCGCACAGTGAATTGAAGTGTTGGAACAGACTGCTTCTCTTTCAGAGAAACGCATGTGAGTTTCTTCCTAATGCTTGCAAGTAGCTTAAGGCACTTTCAAAGGAAAGTGATTTTCTCTGAAATGACAGCATTTAGAAAGTGAAGCAACACTCCATTCACTTCGTGCAGTGAATTGAAGTGTTGGAACAGAGTGCTTCTCTTTCATAGAAACGCATTAGTGTTTCTTGTGAATGCTTGCAAGTTGCTTAAGGCACTTTCAAAGGAAAGTGATTTTCTCTGAAAGGACATAATTTAGAAAGTGAAGCAACACTCCATTCACTTCGCACAGTGAATTGAAGTGTTGGAACAGACTGCTTCTCTTTCAGAGAAATGCATGTGAGTTTCTGTTGAATGCTTGTATTAGCTGAAGGCACTTTCAAAGGAAAGTGATTTTCTCTGAAAGGACAGCATTTAGAAAGTGAAGCAAACACTCCATTCACTTCGCAGAGTGAATTGAAGTGTTGGAACAGACTGCTTCACTTTCAGAGAAACGCATGTGAGTTTCTGTTGAATGCTTGTAAGTAGCTTAAGGCACTTTCAAAGGAAAGTGATTTTCTCTGAAAGGACAGCATTTAGAAAGTGAGGCAGCACTCCATTCACTTCACACAGTGAATTGAAGTGTTGGAACAGACTGCTTCTCTTTCAGAGAAACGCATGTGAGTTTCTTCCGAATGCTTGCAAGTAGCTTAAGGCACTTTCAAAGGAAAGTGATTTTCTCTGAAAGGACAGTATTTAGAAAGTGAGGCAACACTCCATTCACTTCGCACAGTGAATTGAAGTGTTGGAACAGACTGCTTCTCTTTCAGAGAAACGCATGTGAGTTTCTTCCTAATGCTTGCAAGTAGCTTAAGGCACTTTCAAAGGAAAGTGATTTTCTCTGAAAGGACAGCATTTAGAACGTGAAGCAACACTCCATTCACTTCGCACAGTGAATTGAAGTGTTGGAACCGACTGATTCTCTTTCAGAGAAACGCATGTGAGTTTCTTCCTAATGCTTGCAAGTAGCTTAAGGCACTTTAAAGGAAAGTGATTTTCTCAGAAAGGACAGCATTTAGAAAGTGAGGCAACACTCCATTCACTTCGCACAGTGAATTGAAGTGTTGGAACAGACTGCTTCTCTTTCAGAGAAACGAATGTGAGTTTCTTCCTAATGCTTGCAAGTAGCTTAAGGCACTTTCAAAGGAAAGTGATTTTCTCTGAAAGGACAGCATTTAGAAAGTGAAGCAACACTCCATTCACTTCGTGCAGTGAATTGAAGTGTTGGAACAGAGTGCTTCTCTTTCATAGAAACGCATTAGTGTTTCTTGTGAATGCTTGCAAGTTGCTTAAGGCACTTTCAAAGGAAAGTGATTTTCTCTGAAAGGACATAATTTAGAAAGTGAAGCAACACTCCATTCACTTCGCACAGTGAATTGAAGTGTTGGAACAGACTGCTTCTCTTTCAGAGAAATGCATGTGAGTTTCTGTTGAATGCTTGTAAGTAGCTGAGGGCACTTTCAAAGGAAAGTGATTTTCTCTGAAAGGACAGCATTTAGAAAGTGAAGCAACACTCCATTCACTTCGCAGAGTGAATTGAAGTGTTGGAACAGACTGCTTCACTTTCAGAGAAACGCATGTGAGTTTCTGTTGAATGCTTGTAAGTAGCTTAAGGCACTTTCAAAGGAAAGTGATTTTCTCTGAAAGGACAGCATTTAGAAAGTGAGGCAGCACTCCATTCACTTCACACAGTGAATTGAAGTGTTGGAACAGACTGCTTCTCTTTCAGAGAAACACATGTGAGTTTCTTCCGAATGCTTGCAAGTAGCTTAAGGCACTTTCAAAGGAAAGTGATTTTCTCTGAAAGGACAGTATTTAGAAAGTGAGGCAACACTCCATTCACTTCGCACAGTGAATTGAAGTGTTGGAACAGACTGCTTCTCTTTCAGAGAAACGCATGTGAGTTTCTTCCTAATGCTTGCAAGTAGCTTAAGGCACTTTCAAAGGAAAGTGATTTTCTCTGAAAGGACAGCATTTAGAACGTGAAGCAACACTCCATTCACTTCGCACAGTGAATTGAAGTGTTGGAACCGACTGCTTCTCTTTCAGAGAAACGCATGTGAGTTTCTGGTGAATGCTTGTAAGAAGCTTAAGGCACTTTCAAAGGAAAGTGATTTTCTCTGAAAGGACAGCATTTAGAAAGTGAAGCAACACTCCATTCACTTCGTGCAGTGAACTGAAGTGTGGAACAGAGTGCTTCTCTTTCATAGATACGCATTAGTGTTTCTTGTGAATGCTAACAAGTTGCTTAAGGCACTTTCAAAGGAAAGTGATTTTCTCTGAAAGGACATAATTTAGAAAGTGAAGCAAAACTCCATTCACCTCGCACAGTGAATTGAAGTGTTGGAACAGACTGCTTCTCTTTCAGAGAAATGCATGTGAGTTTCTGTTGAATGCTTGTAAGTAGCTTAAGGCACTTTCAAAGGAAAGTGATTTTCTCTGAAAGGACAGCATTTAGAAAATGAAGCAACACTCCATTCACTTCGCACAGTGAATTGAAGTGTTGGAACAGACAGCTTCACTTTCAGAGAAACGCATGTGAGTTTCTGTTGAATGCTTGTAAGTAGCTTAAGGCACTTTCAAAGGAAAGTGATTTTCTCTGAGAGGACAGCATTTAGAAAGTGAGGCAACACTCCATTCACTTCACACAGTGAATTGAAGTGTTGGAACAGACTGCTTCTCTTTCAGAGAAACGCATGTGAGTTTCTTCCTAATGCTTGCAAGTAGCTTAAGGCACTTTCAAAGGAAAGTGATTTTCTCTGAAAGGACATAATTTAGAAAGTGAAGCAAAACTCCATTCACTTCGCACAGTGAATTGAAGTGTTGGAACAGACTGCTTCTCTTTCAGAGAAACGCATGTGAGTTTCTTACTAATGCTTGCAAGTAGCTTAAGGCACTTTCAAAGGAAAGTGATTTTCTCTGAAAGGACAGCATTTAGAACGTGAAGCAACACTCCATTCACTTCACACAGTGAATTGAAGTGTTGGAACAGACTGCTTCTCTTTCAGAGAAACGCATGTGAGTTTCTGGTGAATGCTTGTAAGTAGCTTAAGGCACTTTCAAAGGAAAGTGATTTTCTCTGAAAGGACAGCATTTAGAAAGTAAGCAACACTCCATTCCCTTCGTGCAGTGAATTGAAGTGTTGGAACCGAGTGCTTCTCTTTCATAGAAACGCATTAGTGTTTCTTGTGAATGCTTGCAAGTTGCTTAAGGCACTTTCAAAGGAAAGTGATTTTCTCTGAAAGGACATAATTTAGAAAGTGAAGCAACACTCCATTCACTTCGCACAGTGAATTGAAGTGTTGGAACAGACTGCTTCTCTTTCAGAGAAATGCATGTGAGTTTCTGTTGAATCCTTGTAAGTAGCTTAAGGCACTTTCAAAGGAAAGTGATTTTCTCTGAAAGGACAGCATTTAGAAAGTGAAGCAACACTCCATTCACTTCGCAGAGTGAATTGAAGTGTTGGAACAGACTGCTTCACTTTCAGAGAAACGCATGTGAGTTTCTGTTGAATGCTTGTAAGTAGCTTAAGGCACTTTCAAAGGAAAGTGATTTTCTCTGAGAGGACAGCATTTAGAAAGTGAAGCAACACTCCATTCCCTTCGTGCAGTGAATTGAAGTGTTGGAACAGAGTGCTTCTCTTTCATAGAAATGCATTAGTGTTTCTTGTGAATGCTTGCAAGTTGCTTAAGGCACTTTCAAAGGAAAGTGATTTTCTCTGAAAGGACATAATTTAGAAAGTGAAGCAACACTCCATTCACTTCGCACAGTGAATTGAAGTGTTGGAACAGACTGCTTCTCTTTCAGAGAAATGCATGTGAGTTTCTGTTGAATGCTTGTAAGTAGCTTAAGGCACTTTCAAAGGAAAGTGATTTTCTCTGAAAGGACAGCATTTAGAAAGTGAAGCAACACTCCATTCACTTCGCACAGTGAATTGAAGTGTTGGAACAGACTGCTTCACTTTCAGAGAAACACATGTGAGTTTCTGTTGAATGCTTGTAAGTAGCTTAAGGCACTTTCAAAGGAAAGTGATTTTCTCTGAGAGGACAGCATTTAGAAAGTGAGGCAACACTCCATTCACTTCACACAGTGAATTGAAGTGTTGGAACAGACTGCTTCTCTTTCAGAGAAACGCATGTGAGTTTCTTCCTAATGCTTGCAAGTAGCTTAAGGCACTTTCAAAGGAAAGTGATTTTCTCTGAAAGGACATAATTTAGAAAGTGAAGCAACACTCCATTCACTTCGCACAGTGAATTGAAGTGTTGGAACAGACTGCTTCTCTTTCAGAGAAATGCATGTGAGTTTCTGTTGAATGCTTGTAAGTAGCTGAAGGCACTTTCAAAGGAAAGTGATTTTCTCTGAAAGGACAGCATTTAGAAAGTGAAGCAACACTCCATTCACTTCGCAGAGTGAATTGAAGTGTTGGAACAGACTGCTTCACTTTCAGAGAAACGCATGTGAGTTTCTGTTTAATGCTTGTAAGTAGCTTAAGGCACTTTCAAAGGAAAGTGATTATCTCTGAAAGGACAGCATTTAGAAAGTGAGGCAGCACTCCATTCACTTCACACAGTGAATTGAAGTGTTGGAACAGACTGCTTCTCTTTCAGAGAAACGCATGTGAGTTTCTTCCGAATGCTTGCAAGTAGCTTAAGGCACTTTCAAAGGAAAGTGATTTTCTCTGAAAGGACAGTATTTAGAAAGTGAGGCAACACTCCATTCACTTCGCACAGTGAATTGAAGTGTTGGAACAGACTGCTTCTCTTTCAGAGAAACGCATGTGAGTTTCTTCCTAATGCTTGCAAGTAGCTTAAGGCACTTTCAAAGGAAAGTGATTTTCTCTGAAAGGACAGCATTTAGAACGTGAAGCAACACTCCATTCACTTCGCACAGTGAATTGAAGTGTTGGAACCGACTGCTTCTCTTTCAGAGAAACGCATGTGAGTTTCTTCCTAATGCTTGCAAGTAGCTTAAGGCACTTTCAAAGGAAAGTGATTTTCTCAGAAAGGACAGCATTTAGAAAGTGAGGCAACACTCCATTCACTTCGCACAGTGAATTGAAGTGTTGGAACAGACTGCTTCTCTTTCAGAGAAACGCATGTGAGTTTCTTCCTAATGCTTGTAAGTAGCTTAAGGCACTTTCAAAGGAAAGTGATTTTCTCTGAGAGGACAGCATTTAGAAAGTGAGGCAACACTCCATTCACTTCACACAGTGAATTGAAGTGTTGGAACAGACTGCTTCTCTTTCAGAGAAACGCATGTGAGTTTCTTCCTAATGCTTGCAAGTAGCTTAAGGCACTTTCAAAGGAAAGTGATTTTCTCTGAAAGGACATAATTTAGAAAGTGAAGCAAAACTCCATTCACTTCGCACAGTGAATTGAAGTGTTGGAACAGACTGCTTCTCTTTCAGAGAAACGCATGTGAGTTTCTTACTAATGCTTGCAAGTAGCTTAAGGCACTTTCAAAGGAAAGTGATTTTCTCTGAAAGGACAGCATTTAGAACGTGAAGCAACACTCCATTCACTTCACACAGTGAATTGAAGTGTTGGAACAGACTGCTTCTCTTTCAGAGAAACGCATGTGAGTTTCTGGTGAATGCTTGTAAGTAGCTTAAGGCACTTTCAAAGGAAAGTGATTTTCTCTGAAAGGACAGCATTTAGAAAGTAAGCAACACTCCATTCCCTTCGTGCAGTGAATTGAAGTGTTGGAACCGAGTGCTTCTCTTTCATAGAAACGCATTAGTGTTTCTTGTGAATGCTTGCAAGTTGCTTAAGGCACTTTCAAAGGAAAGTGATTTTCTCTGAAAGGACATAATTTAGAAAGTGAAGCAACACTCCATTCACTTCGCACAGTGAATTGAAGTGTTGGAACAGACTGCTTCTCTTTCAGAGAAATGCATGTGAGTTTCTGTTGAATCCTTGTAAGTAGCTTAAGGCACTTTCAAAGGAAAGTGATTTTCTCTGAAAGGACAGCATTTAGAAAGTGAAGCAACACTCCATTCACTTCGCAGAGTGAATTGAAGTGTTGGAACAGACTGCTTCACTTTCAGAGAAACGCATGTGAGTTTCTGTTGAATGCTTGTAAGTAGCTTAAGGCACTTTCAAAGGAAATTGATTTTCTCTGAGAGGACAGCATTTAGAAAGTGAAGCAACACTCCATTCCCTTCGTGCAGTGAATTGAAGTGTTGGAACAGAGTGCTTCTCTTTCATAGAAATGCATTAGTGTTTCTTGTGAATGCTTGCAAGTTGCTTAAGGCACTTTCAAAGGAAAGTGATTTTCTCTGAAAGGACATAATTTAGAAAGTGAAGCAACACTCCATTCACTTCGCACAGTGAATTGAAGTGTTGGAACAGACTGCTTCTCTTTCAGAGAAATGCATGTGAGTTTCTGTTGAATGCTTGTAAGTAGCTTAAGGCACTTTCAAAGGAAAGTGATTTTCTCTGAAAGGACAGCATTTAGAAAGTGAAGCAACACTCCATTCACTTCGCACAGTGAATTGAAGTGTTGGAACAGACTGCTTCACTTTCAGAGAAACACATGTGAGTTTCTGTTGAATGCTTGTAAGTAGCTTAAGGCACTTTCAAAGGAAAGTGATTTTCTCTGAGAGGACAGCATTTAGAAAGTGAGGCAACACTCCATTCACTTCACACAGTGAATTGAAGTGTTGGAACAGACTGCTTCTCTTTCAGAGAAACGCATGTGAGTTTCTTCCTAATGCTTGCAAGTAGCTTAAGGCACTTTCAAAGGAAAGTGATTTTCTCTGAAAGGACATAATTTAGAAAGTGAAGCAACACTCCATTCACTTCGCACAGTGAATTGAAGTGTTGGAACAGACTGCTTCTCTTTCAGAGAAATGCATGTGAGTTTCTGTTGAATGCTTGTAAGTAGCTGAAGGCACTTTCAAAGGAAAGTGATTTTCTCTGAAAGGACAGCATTTAGAAAGTGAAGCAACACTCCATTCACTTCGCAGAGTGAATTGAAGTGTTGGAACAGACTGCTTCACTTTCAGAGAAACGCATGTGAGTTTCTGTTTAATGCTTGTAAGTAGCTTAAGGCACTTTCAAAGGAAAGTGATTTTCTCTGAAAGGACAGCATTTAGAAAGTGAGGCAGCACTCCATTCACTTCACACAGTGAATTGAAGTGTTGGAACAGACTGCTTCTCTTTCAGAGAAACGCATGTGAGTTTCTTCCGAATGCTTGCAAGTAGCTTAAGGCACTTTCAAAGGAAAGTGATTTTCTCTGAAAGGACAGTATTTAGAAAGTGAGGCAACACTCCATTCACTTCGCACAGTGAATTGAAGTGTTGGAACAGACTGCTTCTCTTTCAGAGAAACGCATGTGAGTTTCTTCCTAATGCTTGCAAGTAGCTTAAGGCACTTTCAAAGGAAAGTGATTTTCTCTGAAAGGACAGCATTTAGAACGTGAAGCAACACTCCATTCACTTCGCACAGTGAATTGAAGTGTTGGAACCGACTGCTTCTCTTTCAGAGAAACGCATGTGAGTTTCTTCCTAATGCTTGCAAGTAGCTTAAGGCACTTTCAAAGGAAAGTGATTTTCTCAGAAAGGACAGCATTTAGAAAGTGAGGCAACACTCCATTCACTTCGCACAGTGAATTGAAGTGTTGGAACAGACTGCTTCTCTTTCAGAGAAACGCATGTGAGTTTCTTCCTAATGCTTGCAAGTAGCTTAAGGCACTTTCAAAGGAAAGTGATTTTCTCTGAAAGGACAGCATTTAGAAAGTGAAGCAACACTCCATTCACTTCGTGCAGTGAATTGAAGTGTTGGAACAGAGTGCTTCTCTTTCATAGAAACGCATTAGTGTTTCTTGTGAATGCTTGCAAGTTGCTTAAGGCACTTACAAAGGAAAGTGATTTTCTCTGAAAGGACATAATTTAGAAAGTGAAGCAACACTCCATTCACTTCGCACAGTGAATTGAAGTGTTGGAACAGACTGCTTCTCTTTCAGAGAAATGCATGTGAGTTTCTGTTGAATGCTTGTAAGTAGCTGAAGGCACTTTCAAAGGAAAGTGATTTTCTCTGAAAGGACAGCATTTAGAAAGTGAAGCAACACTCCATTCACTTCGCAGAGTGAATTGAAGTTTTGGAACAGACTGCTTCACTTTCAGAGAAACGCATGTGAGTTTCTGTTGAATGCTTGTAAGTAGCTTAAGGCACTTTCAAAGGAAAGTGATTTTCTCTGAAAGGACAGCATTTAGAAAGTGAGGCAGCACTCCATTCACTTCACACAGTGAATTGAAGTGTTGGAACAGACTGCTTCTCTTTCAGAGAAACACATGTGAGTTTCTTCCGAATGCTTGCAAGTAGCTTAAGGCACTTTCAAAGGAAAGTGATTTTCTCTGAAAGGACAGTATTTAGAAAGTGAGGCAACACTCCATTCACTTCGCACAGTGAATTGAAGTGTTGGAACAGACTGCTTCTCTTTCAGAGAAACGCATGTGAGTTTCTTCCTAATGCTTGCAAGTAGCTTAAGGCACTTTCAAAGGAAAGTGATTTTCTCTGAAAGGACAGCATTTAGAACGTGAAGCAACACTCCATTCACTTCGCACAGTGAATTGAAGTGTTGGAACCGACTGCTTCTCTTTCAGAGAAACGCATGTGAGTTTCTGGTGAATGCTTGTAAGAAGCTTAAGGCACTTTCAAAGGAAAGTGATTTTCTCTGAAAGGACAGCATTTAGAAAGTGAAGCAACACTCCATTCACTTCGTGCAGTGAACTGAAGTGTGGAACAGAGTGCTTCTCTTTCATAGATACGCATTAGTGTTTCTTGTGAATGCTAACAAGTTGCTTAAGGCACTTTCAAAGGAAAGTGATTTTCTCTGAAAGGACATAATTTAGAAAGTGAAGCAAAACTCCATTCACTTCGCACAGTGAATTGAAGTGTTGGAACAGACTGCTTCTCTTTCAGAGAAATGCATGTGAGTTTCTGTTGAATGCTTGTAAGTAGCTTAAGGCACTTTCAAAGGAAAGTGATTTTCTCTGAAAGGACAGCATTTAGAAAATGAAGCAACACTCCATTCACTTCGCACAGTGAATTGAAGTGTTGGAACAGACTGCTTCACTTTCAGAGAAACGCATGTGAGTTTCTGTTGAATGCTTGTAAGTAGCTTAAGGCACTTTCAAAGGAAAGTGATTTTCTCTGAGAGGACAGCATTTAGAAAGTGAGGCAACAATCCATTCACTTCACACAGTGAATTGAAGTGTTGGAACAGACTGCTTCTCTTTCAGAGAAACGCATGTGAGTTTCTTCCTAATGCTTGCAAGTAGCTTAAGGCACTTTCAAAGGAAAGTGATTTTCTCTGAAAGGACATAATTTAGAAAGTGAAGCAAAACTCCATTCACTTCGCACAGTGAATTGAAGTGTTGGAACAGACTGCTTCTCTTTCAGAGAAACGCATGTGAGTTTCTTACTAATGCTTGCAAGTAGCTTAAGGCACTTTCAAAGGAAAGTGATTTTCTCTGAAAGGACAGCATTTAGAACGTGAAGCAACACTCCATTCACTTCACACAGTGAATTGAAGTGTTGGAACAGACTGCTTCTCTTTCAGAGAAACGCATGTGAGTTTCTGGTGAATGCTTGTAAGTAGCTTAAGGCACTTTCAAAGGAAAGTGATTTTCTCTGAAAGGACAGCATTTAGAAAGTAAGCAACACTCCATTCCCTTCGTGCAGTGAATTGAAGTGTTGGAACCGAGTGCTTCTCTTTCATAGAAACGCATTAGTGTTTCTTGTGAATGCTTGCAAGTTGCTTAAGGCACTTTCAAAGGAAAGTGATTTTCTCTGAAAGGACATAATTTAGAAAGTGAAGCAACACTCCATTCACTTCGCACAGTGAATTGAAGTGTTGGAACAGACTGCTTCTCTTTCAGAGAAACGCATGTGAGTTTCTTACTAATGCTTGCAAGTAGCTTAAGGCACTTTCAAAGGAAAGTGATTTTCTCTGAAAGGACAGCATTTTGAACGTGAAGCAACACTCCATTCACTTCACACAGTGAATTGAAGTGTTGGAACAGACTGCTTCTCTTTCAGAGAAACGCATGTGAGTTTCTGGTGAATGCTTGTAAGTAGCTTAAGGCACTTTCAAAGGAAAGTGATTTTCTCTGAAAGGACAGCATTTAGAAAGTAAGCAACACTCCATTCCCTTCGTGCAGTGAATTGAAGTGTTGGAACCGAGTGCTTCTCTTTCATAGAAACGCATTAGTGTTTCTTGTGAATGCTTGCAAGTTGCTTAAGGCACTTTCAAAGGAAAGTGATTTTCTCTGAAAGGACATAATTTAGAAAGTGAAGCAACACTCCATTCACTTCGCACAGTGAATTGAAGTGTTGGAACAGACTGCTTCTCTTTCAGAGAAATGCATGTGAGTTTCTGTTGAATGCTTGTAAGTAGCTTAAGGCACTTTCAAAGGAAAGTGATTTTCTCTGAAAGGACAGCATTTAGAAAGTGAAGCAACACTCCATTCACTTCGCACAGTGAATTGAAGTGTTGGAACAGACTGCTTCACTTTCAGAGAAACGCATGTGAGTTTCTGTTGAATGCTTGTAAGTAGCTTAAGGCACTTTCAAAGGAAAGTGATTTTCTCTGAGAGGACAGCATTTAGAAAGTGAAGCAACACTCCATTCCCTTCGTGCAGTGAATTGAAGTGTTGGAACAGAGTGCTTCTCTTTCATAGAAATGCATTAGTGTTTCTTGTGAATGCTTGCAAGTTGCTTAAGGCACTTTCAAAGGAAAGTGATTTTCTCTGAAAGGACATAATTTAGAAAGTGAAGCAACACTCCATTCACTTCGCACAGTGAATTGAAGTGTTGGAACAGACTGCTTCTCTTTCAGAGAAATGCATGTGAGTTTCTGTTGAATGCTTGTAAGTAGCTTAAGGCACTTTCAAAGGAAAGTGATTTTCTCTGAAAGGACAGCATTTAGAAAGTGAAGCAACACTCCATTCACTTCGCACAGTGAATTGAAGTGTTGGAACAGACTGCTTCACTTTCAGAGAAACACATGTGAGTTTCTGTTGAATGCTTGTAAGTAGCTTAAGGCACTTTCAAAGGAAAGTGATTTTCTCTGAGAGGACAGCATTTAGAAAGTGAGGCAACACTCCATTCACTTCACACAGTGAATTGAAGTGTTGGAACAGACTGCTTCTCTTTCAGAGAAACGCATGTGAGTTTCTTCCTAATGCTTGCAAGTAGCTTAAGGCACTTTCAAAGGAAAGTGATTTTCTCAGAAAGGACAGCATTTAGAAAGTGAAGCAACACTCCATTCACTTCGCACAGTGAATTGAAGTGTTGGAACAGACTGCTTCTCTTTCAGAGAAACGCATGTGAGTTTCTTCCTCATGCTTGCAAGTAGCTTAAAGCACTTTCAAAGGAAAGTGATTTTCTCTGAAAGGACAGCATTTAGAAAGTGAAGCAACACCCCATTCACTTCGCACAGTGAATTGAAGTGTTGGAACAGACTGCTTCTCTTTCAGAGAAACGCATGTGAGTTTCTGGTGAATGCTTGTAAGTAGCTTAAGGCACTTTCAAAGGAAAGTGATTTTCTCTGAAAGGACAGCATTTAGAAAGTGAAGCAACACTCCCTTCACTTCAAACAGTGAATTGAAGTGTTGGAACAGACTGCTTCTCTTTCAGAGAAACGCATGTGAGTTTCTGTTGAATGCTTGTAAGTAGCTTAAGGCACTTTCAAAGGAAAGTGATTTTCTCTGAAAGGACAGCATTTAGAAAGTGAGGAAACACTCCATTCACTTCACACAGTGAACTGAAGTGTTGAAACAGACTGCTTCTCTTTCAGAGAAACACATGTGAGTTTCTTCCTAATGCTTGCAAGTAGTTTAAGGCACTTTCAAAGGAAAGTGATTTTCTCTGAAAGGACATAATTTAGAAAGTGAAGCAACACTCCATTCACTTCGCACAGTGAATTGAAGTGTTGGAACAGACTGCTTCTCTTTCAGAGAAATGCATGTGAGTTTCTGCTGAATGCTTGTAAGTAGCTGAAGGCACTTTCAAAGGAAAGTGATTTTCTCTGAGAGGACAGCATTTAGAAAGTGAAGCAACACTCCATTCCCTTCGTGCAGTGAATTGAAGTGTTGGAACAGACTGCTTCTCTTTCATAGAAATGCATTAGTGTTTCTTGTGAATGCTTGCAAGTTGCTTAAGGCACTTTCAAAGGAAAGTGATTTTCTCTGAAAGGACATAATTTAGAAAGTGAAGCAACACTCCATTCACTTCGCACAGTGAATTGAAGTGTTGGAACAGACTGCTTCTCTTTCAGAGAAATGCATGTGAGTTTCTGTTGAATGCTTGTAAGTAGCTTAAGGCACTTTCAAAGGAAAGTGATTTTCTCTGAAAGGACAGCATTTAGAAAGTGAAGCAACACTCCATTCACTTCGCAGAGTGAATTGAAGTGTTGGAACAGACTGCTTCACTTTCAGAGAAACACATGTGAGTTTCTGTTGAATGCTTGTAAGTAGCTTAAGGCACTTTCAAAGGAAAGTGATTTTCTCTGAGAGGACAGCATTTAGAAAGTGAGGCAACACTCCATTCACTTCACACAGTGAATTGAAGTGTTGGAACAGACTGCTTCTCTTTCAGAGAAACGCATGTGAGTTTCTTCTTAATGCTTGCAAGTAGCTTAAGGCACTTTCAAAGGAAAGTGATTTTCTCAGAAAGGACAGCATTTAGAAAGTGAAGCAACACTCCATTCACTTCGCACAGTGAATTGAAGTGTTGGAACAGACTGCTTCTCTTTCAGAGAAACGCATGTGAGTTTCTTCCTCATGCTTGCAAGTAGCTTAAAGCACTTTCAAAGGAAAGTGATTTTCTCTGAAAGGACAGCATTTAGAAAGTGAAGCAACACTCCATTCACTTCGCACAGTGAATTGAAGTGTTGGAACAGACTGCTTCTCTTTCAGAGAAACGCATGTGAGTTTCTGGTGAATGCTTGTAAGTAGCTTAAGGCACTTTCAAAGGAAAGTGATTTTCTCTGAAAGGACAGCATTTAGAAAGTGAGGAAACACTCCATTCACTTCACACAGTGAACTGAAGTGTTGGAACAGACTGCTTCTCTTTCAGAGAAACACATGTGAGTTTCTTCCTAATGCTTGCAAGTAGTTTAAGGCACTTTCAAAGGAAAGTGATTTTCTCTGAAAGGACATAATTTAGAAAGTGAAGCAACACTCCATTCACTTCGCACAGTGAATTGAAGTGTTGGAACAGACTGCTTCTCTTTCAGAGAAATGCATGTGAGTTTCTGCTGAATGCTTGTAAGTAGCTGAAGGCACTTTCAAAGGAAAGTGATTTTCTCTGAAAGGACAGCATTTAGAAAGTGAAGCAACACTCCATTCACTTCGCAGAGTGAATTGAAGTGTTGGAACAGACTGCTTCACTTTCAGAGAAACGCATGTGAGTTTCTGTTGAATGCTTGTAAGTAGCTTAAGGCACTTTCAAAGGAAAGTGATTTTCTCTGAAAGGACAGCATTTAGAAAGTGAGGCAGCACTCCATTCACTTCACACAGTGAATTGAAGTGTTGGAACAGACTGCTTCTCTTTCAGAGAAACGCATGTGAGTTTCTTCCGAATGCTTGCAAGTAGCTTAAGGCACTTTCAAAGGAAAGTGATTTTCTCTGAAAGGACAGTATTTAGAAAGTGAGGCAACACTCCATTCACTTCGCACAGTGAATTGAAGTGTTGGAACAGACTGCTTCTTTTTCAGAGAAACGCATGTGAGTTTCTTCCTAATGCTTGCAAGTAGCTTAAGGCACTTTCAAAGGAAAGTGATTTTCTCTGAAAGGACAGCATTTAGAACGTGAAGCAACACTCCATTCACTTCGCACAGTGAATTGAAGTGTTGGAACCGACTGCTTCTCTTTCAGAGAAACGCATGTGAGTTTCTGGTGAATGCTTGTAAGAAGCTTAAGGCACTTTCAAAGGAAAGTGATTTTCTCTGAAAGGACAGCATTTAGAAAGTGAAGCAACACTCCATTCACTTCGTGCAGTGAACTGAAGTGTTGGAACAGAGTGCTTCTCTTTCATAGAAACGCATTAGTGTTTCTTGTGAATGCTAACAAGTTGCTTAAGGCACTTTCAAAGGAAAGTGATTTTCTCTGAAAGGACATAATTTAGAAAGTGAAGCAAAACTCCATTCACTTCGCACAGTGAATTGAAGTGTTGGAACAGACTGCTTCTCTTTCAGAGAAATGCATGAGAGTTTCTGTTGAATGCTTGTAAGTAGCTTAAGGCACTTTCAAAGGAAAGTGATTTTCTCTGAAAGGACAGCATTTAGAAAGTGAAGCAACACTCCATTCACTTCGCACAGTGAATTGAAGTGTTGGAACAGACTGCTTCACTTTCAGAGAAACGCATGTGAGTTTCTGTTGAATGCTTGTAAGTAGCTTAAGGCACTTTCAAAGGAAAGTGATTTTCTCTGTGAGGACAGCATTTAGAAAGTGAGGCAACACTCCATTCACTTCACACAGTGAATTGAAGTGTTGGAACAGACTGCTTCTCTTTCAGAGAAACGCATGTGAGTTTCTTCCTAATGCTTGCAAGTAGCTTAAGGCACTTTCAAAGGAAAGTGATTTTCTCTGAAAGGACATAATTTAGAAAGTGAAGCAAAACTCCATTCACTTCGCACAGTGAATTGAAGTGTTGGAACAGACTGCTTCTCTTTCAGAGAAACGCATGTGAGTTTCTTACTAATGCTTGCAAGTAGCTTAAGGCACTTTCAAAGGAAAGTGATTTTCTCTGAAAGGACAGCATTTAGAAAGTGAAGCAACACTCCATTCACTTCACACAGTGAATTGAAGTGTTGGAACAGACTGCTTCTCTTTCAGAGAAACGCATGTGAGTTTCTGGTGAATGCTTGTAAGTAGCTTAAGGCACTTTCAAAGGAAAGTGATTTTCTCTGAAAGGACAGCATTTAGAAAGTAAGCAACACTCCATTCCCTTCGTGCAGTGAATTGAAATGTTGGAACAGAGTGCTTCTCTTTCATAGAAACGCATTAGTGTTTCTTGTGAATGCTTGCAGGTTGCTTAAGGCACTTTCAAAGGAAAGTGATTTTCTCTGAAAGGACATAATTTAGAAAGTGAAGCAACACTCCATTCACTTCGCACAGTGAATTGAAGTGTTGGAACAGACTGCTTCTCTTTCAGAGAAACGCATGTGAGTTTCTGTTGAATGCTTGTAAGTAGCTTAAGGCACTTTCAAAGAAAAGTGATTTTCTCTGAAAGGACAGCATTTAGAAAGGGAAGCAATACTCCATTCACTTCGCAGAGTGAATTGAAGTGTTGGAACAGACTGCTTCTCTTTCAGAGAAACACATGTGAGTTTCTTCCTAATGCTTGCAAGTAGCTTAAGGCACTTTCAAAGGAAAGTGATTTTCTCTGAAAGGACAGCACTTAGAAAGTGAAGCAACACTCCATTCACTTCGTGCAGTGAATTGAAGTGTTGGAACAGAGTGCTTCTCTTTCATAGAAACGCATTAGTGTTTCTTGTGAATGCTTGCAAGTTGCTTAAGGCACTTTCAAAGGAAAGTGATTTTCTCTGAAAGCACAGCATTTAGAAAGTGAGGCAACACTCTATTCACTTCACACAGTGAATTGAAGGGATGGAACAGACTGCTTCTCTTTCAGAGAAACGGATGTGAGTTTCTTCCTAATGCTTGCAAGTAGCTCAAGGCACTATCAAAGGAAAGTGATTTTCTCTGAAAGGACAGCATTTAGAAAGTGAGGCAACACTCCATTCACTTCGCACAGTGAATTGAAGTGTTGGAACAGACTGCTTCTCTTTCAGAGAAACACATGTGAGTTTCTTCCTAATGCTTGCAAGTAGCTTAAGGCACTTTCAAAGGAAAGTGATTTTCTCTGAAAGGACAGCACTTAGAAAGTGAAGCAACACTCCATTCACTTCGTGCAGTGAATTGAAGTGTTGGAACAGAGTGCTTCTCTTTCATAGAAACGCATTAGTGTTTCTTGTGAATGCTTGCAAGTTGCTTAAGGCACTTTCAAAGGAAAGTGATTTTCTCTGAAAGGACAGCATTTAGAAAGTGAAGCAACACTCCATTCACTTCGCACAGTGAATTGAAGTGTTGGAACAGACTGCTTCTCTTTCAGAGAAACGCATGTGAGTTTCTGGTGAATGCTTGTAAGTAGCTTAAGGCACTTTCAAAGGAAAGTGATTTTCTCTGAGAGGACAGCATTTAGAAAGTGAGGCAACACTCCATTCACTTCACACAGTGAATTGAAGTCTTGGAACAGACTGCTTCTCTTTCAGAGAAACACATGTGAGTTCCTTCCTAATGCTTGCAAGTAGCTTAAGGCACTTTCAAAGGAAAGTGATTTTCTCAGAAAGGACAGCATTTAGAAAGTGAAGCAACACTCCATTCACTTCGCACAGTGAATTGTAGTGTTGGAACAGACTGCTTCTCTTTCAGAGAAACGCATGTGAGTTTCTTCCTAATGCTTGCAAGTAGCTTAAGGCACTTTCAAAGGAAAGTGATTTTCTCTGAAAGGACAGCATTTAGAAAGTGAAGCAACACTCCATTCACTTCGCACAGTGAATTGAAGTGTTGGAACAGACTGCTTCTCTTTCAGAGAAACGCATGTGAGTTTCTGGTGAATGCTTGTAAGTAGCTTAATGCACTTTCAAAGGAAAGTGATTTTCTCTGAAAGGACAGCATTTAGAAAGTGAAGCAACACTCCATTCCCTTCGTGCAGTGAATTGAAGTGTTGGAACAGAGTGCTTCTCTTTCATAGAAACGCATTAGTGTTTCTTGTGAATGCTTGCAAGTTGCTTAAGGCACTTTCAAAGGAAAGTGATTTTCTCTGAAAGGACAGCATTTAGAAAGTGAAGCAACACTCCATTCACTTCGCACAGTGAATTGAAGTGTTGGAACAGACTGCTTCACTTTCAGAGAAACGCATGTGAGTCTGTTGAATGCTTGTAAGTAGCTTAAGGCACTTTCAAAGGAAAGTGATTTTCTCTGAGAGGACAGCATTTAGAAAGTGAAGCAACACTCCATTCCCTTCGTGCAGTGAATTGAAGTTTTGGAACAGAGTGCTTCTCTTTCATAGAAACGCATTAGTGTTTCTTGTGAATGCTAACAAGTTGCTTAAGGCACTTTCAAAGGAAAGTGATTTTCTCTGAAAGGACATAATTTAGAAAGTGAAGCCAAACTCCATTCACTTCGCACAGTGAATTGAAGTGTTGGAACAGACTGCTTCTCTTTCAGAGAAATGCCTGTGAGTTTCTGCTGAATGCTTGTAAGTAGCTGAAGGCACTTTCAAAGGAAAGTGATTTTCTCTGAAAGGACAGCATTTAGAAAGTGAAGCAACACTCCATTCACTTCGCAGAGTGAATTGAAGTGTTGGAACAGACTGCTTCACTTTCAGAGAAACGCATGTGAGTTTCTGTTGAATGCTTGTAAGTAGCTTAAGGCACTTTCAAAGGAAAGTGATTTTCTCTGAAAGGACAGCATTTAGAAAGTGAGGCAGCACTCCATTAACTTCACACAGTGAATTCAAGTGTTGGAACAGACTGCTTCTCTTTCAGAGAAACGCATGTGAGTTTCTTCCGAATGCTTGCAAGTAGCTTAAGGCACTTTCAAAGGAAAGTGATTTTCTCTGAAAGGACAGTATTTAGAAAGTGAGGCAACACTCCATTCACTTCGCACAGTGAATTGAAGTGTTGGAACAGACTGCTTCTTTTTCAGAGAAACGCATGTGAGTTTCTTCCTAATGCTTGCAAGTAGCTTAAGGCACTTTCAAAGGAAAGTGATTTTCTCTGAAAGGACAGCATTTAGAAAGTGAAGCAACACTCCATTCACTTCGCACAGTGAATTGAAGTGTTGGAACCGACTGCTTCTCTTTCAGAGAAACGCATGTGAGTTTCTGGTGAATGCTTGTAAGAAGCTTAAGGCACTTTCAAAGGAAAGTGATTTTCTCTGAAAGGACAGCATTTAGAAAGTGAAGCAACACTCCATTCACTTCGTGCAGTGAACTGAAGTGTTGGAACAGAGTGCTTCTGTTTCATAGACACTCATTAGTGTTTCTTGTGAATGCTAACAAGTTGCTTAAGGCACTTTCAAAGGAAAGTGATTTTCTCTGAAAGGACAGCATTTAGAAAGTGAAGCAACACTCCATTCACTTCGCACAGTGAATTGAAGTGTTGGAACAGACTGCTTCACTTTCAGAGAAACGCATGTGAGTTTCTGTTGAATGCTTGTAAGTAGCTTAAGGCACTTTCAAAGGAAAGTGATTTTCTCTGAGAGGACAGCATTTAGAAAGTGAGGCAACACTCCATTCACTTCACACAGTGAATTGAAGTGTTGGAACAGACTGCTTCTCTTTCAGAGAAACGCATGTGAGTTTCTGGTGAATGCTTGTAAGTAGCTTAAGGCACTTTCAAAGGAAAGTGATTTTCTCTGAAAGGACAGCATTTAGAAAGTAAGCAACACTCCATTCCCTTCGTGCAGTGAATTGAAGTGTTGGAACAGAGTGCTTCTCTTTCATAGAAACGCATTAGTGTTTCTTGTGAATGCTTGCAAGTTGCTTAAGGCACTTTCAAAGGAAAGTGATTTTCTCTGAAAGGACATAATTTAGAAAGTGAAGCAACACTCCATTCACTTCGCACAGTGAATTGAAGTGTTGGAACAGACTGCTTCTCTTTCAGAGAAACGCATGTGAGTTTCTGTTGAATGCTTGTAAGTAGCTTAAGGCACTTTCAAAGAAAAGTGATTTTCTCTGAAAGGACAGCATTTAGAAAGGGAAGCAATACTCCATTCACTTCGCAGAGTGAATTGAAGTATTGGAACAGACTGCTTCTCTTTCAGAGAAACGCATGTGAGTTTCTGGTGAATGCTTGTAAGTAGCTTAAGGCACTTTCAAAGGAAAGTGATTTTCTCTGAAAGGACAGCATTTAGAACGTGAAGCAACACTCCATTCACTTCGCACAGTGAATTGAAGTGTTGGAACCGACTGCTTCTCTTTCAGAGAAACGCATGTGAGTTTCTGGTGAATGCTTGTAAGAAGCTTAAGGCACTTTCAAAGGAAAGTGATTTTCTCTGAAAGGACAGCATTTAGAAAGTGAAGCAACACTCCATTCACTTCGTGCAGTGAACTGAAGTGTGGAACAGAGTGCTTCTCTTTCATAGATACGCATTAGTGTTTCTTGTGAATGCTAACAAGTTGCTTAAGGCACTTTCAAAGGAAAGTGATTTTCTCTGAAAGGACATAATTTAGAAAGTGAAGCAAAACTCCATTCACTTCGCACAGTGAATTGAAGTGTTGGAACAGACTGCTTCTCTTTCAGAGAAATGCATGTGAGTTTCTGTTGAATGCTTGTAAGTAGCTTAAGGCACTTTCAAAGGAAAGTGATTTTCTCTGAAAGGACAGCATTTAGAAAATGAAGCAACACTCCATTCACTTCGCACAGTGAATTGAAGTGTTGGAACAGACAGCTTCACTTTCAGAGAAACGCATGTGAGTTTCTGTTGAATGCTTGTAAGTAGCTTAAGGCACTTTCAAAGGAAAGTGATTTTCTCTGAGAGGACAGCATTTAGAAAGTGAGGCAACAATCCATTCACTTCACACAGTGAATTGAAGTGTTGGAACAGACTGCTTCTCTTTCAGAGAAACGCATGTGAGTTTCTTCCTAATGCTTGCAAGTAGCTTAAGGCACTTTCAAAGGAAAGTGATTTTCTCTGAAAGGACATAATTTAGAAAGTGAAGCAAAACTCCATTCACTTCGCACAGTGAATTGAAGTGTTGGAACAGACTGCTTCTCTTTCAGAGAAACGCATGTGAGTTTCTTACTAATGCTTGCAAGTAGCTTAAGGCACTTTCAAAGGAAAGTGATTTTCTCTGAAAGGACAGCATTTAGAACGTGAAGCAACACTCCATTCACTTCACACAGTGAATTGAAGTGTTGGAACAGACTGCTTCTCTTTCAGAGAAACGCATGTGAGTTTCTGGTGAATGCTTGTAAGTAGCTTAAGGCACTTTCAAAGGAAAGTGATTTTCTCTGAAAGGACAGCATTTAGAAAGTAAGCAACACTCCATTCCCTTCGTGCAGTGAATTGAAGTGTTGGAACCGAGTGCTTCTCTTTCATAGAAACGCATTAGTGTTTCTTGTGAATGCTTGCAAGTTGCTTAAGGCACTTTCAAAGGAAAGTGATTTTCTCTGAAAGGACATAATTTAGAAAGTGAGGCAACACTCCATTCACTTCGCACAGTGAATTGAAGTGTTGGAACAGACTGCTTCTCTTTCAGAGAAATGCATGTGAGTTTCTGTTGAATGCTTGTAAGTAGCTTAAGGCACTTTCAAAGGAAAGTGATTTTCTCTGAAAGGACAGCATTTAGAAAGTGAAGCAACACTCCATTCACTTCGCACAGTGAATTGAAGTGTTGGAACAGACTGCTTCACTTTCAGAGAAACGCATGTGAGTTTCTGTTGAATGCTTGTAAGTAGCTTAAGGCACTTTCAAAGGAAAGTGATTTTCTCTGAGAGGACAGCATTTAGAAAGTGAAGCAACACTCCATTCCCTTCGTGCAGTGAATTGAAGTGTTGGAACAGAGTGCTTCTCTTTCATAGAAATGCATTAGTGTTTCTTGTGAATGCTTGCAAGTTGCTTAAGGCACTTTCAAAGGAAAGTGATTTTCTCTGAAAGGACATAATTTAGAAAGTGAAGCAACACTCCATTCACTTCGCACAGTGAATTGAAGTGTTGGAACAGACTGCTTCTCTTTCAGAGAAATGCATGTGAGTTTCTGTTGAATGCTTGTAAGTAGCTTAAGGCACTTTCAAAGGAAAGTGATTTTCTCTGAAAGGACAGCATTTAGAAAGTGAAGCAACACTCCATTCACTTCGCACAGTGAATTGAAGTGTTGGAACAGACTGCTTCACTTTCAGAGAAACACATGTGAGTTTCTGTTGAATGCTTGTAAGTAGCTTAAGGCACTTTCAAAGGAAAGTGATTTTCTCTGAGAGGACAGCATTTAGAAAGTGAGGCAACACTCCATTCACTTCACACAGTGAATTGAAGTGTTGGAACAGACTGCTTCTCTTTCAGAGAAACGCATGTGAGTTTCTTCCTAATGCTTGCAAGTAGCTTAAGGCACTTTCAAAGGAAAGTGATTTTCTCTGAAAGGACATAATTTAGAAAGTGAAGCAACACTCCATTCACTTCGCACAGTGAATTGAAGTGTTGGAACAGACTGCTTCTCTTTCAGAGAAATGCATGTGAGTTTCTGTTGAATGCTTGTAAGTAGCTGAAGGCACTTTCAAAGGAAAGTGATTTTCTCTGAAAGGACAGCATTTAGAAAGTGAAGCAACACTCCATTCACTTCGCAGAGTGAATTGAAGTGTTGGAACAGACTGCTTCACTTTCAGAGAAACGCATGTGAGTTTCTGTTTAATGCTTGTAAGTAGCTTAAGGCACTTTCAAAGGAAAGTGATTTTCTCTGAAAGGACAGCATTTAGAAAGTGAGGCAGCACTCCATTCACTTCACACAGTGAATTGAAGTGTTGGAACAGACTGCTTCTCTTTCAGAGAAACGCATGTGAGTTTCTTCCGAATGCTTGCAAGTAGCTTAAGGCACTTTCAAAGGAAAGTGATTTTCTCTGAAAGGACAGTATTTAGAAAGTGAGGCAACACTCCATTCACTTGGCACAGTGAATTGAAGTGTTGGAACAGACTGCTTCTCTTTCAGAGAAACGCATGTGAGTTTCTTCCTAATGCTTGCAAGTAGCTTAAGGCACTTTCAAAGGAAAGTGATTTTCTCTGAAAGGACAGCATTTAGAACGTGAAGCAACACTCCATTCACTTCGCACAGTGAATTGAAGTGTTGGAACCGACTGCTTCTCTTTCAGAGAAACGCATGTGAGTTTCTTCCTAATGCTTGCAAGTAGCTTAAGGCACTTTCAAAGGAAAGTGATTTTCTCAGAAAGGACAGCATTTAGAAAGTGAAGCAACACTCCATTCACTTCGTGCAGTGAATTGAAGTGTTGGAACAGAGTGCTTCTCTTTCATAGAAACGCATTAGTGTTTCTTGTGAATGCTTGCAAGTTGCTTAAGGCACTTACAAAGGAAAGTGATTTTCTCTGAAAGGACATAATTTAGAAAGTGAAGCAACACTCCATTCACTTCGCACAGTGAATTGAAGTGTTGGAACAGACTGCTTCTCTTTCAGAGAAATGCATGTGAGTTTCTGTTGAATGCTTGTAAGTAGCTGAAGGCACTTTCAAAGGAAAGTGATTTTCTCTGAAAGGACAGCATTTAGAAAGTGAAGCAACACTCCATTCACTTCGCAGAGTGAATTGAAGTTTTGGAACAGACTGCTTCACTTTCAGAGAAACGCATGTGAGTTTCTGTTGAATGCTTGTAAGTAGCTTAAGGCACTTTCAAAGGAAAGTGATTTTCTCTGAAAGGACAGCATTTAGAAAGTGAGGCAGCACTCCATTCACTTCACACAGTGAATTGAAGTGTTGGAACAGACTGCTTCTCTTTCAGAGAAACACATGTGAGTTTCTTCCGAATGCTTGCAAGTAGCTTAAGGCACTTTCAAAGGAAAGTGATTTTCTCTGAAAGGACAGTATTTAGAAAGTGAGGCAACACTCCATTCACTTCGCACAGTGAATTGAAGTGTTGGAACAGACTGCTTCTCTTTCAGAGAAACGCATGTGAGTTTCTTCCTAATGCTTGCAAGTAGCTTAAGGCACTTTCAAAGGAAAGTGATTTTCTCTGAAAGGACAGCATTTAGAACGTGAAGCAACACTCCATTCACTTCGCACAGTGAATTGAAGTGTTGGAACCGACTGCTTCTCTTTCAGAGAAACGCATGTGAGTTTCTGGTGAATGCTTGTAAGAAGCTTAAGGCACTTTCAAAGGAAAGTGATTTTCTCTGAAAGGACAGCATTTAGAAAGTGAAGCAACACTCCATTCACTTCGTGCAGTGAACTGATGTGTGGAACAGAGTGCTTCTCTTTCATAGATACGCATTAGTGTTTCTTGTGAATGCTAACAAGTTGCTTAAGGCACTTTCAAAGGAAAGTGATTTTCTGTGAAAGGACATAATTTAGAAAGTGAAGCAAAACTCCATTCACTTCGCACAGTGAATTGAAGTGTTGGAACAGACTGCTTCTCTTTCAGAGAAATGCATGTGAGTTTCTGTTGAATGCTTGTAAGTAGCTTAAGGCACTTTCAAAGGAAAGTGATTTTCTCTGAAAGGACAGCATTTAGAAAATGAAGCAACACTCCATTCACTTCGCACAGTGAATTGAAGTGTTGGAACAGACTGCTTCACTTTCAGAGAAACGCATGTGAGTTTCTGTTGAATGCTTGTAAGTAGCTTAAGGCACTTTCAAAGGAAAGTGATTTTCTCTGAGAGGACAGCATTTAGAAAGTGAGGCAACAATCCATTCACTTCACACAGTGAATTGAAGTGTTGGAACAGACTGCTTCTCTTTCAGAGAAACGCATGTGAGTTTCTTCCTAATGCTTGCAAGTAGCTTAAGGCACTTTCAAAGGAAAGTGATTTTCTCTGAAAGGACATAATTTAGAAAGTGAAGCAAAACTCCATTCACTTCGCACATTGAATTGAAGTGTTGGAACAGACTGCTTCTCTTTCAGAGAAACGCATGTGAGTTTCTTACTAATGCTTGCAAGTAGCTTAAGGCACTTTCAAAGGAAAGTGATTTTCTCTGAAAGGACAGCATTTAGAACGTGAAGCAACACTCCATTCACTTCACACAGTGAATTGAAGTGTTGGAACAGACTGCTTCTCTTTCAGAGAAACGCATGTGAGTTTCTGGTGAATGCTTGTAAGTAGCTTAAGGCACTTTCAAAGGAAAGTGATTTTCTCTGAAAGGACAGCATTTAGAAAGTAAGCAACACTCCATTCCCTTCGTGCAGTGAATTGAAGTGTTGGAACCGAGTGCTTCTCTTTCATAGAAACGCATTAGTGTTTCTTGTGAATGCTTGCAAGTTGCTTAAGGCACTTTCAAAGGAAAGTGATTTTCTCTGCAAGGACATAATTTAGAAAGTGAAGCAACACTCCATTCACTTCGCACAGTGAATTGAAGTGTTGGAACAGACTGCTTCTCTTTCAGAGAAACGCATGTGAGTTTCTTACTAATGCTTGCAAGTAGCTTAAGGCACTTTCAAAGGAAAGTGATTTTCTCTGAAAGGACAGCATTTAGAACGTGAAGCAACACTCCATTCACTTCACACAGTGAATTGAAGTGTTGGAACAGACTGCTTCTCTTTCAGAGAAACGCATGTGAGTTTCTGGTGAATGCTTGTAAGTAGCTTAAGGCACTTTCAAAGGAAAGTGATTTTCTCTGAAAGGACAGCATTTAGAAAGTAAGCAACACTCCATTCCCTTCGTGCAGTGAATTGAAGTGTTGGAACCGAGTGCTTCTCTTTCATAGAAACGCATTAGTGTTTCTTGTGAATGCTTGCAAGTTGCTTAAGGCACTTTCAAAGGAAAGTGATTTTCTCTGAAAGGACATAATTTAGAAAGTGAAGCAACACTCCATTCACTTCGCACAGTGAATTGAAGTGTTGGAACAGACTGCTTCTCTTTCAGAGAAATGCATGTGAGTTTCTGTTGAATGCTTGTAAGTAGCTTAAGGCACTTTCAAAGGAAAGTGATTTTCTCTGAAAGGACAGCATTTAGAAAGTGAAGCAACACTCCATTCACTTCGCACAGTGAATTGAAGTGTTGGAACAGACTGCTTCACTTTCAGAGAAACGCATGTGAGTTTCTGTTGAATGCTTGTAAGTAGCTTAAGGCACTTTCAAAGGAAAGTGATTTTCTCTGAGAGGACAGCATTTAGAAAGTGAAGCAACACTCCATTCCCTTCGTGCAGTGAATTGAAGTGTTGGAACAGAGTGCTTCTCTTTCATAGAAATGCATTAGTGTTTCTTGTGAATGCTTGCAAGTTGCTTAAGGCACTTTCAAAGGAAAGTGATTTTCTCTGAAAGGACATAATTTAGAAAGTGAAGCAACACTCCATTCACTTCGCACAGTGAATTGAAGTGTTGGAACAGACTGCTTCTCTTTCAGAGAAATGCATGTGAGTTTCTGTTGAATGCTTGTAAGTAGCTTAAGGCACTTTCAAAGGAAAGTGATTTTCTCTGAAAGGACAGCATTTAGAAAGTGAAGCAACACTCCATTCACTTCGCACAGTGAATTGAAGTGTTGGAACAGACTGCTTCACTTTCAGAGAAACACATGTGAGTTTCTGTTGAATGCTTGTAAGTAGCTTAAGGCACTTTCAAAGGAAAGTGATTTTCTCTGAGAGGACAGCATTTAGAAAGTGAGGCAACACTCCATTCACTTCACACAGTGAATTGAAGTGTTGGAACAGACTGCTTCTCTTTCAGAGAAACGCATGTGAGTTTCTTCCTAATGCTTGCAAGTAGCTTAAGGCACTTTCAAAGGAAAGTGATTTTCTCAGAAAGGACAGCATTTAGAAAGTGAAGCAACACTCCATTCACTTCGCACAGTGAATTGAAGTGTTGGAACAGACTGCTTCTCTTTCAGAGAAACGCATGTGAGCTTCTTCCTCATGCTTGCAAGTAGCTTAAAGCACTTTCAAAGAAAGTGATTTTCTCTGAAAGGACAGCATTTAGAAAGTGAAGCAACACCCCATTCACTTCGCACAGTGAATTGAAGTGTTGGAACAGACTGCTTCTCTTTCAGAGAAACGCATGTGAGTTTCTGGTGAATGCTTGTAAGTAGCTTAAGGCACTTTCAAAGGAAAGTGATTTTCTCTGAAAGGACAGCATTTAGAAAGTGAAGCAACACTCCCTTCACTTCAAACAGTGAATTGAAGTGTTGGAACAGACTGCTTCTCTTTCAGAGAAACGCATGTGAGTTTCTGTTGAATGCTTGTAAGTAGCTTAAGACACTTTCAAAGGAAAGAGATTTTCTCTGAAAGGACAGCATTTAGAAAGTGAGGAAACACTCCATTCACTTCACACAGTGAACTGAAGTGTTTAAACAGACTGCTTCTCTTTCAGAGAAACACATGTGAGTTTCTTCCTAATGCTTGCAAGTAGTTTAAGGCACTTTCAAAGGAAAGTGATTTTCTCTGAAAGGACATAATTTAGAAAGTGAAGCAACACTCCATTCACTTCGCACAGTGAATTGAAGTGTTGGAACAGACTGCTTCTCTTTCAGAGAAATGCATGTGAGTTTCTGCTGAATGCTTGTAAGTAGCTGAAGGCACTTTCAAAGGAAAGTGATTTTCTCTGAGAGGACAGCATTTAGAAAGTGAAGCAACACTCCATTCCCTTCGTGCAGTGAATTGAAGTGTTGGAACAGACTGCTTCTCTTTCATAGAAATGCATTAGTGTTTCTTGTGAATGCTTGCAAGTTGCTTAAGGCACTTTCAAAGGAAAGTGATTTTCTCTGAAAGGACATAATTTAGAAAGTGAAGCAACACTCCATTCACTTCGCACAGTGAATTGAAGTGTTGGAACAGACTGCTTCTCTTTCAGAGAAATGCATGTGAGTTTCTGTTGAATGCTTGTAAGTAGCTTAAGGCACTTTCAAAGGAAAGTGATTTTCTCTGAAAGGACAGCATTTAGAAAGTGAAGCAACACTCCATTCACTTCGCAGAGTGAATTGAAGTGTTGGAACAGACTGCTTCACTTTCAGAGAAACACATGTGAGTTTCTGTTGAATGCTTGTAAGTAGCTTAAGGCACTTTCAAAGGAAAGTGATTTTCTCTGAGAGGACAGCATTTAGAAAGTGAGGCAACACTCCATTCACTTCACACAGTGAATTGAAGTGTTGGAACAGACTGCTTCTCTTTCAGAGAAACGCATGTGAGTTTCTTCTTAATGCTTGCAAGTAGCTTAAGGCACTTTCAAAGGAAAGTGATTTTCTCAGAAAGGACAGCATTTAGAAAGTGAAGCAACACTCCATTCACTTCGCACAGTGAATTGAAGTGTTGGAACAGACTGCTTCTCTTTCAGAGAAACGCATGTGAGTTTCTTCCTCATGCTTGCAAGTAGCTTAAAGCACTTTCAAAGGAAAGTGATTTTCTCTGAAAGGACAGCATTTAGAAAGTGAAGCAACACTCCATTCACTTCGCACAGTGAATTGAAGTGTTGGAACAGACTGCTTCTCTTTCAGAGAAACGCATGTGAGTTTCTGGTGAATGCTTGTAAGTAGCTTAAGGCACTTTCAAAGGAAAGTGATTTTCTCTGAAAGGACAGCATTTAGAAAGTGAAGCAACACTCCCTTCACTTCAAACAGTGAATTGAAGTGTTGGAACAGACTGCTTCTCTTTCAGAGAAATGCATGTGAGTTTCTGTTGAATGCTTGTAAGTAGCTTAAGGCACTTTCAAAGGAAAGTGATTTTCTCTGAAAGGACAGCATTTAGAAAGTGAGGAAACACTCCATTCACTTCACACAGTGAACTGAAGTGTTGGAACAGACTGCTTCTCTTTCAGAGAAACACATGTGAGTTTCTTCCTAATGCTTGCAAGTAGTTTAAGGCACTTTCAAAGGAAAGTGATTTTCTCTGAAAGGACATAATTTAGAAAGTGAAGCAACACTCCATTCACTTCGCACAGTGAATTGAAGTGTTGGAACAGACTGCTTCTCTTTCAGAGAAATGCATGTGAGTTTCTGCTGAATGCTTGTAAGTAGCTGAAGGCACTTTCAAAGGAAAGTGATTTTCTCTGAAAGGACAGCATTTAGAAAGTGAAGCAACACTCCATTCACTTCGCAGAGTGAATTGAAGTGTTGGAACAGACTGCTTCACTTTCAGAGAAACGCATGTGAGTTTCTGTTGAATGCTTGTAAGTAGCTTAAGGCACTTTCAAAGGAAAGTGATTTTCTCTGAAAGGACAGCATTTAGAAAGTGAGGCAGCACTCCATTCACTTCACACAGTGAATTGAAGTGTTGGAACAGACTGCTTCTCTTTCAGAGAAACGCATGTGAGTTTCTTCCGAATGCTTGCAAGTAGCTTAAGGCACTTTCAAAGGAAAGTGATTTTCTCTGAAAGGACAGTATTTAGAAAGTGAGGCAACACTCCATTCACTTCGCACAGTGAATTGAAGTGTTGGAACAGACTGCTTCTTTTTCAGAGAAACGCATGTGAGTTTCTTCCTAATGCTTGCAAGTAGCTTAAGGCACTTTCAAAGGAAAGTGATTTTCTCTGAAAGGACAGCATTTAGAACGTGAAGCAACACTCCATTCACTTCGCACAGTGAATTGAAGTGTTGGAACCGACTGCTTCTCTTTCAGAGAAACGCATGTGAGTTTCTGGTGAATGCTTGTAAGAAGCTTAAGGCACTTTCAAAGGAAAGTGATTTTCTCTGAAAGGACAGCATTTAGAAAGTGAAGCAACACTCCATTCACTTCGTGCAGTGAACTGAAGTGTTGGAACAGAGTGCTTCTCTTTCATAGAAACGCATTAGTGTTTCTTGTGAATGCTAACAAGTTGCTTAAGGCACTTTCAAAGGAAAGTGATTTTCTCTGAAAGGACATAATTTAGAAAGTGAAGCAAAACTCCATTCACTTCGCACAGTGAATTGAAGTGTTGGAACAGACTGCTTCTCTTTCAGAGAAATGCATGAGAGTTTCTGTTGAATGCTTGTAAGTAGCTTAAGGCACTTTCAAAGGAAAGTGATTTTCTCTGAAAGGACAGCATTTAGAAAGTGAAGCAACACTCCATTCACTTCGCACAGTGAATTGAAGTGTTGGAACAGACTGCTTCACTTTCAGAGAAACGCATGTGAGTTTCTGTTGAATGCTTGTAAGTAGCTTAAGGCACTTTCAAAGGAAAGTGATTTTCTCTGTGAGGACAGCATTTAGAAAGTGAGGCAACACTCCATTCACTTCACACAGTGAATTGAAGTGTTGGAACAGACTGCTTCTCTTTCAGAGAAACGCATGTGAGTTTCTTCCTAATGCTTGCAAGTAGCTTAAGGCACTTTCAAAGGAAAGTGATTTTCTCTGAAAGGACATAATTTAGAAAGTGAAGCAAAACTCCATTCACTTCGCACAGTGAATTGAAGTGTTGGAACAGACTGCTTCTCTTTCAGAGAAACGCATGTGAGTTTCTTACTAATGCTTGCAAGTAGCTTAAGGCACTTTCAAAGGAAAGTGATTTTCTCTGAAAGGACAGCATTTAGAAAGTGAAGCAACACTCCATTCACTTCACACAGTGAATTGAAGTGTTGGAACAGACTGCTTCTCTTTCAGAGAAACGCATGTGAGTTTCTGGTGAATGCTTGTAAGTAGCTTAAGGCACTTTCAAAGGAAAGTGATTTTCTCTGAAAGGACAGCATTTAGAAAGTAAGCAACACTCCATTCCCTTCGTGCAGTGAATTGAAATGTTGGAACAGAGTGCTTCTCTTTCATAGAAACGCATTAGTGTTTCTTGTGAATGCTTGCAAGTTGCTTAAGGCACTTTCAAAGGAAAGTGATTTTCTCTGAAAGGACATAATTTAGAAAGTGAAGCAACACTCCATTCACTTCGCACAGTGAATTGAAGTGTTGGAACAGACTGCTTCTCTTTCAGAGAAACGCATGTGAGTTTCTGTTGAATGCTTGTATGTAGCTTAAGGCACTTTCAAAGAAAAGTGATTTTCTCTGAAAGGACAGCATTTAGAAAGGGAAGCAATACTCCATTCACTTCGCAGAGTGAATTGAAGTGTTGGAACAGACTGCTTCTCTTTCAGAGAAACACATGTGAGTTTCTTCCTAATGCTTGCAAGTAGCTTAAGGCACTTTCAAAGGAAAGTGATTTTCTCTGAAAGGACAGCACTTAGAAAGTGAAGCAACACTCCATTCACTTCGTGCAGTGAATTGAAGTGTTGGAACAGAGTGCTTCTCTTTCGTAGAAACGCATTAGTGTTTCTTGTGAATGCTTGCAAGTTGCTTAAGGCACTTTCAAAGGAAAGTGATTTTCTCTGAAAGCACAGCATTTAGAAAGTGAGGCAACACTCTATTCACTTCACACAGTGAATTGAAGGGATGGAACAGACTGCTTCTCTTTCAGAGAAACGGATGTGAGTTTCTTCCTAATGCTTGCAAGTAGCTCAAGGCACTATCAAAGGAAAGTGATTTTCTCTGAAAGGACAGCATTTAGAAAGTGAGGCAACACTCCATTCACTTCGCACAGTGAATTGAAGTGTTGGAACAGACTGCTTCTCTTTCAGAGAAACACATGTGAGTTTCTTCCTAATGCTTGCAAGTAGCTTAAGGCACTTTCAAAGGAAAGTGATTTTCTCTGAAAGGACAGCACTTAGAAAGTGAAGCAACACTCCATTCACTTCGTGCAGTGAATTGAAGTGTTGGAACAGAGTGCTTCTCTTTCATAGAAACGCATTAGTGTTTCTTGTGAATGCTTGCAAGTTGCTTAAGGCACTTTCAAAGGAAAGTGATTTTCTCTGAAAGGACAGCATTTAGAAAGTGAAGCAACACTCCATTCACTTCGCACAGTGAATTGAAGTGTTGGAACAGACTGCTTCTCTTTCAGAGAAACGCATGTGAGTTTCTGGTGAATGCTTGTAAGTAGCTTAAGGCACTTTCAAAGGAAAGTGATTTTCTCTGAGAGGACAGCATTTAGAAAGTGAGGCAACACTCCATTCACTTCACACAGTGAATTGAAGTCTTGGAACAGACTGCTTCTCTTTCAGAGAAACACATGTGAGTTCCTTCCTAATGCTTGCAAGTAGCTTAAGGCACTTTCAAAGGAAAGTGATTTTCTCATAAAGGACAGCATTTAGAAAGTGAAGCAACACTCCATTCACTTCGCACAGTGAATTGTAGTGTTGGAACAGACTGCTTCTCTTTCAGAGAAACGCATGTGAGTTTCTTCCTAATGCTTGCAAGTAGCTTAAGGCACTTTCAAAGGAAAGTGATTTTCTCTGAAAGGACAGCATTTAGAAAGTGAAGCAACACTCCATTCACTTCGCACAGTGAATTGAAGTGTTGGAACAGACTGCTTCTCTTTCAGAGAAACGCATGTGAGTTTCTGGTGAATGCTTGTAAGTAGCTTAATGCACTTTCAAAGGAAAGTGATTTTCTCTGAAAGGACAGCATTTAGAAAGTGAAGCAACACTCCATTCCCTTCGTGCAGTGAATTGAAGTGTTGGAACAGAGTGCTTCTCTTTCATAGAAACGCATTAGTGTTTCTTGTGAATGCTTGCAAGTTGCTTAAGGCACTTTCAAAGGAAAGTGATTTTCTCTGAAAGGACATAATTTAGAAAGTGAAGCAACACTCCATTCACTTCGCACAGTGAATTGAAGTGTTGGAACAGACTGCTTCTCTTTCAGAGAAATGCATGTGAGTTTCTGTTGAATGCTTGTAAGTAGCTTAAGGCACTTTCAAAGGAAAGTGATTTTCTCTGAAAGGACAGCATTTAGAAAGTGAAGCAACACTCCATTCACTTCGCACAGTGAATTGAAGTGTTGGAACAGACTGCTTCACTTTCAGAGAAACGCATGTGAGTCTGTTGAATGCTTGTAAGTAGCTTAAGGCACTTTCAAAGGAAAGTGATTTTCTCTGAGAGGACAGCATTTAGAAAGTGAAGCAACACTCCATTCCCTTCGTGCAGTGAATTGAAGTTTTGGAACAGAGTGCTTCTCTTTCATAGAAACGCATTAGTGTTTCTTGTGAATGCTTGCAAGTTGCTTAAGGCACTTTCAAAGGAAAGTGATTTTCTCTGAAAGTACATAATTTAGAAAGTGAAGCAACACTCCATTCACTTCGCACAGTGAATTGAAGTGTTGGAACAGACTGCTTCTCTTTCAGAGAAATGCATGTGAGTTTCTGTTGAATGCTTGTAAGTAGCTTAAGGCACTTTCAAAGGAAAGTGATTTTCTCTGAAAGGACAGCATTTAGAAAGTGAAGCAACACTCCATTCACTTCGCACAGTGAATTGAAGTGTTGGAACAGACTGCTTCACTTTCAGAGAAACACATGTGAGTTTCTGTTGAATGCTTGTAAGTAGCTTAAGGCACTTTCAAAGGAAAGTGATTTTCTCTGAGAGGACAGCATTTAGAAAGTGAGGCAACACTCCATTCACTTCACACAGTGAATTGAAGTGTTGGAACAGACTGCTTCTCTTTCAGAGAAACGCATGTGAGTTTCTTCCTAATGCTTGCAAGTAGCTTAAGGCAATTTCAAAGGAAAGTGATTTTCTCAGAAAGGACAGCATTTAGAAAGTGAAGCAACACTCCATTCACTTCGCACAGTGAATTGAAGTGTTGGAACAGACTGCTTCTCTTTCAGAGAAACGCATGTGAGTTTCTTCCTCATGCTTGCAAGTAGCTTAAAGCACTTTCAAAGGAAAGTGATTTTCTCAGAAAGGACAGCATTTAGAAAGTGAAGCAACACTCCATTCACTTCGTGCAGTGAACTGAAGTGTTGGAACAGAGTGCTTCTCTTTCATAGAAACGCATTAGTGTTTCTTGTGAATGCTAACAAGTTGCTTAAGGCACTTTCAAAGGAAAGTGATTTTCTCTGAAAGGACATAATTTAGAAAGTGAAGCCAAACTCCATTCACTTCGCACAGTGAATTGAAGTGTTGGAACAGACTGCTTCTCTTTCAGAGAAATGCCTGTGAGTTTCTGCTGAATGCTTGTAAGTAGCTGAAGGCACTTTCAAAGGAAAGTGATTTTCTCTGAAAGGACAGCATTTAGAAAGTGAAGCAACACTCCATTCACTTCGCAGAGTGAATTGAAGTGTTGGAACAGACTGCTTCACTTTCAGAGAAACGCATGTGAGTTTCTGTTGAATGCTTGTAAGTAGCTTAAGGCACTTTCAAAGGAAAGTGATTTTCTCTGAAAGGACAGCATTTAGAAAGTGAGGCAGCACTCGATTAACTTCACACAGTGAATTGAAGTGTTGGAACAGACTGCTTCTCTTTCAGAGAAACGCATGTGAGTTTCTTCCGAATGCTTGCAAGTAGCTTAAGGCACTTTCAAAGGAAAGTGATTTTCTCTGAAAGGACAGTATTTAGAAAGTGAGGCAACACTCCATTCACTTCGCACAGTGAATTGAAGTATTGGAACAGACTGCTTCTTTTTCAGAGAAACGCATGTGAGTTTCTTCCTAATGCTTGCAAGTAGCTTAAGGCACTTTCAAAGGAAAGTGATTTTCTCTGAAAGGACAGCATTTAGAACGTGAAGCAACACTCCATTCACTTCGCACAGTGAATTGAAGTGTTGGAACCGACTGCTTCTCTTTCAGAGAAACGCATGTGAGTTTCTGGTGAATGCTTGTAAGAAGCTTAAGGCACTTTCAAAGGAAAGTGATTTTCTCTGAAAGGACAGCATTTAGAAAGTGAAGCAACACTCCATTCACTTCGTGCAGTGAACTGAAGTGTTGGAACAGAGTGCTTCTGTTTCATAGAAACTCATTAGTGTTTCTTGTGAATGCTAACAAGTTGCTTAAGGCACTTTCAAAGGAAAGTGATTTTCTCTGAAAGGACAGCATTTAGAAAGTGAAGCAACACTCCATTCACTTCGCACAGTGAATTGAAGTGTTGGAACAGACTGCTTCACTTTCAGAGAAACGCATGTGAGTTTCTGTTGAATGCTTGTAAGTAGCTTAAGGCACTTTCAAAGGAAAGTGATTTTCTCTGAGAGGACAGCATTTAGAAAGTGAGGCAACACTCCATTCACTTCACACAGTGAATTGAAGTGTTGGAACAGACTGCTTCTCTTTCAGAGAAACGCATGTGAGTTTCTTCCTAATGCTTGCAAGTAGCTTAAGGCACTTTCAAAGGAAAGTGATTTTCTCTGAAAGGACATAATTTAGAAAGTGAAGCAAAACTCCATTCACTTCGCACAGTGAATTGAAGTGTTGGAACAGACTGCTTCTCTTTCAGAGAAACGCATGTGAGTTTCTTACTAATGCTTGCAAGTAGCTTAAGGCACTTTCAAAGGAAAGTGATTTTCTCTGAAAGGACAGCATTTAGAAAGTGAAGCAACACTCCATTCACTTCACACAGTGAATTGAAGTGTTGGAACAGACTGCTTCTCTTTCAGAGAAACGCATGTGAGTTTCTGGTGAATGCTTGTAAGTAGCTTAAGGCACTTTCAAAGGAAAGTGATTTTCTCTGAAAGGACAGCATTTAGAAAGTAAGCAACACTCCATTCCCTTCGTGCAGTGAATTGAAGTGTTGGAACAGAGTGCTTCTCTTTCATAGAAACGCATTAGTGTTTCTTGTGAATGCTTGCAAGTTGCTTAAGGCACTTTCAAAGGAAAGTGATTTTCTCTGAAAGGACATAATTTAGAAAGTGAAGCAACACTCCATTCACTTCGCACAGTGAATTGAAGTGTTGGAACAGACTGCTTCTCTTTCAGAGAAACGCATGTGAGTTTCTGTTGAATGCTTGTAAGTAGCTTAAGGCACTTTCAAAGAAAAGTGATTTTCTCTGAAAGGACAGCATTTAGAAAGGGAAGCAATACTCCATTCACTTCGCAGAGTGAATTGAAGTATTGGAACAGACTGCTTCTCTTTCAGAGAAACGCATGTGAGTTTCTGTTAAATGCTTGTAAGTAGCTTAAGGCACTTTCAAAGGAAAGTGATTTTCTCTGAAAGCACAGCATTTAGAAAGTGAGGCAACACTCTATTCACTTCACACAGTGAATTGAAGGGATGGAACAGACTGCTTCTCTTTCAGAGAAACGGATGTGAGTTTCTTCCTAATGCTTGCAAGTAGCTTAAGGCACTATCAAAGGAAAGTGATTTTCTCTGAAAGGACAGCATTTAGAAAGTGAGGCAACACTCCATTCACTTCGCACAGTGAATTGAAGTGTTGGAACAGACTGCTTCTCTTTCAGAGAAACACATGTGAGTTTCTTCCTAATGCTTGCAAGTAGCTTAAGGCACTTTCAAAGGAAAGTGATTTTCTCTGAAAGGACAGCATTTAGAAAGTGAAGCAACACTCCATTCCCTTCGTGCAGTGAATTGAAGTGTTGGAACAGAGTGCTTCTCTTTCATAGAAACGCATTAGAGTTTCTTGTGAATGCTTGCAAGTTGCTTAAGGCACTTTCAAAGGAAAGTGATTTTCTCTGAAAGGACATAATTTAGAAAGTGAAGGAACACTCCATTCACTTCGCACAGTGAATTGAAGTGTTGGAACAGACTGCTTCTCTTTCAGAGAAATGCATGTGAGTTTCTGTTGAATGCTTGTAAGTAGCTTAAGGCACTTTCAAAGGAAAGTGATTTTCTCTGAAAGGACAGCATTTAGAAAGTGAAGCAACACTCCATTCACTTCGCAGAGTGAATTGAAGTGTTGGAACAGACTGCTTCACTTTCAGAGAAACGCATGTGAGTTTCTTCCTAATGCTTGCAAGTAGCTTAAGGCACTTTCAAAGGAAAGTGATTTTCTCTGAAAGGACAGCATTTAGAACGTGAAGCAACACTCCATTCACTTCGCACAGTGAATTGAAGTGTTGGAACCGACTGCTTCTCTTTCAGAGAAACGCATGTGAGTTTCTGGTGAATGCTTGTAAGAAGCTTAAGGCACTTTCAAAGGAAAGTGATTTTCTCTGAAAGGACAGCATTTAGAAAGTGAAGCAACACTCCATTCACTTCGTGCAGTGAACTGAAGTGTTGGAACAGAGTGCTTCTGTTTCATAGAAACTCATTAGTGTTTCTTGTGAATGCTAACAAGTTGCTTAAGGCACTTTCAAAGGAAAGTGATTTTCTCTGAAAGGACAGCATTTAGAAAGTGAAGCAACACTCCATTCACTTCGCACAGTGAATTGAAGTGTTGGAACAGACTGCTTCACTTTCAGAGAAACGCATGTGAGTTTCTGTTGAATGCTTGTAAGTAGCTTAAGGCACTTTCAAAGGAAAGTGATTTTCTCTGAGAGGACAGCATTTAGAAAGTGAGGCAACACTCCATTCACTTCACACAGTGAATTGAAGTGTTGGAACAGACTGCTTCTCTTTCAGAGAAACGCATGTGAGTTTCTTCCTAATGCTTGCAAGTAGCTTAAGGCACTTTCAAAGGAAAGTGATTTTCTCTGAAAGGACATAATTTAGAAAGTGAAGCAAAACTCCATTCACTTCGCACAGTGAATTGAAGTGTTGGAACAGACTGCTTCTCTTTCAGAGAAACGCATGTGAGTTTCTTACTAATGCTTGCAAGTAGCTTAAGGCACTTTCAAAGGAAAGTGATTTTCTCTGAAAGGACAGCATTTAGAAAGTGAAGCAACACTCCATTCACTTCACACAGTGAATTGAAGTGTTGGAACAGACTGCTTCTCTTTCAGAGAAACGCATGTGAGTTTCTGGTGAATGCTTGTAAGTAGCTTAAGGCACTTTCAAAGGAAAGTGATTTTCTCTGAAAGGACAGCATTTAGAAAGTAAGCAACACTCCATTCCCTTCGTGCAGTGAATTGAAGTGTTGGAACAGAGTGCTTCTCTTTCATAGAAACGCATTAGTGTTTCTTGTGAATGCTTGCAAGTTGCTTAAGGCACTTTCAAAGGAAAGTGATTTTCTCTGAAAGGACATAATTTAGAAAGTGAAGCAACACTCCATTCACTTCGCACAGTGAATTGAAGTGTTGGAACAGACTGCTTCTCTTTCAGAGAAACGCATGTGAGTTTCTGTTGAATGCTTGTAAGTAGCTTAAGGCACTTTCAAAGAAAAGTGATTTTCTCTGAAAGGACAGCATTTAGAAAGGGAAGCAATACTCCATTCACTTCGCAGAGTGAATTGAAGTATTGGAACAGACTGCTTCTCTTTCAGAGAAACGCATGTGAGTTTCTGTTAAATGCTTGTAAGTAGCTTAAGGCACTTTCAAAGGAAAGTGATTTTCTCTGAAAGCACAGCATTTAGAAAGTGAGGCAACACTCTATTCACTTCACACAGTGAATTGAAGGGATGGAACAGACTGCTTCTCTTTCAGAGAAACGGATGTGAGTTTCTTCCTAATGCTTGCAAGTAGCTTAAGGCACTATCAAAGGAAAGTGATTTTCTCTGAAAGGACAGCATTTAGAAAGTGAGGCAACACTCCATTCACTTCGCACAGTGAATTGAAGTGTTGGAACAGACTGCTTCTCTTTCAGAGAAACACATGTGAGTTTCTTCCTAATGCTTGCAAGTAGCTTAAGGCACTTTCAAAGGAAAGTGATTTTCTCTGAAAGGACAGCATTTAGAAAGTGAAGCAACACTCCATTCCCTTCGTGCAGTGAATTGAAGTGTTGGAACAGAGTGCTTCTCTTTCATAGAAACGCATTAGAGTTTCTTGTGAATGCTTGCAAGTTGCTTAAGGCACTTTCAAAGGAAAGTGATTTTCTCTGAAAGGACATAATTTAGAAAGTGAAGCAACACTCCATTCACTTCGCACAGTGAATTGAAGTGTTGGAACAGACTGCTTCTCTTTCAGAGAAATGCATGTGAGTTTCTGTTGAATGCTTGTAAGTAGCTTAAGGCACTTTCAAAGGAAAGTGATTTTCTCTGAAAGGACAGCATTTAGAAAGTGAAGCAACACTCCATTCACTTCGCACAGTGAATTGAAGTGTTGGAACAGACTGCTTCACTTTCAGAGAAACGCATGTGAGTTTCTGTTGAATGCTTGTAAGTAGCTTAAGGCACTTTCAAAGGAAAGTGATTTTCTCTGAGAGGACAGCATTTAGAAAGTGAAGCAACACTCCATTCCCTTCGTGCAGTGAATTGAAGTGTTGGAACAGAGTGCTTCTCTTTCATAGAAACGCATTAGTGTTTCTTGTGAATGCTTGCAAGTTGCTTAAGGCACTTTCAAAGGAAAGTGATTTTCTCTGAAAGTACATAATTTAGAAAGTGAAGCAACACTCCATTCACTTCGCACAGTGAATTGAAGTGTTGGAACAGACTGCTTCTCTTTCAGAGAAATGCATGTGAGTTTCTGTTGAATGCTTGTAAGTAGCTTAAGGCACTTTCAAAGGAAAGTGATTTTCTCTGAAAGGACAGCATTTAGAAAGTGAAGCAACACTCCATTCACTTCGCACAGTGAATTGAAGTGTTGGAACAGACTGCTTCACTTTCAGAGAAACACATGTGAGTTTCTGTTGAATGCTTGTAAGTAGCTTAAGGCACTTTCAAAGGACAGTGATTTTCTCTGAGAGGACAGCATTTAGAAAGTGAGGCAACACTCCATTCACTTCACACAGTGAATTGAAGTGTTGGAACAGACTGCTTCTCTTTCAGAGAAACGCATGTGAGTTTCTTCCTAATGCTTGCAAGTAGCTTAAGGCACTTTCAAAGGAAAGTGATTTTCTCAGAAAGGACAGCATTTAGAAAGTGAAGCAACACTCCATTCACTTCGCACAGTGAATTGAAGTGTTGGAACAGACTGCTTCTCTTTCAGAGAAACGCATGTGAGTTTCTTCCTCATGCTTGCAAGTAGCTTAAAGCACTTTCAAAGGAAAGTGATTTTCTCTGAAAGGACAGCATTTAGAAAGTGAAGCAACACTCCATTCACTTCGTGCAGTGAACTGAAGTGTTGGAACAGAGTGCTTCTCTTTCATAGAAACGCATTAGTGTTTCTTGTGAATGCTAACAAGTTGCTTAAGGCACTTTCAAAGGAAAGTGATTTTCTCTGAAAGGACATAATTTAGAAAGTGAAGCCAAACTCCATTCACTTCGCACAGTGAATTGAAGTGTTGGAACAGACTGCTTCTCTTTCAGAGAAATGCATGTGAGTTTCTGTTGAATGCTTGTAAGTAGCTTAAGGCACTTTCAAAGGAAAGTGATTTTCTCTGAAAGGACAGCATTTAGAAAGTGAAGCAACACTCCATTCACTTCGCACAGTGAATTGAAGTGTTGGAACAGACTGCTTCACTTTCAGAGAAACGCATGTGAGTTTCTGTTGAATGCTTGTAAGTAGCTTAAGGCACTTTCAAAGGAAAGTGATTTTCTCTGAGAGGACAGCATTTAGAAAGTGAGGCAACACTCCATTCACTTCACACAGTGAATTGAAGTGTTGGAACAGACTGCTTCTCTTTCAGAGAAACGCATGTGAGTTTCTTCCTAATGCTTGCAAGTAGCTTAAGGCACTTTCAAAGGAAAGTGATTTTCTCTGAAAGGACATAATTTAGAAAGTGAAGCAAAACTCCATTCACTTCGCACAGTGAATTGAAGTGTTGGAACAGACTGCTTCTCTTTCAGAGAAACGCATGTGAGTTTCTTACTAATGCTTGCAAGTAGCTTAAGGCACTTTCAAAGGAAAGTGATTTTCTCTGAAAGGACAGCATTTAGAAAGTGAAGCAACACTCCATTCACTTCACACAGTGAATTGAAGTGTTGGAACAGACTGCTTCTCTTTCAGAGAAATGCATGTGAGTTTCTGGTGAATGCTTGTAAGTAGCTTAAGGCACTTTCAAAGGAAAGTGATTTTCTCTGAAAGGACAGCATTTAGAAAGTAAGCAACACTCCATTCCCTTCGTGCAGTGAATTGAAGTGTTGGAACAGAGTGCTTCTCTTTCATAGAAACGCATTAGTGTTTCTTGTGAATGCTTGCAAGTTGCTTAAGGCACTTTCAAAGGAAAGTGATTTTCTCTGAAAGGACATAATTTAGAAAGTGAAGCAACACTCCATTCACTTCGCACAGTGAATTGAAGTGTTGGAACAGACTGCTTCTCTTTCAGAGAAACGCATGTGAGTTTCTGTTGAATGCTTGTAAGTAGCTTAAGGCACTTTCAAAGAAAAGTGATTTTCTCTGAAAGGACAGCATTTAGAAAGGGAAGCAATACTCCATTCACTTCGCAGAGTGAATTGAAGTATTGGAACAGACTGCTTCTCTTTCAGAGAAACGCATGTGAGTTTCTGTTAAATGCTTGTAAGTTGCTTAAGGCACTTTCAAAGGAAAGTGATTTTCTCTGAAAGGACAGCATTTAGAAAGTGAGGCAACATTCCATTCACTTCGCACAGTGAATTGAAGTGTTGGAACAGACTGCTTCTCTTTCAGAGAAACACATGTGAGTTTCTTCCTAATGCTTGCAAGTAGCTTAAGGCACTTTCAAAGGAAAGTGATTTTCTCTGAAAGGACAGCATTTAGAAAGTGAAGCAACACTCCATTCACTTCGTGCAGTGAATTGAAGTGTTGGAACAGAGTGCTTCTCTTTCATAGAAACGCATTAGTGTTTCTTGTGAATGCTTGCAAGTTGCTTAAGGCACTTTCAAAGGAAAGTGATTTTCTCTGAAAGGACAGCATTTAGAAAGTGAAGCAACACTCCATTCACTTCGCACAGTGAATTGAAGTGTTGGAACAGACTGCTTCTCTTTCAGAGAAACGCATGTGAGTTTCTGGTGAATGCTTGTAAGTAGCTTAAGGCACTTTCAAAGGAAAGTGATTTTCTCTGAGAGGACAGCATTTAGAAAGTGAGGCAACACTCCATTCACTTCACACAGTGAATTGAAGTCTTGGAACAGACTGCTTCTCTTTCAGAGAAACACATGTGAGTTTCTTCCTAATGCTTGCAAGGAGCTTAAGGCACTTTCAAAGGAAAGTGATTTTCTCAGAAAGGACAGCATTTAGAAAGTGAAGCAACACTCCATTCACTTCGCACAGTGAATTGTAGTGTTGGAACAGACTGCTTCTCTTTCAGAGAAACGCATGTGAGTTTCTTCCTAATGCTTGCAAGTAGCTTAAGGCACTTTCAAAGGAAAGTTATTTTTTCTGAAAGGACAGCATTTAGAAAGTGAAGCAACACTCCATTCACTTCGCACAGTGAATTGAAGTGTTGGAACAGACTGCTTCTCTTTCAGAGAAACGCATGTGAGTTTCTGGTGAATGCTTGTAAGTAGCTTAATGCAATTTCAAAGGAAAGTGATTTTCTCTGAAAGGACAGCATTTAGAAAGTGAAGCAACACTCCATTCCCTTCGTGCAGTGAATTGAAGTGTTGGAACAGAGTGCTTCTCTTTCATAGAAACGCATTAGTGTTTCTTGTGAATGCTTGCAAGTTGCTTAAGGCACTTTCAAAGGAAAGTGATTTTCTCTGAAAGGACATAATTTAGAAAGTGAAGCAACACTCCATTCACTTCGCACAGTGAATTGAAGTGTTGGAACAGACTGCTTCTCTTTCAGAGAAATGCATGTGAGTTTCTGTTGAATGCTTGTAAGTAGCTTAAGGCACTTTCAAAGGAAAGTGATTTTCTCTGAAAGGACAGCATTTAGAAAGTGAAGCAACACTCCATTCACTTCGCACAGTGAATTGAAGTGTTGGAACAGACTGCTTCACTTTCAGAGAAACGCATGTGAGTTTCTGTTGAATGCTTGTAAGTAGCTTAAGGCACTTTCAAAGGAAAGTGATTTTCTCTGAGAGGACAGCATTTAGAAAGTGAAGCAACACTCCATTCCCTTCGTGCAGTGAATTGAAGTGTTGGAACAGAGTGCTTCTCTTTCATAGAAACGCATTAGTGTTTCTTGTGAATGCTTGCAAGTTGCTTAAGGCACTTTCAAAGGAAAGTGATTTTCTCTGAAAATACATAATTTAGAAAGTGAAGCAACACTCCATTCACTTCGCACACTGAATTGAAGTGTTGGAACAGACTGCTTCTCTTTCAGAGAAATGCATGTGAGTTTCTGTTGAATGCTTGTAAGTAGCTTAAGGCACTTTCAAAGGAAAGTGATTTTCTCTGAAAGGACAGCATTTAGAAAGTGAAGCAACACTCCATTCACTTCGCACAGTGAATTGAAGTGTTGGAACAGACTGCTTCACTTTCAGAGAAACGCATGTGAGTTTCTGTTGAATGCTTGTAAGTAGCTTAAGGCACTTTCAAAGGAAAGTGATTTTCTCTGAGAGGACAGCATTTAGAAAGTGAGGCAACACTCCATTCACTTCACACAGTGAATTGAAGTGTTGGAACAGACTGCTTCTCTTTCAGAGAAACGCATGTGAGTTTCTTCCTAATGCTTGCAAGTAGCTTAAGGCACTTTCAAAGGAAAGTGATTTTCTCTGAAAGGACATAATTTAGAAAGTGAAGCAAAACTCCATTCACTTCGCACAGTGAATTGAAGTGTTGGAACAGACTGCTTCTCTTTCAGAGAATCGCATGTGAGTTTCTTACTAATGCTTGCAAGTAGCTTAAGGCACTTTCAAAGGAAAGTGATTTTCTCTGAAAGGACAGCATTTAGAAAGTGAAGCAACACTCCATTCACTTCACACAGTGAATTGAAGTGTTGGAACAGACTGCATCTCTTTCAGAGAAACGCATGTGAGTTTCTGGTGAATGCTTGTAAGTAGCTTAAGGCACTTTCAAAGGAAAGTGATTTTCTCTGAAAGGACAGCATTTAGAAAGTAAGCAACACTCCATTCCCTTCGTGCAGTGAATTGAAGTGTTGGAACAGAGTGCTTCTCTTTCATAGAAACACATTAGTGTTTCTTGTGAATGCTTGCAAGTTGCTTAAGGCACTTTCAAAGGAAAGTGATTTTCTCTGAAAGGACATAATTTAGAAAGTGAAGCAACACTCCATTCACTTCGCACAGTGAATTGAAGTGTTGGAACAGACTGCTTCTCTTTCAGAGAAACGCATGTGAGTTTCTGTTGAATGCTTGTAAGTAGCTTAAGGCACTTTCAAAGAAAAGTGATTTTCTCTGAAAGGACAGCATTTAGAAAGGGAAGCAATACTCCATTCACTTCGCAGAGTGAATTGAAGTATTGGAACAGACTGCTTCTCTTTCAGAGAAACGCATGTGAGTTTCTGTTAAATGCTTGTAAGTAGCTTAAGGCACTTTCAAAGGAAAGTGATTTTCTCTGAAAGCACAGCATTTAGAAAGTGAGGCAACACTCTATTCACTTCACACAGTGAATTGAAGGGATGGAACAGACTGCTTCTCTTTCAGAGAAACGGATGTGAGTTTCTTCCTAATGCTTGCAAGTAGCTTAAGGCACTATCAAAGGAAAGTGATTTTCTCTGAAAGGACAGCATTTAGAAAGTGAGGCAACACTCCATTCACTTCGCACAGTGAATTGAAGTGTTGGAACAGACTGCTTCTCTTTCAGAGAAACACATGTGAGTTTCTTCCTAATGCTTGCAAGTAGCTTAAGGCACTTTCAAAGGAAAGTGATTTTCTCTGAAAGGACAGCATTTAGAAAGTGAAGCAACACTCCATTCACTTCGTGCAGTGAATTGAAGTGTTGGAACAGAGTGCTTCTCTTTCATAGAAATGCATTAGTGTTTCTTGTGAATGCTTGCAAGTTGCTTAAGGCACTTTCAAAGGAAAGTGATTTTCTCTGAAAGGACAGCATTTAGAAAGTGAAGCAACACTCCATTCACTTCGCACAGTGAATTGAAGTGTTGGAACAGACTGCTTCTCTTTCAGAGAAACGCATGTGAGTTTCTGGTGAATGCTTGTAAGTAGCTTAAGGCACTTTCAAAGGAAAGTGATTTTCTCTGAGAGGACAGCATTTAGAAAGTGAGGCAACACTCCATTCACTTCACACAGTGAATTGAAGTGTTGGAACAGACTGCTTCTCTTTCAGAGAAACGCATGTGAGTTTCTTCCTAATGCTTGCAAGTAGCTTAAGGCACTTTCAAAGGAAAGTGATTTTCTCTGAAAGGACATAATTTAGAAAGTGAAGCAAAACTCCATTCACTTCGCACAGTGAATTGAAGTGTTGGAACAGACTGCTTCTCTTTCAGAGAATCGCATGTGAGTTTCTTACTAATGCTTGCAAGTAGCTTAAGGCACTTTCAAAGGAAAGTGATTTTCTCTGAAAGGACAGCATTTAGAAAGTGAAGCAACACTCCATTCACTTCACACAGTGAATTGAAGTGTTGGAACAGACTGCATCTCTTTCAGAGAAACGCATGTGAGTTTCTGGTGAATGCTTGTAAGTAGCTTAAGGCACTTTCAAAGGAAAGTGATTTTCTCTGAAAGGACAGCATTTAGAAAGTAAGCAACACTCCATTCCCTTCGTGCAGTGAATTGAAGTGTTGGAACAGAGTGCTTCTCTTTCATAGAAACACATTAGTGTTTCTTGTGAATGCTTGCAAGTTGCTTAAGGCACTTTCAAAGGAAAGTGATTTTCTCTGAAAGGACATAATTTAGAAAGTGAAGCAACACTCCATTCACTTCGCACAGTGAATTGAAGTGTTGGAACAGACTGCTTCTCTTTCAGAGAAACGCATGTGAGTTTCTGTTGAATGCTTGTAAGTAGCTTAAGGCACTTTCAAAGAAAAGTGATTTTCTCTGAAAGGACAGCATTTAGAAAGGGAAGCAATACTCCATTCACTTCGCAGAGTGAATTGAAGTATTGGAACAGACTGCTTCTCTTTCAGAGAAACGCATGTGAGTTTCTGTTAAATGCTTGTAAGTAGCTTAAGGCACTTTCAAAGGAAAGTGATTTTCTCTGAAAGCACAGCATTTAGAAAGTGAGGCAACACTCTATTCACTTCACACAGTGAATTGAAGGGATGGAACAGACTGCTTCTCTTTCAGAGAAACGGATGTGAGTTTCTTCCTAATGCTTGCAAGTAGCTTAAGGCACTATCAAAGGAAAGTGATTTTCTCTGAAAGGACAGCATTTAGAAAGTGAGGCAACACTCCATTCACTTCGCACAGTGAATTGAAGTGTTGGAACAGACTGCTTCTCTTTCAGAGAAACACATGTGAGTTTCTTCCTAATGCTTGCAAGTAGCTTAAGGCACTTTCAAAGGAAAGTGATTTTCTCTGAAAGGACAGCATTTAGAAAGTGAAGCAACACTCCATTCACTTCGTGCAGTGAATTGAAGTGTTGGAACAGAGTGCTTCTCTTTCATAGAAATGCATTAGTGTTTCTTGTGAATGCTTGCAAGTTGCTTAAGGCACTTTCAAAGGAAAGTGATTTTCTCTGAAAGGACAGCATTTAGAAAGTGAAGCAACACTCCATTCACTTCGCACAGTGAATTGAAGTGTTGGAACAGACTGCTTCTCTTTCAGAGAAACGCATGTGAGTTTCTGGTGAATGCTTGTAAGTAGCTTAAGGCACTTTCAAAGGAAAGTGATTTTCTCTGAGAGGACAGCATTTAGAAAGTGAGGCAACACTCCATTCACTTCACACAGTGAATTGAAGTCTTGGAACAGACTGCTTCTCTTTCAGAGAAACACATGTGAGTTTCTTCCTAATGCTTGCAAGTAGCTTAAGGCACTTTCAAAGGAAAGTGATTTTCTCTGAAAGGACAGCATTTAGAAAGTGAAGCAACACTCCATTCACTTCGCACAGTGAATTGAAGTGTTGGAACAGACTGCTTCACTTTCAGAGAAACGCATGTGAGTTTCTGTTGAATGCTTGTAAGTAGCTTAAGGCACTTTCAAAGGAAAGTGATTTTCTCTGAGAGGACAGCATTTAGAAAGTGAAGCAACACTCCATTCCCTTCGTGCAGTGAATTGAAGTGTTGGAACAGAGTGCTTCTCTTTCATAGAAACGCATTAGTGTTTCTTGTGAATGCTTGCAAGTTGCTTAAGGCACTTTCAAAGGAAAGTGATTTTCTCTGAAAGTACATAATTTAGAAAGTGAAGCAACACTCCATTCACTTCGCACAGTGAATTGAAGTGTTGGAACAGACTGCTTCTCTTTCAGAGAAATGCATGTGAGTTTCTGTTGAATGCTTGTAAGTAGCTTAAGGCACTTTCAAAGGAAAGTGATTTTCTCTGAAAGGACAGCATTTAGAAAGTGAAGCAACACTCCATTCACTTCGCACAGTGAATTGAAGTGTTGGAACAGACTGCTTCACTTTCAGAGAAACGCATGTGAGTTTCTGTTGAATGCTTGTAAGTAGCTTAAGGCACTTTCAAAGGAAAGTGATTTTCTCTGAGAGGACAGCATTTAGAAAGTGAGGCAACACTCAATTCACTTCACACAGTGAATTGAAGTGTTGTAACAGACTGCTTCTCTTTCAGAGAAACGCATGTGAGTTTCTTCCTAATGCTTGCAAGTAGCTTAAGGCACTTTCAAAGGAAAGTGATTTTCTCTGAAAGGACATAATTTAGAAAGTGAAGCAAAACTCCATTCACTTCGCACAGTGAATTGAAGTGTTGGAACAGACTGCTTCTCTTTCAGAGAATCGCATGTGAGTTTCTTACTAATGCTTGCAAGTAGCTTAAGGCACTTTCAAAGGAAAGTGATTTTCTCTGAAAGGACAGCATTTAGAAAGTGAAGCAACACTCCATTCACTTCACACAGTGAATTGAAGTGTTGGAACAGACTGCTTCTCTTTCAGAGAAACGCATGTGAGTTTCTGGTGAATGCTTGTAAGTAGCTTAAGGCACTTTCAAAGGAAAGTGATTTTCTCTGAAAGGACAGCATTTAGAAAGTAAGCAACACTCCATTCCCTTCGTGCAGTGAATTGAAGTGTTGGAACAGAGTGCTTCTCTTTCATAGAAACACATTAGTGTTTCTTGTGAATGCTTACAAGTTGCTTAAGGCACTTTCAAAGGAAAGTGATTTTCTCTGAAAGGACATAATTTAGAAAGTGAAGCAACACTCCATTCACTTCGCACAGTGAATTGAAGTGTTGGAACAGACTGCTTCTCTTTCAGAGAAACGCATGTGAGTTTCTGTTGAATGCTTGTAAGTAGCTTAAGGCACTTTCAAAGAAAAGTGATTTTCTCTGAAAGGACAGCATTTAGAAAGGGAAGCAATACTCCATTCACTTCGCAGAGTGAATTGAAGTATTGGAACAGACTGCTTCTCTTTCAGAGAAACGGATGTGAGTTTCTTCCTAATGCTTGCAAGTAGCTTAAGGCACTATCAAAGGAAAGTGATTTTCTCTGAAAGGACAGCATTTAGAAAGTGAGGCAACACTCCATTCACTTCGCACAGTGAATTGAAGTGTTGGAACAGACTGCTTCTCTTTCAGAGAAACACATGTGAGTTTCTTCCTAATGCTTGCAAGTAGCTTAAGGCACTTTCAAAGGAAAGTGATTTTCTCTGAAAGGACAGCATTTAGAAAGTGAAGCAAGACTCCATTCACTTCGTGCAGTGAATTGAAGTGTTGGAACAGAGTGCTTCTCTTTCATAGAAACGCATTAGTGTTTCTTGTGAATGCTTGCAAGTTGCTTAAGGCACTTTCAAAGGAAAGTGATTTTCTCTGAAAGGACAGCATTTAGAAAGTGAAGCAACACTCCATTCACTTCGCACAGTGAATTGTAGTGTTGGAACAGACTGCTTCTCTTTCAGAGAAACGCATGTGAGTTTCTGTTGAATGCTTGTAAGTAGCTTAAGGCACTTTCAAAGGAAAGTGATTTTCTCTGAGAGGACAGCATTTAGAAAGTGAAGCAACACTCCATTCCCTTCGTGCAGTGAATTGAAGTGTTGGAACAGAGTGCTTCTCTTTCATAGAAACGCATTAGTGTTTCTTCTGAATGCTTGCAAGTTGCTTAAGGCACTTTCAAAGGAAAGTGATTTTCTCTGAAAGGACATAATTTAGAAAGTGAAGCAACACTCCATTCACTTCGCACAGTGAATTGAAGTGTTGGAACAGACTGCTTCTCTTTCAGAGAAATGCATGTGAGTTTCTGTTGAATGCTTGTAAGTAGCTTAAGGCACTTTCAAAGGAAAGTGATTTTCTCTGAAAGGACAGCATTTAGAAAGTGAAGCAACACTCCATTCACTTCGCACAGTGAATTGAAGTGTTGGAACAGACTGCTTCACTTTCAGAGAAACGCATGTGAGTTTCTGTTGAATGCTTGTAAGTAGCTTAAGGCACTTTCAAAGGAAAGTGATTTTCTCTGAAAGGACAGCATTTAGAAAGTGAAGCAACACTCCATTCCCTTCGTGCAGTGAATTGAAGTGTTGGAACAGAGTGCTTCTCTTTCATAGAAACGCATTAGTGTTTCTTGTGAATGCTTGCAAGTTGCTTAAGGCACTTTCAAAGGAAAGTGATTTTCTCTGAAAGTACATAATTTAGAAAGTGAAGCAACACTCCATTCACTTCGCACAGTGAATTGAAGTGTTGGAACAGACTGCTTCTCTTTCAGAGAAATGCATGTGAGTTTCTGTTGAATGCTTGTAAGTAGCTTAAGGCACTTTCAAAGGAAAGTGATTTTCTCTGAAAGGACAGCATTTAGAAAGTGAAGCAACACTCCATTCACTTCGCACAGTGAATTGAAGTGTTGGAACAGACTGCTTCTCTTTCAGAGAAACGCATGTGAGTTTCTTCCTCATGCTTGCAAGTAGCTTAAAGCACTTTCAAAGGAAAGTGATTTTCTCTGAAAGGACAGCATTTAGAAAGTGAAGCAACACTCCATTCACTTCGCACAGTGAATTGAAGTGTTGGAACACACTGCTTCTCTTTCAGAGAAACGCATGTGAGTTTCTGGTGAATGCTTGTAAGTAGCTTAAGGCACTTTCAAAGGAAAGTGATTTTCTCTGAAAGGACAGCATTTAGAAAGTGAAGCAACACTCCCTTCACTTCAAACAGTGAATTGAAGTGTTGGAACAGACTGCTTCTCTTTCAGAGAAATGCATGTGAGTTTCTGTTGAATGCTTGTAAGTAGCTTAAGGCACTTTCAAAGGAAAGTGATTTTCTCTGAAAGGACAGCATTTAGAAAGTGAGGAAACACTCCATTCACTTCACACAGTGAACTGAAGTGTTGGAACAGACTGCTTCTCTTTCAGAGAAACACATGTGAGTTTCTTCCTAATGCTTGCAAGTAGCTTAAGGCACGTTCAAAGGAAAGTGATTTTCTCTGAAAGGACAGCATTTAGAAAGTGAAGCAACATTCCATTCACTTCGCACAGTGAATTGAAGTGTTGGAACAGACTGCTTCTCTTTCAGAGAAACGCATGTGAGTTTCTTCCTAATGCTTGCAAGTAGCTTAATGCACTTTCAAAGGAAAGTGATTTTCTCTGAAAGGACAGCATTTAGAAAGTGAAGCAACACTCCATTCACTTCGCACATTGAATTGAAGTGTTGGAACAGACTGCTTCTCTTTCAGAGAAACGCATGTGAGTTTCTGTTGAATGCTTGTAAGTATCTTAAGGCACTTTCAAAGGAAAGTGATTTTCTCTGAAAGGACAGCATTTTGAAAGTGAAGCAATACTCCATTCACTTCGCAGAGTGAATTGAAGCATTGGAACAGACTGCTTCTCTTTCAGAGAAACGCATGTGAGTTTCTGTTAAATGCTTGTAAGTAGCTTAAGGCACTTTCAAAGGAAAGTGATTTTCTCTGAGAGCACAGCATTTAGAAAGTGAGGCAACACTCTATTCACTTCACACAGTGAATTGAAGTGTTGGAACAGACTGCTTCTCTTTCAGAGAAATGCATGTGAGTTTCTTCCTAATGCTTGCAAGTAGCTTAAGGCACTTTCAAAGGAAAGTGATTTTCTCTGAAAGGACAGCATTTAGAAAATGAAGCAACACTCCGTTCACTTCGCACAGTGAATTGAAGTGTTGGAACCGACTGCTTCTCTTTCAGAGAAACGCATGTGAGTTTCTGGTGAATGCTTGTAAGAAGCTCAAGGCACTTTCAAAGGAAAGTGATTTTCTCTGAAAGGACAGCATTTAGAAAGTGAAGCAACACTCCATTCACTTCGTGCAGTGAATTGAAGTGTTGGAATAGAGTGCTTCTCTTTCATAGAAACGCATTAGTGTTTCTTGTGAATGCTTGCAAGTTGCTTAAGGCACTTTCAAAGGATAGTGATTTTCTCTGAAAGGACATAATTTAGAAAGTGAAGCAACACTCCATTCACTTCGCACAGTGAATTGAAGTGTTGGAACAGACTGCTTCTCTTTCAGAGAAATGCATGTGAGTTTCTGTTGAATGCTTGTAAGTAGCTTAAGGCACTTTCAATGGAAAGTGATTTTCTCTGAAAGGACAGCATTTAGAAAGTGAAGCAACACTCCATTCACTTCGCACAGTGAATTGAAGTTTTGGAACAGACTGCTTCACTTTCAGAGAAACGCATGTGAGTTTCTGTTGAATGCTTGTAAGTAGCTTAAGGCACTTTCAAAGGAAAGTGATTTTCTCTAAGATGACAGCATTTAGAAAGTGAGGCAACACTCCATTCACTTCACACAGTGAATTGAAGTGTTGGAACAGACTGCTTCTCTTTCAGAGAAACGCATGTGAGTTTCTTCCTAATGCTTGCAAGTAGCTTAAGGCACTTTCAAAGGAAAGTGCTTTTCTCAGAAAGGACAGCATTTAGAAAGTGAAGCAACACTCCATTCACTTCGCACAGTGAATTGAAGTGTTGGAACAGACTGCTTCTCTTTCAGAGAAACGCATGTGAGTTTCTGGTGAATGCTTGTAAGTAGATTTAGGCACTTTCAAAGGAAAGTGATTTTCTCTGAAAGGACAGCATTTAGAAAGTGAGGCAACACTCCATTCACTTCGCACAGTGAATTGAAGTGTTGGAACAGACTGCTTCTCTTTCAGAGAAACGCATGTGAGTTTCTTCCTAATGCTTGCAAGTAGCTTAAGGCACTTTCAAAGGAAAGTGATTTTCTCTGAAATGACAGCATTTAGAAAGTGAAGCAACACTCCATTCACTTCGTGCAGTGAATTGAAGTGTTGGAACAGAGTGCTTCTCTTTCATAGAAACGCATTAGTGTTTCTTGTGAATGCTTGCAAGTTGCTTAAGGCACTTTCAAAGGAAAGTGATTTTCTCTGAAAGGACATAATTTAGAAAGTGAAGCAACACTCCATTCACTTCGCACAGTGAATTGAAGTGTTGGAACAGACTGCTTCTCTTTCAGAGAAATGCATGTGAGTTTCTGTTGAATGCTTGTAAGTAGCTGAAGGCACTTTCAAAGGAAAGTGATTTTCTCTGAAAGGACAGCATTTAGAAAGTGAAGCAACACTCCATTCACTTCGCAGAGTGAATTGAAGTGTTGGAACAGACTGCTTCACTTTCAGAGAAACGCATGTGAGTTTCTGTTGAATGCTTGTAAGTAGCTTAAGGCACTTTCAAAGGAAAGTGATTTTCTCTGAAAGGACAGCATTTAGAAAGTGAGGCAGCACTCCATTCACTTCACACAGTGAATTGAAGGGATGGAACAGACTGCTTCTCTTTCAGAGAAACGCATGTGAGTTTCTGGTGAATGCTTGTAAGTAGATTTAGGCACTTTCAAAGGAAAGTGATTTTCTCTGAAAGGACAGCATTTAGAAAGTGAGGCAACACTCCATTCACTTCGCACAGTGAATTGAAGTGTTGGAACAGACTGCTTCTCTTTCAGAGAAACGCATGTGAGTTTCTTCCTAATGCTTGCAAGTAGCTTAAGGCACTTTCAAAGGAAAGTGATTTTCTCTGAAATGACAGCATTTAGAAAGTGAAGCAACACTCCATTCACTTCGTGCAGTGAATTGAAGTGTTGGAACAGAGTGCTTCTCTTTCATAGAAACGCATTAGTGTTTCTTGTGAATGCTTGCAAGTTGCTTAAGGCACTTTCAAAGGAAAGTGATTTTCTCTGAAAGGACATAATTTAGAAAGTGAAGCAACACTCCATTCACTTCGCACAGTGAATTGAAGTGTTGGAACAGACTGCTTCTCTTTCAGAGAAATGCATGTGAGTTTCTGTTGAATGCTTGTAAGTAGCTGAAGGCACTTTCAAAGGAAAGTGATTTTCTCTGAAAGGACAGCATTTAGAAAGTGAAGCAACACTCCATTCACTTCGCAGAGTGAATTGAAGTGTTGGAACAGACTGCTTCACTTTCAGAGAAACGCATGTGAGTTTCTGTTGAATGCTTGTAAGTAGCTTAAGGCACTTTCAAAGGAAAGTGATTTTCTCTGAAAGGACAGCATTTAGAAAGTGAGGCAGCACTCCATTCACTTCACACAGTGAATTGAAGTGTTGGAACAGACTGCTTCTCTTTCAGAGAAACGCATGTGAGTTTCTTCCGAATGCTTGCAAGTAGCTTAAGGCACTTTCAAAGGAAAGTGATTTTCTCTGAAAGGACAGTATTTAGAAAGTGAGGCAACACTCCATTCACTTCGCACAGTGAATTGAAGTGTTGGAACAGACTGCTTCTCTTTCAGAGAAACGCATGTGAGTTTCTTCCTAATGCTTGCAAGTAGCTTAAGGCACTTTCAAAGGAAAGTGATTTTCTCTGAAAGGACAGCATTTAGAACGTGACGCAACACTCCATTCACTTCGCACAGTGAATTGAAGTGTTGGAACCGACTGCTTCTCTTTCAGAGAAACGCATGTGAGTTTCTGGTGAATGCTTGTAAGAAGCTTAAGGCACTTTCAAAGGAAAGTGATTTTCTCTGAAAGGACAGCATTTAGAACGTGAAACAACACTCCATTCACTTCGTGCAGTGAACTGAAGTGTTGGAACAGAGTGCTTCTCTTTCATAGATACGCATTAGTGTTTCTTGTGAATGCTAACAAGTTGGTTAAGGCACTTTCAAAGGAAAGTGATTTTCTCTGAAAGGACATAATTTAGAAAGTGAAGCAAAATTCCATTCACTTCGCACAGTGAATTGAAGTGTTGGAACAGACTGCTTCTCTTTCAGAGAAATGCATGTGAGTTTCTGTTGAATGCTTGTAAGTAGCTTAAGGCACTTTCAAAGGAAAGTGATTTTCTCTGAAAGGACAGCATTTAGAAAATGAAGCAACACTCCATTCACTTCGCACAGTGAATTGAAGTGTTGGAACAGACTGCTTCACTTTCAGAGAAACGCATGTGAGTTTCTGTTGAATGCTTGTAAGTAGCTTAAGGCACTTTCAAAGGAAAGTGATTTTCTCTGAGAGGACAGCATTTAGAAAGTGAGGCAACAATCCATTCACTTCACACAGTGAATTGAAATGTTGGAACAGACTGCTTCTCTTTCAGAGAAACGCATGTGAGTTTCTGTTGAATGCTTGTAAGTAGCTTAAGGCACTTTCAAAGAAAAGTGATTTTCTCTGAAAGGACAGCATTTAGAAAGGGAAGCAATACTCCATTCACTTCGCAGAGTGAATTGAAGTATTAGAAAAGACTGCTTCACTTTCAGAGAAACGCATGTGAGTTTCTGTTAAATGCTTGTAAGTAGCTTAAGGCACTTTCAAAGGAAAGTGATTTTCTCTGAAAGCACAGCATTTAGAAAGTGAGGCAACACTCTATTCACTTCACACAGTGAATTGAAGGGATGGAACAGACTGCTTCTCTTTCAGAGAAACGCATGTGAGTTTCTTCCTAATGCTTGCAAGTAGCTTAAGGCACTATCAAAGGAAAGTGATTTTCTCTGAAAGCACAGCATTTAGAAAGTGAGGCAACACTCCATTCAATTCGCACAGTGAATTGAAGTGTTGGAACAGACTGCTTCTCTTTCAGAGAAACGCATGTGAGTTTCTTCCTAATGCTTGCAAGTAGCTTAAGGCACTTTCAAAGGAAAGTGATTTTCTCTGAAAGGAAAGCATTTAGAAAGTGAAGCAACACTCCATTCACTTCGTGCAGTGAATTGAAGTGTTGGAACAGAGTGCTTCTCTTTCATAGAAACGCATTAGTGTTTCTTGTGAATGCTTGCAAGTTGCTTAAGGCACTTTCAAAGGAAAGTGATTTTCTCTGAAAGGACAGCATTTAGAAAGTGAAGCAACACTCCATTCACTTCGCACAGTGAATTGAAGTGTTGGAACAGACTGCTTCTCTTTCAGAGAAACGCATGTGATTTTCTGGTGAATGCTTGTAAGTAGCTTAAGGCACTTTCAAAGGAAAGTGATTTTCTCTGAGAGGACAGCATTTAGAAAGTGAGGCAACACTCCATTCACTTCACACAGTGAATTGAAGTCTTGGAACAGACTGCTTCACTTTCAGAGAAACACATGTGAGTTTCTTCCTAATGCTTGCAAGTAGCTTAAGGCACTTTCAAAGGAAAGTGATTTTCTCAGAAAGGACAGCATTTAGAAAGTGAAGCAACACTCCATTCACTTCGCACAGTGAATTGTAGTGTTGGAACAGACTGCTTCTCTTTCAGAGAAACGCATGTGAGTTTCTTCCTAATGCTTGCAAGTAGCTTAAGGCACTTTCAAAGGAAAGTGATTTTCTCTGAAAGGACAGCATTTAGAAAGTGAAGCAACACTCCATTCACTTCGCACAGTGAATTGAAGTGTTGGAACAGACTGCTTCTCTTTCAGAGAAACGCATGTGAGTTTCTGGTTAATGCTTGTAAGTAGCTTAATGCACTTTCAAAGGAAAGTGATTTTCTCTGAAAGGACAGCATTTAGAAAGTGAAGCAACACTCCATTCCCTTCGTGCAGTGAATTGAAGTGTTGGAACAGAGTGCTTCTCTTTCATAGAAACACATTAGTGTTTCTTGTGAATGCTTGCAAGTTGCTTAAGGCACTTTCAAAGGAAAGTGATTTTCTCTGAAAGGACATAATTTAGAAAGTGAAGCAACACTCCATTCACTTCGCACAGTGAATTGAAGTGTTGGAACAGACTGCTTCTCTTTCAGAGAAATGCATGTGAGTTTCTGTTGAATGCTTGTAAGTAGCTTAAGGCACTTTCAAAGGAAAGTGATTTTCTCTGAAAGGACAGCATTTAGAAAGTGAAGCAACACTCCATTCACTTCGCACAGTGAATTGAAGTGTTGGAACAGACTGCTTCACTTTCAGAGAAACGCATGTGAGTTTCTGTTGAATGCTTGTAAGTAGCTTAAGGCACTTTCAAAGGAAAGTGATTTTCTCTGAGAGGACAGCATTTAGAAAGTGAAGCAACACTCCATTCCCTTCGTGCAGTGAATTGAAGTGTTGGAACAGAGTGCTTCTCTTTCATAGAAACGCATTAGTGTTTCTTGTGAATGCTTGCAAGTTGCTTAAGGCACTTTCAAAGGAAAGTGATTTTCTCTGAAAGTACATAATTTAGAAAGTGAAGCAACACTCCATTCACTTCGCACAGTGAATTGAAGTGTTGGAACAGACTGCTTCTCTTTCAGAGAAATGCATGTGAGTTTCTGTTGAATGCTTGTAAGTAGCTTAAGGCACTTTCAAAGGAAAGTGATTTTCTCTGAAAGGACAGCATTTAGAAAGTGAAGCAACACTCCATTCACTTCGCACAGTGAATTGAAGTGTTGGAACAGACTGCTTCACTTTCAGAGAAACACATGTGAGTTTCTGTTGAATGCTTGTAAGTAGCTTAAGGCACTTTCAAAGGAAAGTGATTTTCTCTGAGAGGACAGCATTTAGAAAGTGAGGCAACACTCCATTCACTTCACACAGTGAATTGAAGTGTTGGAACAGACTGCTTCTCTTTCAGAGAAACGCATGTGAGTTTCTTCCTAATGCTTGCAAGTAGCTTAAGGCACTTTCAAAGGAAAGTGATTTTCTCAGAAAGGACAGCATTTAGAAAGTGAAGCAACACTCCATTCACTTCGCACAGTGAATTGAAGTGTTGGAACAGACTGCTTCTCTTTCAGAGAAACGCATGTGAGTTTCTTCCTCATGCTTGCAAGTAGCTTAAAGCACTTTCAAGGAAAGTGATTTTCTCTGAAAGGACAGCATTTAGAAAGTGAAGCAACACTCCATTCACTTCGCACAGTGAATTGAAGTGTTGGAACACACTGCTTCTCTTTCAGAGAAACGCATGTGAGTTTCTGGTGAATGCTTGTAAGTAGCTTAAGGCACTTTCAAAGGAAAGTGATTTTCCCTGAAAGGACAGCATTTAGAAAGTGAAGCAACACTCCCTTCACTTCAAACAGTGAATTGAAGTGTTGGAACAGACTGCTTCTCTTTCAGAGAAATGCATGTGAGTTTCTGTTGAATGCTTGTAAGTAGCTTAAGGCACTTTCAAAGGAAAGTGATTTTCTCTGAAAGGACAGCATTTAGAAAGTGAGGAAACACTCCATTCACTTCACACAGTGAACTGAAGTGTTGGAACAGACTGCTTCTCTTTCAGAGAAACACATGTGAGTTTCTTCCTAATGCTTGCAAGTAGCTTAAGGCACGTTCAAAGGAAAGTGATTTTCTCTGAAAGGACAGCATTTAGAAAGTGAAGCAACATTCCATTCACTTTGCACAGTGAATTGAAGTGTTGGAACAGACTGCTTCTCTTTCAGAGAAACGCATGTGAGTTTCTTCCTAATGCTTGCAAGTAGCTTAATGCACTTTCAAAGGAAAGTGATTTTCTCTGAAAGGACAGCATTTAGAAAGTGAAGCAACACTCCATTCACTTCGCACATTGAATTGAAGTGTTGGAACAGACTGCTTCTCTTTCAGAGAAACGCATGTGAGTTTCTGTTGAATGCTTGTAAGTAGCTTAAGGCACTTTCAAAGGAAAGTGATTTTCTCTGAAAGGACAGCATTTAGAAAGTGAAGCAACACTCCATTCCATCGTGCAGTGAATTGAAGTGTTGGAACAGAGTGCTTCTCTTTCATAGAAACGCATTAGTGTTTCTTGTGAATGCTTGCAAGTTGCTTAAGGCACTTTCAAAGGAAAGTGATTTTCTCTGAAAGTACATAATTTAGAAAGTGAAGCAACACTCCATTCACTTCGCACAGTGAATTGAAGTGTTGGAACAGACTGCTTCTCTTTCAGAGAAATGCATGTGAGTTTCTGTTGAATGCTTGTAAGTAGCTTAAGGCACTTTCAAAGGAAAGTGATTTTCTCTGAAAGGACAGTATTTAGAAAGTGAAGCAACACTCCATTCACTTCGCACAGTGAATTGAAGTGTTGGAACAGACTGCTTCACTTTCAGAGAAACACATGTGATTTTCTGTTGAATGCTTGTAAGTAGCTTAAGGCACTTTCAAAGGAAAGTGATTTTCTCTGAGAGGACAGCATTTAGAAAGTGAGGCAACACTCCATTCACTTCACACAGTGAATTGAAGTGTTGGAACAGACTGCTTCTCTTTCAGAGAAACGCATGTGAGTTTCTTCCTAATGCTTGCAAGTAGCTTAAGGCACTTTCAAAGGAAAGTGATTTTCTCAGAAAGGACAGCATTTAGAAAGTGAAGCAACACTCCATTCACTTCGCACAGTGAATTGAAGTGTTGGAACAGACTGCTTCTCTTTCAGAGAAACGCATGTGAGTTTCTTCCTCATGCTTGCAAGTAGCTTAAAGCACTTTCAAAGGAAAGTGATTTTCTCTGAAAGGACAGCATTTAGAAAGTGAAGCAACACTCCATTCACTTCGCACAGTGAATTGAAGTGTTGGAACACACTGCTTCTCTTTCAGAGAAACGCATGTGAGTTTCTGGTGAATGCTTGTAAGTAGCTTAAGGCACTTTCAAAGGAAAGTGATTTTCTCTGAAAGGACAGCATTTAGAAAGTGAAGCAACACTCCCTTCACTTCAAACAGTGAATTGAAGTGTTGGAACAGACTGCTTCTCTTTCAGAGAAATGCATGTGAGTTTCTGTTGAATGCTTGTAAGTAGCTTAAGGCACTTTCAAAGGAAAGTGATTTTCTCTGAAAGGACAGCATTTAGAAAGTGAGGAAACACTCCATTCACTTCACACAGTGAACTGAAGTGTTGGAACAGACTGCTTCTCTTTCAGAGAAACACATGTGAGTTTCTTCCTAATGCTTGCAAGTAGCTTAAGGCACGTTCAAAGGAAAGTGATTTTCTCTGAAAGGACAGCATTTAGAAAGTGAAGCAACATTCCATTCACTTCGCACAGTGAATTGAAGTGTTGGAACAGACTGCTTCTCTTTCAGAGAAACGCATGTGAGTTTCTTCCTAATGCTTGCAAGTAGCTTAATGCACTTTCAAAGGAAAGTGATTTTCTCTGAAAGGACAGCATTTAGAAAGTGAAGCAACACTCCATTCACTTCGCACATTGAATTGAAGTGTTGGAACAGACTGCTTCTCTTTCAGAGAAACGCATGTGAGTTTCTTTTGAATGCTTGTAAGTATCTTAAGGCACTTTCAAAGGAAAGTGATTTTCTCTGAAAGGACAGCATTTTGAAAGTGAAGCAATACTCCATTCACTTCGCAGAGTGAATTGAAGCATTGGAACAGACTGCTTCTCTTTCAGAGAAACGCATGTGAGTTTCTGTTAAATGCTTGCAAGTAGCTTAAGGCACTTTCAAAGGAAAGTGATTTTCTCTGAGAGCACAGCATTTAGAAAGTGAGGCAACACTCTATTCACTTCACACAGTGAATTGAAGTGTTGGAACAGACTGCTTCTCTTTCAGAGAAATGCATGTGAGTTTCTTCCTAATGCTTGCAAGTAGCTTAAGGCACTTTCAAAGGAAAGTGATTTTCTCTGAAAAGACAGCATTTAGAAAATGAAGCAACACTCCGTTCACTTCGCACAGTGAATTGAAGTGTTGGAACCGACTGCTTCTCTTTCAGAGAAACGCATGTGAGTTTCTGGTGAATGCTTGTAAGAAGCTCAAGGCACTTTCAAAGGAAAGTGATTTTCTCTGAAAGGACAGCATTTAGAAAGTGAAGCAACACTCCATTCACTTCGTGCAGTGAATTGAAGTGTTGGAATAGAGTGCTTCTCTTTCATAGAAACGCATTAGTGTTTCTTGTGAATGCTTGCAAGTTGCTTAAGGCACTTTCATAGGATAGTGATTTTCTCTGAAAGGACATAATTTAGAAAGTGAAGCAACACTCCATTCACTTCGCACAGTGAATTGAAGTGTTGGAACAGACTGCTTCACTTTCAGAGAAATGCATGTGAGTTTCTGTTGAATGTTTGTAAGTAGCTTAAGGCACTTTCAATGGAAAGTGATTTTCTCTGAAAGGACAGCATTTAGAAAGTGAAGCAACACTCCATTCACTTCGCACAGTGAATTGAAGTTTTGGAACAGACTGCTTCACTTTCAGAGAAACGCATGTGAGTTTCTGTTGAATGCTTGTAAGTAGCTTAAGGCACTTTCAAAGGAAAGTGATTTTCTCTAAGATGACAGCATTTAGAAAGTGAGGCAACACTCCATTCACTTCACACAGTGAATTGAAGTGTTGGAACAGACTGCTTCTCTTTCAGAGAAACGCATGTGAGTTTCTTCCTAATGCTTGCAAGTAGCTTAAGGCACTTTCAAAGGAAAGTGATTTTCTCAGAAAGGACAGCATTTAGAAAGTGAAGCAACACTCCATTCACTTCGCACATTGAATTGAAGTGTTGGAACAGACTGCTTCTCTTTCAGAGAAACGCATGTGAGTTTCTGTTGAATGCTTGTAAGTATCTTAAGGCACTTTCAAAGGAAAGTGATTTTCTCTGAAAGGACAGCATTTCGAAAGTGAAGCAATACTCCATTCACTTCGCAGAGTGAATTGAAGTGTTGGAACAGACTGCTTCTCTTTCAGAGAAACGCATGTGAGTTTCTGTTAAATGCTTGTAAGTAGCTTAAGGCACTTTCAAAGGAAAGTGATTTTCTCTGAGAGCACAGCATTTAGAATGTGAGGCAACACTCCATTCACTTCGTGCAGTGAATTGAAGTGTTGGAATAGAGTGCTTCTCTTTCATAGAAACGCATTAGTGTTTCTTGTGAATGCTTGCAAGTTGCATAAGGCACTTTCAAAGGATAGTGATTTTCTCTGAAAGGACATAATTTAGAAAGTGAAGCAACACTCCATTCACTTCGCACAGTGAATTGAAGTGTTGGAACAGACTGCTTCTCTTTCAGAGAAATGCATGTGAGTTTCTGTTGAATGCTTGTAAGTAGCTTAAGGCACTTTCAATGGAAAGTGATTTTCTCTGAAAGGACAGCATTTAGAAAGTGAAGCAACACTCCATTCACTTCGCACAGTGAATTGAAGTGTTGGAACAGACTGCTTCACTTTCAGAGAAACGCATGTGAGTTTCTGTTGAATGCTTGTAAGTAGCTTAAGGCACTTTCAAAAGAAAGTGATTTTCTCTAAGATGACAGCATTTAGAAAGTGAGGCAACACTCCATTCACTTCACACAGTGAATTGAAGTGTTGGAACAGACTGCTTCTCTTTCAGAGAAACGCATGTGAGTTTCTTCCTAATGCTTGCAAGTAGCTTAAGGCACTTTCAAAGGAAAGTGATTTTCTCAGAAAGGACAGCATTTAGAAAGTGAAGCAACACTCCATTCACTTCGCACAGTGAATTGAAGTGTTGGAACAGACTGCTTCTCTTTCAGAGAAACGCATGTGAGTTTCTGGTGAATGCTTGTAAGTAGATTAAGGCACTTTCAAAGGAAAGTGATTTTCTCTGAAAGGACAGCATTTACAAAGTGAAGCAACACTCCATTCACTTCGCACAGTGAAATGAAGTGTTGGAACAGACTGCTTCTCTTTCAGAGAAACGCATGTGAGTTTCTGGTGAATGCTTGTAAGTAGCTTAAGGCACTTTCAAAGGAAAGTGATTTTCTCTGAAAGGACAGCATTTAGAAAGTGAAGCAACACTCCATTCACTTCGAACAGTGAATTGAAGTGTTGGAACAGACTGCTTCTTTTTAAGAGAAATGCATGTGAGTTTCTGGTGAAAGCTTGTAAGTAGCTTAAGGCACTTTCAAAGGAAAGTGATTTTCTCTGAAAGGACAGCATTTAGAAAGTGAGGCAGCACTCCATTCACTTCACACAGTGAACTGAAGTGTTGGAACAGACTGCATCTCTTTCAGAGAAACGCATGTGAGTTTCTTCCTAATGCTTGCAAGTAGCTTAAGGCACTATCAAAGGAAAGTGATTTTCTCTGAAAAGACAGCATTTAGAAAGTGAAGCAACACTCCATTCACTTCGCACAGTGAATTGAAGTGTTGGAACAGACTGCTTCTCTTTCAGAGAAGCGCATGTGAGTTTTTTGTGAATGCTTGAAAGTAGTTTAAGGCACTTTCAAAGGAAAGTGATTTTCTCTGAAAGGACAACATTTAGAAAGTGAAGCAACACTCCATTCACTTCGCACAGTGAATTGAAGTGTTGGAACAGACTGCTTCTCTTTCAGAGAAACGCATGTGAGTTTCTTCCTAATGTTTGCAAGTAGCTTAAGGCACTTTCAAAGGAAAGTGATTTTCTCTGAAAGGACAGCATTTAGAAAGTGAGGCAACACTCCATTCACTTCGCACAGTGAATTGAAGTGTTGGAACAGACTGCTTCTCTTTCAGAGAAACACATGTGAGTTTCTTCCTAATGCTTGCAAGTAGCTTAAGGCACTTTCAAAGGAAAGTGATTTTCTCTGAAAGGACAGCATTTAGAAAGTGAAGCAACACACCATTCACTTGGCACAGTGAATTGAAGTGTTGGAACCGAGTGAATCTCTTTCAGTGAAAAGCATGTGAGTTTCTGGTGAATGCTTGTAAGAAGCTTAAGGCACTTTCAAAGGAAAGTGATTTTCTCTGAAAGGACAGCATTTAGAAAGTGAAGCAACACTCCATTCACTTCGTGCAGTGAATTGAAGTTTTGGAACAGAGTGCTTCTCTTTCATAGAAACGCATTAGTGTTTCTTGTGAATGCTTGCAAGTTGCTTAAGGCACTTTCAAAGGAAAGTGATTTTCTCTGAAAGGACAGCATTTAGAAAGTGAAGCAACACTCCATTCACTTCCCAGAGTGAATTGAAGTATTGGAACAGACTGCTTCTCTTTCAGAGAAACGCATGTGAGTTTCTGTTAAATGCTTGTAAGTAGCTTAAGGCACTTTCAAAGGAAAGTGATTTTCTCTGAAAGCACAGCATTTAGAAAGTGAGGCAACACTCTATTCACTTCACACAGTGAATTGAAGTGTTGGAACAGACTTCTTCTCTTTCAGAGAAACGCATGTGAGTTTCTTCCTAATGCTTGCAAGTAGCTTAAGGCACTATCAAAGGAAAGTGATTTTCTCTGAAAAGACAGCATTTAGAAAGTGAAGCAACACTCCATTCACTTCGCACAGTGAATTGAAGTGTTGGAACAGACTGCTTCTCTTTCAGAGAAGCGCATGTGAGTTTTTTGTGAATGCTTGAAAGTAGTTTAAGGCACTTTCAAAGGAAAGTGATTTTCTCTGAAAGGACAACATTTAGAAAGTGAAGCAACACTCCATTCACTTCGCACAGTGAATTGAAGTGTTGGAACAGACTGCATCTCTTTCAGAGAAATGCATGTGAGTTTCTTCCTAATGCTTGCAAGTAGCTTAAGGCACTTTCAAAGGAAAGTGATTTTCTCTGAAAGGACAGCATTTAGAAAGTGAAGCAACACTCCATTCACTTCGTGCAGTGTATTGAAGTGTTGGAACAGAGTGCTTCTCTTTCATAGAAACGCATTAGTGTTTCTTGTGAATGCTTGCAAGTTGCTTAAGGCACTTTCAAAGGAAAGTGATTTTCTCTGAAAGGACATAATTTAGAAAGGGAAGCAACACTCCATTCACTTCGCACAGTGAATTGAAGTGTTGGAACAGACTGCTTCTCTTTCAGAGAAATGCATGTGAGTTTCTGTTGAATGTTTGTAGTAGCTTAAGGAACTTTCAAATGAAAGTGACTTTCTCTGAAAGGACAGCATTTAGAAAGTGAAGCAACACTCCCTTCACTTCGAACAGTGAATTGAAGTGTTGGAACAGACTGCTTCTCTTTCAGAGTAATGTATGTGAGTTTCTGTTGAATGCTTGTAAGTAGCTTAAGGCACTTTCAAAGGAAAGTGATTTTCTCTGAAAGTACAGCATTTAGAAAGTGAGGCAACACTCCATTCACTTCACACAGTGAATTGAAGTGTTGGAACAGACTGCTTCTCTTTCAGAGAAACACATGTGAGTTTCTTCCTAATGCTTGCAAGTAGCTTAAGGCACTTTCAAAGGAAAGTGATTTTCTCTGAAAGGACAGCATTTACAAAGTGAAGCAACACTCCATTCACTTCGCACATTGAATTGAAGTGTTGGAACAGACTGCTTCTCTTTCAGAGAAACGCATGTGAGTTTCTGTTGAAAGCTTGTAAGTAGCTTAAGGCACTTTCAAAGGAAAGTGATTTTCTCTGAAAGGACAGCATTTAGAAAGTGAAGCAACACTCCATTCACTTCCCAGAGTGAATTGAAGTATTGGAACAGACTGCTTCTCTTTCAGAGAAACGCATGTGAGTTTCTGTTAAATGCTTGTAAGTAGCTTAAGGCACTTTCAAAGGAAAGTGATTTTCTCTGAAAGCACAGCATTTAGAAAGTGAGGCAACACTCTATTCACTTCACACAGTGAATTGAAGTGTTGGAACAGACTGCTTCTCTTTCAGAGAAACGCATGTGAGTTTCTTCCTAATGCTTGCAAGGAGCTAAAGGCACTATCAAAGGAAAGTGATTTTCTCTGAAAGGACAGCATTTAGAAAGTGAAGCAACACTCCATTCACTTCGCACAGTGAATTGAAGTGTTGGAACAGACTGCTTCTCTTTCAGAGAAGCACATGTGAGTTTTTTGTGAATGCTTGAAAGTAGTTTAAGGCACTTTCAAAGGAAAGTGATTTTCTCTGAAAAGACAGCATTTAGAAAGTGAGGCAACACTCCATTCACTTCGCACAGTGAATTGAAGTGTTGGAACAGACTGCTTCTCTTTCAGAGAAATGCATGTGAGTTTCTGTTGAATGCTTGTAAGTAGCTTAAGGCACTTTCAAAGGAAAGTGATTTTCTCTGAAAGTACAGCATTTAGAAAGTGAGGCAACACTCCATTCACTTCACACAGTGAATTGAAGTGTTGGAACAGACTGCTTCTCTTTCAGAGAAACGCATGTGAGTTTCTTCCTAATGCTTGCAAGTAGCTTAAGGCACTTTCAAAGGAAAGTGATTTTCTCTGAAAGGACAGCATTTAGAAAGTGAAACAACACTCCATTCACTTCGTGCAGTGAATTGAAGTGTTGGAACAGACTGCTTCTCTTTCATAGAAACGCATTAGTGTTTCTTGTGAATGCTTGCAAGTTGCTTAAGGCACTTTCAAAGGAAAGTGATTTTCTCTGAAAGGACATAATTTAGAAAGGGAAGCAACACTCCATTCACTTCGCACAGTGAATTGAAGTGTTGGAACAGACTGCTTCTCTTTCAGAGAAATGCATGTGAGTTTCTGTTGAATGCTTGTAAGTAGCTTAAGGCACTTTCAAAGGAAAGTGATTTTCTCTGAAAGGAAAGCATTTAGAAAGTGAAGCAACACTCCATTCACTTCGCAGAGTGAATTGAAGTGTTGGAACAGACTGCTTCACTTTCAGAGAAACGCATGTGAGTTTCTGTTGAATGCTTGTAAGTAGCTTAAGGCACTTTCAAAGGAAAGTGATTTTCTCTGAGATGACAGCATTTAGAAAGTGAGGCAACACTCCATTCACTTCACACAGTGAATTGAAGTGTTGGAACAGACTGCTTCTCTTTCAGAGAAACGCATGTGTGTTTCTTCCTAATGCTTGCAAGTAGCTTAAGGCACTTTCAAAGGAAAGTGATTTTCTCAGAAAGGACAGCATTTAGAAAGTGAAGCAACACTCCATTCACTTCGCACAGTGAATTGAAGTGTTGGAACAGACTGCTTCTCTTTCAGAGAAATGCATGTGAGTTTCTTCCTAATGCTTGCAAGTAGCTTAAGGCACTTTCAAAGGAAAGTGATTTTCTCTGAAAGGACAGCATTTACAAAGTGAAGCAACACTCCATTCACTTCGCACAGTGAATTGAAGTGTTGGAACAGACTGCTTCTCTTTCAGAGAAATGCATGTGAGTTTCTGGTGAATGCTTGTAAGTAGCTTAAGGCACTTTCAAAGGAAAGTGATTTTCTCTGAAAGGACAGCATTTAGAAAGTGAGGCAGCACTCCATTCACTTCACACAGTGAATTGAAGTGTTGGAACAGACTGCTTCTCTTTCAGAGAAACGCATGTGAGTTTCTTCCTAATGCTTGCAAGTAGCTTAAGGCACTTTCAAGGGAAAGTGATTTTCTCTGAAAGGACAGCATTTAGAAAGTGAGGCAACACTCCATTCACTTCACACAGTGAATTGAAGTGTTGGAACCGACTGCTTCTATTTCAGAGAAACGCATGTGAGTTTCTGGTGAATGCTTGTAAGAAGCTTAAGGCACTTTCAAAGGAAAGTGATTTTCTCTGAAAGGACAGCATTTAGAAAGTGAAGCAACACTCCATTCACTTCGTGTAGTGAATTGAAGTGTTGGAACAGACTGCTTCTCTTTCAGAGAAACGCATGTGAGTTTCTTCCTAATGCTTGCAAGTAGCTTAAGGCACTTTCAAAGGAAAGTGATTTTCTCTGAAAGGACAGCATTTAGAAAGTGAAGCAACACTCCATTCACTTCGCACATTGAATTGAAGTGTTGGAACAGACTGCTTCTCTTTCAGAGAAACGCATGTGAGTTTCTGTTGAATGCTTGTAAGTAGCTTAAGGCACTTTCAAAGGAAAGTGATTTTCTCTGAAAGGACAGCATTTAGAAAGTGAGGCAGCACTCCATTCACTTCACACAGTGAATTGAAGTGTTGGAACAGACTGCTTCTCTTTCAGAGAAACGCATGTGAGTTTCTTCCTAATGCTTGCAAGTAGCTTAAGGCACTTTCAAAGGAAAGTGATTTTCTCTGAAAGGACAGCATTTAGAAAGTGAGGCAACACTCCATTCACTTCACACAGTGAATTGAAGTGTTGGAACAGACTGCTTCTCTTTCAGAGAAATGCATGTGAGTTTCTTCCTAATGCTTGCAAGTAGCTTAAGGCACTTTCAAAGGAAAGTGTTTTTCTCTGAAAGGACAGCATTTAGAACGTGAAGCAACACTCCATTCACTTCGCACAGTGAATGGAAGTGTTGGAACCGACTGCTTCTATTTCAGAGAAACGCATGTGAGTTTCTGGTGAATGCTTGTAAGAAGCTTAAGGCACTTTCAAAGGAAAGTGATTTTCTCTGAAAGGACAGCATTTAGAAAGTAAAGCAACACTCCATTCACTTCGTGCAGTGAATTGAAGTGTTGGAACAGACTGCTTCTCTTTCAGAGAAACGCATTAGTGTTTCTTGTGAATGCTTGCAAGTTGCTTAAGGCACTTTCAAAGGAAAGTGATTTTCTCTGAAAGGACATAATTTAGAAAGTGAAGCAACACTCCATTCACTTCGCACAGTGAATTGAAGTGTTGGAACAGACTGCTTCTCTTTCAGAGAAATGCATGTGAGTTTCTGTTGAATGCTTGTAAGTAGCTTAAGGCACTTTCAAAGGAAAGTGATTTTCTCTGAAAGGACAGCATTTAGAAAGTGAAGCAACACTCCATTCACTTCGCACAGTGAATTGAAGTATTGGAATAGACTGCTTCTCTTTCAGAGAAACGCATGTGAGTTTCTGTTGAATGCTTGTAAGTAGCTTAAGGCACTTTCAAAGGAAAGTGATTTTCTCTGAAAGGACAGCATTTAGAAAGTGAAGCAACACTCCATTCACTTCGCAGAGTGAATTGAAGTATTGGAACAGACTGCTTCTCTTTCAGAGAAACGCATGTGAGTTTCTGTTGAATGCTTGCAAGTAGTTTAAGGCACTTTCAATGGAAAGTGATTTTCTCTGAAAGGACAGCATTTACAAAGTGAAGCAACACTTCATTTACTTCGAACAGTGAATTGAAGTGTTGGAACAGACTGCTTCTCTTTCAGAGAAACGCATGTGAGTTTCTTCCTAATGCTTGCAAGTAGCTTAAGGCACTTTCAAAGGAAAGTGACTTTCTCTGAAAGGACAGCATTTAGAAAGTGAAGCAACACTCCCTTCACTTCGAACAGTGAATTGAAGTGTTGGAACAGACTGCTTCTCTTTCAGAGTAATGCATGTGAGTTTCTGTTGAATGCTTGTAAGTAGCTTAAGGCACTTTCAAAGGAAAGTGATTTTCTCTGAAAGTACAGCATTTAGAAAGTGAGGCAACACTCCATTCACTTCACACAGTGAATTGAAGTGTTGGAACAGACTGCTTCTCTTTCATAGAAACGCATGTGAGTTTCTTCCTAATGCTTGCAGGTAGCTTAAGGCACTTTCAAAGGAAAGTGATTTTCTCTGAAAGGACAACATTTAGAAAGTGAGGCAACACTCCATTCACTTCGCACAGTGAATTGAAGTGTTGGAACAGACTGCTTCTCTTTCAGAGAAGCGCATGTGAGTTTTTTGTGAATGCTTGAAAGTAGTTTAAGGCACTTTCAAAGGAAAGTGATTTTCTCTGAAAGGACAACATTTAGAAAGTGAAGCAACACTCCATTCACTTCGCACAGTGAATTGAAGTGTTGGAACAGACTGCATCTCTTTCAGAGAAATGCATGTGAGTTTCTTCCTAATGCTTGCAAGTAGCTTAAGGCACTTTCAAAGGAAAGTGATTTTCTCTGAAAGGACAGCATTTAGAAAGTGAAGCAACACTCCATTCACTTCGTGCAGTGTATTGAAGTGTTGGAACAGAGTGCTTCTCTTTCATAGAAACGCATTAGTGTTTCTTGTGAATGCTTGCAAGTTGCTTAAGGCACTTTCAAAGGAAAGTGATTTTCTCTGAAAGGACATAATTTAGAAAGGGAAGCAACACTCCATTCACTTCGCACAGTGAATTGAAGTGTTGGAACAGACTGCTTCTCTTTCAGAGAAATGCATGTGAGTTTCTGTTGAATGTTTGTAGTAGCTTAAGGAACTTTCAAAGGAAAGTGACTTTCTCTGAAAGGACAGCATTTAGAAAGTGAAGCAACACTCCCTTCACTTCGAACAGTGAATTGAAGTGTTGGAACAGACTGCTTCTCTTTCAGAGTAATGTATGTGAGTTTCTGTTGAATGCTTGTAAGTAGCTTAAGGCACTTTCAAAGGAAAGTGATTTTCTCTGAAAGTACAGCATTTAGAAAGTGAGGCAACACTCCATTCACTTCACACAGTGAATTGAAGTGTTGGAACAGACTGCTTCTCTTTCAGAGAAACACATGTGAGTTTCTTCCTAATGCTTGCAAGTAGCTTTAGGCACTTTCAAAGGAAAGTGATTTCCTCTGAAAGGACAGCATTTAGAAAGTGAGGCAACACTCCATTCACTTCGCACAGTGAATTGAAGTGTTGGAACAGACTGCTTCTCTTTCAGAGAAACGCATGTGAGTTTCTTCCTAATGCTTGCAAGTAGCTTAAGGCACTTTCAAAGGAAAGTGATTTTCTCTGAAAGGACAGCATTTAGAAAGTGAAGCAACACTCCATTCACTTCGCACATTGAATTGAAGTGTTGGAACAGACTGCTTCTCTTTCAGAGAAACGCATGTGAGTTTCTGTTGAAAGCTTGTAAGTAGCTTAAGGCACTTTCAAAGGAAAGTGATTTTCTCTGAAAGGACAGCATTTAGAAAGTGAAGCAACACTCCATTCACTTCCCAGAGTGAATTGAAGTATTGGAACAGACTGCTTCTCTTTCAGAGAAACGCATGTGAGTTTCTGTTAAATGCTTGTAAGTAGCTTAAGGCACTTTCAAAGGAAAGTGATTTTCTCTGAAAGCACAGCATTTAGAAAGTGAGGCAACACTCTATTCACTTCACACAGTGAATTGAAGTGTTGGAACAGACTGCTTCTCTTTCAGAGAAACGCATGTGAGTTTCTTCCTAATGCTTGCAAGGAGCTAAAGGCACTATCAAAGGAAAGTGATTTTCTCTGAAAGGACAGCATTTAGAAAGTGAAGCAACACTCCATTCACTTCGCACAGTGAATTGAAGTGTTGGAACAGACTGCTTCTCTTTCAGAGAAGCACATGTGAGTTTTTTGTGAATGCTTGAAAGTAGTTTAAGGCACTTTCAAAGGAAAGTGATTTTCTCTGAAAAGACAGCATTTAGAAAGTGAGGCAACACTCCATTCACTTCGCACAGTGAATTGAAGTGTTGGAACAGACTGCTTCTCTTTCAGAGAAATGCATGTGAGTTTCTGTTGAATGCTTGTAAGTAGCTTAAGGCACTTTCAAAGGAAAGTGATTTTCTCTGAAAGTACAGCATTTAGAAAGTGAGGCAACACTCCATTCACTTCACACAGTGAATTGAAGTGTTGGAACAGACTGCTTCTCTTTCAGAGAAACGCATGTGAGTTTCTTCCTAATGCTTGCAAGTAGCTTAAGGCACTTTCAAAGGAAAGTGATTTTCTCTGAAAGGACAGCATTTAGAAAGTGAAACAACACTCCATTCACTTCGTGCAGTGAATTGAAGTGTTGGAACAGACTGCTTCTCTTTCATAGAAACGCATTAGTGTTTCTTGTGAATGCTTGCAAGTTGCTTAAGGCACTTTCAAAGGAAAGTGATTTTCTCTGAAAGGACATAATTTAGAAAGGGAAGCAACACTCCATTCACTTCGCACAGTGAATTGAAGTGTTGGAACAGACTGCTTCTCTTTCAGAGAAATGCATGTGAGTTTCTGTTGAATGCTTGTAAGTAGCTTAAGGCACTTTCAAAGGAAAGTGATTTTCTCTGAAAGGACAGCATTTAGAAAGTGAAGCAACACTCCATTCACTTCGCAGAGTGAATTGAAGTGTTGGAACAGACTGCTTCACTTTCAGAGAAACGCATGTGAGTTTCTGTTGAATGCTTGTAAGTAGCTTAAGGCACTTTCAAAGGAAAGTGATTTTCTCTGAGATGACAGCATTTAGAAAGTGAGGCAACACTCCATTCACTTCACACAGTGAATTGAAGTGTTGGAACAGACTGCTTCTCTTTCAGAGAAACGCATGTGTGTTTCTTCCTAATGCTTGCAAGTAGCTTAAGGCACTTTCAAAGGAAAGTGATTTTCTCAGAAAGGACAGCATTTAGAAAGTGAAGCAACACTCCATTCACTTCGCACAGTGAATTGAAGTGTTGGAACAGACTGCTTCTCTTTCAGAGAAATGCATGTGAGTTTCTTCCTAATGCTTGCAAGTAGCTTAAGGCACTTTCAAAGGAAAGTGATTTTCTCTGAAAGGACAGCATTTACAAAGTGAAGCAACACTCCATTCACTTCGCACAGTGAATTGAAGTGTTGGAACAGACTGCTTCTCTTTCAGAGAAATGCATGTGAGTTTCTGGTGAATGCTTGTAAGTAGCTTAAGGCACTTTCAAAGGAAAGTGATTTTCTCTGAAAGGACAGCATTTAGAAAGTGAGGCAGCACTCCATTCACTTCACACAGTGAATTGAAGTGTTGGAACAGACTGCTTCTCTTTCAGAGAAACGCATGTGAGTTTCTTCCTAATGCTTGCAAGTAGCTTAAGGCACTTTCAAGAGAAAGTGATTTTCTCTGAAAGGACAGCATTTAGAAAGTGAGGCAACACTCCATTCACTTCACACAGTGAATTGAAGTGTTGGAACCGACTGCTTCTATTTCAGAGAAACGCATGTGAGTTTCTGGTGAATGCTTGTAAGAAGCTTAAGGCACTTTCAAAGGAAAGTGATTTTCTCTGAAAGGACAGCATTTAGAAAGTGAAGCAACACTCCATTCACTTCGTGTAGTGAATTGAAGTGTTGGAACAGACTGCTTCTCTTTCAGAGAAACGCATGTGAGTTTCTTCCTAATGCTTGCAAGTAGCTTAAGGCACTTTCAAAGGAAAGTGATTTTCTCTGAAAGGACAGCATTTAGAAAGTGAAGCAACACTCCATTCACTTCGCACATTGAATTGAAGTGTTGGAACAGACTGCTTCTCTTTCAGAGAAACGCATGTGAGTTTCTGTTGAATGCTTGTAAGTAGCTTAAGGCACTTTCAAAGGAAAGTGATTTTCTCTGAAAGGACAGCATTTAGAAAGTGAGGCAGCACTCCATTCACTTCACACAGTGAATTGAAGTGTTGGAACAGACTGCTTCTCTTTCAGAGAAACGCATGTGAGTTTCTTCCTAATGCTTGCAAGTAGCTTAAGGCACTTTCAAAGGAAAGTGATTTTCTCTGAAAGGACAGCATTTAGAAAGTGAGGCAACACTCCATTCACTTCACACAGTGAATTGAAGTGTTGGAACAGACTGCTTCTCTTTCAGAGAAATGCATGTGAGTTTCTTCCTAATGCTTGCAAGTAGCTTAAGGCACTTTCAAAGGAAAGTGTTTTTCTCTGAAAGGACAGCATTTAGAACGTGAAGCAACACTCCATTCACTTCGCACAGTGAATGGAAGTGTTGGAACCGACTGCTTCTATTTCAGAGAAACGCATGTGAGTTTCTGGTGAATGCTTGTAAGAAGCTTAAGGCACTTTCAAAGGAAAGTGATTTTCTCTGAAAGGACAGCATTTAGAAAGTAAAGCAACACTCCATTCACTTCGTGCAGTGAATTGAAGTGTTGGAACAGACTGCTTCTCTTTCAGAGAAACGCATTAGTGTTTCTTGTGAATGCTTGCAAGTTGCTTAAGGCACTTTCAAAGGAAAGTGATTTTCTCTGAAAGGACATAATTTAGAAAGTGAAGCAACACTCCATTCACTTCGCACAGTGAATTGAAGTGTTGGAACAGACTGCTTCTCTTTCAGAGAAATGCATGTGAGTTTCTGTTGAATGCTTGTAAGTAGCTTAAGGCACTTTCAAAGGAAAGTGATTTTCTCTGAAAGGACAGCATTTAGAAAGTGAAGCAACACTCCATTCACTTCGCACAGTGAATTGAAGTATTGGAATAGACTGCTTCTCTTTCAGAGAAACGCATGTGAGTTTCTGTTGAATGCTTGTAAGTAGCTTAAGGCACTTTCAAAGGAAAGTGATTTTCTCTGAAAGGACAGCATTTAGAAAGTGAAGCAACACTCCATTCACTTCGCAGAGTGAATTGAAGTATTGGAACAGACTGCTTCTCTTTCAGAGAAACGCATGTGAGTTTCTGTTGAATGCTTGCAAGTAGTTTAAGGCACTTTCAATGGAAAGTGATTTTCTCTGAAAGGACAGCATTTACAAAGTGAAGCAACACTTCATTTACTTCGAACAGTGAATTGAAGTGTTGGAACAGACTGCTTCTCTTTCAGAGAAACGCATGTGAGTTTCTTCCTAATGCTTGCAAGTAGCTTAAGGCACTTTCAAAGGAAAGTGACTTTCTCTGAAAGGACAGCATTTAGAAAGTGAAGCAACACTCCCTTCACTTCGAACAGTGAATTGAAGTGTTGGAACAGACTGCTTCTCTTTCAGAGTAATGCATGTGAGTTTCTGTTGAATGCTTGTAAGTAGCTTAAGGCACTTTCAAAGGAAAGTGATTTTCTCTGAAAGTACAGCATTTAGAAAGTGAGGCAACACTCCATTCACTTCACACAGTGAATTGAAGTGTTGGAACAGACTGCTTCTCTTTCATAGAAACGCATGTGAGTTTCTTCCTAATGCTTGCAGGTAGCTTAAGGCACTTTCAAAGGAAAGTGATTTTCTCTGAAAGGACAACATTTAGAAAGTGAGGCAACACTCCATTCACTTCGCACAGTGAATTGAAGTGTTGGAACAGACTGCTTCTCTTTCAGAGAAACGCATGTGAGTTTCTTCCTAATGCTTGCAAGTAGCTTAAGGCACTTTCAAAGGAAAGTGATTTTCTCTGAAAGGACAGCATTTAGAAAGTGAAGCAACACTCCATTCACTTCGCACATTGAATTGAAGTGTTGGAACAGACTGCTTCTCTTTCAGAGAAACGCAAGTGAGTTTCTGTTGAATGCTTGTAAGTAGCTTACGGCACTTTCAAAGGAAAGTGATTTTCTCTGAAAGGACAGCATTTAGAAAGTGAAGCAACACTCCATTCACTTCCCAGAGTGAATTGAAGTATTGGAACAGACTGCTTCTCTTTCAGAGAAACGCATGTGAGTTTCTGTTAAATGCTTGTAAGTAGCTTAAGGCACTTTCAAAGGAAAGTGATTTTCTCTGAAAGCACAGCATTTAGAAAGTGAGGCAACACTCTATTCACTTCACACAGTGAATTGAAGTGTTGGAACAGACTGCTTCTCTTTCAGAGAAACGCATGTGAGTTTCTTCCTAATGCTTACAAGTAGCTTAAGGCATATCAAAGGAAAGTGATTTTCTCTGAAAGGACAGCATTTAGAAAGTGAAGCAACACTCCATTCACTTCGCACAGTGAATTGAAGTGTTGGAACAGACTGCTTCTCTTTCAGAGAAGCGCATGTGAGTTTTTTGTGAATGCTTGAAAGTAGTTTAAGGCACTTTCAAAGGAAAGTGATTTTCTCTGAAAGGACAGCATTTAGAAAGTGAGGCAACACTCCATTCACTTCGCACAGTGAATTGAAGTGTTGGAACAGACTGCTTCTCTTTCAGAGAAATGCATGTGGGTTTCTTCCTAATGCTTGCAAGTAGCTTAAGGCACTTTCAAAGGAAAGTGATTTTCTCTGAAAGAACATAATTTAGAAAGGGAAGCAACACTCCATTCACTTCGCACAGTGAATTGAAGTGTTGGAACAGACTGCTTCTCTTTCAGAGAAATGCATGTGAGTTTCTGATGAATGCTTGTAAGTAGCTTAAGGCACTTTCAAAGGAAAGTGATTTTCTCTGAAAGGACAGCATTTAGAAAGTGAAGCAACACTCCATTCACTTCGCAGAGTGAATTGAAGTGTTGGAACAGACTGCTTCTCTTTCAGAGAAACGCATGTGAGTTTCTGTTGAATGCTTGTAAGTAGCTTAAGGCACATTCAGAGGAAAGGGATTTTCTCTGAAAGGACAGCATTTAGAAAGTGAAGCAACACTCCATTCACTTCGCACATTGAATTGAAGTGTTGGAACAGACTGCTTCTCTTTCAGAGAAACGCATGTGAGTTTCTGTTGAATGCTTGTAAGTAGCTTACGGCACTTTCAAAGGAAAGTGATTTTCTCTGAAAGGACAGCATTTAGAAAGTGAAGCAACACTCCATTCACTTCCCAGAGTGAATTGAAGTATTGGAACAGACTGCTTCTCTTTCAGAGAAACGCATGTGAGTTTCTGTTAAATGCTTGTAAGTAGCTTAAGGCACTTTCAAAGGAAAGTGATTTTCTCTGAAAGCACAGCATTTAGAAAGTGAGGCAACACTCTATTCACTTCACACAGTGAATTGAAGTGTTGGAACAGACTGCTTCTCTTTCAGAAAAACGCATGTGAGTTTCTTCCTAATGCTTGCAAGTAGCTTAAGGCACTATCAAAGGAAAGTGATTTTCTCTGAAAGGACAGCATTTAGAAAGTGAAGCAACACTCCATTCACTTCGCACAGTGAACTGAAGTGTTGGAACAGACTGCTTCTCTTTCAGAGAAGCGCATGTGAGTTTTTTGTGAATGCTTGAAAGTAGTTTAAGGCACTTTCAAAGGAAAGTGATTTTCTCTGAAAGGACAGCATTTAGAAAGTGAGGCAACACTCCATTCACTTCGCACAGTGAATTGAAGTGTTGGAACAGACTGCTTCTCTTTCAGAGAAATGCATGTGGGTTTCTTCCTAATGCTTGCAAGTAGCTTAAGGCACTTTCAAAGGAAAGTGATTTTCTCTGAAAGGACATAATTTAGAAAGGGAAGCAACACTCCATTCACTTCGCACAGTGAATTGAAGTGTTGGAACAGACTGCTTCTCTTTCAGAGAAATGCATGTGAGTTTCTGATGAATGCTTGTAAGTAGCTTAAGGCACTTTCAAAGGAAAGTGATTTTCTCTGAAAGGACAGCATTTAGAAAGTGAAGCAACACTCCATTCACTTCGCAGAGTGAATTGAAGTGTTGGAACAGACTGCTTCACTTTCAGAGAAACGCATTTGAGTTTCTGTTGAATGCTTGTAAGTAGCTTAAGGCACTTTCAAAGGAAAGTGATTTTCTCTGAGATGACAGCATTTAGAAAGTGAGGCAACACTCCATTCACTTCACACAGTAAATTGAAGTGTTGGAACAGACTGCTTCTCTTTCAGAGAAACGCATGTGTGTTTCTTCCTAATGCTTGCAAGTAGCTTAAGGCACTTTCAAAGGAAAGTGATTTTCTCAGAAAGGACAGCATTTAGAAAGTGAAGCAACACTCCATTCACTTCGCACAGTGAATTGAAGTGTTGGAACAGACTGCTTCTCTTTCAGAGAAATGCATGTGAGTTTCTGGTGAATGCTTGTAAGTAGCTTAAGGCACTTTCAAAGGAAAGTGATTTTCTCTTAAAGGACAGCATTTAGAAAGTGAGGCAGCACTCCATTCACTTCACACAATGAATTGAAGTGTTGGAACAGACTGCTTCTCTTTCAGAGTAATGCATGTGAGTTTCTGTTGAATGCTTGTAAGTAGCTTTAGGCACTTTCAAAGGAAAGTGATTTTCTCTGAAAGTACAGCATTTAGAAAGTGAGGCAACACTCCATTCACTTCACACAGTGAATTGAAGTGTTGGAACAGACTGCTTCTCTTTCAGAGAAACGCATGTGAGTTTCTTCCTAATGCTTGCAAGTAGCTTAAGGCACTTTCAAAGGAAAGTGATTTTCTCTGAAAGGACAGTATTTAGAAAGTGAGGCAACACTCCATTCACTTCGCACAGTGAATTGAAGTGTTGGAACAGACTGCTTCTCATTCAGAGAAACGCATGTGAGTTTCTTCCTAATACTTGCAAGTAGCTTAAGGCACTTTCAAAGGAAAGTGACTTTCTCTGAAAGGACAGCATTTAGAAAGTGAAGCAACACTCCCTTCACTTCGAACAGGGAATTGAAGTGTTGGAACAGACTGCTTCTCTTTCAGAGTAATGCATGTGAGTTTCTGTTGAATGCTTGTAAGTAGCTTAAGGCACTTTCAAAGGAAAGTGATTTTCTCTGAAAGTACAGCATTTAGAAAGTGAGGCAACACTCCATTCACTTCACACAGTGAATTGAAGTGTTGGAACAGACTGCTTCTCTTTCAGAGAAACGCATGTGAGTTTCTTCCTAATGCTTGCAAGTAGCTTATGGCACTTTCAAGGGAAAGTGATTTTCTCTGAAAGGACAGCATTTAGAAAGTGAGGCAACACTCCATTCACTTCGCACAGTGAATTGAAGTGTTGGAACAGACTGCTTCTCTTTCAGAGAAACGCATGTGAGTTTCTTCCTAATGCTTGCAAGTAGCTTAAGGCACTTTCAAAGGAAAGTGATTTTCTCTGAAAGGACAGCATTTAGAAAGTGAAGCAACACTCCATTCACTTCACACATTGAATTGAAGTGTTGGAACAGACTGCTTCTCTTTCAGAGAAACGCATGTGAGTTTCTGTTGAATGCTTGTAAGTAGCTTAAGGCACTTTCAAAGGAAAGTGATTTTCTCTGAAAGGACAGCATTTAGAAAGTGAGGCAACACTCTATTCACTTCACACAGTGAATTGAAGTGTTGGAACAGACTGCTTCTCTTTCAGAGAAACGCATGTGAGTTTCTTCCTAATGCTTGCAAGTAGCTTAAGGCACTATCAAAGGAAAGTGATTTTCTCTGAAAGGACAGCATTTAGAAAGTGAGGCAACACTCCATTCACTTCGTGCAGTGAATTGAAGTGTTGGAACAGAGTGCTTCTCTTTCATAGAAACGCATTAGTGTTTCTTGTGAATGCTTGCAAGTTGCTTAAGGCACTTTCAAAGGAAAGTGATTTTCTCTGAAAGGACATAATTTAGAAAGGGTAGCAACACTCCATTCACTGCGCACAGTGAATTGAAGTGTTGGAACAGACTGCTTCTCTTTCAGAGAAATGAATGTGAGTTTCTGTTGAATGCTTGTAAGTAGCTTAAGGCACTTTCAAAGGAAAGTGATTTTCTCTGAAAGGACAGCATTTAGAAAGTGAAGCAACACTCCATTCACTTCGCAGAGTGAATTGAAGTGTTGGAACAGACTTCTTCACTTTCAGAGAAACGCATGTGAGTTTCTGTTGAATGCTTGTAAGTAGCTTAAGGCCCTTTCAAAGGAAAGTGATTTTCTCTGAGATGACAGCATTTAGAAAGTGAGGCAACACTCCATTCACTTCACACAGTGAATTGAAGTGTTGGAACAGACTGCTTCTCTTTCAGAGAAACGCATGTGAGTTTCTGGTGAATGCTTGTAAGTAGCTTAAGGCAATTTCAAAGGAAAGTGATTTTCTCTGAAAGGACAGCATTTAGAAAGTGAAGCAACACTCCATTCACTTCGAACAGTGAATTGAAGTGTTGGAACAGACTGCTTCTCTTTCAGAGAAATGCATGTGAGTTTCTGGTGAATGCTTGTAAGTAGCTTAAGGCACTTTCAAAGGAAAGTGATTTTCTCTGAAAGGACAGCATTTAGAAAGTGAGGCAGCACTCCATTCACTTCACACAGTGAATTGAAGTGTTGGAACAGACTGCTTCTCTTTCAGAGAAACGCATGTGAGTTTCTTCCTAATGCTTGCAAGTAGCTTAAGGCACTTTCAAAGGAAAGTGATTTTCTCTGAAAGGACAGCATTTAGAAAGTGAGGCAACACTCCATTCACTTCGCACAGTGAATTGAAGTGTTGGAACAGACTGCTTCTCTTTCAGAGAAATGCATGTGAGTTTCTTCCTAATGCTTGCAAGTAGCTTAAGGCACTTTCAAAGGAAAGTGATTTTCTCTGAAAGGACAGCATTTAGAACGTGAAGCAACACTCCATTCACTTCGCACAGTGAATGGAAGTGTTGGAACCGACTGCTTCTCTTTCAGAGAAACGCATGTGAGTTTCTGGTGAATGCTTGTAAGAAGCTTAAGGCACTTTCATAGGAAAGTGATTTTCTCTGAAAGGACAGCATTTAGAAAGTGAAGCAACACTCCATTCACTTCGTGCAGTGAATTGAAGTGTTGGAACAGACTGCTTCTCTTTCAGAGAAACGCATTAGTGTTTCTTGTGATTGCTTGCAAGTTGCTTAAGGCACTTTCAAAGGAAAGTGATTTTCTCTGAAAGGACATAATTTAGAAAGTGAAGCAACACTCCATTCACTTCGCACAGTGAATTGAAGTGTTGGAACAGACTGCTTCTCTTTCAGAGAAATGCATGTGAGTTTCTGTTGAATGCTTGTAAGTAGCTTAAGGCACTTTCAAAGGAAAGTGATTTTCTCTGAAAGGACAGCATTTAGAAAGTGAAGCAACACTCCATTCACTTCGCAGAGTGAATTGAAGTATTGGAATAGACTGCTTCTCTTTCAGAGAAACGCATGTGAGTTTCTGTTGAATGCTTGTAAGTAGCTTAAGGCACTTTCAAAGGAAAGTGATTTTCTCTGAAAAGACAGCATTTAGAAAGTGAAGCAACACTCCATTCACTTCGCACAGTGAATTGAAGTGTTGGAACAGACTGCTTCTCTTTCAGAGAAGCGCATGTGAGTTTTTTGTGAATGCTTGAAATTAGTTTAAGGCACTTTCAAAGGAAAGTGATTTTCTCTGAAAGGACAGCATTTAGAAAGTGAGGCAACACTCCATTCACTTCGCACAGTGAATTGAAGTGTTGGAACAGACTGCTTCTCTTTCAGAGAAACGCATGTGAGTTTCTTCCTAATGCTTGCAAGTAGCTTAAGGCACTTTCAAAGGAAAGTGATTTTCTCTGAAAGGACAGCATTTAGAAAATGAAGCAACACTCCATTCACTTCGCACAGTGAATTGAAGTGTTGGAACCGACTGCTTCTCTTTCAGAGAAACGCATGTGATTTTCTGGTGAATGCTTGTAAGAAGCTTAAGGCACTTTCAAAGGAAAGTGATTTTCTCTGAAAGGACAGCATTTAGAAAGTGAAGCAACACTCCATTTACTTCGTGCAGTGAATTGAAGTGTTGGAACAGAGTGCTTCTCTTTCATAGAAACGCATTAGTGTTTCTTGTGAATGCTTGTAAGTTGCTTAAGGCACTTTCAAAGGAAAGTGATTTTCTCTGAAAGGACATAATTTAGAAAGTGAAGCAACACTCCATTCACTTCGCACAGTGAATTGAAGTGTTGGAACAGACTGCTTCTCTTTCAGAGAAATGCATGTGAGTTTCTGTTGAATGCTTGTAAGTAGCTTAAGGCACTTTCAAAGGAAAGTGATTTTCTCTGAAAGGACAGCACTTAGAAAGTGAAGCAACACTCCATTCACTTCGCACAGTGAATTGAAGTGTTGGAACGGACTGCTTCACTTTCAGAGAAACGCATGTGAGTTTCTGTTGAATGCTTGTAAGTAGCTTAAGGCACTTTCAAAGGAAAGTGATTTTCTCTGAGATGACAGCATTTAGAAAGTGAGGCAACACTCCATTCACTTCACACAGTGAATTGAAGTGTTGGAACAGACTGCTTGTCTTTCAGAGAAACGCATGTGAGTTTCTTCCTAATGCTTGCAAGTAGCTTAAGGCACTTTCAAAGGAAAGTGATTTTCTCAGAAAGGACAGCATTTAGAAAGTGACGCAACACTCCATTCACTTCGCACAGTGAATTGAAGTGTTGGAACAGACTGCTTCTCTTTCAGAGAAACGCATGTGAGTTTCTTCCTAATGCTTGCAAGTAGCTTAAGGCACTTTCAAAGGAAAGTGATTTTCTCTGAAAGGACAGCATTTACAAAGTGAAGCAACACTCCATTCACTTCGCACATTGAATTGAAGTGTTGGAAGAGACTGCTTCTCTTTCAGAGAAATGCATGTGAGTTTCTGTTGAATGCTTGCAAGTAGCTTAAGGCACTATCAAAGGAAAGTGATTTTCTCTGAAAGGACAGCATTTAGAAAGTGAGGCAACACTCCATTCACTTCGTGCAGTGAATTGAAGTGTTGGAACAGAGTGCTTCTCTTTCATAGAAACGCATTAGTGTTTCTTGTGAATGCTTGCAAGTTGCTTAAGGCACTTTCAAAGGAAAGTGATTTTCTCTGAAAGGACAGCATTTAGAAAGTGAAGCAACACTCCATTCACTTCGCAGAGTGAATTGAAGTGTTGGAACAGACTGCTTCACTTTCAGAGAAACGCATGTGAGTTTCTGTTGAATGCTTGTAAGTGGCTTAAGGCCCTTTCAAAGGAAAGTGATTTTCTCTGAGATGACAGCATTTAGAAAGTGAGGCAACACTCCATTCACTTCACACAGTGAATTGAAGTGTTGGAACAGACTGCTTCTCTTTCAGAGAAACGCATGTGAGTTTCTGGTGAATGCTTGTAAGTAGCTTAAGGCAATTTCAAAGGAAAGTGATTTTCTCTGAAAGGACAGCATTTAGAAAGTGAAGCAACACTCCATTCACTTCGAACAGTGAATTGAAGTGTTGGAACAGACTGCTTCTCTTTCAGAGAAATGCATGTGAGTTTCTGGTGAATGCTTGTAAGTAGCTTAAGGCACTTTCAAAGGAAAGTGATTTTCTCTGAAAGGACAGCATTTAGAAAGTGAGGCAGCACTCCATTCACTTCACACAGTGAATTGAAGTGTTGGAACAGACTGCTTCTCTTTCAGAGAAACGCATGTGAGTTTCTTCCTAATGCTTGCAAGTAGCTTAAGGCACTTTCAAAGGAAAGTGATTTTCTCTGAAAGGACAGCATTTAGAAAGTGAGGCAACACTCCATTCACTTCGCACAGTGAATTGAAGTGTTGGAACAGACTGCTTCTCTTTCAGAGAAATGCATGTGAGTTTCTGTTGAATGCTTGTAAGTAGCTTAAGGCACTTTCAAAGGAAAGTGATTTTCTCTGAAAGGACAGCATTTAGAAAGTGAGGCAACACTCCATTCACTTCACACAGTGAATTGAAGTGTTGGAACAAACTGCTTCTCTTTCAGAGGCGCATGTGAGTTTCTTTTTAATGCTTGCAAGTAGCTTAAGGCACTTTCAAAGGAAAGTGATTTTCTCTGAAAGGACAGCATTTAGAAAGTGAAGCAACACTCCATTCACTTCGCACAGTGAATTGAAGTGTTGGAACAGACTGCTTCTCTTTCAGAGAAACGCATGTGAGTTTCTTCCTAATGCTTGCAAGTAGCTTAAGGCACTTTCAAAGGAAAGTGATTTTCTCTGAAAGGACAGCATTTAGAAAGGGAAGCAACACTCCATTCACTTCGCACATTGAATTGAAGTGTTGGAACAGACTGCTTCTCTTTCAGAGAAACGCATGTGAGTTTCTGTTGAATGCTTGGAAGTAGCTTAAGGTACTTTCAAAGGAAAGTGATTTTCTCTGAAAGGACAGCATTTAGAAAGTGAAGCAACACTCAATTCACTTCGCAGAGTGAATTGAAGTATTGGAACAGACTGCTTCTCTTTCAGAGAAGCGCATGTGAGTTTCTGTTAAATGCTTGTAAGTAGCTTAAGGCACTTTCAAAGGAAAGTGATTTTTTCAGAAAGCACAGCATTTAGAAAGTGAGGCAACACTCAATTCACTTCGCAGAGTGAATTGAAGTGTTGGAACAGACTGCTTCTCTTTCAGAGAAACGCATGTGAGTTTCTTCCTAATGCTTGCAAGTAGCTTAAGGCACTTTCAAAGGAAAGTGATTTTCTCTGAAAGGACAGCATTTAGAAAGTGAGGCAACACTCCATTCACTTCGCACAGTGAATTGAAGTGTTGGAACAGACTGCTTCTCTTTCATAGAAACGCATTAGTGTTTCTTGTGAATGCTTGTAAGTTGCTTAAGGCACTTTCAAAGGAAAGTGATTTTCTCTGAAAGGACATAATTTAGAAAGTGAAGCAACACTCCATTCACTTCGCACAGTGAATTGAAGTGTTGGAACAGACTGCTTCTCTTTCAGAGAAATGCATGTGAGTTTCTGTTGAATGCTTGTAAGTAGCTTAAGGCACTTTCAAAGGAAAGTGATTTTCTCTGAAAGGACAGCACTTAGAAAGTGAAGCAACACTCCATTCACTTCGCACAGTGAATTGAAGTGTTGGAACGGACTGCTTCACTTTCAGAGAAACGCATGTGAGTTTCTGTTGAATGCTTGTAAGTAGCTTAAGGCACTTTCAAAGGAAAGTGATTTTCTCTGAGATGACAGCATTTAGAAAGTGAGGCAACACTCCATTCACTTCACGCAGTGAATTGAAGTGTTGGAACAGACTGCTTGTCTTTCAGAGAAACGCATGTGAGTTTCTTCCTAATGCTTGCAAGTAGCTTAAGGCACTTTCAAAGGAAAGTGATTTTCTCTGAAAGGACAGCATTTAGAAAGTGAAGCAACACTCCATTCACTTCGCAGAGTGAATTGAAGTGTTGGAACAGACTGCTTCACTTTCAGAGAAACGCATGTGAGTTTCTGTTGAATGCTTGTAAGTGGCTTAAGGCCCTTTCAAAGGAAAGTGATTTTCTCTGAAAGGACAGCATTTACAAAGTGAGGCAACACTCCATTCACTTCACACAGTGAATTGAAGTGTTGGAACAGACTGTTTCTCTTTCAGAGAAACGCATGTGAGTTTCTGGTGAATGCTTGTAAGTAGCTTAAGGGAATTTCAAAGGAAAGTGATTTTCTCTGAAAGGACAGCATTTAGAAAGTGAAGCAACACTCCATTCACTTCGAACAGTGAATTGAAGTGTTGGAACAGACTGCTTCTCTTTCAGAGAAATGCATGTGAGTTTCTGTTGAATGCTTGTAAGTAGCTTAAGGCACTTTCAAAGGAAAGTGATTTTCTCTGAAAGGACAGCACTTAGAAAGTGAAGCAACACTCCATTCACTTCGCACAGTGAATTGAAGTGTTGGAACGGACTGCTTCACTTTCAGAGAAACGCATGTGAGTTTCTGTTGAATGCTTGTAAGTAGCTTAAGGCACTTTCAAAGGAAAGTGATTTTCTCTGAGATGACAGCATTTAGAAAGTGAGACAACACGCCATTCACTTCACGCAGTGAATTGAAGTGTTGGAACAGACTGCTTGTCTTTCAGAGAAACGCATGTGAGTTTCTTCCTAATGCTTGCAAGTAGCTTAAGGCACTTTCAAAGGAAAGTGATTTTCTCAGAAAGGACAGCATTTAGAAAGTGACGCAACACTCCATTCACTTCGCACAGTGAATTGAAGTGTTGGAACAGACTGCTTCTCTTTCAGAGAAACGCATGTGAGTTTCTTCCTAATGCTTGCAAGTAGCTTAAGGCACTTTCAAAGGAAAGTGATTTTCTCTGAAAGGACAGCATTTACAAAGTGAAGCAACACTCCATTCACTTCGCACATTGAATTGAAGTGTTGGAAGAGACTGCTTCTCTTTCAGAGAAATGCATGTGAGTTTCTGTTGAATGCTTGCAAGTAGCTTAAGGCACTATCAAAGGAAAGTGATTTTCTCTGAAAGGACAGCATTTAGAAAGTGAGGCAACACTCCATTCACTTCGTGCAGTGAATTGAAGTGTTGGAACAGAGTGCTTCTCTTTCATAGAAACGCATTAGTGTTTCTTGTGAATGCTTGCAAGTTGCTTAAGGCACTTTCAAAGGAAAGTGATTTTCTCTGAAAGGACAGCATTTAGAAAGTGAAGCAACACTCCATTCACTTCGCAGAGTGAATTGAAGTGTTGGAACAGACTGCTTCACTTTCAGAGAAACGCATGTGAGTTTCTGTTGAATGCTTGTAAGTGGCTTAAGGCCCTTTCAAAGGAAAGTGATTTTCTCTGAGATGACAGCATTTAGAAAGTGAGGCAACACTCCATTCACTTCACACAGTGAATTGAAGTGTTGGAACAGACTGCTTCTCTTTCAGAGAAACGCATGTGAGTTTCTGGTGAATGCTTGTAAGTAGCTTAAGGCAATTTCAAAGGAAAGTGATTTTCTCTGAAAGGACAGCATTTAGAAAGTGAAGAAACACTCCATTCACTTCGAACAGTGAATTGAAGTGTTGGAACAGACTGCTTCTCTTTCAGAGAAATGCATGTGAGTTTCTGGTGAATGCTTGTAAGTAGCTTAAGGCACTTTCAAAGGAAAGTGATTTTCTCTGAAAGGACAGCATTTAGAAAGTGAGGCAGCACTCCATTCACTTCACACAGTGAATTGAAGTGTTGGAACAGACTGCTTCTCTTTCAGAGAAACGCATGTGAGTTTCTTCCTAATGCTTGCAAGTAGCTTAAGGCACTTTCAAAGGAAAGTGATTTTCTCTGAAAGGACAGCATTTAGAAAGTGAGGCAACACTCCATTCACTTCGCACAGTGAATTGAAGTTTTGGAACAGACTGCTTCTCTTTCAGAGAAATGCATGTGAGTTTCTGTTGAATGCTTGTAAGTAGCTTAAGGCACTTTCAAAGGAAAGTGATTTTCTCTGAAAGGACAGCATTTAGAAAGTGAGGCAACACTCCATTCACTTCACACAGTGAATTGAAGTGTTGGAACAAACTGCTTCTCTTTCAGAGGCGCATGTGAGTTTCTTTTTAATGCTTGAAAGTAGCTTAAGGCACTTTCAAAGGAAAGTGATTTTCTCTGAAAGGACAGCATTTAGAAAGTGAAGCAACACTCCATTCACTTCGCACAGTGAATTGAAGTGTTGGAACAGACTGCTTCTCTTTCAGAGAAACGCATGTGAGTTTCTTCCTAATGCTTGCAAGTAGCTTAAGGCACTTTCAAAGGAAAGTGATTTTCTCTGAAAGGACAGCATTTAGAAAGTGAAGCAACACTCCATTCACTTCGCACATTGAATTGAAGTGTTGGAACAGACTGCTTCTCTTTCAGAGAAACGCATGTGAGTTTCTGTTGAATGCTTGGAAGTAGCTTAAGGTACTTTCAAAGGAAAGTGATTTTCTCTGAAAGGACAGCATTTAGAAAGTGAAGCAACACTCAATTCACTTCGCAGAGTGAATTGAAGTATTGGAACAGACTGCTTCTCTTTCAGAGAAGCGCATGTGAGTTTCTGTTAAATGCTTGTAAGTAGCTTAAGGCACTTTCAAAGGAAAGTGATTTTTTCTGAAAGCACAGCATTTAGAAAGTGAGGCAACACTCTATTCACTTCACACAGTGAATTGAAGTGTTGGAACAGAGTGCTTCTCTTTCATAGAAACGCATTAGTGTTTCTTGTGAATGCTTGTAAGTTGCTTAAGGCACTTTCAAAGGAAAGTGATTTTCTCTGATAGGACATAATTTAGAAAGTGAAGCAACACTCCATTCACTTCGCACAGTGAATTGAAGTGTTGGAACAGACTGCTTCTCTTTCAGAGAAATGCATGTGAGTTTCTGTTGAATGCTTGTAAGTAGCTTAAGGCACTTTCAAAGGAAAGTGATTTTCTCTGAAAGGACAGCACTTAGAAAGTGAAGCAACACTCCATTCACTTCGCACAGTGAATTGAAGTGTTGGAACGGACTGCTTCACTTTCAGAGAAACGCATGTGAGTTTCTGTTGAATGCTTGTAAGTAGCTTAAGGCACTTTCAAAGGAAAGTGATTTTCTCTGAGATGACAGCATTTAGAAAGTGAGGCAACACTCCATTCACTTCACGCAGTGAATTGAAGTGTTGGAACAGACTGCTTGTCTTTCAGAGAAACGCATGTGAGTTTCTTCCTAATGCTTGCAAGTAGCTTAAGGCACTTTCAAAGGAAAGTGATTTTCTCAGAAAGGACAGCATTTAGAAAGTGACGCAACACTCCATTCACTTCGCACAGTGAATTGAAGTGTTGGAACAGACTGCTTCTCTTTCAGAGAAACGCATGTGAGTTTCTTCCTAATGCTTGCAAGTAGCTTAAGGCACTTTCAAAGGAAAGTGATTTTCTCTGAAAGGACAGCATTTACAAAGTGAAGCAACACTCCATTCACTTCGCACATTGAATTGAAGTGTTGGAAGAGACTGCTTCTCTTTCAGAGAAATGCATGTGAGTTTCTGTTGAATGCTTGCAAGTAGCTTAAGGCACTATCAAAGGAAAGTGATTTTCTCTGAAAGGACAGCATTTAGAAAGTGAGGCAACACTCCATTCACTTCGTGCAGTGAATTGAAGTGTTGGAACAGAGTGCTTCTCTTTCATAGAAACGCATTAGTGTTTCTTGTGAATGCTTGCAAGTTGCTTAAGGCACTTTCAAAGGAAAGTGATTTTCTCTGAAAGGACAGCATTTAGAAAGTGAAGCAACACTCCATTCACTTCGCAGAGTGAATTGAAGTGTTGGAACAGACTGCTTCACTTTCAGAGAAACGCATGTGAGTTTCTGTTGAATGCTTGTAAGTGGCTTAAGGCCCTTTCAAAGGAAAGTGATTTTCTCTGAGATGACAGCATTTAGAAAGTGAGGCAACACTCCATTCACTTCACACAGTGAATTGAAGTGTTGGAACAGACTGCTTCTCTTTCAGAGAAACGCATGTGAGTTTCTGGTGAATGCTTGTAAGTAGCTTAAGGCAATTTCAAAGGAAAGTGATTTTCTCTGAAAGGACAGCATTTAGAAAGTGAAGCAACACTCCATTCACTTCGAACAGTGAATTGAAGTGTTGGAACAGACTGCTTCTCTTTCAGAGAAATGCATGTGAGTTTCTGGTGAATGCTTGTAAGTAGCTTAAGGCACTTTCAAAGGAAAGTGATTTTCTCTGAAAGGACAGCATTTAGAAAGTGAGGCAGCACTCCATTCACTTCACACAGTGAATTGAAGTGTTGGAACAGACTGCTTCTCTTTCAGAGAAACGCATGTGAGTTTCTTCCTAATGCTTGCAAGTAGCTTAAGGCACTTTCAAAGGAAAGTGATTTTCTCTGAAAGGACAGCATTTAGAAAGTGAGGCAACACTCCATTCACTTCGCACAGTGAATTGAAGTGTTGGAACAGACTGCTTCTCTTTCAGAGAAATGCATGTGAGTTTCTTCCTAATGCTTGCAAGTAGCTTAAGGCACTTTCAAAGGAAAGTGATTTTCTCTGAAAGGACAGCATTTAGAACGTGAAGCAACACTCCATTCTCTTCGCACAGTGAATGGAAGTGTTGGAACCGACTGCTTCTCTTTCAGAGAAACGCATGTGAGTTTCTGGTGAATGCTTGAAAGTAGTTTAAGGCACTTTCAAAGGAAAGTGATTTTCTCTGAAAGGACAGCATTTAGAAAGTGAAGCAACACTCCATTTACTTCGTGCAGTGAATTGAAGTGTTGGAACAGAGTGCTTCTCTTTCATAGAAACGCATTAGGGTTTCTTGTGAATGCTTGTAAGTTGCTTAAGGCACTTTCAAAGGAAAGTGATTTTCTCTGAAAGGACATAATTTAGAAAGTGAAGCAACACTCCATTCACTTCGCACAGTGAATTGAAGTGTTGGAACAGACTGCTTCTCTTTCAGAGAAATGCATGTGAGTTTCTGTTGAATGCTTGTAAGTAGCTTAAGGCACTTTCAAAGGAAAGTGATTTTCTCTGAAAGGACAGCCCTTAGAAAGTGAAGCAACACTCCATTCACTTCGCACAGTGAATTGAAATGTTGGAACGGACTGCTTCACTTTCAGAGAAACGCATGTGAGTTTCTGTTGAATGCTTGTAAGTAGCTTAAGGCACTTTCAAAGGAAAGTGATTTTCTCTGAGATGACAGCATTTAGAAAGTGAGGCAACACTCCATTCACTTCACGCAGTGAATTGAAGTGTTGGAACAGACTGCTTGTCTTTCAGAGAAACGCATGTGAGTTTCTTCCTAATGCTTGCAAGTAGCTTAAGGCACTTTCAAAGGAAAGTGATTTTCTCAGAAAGGACAGCATTTAGAAAGTGAAGCAACACTCCATTCACTTCGCACAGTGAATTGAAGTGTTGGAACAGATTGCTTCTCTTTCAGAGAAACGCATGTGAGTTTCTTCCTAATGCTTGCAAGTAGCTGAAGGCACTTTCAAAGGAAAGTGATTTTCTCTGAAAGGACAGCATTTACAAAGTGAAGCAACACTCCATTCACTTCGCACAGTGAATTGAAGTGTTGGAACAGACTGCTTCTCTTTCAGAGAAATGCACGTGAGTTTCTGTTGAATGCTTGCAAGTAGCTTAAGGCACTATCAAAGGAAAGTGATTTTCTCTGAAAGGACAGCATTTAGAAAGTGAGGCAACACTCCATTCACTTCGTGCAGTGAATTGAAGTGTTGGAACAGAGTGCTTCTCTTTCATAGAAACGCATTAGTGTTTCTTGTGAATGCTTGCAAGTTGCTTAAGGCACTTTCAAAGGAAAGTGATTTTCTCTGAAAGGACATAATTTAGAAAGGGAAGCAACACTCCATTCACTTCGCACAGTGAATTGAAGTGTTGGAACAGACTGCTTCTCTTTCAGAGAAATGCATGTGAGTTTCTGTTGAATGCTTGTAAGTAGCTTAAGGAACTTTCAAAGGAAAGTGATTTTCTCTGAAAGGACAGCATTTAGAAAGTGAAGCAACACTCCATTCACTTCGCAGAGTGAATTGAAGTGTTGGAACAGACTGCTTCACTTTCAGAGAAACGCATGTGAGTTTCTGTTGAATGCTTGTAAGTAGCTTAAGGCCCTTTCAAAGGAAAGTGATTTTCTCTGAGATGACAGCATTTAGAAAGTGAGGCAACACTCCATTCACTTCACACAGTGAATTGAAGTGTTGGAACAGACTGATTCTCTTTCAGAGAAACGCATGTGAGTTTCTGGTGAATGCTTGTAAGTAGCTTAAGGCAATTTCAAAGGAAAGTGATTTTCTCTGAAAGGACAGCATTTAGAAAGTGAAGCAACACTCCATTCACTTCGAACAGTGAATTGAAGTGTTGGAACAGACTGCTTCTCTTTCAGAGAAATGCATGTGAGTTTCTGGTGAATGCTTGTAAGTAGCTTAAGGCACTTTCAAAGGAAAGTGATTTTCTCTGAAAGGACAGCATTTAGAAAGTGAGGCAGCACTCCATTCACTTCACACAGTGAATTGAAGTGTTGGAACAGACTGCTTCTCTTTCAGAGAAACGCATGTGAGTTTCTTCCTAATGCTTGCAAGTAGCTTAAGGCACTTTCAAAGGAAAGTGATTTTCTCTGAAAGGACAGCATTTAGAAAGTGAGGCAACACTCCATTCACTTCGCACAGTGAATTGAAGTGTTGGAACAGACTGCTTCTCTTTCAGAGAAATGCATGTGAGTTTCTTCCTAATGCTTGCAAGTAGCTTAAGGCACTTTCAAAGGAAAGTGATTTTCTCTGAAAGGACAGCATTTAGAACGTGAAGCAACACTCCATTCTCTTCGCACAGTGAATGGAAGTGTTGGAACCGACTGCTTCTCTTTCAGAGAAACGCATGTGAGTTTCTGGTGAATGCTTGTAAGAAGCTTAAGGCACTTTCATAGGAAAGTGATTTTCTCTGAAGGGACAGCATTTAGAAAGTGAAGCTACACTCCATTCACTTCGTGCAGTGAATTGAAGTGTTGGAACAGACTGCTTCTCTTTCAGAGAAACGCATTAGTGTTTCTTGTGATTGCTTGCAAGTTGCTTAAGGCACTTTAAAAGGAAAGTGATTTTCTCTGAAAGGACATAATTTAGAAAATGAAGCAACACTCCATTCACTTCGCACAGTGAATTGAAGTGTTGGAACAGACTGCTTCACTTTCAGAGAAACGCATGTGAGTTTCTGTTGAATGCTTGTAAGTAGCTTAAGGCACTTTCAAAGGAAAGTGATTTTCTCTGAAAGGACAGCATTTAGAAAGTGAAGCAACACTCCATTCACTTCGCAGAGTGAATTGAAGTATTGGAATAGACTGCTTCTCTTTCAGAGAAACGCATGTGAGTTTCTGTTGAATGCTTGTAAGTAGCTTAAGGCACTTTCAAAGGAAAGTGATTTTCTCTGAAAGGACAGCATTTAGAAAGTGAAGCAACACTCCATTCACTTCGCAGAGTGAATTGAAGTATTGGAACAGACTGCTTCTCTTTCAGAGAAACGCATGTGAGTTTCTGTTGAATGCTTGTAAGTAGCTTAAGGCACTTTCAAAGGAAAGTGATTTTCTCTGAAAGGACAGCATTTAGAAAGTGAAGCAACACTCCATTCACTTCGCAGAGTGAATTGAAGTATTGGAACAGACTGCTTCTCTTTCAGAGAAACGCATGTGAGTTTCTGGTGAATGCTTGTAAGTAGCTTAAGGCACTTTCAAAGGAAAGTGATTTTCTCTGAAAGGACAGCATTTAGAAAGTGAAGCAACACTCCATTCACTTCGCACAGTGAATTGAAGTGTTGGAACAGACTGCTTCTCTTTCAGAGAAACGCATGTGAGTTTGTTGTGAATTCTTGCAAGTTGCTTAAGGCACTTTCAAAGGAAAGTGATTTTCTCTGAAAGGACATAATTTAGAAAGTGAAGCAACACTCCATTCACTTCGCACAGTGAATTGAAGTGTTGGAACAGACTGCTTCTCTTTCAGAGAAGCGCATGTGAGTTTTTTTGTGAATGCTTGAAAGTAGTTTAAGGCACTTTCAAAGGAAAGTGATTTTCTCTGAAAGGACAGCATTTAGAAAGTGAGGCAACACTCCACTCACTTCGCACAGTGAATTGAAGTGTTGGAACAGACTGCTTCTCTTTCAGAGAAACGCATGTGAATTTCTTCCTAATGCTTGCAAGTAGCTTAAGGCACTTTCAAAGGAAAGTGATTTTCTCTGAAAGGACAGCATTTAGAAAATGAAGCAACACTCCATTCACTTCGCACAGTGAATTGAAGTGTTGGAACCGACTGCTTGTCTTTCAGAGAAACGCATGTGATTTTCTGGTGAATGCTTGTAAGAAGCTTAAGGCACTTTCAAAGGAAAGTGATTTTCTCTGAAAGGACAGCATTTAGAAAGTGAAGCAACACTCCATTTACTTCGTGCAGTGAATTGAAGTGTTGGAACAGAGTGCTTCTCTTTCATAGAAACGCATTAGTGTTTCTTGTGAATGCTTGTAAGTTGCTTAAGGCACTTTCAAAGGAAAGTGATTTTCTCTGAAAGGACATAATTTAGAAAGTGAAGCAACACTCCATTCACTTCGCAGAGTGAATTGAAGTATTGGAACAGACTGCTTCTCTTTCAGAGAAACGCATGTGAGTTTCTGTTGAATGCTTGTAAGTAGCTTAAGGCACTTTCAAAGGAAAGTGATTTTCTCTGAAAGGACAGCATTTAGAAAGTGAAGCAACACTCCATTCACTTCGCAGAGTGAATTGAAGTATTGGAACAGACTGCTTCTCTTTCAGAGAAACGCATGTGAGTTTCTGGTGAATGCTTGTAAGTAGCTTAAGGCACTTTCAAAGGAAAGTGATTTTCTCTGAAAGGACAGCATTTAGAAAGTGAAGCAACACTCCATTCACTTCGCACAGTGAATTGAAGTGTTGGAACGGACTGCTTCACTTTCAGAGAAACGCATGTGAGTTTCTGTTGAATGCTTGTAAGTAGCTTAAGGCACTTTCAAAGGAAAGTGATTTTATCTGAGATGACAGCATTTAGAAAGTGAGGCAACACTCCATTCACTTCACGCAGTGAATTGAAGTGTTGGAACAGACTGCTTGTCTTTCAGAGAAACGCATGTGAGTTTCTTCCTAATGCTTGCAAGTAGCTTAAGGCACTTTCAAAGGAAAGTGATTTTCTCAGAAAGGACAGCATTTAGAAAGAGAAGCAACACTCCATTCACTTCGCACAGTGAATTGAAGTGTTGGAACAGACTGCTTCTCTTTCAGAGAAACGCATGTGAGTTTCTTCCTAATGCTTGCAAGTAGCTTAAGGCACTTTCAAAGGAAAGTGATTTTCTCTGAAAGGACAGCATTTACAAAGTGAAGCAACACTCCATTCACTTCGCACAGTGAATTGAAGTGTTGGAACAGACTGCTTCTCTTTCAGAGAAATGCATGTGAGTTTCTGTTGAATGCTTGTAAGTAGCTTAAGGCACTTTCAAAGGAAAGTGATTTTCTCTGAAAGGACAGCATTTAGAAAGTGAGGCAGCACTCCATTCTCTTCACACATGAATGGAAGTGTTGGAACAGATTGCTTCTCTTTCAGAGAAACGCATGTGAGTTTCTTCCTAATGCTTGCAAGTGGCTTAAGGCACTTTCAAAGGAAAGTGATTTTCTCTGAAAGGACAGCATTTAGAAAGTGAAGCAACACTCCATTCACTTCGCACAGTGAATTGAAGTTTTGGAACAGAGTGCTTCTCTTTCATAGAAACGCATTAGTGTTTCTTGTGAATGCTTGTAAGTTGCTTAAGGCACTTTCAAAGGAAAGTGATTTTCTCTGAAAGGACAGCATTTAGAAAGTGAAGCAACACTCCATTGACTTCGCACAGTGAATTGAAGTGTTGGAACAGACTGCTTCTCTTTCAGAGAAACGCATGTGAGTTTCTGTTGAATGCTTGTAAGTAGCTTAAGGCACTTTCAAAGGAAAGTGATTTTCTCTGAAAGGACAGCACTTAGAAAGTGAAGCAACACTCCATTCACTTCGCACAGTGAATTGAAGTGTTGGAATGGACTGCTTCACTTTCAGAGAAACGCATGTGAGTTTCTGTTGAATGCTTGTAAGTAGCTTAAGGCACTTTCAAAGGAAAGTGATTTTCTCTGAGATGACAGCATTTAGAAAGTGAAGCAACACTCCATTTATTTCGCACAGTGAATTGAAGTGTTGGAACAGACTGCTTCTCTTTCAGAGAAACGCATGTGAGTTTGTTGTGAATTCTTGCAAGTTGCTTAAGGCACTTTCAAAGGAAAGTGATTTTCTCTGAAAGGACATAATTTAGAAAGTGAAGCAACACTCCATTCACTTCGCACAGTGAATTGAAGTGTTGGAACAGACGGCTTCTCTTTCAGAGAAGCGCATGTGAGTTTTTTGTGAATGCTTGAAAGTAGTTTAAGGCACTTTCAAAGGAAAGTGATTTTCTCTGAAAGGACAGCATTTAGAAAGTGAGGCAACACTCCATTCACTTCGCACAGTGAATTGAAGTGTTGGAACAGACTGCTTCTCTTTCAGAGAAACGCATGTGAGTTTCTTCCTAATGCTTGCAAGTAGCTTAAGGCACTTTCAAAGGAAAGTGATTTTCTCTGAAAGGACAGCATTTAGAAAATGAAGCAACACTCCATTCACTTCGCACAGTGAATTGAAGTGTTGGAACCGACTGCTTCTCTTTCAGAGAAACGCATGTGATTTTCTGGTGAATGCTTGTAAGAAGCTTAAGGCACTTTCAAAGGAAAGTGATTTTCTCTGAAAGGACAGCATTTAGAAAGTGAAGCAGCACTCCATTTACTTCGTGCAGTGAATTGAAGTGTTGGAACAGAGTGCTTCTCTTTCATAGAAACGCATTAGTGTTTCTTGTGAATGCTTGTAAGTTGCTTAAGGCACTTTCAAAGGAAAGTGATTTTCTCTGAAAGGACATAATTTAGAAAGTGAAGCAACACTCCATTCACTTCGCACAGTGAATTGAAGTGTTGGAACAGACTGCTTCTCTTTCAGAGAAATGCATGTGAGTTTCTGTTGAATGCTTGTAAGTAGCTTAATGCACTTTCAAAGGAAAGTGATTTTCTCTGAAAGGACAGCACTTAGAAAGTGAAGCAACACTCCATTCACTTCGCACAGTGAATTGAAGTGTTGGAAGTGACTGCTTCAGTTTCAGAGAAACGCATGTGAGTTTCTGTTGAATGCTTGTAAGTAGATTAAGGCACATTCAAAGGAAAGTGATTTTCTCTGAGATGACAGCATTTAGAATGTGAGGCAACACTCCATTCACTTCACGCAGTGAATTGAAGTGTTGGAACAGACTGCTTGTCTTTCAGAGAAACGCATGTGAGTTTCTTCCTAATGCTTGCAAGTAGCTTAAGGCACTTTCAAAGGAAAGTGATTTTCTCAGAAAGGACAGCATTTAGAAAGTGAAGCAACACTCCATTCACTTCGCACAGTGAATTGAAGTGTTGGAACAGACTGCTTCTCTTTCAGAGAAACGCATGTGAGTTTCTTCCTAATGCTTGCAAGTAGCTTAAGGCACTTTCAAAGGAAAGTGATTTTCTCTGAAAGGACAGCATTTACAAAGTGAAGCAACACTCCATTCACTTCGCACAGTGAATTGAAGTGTTGGAACAGACTGCTTCTCTTTCAGAGAAATGCATGTGAGTTTCTGTTGAATGCTTGTAAGTAGCTTAAGGCACTTTCAAAGGAAAGTGATTTTCTCTGAAAGGACAGCATTTAGAAAGTGAAGCAACACTCCATTCACTTCGCACAGTGAATTGAAGTGTTGGAACAGACTGCTTCTCTTTCAGAGAAATGCATGTGAGTTTCTGGTGAATGCTTGTAAGTAGCTTAAGGCACTTTCAAAGGAAAGTGATTTTCTCTGAAAGGACAGCATTTAGAAAGTGAGGCAGCACTCCATTCACTTCACACATGAATGGAAGTGTTGGAACAGATTGCTTCTCTTTCAGAGAAACGCATGTGAGTTTCTTCCTAATGCTTGCAAGTGGCTTAAGGCACTTTCAAAGGAAAGTGATTTTCTCTGAAAGGACAGCATTTAGAAAGTGAAGCAACACTCCATTCACTTCGCACAGTGAATTGAAGTATTGGAACAGACTGCTTCTCTTTCAGTGAAACACATGTGAGTTTCTGGTGAATGCTTGTAAGAAGCTTAAGGCACTTTCAAAGGAAAGTGATTTTCTCTGAAAGGACAGCATTTAGAAAGTGAAGCAACACTCCATTCACTTCGTGCAGTGAATTGAAGTGTTGGAACAGAGTGCTTCTCTTTCATAGAAACGCATTAGTGTTTCTTCTGAATGCTTGCAAGTTGCTTAAGGCACTTTCAAAGGAAAGTGATTTTCTCTGAAAGGACATAATTTAGAAAGTGAAGCAACACTCCATTCACTTCGCACAGTTAATTGAAGTGTTGGAACAGACTGCTTCTCTTTCAGAGAAATGCATGTGAGTTTCTGTTGAATGCTTGTAAGTAGCTTAAGGCACTTTCAAAGGAAAGTGATTTTCTCTGAAAGGACAGCATTTAGAAAGTGAAGCAACACTCCATTCACTTCGCAGAGTGAATTTAAGTGTTGGAACAGACTGCTTCACTTTCAGAGAAACGCATGTGAGTTTCTTCCTAATGCTTGCAAGTAGCTTAAGGCACTTTCAAAGGAAAGTGATTTTCTCAGAAAGGACAGCATTTAGAAAGTGAAGCAACACTCCATTCACTTCACACAGTGAATTGAAGTGTTGGAACAGACTGCTTCTCTTTCAGAGAAACGCATGTGAGTTTCTGGTGAATGCTTGTAAGTAGCTTAAGGCACTTTCAAAGGAAAGTGATTTTCTCTGAAAGGACAGCATTTAGAAAGTGAAGCAACACTCCATTCACTTCGAACAGTGAATTGAAGTGTTGGAACAGACTGCTTCTCTTTCAGAGAAATGCATATGAGTTTCTGGTGAATGCTTGTAAGTAGCTTAAGGCACTTTCAAAGGAAAGTGATTTTCTCTGAAAGGACAGCATTTAGAAAGTGAGGCAGCACTCCATTCACTTCACACAGTGAATTGAAGTGTTGGAACAGACTGCTTTTCTTTCAGAGAAACGCATGTGAGTTTCTTCCTAATGCTTGCAAGTAGCTTAAGGCACTTTCAAAGGAAAGTGATTTTCTCAGAAAGGACAGCATTTAGAAAGTGAAGCAACACTCCATTCACTTCGCACAGTGAATTGAAGTGTTGGAACCGACTGCTTCTCTTTCAGAGAAAAGCATGTGAGTTTTTGGTGAATGCTTGTAAGAAGCTTAAGGCACTTTCAAAGGAAAGTGATTTTCTCTGAAAGGACAGCATTTAGAAAGTGAAGCAACACTCCATTCACTTCGTGCAGTGAATTGAAGTGTTAGAACAGAGTGCTTCTCTTTCATAGAAACGCATTAGTGTTTCTTGTGAATGCTTGCAAGTTGCTAAGGCACTTTCAAAAGAAAGTGATTTTCTCTGAAAGGACATAATTTAGAAAGTGAAGCAAGACTCCATTCACTTCGCACAGTGAATTGAAGTGTTGGAACAGACTGCTTCTCTTTCAGAGAAATGCATGTGAGTTTCTGTTGAATGCTTGTAAGTAACTTAAGGCACTTACAAAGGAAAGTGATTTTTTCTGAAAGGACAGCATTTAGAAAGTGAAGCAACACTCCATTCACTTCGCACAGTGAATTGATGTGTTGGAACAGACTGCTTCTCTTTCAGAGAAATGCATGTGAGTTTCTGTTTAATGCTTGTAAGTAGCTTAAGGCACTTTCAAAGTAAAGTGATTTTCTCTGAAAGGACAGCACTTAGAAAGTGAAGCAACACTCCATTCACTTCGCACAGTTAATTTAAATGTTGGAACGGAGTGCTTCACTTTCAGAGAAACGCATGTGAGTTTCTGTTGAATGCTTGTAAGTAGTTTAAGGCACTTTCAAAGGAAAGTGATTTTCTCTGAGATGACAGCATTTACAAAGTGAGGCAACACTCCATTCACTTCACACAGTGAATTGAAGTGTTGGAACAGACTGCTTGTCTTTCAGAGAAACGCATGTGGGTTTCTTCCTAATGCTTGCAAGTAGCTTAAGGCACTTTCAAAGGAAAGTGATTTTCTCAGAAAGGACAGCATTTAGAAAGTGAAGCAACACTCCATTCACTTCGCACAGTGAATTGAAGTGTTGGAACAGACTGCTTCTCTTTCAGAGAAACGCATGTGAGTTTCTTCCTAATGCTTGCAAGTAGCTTAAGGCACTTTCAAAGGAAAGTGATTTTCTCTGAAAGGAGAGCATTTACAAAGTGAAGCAACACTCCATTCACTTCGCACAGAGAATTGAAGTGTTGGAACAGACTGCTTCTCTTTCAGAGAAACGCATGTGAGTTTCTGTTGAATGCTTGTAAGTAGCTTAAGGCACTTTCAAAGGAAAGTGATTTTCTCTGAAAGGACAGCATTTAGAAAGTGAGGCAGCACTCCATTCACTTCACACATGAATTGAAGTGTTGGAAAAGACTGCTTCTCTTTCAGAGAAATGCACGTGAGTTTCTGGTGAATGCTTGTAAGTAGCTTAAGGCACTTTCAAAGGAAAGTGATTTTCTCTGAAAGGACAGCATTTAGAAAGTGAAGCAACACTCCATTCACTTCGCACAGTGAATTGAAGTGTTGGAACCGACTGCTTCTCTTTCAGTGAAACGCATGTGAGTTTCTGGTGAATGCTTGTGAGAAGCTTAAGGCACTTTCAAAGGAAAGTGATTTTCTCTGTAAGGACAGCATTTAGAAAGTGAAGCAACACTCCATTCACTTCGTGCAGTGAATTGAAGTGTTGGAACAGAGTGCTTCTCTTTCATAGAAACACATTAGTGTTTCCTGTGAATGCTTGCAAGTTGCTTAAGGCAATTTCAAAGGAAAGTGATTTTCTCTGAAAGGACATAATTTAGAAAGTGAAGCAACACTCCATTCACTTCGCACAGTTAATTGAAGTGTTGGAACAGACTGCTTCTCTTTCAGAGAAATGCACGTGAGTTTCTGTTGAGTGCTTGTAAGTAGCTTAAGGCACTTTCAAAGGAAAGTGATTTTCTCTGAAAGGACAGCATTTAGAAAGTGAGGCAACACTCCATTCACTTCGCAGAGTGAATTGAAGTGTTGGAACAGACTGCTTCACTTTCAGAGAAACGCATGTGAGTTTCTGTTGAATGCTTGTAAGTAGCTTAAGGCACTTTCAAAGGAAAGTGATTTTCTCTGAGATGACAGCATTTAGAAAGTGAGGCAACACTCCATTCACTTCACACAGTGAATTGAAGTGTTGGAACAGACTGCTTCTCTTTCAGAGAAACGCATGTGAGTTTCTTCCTAATGCTTGCAAGTAGCTTAAGGCACTTTCAAAGGAAAGTGATTTTCTCTGAAAGGACAGCATTTAGAAAGTGAGGCAACACTCCATTCACTTCGCACAGTTAATTGAAGTGTTGGAACAGACTGCTTCTCTTTCAGAGAAACGCATGTGAGTTTCTGGTGAATGCTTGTAAGTAGCTTAAGGCACTTTCAAAGGAAAGTGATTTTCTCTGAAAGGACAGCATTTAGAAAGTGAAGCAACACTCCATTCACTTCGCACAGAGAATTGAAGTGTTGGAACAGATTGCTTCTATTTCAGAGAAATGCATGTGAGTTTCTGTTGAATGCTTGTAAGTAGCTTAAGGCACTTTCAAAGGAAAGTGATTTTCTCTGAAAGGACAGCATTTAGAGAGTGAAGCAACACTCCATTCACTTCGCACATTGAATTGAAGTGTTGGAACAGACTGCTTCTCTTTCAGAGAAACGCATGTGAGTTTCTTCCTAATGGTTGCAAGTAGCTTAAGGCACTTTCAAAGGAAAGTGATTTTCTCTGAAAGGACAGCATTTAGAAAGTGAAGCAACACTCCATTCACTTCGCACAGTGAATTGAAGTGTTGGAACAGACTGCTTTTCTTTCAGAGATATGCATGTGAGTTTCTGTTGAATGCTTGTAAGTAGCTTAAGGCACTTTCAAAGGAAAGTGATTTTCTCTGAAAGGACAGCATTTAGAAAGTGATGCAACACTCCATTCACTTCGCACAGTGATTTGAAGTGTTGGAACAGACTCCTTTACTTTCAGAGAAACGCATGTGAGTTTCTGTTGAATGCTTGTAAGTAGCTTAAGGCACATTCAAAGGAAAGTGATTTTCTCTGAGAGGACAGCATTTAGAAAGTGAAGCAACACTCCATTCACTTCGCACAGTGAATTGAAGTGTTGGAACAGACTGCTTCTCTTTCAGAGAAACGCATGTGAGTTTCTTCCTAATGCTTGCAAGTAGCTTAAGGCACTTTCAAAGGAAAGTGATTTTCTCTGAAAGGACAGCATTTAGAAAGTGAAGCAACACTATATTCACTTCGCACACTGAATTGAAGTGTTGGAACAGACTGCTTCTCTTTCAGAGAAACGCTTGTGAGTTTTTTGTGAATGCTCGAAAGTAGTTTTGGGCACTTTCAATGGAAAGTGATTTTCTCTGAAAGGACAGCATTTAGAAAGTGAGGCAACACTCCATTCACTTCGCACAGTGAATTGAAGTGTTGGAACAGACTGCTTCTCTTTCAGAGAAATGTATGTGAGTTTCTTCCTAATGCTTGCAAGTAGCTTAAGGCACTTTCAAAGGAAAGTGATTTTCTCTGAAAGGACAGCATTTAGAAAGTGAAGCAACACTCCATTCACTTCGAACAGTGAATTAAAGTGTTGGAACAGACTGCTTCTCTTTCATAGAAACGCATTAGTGTTTCTTGTGAATGCTTGCAAGTAGCTTAAGGCACTTTCAAAGGAAAGTGATTTTCTCTGAAAGGACAGCATATAGAAAGTGAAGCAACACTCCATTCACTTCGCACAGTGAATTGAGGTGTTGGAACAGACTGCTTCTCATTCAGAGAAACGCATGTGAGTTTCTGGTGAATGCTTGTAAGTAGCTTAAGGCACTTTCAAAGGAAAGTGATTTTCTCTGAAAGGACAGCATTTAGAAAGTGAAGCAAAACTCCCTTCACTTCGAACAGTGAATTGAAGTGTTGGAACAGACTGCTTCTCTTTCAGAGAAATGCATGTGAGTTTCTGTTGAATGCTTGTAAGTAGCTTAAGACACTTTCAAAGGAAAGTGATTTTCTCTGAAAGGACAGCATTTAGAAAGTGAGGCAACACTCCATTCACTTCACACAGTGAACTGAAGTGTTGGAACAGACTGCTTCTCTTTCAGAGAAACGCATGTGAGTTTCTTCCTAATGCTTGCAAGTAGCTTAAGGCACTTTCAAAGGAAAGTGATTTTCTCTGAAAGGACAGCATTTAGAAAGTGAAGCAACACTCCATTCACTTCGCACAGTGAATTGAAGTGTTGGAACAGACTGCTTCTCTTTCAGAGAAACGCATGTGAGTTTCTTCCTAATGCTTGCAAGTAGCTTAAGGCACTTTCAAAGGAAAGTGATTTTCTCTGAAAGGACAGCATTTAGAAAGTGAAGCAACACTCCATTCACTTCGCACATTGAATTGAAGTGTTGGAACAGACTGCTTCTCTTTCAGAGAAATGCATGTGAGTTTCTGGTGAATGCTTGTAAGTAGCTTAAGGCACTTTCAAAGGAAAGTGATTTTCTCTGAAAGGACAGCATTTAGAAAGTGAAGCAACACTCCATTCACTTCGCACATTGAATTGAAGTGTTGGAACAGACTGCTTCTCTTTCAGAGAAACGCATGTGAGTTTCTGTTGAATGCTTGTAAGTAGCTTAAGGCACTTGAAAGGAAAGTAATTTTCTCTGAAAGGACAGCATTTAGAAAGTGAAGCAACACTCCATTCACTTCGCAGAGTGAATTGAAGTATTGGAACAGACTGCTTCTCTTTCAGAGAAACGCATGTGAGTTTCTGGTGAATGCTTGTAAGTAGCTTAAGGCACTTTCAAAGGAAAGTGATTTTCTCTGAAAGGACAGCATTTAGAAAGTGAAGCAACACTCCATTCACTTCGCACAGTGAATTGAAGTGTTGGAACAGACTGCTTCTCTTTCAGAGAAACGCATGTGAGTTTGTTGTGAATTCTTGCAAGTTGCTTAAGGCACTTTCAAAGGAAAGTGATTTTCTCTGAAAGGACATAATTTAGAAAGTGAAGCAACACTCCATTCACTTCGCACAGTGAATTGAAGTGTTGGAACAGACTGCTTCTCTTTCAGAGATATGCATGTGAGTTTCTGTTGAATGCTTGTAAGTAGCTTAAGGCAATTTCAAAGGAAAGTGATTTTTTCTGAAAGGACAGCATTTAGAAAGTGAAGCAACACTCCATTCACTTCGCACAGTGAATTGAAGTGTTGGAACAGACTGCTTCTCTTTCAGAGAAACGCATGTGAGTTTCTTCCTAATGCTTGCAAGTAGCTTAAGGCACTTTCAAAGGAAAGTGATTTTCTCTGAAAGGACAGCATTTAGAAAGTGAAGCAACACTCCATTCACTTCGCACAGTGAATTGAAGTGTTGGAACAGACTGCTTCTCTTTCAGAGAAACGCATGTGAGTTTCTGGTGAATGCTTGTAAGTAGCTTAAGGCACTTTCAAAGGAAAGTGATTTTCTCTGAAAGGACAGCATTTAGAAAGTGAAGCAACACTCAATTCACTTCGCACATTGAATTGAAGTGTTGGAACAGACTGCTTCTCTTTCAGAGAAACGCATGTGAGTTTCTGTTGAATGCTTGTAAGTAGCGTAAGGCACTTTCAAAGGAAAGTGATTTTCTCTGAAAGGACAGCATTTAGAAAGTGAAGCAACACTCCATTCACTTCACACAGTGAATTGAAATGTTGGAACAGACTGCTTCTCTTTCAGAGAAACCCATGTGAGTTTCTTCCTAATGCTTGCAAGTAGCTTAAGGCACTTTCAAAGGAAAGTGATTTTCTCTGAAAGGACAGCATTTAGAAAGTGAAGCAACACTCCATTCACTTCGCACATTGAATTGAAGTGTTGGAACAGACTGCTTCTCTTTCAGAGAAACGCATGTGAGTTTCTGTTGAATGCTTGTACGTAGCGTAAGGCACTTTCAAAGGAAAGTGATTTTCTCTGAAAGGACAGCATTTAGAAAGTGAAGCAACACTCCATTCACTTCACACAGTGAATTGAAGTGTTGGAACAGACTGCTTCTCTTTCAGAGAAACGCATGTGAGTTTGTTGTGAATTCTTGCAAGTTGCTTAAGGCACTTTCAAAGGAAAGTGATTTTCTCTGAAAGGACATAATTTAGAAAGTGAAGCAACACTCCATTCACTTCGCACAGTGAATTGAAGTGTTGGAACAGACTGCTTCTCTTTCAGAGATATGCATGTGAGTTTCTGTTGAATGCTTGTAAGTAGCTTAAGGCAATTTCAAAGGAAAGTGATTTTCTCTGAAAGGACAGCATTTAGAAAGTGATGCAACACTCCATTCACTTCGCACAGTGAATTGAAGTGTTGGAACAGACTGCTTCACTTTCAGAGAAACGCATATGAGTTTCTGTTGAATGCTTGTAAGTAGCTTAAGGCACTTTCAAAGGAAAGTGATTTTCTCTGAGAGGACAGCATTTAGAAAGTGAAGCAACACTCCATTCACTTCGCACAGTGAATTGAAGTGTTGGAACTGACTGCTTCTCTTTCAGAGAAACGCATGTGAGTTTCTTCCTAATGCTTGCAAGTAGCTTAAGGCACTTTCAAAGGAAAGTGATTTTCTCTGAAAGGACAGCATTTAGAAAGTGAAGCAACACTATATTCACTTCGCACACTGAATTGAAGTTTTGGAACAGACTGCTTCTCTTTCAGAGAAACGCATGTGAGTTTTTTGTGAATGCTCGAAAGTAGTTTTGGGCACTTTCAAAGGAAAGTGATTTTCTCTGAAAGGACAGCATTTAGAAAGTGAGGCAACACTCCATTCACTTCGCACAGTGAATTGAAGTGTTGGAACAGACTGCTTCTCTTTCAGAGAAATGCATGTGAGTTTCTGTTGAATGCTTGTAAGTAGCTTAAGGCACTTTCAAAGGAAAGTGATTTTCTCTGAAAGGACAGCATTTAGAAAGTGAAGTAACACTCCATTCACTTCGCACAGTGAATTGAAGTGTTGGAACAGACTGCTTCTCTTTCAGAGAAACGCATGTGAGTTTCTTCCTAATGCTTGCAAGTAGCTCAAGGCACTTTCAAAGGAAAGTGATTTTCTCAGAAAGGACAGCATTTAGAAAGTGAAGCAACACTCCATTCACTTCGCACAGTGAATTGAAGTGTTGGAACAGACTGCTTCTCTTTCAGAGAAACACATGTGAGTTTTTTGTGAATGCTTGAAAGTAGTTTAAGGCACTTTCAAAGGAAAGTGATTTTCTCTTAAAGGACAGCATTTAGAAAGTGAAGCAACACTCCATTCACTTCGCAGAGTGAATTGAAGTATTGGAACAGACTGCTTCTCTTTCAGAGAAACGCATGTGAGTTTCTGTTGAATGCTTGTAAGTAGCTTAAGGCACTTTCAAAGGAAAGTGATTTTCTCTGAAAGGACAGCATTTAGAAAGTGAAGCAACACTCCATTCACTTCGCAGAGTGAATTGAAGTGTTGGAACAGACTGCTTCTCTTTCAGAGAAACGCATGTGAGTTTCTGTTGAATGCTTGTAAGTAGCTTAAGGCACTTTGAAAGGAAAGTAATTTTCTCTGAAAGGACAGCATTTAGAAAGTGAAGCAACACTCCATTCACTTCGCAGAGTGAATTGAAGTATTGGAACAGACTGCTTCTCTTTCAGAGAAACGCATGTGAGTTTCTGGTGAATGCTTGTAAGTAGCTTAAGGCACTTTCAAAGGAAAGTGATTTTCTCTGAAAGGACAGCATTTAGAAAGTGAAGCAACACTCCATTCACTTCGCACAGTGAATTGAAGTGTTGGAACAGACTGCTTCTCTTTCAGAGAAACGCATGTGAGTTTGTTGTGAATTCTTGCAAGTTGCTTAAGGCACTTTCAAAGGAAAGTGATTTTCTCTGAAAGGACATAATTTAGAAAGTGAAGCAACACTCCATTCACTTCGCACAGTGAATTGAAGTGTTGGAACAGACTGCTTCTCTTTCAGAGATATGCATGTGAGTTTCTGTTGAATGCTTGTAAGTAGCTTAAGGCAATTTCAAAGGAAAGTGATTTTCTCTGAAAGGACAGCATTTAGAAAGTGAAGCAACACTCCATTCACTTCGCACAGTGAATTGAAGTGTTGGAACAGACTGCTTCTCTTTCAGAGAAACGCATGTGAGTTTCTTCCTAATGCTTGCAAGTAGCTTAAGGCACTTTCAAAGGAAAGTGATTTTCTCTGAAAGGACAGCATTTAGAAAGTGAAGCAACACTCCATTCACTTCGCACAGTGAATTGAAGTGTTGGAACAGACTGCTTCTCTTTCAGAGAAACGCATGTGAGTTTCTGGTGAATGCTTGTAAGTAGCTTAAGGCACTTTCAAAGGAAAGTGATTTTCTCTGAAAGGACATAATTTAGAAAGTGAAGCAACACTCCCTTCACTTCGAACAATGAATTGAAGTGTTGGAACAGACTGCTTCTCTTTCAGAGAAATGCATGTGAGTTTCTGTTGAATGCTTGTAAGTAGCTTAAGGCACTTTCAAAGGAAAGTGATTTTCTCTGAAAGGACAGCATTTAGAAAGTGAAGCAACACTCAATTCACTTCGCACATTGAATTGAAGTGTTGGAACAGACTGCATCTCTTTCAGAGAAACGCATGTGAGTTTCTGTTGAATGCTTGTACGTAGCGTAAGGCACTTTCAAAGGAAAGTGATTTTCTCTGAAAGGACAGCATTTAGAAAGTGAAGCAACACTCCATTCACTTCACACAGTGAATTGAAGTGTTGGAACAGACTGCTTCTCTTTCAGAGAAACGCATGTGAGTTTGTTGTGAATTCTTGCAAGTTGCTTAAGGCACTTTCAAAGGAAAGTGATTTTCTCTGAAAGGACATAATTTAGAAAGTGAAGCAACACTCCATTCACTTCGCACAGTGAATTGAAGTGTTGGAACAGACTGCTTCTCTTTCAGAGATATGCATGTGAGTTTCTGTTGAATGCTTGTAAGTAGCTTAAGGCAATTTCAAAGGAAAGTGATTTTCTCTGAAAGGACAGCATTTAGAAAGTGATGCAACACTCCATTCACTTCGCACAGTGAATTGAAGTGTTGGAACAGACTGCTTCACTTTCAGAGAAACGCATATGAGTTTCTGTTGAATGCTTGTAAGTAGCTTAAGGCACTTTCAAAGGAAAGTGATTTTCTCTGAGAGGACAGCATTTAGAAAGTGAAGCAACACTCCATTCACTTCGCACAGTGAATTGAAGTGTTGGAACTGACTGCTTCTCTTTCAGAGAAACGCATGTGAGTTTCTTCCTAATGCTTGCAAGTAGCTTAAGGCACTTTCAAAGGAAAGTGATTTTCTCTGAAAGGACAGCATTTAGAAAGTGAAGCAACACTATATTCACTTCGCACACTGAATTGAAGTTTTGGAACAGACTGCTTCTCTTTCAGAGAAACGCATGTGAGTTTTTTGTGAATGCTCGAAAGTAGTTTTGGGCACTTTCAAATGAAAGTGATTTTCTCTGAAAGGACAGCATTTAGAAAGTGAGGCAACACTCCATTCACTTCGCACAGTGAATTGAAGTGTTGGAACAGACTGCTTCTCTTTCAGAGAAATGCATGTGAGTTTCTGTTGAATGCTTGTAAGTAGCTTAAGGCACTTTCAAAGGAAAGTGATTTTCTCTGAAAGGACAGCATTTAGAAAGTGAAGTAACACTCCATTCACTTCGCACAGTGAATTGAAGTGTTGGAACAGACTGCTTCTCTTTCAGAGAAACGCATGTGAGTTTCTTCCTAATGCTTGCAAGTAGCTCAAGGCACTTTCAAAGGAAAGTGATTTTCTCAGAAAGGACAGCATTTAGAAAGTGAAGCAACACTCCATTCACTTCGCACAGTGAATTGAAGTGTTGGAACAGACTGCTTCTCTTTCAGAGAAACACATGTGAGTTTTTTGTGAATGCTTGAAAGTAGTTTAAGGCACTTTCAAAGGAAAGTGATTTTCTCTTAAAGGACAGCATTTAGAAAGTGAAGCAACACTCCATTCACTTCGCAGAGTGAATTGAAGTATTGGAACAGACTGCTTCTCTTTCAGAGAAACTCATGTGAGTTTCTGTTGAATGCTTGTAAGTAGCTTAAGGCACTTTCAAAGGAAAGTGATTTTCTCTGAAAGGACAGCATTTAGAAAGTGAAGCAACACTCCATTCACTTCGCAGAGTGAATTGAAGTGTTGGAACAGACTGCTTCTCTTTCAGAGAAACGCATGTGAGTTTGTTGTGAATTCTTGCAAGTTGCTTAAGGCACTTTCAAAGGAAAGTGATTTTCTCTGAAAGGACATAATATAGAAAGTGAAGCAACACTCCATTCACTTCGCACAGTGAATTGAAGTGTTGGAACAGACTGCTTCACTTTCAGAGAAACGCATGTGAGTTTCTGTTGAATGCTTGTAAGTAGCTTAAGGCACTTTCAAAGGAAAGTGATTTTCTCTGAGAGGACAGCATTTAGAAAGTGAGGCAACACTCCATTCACTTCACACAGTGAATAAAAGTGTTGGAACAGACTGCTTCTCTTTCAGAGAAACGCATATGAGTTTCTTCCTAATGCTTGTAAGTAGCTTAAGGCACTTTCAAAGGAAAGTGATTTTCTCAGAAAGGACAGCATTTAGAAAGTGAAGCAACACTCCATTCACTTCGCACAGTGAATTGAAGTGTTGGAACAGACTGCTTCTCTTTCAGAGAAACGCATGTGAGTTTCTTGTGAATTCTTGCAAGTTGCTTAAGGCACTTTCAAAGGAAAGTGATTTTCTCTGAAAGGACAGCATTTAGAAACTGAAGCAACACTCCATTCACTTCGCACAGTGAATTGAAGTGTTGGAACAGACTGCTTCTCTTTAAGAGAAACGCATGTGAGTTTTTTGTGAATGCTTGAAAGTAGTTTAAGGCACTTTCAAAGGAAAGTGATTTTCTCTGAAAGGACAGCATTTAGAAAGTGAAGCAACACTCCATTCCCCTCAAGCATTGAATTGAAGTGTTGGAACAGAGTGCTTCTCTTTCATAGAAATGCATTAGTGTTTCTTGTGAATGCTTGCAAGTTGCTTAAGGCACTTTCAAAGTAAAGTGATTTTCTCTGAAAGGACAGCATTTAGAAAGTGAAGCAACACTCCATTCACTTTGTACAGTGAATTGAAGTGTTGGAACAGACCTCTTCTCTTTCAGAGAAATGCATGTGAGTTTCTGTTGAATGCTTGTAAGTAGCTTAAGGCTCTTTCAAAGGAAAGTGATTTTCTCTGAAAGGACAGCATTTAGAAAGTAAAGCAACACTCCATTCCCTTCGCGCAATGAATTGAAGTGTTGGAACAGACTGCTTCTCTTTCATAGAAACGCATTAGTGTTTCTTGTGAATGCTTGCAAGTAGCGTAAGGCACTTTCAAAGGAAAGTGATTTTCTCTGAAAGGACAGCATTTAGAAAGAGAAGCAACACTCCATTCACTTCGCACAGTGAATTGAAGTGTTGGAACAGACTGCTTCTCTTTCAGAGAAGCGCATGTGAGTTTCTTGTGAATTCTTGAAAGTTGCTTAAGGCACTTTCAAAGGAAAGTGATTTTCTCTGAAAGGACAGCATTTAGAAATTGAAGCAACACTCCATTTACTTCGGACAGTGAATTGAAGTGTTGGAACAGACTGCTTCTCTTTCACAGAAACGCATGTGAGTTTTTTGTGAATGCTTGAAAGTAGTTTAAGGCACTTTCAAAAGAAAGTGATATTCTCTGAAAGGACAGAATTTAGAAAGTGAAGCAACACTCCATTCACTTCGCACAGTGATTTGAAGTGTTGGAACAGACTGCTTCTCTTTCAGAGAAACGCATGTGAGTTTCTTCCTAATGCTTGCAAGTAGCTTAAGGCACTTTCAAAGGAAAGTGATTTTCTCTGATTGGGCAGTATTTAGAAAGTGAAGCAACACTCCATTCACTTCGCACAGTGAATTGAAGTGTTGGAACAGACTGCTTCTCTTTCAGAGAAACGCATGTGAGTTTCTGGTGAATGCTTGTAAGTAGCTTAAGGCACTTTCAAAGGAAAGTGATTTTCTCTGAAAGGACAGCATTTAGAAAGTGAAGCAACACTCCATTCCCTTCGTGCAGTGAATTGAAGTGTTGGAACAGACTGCTTCTCTTTCATAGAAACGCATTAGTGTTTCTTGTGAATGCTTGTAAGTTGCTTAAGGCACTTTCAAAGGAAAGTGATTTTCTCTAAAAGGACAGCATTTAGAAATTGAAGCAACACTCCATTCACTTTGTATAGTGAATTGAAGTGTTGGAACAGACTGCTTCTCTTTCAGAGAAATGCATGTGAGTTTCTGTTGAATGCTTGTAAGTAGCTTAAGGCTCTTTCAAAGGAAAGTGATTTTCTCTGAAAGGAAATGCATGTGAGTTTCTGTTGAATGCTTGTAAGTAGCTTAAGGCACATTCAAAGGAAAGGGATTTTCTCTGAAAGGACAGCATTTAGAAAGTGAAGCAACACTCCATTCACTTCGCACAGTGAATTGAAGTGTTGGAACAGACTGCTTCTCTTTTAGAGAAACGCATGTGAGTTTCTTCCTAATGCTTGAAAGTAGCTTAAGGCACTTTCAAAGGAAAGTGATTTTCTCTGAAAGGACAGCATTTAGAAAGTGAAGCAACACTCCATTCACTTCGCACAGTGAATTGAAGTGTTGGAACGGACTGCTTCTCTTTCAGAGAAACGCATGTGAGTTTCTTCCTAATGCTTGCAAGTAGCTTAAGGCACGTTCAAAGGAAAGTGATTTTCTCTGAAAGAACAGCATTTAGAAAGTGAAGCAACACTCCATTCACTTCGCACAGTGAATTGAAGTGTTGGAACACACTGCTTCTCTTTCAGAGAAACGCATGTGAGTTTCTTTTAAATGCTTGTAAGTAGCTTAAGGAACTTTCAAAGGAAAGTGATTTTCGCTGAAAGGACAGCATTTAGAAAGTGAGGCAACACTCTATTCACTTCACACAGTGAATTGAAGTGTTGGAACAAACTGCTTCTCTTTCAGAGAAACGCATGTGAGTTTCTTTTAATGCTTGTAAGTTGCTTAAGGCACTTTCAAAGGAAAGTGATTTTCTCTGAAAGGACAGCATTTAGAAAGTGAAGCAACACTCCATTCACTTTGTACAGTGAATTGAAGTGTTGGAACAGACTGCTTCTCTTTCAGAGAAATGCATGTGAGTTTCTGTAGAATGCTTGTAAGTAGCTTAAGGCTCTTTCAAAGGAAAGTGATTTTCTCTGAAAGGACAGCATTTAGAAAGTAAAGCAACACTCCATTCCCTTCGCGCAGTGAATTGAAGTGTTGGAACAGAGTGCTTCTCTTTCATTGAAACGCATTAGTGTTTCTTGTGAATGCTTGCAAGTAGCTTAAGGCACTTTCAAAGGAAAGTGATTTTCTCTGAAAGGACAGCATTTAGAAAGTGAAGCAACACTCCATTCACTTCGCACAGTGAATTGAAGTGTTGGAACACACTGCTTCTCTTTCAAAGAAACGCATGTGAGTTTTTTGTGAATGCTTGAAAGTAGTTTAAGGCACTTTCAAAGGAAAGTGATATTCTCTGAAAGAACAGAATTTAGAAAGTGAAGCAACACTCCATTCACTTCGCACAGTGAATTGAAGTGTTGGAACAGACTGCTTCTCTTTCAGAGAAACGCATGTGAGTTTCTTCCTAATGCTTGCAAGTAGCTTAAGGCACTTTCAAAGGAAAGTGATTTTCTCTGATTGGACAGTATTTAGAAAGTGAAGCAACACTCCATTCACTTCGCACAGTGAACTGAAGTGTTGGAACAGACTGCTTCTCTTTCAGAGAAACGCATGTGAGTTTCTTCCTAATGCTTGCAAGTAGCTTAAGGCACTTTCAAAGGAAAGTGATTTTCTCTGAAAGGACAGCATTTAGAAAGTGAAGCAACACTCCATTCCCTTCGTGCAGTGAATTGAAGTGTTGGAACAGACTGCTTCTCTTTCATAGAAACGCATTAGTGTTTCTTGTGAATGCTTGTAAGTTGCTTAAGGCAGTTTCAAAGGAAAGTGATTTTCTCTGAAAGGACAGCATTTAGAAAGTGAAGCAACACTCCATTCACTTCGCACAGTGAATTGAAGTGTTAGAACAGACTGCTTCTATTTCAGAGAAATGCATGTGAGTTTCTGTTGAATGCTTGTAAGTAGCTTAAGGCTCTTTCAAAGGAAAGTGATTTTCTCTGAAAGGACAGCATTTAGAAAGTAAAGCAACACTCCATTCCCTTCGCGCAATGAATTGAATGTTGGAACAGACTGCTTCTCTTTCATAGAAACGCATTAGTGTTTCTTGTGAATGCTTGCAAGTAGCTTAAGGCACTTTCAAAGGAAAGTGATTTTCTCTGAAAGGACAGCATTTAGAAAGTGAAGCAACACTCCATTCACTTCGCACAGAGAATTGAAGTGTTGGAACAGATTGCTTCTCTTTCAGAGAAATGCATGTGAGTTTCTGTTGAATGCTTGTAAGTAGCTTAAGGCACATTCAAAGGAAAGGGATTTTCTCTGAAAGGACAGCATTTAGAAAGTGAAGCAACACTCCATTCACTTCGCACAGTGAATTGAAGTGTTGGAACAGACTGCTTCTCTTTCAGAGAAACGCATGTGAGTTTTTTTTGAATGCTTGAAAGTAGTTTAAGGCACTTTCAATGGAAAGTGATTTTCTCTGAAAGGACAGCATTTAGAAAGTGAGGCAACACTCCATTCACTTCGCACAGTGAATTGAAGTGTTGGAACAGACTGCTTCTCTTTCAGAGAAACGCATGTGAGTTTCTTCCTAATGCTTGAAAATAGCTTAAGGCACTTTCAAAGGAAAGTGATTTTCTCTGAAAGGACAGCATTTAGAAAGTGAAGCAACACTCCATTCACTTCACACAGTGAATTGAAGTGTTGGAACGGACTGCTTCTCTTTCAGAGAAACGCATGTGAGTTTCTCCCTAATGCTTGCAAGTAGCTTAAGGCACTTTCAAAGGAAAGTGATTTTCTCTGAAAGGACAGCATTTAGAAAGTGAAGCAACACTCCATTCACTTCGTGCAGTGAATTGAAGTGTTGGAACAGAGTGATTCTCTTTCATAGAAACGCACTAGTGTTTCTTGTGAATGCTTGCAAGTTGCTTAAGGCACTTTCAAAGGAAAGTGATTTTCTCTGAAAGGACATAATTTAGAAAGTGAAGCAACACTCCATTCACTTAGCACAGTGAATTGAAGTGTTGGAACAGACAGCTTCTCTTTCAGAGTAATGCATGTGAGTTTCTGTTGAATGCTTGCAAGTAGCTTAAGGCACTTTCAAAGGAAAGTGATTTTCTCTGATTGGACAGCATTTAGAAAGTGAAGCAACACTCCATTCACTTCGCACAGTGAATTGAAGTGTTGGAACAGACTGCTTCTCTTTCAGAGAAACGCATGTGAGTTTCTTCCTAATGCTTGCAAGTAGCTTAAGGCACTTTCAAAGGAAAGTGATTTTCTCTGATTGGACAGTATTTAGAAAGTGAAGCAACACTCCATTCACTTCGCACAGTGAATTAAAGTGTTGGAACAGACTGCTTCTCTTTCAGAGAAACGCATGTGAGTTTCTGGTGAATGCTTGTAAGTAGCTTAAGGCACTTTCAAAGGAAAGTGATTTTCTCTGAAAGGACAGCATTTAGAAAGTGAAGCAACACTCCATTCCCTTCGTGCAGTGAATTGAAGTGTTGGAACAGACTGCTTCTCTTTCATAGAAACGCATTAGTGTTTCTTGTGAATGCTTGTAAGTTGCTTAAGGCACTTTCAAAGGAAAGTGATTTTCTCTGAAAGGACAGCTTTTAGAAAGTGAAGCAACACTCCATTCACTTCGCACAGTGAATTGAAGTGTTAGAACAGACTGCTTCTCTTTCAGAGAAATGCATGTGAGTTTCTGTTGAATGCTTGTAAGTAGCTTAAGGCTCTTTCAAAGGAAAGTGATTTTCTCTGAAAGGACAGCATTTAGAAAGTAAAGCAACACTCCATTCCCTTCGCGCAATGAATTGAATGTTGGAACAGACTGCTTCTCTTTCATAGAAACGCATTAGTGTTTCTTGTGAATGCTTGCAAGTAGCTTAAGGCACTTTCAAAGGAAAGTGATTTTCTCTGAAAGGACAGCATTTAGAAAGTGAAGCAACACTCCATTCACTTCGCACAGAGAATTGAAGTGTTGGAACAGATTGCTTCTCTTTCAGAGAAATGCATGTGAGTTTCTGTTGAATGCTTGTAAGTAGCTTAAGGCACATTCAAAGGAAAGGGATTTTCTCTGAAAGGACAGCATTTAGAAAGTGAAGCAACACTCCATTCACTTCGCACAGTGAATTGAAGTGTTGGAACAGACTGCTTCTCTTTCAGAGAAGCGCATGTGAGTTTTTTGTGAATGCTTGAAAGTAGTTTAAGGCACTTTCAATGGAAAGTGATTTTCTCTGAAAGGACAGCATTTAGAAAGTGAGGCAACACTCCATTCACTTCGCACAGTGAATTGAAGTGTTGGAACAGACTGCTTCTCTTTCAGAGAAACGCATGTGAGTTTCTTCCTAATGCTTGAAAGTAGCTTAAGGCACTTTCAAAGGAAAGTGATTTTCTCTGAAAGGACAGCATTTAGAAAATGAAGCAACACTTCATTCACTTCGCACAGTGAATTGAAGTGTTGGAACGGACTGCTTCTCTTTCAGAGAAACGCATGTGAGTTTCTGGTGAATGCTTGCAAGTAGCTTAAGGCACTTTCAAAGGAAAGTGATTTTCTCTGAAAGGACAGCATTTAGAAAGTGAAGCAACACTCCATTCACTTCGTGCAGTGAATTGAAGTGTTGGAACAGAGTGATTCTCTTTCATAGAAACGCACTAGTGTTTCTTGTGAATGCTTGCAAGTTGCTTAAGGCACTTTCAAAGGAAAGTGATTTTCTCTGAAAGGACAGCATTTAGAAAGTGAAGCAACACTTCATTCACTTCGTGCAGTGAATTGAAGTGTTGGAACAGAGTGCTTCTCTTTCATAGAAACGCATTAGTGTTTCTTGTGAATGCTTGCAAGTTGCTTAATGCACTTTCAAAGGAAAGTGATTTTCTCTGAAAGGACATAATTTAGAAAGTGAAGCAACACTCCATTCACTTAGCACAGTGAATTGAAGTGTTGGAACGGACTGCTTCTCTTTCAGAGAAACGCATGTGAGTTTCTGGTGAATGCTTGCAAGTAGCTTAAGGCACTTTCAAAGGAAAGTGATTTTCTCTGAAAGGACAGCATTTAGAAAATGAAGCAACACTCCATTCACTTCGCACAGTGAATTGAATTGTTGGAACCGACTGCTTCTCTTTCAGAGAAACGCATGTGAGTTTCTGGTGAATGCTTGTAAGAAGCTTAAGGCACTTTCAAATGAAAGTGATTTTCTCTGAAAGACAGCATTTAGAAAGTGAAGCAACACTCCATTCACTTCGTGCAGTGAATTGAAGTGTTGGAACAGAGTGCTTCTCTTTCATAGAAACGCATTAGTGTTTCTTGTGAATGCTTGCAAGTTGCTTAATGCACTTTCAAAGGAAAGTGATTTTCTCTGAAAGGACATAATTTAGAAAGTGAAGCAACACTCCATTCACTTAGCACAGTGAATTGAAGTGTTGGAACAGACTGCTTCTCTTTCAGAGAAATGCATGTGAGTTTCTGTTGAATGCTTGTAAGTAGCTTAAGGCACTTTCAAAGGAAAGTGATTTTCTCTGAAAGGACAGCATTTAGAAAGTGAAGCAACACTCCATTCCCTTCGTGCAGTGAATTGAAGTGTTGGAACAGAGTACTTCTCTTTCATAAAAACGCATTAGTGTTTCTTGTGAATGCTTGCAAGTTGCTTAAGGCACTTTCAAAGGAAAGTGATTTTCTCTGAAAGGACATAATTTAGAAAGTGAAGCAACACTCCATTCACTTCGCACATTGAATTGAAGTGTTGGAACAGACTGCTTCTCTTTCAGAGAAACGCATGTGAGTTTCTGGTGAATGCTTGTAAGTAGCTTAAGGCACTTTCAAGGGAAAGTGATTTTCTCTGAAAGGACAGCATTTAGAAAGTGAGGCAACACTCCATTCACTTCACACAGTGAATTGAAGTGTTGGAACAGACTGCTTCTCTTTCAGAGAAACGCATGTGCGTTTCTTCCTAATGCTTGCAAGTAGCTTAAAGCACTTTCAAAGGAAAGTGATTTTCTCTAAAAGGAAAGCATTTAGAAAGTGAAGCAACACTCCATTCACTTCGCAGAGTGAATTGAAGTATTGGAACAGACTGCTTCTCTTTCAGAGAAACGCATGTGAGTTTCTGGTGAATGTTTGTAAGTAGCTTAAGGCACTTTCAAAGGAAAGTGATTTTCTCTGAAAGGACAGCATTTAGAAAGTGAGGCAACACTCCATTCACTTCACACAGTGAATTGAAGTGTTGGAACAGACTGCTTCTCTTTCAGAGAAATGCATGTGAGTTTCTGTTGAATGCTTGTAAGTAGCTTAAGGCACTTTCAAAGGAAAGTGATTTTCTCTGAAACGACAGCATTTAGAAAGTGAAGCAACACTCCATTCACTTCGCAGAGTGAATTGAAGTATTGGAACAGACTGCTTCTCTTTCAGAGAAACTCATGTGAGTTTCTGGTGAATGCTTGTAAGAAGCTTAAGGCACTTTCAAATGAAAGTGATTTTCTCTGAAAGGACAGCATTTAGAAAGTGAAGCAACACTCCATTCACTTCGTGCAGTGAATTGAAGTGTTGGAACAGAGTGCTTCTCTTTCATAGAAACGCATTAGTGTTTCTTGTGAATGCTTGCAAGTTGCTTAATGCACTTTCAAAGGAAAGTGATTTTCTCTGAAAGGACATAATTTAGAAAGTGAAGCAACACTCCATTCACTTAGCACAGTGAATTGAAGTGTTGGAACAGACTGCTTCTCTTTCAGAGAAATGCATGTGAGTTTCTGTTGAATGCTTGTAAGTAGCTTAAGGCACTTTCAAAGGAAAGTGATTTTCTCTGAAAGGACAGCATTTAGAAAGTGAAGCAACACTCCATTCCCTTCGTGCAGTGAATTGAAGTGTTGGAACAGAGTACTTCTCTTTCATAAAAACGCATTAGTGTAAATTGTGAATGCTTGCAAGTTGCTTAAGGCACTTTCAAAGGAAAGTGATTTTCTGTGAAAGGACATAATTTAGAAAGTGAAGCAACACTCCATTCACTTCGCACATTGAATTGAAGTGTTGGAACAGACTGCTTCTCTTTCAGAGAAACGCATGTGCGTTTCTGGTGAATGCTTGTAAGTAGCTTAAGGCACTTTCAAGGGAAAGTGGTTTTCTCTGAAAGGACAGCATTTAGAAAGTGAGGCAACACTCCATTCACTTCACACAGTGAATTGAAGTGTTGGAACAGACTGCTTCTCTTTCAGAGAAACGCATGTGCGTTTCTTCCTAATGCTTGCAAGTAGCTTAAAGCACTTTCAAAGGAAAGTGATTTTCTCTAAAAGGACAGCATTTAGAAAGTGAAGCAACACTCCATTCACTTCGCAGAGTGAATTGAAGTATTGGAACAGACTGCTTCTCTTTCAGAGAAACGCATGTGAGTTTCTGGTGAATGTTTGTAAGTAGCTTAAGGCACTTTCAAAGGAAAGTGATTTTCTCTGAAAGGACAGCATTTAGAAAGTGAGGCAACACTCCATTCACTTCACACAGTGAATTGAAGTGTTGGAACAGACTGCTTCTCTTTCAGAGAAATGCATGTGAGTTTCTGTTGAATGCTTGTAAGTAGCTTAAGGCACTTTCAAAGGAAAGTGATTTTCTCTGAAACGACAGCATTTAGAAAGTGAAGCAACACTCCATTCACTTCGCACAGTGAATTGAAGTATTGGAACAGACTGCTTCTCTTTCAGAGAAACGCATGTGAGTTTCTGGTGAATGCTTGTAAGTAGCTTAAGGCACTTTCAAAGGAAAGTGATTTTCTCTGAAAGGACAGCATTTAGAAAGTGAAGCAACACTCCATTCACTTCGCACAGTGAATTGAAGTGTTGGAACAGACTGCTTCTCTTTCAGAGAAACGCATGTGAGTTTCTTGTGAATTCTTGCAAGTTGCTTAAGGCACTTTCAAAGGAAAGTGATTTTCTCTGAAAGGACAGCATTTAGAAACTGAAGCAACACTCCATTCACTTTGTACAGTGAACTGAAGTGTTGGAAGAGACTGCTTCTCTTTCAGAGAAATGCATGTGAGTTTCTGTTGAATGCTTGTAAGTAGCTTAAGGCTCTTTCAAAGGAAAGTGATTTTCTCTGAAAGGACAGCATTTAGAAAGTAAAGCAACACTCCATTCCCTTCGCGCAATGAATTGAAGTGTTGGAACAGACTGCTTCTCTTTCAGAGAAACGCATTAGTGTTTCTTGTGAATGCTTGCAAGTAGCTTAAGGCACTTTCAAAGGAAAGTGATTTTCTCTGAAAGGACAGCATTTAGAAAGTGAAGCAACACTCCATTCACTTCGCACAGTGAATTGAAGTGTTGGAACAGACTGCTTCTCTTTCAGAGAAACGCATGTGAGTTTCTTCCTAATGCTTGCAAGTAGCTTAAGGCACTTTCAAAGGAAAGTGATTTTCTCTGATTGGACAGTATTTAGAAAGTGAAGCAACACTCCATTCACTTCGCACAGTGAATTGAAGTGTTGGAACAGACTGCTTCTCTTTCAGAGAAACGCATGTGAGTTTCTGGTGAATGCTTGTAAGTAGCTTAAGGCACTTTCAAAGGAAAGTGATTTTCTCTGAAAGGACAGCATTTAGAAAGTGAAGCAACACTCCATTCCCTTCGTGCAGTGAATTGAAGTGTTGGAACAGACTGCTTCTCTTTCAGAGAAATGCATGTGAGTTTCTGTTGAATGCTTGTAAGTAGCTTAAGGCTCTTTCAAAGGAAAGTAATTTTCTCTGAAAGGACAGCATTTAGAAAGTAAAGCAACACTCCATTCCCTTCGCGCAATGAATTGAAGTGTTGGAACAGACTGCTTCTCTTTCATAGAAACGCATTAGTGTTTCTTGTGAATGCTTGCAAGTAGCTTAAGGCACTTTCAAAGGAAAGGGATTTTCTCTGAAAGGACAGCATTTAGAAAGTGAAGCAACACTCCATTCACTTCGCACAGAGAATTGAAGTGTTGGAACAGATTGCTTCTCTTTCAGAGAAATGCATGTGAGTTTCTGTTGAATGCTTGTAAGTAGCTTAAGGCACATTCAAAGGAAAGGGATTTTCTCTGAAAGGACAGCATTTAGAAAGTGAAGCAGCACTCCATTCACTTCGCACAGTGAATTGAAGTGTTGGAACAGACTGCTTCTCTTTCAGAGAAACGCATGTGAGTTTTTTGTGAATGCTTGAAAGTAGTTTAAGGCACTTTCAATGGAAAGTGATTTTCTCTGAAAGGACAGCATTTAGAAAGTGAGACAACACTCCATTCACTTCGCACAGTGAATTGAAGTGTTGGAACAGACTGCTTCTCTTTCAGAGAAACGCATGTGAGTTTCTTCCTAATGCTTGAAAGTAGCTTAAGGCACTTTCAAAGGAAAGTGATTTTCTCTGAAAGGACAGCATTTAGAAAGTGAAGCAACACTCCATTCACTTCGCACAGTGAATTGAAGTGTTGGAACGGACTGCTTCTCTTTCAGAGAAACGCATGTGAGTTTCTTCCTAATGCTTGCAAGTAGCTTAAGGCACTTTCAAAGGAAAGTGATTTTCTCTGAAAGGACAGCATTTAGAAAGTGAAGCAACACTCCATTCATTTCGCACAGTGAATTGAAGTGTTGGAACAGACTGCTTCTCTTTCAGAGAAGCGCATGTGAGTTTTTTGTGAATGCTTGAAAGTAGTTTAAGGCACTTTCAAAGGAAAGTGATTTTCTCTGAAAAGACAGCATTTAGAAAGTGAGGCAACACTCCATTCACTTCGCACAGTGAATTGAAGTGTTGTAACAGACTGCTTCTCTTTCAGAGAAACGCATGTGAGTTTCTTCCTAATGCTTGCAAGTAGCTTAAGGCACTTTCAAAGGAAAGTGATTTTCTCTGAAAGGACAGCATTTAGAAAATGAAGCAACACTCCATTCACTTCGCACAGTGAATTGAAGTGTTGGAACCGACTGCTTCTCTTTCAGAGAAACGCATGTGAGTTTCTGGTGAATGCTTGTAAGAAGCTTAAGGCACTTTCAAAGGAAAGTGATTTTCTCTGAAAGGACAGCATTTAGAAAGTGAAGCAACACTCCATTCACTTCGCACAGTGAATTGAAGTTTTATAACAGACTGCTTCTCTTTCAGAGAAATGCATGTGAGTTTCTGTTGAATGCTTGTAAGTAGCTTAAGGCTCTTTCAAAGGAAAGTGATTTTCTCTGAAAGGACAGCATTTAGAAAGTAAAGCAACACTCCATTCCCTTCGCGCAGTGAATTGAGGTGTTAGAACAGACTGCTTCTCTTTCATAGAAACGCATTAGTGTTTCTTGTAAATGCTTGCAAGTAGCTTAAGGCACTTTCAAAGGAAAGTGATTTTCTCTGAAAGGACAGCATTTAGAAAGTGAAGCAACACTCCATTCACTTCGCACAGTGAATTGAAGTGTAGGAATAGACTGCTTCTCTTTCAGAGAAACGCATGTGAGTTTCTTGTGAATTCTTGCAAGTTGCTTAAGGCACTTTAAAGGAAAGTGATTTTCTCTGAAAGGACAGCATTTGGAAACTGAAGCAACACTCCATTTACTTCGGACAGTGAATTGAAGTGTTGGAACAGACTGCTTCTCTTTCACAGAAACGCATGTGAGTTTTTTGTGAATGCTTGAAAGTAGTTTAAGGCACTTTCAAAGGAAAGTGATATTCTCTGAATGGACAGAATTTAGAAAGTGAAGCAACACTCCATTCACTTCGCACAGTGAATTGAAGTGTTGGAAAAGACTGCTTCTCCTTCAGAGAAACGCATGTGAGTTTCTTCCTAATGCTTGCAAGTAGCTTAAGGCACTTTCAAAGGAAAGTGATTTTCTCTGATTGGACAGTATTTAGAAAGTGAAGCAACACTCCATTCACTTCGCACAGTGAATTGAAGTGTTGGAACAGACTGCTTCTCTTTCAGAGAAACGCATGTGAGTTTCTGGTGAATGCTTGTAAGTAGCTAAGGGCACTTTCAAAGGAAAGTGATTTTCTCTGAAAGGACAGCATTTAGAAAGTGAAGCAACACTCCATTCCCTTCGTGCAGTGAATTGAAGTGTTGGAACAGACTGCTTCTCTTTCATAGAAACGCATTAGTGTTTCTTGTGAATGCTTGTAAGTTGCTTAAGGCAGTTTCAAAGGAAAGTGATTTTCTCTGAAAGGACAGCATTTAGAAAGTGAAGCAACACTCCATTCACTTCGCACAGTGAATTGAAGTGTTGGAACAGACTGCTTCTCTTTCAGAGAAACGCATGTGAGTTTCTTCCTAATGCTTGAAAGTAGCTTAAGGCACTTTCAAAGGAAAGTGATTTTCTCTGAAAGGACAGCATTTAGAAAGTGAAGCAACACTCCATTCACTTCGCACAGTGAATTGAAGTGTTGGAACGGACTGCTTCTCTTTCAGAGAAACGCATGTGAGTTTCTTCCTAATGCTTGAAGTAGCTTAAGGCACTTTCAAAGGAAAGTGATTTTCTCTGAAAGGACAGCATTTAGAAAGTGAAGCAACACTCCATTCACTTCGCACAGTGAATTGAAGTGTTGGAACAGACTGCTTCTCTTTCAGAGAAGCGCATGTGAGTTTTTTGTGAATGCTTGAAAGTAGTTTAAGGCACTTTCAAAGGAAAATGATTTTCTCTGAAAGGACAGCATTTAGAAAGTGAAGCAACACTCCATTCATTTCGCACAGTGAATTGAAGTGTTGGAACAGACTGCTTCTCTTTCAGAGAAACGCATGTGAGTTTCTGGTGAATGCTTGCAAGTAGCTTAAGGCACTTTCAAAGGAAAGTGATTTTCTCTGAAAGGACAGCATTTAGAAAGTGAAGCAACACTCCATTCCCTTCGTGCAGTGAATTGAAGTGTTGGAACAGAGTGATTCTCTTTCATAGAAACGCATTAGTGTTTCTTGTGAATGCTTGCAAGTTGCTTAAGGCACTTTCAAAGGAAAGTGATTTTCTCTGAAAGGACATAATTTAGAAAGTGAAGCAACACTCCCTTCACTTCACACAGTGAATTGAAGTGTTGGAAAAGACTGCTTCTCTTTCAGAGAAATGAATGTGAGTTTCTGTTGAATGCTTGTAAGTAGCTTAAGGCACTTTCAAAGGAAAGTGATTTTCTCTGAAAGGACAGCATTTAGAAAGTGAAGCAACACTCCATTCAATTCGCACAGTGAATTGAAGTGTTGGAACAGACTGCTTCACTTTCAGAGAAACGCATGTGAGTTTCTGTTGAATGCTTGTAAGTAGCTTAAGGCACTTTCAAAGGAAAGTGATTTTCTCTGAGAGGACAGCATTTAGAAAGTGAGGCAACACTCCATTCACTTCACACAGTGAATTGAAGTGTTGGAACAGACTGCTTCTCTTTCAGAGAAACGCATGTGAGTTTCTTCCTAATGCTTGCAAGTAGCTTAAGGCACTTTCAAAGGAAAGTGATTTTCTCAGAAAGGACAGCATTTAGAAAGTGAAGCAACACTCCATTCACTTCGCACCGTGAATTGAAGTGTTGGAACAGACTGCTTCTCTTTCAGAGAAACGCATGTGAGTTTCTTCCTAATGCTTGCAAGTAGCTTAAGGCACTTTCAAAGGAAAGTGATTTTCTCTGAAAGGACAGCATTTACAAATGGAAGCAACACTCCATTCACTTCCCACAGTGAATTGAAGTGTTGGAACAGACTGCTTCTCTTTCAGAGAAATGCATGTGAGTTTCTATTGAATGCTTGTAAGTAGCTTAAGGCACTTTCAAAGGAAAGTAATTTTCTCTGAAAGGACAGAATTTAGAAAGTGATGCAACACTCCATTCACTTCGCACAGTGAATTGAAGTGTTGGAACAGACTGCTTCTCTTTCAGAGAAACGCATGTGAGTTTCTTCCTAATGCTTGTAAGTAGCTTAAGGCACTTTCAAAGGAAAGTGATTTTCTCTGAAAGAACAGCACTTAGAAAGTGAAGCAACACTCCATTCCCTTCGTGCAGTGAATTGAAGTGTTGGAACAGAGTGCTTCTCTTTCATAGAAACGCATTAGTGTTTCTTGTGAATGCTTGCAAGTAGCTTAAGGCACTTTCAAAGGAAAGTGATTTTCTCTGAAAGGACAGAATTTAGAAAGTGAAGCAACACTCCATTCACTTCGCACAGTGAATTGAAGTGTTGGAACAGACTGCTTCTCTTTCAGAGAAACGCATGTGAGTTTCTTGTGAATTCTTGCAAGTTGCTTAAGGCACTTTCAAAGGAAAGTGATTTTCTCTGAAAGGACAGCATTTAGAAACTGAAGCAACACTCCATTTACTTCGCACAGTGAATTGAAGTGTTGGAACAGACTGCTTCTCTTTCACAGAAACGCATGTGAGTTTTTTGTGAATGCTTGAAAGTAGTTTAAGGCACATTCAAAGGAAAGTGATTTTCACTGAAAGGACAGAATTTAGAAAGTGAAGCAACACTCCATTCACTTCGCACAGTGAATTGAAGTGTTGGAACAGACTGCTTCTCTTTCAGAGAAACGCATGTTAGTTTCTTCCTAATGCTTGCAAGTAGCTTAAGGCACTTTCAAAGTAAAGTGATTTTCTCTGATTGGACAGCATTTAGAACGTGAAGCAACACTCCATTCACTTCGCACAGTGAATTGAAGTGTTGGAACAGACTGCTTCTCTTTTAGAGAAACGCATGTGAGTTTCTGGTGAATGCTTGTAAGTAGCTTAAGGCACTTTCAAAGGAAAGTGATTTTCTCTGAAAGGACAGCATTTAGAAAGTGAAGCAACACTCAATTCCCTTCGTGCAGTGAATTGAAGTGTTGGAACAGACTGCCTCTCTTTCATAGAAACGCATTAGTGTTTCTTGTGAATGCTTGCAAGTTGCTTAAGGCACTTTCAAAGGAAAGTGATTTTCTCTGAAAGGACAGCATTTAGAAAGTGAGGCAACACTCCATTCACTTCGCACAGTGAATTGAAGTGTTGGAACAGACTGCTTCTCTTTCAGAGAAACGCATGTGAGTTTCTTCCTAAAGCTTGCAAGTAGCTTAAGGCGCTTTCAAAGGAAAGTGATTTTCTCTGAAAGGACAGCATTTAGAAAGTGAAGCAACACTCCATTCACTTCGCACAGTGAATTGAAGTGTTGGAACAGACTGCTTCTCTTTCAGAGAAATGCATGTGAGTTTTTTGTGAATGCTTGAAAGTAGTTTAAGGCACTTTCAATGGAAAGTGATTTTCTCTGAAAGGACAGCATTTAGAAAGTGAGGCAACACTCCATTCACTTCGCACAGTGAATTGAAGTGTTAGAACAGACTGCTTCTCTTTCAGAGAAACGCATGTGAGTTTCTTAATAATGCTTGCAAGTAGCTTAAGGCACTTTCAAAGGAAAGTGATTTTCTCTGAAAGGACAGCATTTACAAAGTGAAGCAACACTCCATTCACTTCGCACAGTGAATTGAAGTGTTGGAACAGACTGCTTCTCTTTCAGAGAAACGCATGTGAGTTTCTGGTGAATGCTTGTAAGTAGCTTAAGGCACTTTCAAAGGAAAGTGATTTTCTCTGAAAGGACAGCATTTAGAAAGTGAAGCAACACTCCATTCACTTCGCACAGTGAATTGAAGTGTTGGAACAGACTGCTTCTCTTTCAGAGAAATGCATGTGAGTTTCTGGTGAATGCTTGTAAGTGGCTTAAGGCACTTTCAAAGGAAAGTGATTTTCTCTGAAAGGACAGCATTTAGAAAGTGAAGCAACACTCCATTCACTTCGCACAGTGAATTGAAGTGTAGGAATAGACTGCTTCTCTTTCAGAGAAACGCATGTGAGTTTCTTGTGAATTCTTGCAAGTTGCTTAAGGCACTTTCAAAGGAAAGTGATTTTCTCTGAAAGGACAGCATTTGGAAACTGAAGCAACACTCCATTTACTTCGGACAGTGAATTGAAGTGTTGGAACAGACTGCTTCTCTTTCACAGAAACGCATGTGAGTTTTTTGTGAATGCTTGAAAGTAGTTTAAGGCACTTTCAAAGGAAAGTGATATTCTCTGAATGGACAGAATTTAGAAAGTGAAGCAACACTCCATTCACTTCGCACAGTGAATTGAAGTGTTGGAAAAGACTGCTTCTCCTTCAGAGAAACGCATGTGAGTTTCTTCCTAATGCTTGCAAGTAGCTTAAGGCACTTTCAAAGGAAAGTGATTTTCTCTGATTGGACAGTATTTAGAAAGTGAAGCAACACTCCATTCACTTCGCACAGTGAATTGAAGTGTTGGAACAGACTGCTTCTCTTTCAGAGAAACGCATGTGAGTTTCTGGTGAATGCTTGTAAGTAGCTAAGGGCACTTTCAAAGGAAAGTGATTTTCTCTGAAAGGACAGCATTTAGAAAGTGAAGCAACACTCCATTCCCTTCGTGCAGTGAATTGAAGTGTTGGAACAGACTGCTTCTCTTTCATAGAAACGCATTAGTGTTTCTTGTGAATGCTTGTAAGTTGCTTAAGGCAGTTTCAAAGGAAAGTGATTTTCTCTGAAAGGACAGCATTTAGAAAGTGAAGCAACACTCCATTCACTTCGCACAGTGAATTGAAGTGTTGGAACAGACTGCTTCTCTTTCAGAGAAACGCATGTGAGTTTCTTCCTAATGCTTGAAAGTAGCTTAAGGCACTTTCAAAGGAAAGTGATTTTCTCTGAAAGGACAGCATTTAGAAAGTGAAGCAACACTCCATTCACTTCGCACAGTGAATTGAAGTGTTGGAACGGACTGCTTCTCTTTCAGAGAAACGCATGTGAGTTTCTTCCTAATGCTTGAAGTAGCTTAAGGCACTTTCAAAGGAAAGTGATTTTCTCTGAAAGGACAGCATTTAGAAAGTGAAGCAACACTCCATTCACTTCGCACAGTGAATTGAAGTGTTGGAACAGACTGCTTCTCTTTCAGAGAAGCGCATGTGAGTTTTTTGTGAATGCTTGAAAGTAGTTTAAGGCACTTTCAAAGGAAAATGATTTTCTCTGAAAGGACAGCATTTAGAAAGTGAAGCAACACTCCATTCATTTCGCACAGTGAATTGAAGTGTTGGAACAGACTGCTTCTCTTTCAGAGAAACGCATGTGAGTTTCTGGTGAATGCTTGCAAGTAGCTTAAGGCACTTTCAAAGGAAAGTGATTTTCTCTGAAAGGACAGCATTTAGAAAGTGAAGCAACACTCCATTCCCTTCGTGCAGTGAATTGAAGTGTTGGAACAGAGTGATTCTCTTTCATAGAAACGCATTAGTGTTTCTTGTGAATGCTTGCAAGTTGCTTAAGGCACTTTCAAAGGAAAGTGATTTTCTCTGAAAGGACATAATTTAGAAAGTGAAGCAACACTCCCTTCACTTCACACAGTGAATTGAAGTGTTGGAAAAGACTGCTTCTCTTTCAGAGAAATGAATGTGAGTTTCTGTTGAATGCTTGTAAGTAGCTTAAGGCACTTTCAAAGGAAAGTGATTTTCTCTGAAAGGACAGCATTTAGAAAGTGAAGCAACACTCCATTCAATTCGCACAGTGAATTGAAGTGTTGGAACAGACTGCTTCACTTTCAGAGAAACGCATGTGAGTTTCTGTTGAATGCTTGTAAGTAGCTTAAGGCACTTTCAAAGGAAAGTGATTTTCTCTGAGAGGACAGCATTTAGAAAGTGAGGCAACACTCCATTCACTTCACACAGTGAATTGAAGTGTTGGAACAGACTGCTTCTCTTTCAGAGAAACGCATGTGAGTTTCTTCCTAATGCTTGCAAGTAGCTTAAGGCACTTTCAAAGGAAAGTGATTTTCTCAGAAAGGACAGCATTTAGAAAGTGAAGCATCACTCCATTCACTTCGCACCGTGAATTGAAGTGTTGGAACAGACTGCTTCTCTTTCAGAGAAACGCATGTGAGTTTCTTCCTAATGCTTGCAAGTAGCTTAAGGCACTTTCAAAGGAAAGTGATTTTCTCTGAAAGGACAGCATTTACAAATGGAAGCAACACTCCATTCACTTCGCACATTGAATTGAAGTGTTGGAACAGACTGCTTCTCTTTCAGAGAAATGCATGTGAGTTTCTATTGAATGCTTGTAAGTAGCTTAAGGCACTTTCAAAGGAAAGTAATTTTCTCTGAAAGGACAGAATTTAGAAAGTGATGCAACACTCCATTCACTTCGCACAGTGAATTGAAGTGTTGGAACAGACTGCTTCTCTTTCAGAGAAACGCATGTGAGTTTCTTCCTAATGCTTGTAAGTAGCTTAAGGCACTTTCAAAGGAAAGTGATTTTCTCTGAAAGAACAGCACTTAGAAAGTGAAGCAACACTCCATTCCCTTCTTGCAGTGAATTGAAGTGTTGGAACAGAGTGCTTCTCTTTCATAGAAACGCATTAGTGTTTCTTGTGAATGCTTGCAAGTAGCTTAAGGCACTTTCAAAGGAAAGTGATTTTCTCTGAAAGGACAGAATTTAGAAAGTGAAGCAACACTCCATTCACTTCGCACAGTGAATTGAAGTGTTGGAACAGACTGCTTCTCTTTCAGAGAAACGCATGTGAGTTTCTTGTGAATTCTTGCAAGTTGCTTAAGGCACTTTCAAAGGAAAGTGATTTTCTCTGAAAGGACAGCATTTAGAAACTGAAGCAACACTCCATTTACTTCGCACAGTGAATTGAAGTGTTGGAACAGACTGCTTCTCTTTCACAGAAACGCATGTGAGTTTTTTGTGAATGCTTGAAAGTAGTTTAAGGCACATTCAAAGGAAAGTGATTTTCACTGAAAGGACAGAATTTAGAAAGTGAAGCAACACTCCATTCACTTCGCACAGTGAATTGAAGTGTTGGAACAGACTGCTTCTCTTTCAGAGAAACGCATGTTAGTTTCTTCCTAATGCTTGCAAGTAGCTTAAGGCACTTTCAAAGTAAAGTGATTTTCTCTGATTGGACAGCATTTAGAACGTGAAGCAACACTCCATTCACTTCGCACAGTGAATTGAAGTGTTGGAACAGACTGCTTCTCTTTTAGAGAAACGCATGTGAGTTTCTGGTGAATGCTTGTAAGTAGCTTAAGGCACTTTCAAAGGAAAGTGATTTTCTCTGAAAGGACAGCATTTAGAAAGTGAAGCAACACTCAATTCCCTTCGTGCAGTGAATTGAAGTGTTGGAACAGACTGCCTCTCTTTCATAGAAACGCATTAGTGTTTCTTGTGAATGCTTGCAAGTTGCTTAAGGCACTTTCAAAGGAAAGTGATTTTCTCTGAAAGGACAGCATTTAGAAAGTGAGGCAACACTCCATTCACTTCGCACAGTGAATTGAAGTGTTGGAACAGACTGCTTCTCTTTCAGAGAAACGCATGTGAGTTTCTTCCTAAAGCTTGCAAGTAGCTTAAGGCGCTTTCAAAGGAAAGTGATTTTCTCTGAAAGGACAGCATTTAGAAAGTGAAGCAACACTCCATTCACTTCGCACAGTGAATTGAAGTGTTGGAACAGACTGCTTCTCTTTCAGAGAAATGCATGTGAGTTTTTTGTGAATGCTTGAAAGTAGTTTAAGGCACTTTCAATGGAAAGTGATTTTCTCTGAAAGGACAGCATTTAGAAAGTGAGGCAACACTCCATTCACTTCGCACAGTGAATTGAAGTGTTAGAACAGACTGCTTCTCTTTCAGAGAAACGCATGTGAGTTTCTTAATAATGCTTGCAAGTAGCTTAAGGTACTTTCAAAGGAAAGTGATTTTCTCTGAAAGGACAGCATTTACAAAGTGAAGCAACACTCCATTCACTTCGCACAGTGAATTGAAGTGTTGGAACAGACTGCTTCTCTTTCAGAGAAACGCATGTGAGTTTCTGGTGAATGCTTGTAAGTAGCTTAAGGCACTTTCAAAGGAAAGTGATTTTCTCTGAAAGGACAGCATTTAGAAAGTGAAGCAACACTCCATTCACTTCGAACAGTGAATTGAAGTGTTGGAACAGACTGCTTCTCTTTCAGAGAAATGCATGTGAGTTTCTGGTGAATGCTTGTAAGTGGCTTAAGGCACTTTCAAAGGAAAGTGATTTTCTCTGAAAGGACAGCATTTAGAAAGTGAGGCAGCACTCCATTCACTTCACACAGTGAATTGAAGTGTTGGAACAGACTGCTTCTCTTTCAGAGAAACGCATGTGAGTTTCTTCCTAATGCTTGCAAGTAGCTTAAGGCACTTTCAAAGGAAAGTGATTTTCTCTGAAAGGACAGCATTTAGAAAGTGAGATAACACTCCATTCACTTCGCACAGTGAATTGAAGTGTTGGAACAGACTGCTTCTCTTTCAGAGAAACGCATGTGAGTTTCTGGTGAATGCTTGCATGTAGCTTAAGGCACTTTCAAAGGAAAGTGATTTTCTCTGAAAGGACAGCATTTAGAAAGTGAAGCAACACTCCATTCACTTCGCACAGTGAATTGAAGTGTTGGAACCGACTGCTTCTCTTTCAGAGAAACGCATGTGAATTTCTGGTGAATGCTTGTAAGAAGCTTAAGGCACTTTCAAAGGAAAGTGATTTTCTCTGAAAGGACAGCATTTAGAAAGTGAAGCAACACTCCATTCACTTCGTGCAGTGAATTGAAGTGTTGGAACAGAGTGCTTCTCTTTCATAGAAACGCATTAGTGTTTCTTGTGAATGCTTGCAAGTTGCTTAAGGCACTTTCAAATTAAAGTGATTTTCTCTGAAAGAACAGCATTTAGAAAGTGAAGCAACACTCCATTCACTTCGCACAGTGAATTGAAGTGTTGGAACAGACTGCTTCTCTTTCAGAGAAATGCATGTGAGTTTCTGTTGAATGCTTGTAAGTAGCTTAAGGCACTTTCAAAGGAAAGTGATTTTCTCTGAAAGGACAGCATTTAGAAAGTGAAGCAACACTCCATTCACTTCGCACAGTGAATTGAAGTGTTGGAACAGACTGCTTCACTATCAGAGAAACCCATGTGAGTTTCTGTTTAATGCTTGTAAGTAGCTTAAGGCACTTTCAAAGGAAAGTGATTTTCTCTGAGAGGACAGCATTTAGAATGTGACGCAACACTCCATTCACTTCACACAGTGAATTGAAGTGTTGGAACAGACTGCTTCTCTTTCAGAGAAACGCATGTGAGTTTCTTCCTAATGCTTGCAAGTAGCTTAAGGCACTTTCAAAGGAAAGTGATTTTCTCTGAAAGGACAGCATTTACAAAGTGAAGCAACACTCCATTCACTTCGCACAGTGAATTGAAGTGTTGGAACAGACTGCTTCTCTTTCAGAGAAACGCATGTGAGTTTCTGGTGAATGCTTGTAAGTAGCTTAAGGCACTTTCAAAGGAAAGTGATTTTCTCTGAAAGGACAGCATTTAGAAAGTGAAGCAACACTCCATTCACTTCGAACAGTGAATTGAAGTGTTGGAACAGACTGCTTCTCTTTCAGAGAAATGCATGTGAGTTTCTGGTGAATGCTTGTAAGTGGCTTAAGGCACTATCAAAGGAAAGTGATTTTCTGTGAAAGGACAGCATTTAGAAAGTGAGGCAGCACTCCATTCACTTCACACAGTGAATTGAAGTGTTGGAACAGACTGCTTCTCTTTCAGAGAAACGCATGTGAGTTTCTTCCTAATGCTTGCAAGTAGCTTAAGGCACTTTCAAAGGAAAGTGATTTCCTCTGAAAGGACAGCATTTAGAAAGTGAGGCAACACTCCATTCACTTCACACAGTGAATTGAAGTGTTGGAACAGACTGCTTCTCTTTCAGAGAAACGCATGTGAGTTTCTGGTGAATGCTTGCATGTAGCTTAAGGCACTTTCAAAGGAAAGTGATTTTCTCTGAAAGGACAGCATTTAGAAAGTGAAGCAACACTCCATTGTCTTCGCACAGTGAATTGAAGTGTTGGAACCGACTGCTTCTCTTTCAGAGAAACGCATGTGAGTTTCTGGTGAATGCTTGTAAGAAGCTTAAGGCACTTTCAAAGGAAAGTGATTTTCTCTGAAAGGACAGCATTTAGAAAGTGAAGCAACACTCCATTCACTTCGTGCAGTGAATTGAAGTGTTGGAACAGAGTGCTTCTCTTTCATAGAAACGCATTAGTGTTTCTTGTGAATGCTTGCAAGTTGCTTAAGGCACTTTCAAAGGAAAGTGATTTTCTCTGAAAGGACATAATTTAGAAAGTGAAGCAACACTCCATTCACTTCGCACAGTGAATTGAAGTGTTGGAACAGACTGCTTCTCTTTAAGAGAAATGCATGTGAGTTTCTGTTGAATGCTTGTAAGTAGCTTAAGGCACTTTCAAAGGAAAGTGATTTTCTCTGAGAGGACAGCATTTAGAAAGTGAGGCAACACTTCATTCTCTTCGCACCGTGAATTGAAGTGTTGGAACAGACTGCTTCTCTTTCAGAGAAACACATGTGTGTTTCTTCCTAATGCTTGCAAGTAGCTTAAGGCACTTTCAAAGGAAAGTGATTTTCTCTGAAAGGACAGCATTTACAAAGTGAAGCAACACTCCATTCACTTCGCACAGTGAATTGAAGTGTTGGAACAGACTGCTTCCCTTTCAGAGAAACGCATGTGAGTTTCTGGTGAATGCTTGTTAGTAGCTTAAGGCACTTTCAAAGGAAAGTGATTTTCTCTGAAAGGACAGCATTTAGAAAGTGAAGCAACACTCCATTCACTTCGCACAGTGAATTGAAGTGTTGGAACAGACTGCTTCTCTTTCAGAGAAATGCATGTGAGTTTCTGTTGAATGCTTGTAAGTAGCTTAAGGCACTTTCAAAGGAAAGTGATTTTCTCTGAAAGGACAGCATTTAGAAAGTGAAGCAACACACAATTCCCTTCGTGCAGTGAATTGAAGTGTTGGAACAGAGTGCTTCTCTTTCATAGAAACGCATTAGTGTTTCTTGTGAATGCTTGCAAGTTGCTTAAGGCACTTTCAAAGGAAAGTGATTTTCTCTGAAAGGACAGCATTTAGAAAGTGACGCAACACTCCATTCACTTTGTACAGTGAATTGAAGTGTTGGAACAGACTGCTTCTCTTTCAGAGAAACGCATGTGAGTTTCTTCCTAATGCTTGCAAGTAGCTTAATGCACTTTCAAAGGAAAGTGATTTTCTCTGAAAGGACAGCATTTAGAAAGTGAGGCAACACTTCATTCACTTCGCACAGTGAATTGAAGTGTTGGAACAGACTGCTTCTCTTTCAGAGAAACGCATGTGAGTTTCTTAATAATGCTTGTAAGTAGCTTAAGGCACATTCAAAGGAAAGTGATTTTCTCTGAAAGGACAGCATTTAGAAAGTGAAGCAACACTCCATTCACTTCGCACAGTGAATTGAAGTGTTGGAACCGACTGCATCTCTTTCAGAGAAACGCATGTGAGTTTCTGGTGAATGCTTGTAAGAAGCTTAAGGCACTTTCAAAGGAAAGTGATTTTCTCTGAAAGGACAGCATTCAGAAAGTGAAGCAACACTCCATTCACTTCGTGCAGAGAATTGAAGTGTTGGAACAGAGTGCTTCTCTTTCATAGAAACGCATTAGTGTTTCTTGTGAATGCTTGCAAGTTGCTTAAGGCACTTTCAAAAGAAAGTGATTTTCTCTGAAAGGACAGCATTTAGAAAGTGAAGCAACACTCCCGTCACTTCGAACAGTGAATTGAAGTGTTGGAACAGACTGGTTCTCTTTCAGAGAAATGCATGTGAGTTTCTGTTCAATGCTTGTAAGTAGCTTAAGGCACTTTCAAAGGAAAGTGATTTTCTCTGAAAGGACAGCATTTAGAAAGTGAGGCAACACTCCATTCACTTCACACAGTGAATTGAAGTGTTGGAACAGACTGCTTCTCTTTCAGAGAAATGCATGTGAGTTGCTGGTGAATGCTTGTAAGTAGCTTAAGGCACTTTCAAAATCAAGTGATTTTCTCTGAAAGGACAGCATTTAGAAAGTGAGGCAGCACTCCATTCACTTCACACAGTGAATTGAAGTGTTGGAACAGACTGCTTCTCTTTCAGAGAAATGCATGTGAGTTTCTTCCTAATGCTTGCAAGTAGCTTAAGGCACTTTCAAAGGAAAGTGATTTTCTCTGAAAGGACAGCATTTAGAAAGTGAGGCAACACTCCATTCACTTCGCACAGTGAATTGAAGTGTTGGAACAGACTGCTTCTCTTTCAGAGAAACGCATGTTAGTTTCTGGTGAATGCTTGTAAGAAGCTTAAGGCACTTTCAAAGGAAAGTGATTTTCTCAGAAAGGACAGCATTTAGAAAGTGAAGCAACACTCCATTCACTTCGTGCAGTGAATTGAAGTGTTGGAACAGAGTGCTTATCTTTCATAGAAACGCATTAGTGTTTCTTGTGAATGCTTGCAAGTTGCTTAAGGCACTTTCAAAGGAAAGTGATTTTCTCTGAAAGGACATAATTTAGAAAGTGAAGCAACACTCCATTCACTTCGCACAGTGAATTGAAGTGTTGGAACAGACTGCTTCTCTTTCAGAGAAATGCATGTGAGTTTCTGTTGAATGCTTGTAAGTAGCTTAAGGCACTTTCAAAGGAAAGTGATTTTCTCTGAAAGGACAGCATTTAGAAAGTGAAGCAACACTCCATTCACTTCGCACAGTGAATTGAAGTGTTGGAACAGACAGCTTCACTTTCAGAGAAATGCATGTGAGTTTCTGTTGAATGCTTGTAAGTAGCTTAAGGCACTTTCAAAGTAAAGTGATTTTCTCTGAAAGGACAGCATTTAGAAAGTGAGGCAGCACTCCATTCACTTCACACAGTGAATTGAAGTGTTGGAACAGACTGCTTCTCTTTCAGAGAAACGCATGTGAGTTTCTTCCTAATGCTTGCAAGTATCTTAAGGCACTTTCAAAGGAAAGTGATTTTCTCTGAAAGGACAGCATTTAGAAAGTGAGGCAACACTCCATTCACTTCGCACAGTGAATTGAAGTGTTGGAACAGACTGCTTCTCTTTCAGAGAAACGCATGTGAGTTTCTGGTGAATGCTTGTAAGAAGCTTAAGGCACTTTCAAAGGAAAGTGATTTTCTCTGAAAGGACAGCATTTAGAAAGTGAAGCAACACTCCATTCACTTCGTGCAGTGAATTGAAGTGTTGGAACAGAGTGCTTCTCTTTCATAGAAACGCATTAGTGTTTCTTGTGAATGCTTGCAAGTTGCTTAAGGCACTTTCAAAGGAAAGTGATTTTCTCTGAAAGGACATAATTTAGAAAGTGAAGCAACACTCCATTCACTTCGCACAGTGAATTGAAGTGTTGGAACAGACTGCTTCTCTTTCAGAGAAATGCATGTGAGTTTCTGTTGAATGCTTGTAAGTAGCTAAAGGCACTTTCAAAGGAAAGTGATTTTCTCTGAAAGGACAGCATTTAGAAAGTGAAGCAACACTCCATTCACTTCGCACAGTGAATTGAAGTGTTGGAACAGACTGCTTCACTTTCAGAGAAACCCATGTGAGTTTCTGTTAAATGCTTGTAAGTAGCTTAAGGATCTTTCAAAGGAAAGTGATTTTCTCTGAAAGGACAACATTTAGAAAGTGAGGCAGCACTCCATTCACTTCACACAGTGAATTGAAATGTTGGAACAGACTGCTTCTCTTTCAGAGAAACGCATGTGAGTTTCTTCCTAATGCTTGCAAGTAGCTTAAGGCACTTTCAAAGGAAAGTGATTTTCTCTGAAAGGACAGCATTTAGAAAGTGAAGCAACACTCCATTCACTTCACACAGTGAATTGAAGTGTTGGAACAGAGTGCTTCTCTTTCATAGAAACGCATTAGTGTTTCTTGTGAATGCTTGCAAGTTGCTTAAGGCACTTTCAAAGGAAAGTGATTTTCTCTGACAGGACATAATTTAGAAAGTGAAGCAACACTCCATTCACTTCGCACAGTGAATTGAAGTGTTGGAACAGACTGCTTCTCTTTCAGAGAAATGCATGTGAGTTTCTGTTGAATGCTTGCAAGTAGCTTAAGGCACTATCAAAGGAAAGTGATTTTCTCTGAAAGGACAGCATTTAGAAAGTGAAGCAACACTCCATTCACTTCGCACAGTGAATTGAAGTGTTGGAACCGACTGCTTCACTTTCAGAGAAACGCATTTGAGTTTCTGTTGAATGCTTGTAAGTAGCTTAAGGCACTTTCAAAGGAAAGTGATTTTCTCTGAGAGGACAGCATTTAGAAAGTGAGGCAACACTTCATTCTCTTCACACAGTGAATTGAAGTGTTGGAACAGACAGCTTCTCTTTCAGAGAAACGCATGTGAGTTTCTTCCTAATGCTTGCAAGTAGCTTAAGGCACTTTCAATGGAAAGTGATTTTCTCTGAAAGGACAGCATTTAGAAAGTGAGGCAACACTCCATTCACTTCACACAGTGAATTGAAGTGTTGGATCAGACTGCTTCTCTTTCAGAGAAACGCATGTGAGTTTCTTAATAATGCTTGCAAGTAGCTTAAGGCACTTTCAAAGGAAAGTGATTTTCTCTGAAAGGACAGCATTTAGAAAATGAAGCAAAACTCCATTCACTTCGCACAGTGAATTGAAGTGTTGGAACGGACTGCTTCTCTTTCAGAGAAACGCATGTAAGTTTCTTCCTAATGCTTGCAAGTAGCTTAAGGCACTTTCAAAGGAAAGTGATTTTCTCTGAAAGAACAGCATTTAGTAAGTGAAGCAACACTCCATTCACTTCGCACAGTGAATTGAAGTGTTGGAACAGACTGCTTCTCTTTCAGAGAAACGCATGTGAGTTTCTGTTAAATGCTTGTAAGTAGCTTAAGGCACTTTCAAAGGAAAGTGATTTTCTCTGAAAGGACAGCATTTAGAAAGTGAAGAAACACTCCATTGACTTCGCAAAGTGAATTGAAGTGTTGGAACAGACTGCTTCACTTTCAGAGAAACGCATGTGAGTTTCTGTTGAATGCTTGTAAGTAGCTTAAGGCACTTTCAAAGGAAAGTGATTTTCTCTGAGATGACAGCATTTAGAATGTGTGGCAACACTCCATTCACTTCACACAGTGAATTGAAGTGTTGGAACAGACTGCTTCTCTTTCATAGAAACGCATGTGAGTTTCTTCCTAATGCTTGCAAGTAGCTTAAGGCACTTTCAATGGAAAGTGATTTTCTCTGAAAGGACAGCATTTACAAAGTGAAGCAACACTCCATTCAATTCGCACAGTGAATTGAAGTGTTGGAACAGACTGCTTCTCTTTCAGAGAAACGCATGTTAGTTTCTGGTGAATGCTTGTAAGTAGCTTAAGGCACTTTCAAAGGAAAGTGATTTTCTCTGAAAGGACAGCATTTAGAAAGTGAGGCAGCACTCCATTCACTTCACACAGTGAATTGAAGTGTTGGAACAGACTGCTTCTCTTTCAGAGAAACGCATGTGAGTTTCTTCCTAATGCTTGCAAGTAGCTTAAGGCACTTTCAAAGGAAAGTGATTTTCTCTGAAAGGACAGCATTTAGAAAGTGAGGCAACACTCCATTCACTTCGCACAGTGAATTGAAGTGTTGGAACAGACTGCTTCTCTTTCAGAGAAACGCATGTGAGTTTCTGGTGAATGCTTGCAAGTAGCTTAAGGCACTTTCAAAGGAAAGTGATTTTCTCTGAAAGGACAGCATTTAGAAAGTGAAGCAACACTCCATTCACTTCGCACAGTGAATTGAAGTGTTGGAACCGACTGCTTCTCTTTCAGAGAAACGCATGTGAGTTTCTGGTGAATGCTTGTAAGAAGCTTAAGGCACTTTCAAAGGAAAGGGATTTTCTCTGAAAGGACAGCATTTAGAAAGTGAAGCAACACTCCATTCACTTCGTGCAGTGAATTGAAGTGTTGGAACAGAGTGCTTCTCTTTCATAGAAACGCATTAGTGTTTCTTGTGAATGCTTGCAAGTTGCTTAAGGCACTATCAAAGGAAAGTGATTTTCTCTGAAAGGACATAATTTAGAAAGTGAAGCAACACTCCCTTCACTTCGCACAGTGAATTGAAGTGTTGGAACAGACTGCTTCTCTTTCAGAGAAACGCATGTGAGTTTCTGTTGAATGCTTGTAAGTAGCTTAAGGCACTTTCAAAGGAAAGTGATTTTCTCTGAAAGGACAGCATTTAGAAAGTGAAGAAACACTCCATTCACTTCGCACAGTGAATTGAAGTGTTGGAACAGACTGCTTCACTTTCAGAGAAACGCATGTGAGTTTCTGTTGAATGCTTGTAAGTAGCTTAAGGCACTTTCAAAGGAAAGTGATTTTCTCTGAGAGGACAGCATTTAGAAAGTGAGGCAACACTTCATTCTCTTCGCACCGTGAATTGAAGTGTTGGAACAGACAGCTTCTCTTTCAGAGAAACACATGTGTGTTTCTTCCTAATGCTTTCAAGTAGCTTAAGGCACTTTCAAAGGAAAGTGATTTTCTCTGAAAGGACAGCATTTACAAAGTGAAGCAACACTCCATTCACTTCGCACAGTGAATTGAAGGGTTGGAACAGACTGCTTCTCTTTCAGAGAAATGCATGTGAGTTTCTGGTGAATGCTTGTAAGTAGCTTAAGGCACTTTCAAAGTAAAGTGATTTTCTCTGAAAGGACAGCATTTAGAAAGTGAGGCAGCACTCCATTCACTTCACACAGTGAATTGAAGTGTTGGAACAGACTGCTTCTCTTTCAGAGAAACGCATGTGAGTTTCTTCCTAATGCTTGCAAGTAGCGTAAGGCACTTTCAAAGGAAAGTGATTTTCTCTGAAAGGACAGCATTTAGAAAGTGAGGCAACACTCCATTCACTTCGCACAGTGAATTGAAGTGTTGGAACAGACTGCTTCTCTTTCAGAGAAATGCATGTGAGTTTCTGGTGAATGCTTGTAAGTAGCTTAAGGCACTTTCAAAGTAAAGTGATTTTCTCTGAAAGGACAGCATTTAGAAAGTGAGGCAGCACTAGATTCACTTCACACAGTGAATTGAAGTGTTGGAACAGACTGCTTCTCTTTCAGAGAAACGCATGTGAGTTTCTTCCTAATGCTTGCAAGTAGCTTAAGGCACTTTCAAAGGAAAGTGATTTTCTCTGAAAGGACAGCATTTAGAAAGTGAGGCAACACTCCATTCACTTCGCACAGTGAATTGAAGTGTTGGAACAGACTGCTTCTCTTTCAGAGAAACGCATGTGAGTTTCTGGTGAATGCTTGTAAGAAGCTTAAGGCACTTTCAAAGGAAAGTGATTTTCTCTGAAAGGACAGCATTTAGAAAGTGAAGCAACACTCCATTCACTTCGTGCAGTGAATTGAAGTGTTGGAACAGAGTGCTTCTCTTTCATAGAAACGCATTAGTGTTTCTTGTGAATGCTTGCAAGTTGCTTAAGGCACTTTCAAAAGAAAGTGATTTTCTCTGAAAGGACAGCATTTAGAAAGTGAAGCAACACTCCCGTCACTTCGAACAGTGAATTGAAGTGTTGGAACAGACTGGTTCTCTTTCAGAGAAATGCATGTGAGTTTCTGTTCAATGCTTGTAAGTAGCTTAAGGCACTTTCAAAGGAAAGTGATTTTCTCTGAAAGGACAGCATTTAGAAAGTGAGGCAACACTCCATTCACTTCACACAGTGAATTGAAGTGTTGGAACAGACTGCTTCTCTTTCAGAGAAATGCATGTGAGTTGCTGGTGAATGCTTGTAAGTAGCTTAAGGCACTTTCAAAATCAAGTGATTTTCTCTGAAAGGATAGCATTTAGAAAGTGAGGCAGCACTCCATTCACTTCACACAGTGAATTGAAGTGTTGGAACAGACTGCTTCTCTTTCAGAGAAATGCATGTGAGTTTCTTCCTAATGCTTGCAAGTAGCTTAAGGCACTTTCAAAGGAAAGTGATTTTCTCTGAAAGGACAGCATTTAGAAAGTGAGGCAACACTCCATTCACTTCGCACAGTGAATTGAAGTGTTGGAACAGACTGCTTCTCTTTCAGAGAAACGCATGTGAGTTTCTGGTGAATGCTTGTAAGAAGCTTAAGGCACTTTCAAAGGAAAGTGATTTTCTCAGAAAGGACAGCATTTAGAAAGTGAAGCAACACTCCATTCACTTCGTGCAGTGAATTGAAGTGTTGGAACAGAGTGCTTCTCTTTCATAGAAACGCATTAGTGTTTCTTGTGAATGCTTGCAAGTTGCTTAAGGCACTTTCAAAGGAAAGTGATTTTCTCTGAAAGGACATAATTTAGAAAGTGAAGCAACACTCCATTCACTTCGCACAGTGAATTGAAGTGTTGGAACAGACTGCTTCTCTTTCAGAGAAATGCATGTGAGTTTCTGTTGAATGCTTGTAAGTAGCTTAAGGCACTTTCAAAGGAAAGTGATTTTCTCTGAAAGGACAGCATTTAGAAAGTGAAGCAACACTCCATTCACTTCGCACAGTGAATTGAAGTGTTGGAACAGACAGCTTCACTTTCAGAGAAATGCATGTGAGTTTCTGTTGAATGCTTGTAAGTAGCTTAAGGCACTTTCAAAGTAAAGTGATTTTCTCTGAAAGGACAGCATTTAGAAAGTGAGGCAGCACTCCATTCACTTCACACAGTGAATTGAAGTGTTGGAACAGACTGCTTCTCTTTCAGAGAAACGCATGTGAGTTTCTTCCTAATGCTTGCAAGTATCTTAAGGCACTTTCAAAGGAAAGTGATTTTCTCTGAAAGGACAGCATTTAGAAAGTGAGGCAACACTCCATTCACTTCGCACAGTGAATTGAAGTGTTGGAACAGACTGCTTCTCTTTCAGAGAAATGCATGTGAGTTTCTGGTGAATGCTTGTAAGAAGCTTAAGGCACTTTCAAAGGAAAGTGATTTTCTCTGAAAGGACAGCATTTAGAAAGTGAAGCAACACTCCATTCACTTCGTGCAGTGAATTGAAGTGTTGGAACAGAGTGCTTCTCTTTCATAGAAACGCATTAGTGTTTCTTGTGAATGCTTGCAAGTTGCTTAAGGCACTTTCAAAGGAAAGTGATTTTCTCTGAAAGGACATAATTTAGAAAGTGAAGCAACACTCCATTCACTTCGCACAGTGAATTGAAGTGTTGGAACAGACTGCTTCTCTTTCAGAGAAATGCATGTGAGTTTCTGTTGAATGCTTGTAAGTAGCTAAAGGCACTTTCAAAGGAAAGTGATTTTCTCTGAAAGGACAGCATTTAGAAAGTGAAGCAACACTCCATTCACTTCGCACAGTGAATTGAAGTGTTGGAACAGACTGCTTCACTTTCAGAGAAACCCATGTGAGTTTCTGTTAAATGCTTGTAAGTAGCTTAAGGATCTTTCAAAGGAAAGTGATTTTCTCTGAAAGGACAACATTTAGAAAGTGAGGCAGCACTCCATTCACTTCACACAGTGAATTGAAATGTTGGAACAGACTGCTTCTCTTTCAGAGAAACGCATGTGAGTTTCTTCCTAATGCTTGCAAGTAGCTTAAGGCACTTTCAAAGGAAAGTGATTTTCTCTGAAAGGACAGCATTTAGAAAGTGAAGCAACACTCCATTCACTTCTTGCAGTGAATTGAAGTGTTGGAACAGAGTGCTTCTCTTTCATAGAAACGCATTAGTGTTTCTTGTGAATGCTTGCAAGTTGCTTAAGGCACTTTCAAAGGAAAGTGATTTTCTCTGAAAGGACATAATTTAGAAAGTGAAGCAACACTCCATTCACTTCGCACAGTGAATTGAAGTGTTGGAACAGACTGCTTCTCTTTCAGAGAAATGCATGTGAGTTTCTGTTGAATGCTTGTAAGTAGCTAAAGGCTCTTTCAAAGGAAAGTGATTTTCTCTGAAAGGACAGCATTTAGAAAGTGAAGCAACACTCCATTCACTTCGCACAGTGAATTGAAGTGTTGGAACAGACTGCTTCACTTTCAGAGAAACCCATGTGAGTTTCTGTTAAATGCTTGTAAGTAGCTTAAGGATCTTTCAAAGGAAAGTGATTTTCTCTGAAAGGACAACATTTAGAAAGTGAGGCAGCACTCCATTCACTTCACACAGTGAATTGAAGTGTTGGAACAGACTGCTTCTCTTTCAGAGAAACGCATGTGAGTTTCTTCCTAATGCTTGCAAGTAGCTTAAGGCACTTTCAAAGGAAAGTGATTTTCTCTGAAAGGACAGCATTTAGAAAGTGAAGCAACACTCCATTCACTTCTTGCAGTGAATTGAAGTGTTGGAACAGAGTGCTTCTGTTTCATAGAAACGCATTAGTGTTTCTTGTGAATGCTTGCAAGTTGCTTAAGGCACTTTCAAAGGAAAGTGATTTTCTCTGACAGGACATAATTTAGAAAGTGAAGCAACACTCCATTCACTTCGCACAGTGAATTGAAGTGTTGGAACAGACTGCTTCTCTTTCAGAGAAATGCATGTGAGTTTCTGTTGAATGCTTGCAAGTAGCTTAAGGCACTATCAAAGGAAAGTGATTTTCTCTGAAAGGACAGCATTTAGAAAGTGAAGCAACACTCCATTCACTTCGCACAGTGAATTGAAGTGTTGGAACAGACTGCTTCACTTTCAGAGAAACGCATTTGAGTTTCTGTTGAATGCTTGTAAGTAGCTTAAGGCACTTTCAAAGGAAAGTGATTTTCTCTGAGAGGACAGCATTTAGAAAGTGAGGCAACACTTCATTCTCTTCACACAGTGAATTGAAGTGTTGGAACAGACAGCTTCTCTTTCAGAGAAACGCATGTGAGTTTCTTCCTAATGCTTGCAAGTAGCTTAAGGCACTTTCAATGGAAAGTGATTTTCTCTGAAAGGACAGCATTTAGAAAGTGAGGCAACACTCCATTCACTTCGCCCAGTGAATTGAAGTGTTGGATCAGACTGCTTCTCTTTCAGAGAAACGCATGTGAGTTTCTTAATAATGCTTGCAAGTAGCTTAAGGCACTTTCAAAGGAAAGTGATTTTCTCTGAAAGGACAGCATTTAGAAAATGAAGCAAAACTCCATTCACTTCGCACAGTGAATTGAAGTGTTGGAACGGACTGCTTCTCTTTCAGAGAAACGCATGTAAGTTTCTTCCTAATGCTTGCAAGTAGCTTAAGGCACTTTCAAAGGAAAGTGATTTTCTCTGAAAGAACAGCATTTAGTAAGTGAAGCAACACTCCATTCACTTCGCACAGTGAATTGAAGTGTTGGAACAGACTGCTTCTCTTTCAGAGAAACGCATGTGAGTTTCTGTTATATGCTTGTAAGTAGCTTAAGGCACTTTCAAAGGAAAGTGATTTTCTCTGAAAGGACAGCATTTAGAAAGTGAAGAAACACTCCATTGACTTCGCAAAGTGAATTGAAGTGTTGGAACAGACTGCTTCACTTTCAGAGAAACGCATGTGAGTTTCTGTTGAATGCTTGTAAGTAGCTTAAGGCACTTTCAAAGGAAAGTGATTTTCTCTGAGATGACAGCATTTAGAATGTGTGGCAACACTCCATTCACTTCACACAGTGAATTGAAGTGTTGGAACAGACTGCCTCTCTTTCAGAGAAACGCATGTGAGTTTCTTCCTAATGCTTGCAAGTAGCTTAAGGCACTTTCAAAGGAAAGTGATTTTCTCAGAAAGGACAGCATTTAGAAAGTGAAGCAACACTCCATTCACTTCGCACAGTGAATTGAAGTGTTGGAACAGACTGCTTCTCTTTCATAGAAACGCATGTGAGTTTCTTCCTAATGCTTGCAAGTAGCTTAAGGCACTTTCAAAGGAAAGTGATTTTCTCTGAAAGGACAGCATTTACAAAGTGAAGCAACACTCCATTCAATTCGCACAGTGAATTGAAGTGTTGGAACAGACTGCTTCTCTTTCAGAGAAACGCATGTTAGTTTCTGGTGAATGCTTGTAAGTAGCTTAAGGCACTTTCAAAGGAAAGTGATTTTCTCTGAAAGGACAGCATTTAGAAAGTGAGGCAGCACTCCATTCACTTCACACAGTGAATTGAAGTGTTGGAACAGACTGCTTCTCTTTCAGAGAAACGCATGTGAGTTTCTTCCTAATGCTTGCAAGTAGCTTAAGGCACTTTCAAAGGAAAGTGATTTTCTCTGAAAGGACAGCATTTAGAAAGTGAGGCAACACTCCATTCACTTCGCACAGTGAATTGAAGTGTTGGAACAGACTGCTTCTCTTTCAGAGAAACGCATGTGAGTTTCTGGTGAATGCTTGCAAGTAGCTTAAGGCACTTTCAAAGGAAAGTGATTTTCTCTGAAAGGACAGCATTTAGAAAGTGAAGCAACACTCCATTCACTTCGCACAGTGAATTGAAGTGTTGGAACCGACTGCTTCTCTTTCAGAGAAACGCATGTGAGTTTCTGGTGAATGCTTGTAAGAAGCTTAAGGCACTTTCAAAGGAAAGTGATTTTCTCAGAAAGGACAGCATTTAGAAAGTGAAGCAACACTCCATTCACTTCGTGCAGTGAATTGAAGTGTTGGAACAGAGTGCTTCTCTTTCATAGAAACGCATTAGTGTTTCTTGTGAATGCTTGCAAGTTGCTTAAGGCACTATCAAAGGAAAGTGATTTTCTCTGAAAGGACATAATTTAGAAAGTGAAGCAACACTCCCTTCACTTCGCACAGTGAATTGAAGTGTTGGAACAGACTGCTTCTCTTTCAGAGAAACGCATGTGAGTTTCTGTTGAATGCTTGTAAGTAGCTTAAGGCACTTTCAAAGGAAAGTGATTTTCTCTGAAAGGACAGCATTTAGAAAGTGAAGAAACACTCCATTCACTTCGCACAGTGAATTGAAGTGTTGGAACAGACTGCTTCACTTTCAGAGAAACGCATGTGAGTTTCTGTTGAATGCTTGTAAGTAGCTTAAGGCACTTTCAAAGGAAAGTGATTTTCTCTGAGAGGACAGCATTTAGAAAGTGAGGCAACACTTCATTCTCTTCGCACCGTGAATTGAAGTGTTGGAACAGACAGCTTCTCTTTCAGAGAAACACATGTGTGTTTCTTCCTAATGCTTTCAAGTAGCTTAAGGCACTTTCAAAGGAAAGTGATTTTCTCTGAAAGGACAGCATTTACAAAGTGAAGCAACACTCCATTCACTTCGCACAGTGAATTGAAGTGTTGGAACAGACTGCTTCTCTTTCAGAGAAATGCATGTGAGTTTCTGGTGAATGCTTGTAAGTAGCTTAAGGCACTTTCAAAGTAAAGTGATTTTCTCTGAAAAGACAGCATTTAGAAAGTGAGGCAGCACTCCATTCACTTCACACAGTGAATTGAAGTGTTGGAACAGACTGCTTCTCTTTCAGAGAAACGCATGTGAGTTTCTTCCTAATGCTTGCAAGTAGCTTAAGGCACTTTCAAAGGAAAGTGATTTTCTCTGAAAGGACAGCATTTAGAAAGTGAGGCAACACTCCATTCACTTCGCACAGTGAATTGAAGTGTTGGAACAGACTGCTTCTCTTTCAGAGAAACGCATGTGAGTTTCTGGTGAATGCTTGTAAGAAGCTTAAGGCACTTTCAAAGGAAAGTGATTTTCTCTGAAAGGACAGCATTTAGAAAGTGAAGCAACACTCCATTCACTTCGCGCAGTGAATTGAAGTGTTGGAACAGAGTGCTTCTCTTGCATAGAAACGCATTAGTGTTTCTTGTGAATGCTTGCAAGTTGCTTAAGGCACTTTCAAAGGAAAGTGATTTTCTCTGAAAGGACATAATTTAGAAAGTGAAGCAACACTCCATTCACTTCGCACAGTGAATTGAAGTGTTGGAACAGACTGCTTCTCTTTCAGAGAAATGCATGTGAGTTTCTGTTGAATGCTTGTAAGTAGCTTAAGGCACTTTCAAAGGAAAGTGATTTTCTCTGAAAGGACAGCATTTAGAAAGTGAAGCAACACTCCATTCACTTCGCACAGTGAATTGAAGTATTGGAACAGACTGCTTCTCTTTCAGAGAAACGCATGTGAGTTTCTGTTGAATGCTTGTAAGTAGCTTAAGGCACTTTCAAAGGAAAGTGATTTTCTCTGAAAGGACAGCATTGAGAAAGTGAAGCAACACTCCATTCACTTCGCACAGTGAATTGAAGTGTTGGAACAGACTGCTTCTCTTTCAGAGAAACGCATGTTTCTGGTGAATGCTTGCAAGTAGCTTAAGGCACTTTCAAAGGAAAGTGATTTTCTCTGAAAGGACAGCATTTAGAAAGTGAAGCAACACTCCATTCACTTCGCACAGTGAATTGAAGTGTTGGAACAGACTGCTTCTCTTTCAGAGAAACGCATGTGAGTTTCTTCCTAATGCTTGTAAGAAGCTTAAGGCACTTTCAAAGGAAAGTGATTTTCTCTGAAAGTACAGCATTTAGAAAGTGAAGCAACACTCCATTCACTTCGTGCAGTGAATTGAAGTGTTGGAACAGAGTGCTTCTCTTTCCTAGAAACGCATTAGTGTTTCTTGTGAATGCTTGCATGTTGCTTAAGGCACTTTCAAAGGAAAGTGATTTTCTCTGAAAGGACATGATTTAGAAAGTGAAGCAACACTCCATTCACTTCGCACAGTGAATTGAAGTGTTGGAACAGACTGCTTCTCTTTCAGAGAAATGCATGTGAGTTTCTGTTGAATGCTTGTAAGTAGCTTAAGGCACTTTCAAAGGAAAGTGATTTTCTCTGAAAGGACAGCATTTAGAAAGTGAAGAAACACTCCATTCACTTCGCACAGTGAATTGAAGTGTTGGAACAGACTGCTTCACTTTCAGAGAAACGCATGTGAGTTTCTGTTGAATGCTTGTAAGTAGCTTAAGGCACTTTCAAAGGAAAGTGATTTTCTCTGAGAGGACAGCATTTAGAAAGTGAGGCAACACTCCATTCACTTCACACAGTGAATTGAAGGGTTGGAACAGACTGCTTCTCTTTCAGAGAAACGCATGTGAGTTTCTTCCTAATGCTTGCAAGTAGCTTAAGGCACTTTCAAAGGAAAGTGATTTTCTCAGAAAGGACAGCATTTAGAAAGTGAAGCAACACTCCATTCACTTCGCACAGTGAATTGAAGTGTTGGAACAGACTGCTTCTCTTTCAGAGAAATGCATGTGAGTTTCTTCCTAATGCTTGCAAGTAGCTTAAGGCACTTTCAAAGGAAAGTGATTTTCTCTGAAAGTACAGCATTTAGAAAGTGAGGCAACACTCCATTCACTTCGCACAGTGAATTGAAGTGTTGGAACAGACTGCTTCTCTTTCAGAGAAACGCATGTTTCTGGTGAATGCTTGCAAGTAGCTTAAGGCACTTTCAAAGGAAAGTGATTTTCTCTGAAAGGACAGCATTTAGAAAGTGAAGCAACACTCCATTCACTTCGCACAGTGAATTGAAGTGTTGGAACAGACTGCTTCTCTTTCAGAGAAACGCATGTGAGTTTCTTCCTAATGCTTGTAAGAAGCTTAAGGCACTTTCAAAGGAAAGTGATTTTCTCTGAAAGTACAGCATTTAGAAAGTGAAGCAACACTCCATTCACTTCGTGCAGTGAATTGAAGTGTTGGAACAGAGTGCTTCTCTTTCCTAGAAACGCATTAGTGTTTCTTGTGAATGCTTGCATGTTGCTTAAGGCACTTTCAAAGGAAAGTGATTTTCTCTGAAAGGACATGATTTAGAAAGTGAAGCAACACTCCATTCACTTCGCACAGTGAATTGAAGTGTTGGAACAGACTGCTTCTCTTTCAGAGAAATGCATGTGAGTTTCTGTTGAATGCTTGTAAGTAGCTTAAGGCACTTTCAAAGGAAAGTGATTTTCTCTGAAAGGACAGCATTTAGAAAGTGAAGAAACACTCCATTCACTTCGCACAGTGAATTGAAGTGTTGGAACAGACTGCTTCACTTTCAGAGAAACGCATGTGAGTTTCTGTTGAATGCTTGTAAGTAGCTTAAGGCACTTTCAAAGGAAAGTGATTTTCTCTGAGAGGACAGCATTTAGAAAGTGAGGCAACACTCCATTCACTTCACACAGTGAATTGAAGGGTTGGAACAGACTGCTTCTCTTTCAGAGAAACGCATGTGAGTTTCTTCCTAATGCTTGCAAGTAGCTTAAGGCACTTTCAAAGGAAAGTGATTTTCTCAGAAAGGACAGCATTTAGAAAGTGAAGCAACACTCCATTCACTTCGCACAGTGAATTGAAGTGTTGGAACAGACTGCTTCTCTTTCAGAGAAATGCATGTGAGTTTCTTCCTAATGCTTGCAAGTAGCTTAAGGCACTTTGAAAGGAAAGTGATTTTCTCTGAAAGGACAGCATTTAGAAAGTGAAGCAACACTCCATTCACTTCGCACAGTGAACTGAAGTGTTGGAACAGACTGCTTCTCTTTCAGAGAAACGCATGTGAGTTTCTGGTGAATGCTTGTAAGCAGCTTAAGGCACTTTCAAAGGAAAGTGATTTTCTCTGAAAGGACAGCATTTAGAAAGTGAAGCAACACTCCATTCACTTCGCACAGTGAATTGAAGTGTTGGAACAGACTGCTTCTCTTTCAGAGAAATGCATGTGAGTTTCTGTTGAATGCTTGTAAGTAGCTTAAGGCACTTTCAAAGGAAAGTGATTTTCTCTGAAAGGACAGCATTTAGAAAGTGAGGCAACACTCCATTTACTTCACACAGTGAATTGAAGTGTTGGAACAGACTGCTTCTCTTTCAGAGAAACGCATGTGAGTTTCTTCCTAATGCTTGCAAGTAGCTTATGGCACTTTCAAAGGAAAGTGATTTTCTCTGAAAGGACAGCATTTAGAAAGTGAAGCAACACTATATTCACTTCGCACACTGAATTGAAGTGTTGGAACAGACTGCTTCTCTTTCAGAGAAACGCATGTGAGTTTCTGTTGAATGCTTGTAAGTAGCTTAAGGCACTTTCTAAGGAAAGTGATTTTCTCTGAAAGGACTGCATTTAGAAAGTGAGGCAACACTCTATTCACTTCACACAGTGAATTGAAGTGTTGGAACAGACTGCTTCTCTTTCAGAGAAACGCATGTGAGTTTCTTCCTAATGCTTGCAAGTAGCTTAAGGCACTTTCAAAGGAAAGTGATTTTCTCTGAAAGGACAGCATTTAGAAAGTGAGGCAACACTCCATTCACTTCGCACAGTGAATTGAAGTGTTGGAACAGACTGCTTCTCTTTCAGAGAAACGCATGTGAGTTTCTTCCTAATGCTTGCAAGTAGCTTAAGGCACTTTCAAAGGAAAGCGATTTTCTCTGAAAGGACAGCATTTAGAAAGTGAAGCAACACTTCATTCACTTCGCACAGTGAATTGAAGTGTTGGAACAGACTGCTTCTCTTTCAGAGAAACGCATGTGAGTTTCTGTTAAATGCTTGTAAGTAGCTTAAGGCACTGTCAAAGGAAAGTGATTTTCTCTGAAAGGACAGCATTTAGAAAGTGAAGCAACACTCCATTGACTTCGCACAGTGAATTGAAGTGTTGGAACAGACTGCTTCATTTTCAGAGAAACGCATGTGAGTTTCTGTTGAATGCTTGTAAGTAGCTTAAGGCACTTTCAAAGGAAAGTGATTTTCTCTGAGATGACAGCATTTAGAAAGTGAGGCAACACTCCATTCACTTCACACAGTGAATTGAAGTGTTGGAACAGACTGCCTCTCTTTCAGAGAAACGCATGTGAGTTTCTTCCTAATGCTTGCAAGTAGCTTAAGGCACTTTCAAAGGAAAGTGATTTTCTCTGAAAGGACAGCATTTACAAAGTGAAGCAACACTCCATTCAATTCGCACAGTGAATTGAAGTGTTGGAACAGACTGCTTCTCTTTCAGAGAAACGCATGTGAGTTTCTGGTGAATGCTTGTAAGTAGCTTAAGGCACTTTCAAAGGAAAGTGATTTTCTCTGAAAGGACAGCATTTAGAAAGTGAAGCAACACTCCATTCACTTCGAACAGTGAATTGAAGTGTTGGAACAGACTGCTTCTCTTTCAGAGAAACGCATGTGAGTTTCTTCCTAATGCTTGCAAGTAGCTTAAGGCACTTTCAAAGGAAAGTGATTTTCTCTGAAAAGACAGCATTTAGAAAGTGAGGCAACACTCCATTCACTTCGCACAGTGAATTGAAGTGTTGGAACAGACTGCTTCTCTTTCAGAGAAACGCATGTGAGTTTCTGGTGAATGCTTGCAAGTAGCTTAAGGCACTTTCAAAGGAAAGTGATTTTCTCTGAAAGGACAGCATTTAGAAAGTGAAGCAACACTCCATTCACTTCGCACAGTGAATTGAAGTGTTGGAACCGACTGCTTCTCTTTCAGAGAAACGCATGTGAGTTTCTGGTGAATGCTTGTAAGAAGCTTAAGGCACTTTCAAAGGAAAGTGATTTTCTCTGAAAGTACAGCATTTAGAAAGTGAAGCAACACTCCATTCACTTCGTGCAGTGAATTGAAGTGTTGGAACAGAGTGCTTCTCTTTCATAGAAACGCATTAGTGTTTCTTGTGAATGCTTGCAAGTTGCTTAAGGCACTTTCAAAGGAAAGTGATTTTCTCTGAAAGGACATAATTTAGAAAGTGAAGCAACACTCCATTCACTTCGCACAGTGAATTGAAGTGTTGGAACAGACTGCTTCTCTTTCAGAGAAATGCATGTGAGTTTCTGTTGAATGCTTGTAAGTAGCTTAAGGCACTTTCAAAGGAAAGTGATTTTCTCTGAAAGGACAGCATTTAGAAAGTGAAGCAACACTCCATTCACTTCGCACAGTGAATTGAAGTGTTGGAACAGACTGCTTCTCTTTCAGAGAAACGCATGTGAGTTTCTTCCTAATGCTTGCAAGTAGCTTAAGGCACTTTGAAAGGAAAGTGATTTTCTCTGAAAGGACAGCATTTAGAAAGTGAAGCAACACTCCATTCACTTCGCACAGTGAACTGAAGTGTTGGAACAGACTGCTTCTCTTTCAGAGAAACGCATGTGAGTTTCTGGTGAATGCTTGTAAGCAGCTTAAGGCACTTTCAAAGGAAAGTGATTTTCTCTGAAAGGACAGCATTTAGAAAGTGAAGAAACACTCCATTCACTTCGCACAGTGAATTGAAGTGTTGGAACAGACTGCTTCTCTTTCAGAGAAATGCATGTGAGTTTCTGTTGAATGCTTGTAAGTAGCTTAAGGCACTTTCAAAGGAAAGTGATTTTCTCTGAAAGGACAGCATTTAGACATTGAGGCAACACTCCATTTACTTCACACAGTGAATTGAAGTGTTGGAACAGACTGCTTCTCTTTCAGAGAAACGCATGTGAGTTTCTTCCTAATGCTTGCAAGTAGCTTAAGGCACTTTCAAAGGAAAGTGATTTTCTCTGAAAGGACAGCATTTAGAAAGTGAAGCAACACTCCATTCACTTCGCACAGTGAATTGAAATGTTGGAACAGACTGCTTCTCTTTCAGAGAAACGCATGTGAATTTCTGGTGAATGTTTGTATGTAGCCTAAGGCACTTTCAAAGGAAAGTGATTTTCTCTGAAAGGACAGCATTTAGAAAGTGAAGCAACACTATATTCACTTCGCACACTGAATTGAAGTGTTGGAACAGACTGCTTCTCTTTCAGAGAAACGCATGTGAGTTTCTTCCTAATGCTTGCAAGTAGCTTAAGGCACTTTCAAAGGAAAGTGATTTTCTCTGAAAGGACAGCATTTAGAAAGTGAGGCAACACTCCATTCACTTCGCACAGTGAATTGAAGTGTTGGAACAGACTGCTTCTCTTTCAGAGAAACGCATGTGAGTTTCTGGTGAATGCTTGCAAGTAGCTTAAGGCACTTTCAAAGGAAAGTGATTTTCTCTGAAAGGACAGCATTTAGAAAGTGAAGCAACACTCCATTCACTTCGCACAGTGAATTGAAGTGTTGGAACCGACTGCTTCTCTTTCAGAGAAACGCATGTGAGTTTCTGGTGAATGCTTGTAAGAAGCTTAAGGCACTTTCAAAGGAAAGTGATTTTCTCTGAAAGTACAGCATTTAGAAAGTGAAGCAACACTCCATTCACTTCGTGCAGTGAATTGAAGTGTTGGAACAGAGTGCTTCTCTTTCATAGAAACGCATTAGTGTTTCTTGTGAATGCTTGCAAGTTGCTTAAGGCACTTTCAAAGGAAAGTGATTTTCTCTGAAAGGACATAATTTAGAAAGTGAAGCAACACTCCATTCACTTCGCACAGTGAATTGAAGTGTTGGAACGGACTGCTTCTCTTTCAGAGAAACGCATGTGAGTTTCTTCCTAATGCTTGCAAGTAGCTTAAGGCACTTTCAATGGAAAGTGATTTTCTCTGAAAGGACAGCATTTAGAAAGTGAGGCAACACTCCATTCACTTCGCACAGTGAATTGAAGTGTTGGAACAGACTGCTTCTCTTTCAGAGAAACGCATGTGAGTTTCTTAATAATGCTTGCAAGTAGCTTAAGGCACTTTCAAAGGAAAGTGATTTTCTCTGAAAGGACAGCCTTTAGAAAATGAAGCAACACTCCATTCACTTCGCACAGTGAATTGAAGTGTTGGAACGGACTGCTTCTCTTTCTGAGAAACGCATGTAAGTTTCTTCCTAATGCTTGCAAGTAGCTTAAGGCACTTTCAAAGGAAAGTGATTTTCTCTGAAAGAACAGCATTTAGAAAGTGAAGCAACACTCCATTCACTTCGCACAGTGAATTGAAGTGTTGGAACAGACTGCTTCTCTTTCAGAGAAACTCATGTGAGTTTCTGTTAAATGCTTGTAAGTAGCTTAAGGCACTTTCAAAGGAAAGTGATTTTCTCTGAAAGGACAGCATTTAGAAAGTGAAGCAACACTCCATTGACTTCGCACAGTGAATTGAAGTGTTGGAACAGACTGCTTCACTTTCAGAGAAACGCATGTGAGTTTCTGTTGAATGCTTGTAAGTAGCTTAAGGCACTTTCAAAGGAAAGTGATTTTCTCTGAGATGACAGCATTTAGAAAGTGAGGCAACACTCCATTCACTTCACACAGTGAATTGAAGTGTTGGAACAGACTGCCTCTCTTTCAGAGAAACGCATGTGAGTTTCTTCCTAATGCTTGCAAATAGCTTAAGGCACTTTCAAAGGAAAGTGATTTTCTCAGAAAGGACAGCATTTAGAAAGTGAAGCAACACTCCATTCACTTCGCACAGTGAATTGAAGTGTTGGAACAGACTGCTTCTCTTTGATAGAAACGCATGTGAGTTTCTTCCTAATGCTTGCAAGTAGCTTAAGGCACATTCAAAGGAAAGTGATTTTCTCTGAAAGGACAGCATTTAGAAAGTGAAGCAACACTCCATTCAATTCTCACAGTGAATTGAAGTGTTGGAACAGACTGCTTCTCTTTCAGAGAAACACATGTGAGTTTCTGGTGAATGCTTGTAAGTAGCTTAAGGCACTTTCAAAGGAAAGTGATTTTCTCTGAAAGGACAGCATTTAGAAAGTGAAGCAACACTCCATTCACTTCGAACAGTGAATTGAAGTGTTGGAACAGACTGCTTCTCTTTCAGAGAAATGCATGTGAGTTTCTGTTCAATGCTTGTAAGTAGCTTAAGGCACTTTCAAAGGAAAGTGATTTTCTCTGAAAGGACAGCATTTAGAAAGTGAGGCAGCACTCCATTCACTTCACACAGTGAATTGAAGTGTTGGAACAGACTGCTTCTCTTTCAGAGAAACGCATGTGAGTTTCTTCCTAATGCTTGCAAGTATCTTAAGGCACTTTCAAAGGAAAGTGATTTTCTCTGAAAGGACAGCATTTAGAAAGTGAGGCAACACTCCATTCACTTCGCACAGTGAATTGAAGTGTTGGAACAGACTGCTTCTCTTTCAGAGAAACGCATGTTTCTGGTGAATGCTTGCAAGTAGCTTAAGGCACTTTCAAAGGAAAGTGATTTTCTCTGAAAGGACAGCATTTAGAAAGTGAAGCAACACTCCATTCACTTCGCACAGTGAATTGAAGTGTTGGAACAGACTGCTTCTCTTTCAGAGAAACGCATGTGAGTTTCTTCCTAATGCTTGTAAGAAGCTTAAGGCACTTTCAAAGGAAAGTGATTTTCTCTGAAAGTACAGCATTTAGAAAGTGAAGCAACACTCCATTCACTTCGTGCAGTGAATTGAAGTGTTGGAACAGAGTGCTTCTCTTTCCTAGAAACGCATTAGTGTTTCTTGTGAATGCTTGCATGTTGCTTAAGGCACTTTCAAAGGAAAGTGATTTTCTCTGAAAGGACATGATTTAGAAAGTGAAGCAACACTCCATTCACTTCGCACAGTGAATTGAAGTGTTGGAACAGACTGCTTCTCTTTCAGAGAAATGCATGTGAGTTTCTGTTGAATGCTTGTAAGTAGCTTAAGGCACTTTCAAAGGAAAGTGATTTTCTCTGAAAGGACAGCATTTAGAAAGTGAAGAAACACTCCATTCACTTCGCACAGTGAATTGAAGTGTTGGAACAGACTGCTTCACTTTCAGAGAAACGCATGTGAGTTTCTGTTGAATGCTTGTAAGTAGCTTAAGGCACTTTCAAAGGAAAGTGATTTTCTCTGAGAGGACAGCATTTAGAAAGTGAGGCAACACTCCATTCACTTCACACAGTGAATTGAAGGGTTGGAACAGACTGCTTCTCTTTCAGAGAAACGCATGTGAGTTTCTTCCTAATGCTTGCAAGTAGCTTAAGGCACTTTCAAAGGAAAGTGATTTTTTCAGAAAGGACAGCATTTAGAAAGTGAAGCAAAACTCCATTCACTTCGCACAGTGAATTGAAGTGTTGGAACAGACTGCTTCTCTTTCAGAGAAATGCATGTGAGTTTCTTCCTAATGCTTGCAAGTAGCTTAAGGCACTTTGAAAGGAAAGTGATTTTCTCTGAAAGGACAGCATTTAGAAAGTGAAGCAACACTCCATTCACTTCGCACAGTGAACTGAAGTGTTGGAACAGACTGCTTCTCTTTCAGAGAAACGCATGTGAGTTTCTGGTGAATGCTTGTAAGCAGCTTAAGGCACTTTCAAAGGAAAGTGATTTTCTCTGAAAGGACAGCATTTAGAAAGTGAAGCAACACTCCATTCACTTCGCACAGTGAATTGAAGTGTTGGAACAGACTGCTTCTCTTTCAGAGAAATGCATGTGAGTTTCTGTTGAATGCTTGTAAGTAGCTTAAGGCACTTTCAAAGGAAAGTGATTTTCTCTGAAAGGACAGCATTTAGAAAGTGAGGCAACACTCCATTTACTTCACACAGTGAATTGAAGTGTTGGAACAGACTGCTTCTCTTTCAGAGAAACGCATGTGAGTTTCTTCCTAATGCTTGCAAGTAGCTTATGGCACTTTCAAAGGAAAGTGATTTTCTCTGAAAGGACAGCATTTAGAAAGTGAAGCAACACTATATTCACTTCGCACACTGAATTGAAGTGTTGGAACAGACTGCTTCTCTTTCAGAGAAACGCATGTGAGTTTCTGTTGAATGCTTGTAAGTAGCTTAAGGCACTTTCTAAGGAAAGTGATTTTCTCTGAAAGGACTGCATTTAGAAAGTGAGGCAACACTCCATTCACTTCACACAGTGAATTGAAGTGTTGGAACAGACTGCATCTCTTTCAGAGAAACGCATGTGAGTTTCTTCCTAATGCTTGCAAGTAGCTTAAGGCACTTTCAAAGGAAAGTGATTTTCTCTGAAAGGACAGCATTTAGAAAGTGAGGCAACACTCCATTCACTTCGCACAGTGAATTGAAGTGTTGGAACAGACTGCTTCTCTTTCAGAGAAACGCATGTGAGTTTCTTCCTAATGCTTGCAAGTAGCTTAAGGCACTTTCAAAGGAAAGCGATTTTCTCTGAAAGGACAGCATTTAGAAAGTGAAGCAACACTCCATTCACTTCGCACAGTGAATTGAAGTGTTGGAACAGACTGCTTCTCTTTCAGAGAAACGCATGTGAGTTTCTGTTAAATGCTTGTAAGTAGCTTAAGGCACTGTCAAAGGAAAGTGATTTTCTCTGAAAGGACAGCATTTAGAAAGTGAAGCAACACTCCATTGACTTCGCACAGTGAATTGAAGTGTTGGAACAGACTGCTTCACTTTCAGAGAAACGCATGTGAGTTTCTGTTGAATGCTTGTAAGTAGCTTAAGGCACTTTCAAAGGAAAGTGATTTTCTCTGAGATGACAGCATTTAGAAAGTGAGGCAACACTCCATTCACTTCACACAGTGAATTGAAGTGTTGGAACAGACTGCCTCTCTTTCAGAGAAACGCATGTGAGTTTCTTCCTAATGCTTGCAAGTAGCTTAAGGCACTTTCAAAGGAAAGTGATTTTCTCTGAAAGGACAGCATTTACAAAGTGAAGCAACACTCCATTCAATTCGCACAGTGAATTGAAGTGTTGGAACAGACTGCTTCTCTTTCAGAGAAACGCATGTGAGTTTCTGGTGAATGCTTGTAAGTAGCTTAAGGCACTTTCAAAGGAAAGTGATTTTCTCTGAAAGGACAGCATTTAGAAAGTGAAGCAACACTCCATTCACTTCGAACAGTGAATTGAAGTGTTGGAACAGACTGCTTCTCTTTCAGAGAAACGCATGTGAGTTTCTTCCTAATGCTTGCAAGTAGCTTAAGGCACTTTGAAAGGAAAGTGATTTTCTCTGAAAAGACAGCATTTAGAAAGTGAGGCAACACTCCATTCACTTCGCACAGTGAACTGAAGTGTTGGAACAGACTGCTTCTCTTTCAGAGAAACGCATGTGAGTTTCTGGTGAATGCTTGCAAGTAGCTTAAGGCACTTTCAAAGGAAAGTGATTTTCTCTGAAAGGACAGCATTTAGAAAGTGAAGCAACACTCCATTCACTTCGCACAGTGAATTGAAGTGTTGGAACCGACTGCTTCTCTTTCAGAGAAACGCATGTGAGTTTCTGGTGAATGCTTGTAAGAAGCTTAAGGCACTTTCAAAGGAAAGTGATTTTCTCTGAAAGTACAGCATTTAGAAAGTGAAGCAACACTCCATTCACTTTGTGCAGTGAATTGAAGTGTTGGAACAGAGTGCTTCTCTTTCATAGAAACGCATTAGTGTTTCTTGTGAATGCTTGCAAGTTGCTTAAGGCACTTTCAAAGGAAAGTGATTTTCTCTGAAAGGACATAATTTAGAAAGTGAAGCAACACTCCATTCACTTCGCACAGTGAATTGAAGTGTTGGAACAGACTGCTTCTCTTTCAGAGAAATGCATGTGAGTTTCTGTTGAATGCTTGTAAGTAGCTTAAGGCACTTTCAAAGGAAAGTGATTTTCTCTGAAAGGACAGCATTTAGAAAGTGAAGCAACACTCCATTCACTTCGCACAGTGAATTGAAGTGTTGGAACAGACTGCTTCTCTTTCAGAGAAACGCATGTGAGTTTCTTCCTAATGCTTGCAAGTAGCTTAAGGCACTTTGAAAGGAAAGTGATTTTCTCTGAAAGGACAGCATTTAGAAAGTGAAGCAACACTCCATTCACTTCGCACAGTGAACTGAAGTGTTGGAACAGACTGCTTCTCTTTCAGAGAAACGCATGTGAGTTTCTGGTGAATGCTTGTAAGCAGCTTAAGGCACTTTCAAAGGAAAGTGATTTTCTCTGAAAGGACAGCATTTAGAAAGTGAAGCAACCCTCCATTCACTTCGCACAGTGAATTGAAGTGTTGGAACAGACTGCTTCTCTTTCAGAGAAATGCATGTGAGTTTCTGTTGAATGCTTGTAAGTAGCTTAAGGCACTTTCAAAGGAAAGTGATTTTCTCTGAAAGGACAGCATTTAGACATTGAGGCAACACTCCATTTACTTCACACAGTGAATTGAAGTGTTGGAACAGACTGCTTCTCTTTCAGAGAAACGCATGTGAGTTTCTTCCTAATGCTTGCAAGTAGCTTAAGGCACTTTCAAAGGAAAGTGATTTTCTCTGAAAGGACAGCATTTAGAAAGTGAAGCAACACTCCATTCACTTCGCACAGTGAATTGAAATGTTGGAACAGACTGCTTCTCTTTCAGAGAAACGCATGTGAATTTCTGGTGAATGCTTGTATGTAGCCTAAGGCACTTTCAAAGGAAAGTGATTTTCTCTGAAAGGACAGCATTTAGAAAGTGAAGCAACACTATATTCACTTCGCACACTGAATTGAAGTGTTGGAACAGACTGCTTCTCTTTCAGAGAAACGCATGTGAGTTTCTGTTGAATGCTTGTAAGTAGCTTAAGGCACTTTCAAAGGAAAGTGATTTTCTCTGAAAGGACAGCATTTAGACATTGAGGCAACACTCCATTCACTTCGCGCAGTGAATTGAAGTGTTGGAACAGACTGCTTCTCTTTCAGAGAAACGCATGTGAGTTTCTGTTAAATGCTTGTAAGTAGCTTAAGGCACTTTCAAAGGAAAGTGATTTTCTCTGAAAGGACAGCATTTAGAAAGTGAAGCAACACTCCATTGACTTCGCACAGTGAATTGAAGTGTTGGAACAGACTGCTTCACTTTCAGAGAAACGCATGTGAGTTTCTGTTGAATGCTTGTAAGTAGCTTAAGGCACTTTCAAAGGAAAGTGATTTTCTCTGAGATGACAGCATTTAGAAAGTGAGGCAACACTCCATTCACTTCACACAGTGAATTGAAGTGTTGGAACAGACTGCCTCTCTTTCAGAGAAACGCATGTGAGTTTCTTCCTAATGCTTGCAAGTAGCTTAAGGCACTTTCAAAGGAAAGTGATTTTCTCTGAAAGGACAGCATTTACAAAGTGAAGCAACACTCCATTCAATTCGCACAGTGAATTGAAGTGTTGGAACAGACTGCTTCTCTTTCAGAGAAACGCATGTGAGTTTCTGGTGAATGCTTGTAAGTAGCTTAAGGCACTTTCAAAGGAAAGTGATTTTCTCTGAAAGGACAGCATTTAGAAAGTGAAGCAACACTCCATTCACTTCGAACAGTGAATTGAAGTGTTGGAACAGACTGCTTCTCTTTCAGAGAAACGCATGTGAGTTTCTTCCTAATGCTTGCAAGTAGCTTAAGGCACTTTCAAAGGAAAGTGATTTTCTCTGAAAAGACAGCATTTAGAAAGTGAGGCAACACTCCATTCACTTCGCACAGTGAACTGAAGTGTTGGAACAGACTGCTTCTCTTTCAGAGAAACGCATGTGAGTTTCTGGTGAATGCTTGCAAGTAGCTTAAGGCACTTTCAAAGGAAAGTGATTTTCTCTGAAAGGACAGCATTTAGAAAGTGAAGCAACACTCCATTCACTTCGCACAGTGAATTGAAGTGTTGGAACCGACTGCTTCTCTTTCAGAGAAACGCATGTGAGTTTCTGGTGAATGCTTGTAAGAAGCTTAAGGCACTTTCAAAGGAAAGTGATTTTCTCTGAAAGTACAGCATTTAGAAAGTGAAGCAACACTCCATTCACTTCGTGCAGTGAATTGAAGTGTTGGAACAGAGTGCTTCTCTTTCATAGAAACGCATTAGTGTTTCTTGTGAATGCTTGCAAGTTGCTTAAGGCACTTTCAAAGGAAAGTGATTTTCTCTGAAAGGACATAATTTAGAAAGTGAAGCAACACTCCATTCACTTCGCACAGTGAATTGAAGTGTTGGAACAGACTGCTTCTCTTTCAGAGAAATGCATGTGAGTTTCTGTTGAATGCTTGTAAGTAGCTTAAGGCACTTTCAAAGGAAAGTGATTTTCTCTGAAAGGACAGCATTTAGAAAGTGAAGCAACACTCCATTCACTTCGCACAGTGAATTGAAGTGTTGGAACAGACTGCTTCTCTTTCAGAGAAACGCATGTGAGTTTCTTCCTAATGCTTGCAAGTAGCTTAAGGCACTTTGAAAGGAAAGTGATTTTCTCTGAAAGGACAGCATTTAGAAAGTGAAGCAACACTCCATTCACTTCGCACAGTGAACTGAAGTGTTGGAACAGACTGCTTCTCTTTCAGAGAAACGCATGTGAGTTTCTGGTGAATGCTTGTAAGCAGCTTAAGGCACTTTCAAAGGAAAGTGATTTTCTCTGAAAGGACAGCATTTAGAAAGTGAAGCAACCCTCCATTCACTTCGCACAGTGAATTGAAGTGTTGGAACAGACTGCTTCTCTTTCAGAGAAATGCATGTGAGTTTCTGTTGAATGCTTGTAAGTAGCTTAAGGCACTTTCAAAGGAAAGTGATTTTCTCTGAAAGGACAGCATTTAGACATTGAGGCAACACTCCATTTACTTCACACAGTGAATTGAAGTGTTGGAACAGACTGCTTCTCTTTCAGAGAAACGCATGTGAGTTTCTTCCTAATGCTTGCAAGTAGCTTAAGGCACTTTCAAAGGAAAGTGATTTTCTCTGAAAGGACAGCATTTAGAAAGTGAAGCAACACTCCATTCACTTCGCACAGTGAATTGAAATGTTGGAACAGACTGCTTCTCTTTCAGAGAAACGCATGTGAATTTCTGGTGAATGCTTGTATGTAGCCTAAGGCACTTTCAAAGGAAAGTGATTTTCTCTGAAAGGACAGCATTTAGAAAGTGAAGCAACACTATATTCACTTCGCACACTGAATTGAAGTGTTGGAACAGACTGCTTCTCTTTCAGAGAAACGCATGTGAGTTTCTTCCTAATGCTTGCAAGTAGCTTAAGGCACTTTCAAAGGAAAGTGATTTTCTCTGAAAGGACAGCATTTAGAAAGTGAGGCAACACTCCATTCACTTCGCACAGTGAATTGAAGTGTTGGAACAGACTGCTTCTCTTTCAGAGAAACGCATGTGAGTTTCTGGTGAATGCTTGCAAGTAGCTTAAGGCACTTTCAAAGGAAAGTGATTTTCTCTGAAAGGACAGCATTTAGACATTGAGGCAACACTCCATTCACTTCGCGCAGTGAATTGAAGTGTTGGAACAGACTGCTTCTCTTTCAGAGAAACGCATGTGAGTTTCTGTTAAATGCTTGTAAGTAGCTTAAGGCACTTTCAAAGGAAAGTGATTTTCTCTGAAAGGACAGCATTTAGAAAGTGAAGCAACACTCCATTGACTTCGCACAGTGAATTGAAGTGTTGGAACAGACTGCTTCACTTTCAGAGAAACGCATGTGAGTTTCTGTTGAATGCTTGTAAGTAGCTTAAGGCACTTTCAAAGGAAAGTGATTTTCTCTGAGATGACAGCATTTAGAAAGTGAGGCAACACTCCATTCACTTCACACAGTGAATTGAAGTGTTGGAACAGACTGCCTCTCTTTCAGAGAAACGCATGTGAGTTTCTTCCTAATGCTTGCAAGTAGCTTAAGGCACTTTCAAAGGAAAGTGATTTTCTCTGAAAGGACAGCATTTACAAAGTGAAGCAACACTCCATTCAATTCGCACAGTGAATTGAAGTGTTGGAACAGACTGCTTCTCTTTCAGAGAAACGCATGTGAGTTTCTGGTGAATGCTTGTAAGTAGCTTAAGGCACTTTCAAAGGAAAGTGATTTTCTCTGAAAGGACAGCATTTAGAAAGTGAAGCAACACTCCATTCACTTCGAACAGTGAATTGAAGTGTTGGAACAGACTGCTTCTCTTTCAGAGAAACGCATGTGAGTTTCTTCCTAATGCTTGCAAGTAGCTTAAGGCACTTTCAAAGGAAAGTGATTTTCTCTGAAAAGACAGCATTTAGAAAGTGAGGCAACACTCCATTCACTTCGCACAGTGAACTGAAGTGTTGGAACAGACTGCTTCTCTTTCAGAGAAACGCATGTGAGTTTCTGGTGAATGCTTGCAAGTAGCTTAAGGCACTTTCAAAGGAAAGTGATTTTCTCTGAAAGGACAGCATTTAGAAAGTGAAGCAACACTCCATTCACTTCGCACAGTGAATTGAAGTGTTGGAACCGACTGCTTCTCTTTCAGAGAAACGCATGTGAGTTTCTGGTGAATGCTTGTAAGAAGCTTAAGGCACTTTCAAAGGAAAGTGATTTTCTCTGAAAGTACAGCATTTAGAAAGTGAAGCAACACTCCATTCACTTCGTGCAGTGAATTGAAGTGTTGGAACAGAGTGCTTCTCTTTCATAGAAACGCATTAGTGTTTCTTGTGAATGCTTGCAAGTTGCTTAAGGCACTTTCAAAGGAAAGTGATTTTCTCTGAAAGGACATAATTTAGAAAGTGAAGCAACACTCCATTCACTTCGCACAGTGAATTGAAGTGTTGGAACAGACTGCTTCTCTTTCAGAGAAATGCATGTGAGTTTCTGTTGAATGCTTGTAAGTAGCTTAAGGCACTTTCAAAGGAAAGTGATTTTCTCTGAAAGGACAGCATTTAGAAAGTGAAGCAACACTCCATTCACTTCGCACAGTGAATTGAAGTGTTGGAACAGACTGCTTCTCTTTCAGAGAAACGCATGTGAGTTTCTTCCTAATGCTTGCAAGTAGCTTAAGGCACTTTGAAAGGAAAGTGATTTTCTCTGAAAGGACAGCATTTAGAAAGTGAAGCAACACTCCATTCACTTCGCACAGTGAACTGAAGTGTTGGAACAGACTGCTTCTCTTTCAGAGAAACGCATGTGAGTTTCTGGTGAATGCTTGTAAGCAGCTTAAGGCACTTTCAAAGGAAAGTGATTTTCTCTGAAAGGACAGCATTTAGAAAGTGAAGCAACCCTCCATTCACTTCGCACAGTGAATTGAAGTGTTGGAACAGACTGCTTCTCTTTCAGAGAAATGCATGTGAGTTTCTGTTGAATGCTTGTAAGTAGCTTAAGGCACTTTCAAAGGAAAGTGATTTTCTCTGAAAGGACAGCATTTAGACATTGAGGCAACACTCCATTTACTTCACACAGTGAATTGAAGTGTTGGAACAGACTGCTTCTCTTTCAGAGAAACGCATGTGAGTTTCTTCCTAATGCTTGCAAGTAGCTTAAGGCACTTTCAAAGGAAAGTGATTTTCTCTGAAAGGACAGCATTTAGAAAGTGAAGCAACACTCCATTCACTTCGCACAGTGAATTGAAATGTTGGAACAGACTGCTTCTCTTTCAGAGAAACGCATGTGAATTTCTGGTGAATGCTTGTATGTAGCCTAAGGCACTTTCAAAGGAAAGTGATTTTCTCTGAAAGGACAGCATTTAGAAAGTGAAGCAACACTATATTCACTTCGCACACTGAATTGAAGTGTTGGAACAGACTGCTTCTCTTTCAGAGAAACGCATGTGAGTTTCTTCCTAATGCTTGCAAGTAGCTTAAGGCACTTTCAAAGGAAAGTGATTTTCTCTGAAAGGACAGCATTTAGAAAGTGAGGCAACACTCCATTCACTTCGCACAGTGAATTGAAGTGTTGGAACAGACTGCTTCTCTTTCAGAGAAACGCATGTGAGTTTCTGGTGAATGCTTGCAAGTAGCTTAAGGCACTTTCAAAGGAAAGTGATTTTCTCTGAAAGGACAGCATTTAGAAAGTGAAGCAACACTCCATTCACTTCGCACAGTGAATTGAAGTGTTGGAACCGACTGCTTCTCTTTCAGAGAAACGCATGTGAGTTGCTGGTGAATGCTTGTAAGAAGCTTAAGGCACTTTCAAAGGAAAGTGATTTTCTCTGAAAGGACAGCATTTAGAAAGTGAAGCAACACTCCATTCACTTCGTGCAGTGAATTGAAGTGTTGGAACAGAGTGCTTCTCTTTCATAGAAACGCATTAGTGTTTCTTGTGAATGCTTGCAAGTTGCTTAAGGCACTTTCAAAGGAAAGTGATTTTCTCTGAAATGACATAATTTAGAAAGTGAAGCAACACTCCATTCACTTCGCACAGTGAATTGAAGTGTTGGAACAGACTGCTTCTCTTTCAGAGAAATGCATGTGAGTTTCTGTTGAATGCTTGTAAGTAGCTTAAGGCACTTTCAAAGGAAAGTGATTTTCTCTGAAAGGACAGCATTTAGAAAGTGAAGCAACACTCCATTCACTTCGCACAGTGAATTGAAGTGTTGGAACAGACTGCTTCTCTTTCAGAGAAACGCATGTGAGTTTCTTCCTAATGCTTGCAAGTAGCTTAAGGCACTTTGAAAGGAAAGTGATTTTCTCTGAAAGGACAGCATTTAGAAAGTGAAGCAACACTCCATTCACTTCGCACAGTGAACTGAAGTGTTGGAACAGACTGCTTCTCTTTCAGAGAAACGCATGTGAGTTTCTGGTGAATGCTTGTAAGCAGCTTAAGGCACTTTCAAAGGAAAGTGATTTTCTCTGAAAGGACAGCATTTAGAAAGTGAAGCAACCCTCCATTCACTTCGCACAGTGAATTGAAGTGTTGGAACAGACTGCTTCTCTTTCAGAGAAATGCATGTGAGTTTCTGTTGAATGCTTGTAAGTAGCTTAAGGCACTTTCAAAGGAAAGTGATTTTCTCTGAAAGGACAGCATTTAGAAATTGAGGCCACACTCCATTTTCTTCACACAGTGAATTGAAGTGTTGGAACAGACTGCTTCTCTTTCAGAGAAACGCATGTGAGGTTCTTCCTAATGCTTGCAAGTAGCTTAAGGCACTTTCAAAGGAAAGTGATTTTCTCTGAAAGGACAGCATTTAGAAAGTGAAGCAACACTCCATTCACTTCGCACAGTGAATTGAAATGTTGGAACAGACTGCTTCTCTTTCAGAGAAACGCATGTGAGTTTCTGGTGAATGCTTCTATGTAGCTTAAGGCACTTTCAAAGGAAAGTGATTTTCTCTGAAAGGACAGCATTTAGAAAGTGAAGCAACACTATATTCACTTCGCACACTGAATTGAAGTGTTGGAACAGACTGCTTCTCTTTCAGAGAAACGCATGTGAGTTTCTGTTGAATGCTTGTAAGTAGCTTAAGGCACTTTCTAAGGAAAGTGATTTTCTCTGAAAGGACTGCATTTAGAAAGTGAAGCAACACTCCATTCACTTCACACAGTGAATTGAAGTGTTGGAACAGACTGCTTCTCTTTCAGAGAAACGCATGTGAGTTTCTTCCTAATGCTTGCAAGTAGCTTAAGGCACTTTCAAAGGAAAGTGATTTTCTCTGAAAGGACAGCATTTAGAAAGTGAGGCAACACTCCATTCACTTCGCACAGTGAATTGAAGTGTTGGAACAGACTGCTTCTCTTTCAGAGAAACGCATGTGAGTTTCTGGTGAATGCTTGCAAGTAGCTTAAGGCACTTTCAAAGGAAAGTGATTTTCTCTGAAAGGACAGCATTTAGAAAGTGAAGCAACACTCCATTCACTTCGCACAGTGAATTGAAGTGTTGGAACCGACTGCTTCTCTTTCAGAGAAACGCATGTGAGTTTCTGGTGAATGCTTGTAAGAAGCTTAAGGCACTTTCAAAGGAAAGTGATTTTCTCTGAAAGTACAGCATTTAGAAAGTGAAGCAACACTCCATTCACTTCGTGCAGTGAATTGAAGTGTTGGAACAGAGTGCTTCTCTTTCATAGAAACGCATTAGTGTTTCTTGTGAATGCTTGCAAGTTGCTTAAGGCACTTTCAAAGGAAAGTGATTTTCTCTGAAAGGACATAATTTAGAAAGTGAAGCAACACTCCATTCACTTCGCACAGTGAATTGAAGTGTTGGAACAGACTGCTTCTCTTTCAGAGAAATGCATGTGAGTTTCTGTTGAATGCTTGTAAGTAGCTTAAGGCACTTTCAAAGGAAAGTGATTTTCTCTGAAAGGACAGCATTTAGAAAGTGAAGCAACACTCCATTCACTTCGCACAGTGAATTGAAGTGTTGGAACAGACTGCTTCTCTTTCAGAGAAATGCATGTGAGTTTCTTCCTAATGCTTGCAAGTAGCTTAAGGCACTTTGAAAGGAAAGTGATTTTCTCTGAAAGGACAGCATTTAGAAAGTGAAGCAACACTCCATTCACTTCGCACAGTGAACTGAAGTGTTGGAACAGACTGCTTCTCTTTCAGAGAAACGCATGTGAGTTTCTGGTGAATGCTTGTAAGCAGCTTAAGGCACTTTCAAAGGAAAGTGATTTTCTCTGAAAGGACAGCATTTAGAATGTGAAGCAACCCTCCATTCACTTCGCACAGTGAATTGAAGTGTTGGAACAGACTGCTTCTCTTTCAGAGAAATGCATGTGAGTTTCTGTTGAATGCTTGTAAGTAGCTTAAGGCACTTTCAAAGGAAAGTGATTTTCTCTGAAAGGACAGCATTTAGAAATTGAGGCCACACTCCATTTACTTCACACAGTGAATTGAAGTGTTGGAACAGACTGCTTCTCTTTCAGAGAAACGCATGTGAGTTTCTTCCTAATGCTTGCAAGTAGCTTAAGGCACTTTCAAAGGAAAGTGATTTTCTCTGAAAGGACAGCATTTAGAAAGTGAAGCAACACTCCATTCACTTCGCACAGTGAATTGAAATGTTGGAACAGACTGCTTCTCTTTCAGAGAAACGCATGTGAGTTTCTGGTGAATGCTTGTATGTAGCTTAAGGCACTTTCAAAGGAAAGTGATTTTCTCTGAAAGGACAGCATTTAGAAAGTGAGGAAACACTCCATTCACTTCACACAGTGAATTGAAGTGTTGGAACAGACTGCCTCTCTTTCAGAGAAACGCATGTGAGTTTCTTCCTAATGCTTGCAAGTAGCTTAAGGCACTTTCAAAGGAAAGTGATTTTCTCAGAAAGGACAGCATTTAGAAAGTGAAGCAACACTCCATTCACTTCGCACAGTGAATTGAAGTGTTGGAACAGACTGCTTCTCTTTCATAGAAACGCATGTGAGTTTCTTCCTAATGCTTGCAAGTAGCTTAAGGCACTTTCAAAGGAAAGTGATTTTCTCTGAAAGGACAGCATTTACAAAGTGAAGCAACACTCCATTCAATTCGCACAGTGAATTGAAGTGTTGGAACAGACTGCTTCTCTTTCAGAGAAACGCATGTGAGTTTCTGGTGAATGCTTGTAAGTAGCTTAAGGCACTTTCAAAGGAAAGTGATTTTCTCTGAAAGGACAGCATTTAGAAAGTGAAGCAACACTCCATTCACTTCGAACAGTGAATTGAAGTGTTGGAACAGACTGCTTCTCTTTCAGAGAAACGCATGTGAGTTTCTTCCTAATGCTTGCAAGTAGCTTAAGGCACTTTCAAAGGAAAGTGATTTTCTCTGAAAGGACAGCATTTAGAAAGTGAGGCAACACTCCATTCACTTCGCACAGTGAATTGAAGTGTTGGAACAGACTGCTTCTCTTTCAGAGAAACGCATGTGAGTTTCTGGTGAATGCTTGCAAGTAGCTTAAGGCACTTTCAAAGGAAAGTGATTTTCTCTGAAAGGACAGCATTTAGAAAGTGAAGCAACACTCCATTCACTTCGCACAGTGAATTGAAGTGTTGGAACCGACTGCTTCTCTTTCAGAGAAACGCATGTGAGTTTCTGGTGAATGCTTGTAAGAAGCTTAAGGCACTTTCAAAGGAAAGTGATTTTCTCTGAAAGGACAGCATTTAGAAAGTGAAGCAACACTCCATTCACGTCGTGCAGTGAATTGAAGTGTTGGAACAGAGTGCTTCTCTTTCATAGAAACGCATTAGTGTTTCTTGTGAATGCTTGCAAGTTGCTTAAGGAACTTTCAAAGGAAAGTGATTTTCTCTGAAAGGACATAATTTAGAAAGTGAAGCAACACTCCATTCACTTCGCACAGTGAATTGAAGTGTTGGAACAGACTGCTTCTCTTTCAGAGAAATGCGTGTGAGTTTCTGTTGAATGCTTGTAAGTAGCTTAAGACACTTTCTAAGGAAAGTGATTTTCTCTGAAAGGACTGCATTTAGAAAGTGAGGTAACACTACATTCACTTCACACAGTGAATTGAAGTGTTGGAACAGACTGCTTCTCTTTCAGAGAAACGCATGTGAGTTTCTTCCTAATGCTTGCAAGTAGCTTAAGGCACTTTCAAAGGAAAGTGATTTTCTCTGAAAGGACAGCATTTAGAAAGTGAGGCAACACTCCATTCACTTCGCACAGTGAATTGAAGTGTTGGAACAGACTGCTTCTCTTTCAGAGAAACGCATGTGAGTTTCTTCCTAATGCTTGCAAGTAGCTTAAGGCACTTTCAAAGGAAAGTGATTTTCTCTGAAAGGACAGCATTTAGAAAGTGAAGCAACACTCCATTCACTTCGCACAGTGAATTGAAGTGTTGGAACAGACTGCTTCTCTTTCAGAGAAACGCATGTGAGTTTCTGTTAAATGCTTGTAAGTAGCTTAAGGCACTTTCAAAGGAAAGTGATTTTCTCTGAAAGGACAGCATTTAGAAAGTGAAGCAACACTCCATTGACTTCGCACAGTGAATTGAAGTGTTGGAACAGACTGCTTCACTTTCAGAGAAACGCATGTGAGTTTCTGTTGAATGCTTGTAAGTAGCTTAAGGCACTTTCAAAGGAAAGTGATTTTCTCTGAGATGACAGCATTTAGAAAGTGAGTCAACACTCCATTCACTTCACACAGTGAATTGAAGTGTTGGAACAGACTGCCTCTCTTTCAGAGAAACGCATGTGAGTTTCTTCCTAATGCTTGCAAGTAGCTTAAGGCACTTTCAAAGGAAAGTGATTTTCTCTGAAAGGACAGCATTTACAAAGTGAAGCAACACTTCATTCAATTCGCACAGTAAATTGAAGTGTTGGAACAGACTGCTTCTCTTTCAGAGAAACGCATGTGAGTTTCTGGTGAATGCTTGTAAGTAGCTTAAGGCACTTTCAAAGGAAAGTGATTTTCTCTGAAAGGACAGCATTTAGAAAGTGAAGCAACACTCCATTCACTTCGAACAGTGAATTGAAGTGTTGGAACAGACTGCTTCTCTTTCAGAGAAACGCATGTGAGTTTCTTCCTAATGCTTGCAAGTAGCTTAAGGCACTTTCAAAGGAAAGTGATTTTCTCTGAAAGGACAGCATTTAGAAAGTGAGGCAACACTCCATTCACTTCGCACAGTGAATTGAAGTGTTGGAACAGACTGCTTGTCTTTCAGAGAAACGCATGTGAGTTTCTGGTGAATGCTTGCAAGTAGCTTAAGGCACTTTCAAAGGAAAGTGATTTTCTCTGAAAGGACAGCATTTAGAAAGTGAAGCAACACTCCATTCACTTCGCACAGTGAATTGAAGTGTTGGAACCGACTGCTTCTCTTTCAGAGAAACGCATGTGAGTTTCTGGTGAATGCTTGTAAGAAGCTTAAGGCACTTTCAAAGGAAAGTGATTTTCTCTGAAAGTACAGCATTTAGAAAGTGAAGCAACACTCCATTCACTTCGTGCAGTGAATTGAAGTGTTGGAACAGAGTGCTTCTCTTTCATAGAAACGCATTAGTATTTCTTGTGAATGCTTGCAAGTTGCTTAAGGCACTTTCAAAGGAAAGTGATTTTCTCTGAAAGGACATAATTTAGAAAGTGAAGCAACACTCCATTCACTTCGCACAGTGAATTGAAGTGTTGGAACAGACTGCTTCTCTTTCAGAGAAACGCATGTGAGTTTCTTCCTAATGCTTGCAAGTAGCTTAAGGCACTTTCAAAGGAAAGTGATTTTCTCTGAAAGGACAGCATTTAGAAAGTGAGGCAACACTCCATTCACTTCGCACAGTGAATTGAAGTGTTGGAACAGACTGCTTCACTTTCAGAGAAACGCATGTGAGTTTCTGTTGAATGCTTGTAAGTAGCTTAAGGCACTTTCAAAGGAAAGTGATTTTCTCTGAGATGACAGCATTTAGAAAGTGAGGCAACACTCCATTCACTTCACACAGTGAACTGAAGTGTTGGAACAGACTGCTTCTCTTTCAGAGAAACGCATGTGAGTTTCTGGTGAATGCTTGTAAGCAGCTTAAGGCACTTTCAAAGGAAAGTGATTTTCTCTGAAAGGACAGCATTTAGAAAGTGAAGCAACACTCCATTCACTTCGCACACTGAATTGAAGTGTTGGAACAGACTGCTTCTCTTTCAGAGAAACGCATGTGAGTTTCTGTTGAATGCTTGTAAGTAGCTTAAGGCACTTTCTAAGGAAAGTGATTTTCTCTGAAAGGACTGCATTTAGAAAGTGAGGCAACACTCCATTCACTTCACACAGTGAATTGAAGTGTTGGAACAGACTGCTTCTCTTTCAGAGAAACGCATGTGAGTTTCTTCCTAATGCTTGCAAGTAGCTTAAGGCACTTTCAAAGGAAAGTGATTTTCTCTGAAAGGACAGCATTTAGAAAGTGAGGCAACACTCCATTCACTTCGCACAGTGAATTGAAGTGTTGGAACAGACTGCTTCTCTTTCAGAGAAACGCATGTGAGTTTCTTCCTAATGCTTGCAAGTAGCTTAAGGCACTTTCAAAGGAAAGTGATTTTCTCTGAAAGGACAGCATTTAGAAAGTGAAGCAACACTCCATTCACTTCGCGCAGTGAATTGAAGTGTTGGAACAGACTGCTTCTCTTTCAGAGAAACGCATGTGAGTTTCTGTTAAATGCTTGTAAGTAGCTTAAGGCACTTTCAAAGGAAAGTGATTTTCTCTGAAAGGACAGCATTTAGAAAGTGAAGCAACACTCCATTGACTTCGCACAGTGAATTGAAGTGTTGGAACAGACTGCTTCACTTTCAGAGAAACGCATGTTAGTTTCTGTTGAATGCTTGTAAGTAGCTTAAGGCACTTTCAAAGGAAAGTGATTTTCTCTGAGATGACAGCATTTAGAAAGTGAGGCAACACTCCATTCACTTCACACAGTGAACTGAAGTGTTGGAACAGACTGCTTCTCTTTCAGAGAAACGCATGTGAGTTTCTGGTGAATGCTTGTAAGCAGCTTAAGGCACTTTCAAAGGAAAGTGATTTTCTCTGAAAGGACAGCATTTAGAAAGTGAAGCAACACTCCATTCACTTCGCACACTGAATTGAAGTGTTGGAACAGACTGCTTCTCTTTCAGAGAAATGCATGTGAGTTTCTGTTGAATGCTTGTAAGTAGCTTAAGGCACTTTCAAAGGAAAGTGATTTTCTCTGAAAGGACAGCATTTAGAAAGTGAGGCAACACTCCATTTACTTCACACAGTGAATTGAAGTGTTGGAACAGACTGCTTCTCTTTCAGAGAAACGCATGTGAGTTTCTTCCTAATGCTTGCAAGTAGCTTAAGGCACTTTCAAAGGAAAGTGATTTTCTCTGAAAGGACAGCATTTAGAAAGTGAAGCAACACTCCATTCACTTCGCACAGTGAATTGAAATGTTGGAACAGACTGCTTCTCTTTCAGAGAAACGCATGTGAGTTTCTGGTGAATGCTTGTAAGTAGCTTAAGGCACTTTCAAAGGAAAGTGATTTTCTCTGAAAGGACAGCATTTAGAAAGTGAAGCAACACTATATTCACTTCGCACACTGAATTGAAGTGTTGGAACAGACTGCTTCTCTTTCAGAGAAACGCATGTGAGTTTCTGTTGAATGCTTGTAAGTAGCTTAAGGCACTTTCTAAGGAAAGTGATTTTCTCTGAAAGGACTGCATTTAGAAAGTGAGGCAACACTCCATTCACTTCACACAGTGAATTGAAGTGTTGGAACAGACTGCTTCTCTTTCAGAGAAACGCATGTGGGTTTCTTCCTAATGCTTGCAAGTAGCTTAAGGCACTTTCAAAGGAAAGTGATTTTCTCTGAAAGGACAGCATTTAGAAAGTGAGGCAACACTCCATTCACTTCGCACAGTGAATTGAAGTGTTGGAACAGACTGCTTCTCTTTCAGAGAAACGCATGTGAGTTTCTTCCTAATGCTTGCAAGTAGCTTAAGGCACTTTCCAAGGAAAGTGATTTTCTCTGAAAGGACAGCATTTAGAAAGTGAAGCAACACTCCATTCACTTCGCACAGTGAATTGAAGTGTTGGAACAGACTGCTTCTCTTTCAGAGAAACGCATGTGAGTTTCTTCCTAATGCTTGTAAGTAGCTTAAGGCACTTTCAAAGGAAAGTGATTTTCTCTGAAAGGACAGCATTTAGAAAGTGAAGCAACACTCCATTGACTTCGCACAGTGAATTGAAGTGTTGGAACAGACTGCTTCACTTTCAGAGAAACGCATGTGAGTTTCTGTTGAATGCTTGTAAGTAGCTTAAGGCACTTTCAAAGGAAAGTGATTTTCTCTGAGATGACAGCATTTAGAAAGTGAGGCAACACTCCATTCACTTCACACAGTGAATTGAAGTGTTGGAACAGACTGCCTCTCTTTCAGAGAAACGCATGTGAGTTTCTTCCTAATGCTTGCAAGTAGCTTAAGGCACTTTCAAAGGAAAGTGATTTTCTCTGAAAGGACAGCATTTACAAAGTGAAGCAACACTCCATTCAATTCGCACAGTGAATTGAAGTGTTGGAACAGACTGCTTCTCTTTCAGAGAAACGCATGTGAGTTTCTGGTGAATGCTTGTAAGTAGCTTAAGGCACTTTCAAAGGAAAGTGATTTTCTCTGAAAGGACAGCATTTACAAAGTGAAGCAACACTCCATTCACTTCGCACAGTGAATTGAAGTGTTGGAACCGACTGCTTCTCTTTCAGAGAAACGCATGTGAGTTTCTGGTGAGTGCTTGTAAGAAGCTTAAGGCACTTTCAAAGGAAAGTGATTTTCTCTGAAAGTACAGCATTTAGAAAGTGAAGCAACACTCCATTCACTTCGTGCAGTGAATTGAAGTGTTGGAACAGAGTGCTTCTCTTTCATAGAAACGCATTAGTGTTTCTTGTGAATGCTTGCAAGTTGCTTAAGGCACTTTCAAAGGAAAGTGATTTTCTCTGAAAGGACATAATTTAGAAAGTGAGGCAACACTCCATTCACTTCGCACAGTGAATTGAAGTGTTGGAACAGACTGCTTCTCTTTCAGAGAAACGCATGTGAGTTTCTTCCTAATGCTTGCAAGTAGCTTAAGGCACTTTCAAAGGAAAGTGATTTTCTCTGAAAGGACAGCATTTAGAAAGTGAAGCAACACTCCATTCACTTCGCACAGTGAATTGAAGTGTTGGAACAGACTGCTTCTCTTTCAGAGAAACGCATGTGAGTTTCTGTTAAATGCTTGTAAGTAGCTTAAGGCACTTTCAAAGGAAAGTGATTTTCTCTGAAAGGACAGCATTTAGAAAGTGAAGCAACACTCCATTGACTTCGCACAGTGAATTGAAGTGTTGGAACAGACTGCTTCACTTTCAGAGAAACGCATGTGAGTTTCTGTTGAATGCTTGTAAGTAGCTTAAGGCCCTTTCAAAGGAAAGTGATTTTCTCTGAGATGACAGCATTTAGAAAGTGAGGCAACACTCCATTCACTTCACACAGTGAATTGAAGTGTTGGAACAGACTGCCTCTCTTTCAGAGAAACGCATGTGAGTTTCTTCCTAATGCTTGCAAGTAGCTTAAGGCACTTTCAAAGGAAAGTGATTTTCTCAGAAAGGACAGCATTTAGAAAGTGAAGCAACACTCCATTCACTTCGCACAGTGAATTGAAGTGTTGGAACAGACTGCTTCTCTTTCAGAGAAACGCATGTGAGTTTCTTCCTAATGCTTGCAAGTAGCTTAAGGCACTTTCAAAGGAAAGTGATTTTCTCTGAAAGGACAGCATTTACAAAGTGAAGCAACACTCCATTCAATTCGCACAGTGAATTGAAGTGTTGGAACAGACTGCTTCTCTTTCAGAGAAACGCATGTGAGTTTCTGGTGAATGCTCGTAAGTAGCTTAAAGCACTTTCAAAGGAAAGTGATTTTCTCTGAAAGGACAGCATTTAGAAAGTGAAGCAACACTCCATTCACTTCGAACAGTGAATTGAAGTGTTGGAACAGACTGCTTCTCTTTCAGAGAAACGCATTAGTGTTTCTTGTGAATGCTTGCAAGTTGCTTAAGGCACTTTCAAAGGAAAGTGATTTTCTCTGAAAGGACAGCATTTAGAAAGTGAGGCAACACTCCATTCACTTCGCACAGTGAATTGAAGTGTTGGAACAGACTGCTTCTCTTTCAGAGAAACGCATGTGAGTTTCTTCCTAATGCTTGCAAGTAGCTTAAGGCACTTTCAAAGGAAAGTGATTTTCTCTGAAAGGACAGCATTTAGAAAGTGAAGCAACACTCCATTCACTTCGCACAGTGAATTGAAGTGTTGGAACAGACTGCTTCTCTTTCAGAGAAACGCATGTGAGTTTCTGGTGAATGCTTGTAAGTAGCTTAAGGCACTTTCAAAGGAAAGTGATTTTCTCTGAAAGGACAGCATTTACAAAGTGAAGCAACACTATATTCACTTCGCACACTGAATTGAAGTGTTGGAACAGACTGCTTCTCTTTCAGAGAAACGCATGTGAGTTTCTGTTGAATGCTTGTAAGTAGCTTAAGGCACTTTCTAAGGAAAGTGATTTTCTCTGAAAGGACTGCATTTAGAAAGTGAGGCAACACTCCATTCACTTCACACAGTGAATTGAAGTGTTGGAACAGACTGCTTCTCTTTCAGAGAAACGCATGTGAGTTTCTTCCTAATGCTTGCAAGTAGCTTAAGGCACTTTCAAAGGAAAGTGATTTTCTCTGAAAGGACAGCATTTAGAAAGTGAGGCAACACTCCATTCACTTCGCACAGTGAATTGAAGTGTTGGAACAGACTGCTTCTCTTTCAGAGAAACGCATGTGAGTTTCTTCCTAATGCTTGCAAGTAGCTTAAGGCACTTTCCAAGGAAAGTGATTTTCTCTGAAAGGACAGCATTTAGAAAGTGAAGCAACACTCCATTCACTTCGCACAGTGAATTGAAGTGTTGGAACAGACTGCTTCTCTTTCAGAGAAACGCATGTGAGTTTCTGTTAAATGCTTGTAAGTAGCTTAAGGCACTTTCAAAGGAAAGTGATTTTCTCTGAAAGGACAGCATTTAGAAAGTGAAGCAACACTCCATTGACTTCGCACAGTGAATTGAAGTGTTGGAACAGACTGCTTCACTTTCAGAGAAATGCATGTGAGTTTCTGTTGAATGCTTGTAAGTAGCTTAAGGCACTTTCAAAGGAAAGTGATTTTCTCTGAGATGACAGCATTTAGAAAGTGAGGCAACACTCCATTCACTTCACACAGTGAATTGAAGTGTTGGAACAGACTGCCTCTCTTTCAGAGAAACGCATGTGAGTTTCTTCCTAATGCTTGCAAGTAGCTTAAGGCACTTTCAAAGGAAAGTGATTTTCTCTGAAAGGACAGCATTTACAAAGTGAAGCAACACTCCATTCAATTCGCACAGTGAATTGAAGTGTTGGAACAGACTGCTTCTCTTTCAGAGAAACGCATGTGAGTTTCTGGTGAATGCTTGTAAGTAGCTTAAGGCACTTTCAAAGGAAAGTGATTTTCTCTGAAAGGACAGCATTTAGAAAGTGAAGCAACACTCCATTCACTTCGAACAGTGAATTGAAGTGTTGGAACAGACTGCTTCTCTTTCAGAGAAACGCATGTGAGTTTCTTCCTAATGCTTGCAAGTAGCTTAAGGCACTTTCAAAGGAAAGTGATTTTCTCAGAAAGGACAGCATTTAGAAAGTGAGGCAACACTCCATTCACTTCGCACAGTGAATTGAAGTGTTGGAACAGACTGCTTCTCTTTCAGAGAAACGCATGTGAGTTTCTGGTGAATGCTTGCAAGTAGCTTAAGGCACTTTCAAAGGAAAGTGATTTTCTCTGAAAGGACAGCATTTACAAAGTGAAGCAACACTCCATTCACTTCGCACAGTGAATTGAAGTGTTGGAACCGACTGCTTCTCTTTCAGAGAAACGCATGTGAGTTTCTGGTGAGTGCTTGTAAGAAGCTTAAGGCACTTTCAAAGGAAAGTGATTTTCTCTGAAAGTACAGCATTTAGAAAGTGAAGCAACACTCCATTCACTTCGTGCAGTGAATTGAAGTGTTGGAACAGAGTGCTTCTCTTTCATAGAAACGCATTAGTGTTTCTTGTGAATGCTTGCAAGTTGCTTAAGGCACTTTCAAAGGAAAGTGATTTTCTCTGAAAGGACATAATTTAGAAAGTGAGGCAACACTCCATTCACTTCGCACAGTGAATTGAAGTGTTGGAACAGACTGCTTCTCTTTCAGAGAAACGCATGTGAGTTTCTTCCTAATGCTTGCAAGTAGCTTAAGGCACTTTCAAAGGAAAGTGATTTTCTCTGAAAGGACAGCATTTAGAAAGTGAAGCAACACTCCATTCACTTCGCACAGTGAATTGAAGTGTTGGAACAGACTGCTTCTCTTTCAGAGAAACGCATGTGAGTTTCTGTTAAATGCTTGTAAGTAGCTTAAGGCACTTTCAAAGGAAAGTGATTTTCTCTGAAAGGACAGCATTTAGAAAGTGAAGCAACACTCCATTGACTTGGCACAGTGAATTGAAGTGTTGGAACAGACTGCTTCACTTTCAGAGAAACGCATGTGAGTTTCTGTTGAATGCTTGTAAGTAGCTTAAGGCCCTTTCAAAGGAAAGTGATTTTCTCTGAGCTGACAGCATTTAGAAAGTGAGGCAACACTCCATTCACTTCACACAGTGAATTGAAGTGTTGGAACAGACTGATTCTCTTTCAGAGAAACGCATGTGAGTTTCTTCCTAATGCTTGCAAGTAGCTTAAAGCAATTTCAAAGGAAAGTGATTTTCTCAGAAAGGACAGCATTTAGAAAGTGAAGCAACACTCCATTCACTTCGCACAGTGAATTGAAGTGTTGGAACAGACTGCTTCTCTTTCATAGAAACGCATGTGAGTTTCTTCCTAATGCTTGCAAGTAGCTTAAGGCACTTTCAAAGGAAAGTGATTTTCTCTGAAAGGACAGCATTTACAAAGTGAAGCAACACTCCATTCAATTCGCACAGTGAATTGAACTGTTGGAACAGACTGCTTCTCTTTCAGAGAAACGCATGTGAGTTTCTGGTGAATGCTCGTAAGTAGCTTAAAGCACTTTCAAAGGAAAGTGATTTTCTCTGAAAGGACAGCATTTAGAAAGTGAAGCAACACTCCATTCACTTCGAACAGTGAATTGAAGTGTTGGAACAGACTGCTTCTCTTTCAGAGAAACGCATGTGAGTTTCTTCCTAATGCTTGCAAGTAGCTTAAGGCACTTTCAAAGGAAAGTGATTTTCTCTGAAAGGACAGCATTTAGAAAGTGAGGCAACACTCCATTCACTTCGCACAGTGAATTGAAGTGTTGGAACAGACTGCTTCTCTTTCAGAGAAACGCATGTGAGTTTCTGGTGAATGCTTGCAAGTAGCTTAAGGCACTTTCAAAGGAAAGTGATTTTCTCTGAAAGGACATAATTTAGAAAGTGAAGCAACACTCCATTCACTTCGCACAGTGAATTGAAGTGTTGGAACAGACTGCTTCTCTTTCAGAGAAATGCATGTGAGTTTCTGTTGAATGCTTGTAAGTAGCTTAAGGCACTTTCTAAGGAAAGTGATTTTCTCTGAAAGGACTGCATTTAGAAAGTGAGGCAACACTCCATTCACTTCACACAGTGAATTGAAGTGTTGAAACAGACTGCTTCTCTTTCAGAGAAACGCATGTGAGTTTCTTCCTAATGCTTGCAAGTAGCTTAAGGCACTTTCAAAGGAAAGTGATTTTCTCTGAAAGGACAGCATTTAGAAAGTGAGGCAACACTCCATTCACTTCGCACAGTGAATTGAAGTGTTGGAACAGACTGCTTCTCTTTCAGAGAAACGCATGTGAGTTTCTTCCTAATGCTTGCAAGTAGCTTAAGGCACTTTCAAAGGAAAGTGATTTTCTCTGAAAGGACAGCATTTAGAAAGTGAAGCAACACTCCATTCACTTCGCACAGTGAATTGAAGTGTTGGAACAGACTGCTTCTCTTTCAGAGAAACGCATGTGAGTTTCTGTTAAATGCTTGTAAGTAGCTTAAGGCACTTTCAAAGGAAAGTGATTTTCTCTGAAAGGACAGCATTTAGAAAGTGAAGCAACACTCCATTGACTTCGCACAGTGAATTGAAGTATTGGAACAGACTGCTTTACTTTCAGAGAAACGCATGTGAGTTTCTGTTGAATGCTTGTAAGTAGCTTAAGGCACTTTCAAAGGAAAGTGATTTTCTCTGAGATGACAGCATTTAGAAAGTGAGGCAACACTCCATTCACTTCACACAGTGAATTGGAGTGTTGGAACAGACTGCCTCTCTTTCAGAGAAACGCATGTGAGTTTCTTCCTAATGCTTGCAAGTAGCTTAAGGCACTTTCAAAGGAAAGTGATTTTCTCTAAAAGGACAGCATTTACAAAGTGAAGCAACACTCCATTCAATTCGCACAGTGAATTGAAGTGTTGGAACAGACTGCTTCTCTTTCAGAGAAACGCATGTGAGTTTCTGGTGAATGCTTGTAAGTAGCTTAAGGTACTTTCAAAGGAAAGTGATTTTCTCTGAAAGGACAGCATTTAGAAAGTGAAGCAACACTCCATTCACTTCGCACAGTGAATTGAAGTGTTGGAACAGACTGCTTCTCTTTCAGAGAAACGCATGTGAGTTTCTTCCTAATGCTTGCAAGTAGCTTAAGGCACTTTCAAAGGAAAGTGATTTTCTCTGAAAGGACAGCATTTAGAAAGTGAGGCAACACTCCATTCACTTCGCACAGTGAAATGAAGTGTTGGAACAGACTGCTTCTCTTTCAGAGAAACGCATGTGAGTTTCTGGTGAATGCTTGCAAGTAGCTTAAGGCACTTTCAAAGGAAAGTGATTTTCTCTGAAAGGACAGCATTTAGAAAGTGAAGCAACACTCCATTCACTTCGCACAGTGAATTGAAGTGTTGGAACCGACTGCTTCTCTTTCAGAGAAACGCATGTGAGTTTCTGGTGAATGCTTGTAAGAAGCTTAAGGCACTTTCAAAGGAAAGTGATTTTCTCTGAAAGTACAGCATTTAGAAAGTGAAGCAACACTCCATTCACTTCGTGCAGTGAATTGAAGTGTTGGAACAGAGTGCTTCTCTTTCATAGAAACGCATTAGTGTTTCTTGTGAATGCTTGCAAGTTGCTTAAGGCACTTTCAAAGGAAAGTGATTTTCTCTGAAAGGACATAATTTAGAAAGTGAAGCAACACTCCATTCACTTCGCACAGTGAATTGAAGTGTTGGAACAGACTGCTTCTCTTTCAGAGAAATGCATGTGAGTTTCTGTTGAATGCTTGTAAGTAGCTTAAGGCACTTTCAAAGGAAAGTGATTTTCTCTGAAAGGACAGCATTTAGAAAGTGAAGCAACACTCCATTCACTTCGCACAGTGAATTGAAGTGTTGGAACAGACTGCTTCTCTTTCAGAGAAACGCATGTGAGTTTCTTCCTAATGCTTGCAAGTAGCTTAAGGCACTTTGAAAGGAAAGTGATTTTCTCTGAAAGGACAGCATTTAGAAAGTGAAGCAACACTCCATTCACTTCGCACAGTGAACTGAAGTGTTGGAACAGACTGCTTCTCTTTCAGAGAAACGCATGTGAGTTTCTGGTGAATGCTTGTAAGCAGCTTAAGGCACTTTCAAAGTAAAGTGATTTTCTCTGAAAGGACAGCATTTAGAAAGTGAAGCAACCCTCCATTCACTTCGCACAGTGAATTGAAGTGTTGTAACAGACTGCTTCTCTTTCAGAGAAATGCATGTGAGTTTCTGTTGAATGCTTGTAAGTAGCTTAAGGCACTTTCAAAGGAAAGTGATTTTCTCTGAAAGGACAGCATTTAGAAAGTGAGGCAACACTCCATTTACTTCACACAGTGAAATGAAGTGTTGGAACAGACTGCTTCTCTTTCAGAGAAACGCATGTGAGTTTCTTCCTAATGCTTGCAAGTAGCTTAAGGCACTTTCAAAGGAAAGTGATTTTCTCTGAAAGGACAGCATTTAGAAAGTGAAGCAACACTCCATTCACTTCGCACAGTGAATTGAAATGTTGGAACAGACTGCTTCTCTTTCAGAGAAACGCATGTGAGTTTCTGGTGAATGCTTGTATGTAGCTTAAGGCACTTTCAAAGGAAAGTGATTTTCTCTGAAAGGACAGCATTTAGAAAGTGAAGCAACACTATATTCACTTCGCACACTGAATTGAAGTGTTGGAACAGACTGCTTCTCTTTCAGAGAAACGCATGTGAGTTTCTGTTGAATGCTTGTAAGTAGCTTAAGGCACTTTCTAAGGAAAGTGATTTTCTCTGAAAGGACTGCATTTAGAAAGTGAGGCAACACTCCATTCACTTCACACAGTGAATTGAAGTGTTGGAACAGACTGCTTCTCTTTCAGAGAAACGCATGTGAGTTTCTTCCTAATGCTTGCAAGTAGCTTAAGGCACTTTCAAAGGAAAGTGATTTTCTCTGAAAGGACAGCATTTAGAAAGTGAGGCAACACTCCATTCAATTCGCACAGTGAATTGAAGTGTTGGAACAGACTGCTTCTCTTTCAGAGAAACGCATGTGAGTTTCTTCCTAATGCTTGCAAGTAGCTTAAGGCACTTTCAAAGGAAAGTGATTTTCTCTGAAAGGACAGCATTTAGAAAGTGAAGCAACACTCCATTCACTTCGCACAGTGAATTGAAGTGTTGGAACAGACTGCTTCTCTTTCAGAGAAACGCATGTGAGTTTCTGTTAAATGCTTGTAAGTAGCTTAAGGCACTTTCAAAGGAAAGTGATTTTCTCTGAAAGGACAGCATTTAGAAAGTGAAGCAACACTCCATTGAATTCGCACAGTGAATTGAAGTGTTGGAACAGACTGCTTCACTTTCAGAGAAACGCATGTGAGTTTCTGTTGAATGCTTGTAAGTAGCTTAAGGCACTTTCAAAGGAAAGTGATTTTCTCTGAGATGACAGCATTTAGAAAGTGAGGCAACACTCCATTCACTTCACACAGTGAATTGAAGTGTTGGAACAGACTGCCTCTCTTTCAGAGAAACGCATGTGAGTTTCTTCCTAATGCTTGCAAGTAGCTTAAGGCACTTTCAAAGGAAAGTGATTTTCTCTGAAAGGACAGCATTTAGAAAGTGAAGCAACACTCCATTCACTTCGCACAGTGAATTGAAGTGTTGGAACAGACTGCTTCTCTTTCATAGAAACGCATGTGAGTTTCATCCTAATGCTTGCAAGTAGCTTAAGGCACTTTCAAAGGAAAGTGATTTTCTCTGAAAGGACAGCATTTACAAAGTGAAGCAACACTCCATTCAATTCGCACAGTGAATTGAAGTGTTGGAACAGACTGCTTCTCTTTCAGAGAAACGCATGTGAGTTTCTGGTGAATGCTCGTAAGTAGCTTAAAGCACTTTCAAAGGAAAGTGATTTTCTCTGAAAGGACAGCATTTAGAAAGTGAAGCAACACTCCATTCACTTCGAACAGTGAATTGAAGTGTTGGAACAGACTGCTTCTCTTTCAGAGAAACGCATGTGAGTTTCTTCCTAATGCTTGCAAGTAGCTTAAGGCACTTTCAAAGGAAAATGATTTTCTCTGAAAGGACAGCATTTAGAAAGTGAAGCAACACTCCATTCACTTCGCACAGTGAATTGAAGTGTTGGAACCGACTGCTTCTCTTTCAGAGAAACGCATGTTAGTTTCTGGTGAATGCTTGTAAGAAGCTTAAGGCACTTTCAAAGGAAAGTGATTTTCTCTGAAAGTACAGCATTTAGAAAGTGAAGCAACACTCCATTCACTTCGTGCAGTGAATTGAAGTGTTGGAACAGAGTGCTTCTCTTTCATAGAAACGCATTAGTGTTTCTTGTGAATGCTTGCAAGTTGCTTAAGGCACTTTCAAAGGAAAGTGATTTTCTCTGAAAGGACATAATTTAGAAAGTGAAGCAACACTCCATTCACTTCGCACAGTGAATTGAAGTGTTGGAACAGACTGCTTCTCTTTCAGAGAAATGCATGTGAGTTTCTGTTGAATGCTTGTAAGTAGCTTAAGGCACTTTCAAAGGAAAGTGATTTTCTCTGAAAGGACAGCATTTAGAAAGTGAAGCAACACTCCATTCACTTCGCACAGTGAATTGAAGTGTTGGAACAGACTGCTTCTCTTTCAGAGAAACGCATGTGAGTTTCTTCCTAATGCTTGCAAGTAGCTTAAGGCACTTTGAAAGGAAAGTGATTTTCTCTGAAAGGACAGCATTTAGAAAGTGAAGCAACACTCCATTCACTTCGCACAGTGAACTGAAGTGTTGGAACAGACTGCTTCTCTTTCAGAGAAACGCATGTGAGTTTCTGGTGAATGCTTGTAAGCAGCTTAAGGCACTTTCAAAGGAAAGTGATTTTCTCTGAAAGGACAGCATTTAGAAAGTGAAGCAACCCTCCATTCACTTCGCACAGTGAATTGAAGTGTTGGAACAGACTGCTTCTCTTTCAGAGAAATGCATGTGAGTTTCTGTTGAATGCTTGTAAGTAGCTTAAGGCACTTTCAAAGGAAAGTGATTTTCTCTGAAAGGACAGCATTTAGAAAGTGAGGCAACACTCCATTTACTTCACACAGTGAATTGAAGTGTTGGAACAGACTGCTTCTCTTTCAGAGAAACGCATGTGAGTTTCTTCCTAATGCTTGCAAGTAGCTTAAGGCACTTTCAAAGGAAAGTGATTTTCTCTGAAAGGACAGCATTTAGAAAGTGAAGCAACACTCCATTCACTTCGCACAGTGAATTGAAGTGTTGGAACAGACTGCTTCTCTTTCAGAGAAACGCATGTGAGTTTCTGTTAAATGCTTGTATGTAGCTTAAGGCACTTTCAAAGGAAAGTGATTTTCTCTGAAAGGACTGCATTTAGAAAGTGAGGCAACACTCCATTCACTTCACACAGTGAATTGAAGTGTTGGAACAGACTGCTTCTCTTTCAGAGAAACGCATGTGAGTTTCTTCCTAATGCTTGCAAGTAGCTTAAGGCACTTTCAAAGGAAAGTGATTTTCTCTGAAAGGACAGCATTTAGAAAGTGAGGCAACACTCCATTCACTTCGCACAGTGAATTGAAGTGTTGGAACAGACTGCTTCTCTTTCAGAGAAACGCATGTGAGTTTCTTCCTAATGCTTGCAAGTAGCTTAAGGCACTTTCAAAGGAAAGTGATTTTCTCTGAAAGGACAGCATTTAGAAAGTGAAGCAACACTCCAATCACTTCGCACAGTGAATTGAAGTGTTGGAACAGACTGCTTCTCTTTCAGAGAAACGCATGTGAGTTTCTGTTAAATGCTTGTAAGTAGCTTAAGGCACTTTCAAAGGAAAGTGATTTTCTCTGAAAAGACAGCATTTAGAAAGTGAAGCAACACTCCATTGACTTCGCACAGTGAATTGAAGTGTTGGAACAGACTGCTTCACTTTCAGAGAAACGCATGTGAGTTTCTGTTGAATGCTTGTAAGTAGCTTAAGGCACTTTCAAAGGAAAGTGATTTTCTCTGAGATGACAGCATTTAGAAAGTGAGGCAACACTCCATTCACTTAACACAGTGAATTGAAGTGTTGGAACAGACTGCCTCTCTTTCAGAGAAACGCATGTGAGTTTCTTCCTAATGCTTGCAAGTAGCTTTAGGCAATTTCAAAGGAAAGTGATTTTCTCAGAAAGGACAGCATTTAGAAAGTGAAGCAACACTCCATTCACTTCGCACAGTGAATTGAAGTGTTGGAACAGACTGCTTCTCTTTCATAGAAACGCATGTGAGTTTCTTCCTAATGCTTGCAAGTAGCTTAAGGCACTTTCAAAGGAAAGTGATTTTCTCTGAAAGGACAGCATTTACAAAGTGAAGCAACACTCCATTCAATTCGCACAGTGAATTGAAGTGTTGGAACAGACTGCTTCTCTTTCAGAGAAACGCATGTGAGTTTCTGGTGAATGCTTGTAAGTAGCTTAAGGCACTTTCAAAGGAAAGTGATTTTCTCTGAAAGGACAGCATTTAGAAAGTGAAGCAACACTCCATTCACTTCGCACAGTGAATTGAAGTGTTGGAACCGACTGCTTCTCTTTCAGAGAAACGCATGTGAGTTTCTGGTGAATGCTTGTAAGAAGCTTAAGGCACTTTCATAGGAAAGTGATTTTCTCTGAAAGGACAGCATTTAGAAAGTGAAGCAACACTCCATTCACTTCGTGCAGTGAATTGAAGTGTTGGAACAGAGTGCTTCTCTTTCATAGAAACGCATTAGTGTTTCTTGTGAATGCTTGCAAGTTGCTTAAGGCACTTTCAAAGGAAAGTGATTTTCTCTGAAAGGACATAATTTAGAAAGTGAAGCAACACTCCATTCACTTCGCACAGTGAATTGAAGTGTTGGAACAGACTGCTTCTCTTTCAGAGAAATGCATGTGAGTTTCTGTTGAATGCTTGTAAGTAGCTTAAGGCACTTTCAAAGGAAAGTGATTTTCTCTGAAAGGACAGCATTTAGAAAGTGAAGAAACACTCCATTCACTTCGCACAGTGAATTGAAGTGTTGGAACAGACTGCTTCACTTTCAGAGAAACGCATGTGAGTTTCTGTTGAATGCTTGTAAGTAGCTTAAGGCACTTTCAAAGGAAAGTGATTTTCTCTGAGAGGACAGCATTTAGAAAGTGAGGCAACACTCCACTCACTTCACACAGTGAATTGAAGTGTTGGAACAGACTGCTTCTCTTTCAGAGAAACGCATGTGAGTTTCTTCCTAATGCTTGCAAGTAGCTTAAGGCACTTTCAAAGGAAAGTGATTTTCTCAGAAAGGACAGCATTTAGAAAGTGAAGCAACACTCCATTCACTTCGCACAGTGAATTGAAGTGTTGGAACTGACTGCTTCTCTTTCAGAGAAACGCATGTGAGTTTCTTTCTAATGCTTGCAAGTAGCTTAAGGCTCTTTCAAAGGAAAGTGATTTTCTCTGAAAGGACAGCATTTAGAAAGTGAAGCAACACTCCATTCACTTCGCACAGTGAACTGAAGTGTTGGAACAGACTGCTTCTCTTTCAGAGAAATGCATGTGAGTTTCTGTTGAATGCTTGTAAGTAGCTTAAGGCACTTTCAAAGGAAAGTGATTTTCTCTGAAAGGACAGCATTTAGAAAGTGAAGCAACACTCCATTCACTTCGCACAGTGAATTGAAGTGTTGGAACAGACTGCTTCTCTTTCAGAGAAATGCATGTGAGTTTCTGTTGAATGCTTGTAAGTAGCTTAAGGCACTTTCAAAGGAAAGTTATTTTCTCTGAAAGGACAGCATTTAGAAAGTGAGGCAACACTCCATTTACTTCACACAGTGAATTGAAGTGTTGGAACAGACTGCTTCTCTTTCAGAGAAACGCATGTGAGTTTCTTCCTAATGCTTGCAAGTAGCTTAAGGCACTTTCCAAGGAAAGTGATTTTCTCTGAAAGGACAGCATTTAGAAAGTGAAGCAACACTCCATTCACTTCGCACAGTGAATTGAAGTGTTGGAACAGACTGCTTCACTTTCAGAGAAACGCATGTGAGTTTCTGTTGAATGCTTGTAAGTAGCTTAAGGCACTTTCAAAGGAAAGTGATTTTCTCTGAGATGACAGCATTTAGAAAGTGAGGCAACACTCCATTCACTTCACACAGTGAATTGAAGTGTTGGAACAGACTGCCTCTCTTTCAGAGAAACGCATGTGAGTTTCTTCCTAATGCTTGCAAGTAGCTTAAGGCACTTTCAAAGGAAAGTGATTTTCTCAGAAAGGACAGCATTTAGAAAGTGAAGCAACACTCCATTCACTTCGCACAGTGAATTGAAGTGTTGGAACAGACTGCTTCTCTTTCATAGAAACGCATGTGAGTTTCTTCCTAATGCTTGCAAGTAGCTTAAGGCACTTTCAAAGGAAAGTGATTTTCTCTGAAAGGACAGCATTTACAAAGTGAAGCAACACTCCATTCAATTCGCACAGTGAATTGAAGTGTTGGAACAGACTGCTTCTCTTTCAGAGAAACGCATGTGAGTTTCTGGTGAATGCTTGTAAGTAGCTTAAGGCACTTTCAAAGGAAAGTGATTTTCTCTGAAAGGACAGCATTTAGAAAGTGAAGCAACACTCCATTCACTTCGAACAGTGAATTGAAGTGTTGGAACAGACTGCTTCTCTTTCAGAGAAACGCATGTGAGTTTCTTCCTAATGCTTGCAAGTAGCTTAAGGCACTTTCAAAGGAAAGTGATTTTCTCTGAAAGGACAGCATTTAGAAAGTGAGGCAACACTCCATTCACTTCGCACAGTGAATTGAAGTGTTGGAACAGACTGCTTCTCTTTCAGAGAAACGCATGTGAGTTTCTGGTGAATGCTTGCAAGTAGCTTAAGGCACTTTCAAAGGAAAGTGATTTTCTCTGAAAGGACAGCATTTAGAAAGTGAAGCAACACTCCATTCACTTCGCACAGTGAATTGAAATGTTGGAACCGACTGCTTCTCTTTCAGAGAAACGCATGTGAGTTTCTGGTGAATGCTTGTAAGAAGCTTAAGGCACTTTCAAAGGAAAGTGATTTTCTCAGAAAGGACAGCATTTAGAAAGTGAAGCAACACTCCATTCACTTCGTGTAGTGAATTGAAGTGTTGGAACAGAGTGCTTCTCTTTCATAGAAACACATTAGTGTTTCTTGTGAATGCTTGCAAGTTGCTTAAGGCACTTTCAAAGGAAAGTGATTTTCTCTGAAAGGACATAATTTAGAAAGTGAAGCAACACTCCATTCACTTCGCACAGTGAATTGAAGTGTTGGAACAGACTGCTTCTCTTTCAGAGAAATGCATGTGAGTTTCTGTTGAATGCTTGTAAGTAGCTTAAGGCACTTTCAAAGGAAAGTGATTTTCTCTGAAAGGACAGCATTTAGAAAGTGAAGAAACACTCCATTCACTTCGCACAGTGAATTGAAGTGTTGGAACAGACTGCTTCACTTTCAGAGAAACGCATGTGAGTTTCTGTTGAATGCTTGTAAGTAGCTTAAGGCACTTTCAAAGGAAAGTGATTTTCTCTGAGAGGACAGCATTTAGAAAGTGAGGCAACACTCCACTCACTTCACACAGTGAATTGAAGTGTTGGAACAGACTGCTTCTCTTTCAGAGAAACGCATGTGAGTATCTTCCTAATGCTTGCAAGTAGCTTAAGGCACTTTCAAAGGAAAGTGATTTTCTCAGAAAGGACAGCATTTAGAAAGTGAAGCAACACTCCATTCACTTCGCATAGTGAATTGAAGTGTTGGAACTCACTGCTTCTCTTTCAGAGAAACGCATGTGAGTTTCTTTCTAATGCTTGCAAGTAGCTTAAGGCTCTTTCAAAGGAAAGTGATTTTCTCTGAAAGGACAGCATTTAGAAAGTGAAGCAACACTCCATTCACTTCGCACAGTGAACTGAAGTGTTGGAACAGACTGCTTCTCTTTCAGAGAAACGCATGTGAGTTTCTGTTGAATGCTTGTAAGTAGCTTAAGGCACTTTCAAAGGAAAGTGATTTTCTCTGAAAGGACAGCATTTAGAAAGTGAAGCAACACTCCATTCACTTCGCACAGTGAATTGAAGTGTTGGAACAGACTGCTTCTCTTTCAGAGAAATGCATGTGAGTTTCTGTTGAATGCTTGTAAGTAGCTTAAGGCACTTTCAAAGGAAAGTTATTTTCTCTGAAAGGACAGCATTTAGAAAGTGAGGCAACACTCCATTTACTTCACACAGTGAATTGAAGTGTTGGAACAGACTGCTTCTCTTTCAGAGAAACGCATGTGAGTTTCTTCCTAATGCTTGCAAGTAGCTTAAGGCACTTTCAAAGGAAAGTGATTTTCTCTGAAAGGACAGCATTTAGAAAGTGAAGCAACACTCCATTCACTTCGCACAGTGAATTGAAATGTTGGAACAGACTGCTTCTCTTTCAGAGAAACGCATGTGAGTTTCTGGTGAATGCTTGTAAGTAGCTTAAGGCACTTTCAAAGGAAAGTGATTTTCTCTGAAAGGACAGCATTTAGAAAGTGAAGCAACACTATATTCACTTCGCACACTGAATTGAAGTGTTGGAACAGACTGCTTCTCTTTCAGAGAAACGCATGTGAGTTTCTGTTGAATGCTTGTAAGTAGCTTAAGGCACTTTCTAAGGAAAGTGATTTTCTCTGAAAGGACAGCATTTAGAAAGTGAGGCAACACTCCATTCACTTCACACAGTGAATTGAAGTGTTGGAACACACTGCTTCTCTTTCAGAGAAACGCATGTGAGTTTCTTCCTAATGCTTGCAAGTAGCTTATGGCACTTTCAAAGGAAAGTGATTTTCTCTGAAAGGACAGCATTTAGAAAGTTAGGCAACACTCCATTTACTTCGCACAGTGAATTGAAGTGTTGGAACAGACTGCTTCTCTTTCAGAGAAACGCATGTGAGTTTCTTCCTAATGCTTGCAAGTAGCTTAAGGCACTTTCAAAGGAAAGTGATTTTCTCTGAAAGGACAGCATTTAGAAAGTGAAGCAACACTCCTTTCACTTCGCACAGTGAATTGAAGTGTTGGAACCGACTGCTTCTCTTTCAGAGAAACGCATGTGAGTTTCTGGTGAATGCTTGTAAGAAGCTTAAGGCACTTTCAAAGGAAAGTGATTTTCTCTGAAAGGACAGCATTTAGAAAGTGAAGCAACACTCCATTCACTACGTGCAGTGAATTGAAGTGTTGGAACAGAGTGCTTCTCTTTCATAGAAACGCATTAGTGTTTCTTGTGAATGCTTGCAAGTTGCTTAAGGCACTTTCAAAGGAAAGTGATTTTCTCTGAAAGGACATAATTTAGAAAGTGAAGCAACACTCCATTCACTTCGCACAGTGAATTGAAGTGTTGGAACAGACTGCTTCTCTTTCAGAGAAATGCATGTGAGTTTCTGTTGAATGCTTGTAAGTAGCTTAAGGCACTTTCAAAGGAAAGAGATTTTCTCTGAAAGGACAGCATTTAGAAAGTGAAGCAACACTCCATTCACTTCGAACAGTGAATTGACGGATTGTAACAGACTGCTTCTCTTTCAAAGAAATGCATGTGAGTTTCTGGTGAATGCTTGCAAGTAGCTTAAGGCACTTTCAAAGGAAAGTGATTTTCTCTGAAAGGACAGCATTTAGAAAGTGAAGCAACACTCCATTCACTTCGCACAGTGAATTGAAATGTTGGAACAGACTGCTTCTCTTTCAGAGAAACGCATGTGAGTTTCTGGTGAATGCTTGTATGTAGCTTAAGGCACTTTCAAAGGAAAGTGATTTTCTCTGAAAGGACAGCATTTAGTAAGTGAAGCAACACTATATTCACTTCGCACACTGAATTGAAGTGTTGGAACAGACTGCTTCTCTTTCAGAGAAACGCATGTGAGTTTCTGTTGAATGCTTGTAAGTAGCTTAAGGCACTTTCTAAGGAAAGTGATTTTCTCTGAAAGGACTGCATTTAGAAAGTGAGGCAACACTCCATTCACTTCACACAGTGAATTGAAGTGTTGGAACAGACTGCTTCTCTTTCAGAGAAACGCATGTGAGTTTCTTCCTAATGCTTGCAAGTAGCTTAAGGCACTTTCAAAGGAAAGTGATTTTCTCTGAAAGGACAGCATTTAGAAAGTGAGGCAACACTCCATTCACTTCGCACAGTGAATTGAAGTGTTGGAACAGACTGCTTCTCTTTCAGAGAAACGCATGTGAGTTTCTTCCTAATGCTTGCAAGTAGCTTAAGGCACTTTCAAAGGAAAGTGATTTTCTCTGAAAGGACAGCATTTAGAAAGTGAAGCAACACTCCATTCACTTCGCACAGTGAATTGAAGTGTTGGAACAGACTGCTTCTCTTTCAGAGAAACGCATGTGAGTTTCTGTTGAATGCTTGTAAGTAGCTTAAGGCACTTTCAAAGGAAAGTGATTTTCTCTGAAAGGACAGCATTTAGAAAATGAAGCAACACTCCATTGACTTCGCACAGTGAATTGAAGTGTTGGAACAGACTGCTTCTCTTTCAGAGAAACGCATGTGAGTTTCTGGTGAATGCTTGTAAGTAGCTTAAGGCACTTTCAAAGGAAAGTGATTTTCTCTGAAAGGACAGCATTTAGAAAGTGAAGCAACACTCCATTCACTTCGAACAGTGAATTGAAGTGTTGGAACAGACTGCTTCTCTTTCAGAGAAACGCATGTGAGTTTCTTCCTAATGCTTGCAAGTAGCTTAAGGCACTTTCAAAGGAAAGTGATTTTCTCTGAAAGGACAGCATTTAGAAAGTGAGGCAACACTCCATTCACTTCGCACAGTGAATTGAAGTGTTGGAACAGACTGCTTCTCTTTCAGAGAAACGCATGTGAGTTTCTGTTGAATGCTTGCAAGTAGCTTAAGGCACTTTCAAAGGAAAGTGATTTTCTCTGAAAGGACAGCATTTAGAAAGTGAAGCAACACTCCATTCACTTCGCACAGTGAATTGAAGTGTTGGAACAGACTGCTTCTCTTTCAGAGAAATGCATGTGAGTTTCTGTTGAATGCTTGTAAGTAGCTTAAGGCACTTTCAAAGGAAAGTGATTTTCTCTGAAAGGACAGCATTTAGAAAGTGAGGCAACACTCCATTTACTTCACACAGTGAATTGAAGTGTTGGAACAGACTGCTTCTCTTTCAGAGAAACGCATGTGAGTTTCTTCCTAATGCTTGCAAGTAGCTTAAGGCACTTTCAAAGGAAAGTGATTTTCTCTGAAAGGACAGCATTTAGAAAGTGAAGCAACACTCCATTCACTTCGCACAGTGAATTGAAATGTTGGAACAGACTGCTTCTCTTTCAGAGAAACGCATGTGAGTTTCTGGTGAATGCTTGTAAGTAGCTTAAGGCACTTTCAAAGGAAAGTGATTTTCTCTGAAAGGACAGCATTTAGAAAGTGAAGCAACACTATATTCACTTCGCACACTGAATTGAAGTGTTGGAACAGACTGCTTCTCTTTCAGAGAAACGCATGTGAGTTTCTGTTGAATGCTTGTAAGTAGCTTAAGGCACTTTCTAAGGAAAGTGATTTTCTCTGAAAGGACTGCATTTAGAAAGTGAGGCAACACTCCATTCACTTCACACAGTGAATTGAAGTGTTGGAACAGACTGCTTCTCTTTCAGAGAAACGCATGTGAGTTTCTTCCTAATGCTTGCATGTAGCTTAAGGCACTTTCAAAGGAAAGTGATTTTCTCTGAAAGGACAGCATTTAGAAAGTGAGGCAACACTCCATTCACTTCGCACAGTGAATTGAAGTGTTGGAACAGACTGCTTCTCTTTCAGAGAAACGCATGTGAGTTTCTTCCTAATGCTTGCAAGTAGCTTAAGGCACTTTCCAAGGAAAGTAATTTTCTCTGAAAGGACAGCATTTAGAAAGTGAAACAACACTCCATTCACTTCGCACAGTGAATTGAAGTGTTGGAACAGACTGCTTCTCTTTCAGAGAAACGCATGTGAGTTTCTGTTAAATGCTTGTAAGTAGCTTAAGGCACTTTCAAAGGAAAGTGATTTTCTCTGAAAGGACAGCATTTAGAAAGTGAAGCAACACTCCATTGACTTCGCACAGTGAATTGAAGTGTTGGAACAGACTGCTTCACTTTCAGAGAAACGCATGTGAGTTTCTGTTGAATGCTTGTAAGTAGCTTAAGGCACTTTCAAAGGAAAGTGATTTTCTCTGAGATGACAGCATTTAGAAACTGAGGCAACACTCCATTCACTTCACACAGTGAATTGAAGTGTTGGAACAGACTGCCTCTCTTTCAGAGAAACGCATGTGAGTTTCTTCCTAATGCTTGCAAGTAGCTTAAGGCACTTTCAAAGGAAAGTGATTTTCTCTGAAAGGACAGCATTTACAAAGTGAAGCAACACTCCATTCAATTCGCACAGTGAATTGAAGTGTTGGAACAGACTGCTTCTCTTTCAGAGAAACGCATGTGAGTTTCTGGTGAATGCTTGTAAGTAGCTTAAGGCACTTTCAAAGGAAAGTGATTTTCTCTGAAAGGACAGCATTTAGAAAGTGAAGCAACACTCCATTCACTTCGAACAGTGAATTGAAGTGTTGGAACAGACTGCTTCTCTTTCAGAGAAACGCATGTGAGTTTCTTCCTAATGCTTGCAAGTAGCTTAAGGCACTTTCAAAGGAAAGTGATTTTCTCTGAAAGGACAGCATTTAGAAAGTGAGGCAACACGCCATTCACTTCGCACAGTGAATTGAAGTGTTGGAACAGACTGCTTCTCTTTCAGAGAAACGCATGTGAGTTTCTGGTGAATGCTTGCAAGTAGCTTAAGGCACTTTCAAAGGAAAGTGATTTTCTCTGAAAGGACAGCATTTAGAAAGTGAAGCAACACTCCATTCACTTCTCACAGTGAATTGAAGTGTTGGAACCGACTGCTTCTCTTTCAGAGAAACGCATGTGAGTTTCTGGTGAATGCTTGTAAGAAGCTTAAGGCACTTTCAAAGGAAAGTGATTTTCTCTGAAAGTACAGCATTTAGATAGTGAAGCAACACTCCATTCACTTCGTGCAGTGAATTGAAGTGTTGGAACAGAGTGCTTCTCTTTCATAGAAACGCATTAGTGTTTCTTGTGAATGCTTGCCAGTTGCTTAAGGCACTTTCAAAGGAAAGTGATTTTCTCTGAAAGGACATAATTTAGAAAGTGAGGCAACACTCCATTCACTTCGCAGAGTGAATTGAAGTGTTGGAACAGACTGCTTCTCTTTCAGAGAAATGCATGTGAGTTTCTGTTGAATGCTTGTAAGTAGCTTAAGGCACTTTCAAAGGAAAGTGATTTTCTCTGAAAGGACAGCATTTAGAAAGTGAAGCAACACTCCATTCACTTCGCACAGTGAATTGAAGTGTTGGAACAGACTGCTTCTCTTTCAGAGAAACGCATGTGAGTTTCTTCCTAATGCTTGCAAGTAGCTTAAGGCACTTTGAAAGGAAAGTGATTTTCTCTGAAAGGACAGCATTTAGAAAGTGAAGCAACACTCCATTCACTTCGCACAGTGAACTGAAGTGTTGGAACAGACTGCTTCTCTTTCAGAGAAACGCATGTGAGTTTCTGGTGAATGCTTGTAAGCAGCTTAAGGCACTTTCAAAGGAAAGTGATTTTCTCTGAAAGGACAGCATTTAGAAAGTGAAGCAACCCTCCATTCACTTCGCACAGTGAATTGAAGTGTTGGAACAGACTGCTTCTCTTTCAGAGAAATGCATGTGAGTTTCTGTTGAATGCTTGTAAGTAGCTTAAGGCACTTTCAAAGGAAAGTGATTTTCTCTGAAAGGACAGCATTTAGAAAGTGAGGAAACACTCCATTTACTTCACACAGTGAATTGAAGTGTTGGAACAGACTGCTTCTCTTTCAGAGAAACGCATGTGAGTTTCTTCCTAATGCTTGCAAGTAGCTTAAGGCACTTTCAAAGGAAAGTGATTTTCTCTGAAAGGACAGCATTTAGAAAGTGAAGCAACACTCCATTCACTTCGCACAGTGAATTGAAATGTTGGAACAGACTGCTTCTCTTTCAGAGAAACGCATGTGAGTTTCTGGTGAATGCTTGTATGTAGCTTAAGGCACTTTCAAAGGAAAGTGATTTTCTCTGAAAGGACAGCATTTAGAAAGTGAAGCAACACTATATTCACTTCGCACACTGAATTGAAGTGTTGGAACAGACTGCTTCTCTTTCAGAGAAACGCATGTGAGTTTCTGTTGAATGCTTGTAAGTAGCTTAAGGCACTTTCTAAGGAAAGTGATTTTCTCTGAAAGGACTGCATTTAGAAAGTGAGGCAACACTCCATTCACTTCACACAGTGAATTGAAGTGTTGGAACAGACTGCTTCTCTTTCAGAGAAACGCATGTGAGTTTCTTCCTAATGCTTGCAAGTAGCTTAAGGCACTTTCAAAGGAAAGTGATTTTCTCAGAAAGGACAGCATTTAGAAAGTGAAGCAACACTCCATTCACTTCGCACAGTGAATTGAAGTGTTGGAACAGACTGCTTCTCTTTCATAGAAACGCATGTGAGTTTCTTCCTAATGCTTGCAAGTAGCTTAAGGCACTTTCAAAGGAAAGTGATTTTCTCTGAAAGGACAGCATTTACAAAGTGAAGCAACACTCCATTCAATTCGCACAGTGAATTGAAGTGTTGGAACAGACTGCTTCTCTTTCAGAGAAACGCATGTGACTTTCTGGTGAATGCTTGTAAGTAGCTTAAGGCACTTTCAAAGGAAAGTGATTTTCTCTGAAAGGACAGCATTTAGAAAGTGAAGCAACACTCCATTCACTTCGAACAGTGAATTGAAGTGTTGGAACAGACTGCTTCTCTTTCAGAGAAACGCATGTGAGTTTCTTCCTAATGCTTGCAAGTAGCTTAAGGCACTTTCAAAGGAAAGTGATTTTCTCTGAAAGGACAGCATTTAGAAAGTGAGGCAACACTCCATTCACTTCGCACAGTGAATTGAAGTGTTGGAACAGACTGCTTCTCTTTCAGAGAAACGCATGTGAGTTTCTTGTGAATGCTTGCAAGTTGCTTAAGGCACTTTCAAAGGAAAGTGATTTTCTCTGAAAGGACAGCATTTAGAAAGTGAAGCAACACTCCATTCACTTCGCACAGTGAATTGAAGTGTTGGAACCGACTGCTTCTCTTTCAGAGAAACGCATGTGAGTTTCTGGTGAATGCTTGTAAGAAGCTTAAGGCACTTTCAAAGGAAAGTGATTTTCTCTGAAAGGACAGCATTTAGAAAGTGAAGCAACACTCCATTCACTTCGCACACTGAATTGAAGTGTTGGAACAGACTGCTTCTCTTTCAGAGAAATGCATGTGAGTTTCTGTTGAATGCTTGTAAGTAGCTTAAGGCACTTTCAAAGGAAAGTGATTTTCTCTGAAAGGACAGCATTTAGAAAGTGAGGCAACACTCCATTTACTTCACACAGTGAATTGAAGTGTTGGAACAGACTGCTTCTCTTTCAGAGAAACGCATGTGAGTTTCTTCCTAATGCTTGCAAGTAGCTTAAGGCACTTTCAAAGGAAAGTGATTTTCTCTGAAAGGACAGCATTTAGAAAGTGAAGCAACACTCCATTCACTTCGCACAGTGAATTGAAATGTTGGAACAGACTGCTTCTCTTTCAGAGAAACGCATGTGAGTTTCTGGTGAATGCTTGTAAGTAGCTTAAGGCACTTTCAAAGGAAAGTGATTTTCTCTGAAAGGACAGCATTTAGAAAGTGAAGCAACACTATATTCACTTCGCACACTGAATTGAAGTGTTGGAACAGACTGCTTCTCTTTCAGAGAAACGCATGTGAGTTTCTGTTGAATGCTTGTAAGTAGCTTAAGGCACTTTCTAAGGAAAGTGATTTTCTCTGAAAGGACTGCATTTAGAAAGTGAGGCAACACTCCATTCACTTCACACAGTGAATTGAAGTGTTGGAACAGACTGCTTCTCTTTCAGAGAAACGCATGTGAGTTTCTTCCTAATGCTTGCAAGTAGCTTAAGGCACTTTCAAAGGAAAGTGATTTTCTCTGAAAGGACAGCATTTAGAAAGTGAGGCAACACTCCATTCACTTCGCACAGTGAATTGAAGTGTTGGAACAGACTGCTTCTCTTTCAGAGAAACGCATGTGAGTTTCTTCCTAATGCTTGCAAGTAGCTTAAGGCACTTTCCAAGGAAAGTAATTTTCTCTGAAAGGACAGCATTTAGAAAGTGAAACAACACTCCATTCACTTCGCACAGTGAATTGAAGTGTTGGAACAGACTGCTTCTCTTTCAGAGAAACGCATGTGAGTTTCTGTTAAATGCTTGTAAGTAGCTTAAGGCACTTTCAAAGGAAAGTGATTTTCTCTGAAAGGACAGCATTTAGAAAGTGAAGCAACACTCCATTGACTTCGCACAGTGAATTGAAGTGTTGGAACAGACTGCTTCACTTTCAGAGAAACGCATGTGAGTTTCTGTTGAATGCTTGTAAGTAGCTTAAGGCACTTTCAAAGGAAAGTGATTTTCTCTGAGATGACAGCATTTAGAAAGTGAGGCAACACTCCATTCACTTCACACAGTGAATTGAAGTGTTGGAACAGACTGCCTCTCTTTCAGAGAAACGCATGTGAGTTTCTTCCTAATGCTTGCAAGTAGCTTAAGGCACTTTCACAGGAAAGTGATTTTCTCTGAAAGGACAGCATTTACAAAGTGAAGCAACACTCCATTCACTTCGCACAGTGAATTGAAGTGTTGGAACAGACTGCTTCTCTTTCAGAGAAACGCATGTGAGTTTCTGGTGAATGCTTGTAAGTAGCTTAAGGCACTTTCAAAGGAAAGTGATTTTCTCTGAAAGGACAGCATTTAGAAAGTGAAGCAACACTCCATTCACTTCGAACAGTGAATTGAAGTGTTGGAACAGACTGCTTCTCTTTCAGAGAAACGCATGTGAGTTTCTTCCTAATGCTTGCAAGTAGCTTAAGGCACTTTCAAAGGAAAGTGATTTTCTCTGAAAGGACAGCATTTAGAAAGTGAGGCAACACGCCATTCACTTCGCACAGTGAATTGAAGTGTTGGAACAGACTGCTTCTCTTTCAGAGAAACGCATGTGAGTTTCTGGTGAATGCTTGCAAGTAGCTTAAGGCACTTTCAAAGGAAAGTGATTTTCTCTGAAAGGACAGCATTTAGAAAGTGAAGCAACACTCCATTCACTTCTCACAGTGAATTGAAGTGTTGGAACCGACTGCTTCTCTTTCAGAGAAACGCATGTGAGTTTCTGGTGAATGCTTGTAAGAAGCTTAAGGCACTTTCAAAGGAAAGTGATTTTCTCTGAAAGTACAGCATTTAGAAAGTGAAGCAACACTCCATTCACTTCGTGCAGTGAATTGAAGTGTTGGAACAGAGTGCTTCTCTTTCATAGAAACGCATTAGTGTTTCTTGTGAATGCTTGCCAGTTGCTTAAGGCACTTTCAAAGGAAAGTGATTTTCTCTGAAAGGACATAATTTAGAAAGTGAGGCAACACTCCATTCACTTCGCACAGTGAATTGAAGTGTTGGAACAGACTGCTTCTCTTTCAGAGAAATGCATGTGAGTTTCTGTTGAATGCTTGTAAGTAGCTTAAGGCACTTTCAAAGGAAAGTGATTTTCTCTGAAAGGACAGCATTTAGAAAGTGAAGCAACACTCCATTCACTTCGCACAGTGAATTGAAGTGTTGGAACAGACTGCTTCTCTTTCAGAGAAACGCATGTGAGTTTCTTCCTAATGCTTGCAAGTAGCTTAAGGCACTTTGAAAGGAAAGTGATTTTCTCTGAAAGGACAGCATTTAGAAAGTGAAGCAACACTCCATTCACTTCGCACAGTGAACTGAAGTGTTGGAACAGACTGCTTCTCTTTCAGAGAAACGCATGTGAGTTTCTTCCTAATGCTTGCAAGTAGCTTAAGGCACTTTCAAAGGAAAGTGATTTTCTCTGAAAGGACAGCATTTAGAAAGTGAAGCAACACTCCATTCACTTCGCACAGTGAATTGAAGTGTTGGAACAGACTGCTTCTCTTTCATAGAAACGCATGTGAGTTTCTTCCTAATGCTTGCAAGTAGCTTAAGGCACTTTCAAAGGAAAGTGATTTTCTCTGAAAGGACAGCATTTACAAAGTGAAGCAACACTCCATTCAATTCGCACAGTGAATTGAAGTGTTGGAACAGACTGCTTCTCTTTCAGAGAAACGCATGTGACTTTCTGGTGAATGCTTGTAAGTAGCTTAAGGCACTTTCAAAGGAAAGTGATTTTCTCTGAAAGGACAGCATTTAGAAAGTGAAGCAACACTCCATTCACTTCGAACAGTGAATTGAAGTGTTGGAACAGACTGCTTCTCTTTCAGAGAAACGCATGTGAGTTTCTTCCTAATGCTTGCAAGTAGCTTAAGGCACTTTCAAAGGAAAGTGATTTTCTCTGAAAGGACAGCATTTAGAAAGTGAGGCAACACTCCATTCACTTCGCACAGTGAATTGAAGTGTTGGAACAGACTGCTTCTCTTTCAGAGAAACGCATGTGAGTTTCTTGTGAATGCTTGCAAGTTGCTTAAGGCACTTTCAAAGGAAAGTGATTTTCTCTGAAAGGACAGCATTTAGAAAGTGAAGCAACACTCCATTCACTTCGCACAGTGAATTGAAGTGTTGGAACCGACTGCTTCTCTTTCAGAGAAACGCATGTGAGTTTCTGGTGAATGCTTGTAAGAAGCTTAAGGCACTTTCAAAGGAAAGTGATTTTCTCTGAAAGGACAGCATTTAGAAAGTGAAGCAACACTCCATTCACTTCGCACACTGAATTGAAGTGTTGGAACAGACTGCTTCTCTTTCAGAGAAATGCATGTGAGTTTCTGTTGAATGCTTGTAAGTAGCTTAAGGCACTTTCAAAGGAAAGTGATTTTCTCTGAAAGGACAGCATTTAGAAAGTGAGGCAACACTCCATTTACTTCACACAGTGAATTGAAGTGTTGGAACAGACTGCTTCTCTTTCAGAGAAACGCATGTGAGTGTCTTCCTAATGCTTGCAAGTAGCTTAAGGCACTTTCAAAGGAAAGTGATTTTCTCTGAAAGGACAGCATTTAGAAAGTGAAGCAACACTCCATTCACTTCGCACAGTGAATTGAAATGTTGGAACAGACTGCTTCTCTTTCAGAGAAACGCATGTGAGTTTCTGGTGAATGCTTGTAAGTAGCTTAAGGCACTTTCAAAGGAAAGTGATTTTCTCTGAAAGGACAGCATTTAGAAAGTGAAGCAACACTATATTCACTTCGCACACTGAATTGAAGTGTTGGAACAGACTGCTTCTCTTTCAGAGAAACGCATGTGAGTTTCTGTTGAATGCTTGTAAGTAGCTTAAGGCACTTTCTAAGGAAAGTGATTTTCTCTGAAAGGACTGCATTTAGAAAGTGAGGCAACACTCCATTCACTTCACACAGTGAATTGAAGTGTTGGAACAGACTGCTTCTCTTTCAGAGAAACGCATGTGAGTTTCTTCCTAATGCTTGCAAGTAGCTTAAGGCACTTTCAAAGGAAAGTGATTTTCTCTGAAAGGACAGCATTTAGAAAGTGAGGCAACACTCCATTCACTTCGCACAGTGAATTGAAGTGTTGGAACAGACTGCTTCTCTTTCAGAGAAACGCATGTGAGTTTCTTCCTAATGCTTGCAAGTAGCTTAAGGCACTTTCCAAGGAAAGTAATTTTCTCTGAAAGGACAGCATTTAGAAAGTGAAACAACACTCCATTCACTTCGCACAGTGAATTGAAGTGTTGGAACAGACTGCTTCTCTTTCAGAGAAACGCATGTGAGTTTCTGTTAAATGCTTGTAAGTAGCTTAAGGCACTTTCAAAGGAAAGTGATTTTCTCTGAAAGGACAGCATTTAGAAAGTGAAGCAACACTCCATTGACTTCGCACAGTGAATTGAAGTGTTGGAACAGACTGCTTCACTTTCAGAGAAACGCATGTGAGTTTCTGTTGAATGCTTGTAAGTAGCTTAAGGCACTTTCAAAGGAAAGTGATTTTCTCTGAGATGACAGCATTTAGAAAGTGAGGCAACACTCCATTCACTTCACACAGTGAATTGAAGTGTTGGAACAGACTGCCTCTCTTTCAGAGAAACGCATGTGAGTTTCTTCCTAATGCTTGCAAGTAGCTTAAGGCACTTTCACAGGAAAGTGATTTTCTCTGAAAGGACAGCATTTACAAAGTGAAGCAACACTCCATTCACTTCGCACAGTGAATTGAAGTGTTGGAACAGACTGCTTCTCTTTCAGAGAAACGCATGTGAGTTTCTGGTGAATGCTTGTAAGTAGCTTAAGGCACTTTCAAAGGAAAGTGATTTTCTCTGAAAGGACAGCATTTAGAAAGTGAAGCAACACTCCATTCACTTCGAACAGTGAATTGAAGTGTTGGAACAGACTGCTTCTCTTTCAGAGAAACGCATGTGAGTTTCTTCCTAATGCTTGCAAGTAGCTTAAGGCACTTTCAAAGGAAAGTGATTTTCTCTGAAAGGACAGCATTTAGAAAGTGAGGCAACACGCCATTCACTTCGCACAGTGAATTGAAGTGTTGGAACAGACTGCTTCTCTTTCAGAGAAACGCATGTGAGTTTCTGGTGAATGCTTGCAAGTAGCTTAAGGCACTTTCAAAGGAAAGTGATTTTCTCTGAAAGGACAGCATTTAGAAAGTGAAGCAACACTCCATTCACTTCTCACAGTGAATTGAAGTGTTGGAACCGACTGCTTCTCTTTCAGAGAAACGCATGTGAGTTTCTGGTGAATGCTTGTAAGAAGCTTAAGGCACTTTCAAAGGAAAGTGATTTTCTCTGAAAGTACAGCATTTAGAAAGTGAAGCAACACTCCATTCACTTCGTGCAGTGAATTGAAGTGTTGGAACAGAGTGCTTCTCTTTCATAGAAACGCATTAGTGTTTCTTGTGAATGCTTGCCAGTTGCTTAAGGCACTTTCAAAGGAAAGTGATTTTCTCTGAAAGGACATAATTTAGAAAGTGAGGCAACACTCCATTCACTTCGCACAGTGAATTGAAGTGTTGGAACAGACTGCTTCTCTTTCAGAGAAATGCATGTGAGTTTCTGTTGAATGCTTGTAAGTAGCTTAAGGCACTTTCAAAGGAAAGTGATTTTCTCTGAAAGTACAGCATTTAGAAAGTGAAGCAACACTCCATTCACTTCGCACAGTGAATTGAAGTGTTGGAACAGACTGCTTCTCTTTCAGAGAAACGCATGTGAGTTTCTTCCTAATGCTTGCAAGTAGCTTAAGGCACTTTGAAAGGAAAGTGATTTTCTCTGAAAGGACAGCATTTAGAAAGTGAAGCAACACTCCATTCACTTCGCACAGTGAACTGAAGTGTTGGAACAGACTGCTTCTCTTTCAGAGAAACGCATGTGAGTTTCTGGTGAATGCTTGTAAGCAGCTTAAGGCACTTTCAAAGGAAAGTGATTTTCTCTGAAAGGACAGCATTTAGAAAGTGAAGCAACCCTCCATTCACTTCGCACAGTGAATTGAAGTGTTGGAACAGACTGCTTCTCTTTCAGAGAAATGCATGTGAGTTTCTGTTGAATGCTTGTAAGTAGCTTAAGGCACTTTCAAAGGAAAGTGATTTTCTCTGAAAGGACAGCATTTAGAAAGTGAGGAAACACTCCATTTACTTCACACAGTGAATTGAAGTGTTGGAACAGACTGCTTCTCTTTCAGAGAAACGCATGTGAGTTTCTTCCTAATGCTTGCAAGTAGCTTAAGGCACTTTCAAAGGAAAGTGATTTTCTCTGAAAGGACAGCATTTAGAAAGTGAAGCAACACTCCATTCACTTCGCACAGTGAATTGAAATGTTGGAACAGACTGCTTCTCTTTCAGAGAAACGCATGTGAGTTTCTGGTGAATGCTTGTATGTAGCTTAAGGCACTTTCAAAGGAAAGTGATTTTCTCTGAAAGGACAGCATTTAGAAAGTGAAGCAACACTATATTCACTTCGCACACTGAATTGAAGTGTTGGAACAGACTGCTTCTCTTTCAGAGAAACGCTTGTGAGTTTCTGTTGAATGCTTGTAAGTAGCTTAAGGCACTTTCTAAGGAAAGTGATTTTCTCTGAAAGGACTGCATTGAGAAAGTGAGGCAACACTCCATTCACTTCACACAGTGAATTGAAGTGTTGGAACAGACTGCTTCTCTTTCAGAGAAACGCATGTGAGTTTCTTCCTAATGCTTGCAAGTAGCTTAAGGCACTTTCAAAGGAAAGTGATTTTCTCTGAAAGGACAGCATTTAGAAAGTGAGGCAACACTCCATTCACTTCGCACAGTGACTTGAAGTGTTGGAACAGACTGCTTCTCTTTCAGAGAAACGCATGTGAGTTTCTTCCTAATGCTTGCAAGTAGCTTAAGGCACTTTCCAAGGAAAGTGATTTTCTCTGAAAGGACAGCATTTAGAAAGTGAAGCAACACTCCATTCACTTCGCACAGTGAATTGAAGTGTTGGAACAGACTGCTTCTCTTTCAGAGAAACGCATGTGAGTTTCTGTTAAATGCTTGTAAGTAGCTTAAGGCACTTTCAAAGGAAAGTGATTTTCTCTGAAAGGACAGCATTTAGAAAGTGAAGCAACACTCCATTGACTTCGCACAGTGAATTGAAGTGTTGGAACAGACTGCTTCACTTTCAGAGAAACGCATGTGAGTTTCTGTTGAATGCTTGTAAGTAGCTTAAGGCACTTTCAAAGGAAAGTGATTTTCTCTGAGATGACAGCATTTAGAAAGTGAGGCAACACTCCATTCACTTCACACAGTGAATTGAAGTGTTGGAACAGACTGCCTCTCTTTCAGAGAAACGCATGTGAGTTTCTTCCTAATGCTTGCAAGTAGCTTAAGGCACTTTCAAAGGAAAGTGATTTTCTCAGAAAGGACAGCATTTAGAAAGTGAAGCAACACTCCATTCACTTCGCACAGTGAATTGAAGTGTTGGAACAGACTGCTTCTCTTTCATAGAAACGCATGTGAGTTTCTTCCTAATGCTTGCAAGTAGCTTAAGGCACTTTCAAAGGAAAGTGATTTTCTCTGAAAGGACAGCATTTACAAAGTGAAGCAACACTCCATTCAATTCGCACAGTGAATTGAAGTGTTGGAACAGACTGCTTCTCTTTCAGAGAAACGCATGTGAGTTTCTGGTGAATGCTCGTAAGTAGCTTAAAGCACTTTCAAAGGAAAGTGATTTTCTCTGAAAGGACAGCATTTAGAAAGTGAAGCAACACTCCATTCACTTCGCACAGTGAATTGAAGTGTTGGAACAGACTGCTTCTCTTTCAGAGAAACGCATGTGAGTTTCTTCCTAATGCTTGCAAGTAGCTTAAGGCACTTTGAAAGGAAAGTGATTTTCTCTGAAAGGACAGGATTTAGAAAGTGAAGCAACACTCCATTTACTTCGCACAGTGAACTGAAGTGTTGGAACAGACTGCTTCTCTTTCAGAGAAACGCATGTGAGTTTCTGGTGAATGCTTGTAAGCAGCTTAAGGCACTTTCAAAGGAAAGTGATTTTCTCTGAAAGGACAGCATTTAGAAAGTGAAGCAACCCTCCATTCACTTCGCACAGTGAATTGAAGTGTTGGAACAGACTGCTTCTCTTTCAGAGAAATGCATGTGAGTTTCTGTTGAATGCTTGTAAGTAGCTTAAGGCACTTTCAAAGGAAAGTGATTTTCTCTGAAAGGACAGCATTTAGAAAGTGAGGCAACACTCCATTTACTTCACACAGTGAATTGAAGTGTTGGAACAGACTGCTTCTCTTTCATAGAAACGCATGTGAGTTTCTTCCTAATGCTTGCAAGTAGCTTAAGGCACTTTCAAAGGAAAGTGATTTTCTCTGAAAGGACAGCATTTAGAAAGTGAAGCAACACTCCATTCACTTCGCACAGTGAATTGAAATGTTGGAACAGACTGCTTCTCTTTCAGAGAAACGCATGTGAGTTTCTGGTGAATGCTTGTATGTAGCTTAAGGCACTTTCAAAGGAAAGTGATTTTCTCTGAAAGGACAGCATTTAGAAAGTGAAGCAACACTATATTCACTTCGCACACTGAATTGAAGTGTTGGAACAGACTGCTTCTCTTTCAGAGAAACGCATGTGAGTTTCTGTTGAATGCTTGTAAGTAGCTTAAGGCACTTTCTAAGGAAAGTGATTTTCTCTGAAAGGACTGCATTTAGAAAGTGAGGCAACACTCCATTCACTTCACACAGTGAATTGAAGTGTTGGAACAGACTGCTTCTCTTTCAGAGAAACGCATGTGAGTTTCTTCCTAATGCTTGCAAGTAGCTTAAGGCACTTTCAAAGGAAAGTGATTTTCTCTGAAAGGACAGCATTTAGAAAGTGAGGCAACACTCCATTCACTTCGCACAGTGAATTGAAGTGTTGGAACAGACTGCTTCTCTTTCAGAGAAACGCATGTGAGTTTCTTCTTAATGCTTGCAAGTAGCTTAAGGCACTTTCAAAGGAAAGTGATTTTCTCTGAAGGACAGCATTTAGAAAGTGAAGCAACACTCCATTCACTTCGCACAGTGAATTGAAGTGTTGGAACAGACTGCTTCTCTTTCAGAGAAACGCATGTGAGTTTCTGTTAAATGCTTGTAAGTAGCTTAAGGCACTTTCAAAGGAAAGTGATTTTCCCTGAAAGGACAGCATTTAGAAAGTGAAGCAACACTCATTGACTTCGCACAGTGAATTGAAGTGTTGGAACAGACTGCTTCACTTTCAGAGAAACGCATGTGAGTTTCTGTTGAATGCTTGTAAGTAGCTTAAGGCACTTTCAAAGGAAAGTGATTTTCTCTGAGATGACAGCATTTAGAAAGTGAGGCAACACTCCATTCACTTCACACAGTGAATTGAAGTGTTGGAACAGACTGCCTCTCTTTCAGAGAAACGCATGTGAGTTTCTTCCTAATGCTTGCAAGTAGCTTAAGGCACTTTCAAAGGAAAGTGATTTTCTCAGAAAGGACAGCATTTAGAAAGTGAAGCAACACTCCATTCACTTCGCACAGTGAATTGAAGTGTTGGAACAGACTGCTTCTCTTTCATAGAAACGCATGTGAGTTTCTTCCTAATGCTTGCAAGTAGCTTAAGGCATTTTCAAAGGAAAGTGATTTTCTCTGAAAGGACAGCATTTACAAAGTGAAGCAACACTCCATTCAATTCGCACAGTGAATTGAAGTGTTGGAACAGACTGCTTCTCTTTCAGAGAAACGCATGTGAGTTTCTGGTGAATGCTCGTAAGTAGCTTAAAGCACTTTCAAAGGAAAGTGATTTTCTCTGAAAGGACAGCATTTAGAAAGTGAAGCAACACTCCATTCACTTCGAACAGTGAATTGAAGTGTTGGAACAGACTGCTTCTCTTTCAGAGAAACGCATGTGAATTTCTGCCTAATGCTTGCAAGTAGCTTAAGGCACTTTCAAAGGAAAGTGATTTTCTCTGAAATGACAGCTTTTAGAAAGTGAAGCAACACTCCATTCACTTCGCACAGTGAATTGAAGTGTTGGAACCGACTGCTTCTCTTTCAGAGAAACGCATGTTAGTTTCTGGTGAATGCTTTAAGAAGCTTAAGGCACTTTCAAAGGAAAGTGATTTTCTCTGAAAGTACAGCATTTAGAAAGTGAAGCAACACTCCATTCACTTCGTGCAGTGAATTGAAGTGTTGGAACAGAGTGCTTCTCTTTCATAGAAACGCATTAGTGTTTCTTGTGAATGCTTGCAAGTTGCTTAAGGCACTTTCAAAGGAAAGTGATTTTCTCTGAAAGGACATAATTTAGAAAGTGAAGCAACACTCCATTCACTTCGCACAGTGAATTGAAGTGTTGGAACAGACTGCTTCTCTTTCAGAGAAATGCATGTGAGTTTCTGTTGAATGCTTGTAAGTAGCTTAAGGCACTTTCAAAGGAAAGTGATTTTCTCTGAAAGTACAGCATTTAGAAAGTGAAGCAACACTCCATTCACTTCGCACAGTGAATTGAAGTGTTGGAACAGACTGCTTCTCTTTCAGAGAAACGCATGTGAGTTTCTTCCTAATGCTTGCAAGTAGCTTAAGGCACTTTGAAAGGAAAGTGATTTTCTCTGAAAGGACAGCATTTAGAAAGTGAAGCAACACTCCATTCACTTCGCACAGTGAACTGAAGTGTTGGAACAGACTGCTTCTCTTTCAGAGAAACGCATGTGAGTTTCTGGTGAATGCTTGTAAGCAGCTTAAGGCACTTTCAAAGGAAAGTGATTTTCTCTGAAAGGACAGCATTTAGAAAGTGAAGCAACCCTCCATTCACTTCGCACAGTGAATTGAAGTGTTGGAACAGACTGCTTCACTTTCAGAGAAATGCATGTGAGTTTCTGTTGAATGCTTGTAAGTAGCTTAAGGCACTTTCAAAGGAAAGTGATTTTCTCTGAAAGGACAGCATTTAGAAAGTGAGGCAACACTCCATTTACTTCACACAGTGAATTGAAGTGTTGGAACAGACTGCTTCTCTTTCAGAGAAACGCATGTGAGTTTCTTCCTAATGCTTGCAAGTAGCTTAAGGCACTTTCAAAGGAAAGTGATTTTCTCTGAAAGGACAGCATTTAGAAAGTGAAGCAACACTCCATTCACTTCGCACAGTGAATTGAAATGTTGGAACAGACTGCTTCTCTTTCAGAGAAACGCATGTGAGTTTCTGGTGAATGCTTGTATGTAGCTTAAGGCACTTTCAAAGGAAAGTGATTTTCTCTGAAAGGACAGCATTTAGAAAGTGAAGCAACACTATATTCACTTCGCACACTGAATTGAAGTGTTGGAACAGACTGCTTCTCTTTCAGAGAAACGCATGTGAGTTTCTGTTGAATGCTTGTAAGTAGCTTAAGGCACTTTCTAAGGAAAGTGATTTTCTCTGAAAGGACTGCATTTAGAAAGTGAGGCAACACTCCATTCACTTCACACAGTGAATTGAAGTGTTGGAACAGACTGCTTCTCTTTCAGAGAAACGCATGTGAGTTTCTTCCTAATGCTTGCAAGTAGCTTAAGGCACTTTCAAAGGAAAGTGATTTTCTCTGAAAGGACAGCATTTAGAAAGTGAGGCAACACTCCATTCACTTCGCACAGTGAATTGAAGTGTTGGAACAGACTGCTTCTCTTTCAGAGAAACGCATGTGAGTTTCTGTTAAATGCTTGTAAGTAGCTTAAGGCACTTTCAAAGGAAAGTGATTTTCTCTGAAAGGACAGCATTTAGAAAGTGAAGCAACACTCCATTGACTTCGCACAGTGAATTGAAGTGTTGGAACAGACTGCTTCACTTTCAGAGAAACGCATGTGAGTTTCTGTTGAATGCTTGTAAGTAGCTTAAGGCACTTTCAAAGGAAAGTGATTTTCTCTGAGATGACAGCATTTAGAAAGTGAGGCAACACTCCATTCACTTCACACAGTGAATTGAAGTGTTGGAACAGACTGCCTCTCTTTCAGAGAAATGCATGTGAGTTTCTTCCTAATGCTTGCAAGTAGCTTAAGGCACTTTCAAAGGAAAGTGATTTTCTCAGAAAGGACAGCATTTAGAAAGTGAAGCAACACTCCATTCACTTCGCACAGTGAATTGAAGTGTTGGAACAGACTGCTTCTCTTTCATAGAAACGCATGTGAGTTTCTTCCTAATGCTTGCAAGTAGCTTAAGGCACTTTCAAAGGAAAGTGATTTTCTCTGAAAGGACAGCATTTAGAAAGTGAGGCAACACTCCATTCACTTCGCACAGTGAATTGAAGTGTTGGAACAGACTGCTTCTCTTTCAGAGAAACGCATGTGAGTTTCTGGTGAATGCTTGCAAGTAGCTTAAGGCACTTTCAAAGGAAAGTGATTTTCTCTGAAAGTACAGCATTTAGAAAGTGAAGCAACACTCCATTCACTTCGCACAGTGAATTGAAGTGTTGGAACCGACTGCTTCTCTTTCAGAGAAACGCATGTGAGTTTCTGGTGAATGCTTGTAAGAAGCTTAAGGCACTTTCAAAGGAAAGTGATTTTCTCTGAAAGGACAGCATTTAGAAAGTGAAGCAACACTCCATTCACTTCGTGCAGTGAATTGAAGTGTTGGAACAGAGTGCTTCTCTTTCATAGAAACGCATTAGTGTTTCTTGTGAATGCTTGCAAGTTGCTTAAGGCACTTTCAAAGGAAAGTGATTTTCTCTGAAAGGACAGCATTTAGAAAGTGAAGCAACACTCCATTCACTTCGCACAGTGAATTGAAGTGTTGGAACAGACTGCTTCTCTTTCAGAGAAATGCATGTGAGTTTCTGTTGAATGCTTGTAAGTAGCTTAAGGCACTTTCAAAGGAAAGTAATTTTCTCTGAAAGGACAGCATTTAGAAAGTGAAGAAACACTCCATTCACTTCGCACAGTGAATTGAAGTGTTGGAACAGACTGCTTCACTTTCAGAGAAACGCATGTGAGTTTCTGTTGAATGCTTGTAAGTAGCTTAAGGCACTTTCAAAGGAAAGTGATTTTCTCTGAGAGGACAGCATTTAGAAAGTGAGGCAACACTCCACTCACTTCACACAGTGAATTGAAGTGTTGGAACAGACTGCTTCTCTTTCAGAGAAACGCATGTCAGTATCTTCCTAATGCTTGCAAGTAGCTTAAGGCACTTTCAAAGGAAAGTGATTTTCTCAGAAAGGACAGCATTTAGAAAGTGAAGCAACACTCCATTCACTTCGCACAGTGAATTGAAGTGTTGTAACTGACTGCTTCTCTTTCAGAGAAACGCATGTGAGTTTCTTTCTAATGCTTGCAAGTAGCTTAAGGCTCTTTCAAAGGAAAGTGATTTTCTCTGAAAGGACAGCATTTAGAAAGTGAAGCAACACTCCATTCACTTCGCACAGTGAACTGAAGTGTTGGAACATACTGCTTCTCTTTCAGAGAAACGCATGTGAGTTTCTGTTGAATGCTTGTAAGTAGCTTAAGGCACTTTCAAAGGAAAGTGATTTTCTCTGAAAGGACAGCATTTAGAATTTGAAGCAACACTCCATTCACTTCGCACAGTGAATTGAAGTGTTGGAACAGACTGCTTCTCTTTCAGAGAAATGCATGTGAGTTTCTGTTGAATGCTTGTAAGTAGCTTAAGGCACTTTCAAAGGAAAGTTATTTTCTCTGAAAAGACAGCATTTAGAAAGTGAGGCAACACTCCATTTACTTCACACAGTGAATTGAAGTGTTGGAACAGACTGCTTCTCTTTCAGAGAATCGCATGTGAGTTTCTTCCTAATGCTTGCAAGTAGCTTAAGGCACTTTCAAAGGAAAGTGATTTTCTCTGAAAGGACAGCATTTAGAAAGTGAAGCAACACTCCATTCACTTCGCACAGTGAATTGAAGTGTTGGAACAGACTGCTTCTCTTTCAGAGAAACGCATGTGAGTTTCTGGTGAATGCTTGTAAGAAGCTTAAGGCACTTTCAAAGGAAAGTGATTTTCTCTGAAAGGACAGCATTTAGAAAGTGAAGCAACACTCCATTTACTACGTGCAGTGAATTGAAGTGTTGGAACAGAGTGCTTCTCTTTCATAGAAACGCATTAGTGTTTCTTGTGAATGCTTGCAAGTTGCTTAAGGCACTTTCAAAGGAAAGTGATTTTCTCTGAAAGGACATAATTTAGAAAGTGAAGCAACACTCCATTCACTTCGCACAGTGAATTGAAGTGTTGGAACAGACTGCTTCTCTTTCAGAGAAATGCATGTGAGTTTCTGTTGAATGCTTGTAAGTAGCTTAAGGCACTTTCAAAGGAAATTGATTTTCTCTGAAAGGACAGCATTTAGAAAGTGAAGCAACACTCCATTCACTTCGCACAGTGAATTGAAGTGTTGGAACAGACTGCTTCTCTTTCAGAGAAACGCATGTGAGTTTCTTCCTAATGCTTGCAAGTAGCTTAAGGCACTTTGAAAGGAAAGTGATTTTCTCTGAAAGGACAGCATTTAGAAAGTGAAGCAACACTCCATTCACTTCGCACAGTGAACTGAAGTGTTGGAACAGACTGCTTCTCTTTCAGAGAAACGCATGTGAGTTTCTGGTGAATGCTTGTAAGCAGCTTAAGGCACTTTCAAAGGAAAGTGATTTTCTCTGAAAGGACAGCATTTAGAAAGTGAAGCAACCCTCCATTCACTTCGCACAGTGAATTGAAGTGTTGGAACAGACTGCTTCACTTTCAGAGAAATGCATGTGAGTTTCTGTTGAATGCTTGTAAGTAGCTTAAGGCACTTTCAAAGGAAAGTGATTTTCTCTGAAAGGACAGCATTTAGAAAGTGAGGCAACACTCCATTTACTTCACACAGTGAATTGAAGTGTTGGAACAGACTGCTTCTCTTTCAGAGAAACGCATGTGAGTTTCTTCCTAATGCTTGCAAGTAGCTTAAGGCACTTTCAAAGGAAAGTGATTTTCTCTGAAAGGACAGCATTTAGAAAGTGAAGCAACACTCCATTCACTTCGCACAGTGAATTGAAATGTTGGAACAGACTGCTTCTCTTTCAGAGAAACGCATGTGAGTTTCTGGTGAATGCTTGTATGTAGCTTAAGGCACTTTCAAAGGAAAGTGATTTTCTCTGAAAGGACAGCATTTAGAAAGTGAAGCAACACTATATTCACTTCGCACACTGAATTGAAGTGTTGGAACAGACTGCTTCTCTTTCAGAGAAACGCATGTGAGTTTCTGTTGAATGCTTGTAAGTAGCTTAAGGCACTTTCTAAGGAAAGTGATTTTCTCTGAAAGGACTGCATTTAGAAAGTGAGGCAACACTCCATTCACTTCACACAGTGAATTGAAGTGTTGGAACAGACTGCTTCTCTTTCAGAGAAACGCATGTGAGTTTCTTCCTAATGCTTGCAAGTAGCTTAAGGCACTTTCAAAGGAAAGTGATTTTCTCTGAAAGGACAGCATTTAGAAAGTGAGGCAACACTCCATTCACTTCGCACAGTGAATTGAAGTGTTGGAACAGACTGCTTCTCTTTCAGAGAAACGCATGTGAGTTTCTGTTAAATGCTTGTAAGTAGCTTAAGGCACTTTCAAAGGAAAGTGATTTTCTCTGAAAGGACAGCATTTAGAAAGTGAAGCAACACTCCATTGACTTCGCACAGTGAATTGAAGTGTTGGAACAGACTGCTTCACTTTCAGAGAAACGCATGTGAGTTTCTGTTGAATGCTTGTAAGTAGCTTAAGGCACTTTCAAAGGAAAGTGATTTTCTCTGAGATGACAGCATTTAGAAAGTGAGGCAACACTCCATTCACTTCACACAGTGAATTGAAGTGTTGGAACAGACTGCCTCTCTTTCAGAGAAACGCATGTGAGTTTCTTCCTAATGCTTGCAAGTAGCTTAAGGCACTTTCAAAGGAAAGTGATTTTCTCAGAAAGGACAGCATTTAGAAAGTGAAGCAACACTCCATTCACTTCGCACAGTGAATTGAAGTGTTGGAACAGACTGCTTCTCTTTCATAGAAACGCATGTGAGTTTCTTCCTAATGCTTGCAAGTAGCTTAAGGCACTTTCAAAGGAAAGTGATTTTCTCTGAAAGGACAGCATTTACAAAGTGAAGCAACACTCCATTCAATTCGCACAGTGAATTGAAGTGTTGGAACAGACTGCTTCTCTTTCAGAGAAACGCATGTGAGTTTCTGGTGAATGCTTGTAAGTAGCTTAAGGCACTTTCAAAGGAAAGTGATTTTCTCTGAAAGGACAGCATTTAGAAAGTGAAGCAACACTCCATTCACTTCGAACAGTGAATTGAAGTGTTGGAACAGACTGCTTCTCTTTCAGAGAAACGCATGTGAGTTTCTTCCTAATGCTTGCAAGTAGCTTAAGGCACTTTCAAAGAAAAGTGATTTTCTCTGAAAGGACAGCATTTAGAAAGTGAGGCAACACTCCATTCACTTCGCACAGTGAATTGAAGTGTTGGAACAGACTGCTTCTCTTTCAGAGAAACGCATGTGAGTTTCTGGTGAATGCTTGCAAGTAGCTTAAGGCACTTTCAAAGGAAAGTGATTTTCTCTGAAAGTACAGCATTTAGAAAGTGAAGCAACACTCCATTCACTTCGCACAGTGAATTGAAGTGTTGGAACCGACTGCTTCTCTTTCAGAGAAACGCATGTGAGTTTCTGGTGAATGCTTGTAAGAAGCTTAAGGCACTTTCAAAGGAAAGTGATTTTCTCTGAAAGGACAGCATTTACAAAGTGAAGCAACACTCCATTCACTTCGTGCAGTGAATTGAAGTGTTGGAACAGAGTGCTTCTCTTTCATAGAAACGCATTAGTGTTTCTTGTGAATGCTTGCAAGTTGCTTAAGGCACTTTCAAAGGAAAGTGATTTTCTCTGAAAGGACAGCATTTAGAAAGTGAAGCAACACTCCATTCACTTCGCACAGTGAATTGAAGTGTTGGAACAGACTGCTTCTCTTTCAGAGAAATGCATGTGAGTTTCTGTTGAATGCTTGTAAGTAGCTTAAGGCACTTTCAAATGAAAGTAATTTTCTCTGAAAGGACAGCATTTAGAAAGTGAAGAAACACTCCATTCACTTCGCACAGTGAATTGAAGTGTTGGAACAGACTGCTTCACTTTCAGAGAAACGCATGTGAGTTTCTGTTGAATGCTTGTAAGTAGCTTAAGGCACTTTCAAAGGAAAGTGATTTTCTCTGAGAGGACAGCATTTAGAAAGTGAGGCAACACTCCACTCACTTCACACAGTGAATTGAAGTGTTGGAACAGACTGCTTCTCTTTCAGAGAAACGCATGTCAGTATCTTCCTAATGCTTGCAAGTAGCTTAAGGCACTTTCAAAGGAAAGTGATTTTCTCAGAAAGGACAGCATTTAGAAAGTGAAGCAACACTCCATTCACTTCGCACAGTGAATTGAAGTGTTGGAACTGACTGCTTCTCTTTCAGAGAAACGCATGTGAGTTTCTTTCTAATGCTTGCAAGTAGCTTAAGGCTCTTTCAAAGGAAAGTGATTTTCTCTGAAAGGACAGCATTTAGAAAGTGAAGCAACACTCCATTCACTTCGCACAGTGAACTGAAGTGTTGGAACATACTGCTTCTCTTTCAGAGAAACGCATGTGAGTTTCTGTTGAATGCTTGTAAGTAGCTTAAGGCACTTTCAAAGGAAAGTGATTTTCTCTGAAAGGACAGCATTTAGAAAGTGAAGCAACACTCCATTCACTTCGCACAGTGAATTGAAGTGTTGGAACAGACTGCTTCTCTTTCAGAGAAATGCATGTGAGTTTCTGTTGAATGCTTGTAAGTAGCTTAAGGCACTTTCAAAGGAAAGTTATTTTCTCTGAAAAGACAGCATTTAGAAAGTGAGGCAACACTCCATTTACTTCACACAGTGAATTGAAGTGTTGGAACAGACTGCTTCTCTTTCAGAGAATCGCATGTGAGTTTCTTCCTAATGCTTGCAAGTAGCTTAAGGCACTTTCAAAGGAAAGTGATTTTCTCTGAAAGGACAGCATTTAGAAAGTGAAGCAACACTCCATTCACTTCGCACAGTGAATTGAAGTGTTGGAACAGACTGCTTCTCTTTCAGAGAAACGCATGTGAGTTTCTGGTGAATGCTTGTAAGAAGCTTAAGGCACTTTCAAAGGAAAGTGATTTTCTCTGAAAGGACAGCATTTAGAAAGTGAAGCAACACTCCATTCACTACGTGCAGTGAATTGAAGTGTTGGAACAGAGTGCTTCTCTTTCATAGAAACGCATTAGTGTTTCTTGTGAATGCTTGCAAGTTGCTTAAGGCACTTTCAAAGGAAAGTGATTTTCTCTGAAAGGACATAATTTAGAAAGTGAAGCAACACTCCATTCACTTCGCACAGTGAATTGAAGTGTTGGAACAGACTGCTTCTCTTTCAGAGAAATGCATGTGAGTTTCTGTTGAATGCTTGTAAGTAGCTTAAGGCACTTTCAAAGGAAAGTGATTTTCTCTGAAAGGACAGCATTTAGAAAGTGAGGCAACACTCCATTCACTTCGCACAGTGAATTGAAGTGTTGGAACAGACTGCTTCTCTTTCAGAGAAACGCATGTGAGTTTCTGGTGAATGCTTGCAAGTAGCTTAAGGCACTTTCAAAGGAAAGTGATTTTCTCTGAAAGGACAGCATTTAGAAAGTGAAGCAACACTCCATTCACTTCGCACAGTGAATTGAAATGTTGGAACAGACTGCTTCTCTTTCAGAGAAACGCATGTGAGTTTCTGGTGAATGCTTGTATGTAGCTTAAGGCACTTTCAAAGGAAAGTGATTTTCTCTGAAAGGACAGCATTTAGAAAGTGACGCAACACTATATTCACTTCGCACACTGAATTGAAGTGTTGGAACAGACTGCTTCTCTTTCAGAGAAACGCATGTGAGTTTCTGTTGAATGCTTGTAAGTAGCTTAAGGCACTTTCTAAGGAAATTGATTTTCTCTGAAAGGACTGCATTTAGAAAGTGAGGCAACACTCCATTCACTTCACACAGTGAATTGAAGTGTTGGAACAGACTGCTTCTCTTTCAGAGAAACGCATGTGAGTTTCTTCCTAATGCTTGCAAGTAGCTTAAGGCACTTTCAAAGGAAAGTGATTTTCTCTGAAAGGACAGCATTTAGAAAGTGAGGCAACACTCCATTCACTTCGCACAGTGAATTGAAGTGTTTGAACAGACTGCTTCTCTTTCAGAGAAACGCATGTGAGTTTCTTCCTAATGCTTGCAAGTAGCTTAAGGCACTTTCAAAGGAAAGTGATTTTCTCTGAAAGGACAGCATTTAGAAAGTGAAGCAACACTCCATTCACTTCGCACAGTGAATTGAAGTGTTGGAACAGACTGCTTCTCTTTCAGAGAAACGCATGTGAGTTTCTGTTAAATGCTTGTAAGTAGCTTAAGGCACTTTCAAAGGAAAGTGATTTTCTCTGAAAGGACAGCATTTAGAAAGTGAGGCAACACTCCATTCACTTCGCACAGTGAATTGAAGTGTTGGAACAGACTGCTTCTCTTTCAGAGAAACGCATGTGAGTTTCTTCCTAATGCTTGTAAGTAGCTTAAGGCACTTTCAAAGGAAAGTGATTTTCTCTGAGATGACAGCATTTAGAAAGTGAGGCAACACTCCATTCACTTCACACAGTGAATTGAAGTGTTGGAACAGACTGCCTCTCTTTCAGAGAAACGCATGTGAGTTTCTTCCTAATGCTTGCAAGTAGCTTAAGGCACTTTCAAAGGAAAGTGATTTTCTCAGAAAGGACAGCATTTAGAAAGTGAAGCAACACTCCATTCACTTCGCACAGTGAATTGAAGTGTTGGAACAGACTGCTTCTCTTTCATAGAAACGCATGTGAGTTTCTTCCTAATGCTTGCAAGTAGCTTAAGGCACTTTCAAAGGAAAGTGATTTTCTCTGAAAGGACAGCATTTACAAAGTGAAGCAACACTCCATTCAATTCGCACAGTGAATTGAAGTGTTGGAACAGACTGCTTCTCTTTCAGAGAAACGCATGTGAGTTTCTGGTGAATGCTTGTAAGTAGCTTAAGGCACTTTCAAAGGAAAGTGATTTTCTCTGAAAGGACAGCATTTAGAAAGTGAAGCAACACTCCATTCACTTCGAACAGTGAATTGAAGTGTTGGAACAGACTGCTTCTCTTTCAGAGAAACGCATGTGAGTTTCTTCCTAATGCTTGCAAGTAGCTTAAGGCACTTTCAAAGGAAAGTGATTTTCTCTGAAAGGACAGCATTTAGAAAGTGAGGCAACACTCCATTCACTTCGCACAGTGAATTGAAGTGTTGGAACAGACTGCTTCTCTTTCAGAGAAACGCATGTGAGTTTCTGGTGAATGCTTGCAAGTAGCTTAAGGCACTTTCAAAGGAAAGTGATTTTCTCTGAAAGGACAGCATTTAGAAAGTGAAGCAACACTCCATTCACTTCGCACAGTGAATTGAAGTGTTGGAACCGACTGTTTCTCTTTCAGAGAAACGCATGTGAGTTTCTGGTGAATGCTTGTAAGAAGCTTAAGGCACTTTCAAAGGAAAGTGATTTTCTCTGAAAGGACAGCATTTAGAAAGTGAAGCAACACTCCATTCACTTCGTGCAGTGAATTGAAGTGTTGGAACAGAGTGCTTCTCTTTCATAGAAACGCATTAGTGTTTCTTGTGAATGCTTGCAAGTTGCTTAAGGCACTTTCAAAGGAAAGTGATTTTCTCTGAAAGGACATAATTTAGAAAGTGAAGCAACACTCCATTCACTTCGCACAGTGAATTGAAGTGTTGGAACAGACTGCTTCTCTTTCAGAGAAACGCATGTGAGTTTCTGTTAAATGCTTGTAAGTAGCTTAAGGCACTTTCAAAGGAAAGTGATTTTCTCTGAAAGGACAGCATTTAGAAAGTGAGGCAACACTCCATTCACTTCGCACAGTGAATTGAAGTGTTGGAACAGACTGCTTCTCTTTCAGAGAAACGCATGTGAGTTTCTTCCTAATGCTTGTAAGTAGCTTAAGGCACTTTCAAAGGAAAGTGATTTTCTCTGAGATGACAGCATTTAGAAAGTGAGGCAACACTCCATTCACTTCACACAGTGAATTGAAGTGTTGGAACAGACTGCCTCTCTTTCAGAGAAACGCATGTGAGTTTCTTCCTAATGCTTGCAAGTAGCTTAAGGCACTTTCAAAGGAAAGTGATTTTCTCAGAAAGGACAGCATTTAGAAAGTGAAGCAACACTCCATTCACTTCGCACAGTGAATTGAAGTGTTGGAACAGACTGCTTCTCTTTCATAGAAATGCATGTGAGTTTCTTCCTAATGCTTGCAAGTAGCTTAAGGCACTTTCAAAGGAAAGTGATTTTCTCTGAAAGGACAGCATTTACAAAGTGAAGCAACACTCCATTCAATTCGCACAGTGAATTGAAGTGTTGGAACAGACTGCTTCTCTTTCAGAGAAACGCATGTGAGTTTCTGGTGAATGCTTGTAAGTAGCTTAAGGCACTTTCAAAGGAAAGTGATTTTCTCTGAAAGGACAGCATTTAGAAAGTGAAGCAACACTCCATTCACTTCGAACAGTGAATTGAAGTGTTGGAACAGACTGCTTCTCTTTCAGAGAAACGCATGTGAGTTTCTTCCTAATGCTTGCAAGTAGCTTAAGGCACTTTCAAAGGAAAGTGATTTTCTCTGAAAGGACAGCATTTAGAAAGTGAGGCAACACTCCATTCACTTCGCACAGTGAATTGAAGTGTTGGAACAGACTGCTTCTCTTTCAGAGAAACGCATGTGAGTTTCTGGTGAATGCTTGCAAGTAGCTTAAGGCACTTTCAAAGGAAAGTGATTTTCTCTGAAAGGACAGCATTTAGAAAGTGAAGCAACACTCCATTCACTTCGCACAGTGAATTGAAGTGTTGGAACCGACTGCTTCTCTTTCAGAGAAACGCATGTGAGTTTCTGGTGAATGCTTGTAAGAAGCTTAAGGCACTTTCAAAGGAAAGTGATTTTCTCTGAAAGGACAGCATTTAGAAAGTGAAGCAACACTCCATTCACTTCGTGCAGTGAATTGAAGTGTTGGAACAGAATTGCTTCTCTTTCATAGAAACGCATTAGTGTTTCTTGTGAATGCTTGCAAGTTGCTTAAGGCACTTTCAAAGGAAAGTGATTTTCTCTGAAAGGACATAATTTAGAAAGTGAAGCAACACTCCATTCACTTCGCACAGTGAATGAAGTGTTGTAACAGACTGATTCTCTTTCAGAGAAATGCATGTGAGTTTCTGGTGAATGCTTGTAAGTAGCTTAAGGCACTTTCAAAGGAAAGTGATTTTCTCTGAAAGGACAGCATTTAGAAAGTGAGGCAGCACTCCATTCACTTCACACAGTGAATTGAAGTGTTGGAACAGACTGCTTCTCTTTCAGAGAAACGCATGTGAGTTGCTTCCTAATGCTTGCAAATAGCTTAAGGCACTTTCAAAGGAAAGTGATTTTCTCTGAAAGGACAGCATTTAGAAAATGAGGCAACACTCCATTCACTTCGCACAGTGAATTGAAGTGTTGGAACAGACTGCTTCTCTTTCAGAGAAACGCATGTGAGTTTCTGTTAAATGCTTGTAAGTAGCTTAAGGCACTCTCAAAGGAAAGTGATTTTCTCTGAAATCACAGCATTTAGAAAGTGAGGCAACACTCCGTTCACTTCACACAGTGAATTGAAGTGTTGGAACAGACTGCTTCTCTTTCAGAGAAACGCATGTGAGTTTCTTCCTAATGCTTGCAAGTAGCTTAAGGCACTATCAAAGGAAAGTGATTTTCTCTGAAAGGACAGCATTTAGAAAGTGAAGCAACACTCCATTCACTTCGCACAGTGAATTGAAGTGTTGGAACAGACTGCTTCTCTCTCAGAGAAGCGCATGTGAGTTTTTTGTGAATGCTTGAAAGTAGTTTAAGGCACTTTCAAAGGAAAGTGATTTTCTCTGAAAGGACAGCATTTAGAAAGTGAGGCAACACTCCATTCACTTCGCACAGTGAATTGAAGTGTTGGAACAGACTGCTTCTCTCTCAGAGAAGCGCATGTGAGTTTCTGGTGAATGCTTGTAAGAAGCTTAAGGCACTTTCAAAGGAAAGTGATTTTCTCTGAAAGGACAGCATTTAGAAAGTGAAGCAACACTCCATTCACTTCGTGCAGTGAATGAAGTGTTGGAACAGAGTGCTTCTCTTTCATAGAAACGCATTAGTGTTTCTTGTGAATGCTTGAAAGTTGCTTAAGGCACTTTCAAAGGAAAGTGATTTTCTCTGAAAGGACATAATTTAGAAAGTGAAGCAACACTCCATTCACTTCGCACAGTGAATTGAAGTGTTGGAACAGACTGCTTGTCTTTCAGAGAAATGCATGTGAGTTTTTTGTGAATGCTTGAAAGTAGTTTAAGGCACTTTCAAAGGAAAGTGATTTTCTCAGAAAGGACAGAATTTAGAAAGTGAGGCAACACTCCATTCACTTCGCACAGTGAATTCAAGTGTTGGAGCAGACTTCTTCTCTTTCAGAGAAACGCATGTGAGTTTCTTCCTAATGCTTGTAAGTAGCTTAAGGCACTTTCAAAGGAAAGTGATTTTCTCTGAAAGGACAGCATTTAGAAAGTGAAGCAACACTCCATTCACTTCGCACAGTGAATTGAAGTGTTGGAACAGACTGCTTCACTTTCAGAGAAACCCATGTGAGTTTCTGTTGAATGCTTGTAAGTAGCTTAAGGCACTTTCAAAGGAAAGTGATTTTCTCTGAAAGGACAGCATTTAGAAAGTGAGGCAGTACTCCATTCACTTCACACAGTGAATTGAAGTGTTGGAACAGACTGCTTCTCTTTCAGAGAAACGCATGTGAGTTTCTTCCTAATGCTTGCAAGTAGCTTAAGGCACTTTCAAAGGAAAGTGATTTTCTCTGAAAGGACAGCATTTAGAAAGTGAGGCAACACTCCATTCACTTCGCACAGTGAATTGAAGTGTTGGAACAGACTGCTTCTCTTTCAGAGAAACGCATGTGAGTTTCTGGTGAATGCTTGTAAGTAGCATAGGGCACTCTCAAAGGAAAGTGATTTTCTCTGAAAGCACAGCATTTAGAAAGTGAGGCAACACTCCATTCACTTCGAACAGTGAATTGAAGTGTTGGAGCAGACTGCTTCTCTTTCAGAGAAACGCATGTGAGTTTCTTCCTAATGCTTGCAAGTAGCTTAAGGCACTATCAAAGGAAAGTGATTTTCTCTGAAAGGACAGCATTTAGAAAGTGAAGCAACACTCCATTCACTTCGCACAGTGAATTGAAGTGTTGGAACAGACTGCTTCTCTCTCAGAAAAGCGCATGTGAGTTTTTTGTGAATGCTTGAAAGTAGTTTAAGGCACTTTCAAAGGAAAGTGATTTTCTCTGAAAGGACAGCATTTAGAAAGTGAGGCAACACTCCATTCACTTCGCACAGTGAATTGAAGTGTTGGAACAGACTGCTTCTCTTTCAGAGAAACGCATGTGAGTTTCTTCCTAATGCTTGCAAGTAGCTTAAGGCACTTTCAAAGGAAAGTGATTTTCTCTGAAAGGACAGCATTTAGAAAAAGAAGCAACACTCCATTCACTTCGCACAGTGAATTGAAGTGTTGGAACCGACTGCTTCTCTTTCAGAGAAACGCATGTGAGTTTCTGGTGAATGCTTGTAAGAAGCATAAGGCACTTTCAAAGGAAAGTGATTTTCTCTGAAAGGACAGCATTTAGAAAGTGAAGCAACACTCCATTCACTTCGTGCAGTGAATTGAAGTGTTGGAACAGACTGCTTCTCTTTCAGAGAAACGCATGTGAGTTTCTTCCTAATGCTTGCAAGTAGCTAAAGGCACTATCAAAGGAAAGTGATTTTCTCTGAAAGGACAGCATTTAGAAAGTGAAGCAACACTCCATTCACTTCGCACAGTGAATTGAAGTGTTGGAACAGACTGCTTCTCTCTCAGAGAAGCGCATGTGAGTTTTTTGTGAATGCTTGAAAGTAGTTTAAGGCACTTTCAAAGGAAAGTGATTTTCTCTGAAAGGACAGCATTTAGAAAAAGAAGCAACACTCCATTCACTTGGCACAGTGAATTGAAGTGTTGGAACCGATTGCTTCTCTTTCAGAGAAACGCATGTGAGTTTCTTCCTAATGCTTGCAAGTAGCTTAAGGCACTTTCAAAGGAAAGTGATTTTCTCTGAAAGGACAGCATTTAGAAAAAGAAGCAACACTCCATTCACTTGGCACAGTGAATTGAAGTGTTGGAACAGACTGCTTCTCTTTCAGAGAAACGCATGTGAGTTTCTTCCTAATGCTTGCAAGTAGCTTAAGGCACTTTCAAAGGAAAGTGATTTTCTCTGAAAGGACAGCATTTACAAAGTGAAGCAACACTCCATTCACTTCGCACAGTGAATTGAAGTGTTGGAACAGACTGCTTTTTTTTCAGAGAAACGCATGTGTGTTTCTGGTGAATGCTTGTAAGTAGCTTAAGGCACTCTCAAAGGAAAGTGATTTTCTCTGAAAGGACAGAATTTAGAAAGTGAAGCAACACTCCATTCATTTCGAACAGTGAATTGAAGTGTTGGAACAGACTGCTTCTCTTTCAGAGAAATGCATGTGAGTTTCTGGTGAATGCTTGTAAGTAGCTTAAGGCACTTTCAAAGGAAAGTGATTTTCTCTGAAAGAACAGCATTTAGAAAGTGAGGCAGCACTCCATTCACTTCACACAGTGAATTGAAGTGTATAACAGACTGCTTCTCTTTCAGAGAAACGCATGTGAGTTTCTTCCTAATGCTTGCAAGTAGCTTAAGGCACTTTCAAAGGAAAGTGATTTTCTCAGAAAGGACAGAATTTAGAAAGTGAGGCAACACTCCATTCACTTCGCACAGTGAATTCAAGTGTTGGAGCAGACTTCTTCTCTTTCAGAGAAACGCATGTGAGTTTCTTCCTAATGCTTGTAAGTAGCTTAAGGCACTTTCAAAGGAAAGTGATTTTCTCTGAAAGGACAGCATTTAGAAAGTGAAGCAACACTCCATTCACTTCGCACAGTGAATTGAAGTGTTGGAACAGACTGCTTCACTTTCAGAGAAACCCATGTGAGTTTCTGTTGAATGCTTGTAAGTAGCTTAAGGCACTTTCAAAGGAAAGTGATTTTCTCTGAAAGGACAGCATTTAGAAAGTGAGGCAGTACTCCATTCACTTCACACAGTGAATTGAAGTGTTGGAACAGACTGCTTCTCTTTCAGAGAAACGCATGTGAGTTTCTTCCTAATGCTTGCAAGTAGCTTAAGGCACTTTCAAAGGAAAGTGATTTTCTCTGAAAGGACAGCATTTAGAAAGTGAGGCAACACTCCATTCACTTCGCACAGTGAATTGAAGTGTTGGAACAGACTGCTTCTCTTTCAGAGAAACGCATGTGAGTTTCTGGTGAATGCTTGTAAGTAGCATAGGGCACTCTCAAAGGAAAGTGATTTTCTCTGAAAGCACAGCATTTAGAAAGTGAGGCAACACTCCATTCACTTCGAACAGTGAATTGAAGTGTTGGAGCAGACTGCTTCTCTTTCAGAGAAACGCATGTGAGTTTCTTCCTAATGCTTGCAAGTAGCTTAAGGCACTATCAAAGGAAAGTGATTTTCTCTGAAAGGACAGCATTTAGAAAGTGAAGCAACACTCCATTCACTTCGCACAGTGAATTGAAGTGTTGGAACAGACTGCTTCTCTCTCAGAAAAGCGCATGTGAGTTTTTTGTGAATGCTTGAAAGTAGTTTAAGGCACTTTCAAAGGAAAGTGATTTTCTCTGAAAGGACAGCATTTAGAAAGTGAGGCAACACTCCATTCACTTCGAACAGTGAATTGAAGTGTTGGAACAGACTGCTTCTCTTTCAGAGAAACGCATGTGAGTTTCTTCCTAATGCTTGCAAGTAGCTTAAGGCACTTTCAAAGGAAAGTGATTTTCTCTGAAAGGACAGCATTTAGAAAAAGAAGCAACACTCCATTCACTTCGCACAGTGAATTGAAGTGTTGGAACCGACTGCTTCTCTTTCAGAGAAACGCATGTGAGTTTCTGGTGAATGCTTGTAAGAAGCATAAGGCACTTTCAAAGGAAAGTGATTTTCTCTGAAAGGACAGCATTTAGAAAGTGAAGCAACACTCCATTCACTTCGTGCAGTGAATTGAAGTGTTGGAACAGACTGCTTCTCTTTCAGAGAAACGCATGTGAGTTTCTTCCTAATGCTTGCAAGTAGCTAAAGGCACTATCAAAGGAAAGTGATTTTCTCTGAAAGGACAGCATTTAGAAAGTGAAGCAACACTCCATTCACTTCGCACAGTGAATTGAAGTGTTGGAACAGACTGCTTCTCTCTCAGAGAAGCGCATGTGAGTTTTTTGTGAATGCTTGAAAGTAGTTTAAGGCACTTTCAAAGGAAAGTGATTTTCTCTGAAAGGACAGCATTTAGAAAGTGAGGCAACACTCCATTCACTTCGCACAGTGAATTGAAGTGTTGGAACAGACTGCTTCTCTTTCAGAGAAACGCATGTGAGTTTCTTCCTAATGCTTGCAAGTAGCTTAAGGCACTTTCAAAGGAAAGTGATTTTCTCTGAAAGGACAGCATTTAGAAAAAGAAGCAACACTCCATTCACTTGGCACAGTGAATTGAAGTGTTGGAACCGACTGCTTCTCTTTCAGAGAAACGCATGTGAGTTTCTTCCTAATGCTTGCAAGTAGCTTAAGGCACTTTCAAAGGAAAGTGATTTTCTCTGAAAGGACAGCATTTAGAAAAAGAAGCAACACTCCATTCACTTGGCACAGTGAATTGAAGTGTTGGAACAGACTGCTTCTCTTTCAGAGAAACGCATGTGAGTTTCTTCCTAATGCTTGCAAGTAGCTTAAGGCACTTTCAAAGGAAAGTGATTTTCTCTGAAAGGACAGCATTTACAAAGTGAAGCAACACTCCATTCACTTCGCACAGTGAATTGAAGTGTTGGAACAGACTGCTTTTTTTTCAGAGAAACGCATGTGTGTTTCTGGTGAATGCTTGTAAGTAGCTTAAGGCACTCTCAAAGGAAAGTGATTTTCTCTGAAAGGACAGAATTTAGAAAGTGAAGCAACACTCCATTCATTTCGAACAGTGAATTGAAGTGTTGGAACAGACTGCTTCTCTTTCAGAGAAATGCATGTGAGTTTCTGGTGAATGCTTGTAAGTAGCTTAAGGCACTTTCAAAGGAAAGTGATTTTCTCTGAAAGAACAGCATTTAGAAAGTGAGGCAGCACTCCATTCACTTCACACAGTGAATTGAAGTGTATAACAGACTGCTTCTCTTTCAGAGAAACGCATGTGAGTTTCTTCCTAATGCTTGCAAGTAGCTTAAGGCACTTTCAAAGGAAAGTGATTTTCTCTGAAAGGACAGCACTTAGAAAGTGAGGCCACACTCCATTCACTTTGCACAGTGAATTGAAGTGTTGGAACAGACTGCTTCTCTTTCAGAGAAACGCATCTGAGTTTCTTCCTAATGCTTGCAAGTAGCTTAAGGCACTTTCAAAGGAAAGTGATTTTCTCTGAAAGGACAGCATTTAGAAAGTGAAGCAACACTCCATTCACTTCGAACAGTGAATGAAGTGTTGTAACAGACTGCTTCTCTTTCAGAGAAATGCATGTGAGTTTCTGGTGAATGCTTGTAAGTAGCTTAAGGCACTTTCAAAGGAAAGTGATTTTCTCTGAAAGGACAGCATTTAGAAAGTGAGGCAGCACTCCATTCACTTCACACAGTGAATTGAAGTGTTGGAACAGACTGCTTCTCTTTCAGAGAAACGCATGTGAGTTTCTTCCTAATGCTTGCAAGTAGCTTAAGGCACTTTCAAAGGAAAGTGATTTTCTCTGAAAGGACAGCATTTAGAAAATGAGGCAACACTCCATTCACTTCGCACAGTGAATTGAAGTGTTGGAACAGACTGCTTCTCTTTCAGAGAAACGCATGTGAGTTTCTTTTAAATGCTTGTAAGTAGCTTAAGGCACTCTCAAAGGAAAGTGATTTTCTCTGAAATCACAGCATTTAGAAAGTGAGGCAACACTCCGTTCACTTCACACAGTGAATTGAAGTGTTGGAACAGACTGCTTCTCTTTCAGAGAAACGCATGTGAGTTTCTTCCTAATGCTTGCAAGTAGCTTAAGGCACTATCAAAGGAAAGTGATTTTCTCTGAAAGGACAGCATTTAGAAAGTGAAGCAACACTCCATTCACTTCGCACAGTGAATTGAAGTGTTGGAACAGACTGCTTCTCTCTCAGAGAAGCGCATGTGAGTTTTTTGTGAATGCTTGAAAGTAGTTTAAGGCACTTTCAAAGGAAAGTGATTTTCTCTGAAAGGACAGCATTTAGAAAGTGAGGCAACACTCCATTCACTTCGCACAGTGAATTGAAGTGTTGGAACAGACTGCTTCTCTTTCAGAGAAACGAATGTGAGTTTCTGGTAAATGCTTGTAAGAAGCTTAAGGCACTTTCAAAGGAAAGTGATTTTCTCTGAAAGGACAGCATTTAGAAAGTGAAGCAACTCTCCATTCACTTCGTGCAGTGAATGAAGTGTTGGAACAGAGTGCTTCTCTTTCATAGAAACGCATTAGTGTTTCTTGTGAATGCTTGAAAGTTGCTTAAGGCACTTTCAAAGGAAAGTGATTTTCTCTGAAAGGACAGCATTTAGAAAGTGAAGCAACACTCCATTCATTTCGAACAGTGAATTGAAGTGTTGGAACAGACTGCTTCTCTTTCAGAGAAATGCATGTGAGTTTCTGTTGAATGCTTGTAATTAGCTTAAGGCACTTTCAAAGGAAAGTGATTTTCTCTGAAAGGACAGCATTTAGAAAGTGAGGCAGCACTCCACTCACTTCACACAGTGAATTGAAATGTTGGAACAGACTGCTTCTCTTTCAGAGAAACGCATGTGAGTTTTTTGTGAATGCTTGAAAGTAGTTTAAGGCACTTTCAAAGGAAAGTGATTTTCTCTGAAAGGACAGCATTTAGAAAGTGAAGCAACACTCCATTCACTTCGCACAGTGAATTGAAGTGTTGGAACAGACTGCTTCTCTTTCAGAGAAACGCACGTGATTTTCTGTTAAATGCTTGTAAGTAGCTTAGGGCACTCTCAAAGGAAAGTGATTTTCTCTGAAAGCACAGCATTTAGAAAGTGAGGCAACACTCTATTCACTTCACACAGTGAATTGAAGTGTTGGAACAGACTGCTTCTCTTTCAGAGAAACGCATGTGAGTTTCTTCCTAATGCTTGCAAGTAGCTTAAGGCACTATCAAAGGAAAGTGATTTTCTCTGAAAGGACAGCATTTAGAAAGTAAAGCAACACTCCATTCACTTCGCACAGTGAATTGAAGTGTTGGAACAGACTGCTTCTCTCTCAGAGAAGCGCATGTGAGTTTCTGGTGAATGCTTGTAAGTAGCTTAAGGCACTTTCAAAGGAAAGTGATTTTCTCTGAAAGGACAGCATTTAGAAAGTGAAGCAACACTCCCTTCACTTCGAACAGTGAATTGAAGTGTTGGAACAGACTGGTTCTCTTTCAGAGAAACGCATGTGAGTTTCTGTTGAATGCTTGTAATTAGCTTAAGGCACTTTCAAAGGAAAGTGATTTTCTCTGAAAGGACAGCATTTAGAAAGTGAGGCAACACTCCATTCACTTCACACAGTGAATTGAAGTGTTGGAACAGACTGCTTCTCTTTCAGAGAAACGCATGTGAGTTTCTGGTGAATGCTTGTAAGTAGCTTAAGGCACTTTCAAAGGAAAGTGATTTTCTCTGAAAGGACAGCATTTAGAAAGTGAGGCAGCACTCCATTCACTTCACACAGTGAATTGAAGTGTATAACAGACTGCTTCTCTTTCAGAGAAACGCATGTGAGTTTCTTCCTAATGCTTGCAAGTAGCTTAAGGCACTTTCAAAGGAAAGTGATTTTCTCTGAAAGGACAGCATTTAGAAAGTGAGGCCACACTCCATTCACTTCGAACAGTGAATTGAAGTGTTGGAACAGACTGCTTCTCTTTCAGAGAAACGCATCTGAGTTTCTTCCTAATGCTTGCAAGTAGCTTAAGGCACTTTCAAAGGAAAGTGATTTTCTCTGAAAGGACAGCATTTAGAAAGTGAAGCAACACTCCATTCACTTCGAACAGTGAATGAAGTGTTGTAACAGACTGCTTCTCTTTCAGAGAAACGCATGTGAGTTTCTGTTAAATGCTTGTAAGTAGCTTAAGGCACTCTCAAAGGAAAGTGATTTTCTCTGAAATCACAGCATTTAGAAAGTGAGGCAACACTCCGTTCACTTCACACAGTGAATTGAAGTGTTGGAACAGACTGCTTCTCTTTCAGAGAAACGCATGTGAGTTTCTTCCTAATGCTTGCAAGTAGCTTAAGGCACTATCAAAGGAAAGTTATTTTCTCTGAAAGGACAGCATTTAGAAAGTGAAGCAACACTCCATTCACTTCGCACAGTGAATTGAAGTGTTGGAACAGACTGCTTCTCTCTCAGAGAAGCGCATGTGAGTTTTTTGTGAATGCTTGAAAGTAGTTTAAGGCACTTTCAAAGGAAAGTGATTTTCTCTGAAAGGACAGCATTTAGAAAGTGAGGCAACACTCCATTCACTTCGCACAGTGAATTGAAGTGTTGGAACAGACTGCTTCTCTTTCAGAGAAACGCATGTGAGTTTCTGGTGAATGCTTGTAAGAAGCTTAAGGCACTTTCAAAGGAAAGTGATTTTCTCTGAAAGGACAGCATTTAGAAAGTGAAGCAACACTCCATTCACTTCGTGCGGTGAATGAAGTGTTGGAACAGAGTGCTTCTCTTTCATAGAAACGCATTAGTGTTTCTTGTGAATGCTTGAAAGTTGCTTAAGGCACTTTCAAAGGAAAGTGATTTTCTCTGAAAGGACATAATTTAGAAAGTGAAGC